>NC_090934.1:1220343655-1221839061 GCF_040938575.1 Ambystoma mexicanum | reverse complement strand
CACCCCCCACCCCCCACCAGTGCAGGGCACTCCTCTGCCAGGCCCCACTCAGGTCCAACTCATGTCCCCCTGCGCCCCCACCCCCCAGCATTGTGGGGCACCCTCCACCAGGCCCCAGACTCCTGTCCCCTGCAACCCCCACCCCCCTGCATCCAGGGGCACCCTCCACCAGGATCCCACTCATGTCCAACTCATGTCCCCCTGCACCCCCACCCCCCACCAGTGCAGGGCACCCTCCACCAGGCCCCACTCATGTCCAACTCATGTCCCCCTGCACCCCCACCCCCCAGCACTGTGGG
This sequence comes from Ambystoma mexicanum, assembly GCF_040938575.1. NCBI lineage: Eukaryota > Metazoa > Chordata > Amphibia > Caudata > Ambystomatidae > Ambystoma > Ambystoma mexicanum. The sequence goes on along the minus strand of NC_090934.1, from coordinate 1,221,838,762 downwards.
GCACCCAACACCAGGCCCCACTCCTGTCTCCCCTGAACCCCCACCCCCCACCAGTCAGGGGCACCTGCCAGCAGGCCCCACTCATGTCCAACTCATGTCCCCCTGCACCCCCACCCCCCAGCACTGTGGGGCACCCAACACCAGGCCCCCCACCCCTGTCCCCCTGCACCCCCACCCCCTGCATCCAGGGGCACCCTCCACCAGGCCCCCACTCCTGTCTCCCTGCACCCCCACCCCCAGCAGTGCAGGGCACCCTCCACCAGGCCCCCACTCCTGTCTCCCTGAATCCCCACCCCCCACCAGTCAGAGGCACCTGCCAGCAGGCCCCACTCATGTCCAACTCATGTCCCCCTGCACCCCCACCCCCCAGCACTGTGGGGCACCCACCACCAGGCCCCCACTCATGTCCAACTCATGTCCCCCTGCACCCCCATCCCCCCCGCACTGTGGGGCACCCTCCACCAGGCCCCACTCCTGTCCCCCTGCACCCCCAGCCCCCTGCATCCAGGGGCACCCCTCCACCAGGCCCCCACTCCTGTCTCCCTGCACCCCCACCCCCCAGCAGTGCAGGGCACCCTCCACCAGGCCCCCACTCCTGTCTCCCTGCACCCCCACCCCCCACCAGTCAGGGGCACCTGCCAGCAGGCCCCCACTCAGGTCCAACTCATGTCTCCCTGCACCCCATCCCCCACCAGTGCAGGGCACACTCCACCAGGCCCCACTCAGCTCCAACTCATGTCCCCCTGCACCCCCACCCCCCAGCACTGTGGGGCACCCACCACCAGGCCACCGCTCCTGTCCCCCTGCACCCCCACCCCCTGCATCCAGGGGCACCCCTCCACCAGCCCCCCACTCCTATCTCCCTGCACCCCCACCCCTCCAGCAGTACAGGGCACCCTCCACCAGGCCCCCACTCCTGTCTCCCTGCACCCCCACCCCCCACCAGTCAGGGGCACCTGCCAGCAGGCCCCCACTCAGGTGAAACTCATGTCTCCCTGCACCCCCACCCCCCACCAGTGCAGGGCACCCTCCACCAGGCCACACTCATGTCCAACCCATGTCCCCCTGCACCCCCACCCCCCAGCACTGTGGGGCACCCTCCACCAGGCCCCCACTCATGTCCAACTCATGTCCCCCTGCACCCCCACCCCCCAGCAGTGTGGGGCACCCTCCACCAGGCCCCCAATCCTGTCCCCTGCACCCCCACCCCCTGCATATAGGGGCACCCTCCACCAGGCCCCCACTCCTGTCTCCCTGCACCCCCACCCCCAGCAGTGCAGGGCACCCTCCACCAGGCCCCCACTCCTGTCTCCCTGCACCCCCAATCCCCCACCAGTCAGGGGCACCTGCCAGCAGGCCCCCACTCAGGTCACAACTCCATGTCTCCCTGCAGCCCCACTCCCCACCAGTGCAGGGCACCCTCCACCGGGCCCAACTCAGTTCCAAGTCATGTCCCCCTGCACCCCCACCGCCCAGCACTGTGGGGCACCCTCCACCAGGCCCCACTCATGTCCAACTCATGTCCTCTGCACCCCCACCCCCCACCAGTGCAGGTGCAACCTCCACCCAGACCCCCACTCAGGTCCAACTCATGTCCACCTGCACCCCCGCCCCCCAGCACTGTGGGGCACCCTCCACCAGGCCCCCACTCCTGTCCCCCTCCACACCCCACCCCCCTGCATCCAGGGGCACCCTCCACCAGGCCCCCACTCATGTCCATCTCATGTCCCCCTGCACCCCCACCAGTGCAGGGCACCCTACACCAGGCCCAACTCAGTTCCAACTCATGTCCCCCTGCACCCCCACCGCCCAGCACTGTGGGGCACCCTCCCACCAGGCCCCCACTCATGACCAACTTATGTCCCCCTGCACCCCCACCCCCCAGCACTGTGGGGCACCCTCCACCAGGCCCCCACTCCTGTCCCCGTGCACCCCAACCCCCTGCATCCAGGGGCACCCTCACCAGGCCCCCACTCCTGTCTCCCTGCACCCCCACCCCCCAGCAGTGCACGGCACCCTCCCACCAGGCCCCCACTCCCTGTCTCCCTGCACCCCCACCCCCCACCAGTCAGGGGCACCTGCCAGCAGGCCCCCACTCAGGTCCAACTCATGTCTCCCTACACCCCCACCCTCCACCAATGCAGGGCACCCTCCTCCAGGCCCCCACTCCTGTCTCCCTGCACCCCCACCCCCCCACCAGTCAGGGGCACCTGCAAGCAGGCCCCCACTCAGGTCCAACTCATGTCTCCCTGCACCCCCACCCTCCACCAATGCAGGGCACCCTCCACCAGGCCCCCACTCCTGTCTCCCTGCACCCCCACCCCCCTGCATCCAGGGGCACCCTCCACCAGGCCCCCACTCATGTCCAACTCATGTCCCCCTGCACCCCCACCCCCCACCAGTGCAGGGCACCCTCCACCAGGCCCCAATCATGTCCAACTCATGTCCCCCTGCACCCCCACCCCCCAGCACTGTGGGGCACCCACCACCAGGCCCCCACTCCTGTCCCCCTGCACCACCACCCCCTGCATCCAGGGGCACCCTCCACCAGGCCCCAACTCCTGTCTCCCTGCATCCCCACCCCCCAGCAGTGCAGGGCACCCTCCACCAGGCCCCCACTCCTGTCTCCCTGCACCCCCACCCCCCACCAGTCAGGGGCACCTGCCAGCAGGCCCCCACTCAGATCCAACTCATGTCTCCCTGCACCCGCATCCCCCACCAGTGGAGGGCACCCTCCACCAGGCCCCCACTCATGTCTCCCTGCACCCTCACCCCCCCACCAGTCAGGGACACCTGCCAGCAGGCCCCCACTCAGGTCCAACTCATGTCTCCCTGCAGCCCCACTCCCCACCAGTGCAGGGCACCCTCCACCAGGCCCCACTCAGGTCCAACTCATGTCCCCCTGCACCCCCACCCCCCAGCATTGTGGGGCACCCACCACCAGGCCACCACTCCTGTCCCCCTGCACCCCCACCCCCTGCATCCAGGGGCACCCTCCACCAGCCTCCCACTCCTGTCTCCCTGCACCCGCACCCCTCCAGCAGTAAAGGGCACCCTCCACCAGGCCCCCACTCCTGTCTCCCTGCACCCCCACCCCCCACCAGTCAGGGGCACCTGCCAGCAGGCCCCCACTCATGTCCAACTCATGTCCCCCTGCACCCCCACCCCCCAGCACTGTGGGGCACCCTCCACCAGGCCCCCACTCATGTCCAACTCATGTCCCCCTGCACCCCCACCCCCCAGCACTGTGGGGCACCCTCCACCAGGCCCCCACTCATGTCCAACTCATGTCCCCCTGCACCCCCACCCCCCACCAGTGCAGGGCACCCTCCACCAGGCCCCACTCAGGTCCAACTCATGTCCCCCTGCGCCCCCACCCCCCAGCACTGTGGGGCACCCTCCACCAGGCCCCCAATCCTGTCCCCCTCTACCCCCACCCCCCTGCATCCAGGGGCACCCTCCACCAGGCCCCCACTCATGTCCAACTCATGTCCCCCTGCACCCCCACCCCCACCAGTGGAGGGCACCCTCCACCAGGCCCCACTCAGTTCCAACTCATGTCCCCCTGCACCACCACCCCCTGCATCCAGGGGCACCCTCCACCAGGCCCCCACTCCTGTCTCCCTGTACCCCCATCGCCCAGCAGTGCAGGGCACCCTCCATCAGGCCCCCACTCCTGTCTCCCTGCACCCCCACCCCCCACCAGTCAGGGGCACCTGCCAGCAGGCCCCCACTCAGGTCCAACTCATGTCTCCCTGCACCCCCACCCCCAGCAGTGCAGGGCACCCTCCACCAGGCCCCACTAATGTCCAATTCATGTCCCCCTGCACCCCCTCCCCCCAGCACTGTGGGGCACCCTCCACCAGGCCCCCACTCCTGTCCCCCTGTGCCCCCAGTCTCCTGCATCCTGGGGCACCCTCCACCAGGCCCGCACTCCTGTCTCCCCACACCCCCACCCCCAGCAGTGCAGGGCACCCTCCACCAGGCCCCCACTCAGGTCCAACTCATGTCTCCCTGCACCCCCAACCCCCACCAGTGCAGGGCACCCTACACCAGGCCCCACTCATGTCCAACTCATGTCCCCCTGCACCCCCACCGCCCAGCACTGTGGGGCACCCTCCACCAGGCCCCCACTCATGTCCAACTCATGTCCCCCTGCACCCCCACCCCCCAGCACTGTGGGGCACCCTCCTCCAGGCCCCCACTCCTGTCCCCCTGGACCCCAACCCCCTGCATCCAGGGGCACCCTCCACCAGGCCCCCACTCCTGTCTCCCGGCACCCCCACCCCCAGCAGTGCACGGCACCCTCCACCAGGCCCCCACTCCTGTCTCGCTGCACCCCCACCCCCCACCAGTCAGGGGCACCTGCCAGCAGGCCCCCACTCAGGTCCAACTCATGTCTCCCTGCACCCCACCCTCCACCAATGCAGGGCACCCTCCACCAGGCCCCCACTCCTGTCTCCCTGCACCCCCACCCCCCACCAGTCAGGGGCACCTGCCAGCAGGCCCCCACTCAGGTCCAACTCATGTCTCCCTGCACCCCCACCCCCCACCAGTGCAGGGCACCCTCTACAGGCCCCACTCAGGTCCAACTCATGTCCCCCTGCACCCCCACCCCCCAGCACTGTGGGGCACCCTCCACCAGGCCCCCACTCATGTCCAAATCATGTCCCACTGCACCCCCACCCCCCACCAGTGCAGGGCACCCTCTGCCAGGCCCCACTCAGGTCCAACTCATGTCCCCCTGCGCCCCCACCCCCCAGCATTGTGGGGCACCCTCCACCAGGCCCCAACTCCTGTCCCCCTGCACCCCCACCCCCCTGCATCCAGGGGCACCCTCCACCAGGATCCCACTCATGTCCAACTCATGTCCCCCTGCACCCCCACCCCCCACCAGTGCAGGGCACCCTCCACCAGGCCCCACTCATGTCCAACTCATGTCCCCCTGCACCCCCACCCCCCAGCACTGTGGGGCACCCAACACCAGGCCCCCACTCTTGTCTCCCTGAACCCCCACCCCCCACCAGTCAGGGGCACCTGCCAGCAGGCCCCACTCACGTCCAACTCATGTCCCCCTGCACCCCCACCCCCCAGCACTGTGGGGCACTCAACACCAGGCCCCACTCCTGTCCCCCTGCACCCCCAGCCCCCTGCATCCAGGGGCACCCTCCACCAGGCCCCCACTCCTGTCTCCCTGCACCCCCACCCCCCAGCAGTGCAGGGCACCCTCCACCAGGCCCCCACTCCTGTCTCCCTGAATCCCCACCCCCCACCAGTCAGGGGCACCTGCCAGCAGGCCCCACTCATGTCCAACTCATGTCCCCCTGCACCCCCACCCCCCAGCACTGTGGGGCACCCACCACCAGGCCCCCACTCATGTCCAACTCATGTCCCCCTGCACCCCCATCCCCCCCGCACTGTGGGGCACCCTCCACCAGGCCCCACTCCTGTCCCCCTGCACCCCCTGCACCCCCAGCCCCCTGCATCCAGGGGCACCCTCCACCAGCCCCCCACTCCTGTCTCCCTGCACCCTCACCCCTCCAGCAGTACAGGGCACCCTCCACCAGGCCCCCACTCCTGTCTCCCTGCACCCCCACCCCCCACCAGTCAGGGGCACCTGCCAGCAGGCCCCCACTCAGGTGAAACTCATGTCTCGCTGCACCCCCACCCCCCACCAGTGCAGGGCACCCTCCACCAGGCCACACTCATGTCCAACCCATGTCCCCCTGCACCCCCACCCCCCAGCACTGTGGGGCACCCTCCACCAGGCCCCCACTCATGTCCAACTCATGTCCCCCTGCACCCCCACCCCCCAGCAGTGTGGGGCACCCTCCACCAGGCCCCCAATCCTGTCCCCCTGCACCCCACCCCCCTGCATATAGGGGCACCCTCCACCAGGCCCCCACTCCTGTCTCCCTGCACCCCCAACCCCCCACCAGTCAGGGGCACCTGCCAGCAGGCCCCCACTCAGGTCCAACTCATGTCTCCCTGCAGCCCACTCCCCACCAGTGCAGGGCACCCTCCACCGGGCCCAACTCAGTTCCAACTCATGTCCCCCTGCACCCCCACCGCCCAGCACTGTGGGGCACCCTCCACCAGGCCCCCACTCATGTCCAACTCATGTCCCTCTGCACCCCCACCCCCCACCAGTGCAGGGCAACCTCCACCAGACCCCACTCAGGTCCAACTCATGTCCCCCTGCACCCCCACCCCCCAGCACTGTGGGGCACCCTCCACCAGGCCCCCACTCCTGTCCCCCTCCAACCCCACCCCCCTGCATCCAGGGGCACCCTCCACCAGGCCCCCACTCATGTCCATCTCATGTCCCCCTGCACCCCCACCCCCACCAGTGCAGGGCACCCTACACCAGGCCCAACTCAGTTCCAACTCATGTCCCCCTGCACCCCCACCGCCCAGCACTGTGGGGCACCCTCCACCAGGCCCCCACTCATGACCAACTTATGTCCCCCTGCACCCCCACCCCCCAGCACTGTGGGGCACCCTCCACCAGGCCCCCACTCCTGTCCCCGTGCACCCCAACCCCCTGCATCCAGGGGCACCCTCCACCAGGCCCCCACTCCTGTCTCCCTGCACCCCCACCCCCCAGCAGTGCACGGCACCCTCCACCAGGCCCCCACTCCTGTCTCCCTGCACCCCCACCCCCCACCAGTCAGGGGCACCTGCCAGCAGGCCCCCACTCAGGTCCAACTCATGTCTCCCTACACCCCCACCCTCCACCAATGCAGGACACCCTCCTCCAGGCCCCCACTCCTGTCTCCCTGCACCCCCACCCCCCACCAGTCAGGGGCACCTGCAAGCAGGCCCCCACTCAGGTCCAACTCATGTCTCCCTGCACCCCCACCCTCCACCAATGCAGGGCACCCTCCACCAGGCCCCCACTCCTGTCTCCCTGCACCCCCACCCCCCTGCATCCAGGGGAACCCTCCACCAGGCCCCCACTCATGTCCAACTCATGTCCCCCTGCACCCCCACCCCCCACCAGTGCAGGGCACCCTCTACCAGGCCCCACTCAGGTCCAACTCATGTCCCCCTGCACCCCCACCCCCCAGCACTGTGGGGCACCCTCCACCAGGCCCCCACTCATGTCCAAATCATGTCCCACTGCACCCCCACCCCCCACCAGTGCAGGGCACCCTCTGCCAGGCCCCACTCAGGTCCAACTCATGTCCCCCTGCGCCCCCACCCCCCAGCATTGTGGGGCACCCTCCACCAGGCCCCAACTCCTGTCCCCCTGCACCCCCACCCCCCTGCATCCAGGGGCACCCTCCACCAGGATCCCACTCATGTCCAACTCATGTCCCCCTGCACCCCCACCCCCCACCAGTGCAGGGCACCCTCCACCAGGCCCCACTCATGTCCAACTCATGTCCCCCTGCACCCCCACCCCCCAGCACTGTGGGGCACCCAACACCAGGCCCCCACTCCTGTCTCCCTGAACCCCCACCCCCCACCAGTCAGGGGCACCTGCCAGCAGGCCCCACTCATGTCCAACTCATGTCCCCCTGCACCCCCACCCCCCAGCACTGTGGGGCACCCAACACCAGGCCCCCACCCCTGTCCCCCTGCACCCCCACCCCCTGCATCCAGGGGCACCCTCCACCAGGCCCCCACTCCTGTCTCCCTGCACCCCCACCCCCAGCAGTGCAGGGCACCCTCCACCAGGCCCCCACTCCTGTCTCCCTGAATCCCCACCCCCCACCAGTCAGAGGCACCTGCCAGCAGGCCCCACTCATGTCCAACTCATGTCCCCCTGCACCCCCACCCCCCAGCACTGTGGGGCACCCACCACCAGGCCCCCACTCATGTCCAACTCATGTCCCCCTGCACCCCCATCCCCCCCGCACTGTGGGGCACCCTCCACCAGGCCCCACTCCTGTCCCCCTGCACCCCCAGCCCCCTGCATCCAGGGGCACCCTCCACCAGGCCCCCACTCCTGTCACCCTGCACCCCCACCCCCCAGCAGTGCAGGGCACCCTCCACCAGGCCCCCACTCCTGTCTCCCTGCACCCCCACCCCCCACCAGTCAGGGGCACCTGCCAGCAGGCCCCCACTCAGGTCCAATTCATGTCTCCCTGCACCCCATCCCCCACCAGTGCAGGGCACACTCCACCAGGCCCCACTCAGCTCCAACTCATGTCCCCCTGCACCCCCACCCCCCAGCACTGTGGGGCACCCACCACCAGGCCACCGCTCCTGTCCCCCTGCACCCCCACCCCCTGCATCCAGGGGCACCCTCCACCAGCCCCCCACTCCTGTCTCCCTGCACCCCCACCCCTCCAGCAGTACAGGGCACCCTCCACCAGGCCCCCACTCCTGTCTCCCTGCACCCCCACCCCCCACCAGTCAGGGGCACCTGCCAGCAGGCCCCCACTCAGGTGAAACTCATGTCTCCCTGCACCCCCACCCCCCACCAGTGCAGGGCACCCTCCACCAGGCCACACTCATGTCCAACCCATGTCCCCCTGCACCCCCACCCCCCAGCACTGTGGGGCACCCTCCACCAGGCCCCCACTCATGTCCAACTCATGTCCCCCTGCACCCCCACCCCCCAGCAGTGTGGGGCACCCTCCACCAGGCCCCCAATCCTGTCCCCCTGCACCCCCACCCCCCTGCATATAGGGGCACCCTCCACCAGGCCCCCACTCCTGTCTCCCTGCACCCCCACCCCCCAGCAGTGCAGGGCACCCTCCACCAGGCCCCCACTCCTGTCTCCCTGCACCCCCAACCCCCCACCAGTCAGGGGCACCTGCCAGCAGGCCCCCACTCAGGTCCAACTCATGTCTCCCTGCAGCCCCACTCCCCACCAGTGCAGGGCACCCTATACCGGGCCCAACTCAGTTCCAACTCATGTCCCCCTGCACCCCCACCGCCCAGCACTGTGGGGCACCCTCCACCAGGCCCCCACTCATGTCCAACTCATGTCCCTCTGCACCCCCACCCCCCACCAGTGCAGGGCAACCTCCACCAGACCCCACTCAGGTCCAACTCATGTCCCCCTGCACCCCCGCCCCCCAGCACTGTGGGGCACCCTCCACCAGGCCCCCACTCCTGTCCCCCTCCACCCCACCCCCCTGCATCCAGGGGCACCCTCCACCAGGCCCCCACTCATGTCCATCTCATGTGCCCCTGCACCCCCACCCCCACCAGTGCAGGGCACCCTACACCAGGCCCAACTCAGTTCCAACTCATGTCCCCCTGCACCCCCACCGCCCAGCACTGTGGGGCACCCTCCACCAGGCCCCCACTCATGACCAACTTATGTCCCCCTGCACCCCCACCCCCCAGCACTGTGGGGCACCCTCCACCAGGCCCCCACTCCTGTCCCCGTGCACCCCAACCCCCTGCATCCAGGGGCACCCTCCACCAGGCCCCCACTCCTGTCTCCCTGCACCCCCACCCCCCAGCAGTGCACGGCACCCTCCACCAGGCCCCCACTCCTGTCTCCCTGCACCCCCACCCCCCACCAGTCAGGGGCACCTGCCAGCAGGCCCCCACTCAGGTCCAACTCATGTCTCCCTACACCCCCACCCTCCACCAATGCAGGGCACCCTCCTCCAGGCCCCCACTCCTGTCTCCCTGCACCCCCACCCCCCACCAGTCAGGGGCACCTGCAAGCAGGCCCCCACTCAGGTCCAACTCATGTCTCCCTGCACCCCCACCCTCCACCAATGCAGGGCACCCTCCACCAGGCCCCCACTCCTGTCTCCCTGCACCCCCACCCCCCTGCATCCAGGGGCACCCTCCACCAGGCCCCCACTCATGTCCAACTCATGTCCCCCTGCACCCCCACCCCCCACCAGTGCAGGGCACCCTCCACCAGGCCCCAATCATGTCCAACTCATGTCCCCCTGCACCCCCACCCCCCAGCACTGTGGGGCACCCACCACCAGGCCCCCACTCCTGTCCCCCTGCACCACCACCCCCTGCATCCAGGGGCACCCTCCACCAGGCCCCAACTCCTGTCTCCCTGCACCCCCACCCCCCAGCAGTGCAGGGCACCCTCCACCAGGCCCCCACTCCTGTCTCCCTGCACCCCCACCCCCCACCAGTCAGGGGCACCTGCCAGCAGGCCCCCACTCAGATCCAACTCATGTCTCCCTGCACCCGCATCCCCCACCAGTGGAGGGCACCCTCCACCAGGCCCCCACTCATGTCTCCCTGCACCCTCACCCCCCCACCAGTCAGGGACACCTGCCAGCAGGCCCCCACTCAGGTCCAACTCATGTCTCCCTGCAGCCCCACTCCCCACCAGTGCAGGGCACCCTCCACCAGGCCCCACTCAGGTCCAACTCATGTCCCCCTGCACCCCCACCCCCCAGCACTGTGGGGCACCCACCACCAGGCCACCACTCCTGTCCCCCTGCACCCCCACCCCCTGCATCCAGGGGCACCCTCCACCAGCCTCCCACTCCTGTCTCCCTGCACCCGCACCCCTCCAGCAGTAAAGGGCACCCTCCACCAGGCCCCCACTCCTGTCTCCCTGCACCCCCACCCCCCACCAGTCAGGGGCACCTGCCAGCAGGCCCCCACTCAGGTCCAAATCATGTCTCCCTGCACCCCCACCCCCCACCAGTGCAGGGCACCCTCCACCAGGCCCCACTCATGTCCAACTCATGTCCCCCTGCACCCCCACCCCCCAGCACTGTGGGGCACCCTCCACCAGGCCCCCAATCCTGTCCCCCTGTACCCCCACCCCCCTGCATATAGGGGCACCCTCCACCAGGCCCCCACTCCTGTCTCCCTGCACCCCACCCCCCAGCATTGCAGGGCACCCTCCACCAGGCCCCCACTCCTGTCTCCCTGCACCCCCACCCCCCACCAGTCAGGGGCACCTGCCAGCAGGCCCCCACTCAGGTCCAACTCATGTCTCCCTGCACCCCCCACCCTCAGCAGTGCAGGGCACCCTCCACCAGGCCCCACTAATGTCCAACTCATGTCCCCCTGCACCCCCACCCCCCAGCACTGTGGGGCACCCTCCACCAGGCCCCCACTCCCTGTCCCCCTGTGCCCCCAGTCTCCTGCATCCTGGGGCACCCTCCACCAGGCCCCCACTCCTGTCTCCCTGCACCCCCACCCCCCAGTAGTGCAGGGCACCCTCCACCAGGCCCCCACTCAGGTCCAACTCATGTCTCCCTGCACCCCCAACCCCCACCAGTGCAGGGCACCCTCCACTGGGCCCGCACTCATGTCCAACTCATGTCCCCCTGCACCCCCACCCCCCAGCACTGTGGGGCACCCTCCTCCAGGCCCCCACTCCTGTCCCCCTGGACCCCCACCCCCAGCAGTGCACGGCACCCTCCACCAGGCCCCCACTCCTGTCTCCCTGCGCCCCCACCCCCCACCAGTCAGGGGCACCTGCCAGCAGGCCCCCACTCAGTTCCAACACATGTCTCCCTGCACCCCCACCCCCCAGCAGTGCAGGGCACCCTCCACCAGGCCCCCACTCCTGTCTCCCTGAACCCCCACCCCCCACCAGTCAGGGGCACCTGCCAGCAGGCCCCACTCATGTCCAACTCATGTCCCCCTGCACCCCCACCCCCCAGCACTGTGGGGCACCCTCCACCAGGCCCCCACTCATGTCCAACTCATGTCCCCCTGCACCCCCATCCCCCCCACACTGTGGGGCACCCTCCACCAGGCCCCACTCCTGTCCCTCTGCACCCCCAGCCCCCTGCATCCTGGGGCACCCTCCACCAGGCCCCCACTCCTGTCTCCCTGCACCCCCACCCCCCAGCAGTGCAGGGCACCATCCACCAGGCCCCCACTCCTGTCTCCCTGCACCCCCACCCCCCACCAGTCAGGGGCACCTGCCAGCAGGCCCCCACTCAGGTCCAACTCATGTCTCCCTGCACCCCTTCCCCCACCAGTGCAGGGCACACTCCACCAGGCCCCACTCAGCTCCAACTCATGTCCCCCTGCACCCCCACCCCCCAGCACTGTGGGGCACCCACCACCAGGCCACCGCTCCTGTCCCCCTGCACCCCCACCCCCTGCATCCAGGGGCACCCTCCACCAGCCCCCCACTCCTGTCTCCCTGCACCCCCACCCCTCCAGCAGTACAGGGCACCCTCCACCAGGCCCCCACTCCTGTCTCCCTGCACCCCCACCCCCCACCAGTCAGGGGCACCTGCCAGCAGGCCCCCACTCAGGTGAAACTCATGTCTCCCTGCACCCCCACCCCCCACCAGTGCAGGGCACCCTCCACCAGGCCACACTCATGTCCAACCCATGTCCCCCTGCACCCCCACCCCCCAGCACTGTGGGGCACCCTCCACCAGGCCCCCACTCATGTCCAACTCATGTCCCCCTGCACCCCCACCCCCCAGCAGTGTGGGGCACCCTCCACCAGGCCCCCAATCCTGTCCCCCTGCACCCCCACCCCCCTGCATATAGGGGCACCCTCCACCAGGCCCCCACTCCTGTCTCCCTGCACCCCCACCCCCCAGCAGTGCAGGGAACCCTCCACCAGGCCCCCACTCCTGTCTCCCTGCACCCCCACCCCGCACCAGTCAGGGGCACCTGCCAGCAGGCCCCCACTCAGGTCCAACTCATGTCTCCCTGCAGCCCCACTCCCCACCAGTGCAGGGCACCCTCCACCGGGCCCAACTCAGTTCCAACTCATGTCCCCCTGCACCCCCACCGCCCAGCACTGTGGGGCACCCTCCACCAGGCCCCCACTCATGTCCAACTCATGTCCCTCTGCACCCCCACCCCCCACCAGTGCAGGGCAACCTCCACCAGACCCCATTCAGGTCCAACTCATGTCCCCCTGCACCCCCACCCCCCCCGCACTGTGGGGCACCCTCCACCAGGCCCCCAATCCTGTCCCCCTGCACCCCCACCCCCCTGCATATAGGGGCACCCTCCACCAGGCCCCCACTCCTGTCTCCCTGCACCCCCACCCCCCAGCAGTGCAGGGAACCCTCCACCAGGCCCCCACTCCTGTCTCCCTGCACCCCCACCCCGCACCAGTCAGGGGCACCTGCCAGCAGGCCCCCACTCAGGTCCAACTCATGTCTCCCTGCAGCCCCACTCCCCACCAGTGCAGGGCACCCTCCACCAGGCCACACTCATGTCCAACCCATGTCCCCCTGCACCCCCACCCCCCAGCACTGTGGGGCACCCTCCACCAGGCCCCCACTCATGTCCAACTCATGTCCCCCTGCACCCCCACCCCCCAGCAGTGTGGGGCACCCTCCACCAGGCCCCCAATCCTGTCCCCCTGCACCCCCACCCCCCTGCATATAGGGGCACCCTCCACCAGGCCCCCACTCCTGTCTCCCTGCACCCCCACCCCCCAGCAGTGCAGGGAACCCTCCACCAGGCCCCCACTCCTGTCTCCCTGCACCCCCACCCCGCACCAGTCAGGGGCACCTGCCAGCAGGCCCCCACTCAGGTCCAACTCATGTCTCCCTGCAGCCCCACTCCCCACCAGTGCAGGGCACCCTCCACCGGGCCCAACTCAGTTCCAACTCATGTCCCCCTGCACCCCCACCGCCCAGCACTGTGGGGCACCCTCCACCAGGCCCCCACTCATGTCCAACTCATGTCCCTCTGCACCCCCACCCCCCACCAGTGCAGGGCAACCTCCACCAGACCCCATTCAGGTCCAACTCATGTCCCCCTGCACCCCCACCCCCCCCGCACTGTGGGGCACCCTCCACCAGGCCCCCACTCCTGTCCCCCTCCACCCCATCCCCCTGCATCGAGGGGCACCCTCCACCAGGCCCCCACTCATGTCCATCTCATGTCCCCCTGCACCCCCACCCCCACCAGTGCAGGGCACCCTACACCAGGCCCAACTCAGTTCCAACTCATGTCCCCCTGCACCCCCACTGCCCAGCACTGTGGGGCACCCTCCACCAGGCCCCCACTCATGACCAACTTATGTCCCCCTGGACCCCCCACCCCCCAGCACTGTGGGGCACACTCCACCAGGCCCCCACTCCTGTCCCCCTGCACACCAACCCCCTGCATCCAGGGGCACCCTCCACCAGGCCCCCACTCCTGTCTCCCTGCACCCCCACCCCCCAGCAGTGCACGGCACCCTCCACCAGGCCCCCACTCCTGTCTCCCTGCACCCCCACCCCCCACCAGTCAGGGGCACCTGCCAGCAGGCCCCCACTCAGGTCCAACTCATGTCTCCCTACACCCCCACCCTCCACCAATGCAGGGCACCCTCCTCCAGGCCCCCACTCATGTCTCCCTGCACCCCCACCCCCACCAGTCAGGGGCACCTACAAGCAGGCCCCCACTCAGGTCCAACTCATGTCTCCCTGCACCCCCACCCTCCACCAATGCAGGGCACCCTCCACCAGGCCCCCACTCCTGTCTCCCTGCACCCCCACCCCCCTGCATCCAGGGGCACCCTCCACCAGGCCCCCACTCATGTCCAACTCATGTCCCCCTGCACCCCCACCCCCCACCAGTGCAGGGCACCCTCCACCAGGCCCCAATCATGTCCAACTCATGTCCCCCTGCACCCCCACCCCCCAGCACTGTGGGGCACCCACCACCAGGCCCCCACTCCTGTCCCCCTGCACCACCACCCCCTGCATCCAGGGGCACCCTCCACCAGGCCCCAGCTCCTGTCTCCCTGCACCCCCACCCCCCAGCAGTGCAGGGCACCCTCCACCAGGCCCCCACTCCTGTCTCCCTGCACCCCCACCCCCCACCAGTCAGGGGCACCTGCCAGCAGGCCCCCACTCAGGTCCAACTCATGTCTCCCTGCACCCGCATCCCCCACCAGTGGAGGGCACCCTCCACCAGGCCCCCACTCATGTCTCCCTGCACCCCCACCCCCCCACCAGTCAGGGGCACCTGCCAGCAGGCCCCCACTCAGGTCCAACTCATGTCTCCCTGCAGCCCCACTCCCCACCAGTGCAGGGCACCCTCCACCAGGCCCCACTCAGGTTCAACTCATGTCCCCCTGCACCCCCACCCCCCACCAGTGCAGGGCACCCTCCACCAGGCCCCACTCATGTCCAACTCATGTCCCCCTGCACCCCCACCCCCCAGCACTGTGGGGCACCCAACACCAGGCCCCCAATCCTGTCCCCCTGCACCCCCCCCCCTGCATCCAGGGCCACCTCCACCAGCCTCCCACTCCTGTCTCCCTGCACCCGCACCCCTCCAGCAGTACAGGGCACCCTCCACCAGGCCCCCACTCCTGTCTCCCTGCACCCCCACCCCCACCAGTCAGGGGCACCTGCCAGCAGGCCCCCCACTCAGGTCCAACTCATGTCTCCCCTGCACCCCCACCCCCCACCAGTGCAGGGCACCCTCCACCAGGCCCCATTCATGTCCAACTCATGTCCCCCTGCACCCCCACCCCCCAGCACTGTGGGGCACCCTCCACCAGGCCCCCAATCCTGTCCCCCTGCACCCCCACCCCCCTGCATATAGGGGCACCCTCCACCAGGCCCCCCACTCCTGTCTCCCTGCACCCCCACCCCCCAGCATTGCAGGGCACCCTCCACCAGGCCCCCACTCCTGTCTCCCTGCACCCCCACCCCCCACCAGTCAGGGGCACCTGCCAGCAGGCCCCCACTCAGGTCCAACTCATGTCTCCCTGCACCCCCACCCTCAGCAGTGCAGGGCACCCTCCACCAGGCCCCAATAATGTCCAACTCATGTCCCCTTGCACCCCCACCCCCAGCACTGTGGGGCACCCTCCACCAGGCCCCCACTCCTGTCCCCCTGTGCCCCCAGTCTCCTGCATCCTGGGGCACCCTCCACCAGGCCCCCACTCCTGTCTCCCTGCACCCCCACCCCCCAGCAGTGCAGGGCACCCTCCACTGGGCCTGCACTCATGTCCAACTCATGTCCCCCTGCACCCCCACCCCCCAGCACTGTGGGGCACCCTCCTCCAGGCCCCCACTCAGGTCCAACTCATGTCTCCCTGCACCCCCAACCCCCACCAGTGCAGGGCACCCTCCACTGGGCCTGCACTCATGTCCAACTCATGTCCCCCTGCACCCCCACCCCCCAGCACTGTGGGGCACCCTCCTCCAGGCCCCCACTCCTGTCCCCCTGGACCCCCACCCCCTGCATCCAGGGGCACCCTCCACCAGGCCCCCACTCCTGTCTCCCTGCACCCCCACCCCCAGCAGTGCACGGCACCCTCCACCAGGCCCCCACTCCTGTCTCCCTGCGCCCCCACCCCCCACCAGTCAGGGGCAGGCCCCACTCATGTCCAACCTCATGTCCCCCTGCACCCCCACCCCCCAGCACTGTGGGGCACCCTACACCAGGCCCCACTCATGTCCAACTCATGTCCCCCTGCACCCCCACCGCCCAGCACTGTGGGGCACCCAACACCAGGCCCCACTCATGTCCAACTCATGTCCCCCTGCACCCCCACCACCCAGCAGTGCAGGGCACCCTCCACCAGGCCCCCACTCAGGTCCAACTCATGTCTCCCTGCACCCCCCAACCCCCACCAGTGCAGGGCACCCTACACCAGGCCCCACTCATGTCCAACTCATGTCCCCCTGCACCCCCACCGCCCAGCACTGTGGGGCACCCTCCACCAGGCCCCCACTCATGTCCAACTCATGTCCCCCTGCACCCCCAGCACTGTGGGGCACCCTCCTCCAGGCCCCCACTCCTATCCCCCTGGACCCCC
The DNA here is from genome assembly GCF_040938575.1 of Ambystoma mexicanum. NCBI lineage: Eukaryota > Metazoa > Chordata > Amphibia > Caudata > Ambystomatidae > Ambystoma > Ambystoma mexicanum. The sequence goes on along the minus strand of NC_090934.1, from coordinate 1,221,822,114 downwards.
ACCCCCTGCATCCAGGGGAACCCTCCACCAGGCCCCCACTCCTGTCTCCCTGCACCCCCACTCCCAGCAGTGCACGGCACCCTCCACCAGGCCCCCACTCCTGTCTCCCTGCACCCCCACCCCCCACCAGTCAGGGGCACCTGCGGCAGGCCCCCACTCAGGTCCAACTCATGTCCCCTGCACCCCCACCCTCCACCAATGCAGGGCCTTCCTCCACCAGGACCCCCACTCCTGTCTCCCTGCACCCCACCCCCCACCAGTCAGGGCACCTGCCAGCAGGCCCCCACTCAGGTCCAACTCATGTCTCCCTGCACCCCCACCCCCCACCAGTGCAGGGCACCCTCCACCAGGCCCCACTCAGGTCCAACTCATGTCCCCCTGCACCCTCACCCCCCAGCACTGTGGGGCACCCTCCACCAGGCCCCACTCATGTCCAAATCATGTCCCCTGCACCCCCCACCCCCCACCAGTGCAGGGCACCTCCGCCAGGCCCCACTCAGTCCAACACCATGTCCCCCTGCGCCCCCACCCCCCAGCATTGTGGGGCACCCTCCACCAGGCCCCCACTCCTGTCCCCCTGCACCCCCCACCCCCCTGCATCCAGGGGCACCCTCCACCAGGCCCCCACTCATGTCCAAACTCATGTCCCCCTGCACCCCCACCCCCCACCAGTGCAGGGCACCCTCCACCAGGCCCCACTCATGTCCAACTCATGTCCCCCTGCACCCCCACCCACCAGCACTGTGGGGCACCCAACACCAGGCCCCCAATCCTGTCCCCCTGCACCACCACCCCCTGCATCCAGGGACCACCCTCCACCAGGCCCCCACTCCTGTCTCCCTGCACCCCCACCCCCAGCAGTGCAGGGCACCCTCCACCAGGCCCCCACTCCTGTCTCCCTAAACCCCCACCCCCCACCAGTCAGGGGCACCTGCCAGCAGGCCCACTCATGTCCAACTCATGTCCCCCTGCACCCCCACCCCCCAGCACTGTGGGGCACCCTCCACCAGGCCCCCACTCATGTCCAACTCAAGTCCCCCTGCACCCCCATCCCCCCCGAACTGTGGGGCACCCTCCACCAGGCCCCCACTCCTGTCCCCCTGCACCCCCACCCCCGGGCATCCAGTGGCACCCTCCACCAGGCCCCCACTCCTGTCTCCCTGCACCCCCACCCCCCACCAGTCAGGGGCACCTGCCAGCAGGCCCCCACTCAGGTCCAACTCATGTCTCCCTGCAGCCCCACTCCCCACCAGTGCAGGGCACCCTCCACCGGGCCCCACTCAGGTCCAACTCATGTCCCCCTGCACCCCCACCCCCCAGCACTGTGGGGCACCCCCCAGCACTGTGGGGGTCCCCCTGCACCCCCACCCCCCTGCATCCAGGGGTTCCCTCCCAGGCCCCCACTCCTGTCTCCCTGCACCCCCACCCCCGCAGTGCAGGGCACCCTCCACCAGGCCCCCACTCCTGTCTCCCTGCACCCCCACCCCCCACCAGTCAGGGGCACCTGCCAGCAGGCCCCCACTCAGGTCCAACTCATGTCTCCCTGCAGCCCCACTCCCCACCAGTGCAGGGCACCCTCCACCGGGCTCCACTCAGGTCCAACTTATGTCCCCCTGCACCCCCACCCCCCAGCACTGTGGGCCACCCTCCACCAGGCCCCCACTCATGTCCAACTCATGTCCCTCTGCACCCCCACCCCCCACCAGTGCAGGGCAACCTCCACCAGGCCCCACTCAGGTCCAACTCATGTCCCCCTGCACCCCCACCCCCCAGCACTGTGGGGCACCCTCCACCAGGCCCCCACTCCTGTCCCCCCTCCACCCCACCCCCCTGCATCCAGGGGCACCCTCCACCAGGCCCCCACTCATGTCCATCTCATGTCCCCCTGCACCCCCACCCCCACCAGTGCACGGCACCCTCCACCAGGCCCAACTCAGTTCCAACTCATGTCCCCCTGCACCCCCACCGCCCAGCACTGTGGGGCACCCTGCACCAGGCCCCCACTCATGACCAACTTATGTCCCTCCTGCACCCCCACCCCCCAGCACTGTGGGGCACCCTCCACCAGGCCCCCACTCCTGTCCCCCTGCACCCCCAACCCCCTGCATCCAGGGGCACCCTCCACCAGGCCCCCACTCCTGTCTCCCTGCACCCCCACCCCCCAGCAGTGCACGGCACCCTCCACCAGGCCCCCACTCCTGTCTCCCTGCACCCCCACCCCCCATCAGTCAGGGGCACCTGCCAGCAGGCCCCCACTCAGGTCCAACTCATGTCTCCGTGCACCCCCACCCTCCACCAATGCAGGGCACCCTCCACCAGGCCCCCACTCCTGTCTCCCTGCACCCCCACCCCCCACCAGTCAGGGGCACCTGCCAGCAGGCCCCCACTCAGGTCCAACTCATGTCTCCCTGCACCCCCACCCTCCACCAATGCAGGGCACCCTCCACCAGGCCCCCACTCCTGTCTCCCTGCACCCCCACCCCCCACCAGTCAGGGGCACCTGCCAGCAGGCCCCACTCAGGTCCAACTCATGTCTCCCTGCACCCCACCCCCCACCAGTGCAGGGCACCCTCCACCGGGCCCCACTCATGTCCAACTCATGTCTCCCTGCACACCCACCCCCCAGCAGTGCAGGGCACCATCGACCAGGCCCCCACTCCTGTCTCCCTGCACCCCCACCCCCCACCAGTCAGGGGCACCTGCCAGCAGGCCCCCACTCAGGTCCAACTCATGTCTCCCTGCACCCCCACCCCCCACCAGTGCAGGGCACCCTCCACCAGCCCCACACATGTCCAACTCATGTCCCCCTGCACCCCCACCCCCCAGCACTGTGGGGCACCCTCCACCAGGCCCCCACTCATGTCCAACTCATGTCCCCCTGCACCCCCACCCCCCCCCGCACTTTGGGGCACCCTCCACCAGGCCCCCACTCCTGTCCCCCTGCACCCCCACCCCCCTGCATCCAGGGGCACCCTCCACCAGGCCCACACTCCTGTCTCCCTGCACCCCCACCCCTCAGCAGTGCAGGGCACCCTCCACCAGGCCCCCACTCCTGTCTCCCTGCACCCCCACCCCCCACCAGTCAGGGGCACCTGCCAGCAGGCCCCCCACTCAGGTCCAACTCATGTCTCCCTGCACCCCCATCCCCACAAGTGCAGGGCACTCAGGTCCAACTCATGTCCCCCTGCACCACCACCCCCCAGCACTGTGGGGCACCCACCACCAGGCCACCACTCCTGTCCCCCTGCACCCCCACCCCCTGCATCCAGGGGCACCCTCCACCAGCCCCCCACTCCTGTCTCCCTGCACCCCCACCCCTCCAGCAGTAGAGGGCACCCTCCACCAGGCCCCACTCCTGTCTCCCTGCACCCCCACCCCCCACCAGTCAGGGGCACCTGCCAGCAGGCCACCACTCAGGTCCAACGCATGTCTCACTGCACCCCCACCCCCCACCAGTGCAGGGCACCCTCCACCAGGCCCCACTCATGTCCAACTCATGTCCCCCTGCACCCCCACCCCCCAGCACTGTGGGGCACCCTCCACCAGGCCCCCACTCATGTCCAACTCATGTCCCCCTGCACCCCCAGCAGTGTGGGGCACCCTCCCACCAGGCCCCCAATCCTGTCCCCCTGCACCCCCACCCCCCTGCATATAGGGGCACCCTCCACCAGGCCCCCACTCCTGTCTCCCTGCACCCCCACCCCCCAGCAGTGCAGGGCATCCTCCACCAGGCCCCCACTCCTGTCTCCCTGCACCCCCACCCCCCACCAGTCAGGGGCACCTGCCAGCAAGGCCCCCACTCAGGTCCAACTCATGTCTCCCTGCAGCCCCACTCCCCACCAGTGCAGGGCATCCTCCACCGGGCCCACTCAGGTCCAACTCATGTCCCCTGCACCCCCACCCCCCAGCACTGTGGGGCACCCTCCACCAGGCCCCCACTCATGTCCAACTCATGTCCCCCTGCTCCCCCACCCCCCACCAGTGCAGGGGCACCCTCCACCAGGCCCCACTCAGGTCCAACTCATGTCCCCCCTGCACCCCCACCCCCCAGCACTGTGGGGCATCCTCCACCAGGCCCCCACTCCTGTCCCCCTCCACCCCCACCACCCTGCATCCAGGGGCACCCTCCACCAGGCCCCCACTCATGGCCAACTAATGTCCCCTTGCACCCCCACCCCCACCAGTGCAGGGCACCCTCCACCAGGCCCCACTCAGTTCCAACTCATGTCCCCCTGCACCCCCACACCCCCAGCACTGTGGGGCACCCTCCACCAGGCCCCCACTCCTGTCCCCCTGCACCCACACCCCCTGCATCCAGGGGCACCCTCCACCAGGCCCCACTCCTGTCTCCCTGTACCCCCATCCCCCAGCAGTGCAGGGCACCCTCCATCAGGCCCCCACTCCTGTCTCCCTGCACCCCCACCCCCCACCCAGTCAGGGGCACCTGCCAGCAGGCCCCCACTCAGGTCCAACTCATGTCTCCCTGCACCCCCACCCCCCAGCAGTGCAGGGCACCCTCCACCAGGCCCCACTAATGTCCAACTCATGTCCCCCTGCACCCCCACCCCCCAGCACTGTGGGGCACCCTCCACCAGGCCCCCACTCCTGTCCCCCTGCACCGCCAGTCTCCTGCATCTGGGGCACCCTCCACCAGGCCCCCACTCCTGTCTCCCTGCACCCCCACCCACCAGCAGTGCAGGGGACCCTCCACCAGGCCCCCCACTCAGGTCCAACTCATGTCTCCCTGCACCCCACCCCCCACCAGTGCAGGGCACACTCCAAAAGGCCCCACTCATGTCCAACACATGTCCCCCTGCACCCCCACTGCCCAGCACTGTGAGGCACCCTCCACCAGGCCCCCACTCATGTCCAACTCATGTCCCCCTGCATCCCCACCCCCCAGCACTGTGGGGCACCCTGCACCAGGCCCCCACTCCTGTCCCCCTGCACCCCCACCCCCCTACATCCAGGGGCACCCTCCACCAGCGCCCCACTCCTGTCTCCCTGCACCCCCACCCCCCAGCAGTGCACGGCACCCTCCACCAGGCCCCCACTCCTGTCTCCCTACACCCCCATCCCCCACCAGTCAGGGGCACCTGCCAGCAGGCCCCCACTCAGGTCCAACTCATGTCTCCCTGCATCCCCACCCTCCACCAATGCAGGGCACCCTCCACCAGGCCCCCACTCCTGTCTCCCTGCACCCCCACCCCCCACCAGTCAGGGGCACCTGCCAGCAGGCCTCCCACTCAGGTCCAACTCATGTCTCCCTGCACCCCCCACCAGTGCAGGGCACCCTCCACCAGGCCCCACTCAGCTCCAACTCATGTCCCCCTGCACCCCCACCCCCAGCATTGTGGGGCACCCTCCACCAGGCCCCCACTCATGTCCTAATCATGTCCCCGTGCACCCCCACCAGTGCAGGGCACCCTCCGCCTGGCCCCCACTCAGGGTCCAACTCATGTCCCCCTGCGCCCCCACCCCCAGCATTGTGGGGCACCCTCCACCAGGCCCCCACTCCTGTCCCCCTGCACCCTACCCCCCTGCATCCAGGGGCACCCTCCACCAGGCCCCCACTCCTGTCCTCCCTGCACCCCCACCCTCCAGCAGTGCAGGGCACCCTCCACCAGGCCCCCACTCCTGTCTCCCTGCACCCCCACCCCCCACCAGTCAGGGGGCACCTGCCAGCAGGCCCCCACTCAGGTCCAACTCATGTCTCCCTGCACCCCCACCCCCCACCAGTGCAGGGCACCCTCCACCAGGCCCCACTCATGTCCAACTCATGTCCCCCTGCACCCCCAACCCCCAGCACTGTGGGGCACCCTCCACCAAGCCCCCACTCATGTCCAACTCATGTCCCCCTGCAGCCCCACTCCCCACCAGTGCAGGGCACCCTCCACCGGGCCCCACTCAGGTCCAACTCATGTCCCCCTGCACCCCCACCCCCCAGCACTGTGGGGCACCCCCCAGCACTGTGGGGGACCCCTGCACCCCCACCCCCTGCATGCAGGGGTTCCTCCACCAGGCCCCCACTCCCTGTCTCCCTGCACCCCCACCCCCCAGCAGTGCAGGGCACCCTCCACCAGGCCCCCACTCCTGTCTCCCTGCACACCCACCCCCCACCAGTCAGCGGCACCTGCCAGCAGGCCCCCACTCAGGTCCAACTCATGTCTCCCTGCAGCCCCACTCCCCACCAGTGCAGGGCACCCTCCACCGGGCTCCACTCAGGTCCAACTCATGTCCCCCTGCACCCCCACCCCCCAGCACTGTGGGGCACCCCTCCACCAGGCCCCCACTCATGTCCAACTCATGTCCCTCTGCACCCCACCCCCCACCAGGGCAGGGCAACCTCCACCAGGCCCACTCAGGTCCAACTCATGTCCCCCTGCACCCCCACCCCCCAGCACTGTGGGGCACCCTCCACCAGGCCCCCACTCCTGTCCCCCTCCACCCCCACCCCCCTGCATCCAGGGGCACCCTCCACCAGGCCCCCACTCATGTCCATCTCATGTCCCCCTGCACCCCCAACCCCACCAGTGCAGGGCACCCTCCACCAGGCCCAACTCAGTTCCAACTCATGTCCCCCTGCACCCCCACCGCCCAGCACTGTGGGGCACCCTCCACCAGGCCCCACTCATGACCAACTTATGTCCCCCTGCACCCCCACCCCCCAGCACTGTGGGGCACCCTCCACCAGGCCCCCACTCCTGTCCCCCTGCACCCCAACCCCCTGCATCCAGGGCACCCTCCACCAGGCCCCCACTCCTGTCTCCCTGCACCACCACCCCCCAGCAGTGCACGGCACCCTCCACCAGGCCCCCACTCCTGTCTCCCTGCACCCCCACCCCCCACCAGTCAGGGGCACCTGCCAGCAGGCCCCCACTCAAGGTCCAACTCATGTCTCCCTGCACCCCCACCCTCCACCAATGCAGGGCACCCTCCACCAGGCCCCCACTCCTGTCTCCCTGCACCCCCACCCCCCACCAGTCAGGGGCACCTGCCAGCAGGCCCCCACTCAGGTCCAACTCATGTCCCCCCCCTCCCCCCCCCCCTCCTGCACCCCCACCAGGCCCCCACTCCTGTCTCCCTGCACCCCCACCCCCCACCAGTCAGGGGCACCTGCCAGCAGGCCCCCACTCAGGTCCAACTCATGTCTCCCTGCACCCCCACCCCCACCAGTGCAGGGCACCCTCCACCGGGCCCCACTCATGTCCAACTCATGTCTCCCTGCACCCCCAACCCCCAGCAGTGCAGGGCACCATCGACCAGGCCCCCACTCCTGTCTCCCTGCACCCCACCCCCCACCAGTCAGGGGCACCTGCCAGCAGGCCCCCACTCAGGTCCAACTCATGTCTCCCTGCACCCCCACCCCCCACCAGTGCAGGCACCCTCCACCAGGCCCCACACATGTCCAACTCATGTCCCCCTTCACCCCCACCCCCAGCACTGTGGGGCACCCTCCACCAGGCCCCCACTCATGTCCAACTCATGTCCCCCTGCACCCCCACCCCCCCGCACTTTGGGGCACCCTCCACCAGGCCCCCACTCCTGTCCCCCTGCACCCCCACCCCCCTGCATCCAGGGGCACCCTCCACCAGGCCCCCACTCCTGTCTCCCTGCACCCCCACCCCTCAGCAGTGCAGGGCACCCTCCACCAGGCCCCCACTCCTGTCTCCCTGCACCCTCACCCCCCACCAGTCAGGGGCACCTGCCAGCAGGCCCCCACTCAGGTCCAACTCATGTCTCCCTGCACCCCATCCCCCACAAGTGCAGGGCACACTCCACCAGGCCCCACTCAGGTCCAACTCATGTCCCCCTGCACCCCCACCCCCCAGCACTGTGGGGCACCCACCACCAGGCCACCACTCCTGTCCCCCTGCACCCCCACCCCCTGCATCCAGGGGGCACCCTCCACCAGCCCCCCACTCCTGTCTCCCTACACCCCCACCCCTCCAGCAGTACAGGGCAACCTCCACCAGGCCCCACTCCTGTCTCCCTGCACCCCCACCCCCCACCAGTCAGGGGCACCTGCCAGCAGGCCACCACTCAGGTCCAACGCATGTCTCTCTGCACCCCCACCTCCCACCAGTGCAGGGCATCCTCCACCGGGCCCACTCAGGTCCAACTCATTTCCCCCTGCACCCCCACCCCCCAGCACTGTGGGGCACCCTCCACCAGGCCCCCACTCATGTCCAACTCATGTCCCCCTGCTCCCCCACCCCCACCAGTGCAGGGGCACCCTCCACCAGGCCCCACTCATGTCCAACTCATGTCCCCCTGCACCCCCACCCCCCAGCACTGTGGGGCACCCCTCCACCAGGCCCCCACTCATGTCCAACTCATGTCCCCCTGCACCCCCAGCAGTGTGGGGCACCCTCCACCAGGCCCCCAATCCTGTCCCCCTTCACCCCCACCCCCCTGCATATAGGGGCATCCTCCACCAGGCCCCCACTCCTGTCTCCCTGCACCCCCACCCCCCAGCAGTGCAGGGCACCCTCCACCAGGCACCCACTCCTGTCTCCCTGCACCCCCACCCCCCACCAGTCAGGGGCACCTGCCAGCAGGCCCCCCACTCAGGTCCAACTCATGTCTCCCTGCAGCCCCACTCCCCACCAGTGCAGGGCATCCTCCACCGGGCCCACTCAGGTCCAACTCATTTCCCCCTGCACCCCCACCCCCCAGCACTGTGGGGCACCCTCCACCAGGCCCCCACTCATGTCCAACTCATGTCCCCCTGCTCCCCCACCCCCCACCAGTGCAGGGCACCCTCCACCAGGCCCCACTCAGGTCCAACTCATGTCCCCCTGCACCCCCACCCCCACCAGGGCAGGGCGTCCTCCACCGGGCCCACTCAGGTCCAACTCATTTCCCCCTGCACCCCCACCCCCCAGCACTGTGGGGCACCCTCCACCAGGCCCCCACTCATGTCCAACTCCTGTCCCCCTCCACCCCCACCCCCCTGCATCCAGGAGCACCCTCCACCAGGCCCCCACTCATGGCCAACTAATGTCCCCTTGCACCCCCACCCCCACCAGTGCAGGGCACCCTCCACCAGGCCCCACTCAGTTCCAACTCATGTCCCCCTGCACCCCCACACCCCCAGCACTGTGGGGCACCCTCCACCAGGCCCCCACTCCTGTCCCCCTGCACCCACACCCCCCTGCATCCAGGGCACCCTCCACCAGCCCCCCACTCCTGTCTCCCTGTACCCCCATCCCCCAGCAGTGCAGGGTACCCTCCATCAGGCCCCCACTCCTGTCTCCCTGCACCCCCACCCCCCACCAGTCAGGGGCACCTACCAGCAGGCCCCCACTCAGGTCCAACTCATGTCTCCCTGCACCCCCACCCCCCAGCAGTGCAGGGCACCCTCCACCAGGCCCCACAAATGTCCAACTCATGTCCCCCTGCACCCCCACCCCCCAGCACTGTGGGGCACCCTCCACCAGGCCCCCACTCCTGTCCCCTGCACCGCCAGTCTCCTGCATCCTGGGGCACCCTCCACCAGGCCCCCACTCCTGTCTCCCTGCACCCCCACCCACCAGCAGTGCAGGGGACCCTCCACCAGGCCCCCACTCAGGTCCAACTCATGTCTCCCTGCACCCCCACCCCCCACCAGTGCAGGGCACACTCCACCAGGCCCCACTCATGTCCAACACATGTCCCCCTGCACCCCCACCGCCCAGCACTGTGAGGCACCCTCCACCAGGCCCCCCACTCATGTCCAACTCATGTCCCCCTGCATCCCCACCCCCCCAGCACTGTGGGGCACCCTGCACCAGGCCCCCACTCCTGTCCCCCTGCACCCCCACCCCCTGCATCCAGGGGCACCCTCCACCAGCGCCCCACTCCTGTCTCTCTGCACCCCCACCCCCCAGCAGTGCACGGCACCCTCCACCAGGCCCCCCACTCCTGTCTCCCTTCACCCCCATCCCCCACCAGTCAGGGGCACCTGCCAGCAGGCCCCCACTCAGGTCCAACTCATGTCTCCCTGCATCCCCACCCTCCACCAATGCAGGGCACCCTCCACCAGGCCCCCACTCCTGTCTCCCTGCACCCCCACCCCCCACCAGTCTGGGGCACCTGCCAGCAGGCCCCCACTCAGGTCCAACGCATGTCTCCCTGCACCCCCACCAGTGCAGGGCACCCTCCACCAGGCCCCACTCAGGTCCAACTCATGTCCCCCTGCACCCCCACCCCCAGCATTGTGGGGCACCCTCCACCAGGCCCCCCACTCATGTCCAAATCATGGTCCCCTGCACCCCCACCCCCCACCAGTGCAGGGCACCCTCCGCCTGGCCCCACTCAGGTCCAACTCATGTCCCCCTGCGCCCCCACCCCCCAGCATTGTGGGGCACCCTCCACCAGGCCCCCACTCCTGTCCCCCTGCACCCCACCCCCCTGCATCCAGGGCACTCTCCACCAGGCCCCCACTCCTGTCTCCCTGCACCCCCACCCTCCAGCAGTGCAGGGCACCCTCCACCAGGCCCCCACTCCTGTCTCCCTGCACCCCCCCCCACCAGTCAGGGCACCTGCCAGCAGGCCCCCACTCAGGTCCAACTCATGTCTCCCTGCACCCCCACCCCCCACCAGTGCAGGGCACCCTCCACCAGGCCCCACTCATGTCCAACTCATGTCCCCCTGCACCCCCAACCCCCAGCACTGTGGGGCACCCTCCACCAAGCCCCCACTCGTGTCCAACTCATGTCGCCCTGCACCCCACCCCCCCCCGCACTGTGGGGCACCCTCCACCAAGGCCCCTACTCCTGTCCCCCTGCACCTCCACCCCCCTGCATCCAGGGGCACCCTCCACCAGGAACCCACTCCTGTCTCCCTGCACCCCCACCCCCCAGCAGTGCAGGGCACCCTCCCACGAAGCCCCCACTCCTGTCTCCCTGCACCCCACCCCCCACCAGTCAGGGCACCTGCCAGCAGGCCCCCACTCAGGTCCAACTCATGTCTCCCTGCACCCCCATCCCCCACCAGTGCAGGGCACACTCCACCAGGCACCACTCAGGTCCAACTCATGTCCCCCTGCACCCCCACCCCCCAGCACTGTGGGGCACCCTCCACCAGGCCCCACTCATGTCCAACTCATGTCCCCCTACACTCCCACTCCACACCAGTGCAGGGCACCCTCCACCAGGCCCCACTCAGGTACAACTCATGTCCCCCTGCACCCCCAGCCCCCAGCACTGTGGGGCACCCTCCACCAGGCCCCCACTCCTGTCCCCCTGCACCCCACTCCCCTGCAACCAGGGGCACCCTCCAACAGGACCCCACTCATGTCCAACTCATGTCTCCCTGCACCCCCACCCCCCACCAGTGCAGGGCACCCTCCACCAGGCCCCACTCAGGTCCAACTCATGTCCCCCTGCACCCCCACCCCCCAGCACTGTGGGGCACCCTCCACCAGGCCCCCACCCCCTGTCCCCCTGCACCCCCACCCCCTGCATCCAGGGGCACCTTCCACCAGGCCCCCACTCCTGTCTCCCTGCACATCCACACCCCAGCAGTGCAGGGCACCCTCCACCAGGCCCCTACTCCTGTCTCCCTGCACCCCCACCCCCCACCAGTCAGGGGCACCTGCCAGCAGGCCCCCACTCAGGTCCAACTCATGTCTCCCTGCACACCCACCCCCCAGCAGTGCAGGGCACCCTCCACCAGGCCCCACTCATGTCCAACTCATGTCCCCCTGCACCCCCACCCCCAGCACTGTGGGGCACCCTCCACCAGGCCCCCACTCCTGTCCCCCTGCACCCCCACCCCCCTGCATCCAAAGGCACCCTCCACCAGGCCCCCACTCCTGTCTCCCTGAACCCCCACCCCCCAGCAGTGCAGGGCACCCTCCACCAGGCCCCCACTCCTGTCTCCCTGCACCCCCACCCCCCACCAGTCAGGGGCACCTGCCAGCAGGCCCCCACTCAGGTCCAACTCATGTCTCCCTGCAGCCCCACTCCCCACCAGTGCAGGCCACCCTCCACCGGGCCCCACTCAGGTCCAACTCATGTCCCTTGCACCCCCACCCCCCAGCACTCTGGGGCACCCTACACCAGGCCCCCACTCATGTCCAACTCATGTCCCCCTGCACCCCCACCCCCCACCAGTGCAGGGCACCCTCCACCAGGCCCCACTCAGGTCCAACTCATGTCCCCCTGCACCCCCACCCACCAGCACTGTGGGCACCCTCCACCAGGCCCCCACTCCTGTCTCCCTCCACCCCCACCCCCTGCATCCAGGGGTACCCTCCACCAGGCCCCCCACTCATGTCCAACTCATGTCCCCCTGCACCCCCCACCCCCCACCAGTGCAGGGCACCCTCCACCAGGCCCCACTCAGTTCCAACTCATGTCCCCGTGCACCCCCACACCCCCAGCACTGTGGGGCACCCTCCAACAGGCCCCCACTCCTGTCCCCCCTGTACCCCCACCCCCTGCATCCAGGGGCACCCTCCACCAGGCACCCACTCCTGTCTCCCTGTACCCCCATCCCCCAGCAGTGCAGGGCACCCTCCATCAGGCCCCCACTCCTGTCTCCCTGCACCCCCACCCCCCACCAGTCAGGGGCACCTGCCAGCAGGCCCCCACTAAGATCCAACTCATGTCTCCCTGCACCCCCACCCCCCAGCAGTGCAGGGCACCTTCCACCAGGCCCCACTAATGTCCAACTCATGTCCTCCTGCACCCCCATCCCCCAGCACTGTGGGGCACCCTCCACCAGGCCCCCACTCCTGTCCCCCTGCACCCCCACCCCCAGCAGTGCAGTGCACCCTCCACCAGGCCCCCACTCAGGTCCAACTCATGTCTCCCTGCACCCCCACCCCCCACCAGTGCAGGGCACCCTCCACCAGGCCCCACTCATGTCCAACTCATGTCCCCCTGCACCCCCACCGCCCAGCACTGTGGGGGCACCCTCCACCAGGCCCCCACTCATGTCCAACTCATGTCCCCCTGCACCCCACCCCCCAGCACTGTGGGGCACCCTCCACCAGGCCCCCACTCCTGTTCCCCTGCACCCCCACCCCCTGCATCCAGGGGCACCCTCCACTAGGCCCCCACTCCTGTCTCCCTGCACCCCCACCCCCCAGCAGTGCAGGGCACCCTCCACCAGGCCCCCACTCCTGCCTCCCTGCACCCCCACCCCCCACCAGTCAGGGGCACCTGCCAGCAGGCCCCCACTCAGGTCCAATTCATGTCTCCCTGCACCCCACCCTCCACCAATGCAGGGCACCCTCCACCAGGCCCCCACTCCTGTCTCCCTGCACCCCCACCCCCCACCAGTCAGGGGCATCTGCCAGCAGGCCCCACTCAGGTCCAACTCATGTCTCCCTGCACCCCCACCCCCCACCAGTGCAGGGCACCCTCCACCGGGCCCCACTCAGGTCCAACTCATGTCCCCCTGCACCCCCAACCTCCAGCACTGTGGGGCACCCTCCACCAGGCCCCCACTCATGTCCAACTCATGTCCCCCTGCACCCCCACCCCCCACCAGTGCAGGGCACCCTCCGCCAGGCCCCACTCAGGTCCAACTCATGTCCCCCTGCACCCCCACAACCCAGCACTGTGGGGCACCCTCCACCAGGCCCCCACTCCTGTCTCCCCTCCACCCCCACCCCCTGCATCCAGGGGCACCCTCCACCAGCAGGCCCCACTCATGTCCAACTCATGTCCCCCTGCACCCCCACCCCCCACCAGTGCAGGGCACCCTCCACAAGGCCCCACTCAGGTCCAACTCATGTCCCCCTGCACCCACACACCCTCAGCACTGTGGGGCACCCTCCACCAGGCCCCCACTCCTGTCCCCCTGCACCCCCACCCCCTGCATCCAGGGCCACCCTCCACCAGGCACCCACTCCTGTCTCCCTGTACCCCCATCCCCCAGCAGTGCAGGGCACCCTCCATCAGGCCCCACTCCTGTCTCCCTGCACCCCCACCCCCACCAGTCAGGGGCACCTGCCAGCAGGCCCCCACTCAGGTCCAACTCATGTCTCCCTGCACCCCCACCCCCCAGCAGTGCAGGGTACCCTCCACCATGCCCCACTAATGTCCAACTCATGTCCTCCTGCACCCCACCCCCCAGCACTGTGGGGCACCCTCCACCAGGCCCCCACTCCTGTCCCCCTGCACCCCCACCCCCAGCAGTGCAGTGCACCCTCCACCAGGCCCCCACTCAGGTCCAACTCATGTCTCCCTGCACCCCCACCCCCCACCAGTGCAGGGCACCCTCCACCAGGCCCCACTCATGTCCAACTCATGTCCCCCTGCACCCCCACCGCCCAGCACTGTGGGGCACCCTCCACCAGGCCCCCACTCATGTCCAACTCATGTCCCCCTGCACCCCCACCCCCCAGCACTGTGGGGCACCCTCCACCAGGCCCCCACTCCCTGTTCCCCTGCACCCCCACCCCCTGCATCCAGGGGCACCCTCCACTAGGCCCCCACTCCTGTCTCCCTGCACCCCCACCCCCCAGCAGTGCAGGGCACCCTCCCACCAGGCCCCCACTCCTGCCTCCCTTCACCCCCACCCCCCACCAGTCAGGGGCACCTGCCAGCAGGCCCCCACTCAGGTCCAATTCATGTCTCCCTGCACCCCCACCCTCCACCAATGCAGGGCACCCTCCACCAGGCCCCCACTCCTGTCTCCCTGCACCCCCACCCCCCACCAGTCAGGGGCACCTGCCACCAGGCCCCCACTCAGGTCCAACTCATGTCTCCCTGCACCCCCACCCCCCACCAGTGAAAGGCACCCTCCACCGGGCCCCACTCAGGTCCAACTCATGTCCCCCTGCAGCCCCAACCCCCAGCACTGTGGGGCACCCTCCACCAGGCCCCACTCATGTCCAACTCATGTCCCCCTGCACCCCACCCCCCACCAGTGCAGGGCACCCTCCGCCAGGCCCCACTCAGGTCCAACTCATGTCCCCCTGCGCCCCCACCCCCCAGCATTGTGGGGCACCCTCCACCAGGCCCCCACTCCTGTTCCCCTGCACCCCCACCCCCCTGCATCCAGGGGCACCCTCCACCAGGCCCCCACTCATGTCCAACTCATGTCCCCCTGCACCCCCACCCCCCACCAGTGCAGGGCACCCTCCACCAGGCCCCACTCATGTCCAACTCATGTCCCCCTGCACCCCCACCCCCCAGCACTGTGGGGCACCCACCACCAGGCCCCCACTCCTGTCCCCCTGCACCACCACCCCCTGCATCCAGGGGCACCCTCCACCAGGCCCCCACTCCTGTCTCCCTGCACCCCCACCCCCAGCAGTGCAGGGCACCCTCCACCAGGCCCCCACTCCTGTCCGCCTGCACCCCCACCCCCCTGCATCCAGGGGCACCCTCCACCAGGCCCCCACTCCTGTCTCCCTGCACCCCCATCCCCCAGCAGTGAAAGGCACCCTCCACCAGGCCTCCACTCCTGTCTCCCTGCACCCCCACCCCCCACCAGTCAGGGGCACCTGCCAGCAGGCCCCCACTCGGGTCCAACTCATGTCTCCCTGCACCCCCATCCCCCAGCAGTGCAGGGCACACTCCACCAGGCCCCACTCAGGTCCAACTCATGTCCCCCTGCACCCCCACCCCCCAGCACTGTGGGACACCCTCCACCAGGCCCCCACTCATGTCCAACTCATGTCCCCCTGCACCCCCACCCCCCAGCACTGTGGGGCACCCTCCACCAGGCCCCCACTCCTGTCCCCCTGCACCCCACCCCCCTGCATCCAGGGGCACCCTCCACCAGGCCCGCACTCATGTCCATCTCATGTCCCCCTGCACCCCCACCCCCACCAGTGCAGGGCACCCTACACCAGGCCCAACTCAGTTCCAACTCATGTCCCCCTGCACCCCCACCGCCCAGCACTGTGGGGCACCCTCCACCAGGCCCCCACTCATGACCAACTTATGTCCCCCTGCACCCCCACTCCCCAGCACTGTGGGGCACCCTCCACCAGGCCCCCACTCCTGTCCCCCTGCACCCCAACCCCCTGCATCCAGGGTCACCCTCCACCAGGCCCCCACTCCTGTCTCCCTGCACCCCCACCCCCCAGCAGTGCACGGCACCCTCCACCAGGCCCCCACTCCTGTCTCCCTGCACCCCCACACCCCACCAGTCAGGGGCACCTGCCAGCAGGCCCCCACTCAGGTCCAACTCATGTCCCTCTGCACCCCCACCCCCCAGCACTGTGGGGCACCCACCACCAGGCCACCACTCCTGTCCCCCTGCACCCCCACCCCCTGCATCCAGGGGCACCCTCCACCAGCCCCCCACTCCTGTCTCCCTGCACCCCCACCCCTCCAGCAGTACAGGGCACCCTCCACCAGGCCCCACTCCTGTCTCCCTGCACCCCCACCCCCCACCAGTCAGGGGCACCTGCCAGCAGGCCCCCACTCAGATCCAACGCATGTCTCACTGCACCCCCACCCCCCACCAGTGCAGGGCACCCTCCACCAGGCCCCACTCATGTCCAACTCATGTCCCCCTGCACCCCCACCCCCCAGCACTGTGGGGCACCCTCCACCAGGCCCCCACTCATGTCCAACTCATGTCCCCCTGCACCCCCAGCAGTGTGGGGCACCCTCCACCAGGCCCCCAATCCTGTCCCCCTGCACCCCCACCCCCTGCATATAGGGGCACCCTCCACCAGGCCCCCACTCCTGTCTCTCTGCACCCCCACCCCCCAGCAGTGCAGGGCACCCTCCACCAGGCCCCCACTCCTGTCTCCCTGCACCCCCACCCCCCACCAGTCAGGGGCACCTGCCAGCAGGCCCCCACTCAGGTCCAACTCATGTCTCCCTGCAGCCCCACTCCCCACCAGTGCAGGGCACCCTCCACCGGGCCCACTCAGGTCCAACTCATGTCCCCCTGCACCCCCACCCCCCAGCACTGTGGGGCACCCTCCACCAGGCCCCCACTCATGTCCAACTCATGTCCCCCTGCTCCCCCACCCCCACCACTGCAGGGCACCCTCCAAAAGGCCCCACTCAGGTCCAACTCATGTCCCCCTGCACCCCCACCCCCCAGCACTTTGGGGCACCCTCCACCAGGCCCCCACTCCTGTCCCCCTCCACCCCCACCCCCCTGCATCCAGGGGCACCCTCCACCAGGCCCCCACTCATGGCCAACTCATGTCCCCTTGCACCCCCACCCCCACCAGTGCAGGGCACCCTCCACCAGGCCCCACTCAGTTCCAACTCATGTCCCCCTGCACCCCCACACCCCCAGCACTGTGGGGCACCCTCCACCAGGCCCCCACTCCTGTCCCCCTGCACCCACACCCCCCTGCATCCAGGGGCACCCTCCACCAGGCCCCCACTCCTGTCTCCAGGTACCCCCATCCCCCAGCAGTGCAGGGCACCCTCCATCAGGCCCCCACTCCTGTCTCCCTGCACCCCACCCCCCACCAGTCAGGGGCACCTGCCAGCAGGCCCCCACTCAGGTCCAACTCATGTCTCCCTGCACCCCCACCCCCCAGCAGTGCAGGGCACCCTCCACCAGGCCCCACTAATGTCCAACTCATCTCCCCCTGCACCCCCACCCCCCAGCACTGTGGGGCACCCTCCACCAGGCCCCCACTCCTGTCCCCCTGCACCGCCAGTCTCCTGCATCCTGGGGCACCCTCCACCAGGCCCCCACTCCTGTCTCCCTGCACCCCCACCCACCAGCAGTGCAGGGCACCCTCCACCAGGCCCCCACTCAGGTCCAACTCATGTCTCCCTGCACCCCCACCCTCCACCAGTGCAGGGCACACTCCACCAGGCCCCACTCATGTCCAACACATGTCCCCCTGCACCCCCACCGCCCAGCACTGTGGGGCACCCTCCACCAGGCATCCACTCATGTCCAACTCATGTCCCCCTGCATCCCCACCCCCAGCACGGTGGGGCACCCTGCACCAGGCCCCCACTCCTGTCCCCCTGCACCCCCACCCCCTGCATCCAGGGGCACCCTCCACCAGGCCCCCACTCCTGTCTCCCTGCACCCCCACCCCCCAGCAGTGCACGGCACCCTCCACCAGGCCCCCACTCCTGTCTCCCTGCACCCCCATCCCCCACCAGTCAGGGGCACCTGCCAGCAGGCCCCCACTCAGGTCCAACTCATGTCTCCCTGCATCCCCACCCTCCACCAATGCAGGGCACCCTCCACCAGGCCCCACTCAGGTCCAACTCATGTCCCCCTGCACCCCCACCCCCCAGCATTGTGGGGCACCCTCCACCAGGCCCCCACTCATGTCCAAATCATGTCCCCCTGCACCCCCACCCCCCACCAGTGCAGGGCACCCTCCGCCAGGCCCCACTCAGGTCCAACTCATGTCCCCCTGCACCCCCACCCCCCAGCATTGTGGGGCAACCTCCACCAGGCCCCCACTCCTGCCCCCCTGCACCCCCACCCCCCTGCATCCAGGGGCACCCTCCACCAGGCCCCCACTCCTGTCTCCCTGCACCCCCACCCTCCAGCAGTGCAGGGCACCCACCACCAGGCCCCCACTCCTGTCTCCCTGCACCCCCACCCCCCACCAGTCAGGGGCACCTGCCAGCAGGCCCCCACTCAGGTCCAACTCATGTCTCCCTGCACCCCCACCCCCCACCAGTGCAGGGCACCCTCCACCAGGCCCCACTCATGTCCAACTCATGTCCCCCTGCACCCCCAACCCCCAGCACTGTGGGGCACCCTCCAACAAGCCCCCACTCATGTCCAACTCATGTCCCCCTGCACCCCCACCCCCCCCCGCACTGTGGGGCACCCTCCACCAGGCCCCCACTCCTGTCCCCCTGCACCCCCACCCCCCTGCATCCAGGGGCACCCTCCACCAGGCCCCCACTCCTGTCTCCCTGCACCCCCACCCCCCAGCAGTGCAGGGCACCCTCCACCAAGCCCCCACTCCTGTCTCCCTGCACCCCCACCCCCCACCAGTCAGGGCACCTGCCAGCAGGCCCCCACTCGGGTCCAACTCATGTCTCCCTGCACCCCCATCCCCCACCAGTGCAGGGCACACTCCACCAGGCACCACTCAGGTCCAACTCATGTCCCCCTGCACCCCCCACCCCCCAGCACTGTGGGGCACCCTCCACCAGGCCCCCACTCATGTCCAACTCATGTCCCCCTACACCCCCACTCCACACCAGTGCAGGGCACCCTCCACCAGGCCCCACTCAGGTACAACTCATGTCCCCCTGCACCCCCAGCCCCCAGCACTGTGGGGCACCCTCCACCAGGCCCCCACTCCTGTCCCCCTGCACCCCACTCCCCTGCAGCCAGGGGCACCCTCCAACAGGACCCCACTCATGTCCAACTCATGTCCCCCTGCACCCCCACACCCCACCAGTGCAGGGCACCCTCCACCAGGCCCCACTCAGGTCCAACTCATGTCCCCCTGCACCCCCACCCCCCAGCACTGTGGGGCACCCTCCACCAGGCCCCCACCCCTGTCCCCCTGCACCCCCACCCCCTGCATCCAGGGGCACCTTCCACCAGGCCCCCACTCCTGTCTCCCTGCACATCCACACCCCAGCAGTGCAGGGCACCCTCCACCAGGCCCCTACTCCTGTCTCCCTGCACCCCCACCCCCCACCAGTCAGGGGCACCTGCCAGCAGGCCCCCACTCGGGTCCAAATCATGTCTCCCTACACACCCACCCCCCAGCAGTGCAGGGCACCCTCCACCAGGCCCCACTCATGTCCAACTCATGTCCCCCTGCACCCCCACCCCCCAGCACTGTGGGGCACCCTCCACCAGGCCCCCACTCCTGTCCCCCTGCACCCCCACCCCCTGCATCCAAAGGCACCCTCCACCAGGCCCCCACTCCTGTCTCCCTGAACCCCCACCCCCCAGCAGTGCAGGGCACCCTCCACCAGGCCCCCACTCCTGTCTCCCTGCACCCCCACCCCCCACCAGTCAGGGGCACCTGCCAGCAGGCCCCCACTCAGGTCCAACTCATGTCTCCCTGCAGCCCCACTCCCCACCAGTGCAGGGCACCCTCCACCGGGCCCCACTCAGGTCCAACTCATGTCCCCTTGCACCCCCACCCCCCAGCACTCTGGGGCACCCTACACCAGGCCCCCACTCATGTCCAACTCATGTCCCCCTGCACCCCCACCCCACACCAGTGCAGGGCACCCTCCACCAGGCCCCACTCAGGTCCAACTCATGTCCCCCTGCACCCCCACCCACCAGCACTGTGGGGCACCCTCCACCAGGCCCCCACTCCTGTCTCCCTCCACCCCCACCCCCTGCATCCTTGGGCACCCTCCACCAGGCCCCCACTCATGTCCAACTCATGTCCCCCTGCACCCCCACCCCCCACCAGTGCAGGGCACCCTCCACCAGGCCCCACTCAGTTCCAACTCATGTCCCCCTGCACCCCCACACCCCCAGCACTGTGGGGCACCCTCCAACAGGCCCCCACTCCTGTCCCCCTGTACCCCCACCCCCTGCATCCAGGGGCACCCTCCACCAGGCACCCACTCCTGTCTCCCTGTACCCCCATCCCCCAGCAGTGCAGGGCACCCTCCATCAGGCTCCCACTCCTGTCTCCCTGCACCCCCACCCCCCACCAGTCAGGGGCACCTGCCAGCAGGCCCCCACTCAGGTCCAACTCATGTCTCCCTGCACCCCCACCCCCCAGCAGTGCAGGGCACCTTCCACCAGGCCCCACTAATGTCCAACTCATGCCCTCCTGCACCCCCACCCCCCAGCACTGTGGGGCACCCTCCACCAGGCCCCCACTCCTGTCCCCCTGCACCCCCACCCCCAGCAGTGCAGTGCACCCTCCACCAGGCCCCCACTCAGGTCCAACTCATGTCTCCCTGCACCCCCACCCCCCACCAGTGCAGGGCACCCTCCACCAGGCCCCACTCATGTCCAACTCATGTCCCCCTGCACCCCCACTGCCCAGCACTGTGGGGCACCCTCCACCAGGCCCCCACTCATGTCCAACTCATGTACCCCTGCACCCCACCCCCCAGCACTGTGGGGCACCCTCCACCAGGCCCCCACTCCTGTTCCCCTGCACCCCCACCCCCTGCATCCAGGGGCACCCTCCCCTAGGCCCCCACTCCTGTCTCCCTGCACCCCCACCCCCCAGCAGTGCAGGGCACCCTCCACCAGGCCCCCACTCCTGCCTCCCTGCACCCCCACCCCCCACCAGTCAGGGGCACCTGCCAGCAGGCCCCCACTCAGGTCCAATTCATGTCTCCCTGCACCCCCACCCTCCACCAATGCAGGGCACCCTCCACCAGGCCCCCACTCCTGTCTCCCTGCACCCCCACCCCCCACCAGTCAGGGGCATCTGCCAGCAGGCCCCCACTCAGGTCCAACTCATGTCTCCCTGCACCCCCACCCCCCACCAGTGCAGGGCACCCTCCACCGGGCCCCACTCAGGTCCAACTCATGTCCCCCTGCACCCCCAACCTCCAGCACTGTGGGGCACCCTCCACCTAGCCCCCACTCATGTCCAACTCATGTCCCCCTGCACCCCCACCCCCCACCAGTGCAGGGCACCCTCCGCCAGGCCCCACTCAGGTCCAACTCATGTCCCCCTGCACCCCCACCCCCCAGCACTGTGGGGCACCCTCCACCGGGCCCCCACTCCTGTCTCCCTCCACCCCCAGCCCCTGCATCCAGGGGCACCCTCCACCAGGCCCCCACTCATGTCCAACTCATGTCCCCCTGCACCCCCACCCCCCACCAGTGCAGGGCACCCTCCACCAGGCCCCACTCAGGTCCAACTCATGTCCCCCTGCACCCCCACACCCCCAGCACTGTGGGGCACCCTCCACCAGGCCCCCACTCCTGTCCCCCTGAACCCCCACCCCCTGCATCCAGGGGCACCCTCCACCAGGCACCCACTCCTGTCTCCCTGTACCCCCGTCCCCCAGCAGTGCAGGGCACCCTCCATCAGGCCCCACTCCTGTCTCCCTGCACCCCCACCCCCCACCAGTCAGGGGCACCTGCCAGCAGGCCCCCACTCAGGTCCAACTCATGTCTCCCTGCACCCCCACCCCCCAGCAGTGCAGGGCACCCTCCACCATGCCCCACTAATGTCCAACTCATGTCCTCCTGCACCCCCACCCCCCAGCACTGTGGGGCACCCTCCACCAGGCCCCCACTCCTGTCCCCCTGCGCCCCCACCCCCAGCAGTGCAGTGCACCCTCCACCAGGCCCCCACTCAGGTCCAACTCATGTCTCCCTGCACCCCCACCCCCCACCAGTGCAGGGCACCCTCCACCAGGCCCCACTCATGTCCAACTCATGTCCCCCTGCACCCCCACCGCCCAGCACTGTGGGGCACCCTCCACCAGGCCCCCACTCATGTCCAACTCCTGCCTCCCTGCACCCCCACCCCCCACCAGTCAGGGGCACCTGCCAGCAGGCCCCCACTCAGGTCCAATTCATGTCTCCCTGCAGCCCCACCCTCCACCAATGCAGGGCACCCTCCACCAGGCCCCCACTCCTGTCTCCCTGCACCCCCACCCCCCACCAGTCAGGGGCACCTGCCAGCAGGCCCCCACTCAGGTCCAATTCATGTCTCCCTGCACCCCCACCCTCCACCAATGCAGGGCACCCTCCACCAGGCCCCCACTCCTGTCTCCCTGCACCCCCACCCCCCACCAGTCAGGGGCATCTGCCAGCAGGCCCCCACTCAGGTCCAACTCATGTCACCCTGCACCCCCACCCCCCACCAGTGCAGGGCACCCTCCGCCAGGCCCCACTCAGGTCCAACTCATGTCCCCCTGCACCCCCACCCCCCAGCACTGTGGGGCACCCTCCACCAGGCACCCACTCCTGTCTCCCTCCACCCCCACCCCCTGCATCCAGGGGCACCCTCCACCAGGCCCCCACTCATGTCCAACTCATGTCCCCCTGCACCCCCACCCCCCACCAGTGCAGGGCACCCTCCACCAGGCCCCACTCAGGTCCAACTCATGTCCCCCTGCACCCCCACACCCCCAGCACTGTGGGGCACCCTCCACCAGGCCCCCACTCCTGTCCCCCTGCACCCCCACCCCCTGCATCCAGGGGCACCGTCCACCAGGCACCCACTCCTGTCTCCCTGTACCCCCATCCCCCAGCAGTGCAGGGCACCCTCCATCAGGCCCCACTCCTGTCTCCCTGCACCCCCACCCCCCACCAGTCAGGGGCACCTGCCAGCAGGCCCCCACTCAGGTCCAACTCATGTCTCCCTGCACCCCCACCCCCCAGCAGTGCAGGGCACCCTCCACCATGCCCCACTAATGTCCAACTCATGTCCTCCTGCACCCCCACCCCCCAGCACTGTGGGGCACCCGCCACCAGGCCCCCACTCCTGTCCCCCTGCACCCCCACCCCCAGCAGTGCAGTGCACCCTCCACCAGGCCCCCACTCAGGTCCAACTCATGTCTCCCTGCACCCCGACCCCCCACCAGTGCAGGGCACCCTCCACCAGGCCCCACTCATGTCCAACTCATGTCCCCCTGCACCCCCACCGCCCAGCACTGTGGGGCACCCTCCACCAGGCCCCCACTCATGTCCAACTCATGTCCCCCTGCACCCCCACCCCCCAGCACTGTGGGGCACCCTCCACCAGGCCCCCACTCCTGTTCCCCTGCAATCCCACCCCCTGCATCCAGGGGCACCCTCCACTAGGCCCCCACTCCTGTCTCCCTGCACCCCCACCCCCCAGCAGTGCAGGGCACCCTCCACCAGGCCCCCACTCCTGCCTCCCTGCACCCCACCCCCCACCAGTCAGGGGCACCTGCCAGCAAGCCCCCACTCAGGTCCAATTCATGTCTCCCTGCAGCCCCACCCTCCACCAATGCAGGGCACCCTCCACCAGGCCCCCACTCCTGTCTGCCTGCACCCCCACCCCCCACCAGTCAGGGGCACCTGCCAGCAGGCCCCCACTCAGGTCCAACTCATGTCTCCCTGCACCCCCACCCCCCACCAGTGCAGGGCACCTTCCACCGGGCCCCACTCAGGTCCAACTCATGTCCCCCTGCACCCCCAACCCCCAGCACTGTGGGGCAGCCTCCACCAGGCCCCCACTCATGTCCAACTCATGTCCCCCTGCACCCCCACCCCCCACCAGTGCAGGGCACCCTCCGCCAGGCCCCACTCAGGTCCAACTCATGTCCCCCTGCGCCCCCACCCCCCAGCATTGTGGGGCACCCTCCACCAGGCCCCCACTCCTGTTCCCCTGCACCCCCACCCCCTGCATCCAGGGGCACCCTCCACCAGGCCCCCATTCATGTCCAACTCATGTCCCCCTGCACCCCCACCCCCCACCAGTGCAGGGCACCCTCCACCAGGCCCCACTCATGTCCAACTCATGTCCCCCTGCACCCCCACCCCCCAGCACTGTGGGGCACCCACCGCCAGGCCCCCACTCCTGCCCCCCTGCACCACCACCCCCTGCATCCAGGGGCACCCTCCACCAGGCCCCCACTCCTGTCTCCCTGCACCCCCACCCCCAGCAGTGCAGGGCACCCTCCACCAGGCCCCCACTCCTGTCCGCCTGCACCCCCACCCCCCCGCATCAGGGGCACCCTCCACCAGGCCCCCACTCCTGTCTCCCTGCACCCCCACCCCCCAGCAGTGCAGGGCACCCTCCACCAGGCCTCCACTCCTGTCTCCCTGCACCCCCACCCCCCACCAGTCAGGGGCACCTGCCAGCAGGCCCCCACTCGGGTCCAACTCATGTCTGCCTGCACCCCCACCCCCCACCAGTGCAGGGCACACTCCACCAGGCCCCACTCAGGTCCAACTCATGTCCCCCTGCACCCCCACCCCCCAGCACTGTGGGACACCCTCCACCAGGCCCCCACTCATGTCCAACTCATGTCCCCCTGCACCCCCACCCCCCACCAGTGCAGGGCACCCTCCACCAGGCCCCACTCAGGTCATGTCCCCCTGCACCCCCACCCCCAGCACTGTGGGGCACCCTCCACCAGGCCCCCACTCCTGTCCCCCTGCACCCCACCCCCCTGCATCCAGGGGCACCCTCCACCAGGCCCCCACTCATGTCCATCTCATGTCCCCCTGCACCCCCACCCCCACCAGTGCAGGGCACCCTACACCAGGCCCAACTCAGTTCCAACTCATGTCCCCCTGCACCCCCACCGCCCAGCACTGTGGGGCACCCTCCACCAGGCCCCCACTCATGACCTACTTATGTCCCCCTGCACCCCCACCCCCCAGCACTGTGGGGCACCCTCCACCAGGCCCCCACTCCTGTCCCCCTGCACCCCAACCCCCTGCATCCAGGGGCACTCTCCACCAGGCCCCCACTCCTGTCTCCCTTCACCCCCACCCCCCAGCAGTGCACGGCACCCTCCACCAGGCCCCCACTCCTGTCTCCCTGCACCCCCACCCCCCACCAGTCAGGGGCACCTGCCAGCAGGCCCCCACTCAGGTCCAACTCATGTCTCCCTACACCCCCACCCTCCACCAATGCAGGGCACCCTCCACCAGGCCCCCACTCCTGTCTCCCTGCACCCCCACCCCCCACCAGTCAGGGGCACCTGCCAGCAGGCCCCCACTCAGGTCCAACTCATGTCTCCCTGCGCCCCCACCCTCCACCAATGCAGGGCACCCTCCACCAGGCCCCCACTCCTGTCTCCCTGCACCCCCACCCCCCTGCATCCAGGGGCACCCTCCACCAGGCCCCCACTCATGTCCAACTCATGTCCCCCTGCACCCCCACCCCCCACCAGTGCAGGGCACCCTCCACCAGGCCCCAATCATGTCCAACTCATGTCTCCCTGCACCCCCACCCCCCAGCACTGTGGGGCACCCACCACCAGGCCCCCACTCCTGTCCCCCTGCACCACCACCCCCTGCATGCAGGGGCACCCTCCACCAGGCCCCAACTCCTGTCTCCCTGCACCCCCACCCCCCAGCAGTGCAGGGCACCCTCCACCAGGCCCCCACTCCTGTCTCCCTGCACCCCCACCAGTCAGGGGCACCTGCCAGCTGGCCCCCACTCAGGTCCAACTCATGTCTCCCTGCACCCGCATCCCCCACCAGTGGAGGGCACCCTCCACCAGGCCCCCACTCATGTCTCCCTGCACCCCCACCCCCCCACCAGTCAGGGGCACCTGCCAGCAGCCCCCCACTCAGGTCCAACTCATGTCTCCCTGCAGCCCCACTCCCCACCAGTGCAGGGCACCCTCCACCAGGCCCCACTCAGGTCCAACTCATGTCCCCCTGCACCCCCACCCCCCAGCACTGTGGGGCACCCACCACCAGGCCACCACTCCTGTCCCCCTGCACCCCCACCCCCTGCATCCAGGGGCACCCTCCACCAGCCTCCCACTCCTGTCTCCCTGCACCCGCACCCCTCCAGCAGTACAGGGCACCCTCCAGCAGGCCCCCACTCCTGTCTCCCTGCACCCCCACCCCCACCCCCCACCAGTCAGGGGCACCTGCCAGCAGGCCCCCACTCAGGTCGAACTCATGTCTCCCTGCACCCCCACCCCCCACCAGTGCAGGGCACCCTCCACCAGGCCCCACTCATGTCCAACTCAAATTTCCCCCTGCACCCCCACCCCCCAGCACTGTGGGGCACCCTCCACCAGGCCCCCAATCCTGTCCCCCTGCACCCCCACCCCCTGCATATAGGGGCACCCTCCACCAGGCCCCCACTCCTGTCTCCCTGCACCCCCACCCCCCAGCATTGCAGGGCACCCTCCACCAGGCCCCCACTCCTGTCTCCCTGCACCCCCACCCCCCACCAGTCAGGGGCACCTGCCAGCAGGCCCCCACTCAGGTCCAACTCATGTCTCCCTGCACCCCCACCCTCAGCAGTGCAGGGCACCCTCCATCAGGCCCCACTAATGTCCAACTCATGTCCCCCTGCACCCCCACCCCCCAGCACTGTGGGGCACCCTCCACCAGGCCCCCACTCCTGTCCCCCTGTGCCCCCAGTCTCCTGCATCCTGGGGCACCCTCCACCAGGCCCCCACTCCTGTCTCCCTGCACCCCCACCCCCCAGCAGTGCAGGGCACCCTCCACCAGGCCCCCACTCAGGTCCAACTCATGTCTCCCTGCACCCCCAACCCCCACCAGTGCAGGGCACCCTCCACCAGGCCCGCACTCATGTCCAACTCATGTCCCCCTGCACCCCCACCCCCCAACACTGTGGGGCACCCTCCACCAGGCCCCCACTCCTGTCTCCCTGCGCCCCCACCCCCCACCAGTCAGGGGCACCTGCCAGCAGGCCCCCACTCAGGTCCAACTCATGTCTCCCTGCACCCCCACCCTCCACCAATGCAGGGCACCATCCACCAGGCCCCCACTCCTGTCTCCCTGCACCCCCACCCCCCACCAGTCAGGGGCACCTGCCAGCAGGCCCCCACTCAGGTCCAACTCATGTCTCCCTGCACCCCCACCCCCCACCAGTGCAGGGCACCCTCCACCAGGCCCCACTCAGGTCCAACTCATGTCCCCCTGCACCCCCACCCCCCAGCACTGTGGGGCACCCTCCACCAGGCCCCCACTCATGTCCAAATCATGTCCCCCTGCACCCCCACCCCCCACTAGTGCAGGGCACCCTCCGCCAGGCCCCACTCAGGTCCAACTGATGTCCCCCTGCGCCCCCACCCCCCAGCATTGTGGGGCACCCTC
This sequence comes from Ambystoma mexicanum, assembly GCF_040938575.1. Taxonomy (NCBI): domain Eukaryota; kingdom Metazoa; phylum Chordata; class Amphibia; order Caudata; family Ambystomatidae; genus Ambystoma; species Ambystoma mexicanum. The sequence continues at coordinate 1,221,794,526 of NC_090934.1, read as the reverse complement.
CACCAGGCCCCCACTCCTGTCCCCCTGCACCCCCACCCCACTGCATCCAGGGGCACCCTCCACCAGGCCCCCACTCATGTCCAACTCATGTCCCCTGCACCCCCACCCCCCACCAGTGCAGGGCACCCTCCACCAGGCCCCACTCATGTCCAACTCATGTCCCCCTGCACCCCCACCCCCCAGCACTGTGGGGCACCCAACACCAGGCCCCCAATCCTGTCCCCCTGCACCACCACCCCCTGCATCCAGGGACACCCTCCACCAGGCCCCCACTCCTGTCTCCCTGCACCCCCACCCCCCAGCAGTGCAGGGCACCCTCCACCAGGCCCCCACTCCTGTCTCCCTGAACCCCCACCCCCCACGAGTCAGGGGCACCTGCCAGCAGGCCCCACTCATGTCCAACTCATGTCCCCCTGCACCCCCACCCCCCAGCACTGTCGGGCACCCTACACCAGGCCCCACTCATGTCCAACTCATGTCCCCCTGCACCCCCACCGCCCAGCACTGTGGGGCACCCTACACCAGGCCCCACTCATGTCCAACTCATGTCCCCCTGCACCCCCACCGCCCAGCAGTGCAGGGCACCCTCCACCAGGCCCCCACTCAGGTCCAACTCATGTCTCCCTGCACCCCCAACCCCCACCAGTGCAGGGCACCCTACACCAGGCCCCACTCATGTCCAACTCATGTCCCCCTGCACCCCCACCGCCCAGCACTGTGGGGCACCCTCCACCAGGCCCCCACTCATGTCCAACTCATGTCCCCCTGCACCCCCACCCCCCGCACTGTGGGGCACCCTCCTCCAGGCCCCCACTCCTATCCCCCTGGACCCCCACCCCCTGCATCCAGGGGAACCCTCCACCAGGCCCCCACTCCTGTCTCCCTGCACCCCCACTCCCAGCAGTGCACGGCACCCTCCACCAGGCCCCCACTCCTGTCTCCCTGCACCCCCACCCCCCACCAGTCAGGGGCACCTGCCAGCAGGCCCCCACTCAGGTCCAACTCATGTCTCCCTGCACCCCCACCCTCCACCAATGCAGGGCACCCTCCACCAGGACCCCACTCCTGTCTCCCTGCACCCCCACCCCCCACCAGTCAGGGGCACCTGCCAGCAGGCCCCCACTCAGGTCCAACTCATGTCTCCCTGCACCCCCACCCCCACCAGTGCAGGGCACCCTCCACCAGGCCCCACTCAGGTCCAACTCATGTCCCCCTGCACCGCCACCACCCAGCACTGTGGGGCACCCTCCACCAGGCCCCCACTCATGTCCAAATCATGTCCCCCTGCACCCCCACCCCCCACCAGTGCAGGGCACCCTCCGCCAGGCCCCACTCAGGTCCAACTCATGTCCCCCTGCGCCCCCACCCCCCAGCATTGTGGGGCACCCTCCACCAGGCCCCCATTCCTGTCCCCCTGCACCCCCACCCCCCTGCATCCAGGGGCACCCTCCACCAGGCCCCCACTCATGTCCAACTCATGTCCCCCTGCACCCCCACCCCCCACCAGTGCAGGGCACCCTCCACCAGGCCCCACTCATGGCCCCACTCATGTCCAACTCATGTCCCCCTGCACCCCCACCCCCCAGCACTGTGGGGCACCCAACACCAGGCCCCCAATCCTGTCCCCCTGCACCACCACCCCCTGCATCCAGGGACACCCTCCACCAGGCCCCCACTCCTGTCTCCCTGCACCCCCACCCCCCAGCAGTGCAGGGCACCCTCCACCAGGCCCCCACTCCTGTCTCCCTGAACCCCCACCCCCCACCAGTCAGGGGCACCTGCCAGCAGGCCCCACTCATGTCCAACTCATGTCCCCCTGCACCCCCACCCCCCAGCACTGTGGGGCACCCTCCACCAGGCCCCCACTCATGTCCAACTCATGTCCCCCTGCACCCCCATCCCCCCCCGAACTGTGGGGCACCCTCCACCAGGCCCCACTCCTGTCCCCCTGCACCCCCACCCCCCTGCATCCAGGGGCACCCTCCACCAGGCCCCCACTCCTGTCTCCCTGCACCCCCACCCCCCAGCAGTGCAGGGCACCCTCCACCAGGCCCCCACTCCTGTCTCCCTGCACCCCCACCCCCCACCAGTCAGGGGCACCTGCCAGCAGGCCCCCACTCAGGTCCAACTCATGTCTCCCTGCAGCCCCACTCCCCCCCAGTGCAGGGCACCCTCCACCGGGCCCCACTCAGGTCCAACTCATGTCCCCCTGCACCCCCACCCCCCAGCACTGTGGGACACCCTCCACCAGGCCCCCACTCATGTCCAACTCATGTCCCTCTGCACCCCACCCCCCACCAGTGCAGGGCAACCTCCACCAGGCCCCACTCAGGTCCAACTCATGTCCCCCTGCACCCCCACCCCCCAGCACTGTGGGGCACCCTCCACCAGGCCCCCACTCCTGTCCCCCTCCACCCCCACCCCCCTGCATCCAGGGGCACCCTCCACCAGGCCCCCACTCATGTCCATCTCATGTCCCCCTGCACCCCCACCCCCACCAGTGCAGGGCACCCTTCACCAGGCCCAACTCAGTTCCAACTCATGTCCCCCTGCACCCCCATGCCCCCAGCACTGTGGGGCACCCTCTACCAGGCCCCAACTCCTGTCCCCCTGCACCCCACCCCCCTGCATCCAGGGGCACCCTCCACCAGGCCCCCACTCCTGTCTCCCTGTACCCCCATCCCCCAGCAGTGCAGGGCACCCTCCATCAGGCCCCCACACCTGTCTCCCTGCACCCCCAGCCCCCACCAGTCAGGGGCACCTGCCAGCAGGCCCCCACTCAGATCCAACTCATGTCTCCCTGCACCCACACCCCCCAGCAGTGCAGGGCACCCTCCACCAGGCCCCCACTCAGGTCCAACTCATGTCTCCCTGCACCCCCACCCCCCACCAGTGCAGGACACCCTCCACCAGGCCCCACTCATGTCCAACTCATGTCCCCCTGCACCCCCACCGCCCAGCACTGTGGGGCACCCTCCACCAGGCCCCCACTCATGAGCAACTTATGTCCCCCTGCACCCCCACCCCCCAGCACTGTGGGGCACCCTCCACCAGGCCCCCACTCCTGTCCCCCTGCACCCCAACCCCCTGCATCCAGGGGCACCCTCCACCAGGCCCCCACTCCTGTCTCCCTGCACCCCCACCCCCCAGCAGTGCACGGCACCCTCCACCAGGCCCCCACTCCTGTCTCCCTGCACCCCCACCAGTCAGGGGCACCTGCCAGCAGGCCCCCACTCAGGTCCAACTCATGTCTCCCTGCACCCCCACCCTCCACCAATGCAGGGCACCCTCCACCAGGCCCCCACTCCTGTCTCCCTGCACCCCCACCCCCCACCAGTCAGGGGCACCTGCCAGCAGGCCCCCACTCAGGTCCAACTCATGTCTCCCTGCACCCCCACCCTCCACCAATGCAGGGCACCCTCCACCAGGCCCCCACTCCTGTCTCCCTGCACCCCCACCCCCCACCAGTCAGGGGCACCTGCCAGCAGGCCCCCACTCAGGTCCAACTCATGTCTCCCTGCACCCCCACCCCCCACCAGTGCAGGGCACCCTCCACCAGGCCCCACACATGTCCAACTCATGTCCCCCTGCACCTCCACCCCCCAGCACTGTGGGGCACCCTCCACCAGGCCCCCACTCATGTCCAACTCATGTCCCCCTGCACCCCCACCCCCCGCACTTTGGGGCACCCTCCACCAGGCCCCCACCCCTGTCCCCCTGCACCCCCACCCCCTGCATCCAGGGGCACCCTCCACCAGGCCCCCACTCCTGTCTCCCTGCACCCCCACCTCCCAGCAGTGCAGGCCACCCTCCACCAGGCCCCCACTCCTGTCTTCCTGCACCCCCACCCCCCACCAGTCAGGGGCACCTGCCAGCAGGCCCCCACTCAGGTCCAACTCATGTCTCCCTGCACCCCCATCCCCCACAAGTGCAGGGCACACTCCACCAGGCCCCACTCATGTCCAACTCATGTCCCCCTGCACCCCCACCGCCCAGCACTGTGGGGCACCCACCACCAGGCCACCACTCCTGTCCCCCTGCACCCCCACCCCCTGCATCCAGGGGCACCCTCCACCAGCCCCCCACTCCTGTCTCCCTGTACCCCCACCCCTCCAGCAGTACAGGGCACCCTCCACCAGGCCCCACTCCTGTCTCCCTGCACCCCCACCCCCCACCAGTCAGGGGCACCTGCCAGCAGGCCCCCACTCAGGTCCAACACATGTCTCACTGCACCCCCACCCCCCACCAGTGCAGGGCACCCTCCACCAGGCCCCGCTCATGTCCAACTCATGTCCCCCTGCACCCCCACCCCCCAGCACTGTGGGGCACCCTCCACCAGGCCCCCACTCATGTCCAACTCATGTCCCCCTGCACCCCCACCCCCCAGCACTGTGGGGCACCCTCCACCAGGCCCCCACTCCTGTCCCCCTGCACCCCCACCCCCCTGCATCTAGGGGCACCCTCCACCAGGCCCCTACTCCTGTCTCCCTGCACCCCCACCCCCCAGCAGTGCAGGGCACCCTCCACCAGGCCCCCACTCCTGTCTCCCTGCACCCCCACCCCCCACCAGTCAGGGGCACCTGCCAGCAGGCCCCCACTCAGGTCCAACTCATGTCTCCCTGCAGCCCCACTCCCCACCAGTGCAGGGCACCCTCCACCGGGCCCACTCAGGTCCAACTCATGTCCCCCTGCACCCCCACCCCCCAGCACTGTGGGGCACCCTCCACCAGGCCCCCACTCATGTCCAACTCATGTCCCCCTGCTCCCCCACCCCCCACCAGTGCAGGGCACCCTCCACCAGGCCCCACTCAGGTCCAACTCATGTCCCCCTGCACCCCCACCCCCCAGCACTTTGGGGCACCCTCCACCAGGCCCCCACTCCTGTCCCCCTCCACCCCCACCCCCCTGCATCCAGGGGCACCCTCCACCAGGCCCCCACTCATGGCCAACTCATGTCCCCTTGCACCCCCACCCCCACCAGTGCAGGGCACCCTCCACCAGGCCCCACTCAGTTCCAACTCATGTCCCCCTGCACCCCCACACCCCCAGCACTGTGGGGCACCCTCCACCAGGCCCCCACTCCTGTCCCCCTGCACCCACACCCCCCTGCATCCAGGGGCACCCTCCACCAAGCCCCCACTCCTGACTCCCTGTACCCCCATCCCCCAGCAGTGCAGGGCACCCTCCATCAGGCCCCCACTCCTGTCTCCCTGTACCCCCACCCCCCACCAGTCAGGGGCACCTGCCAGCAGGCCCCCACTCAGGTCCAACTCATGTCTCCCTGCACCCCCACCCCCCAGCAGTGCAGGGCATCCTCCACCAGGCCCCACTAATGTCCAACTCATGTCCCTCTGCACCCCCACCCCCCAGCACTGTGGGGCACCCTCCACCAGGCCCCCACTCCTGTCCCCCTGCACCGCCAGTCTCCTGCATCCTGGGGCACCCTCCACCAGGCCCCTACTCCTGTCTCCCTGCACCCCCACCCACCAGCAGTGCAGGGCACCCTCCACCAGGCCCCCACTCAGGTCCAACTCATGTCTCCCTGCACCCCCACCCCCCACCAGTGCAGGGCACCCCCCACCAGGCCCCACTCATGTCCAACACATGTCCCCCTGCACCCCCACCGCCCAGCACTGTGGGGCACCCTCCACCAGGCCCCCACTCATGTCCAACTCATGTCCCCCTGCATCCCCACCCCCCAGCACTGTGGGGCACCCTGCACCAGGCCCCCACTCCTGTCCCCCTGCACCCCCACCCCCTGCATCCAGGGGCACCCTCCACCAGGCCCCCACTCCTGTCTCCCTGCACCCCCACCCCCCAGCAGTGCACGGCACCCTCCACCAGGCCCCCACTCCTGTCTCCCTGCACCCCCATCCCCCACCAGTCAGGGGCACCTGCCAGCAGGCCCCCACTCAGGTCCAACTCATGTCTCCCTGCATCCCCACCCTCCACCAATGCAGGGCACCCTCCACCAGGCCCCCACTCCTGTCTCCCTGCACCCCCACCCCCCACCAGTCAGGGGCACCTGCCAGCAGGCCCCCACTCAGGTCCAACTCATGTCTCCCTGCACCCCCACCAGTGCAGGGCACCCTCCACCAGGCCCCACTCAGGTCCAACTCATGTCCCCCTGCACCCCCACCCCCCAGCATTGTGGGGCACCCTCCACCAGGCCCCCACTCATGTCCAAATCATGTCCCCCTGCGCCCCCACCCCCCAGCATTGTGGGGCACCCTCCACCAGGCCCCCACTCCTGTCCCCCTGCACCCCCACCCCCCTGCATCCAGGGGCACCCTCCACTAGGCCCCCACTCCTGTCTCCCTGCACCCCCACCCTCCAGCAGTGCAGGGCACCCTCCACCAGGCCCCCACTCCTGTCTCCCTGCACCCCCACCCCCCACCAGTCAGGGGCACCTGCCAGCAGGTCCCCACTCAGGTCCAACTCATGTCTCCCTGCACCCCCACCCCCCACCAGTGCAGGGCACCCTCCACCAGGCCCCACTCATGTCCAACTCATGTCCCCCTGCACCCCCAACCCCCAGCACTGTGGGGCACCCTCCACCAAGCCCCCACTCATGTCCAACTCATGTCCCCCTGCACATCCACCCCCCCGCACTGTGGGGCACCCTCCACCAGGCCCCCACTCCTGTCCCCCTGCACCCCCACCCCCCTGCATCCAGGGGCACCCTCCACCAGGCCCCCACTCCTGTCTCCCTGCACCCCCACCCCCCAGCAGTGCAGGGCACCCTCCACCAAGCCCCCACTCCTGTCTACCTGCACCCCCACCCCCCACCAGTCAGGGCACCTGCCAGCAGGCCCACACTCAGGTCCAACTCATGTCTCCCTGCACCCCCATCCCCCACCAGTGCAGGGCACACTCCACCAGGCACCACTCAGGTCCAACTCATGTCCCCCTGCACCCCCACCCCCCAGCACAGTGGGGAACCCCCCACCAGGCCCCCACTCATGTCCAACTCATGTCCCCCTACACCCCCACTCCCCATCAGTGCAGGGCACCCTCCACCAGGCCCCACTCAGGTACAACTCATGTCCCCCTGCACCCCCAGCCCCAAGCACTGTGGGGCACCCTCCACCAGGCCCCCACTCCTGTCCCCCTGCACCCCACTCCCCTGCATCCAGGGGCACCCTCCAACAGGACCCCACTCATGTCCAACTCATGTCCCCCTGCACCCCCACCCCCCACCAGTGCAGGGCACCCTCCACCAGGCCCCACTAATGTCCAACTCATGTCCCCCTGCACCCCCACCCCCCAGCACTGTGGGGCACCCTCCACCAGGCCCCCACCCCTGTCCCCCTGCACCCCCACCCCCTGCATCCAGGGTCACCTTCCACCAGGCCCCCACTCTTGTCTCCCTGCACATCCACACCCCAGCAGTGCAGGGCACCCTCCACCAGGCCCCTACTCCTGTCTCCCTGCACCCCCACCCCCCACCAGTCAGGGGCACCTGCCTGCAGGCCCCCACTCAGGTCCAACTCATGTCTCCCTGCACACCCACCCCCAGCAGTGCAGGGCACCCTCCACCAGGCCCCACTCATGTCCAACTCATGTCCCCCTGCACCCCCACCCCCCAGCACTGTGGGGCACCCTCCACCAGGCCCCCACTCCTGTCCCCCTGCACCCCAACCCCCTGCATCCAAAGGCACCCTCCACCAGGCCCCCACTCCTGTCTCCCTGAACCCCCACCCCCCAGCAGTGCAGGGCACCCTCCACCAGGCCCCCACTCCTGTCTCCCTGCACCCCCACCCACCACCAGTCAGGGGCACCTGCCAGCAGGCCCCCACTCAGGTCCAACTCATGTCTCCCTGCAGCCCCACTCCCCACCAGTGCAGGGCACCCTCCACCGGGCCCCACTCAGGTCCAACTCATGTCCCCTTGCACCCCCACCCCCCAGCACTGTGGGGCACCCTCCACCAGGCCCCCACTCATGTCCAACTCATGTCCCCTTGCACCCCCACCCCCACCAGTGCAGGGCACCCTCCACCAGGCCCCACTCAGTTCCAACTCATGTCCCCCTGCACCCCCACACCCCCAGCACTGTGGGGCACCCTCCACCAGGCCCCCACTCCTGTCCCCCTGCACCCACACCCCCCTGCATCCAGGGGCACCCTCCACCAGGCCCCCACTCCTGTCCCCCTGCACCCCCACCCCCCTGCATCCAGGGGCACCCTCCACCAGGCCCCCACTCCTGTCTCCCTGCACCCCCACACTCCAGCAGTGCACGGCACCCTCCACCAGGCCCCCACTCCTATCTCCCTGCACCCCCACCCCCCACAAGTCAGTGGCACCTGCCAGCAGGTCCCCACTCAGGTCCAACTCATGTCTCCCTGCACCCCCACCCCCCACCAGTGCAGGGCACCCTCCACCAGGCCCCACTCATGTACAACTCATGTCCCCCTGCACCCCCAACCCCCAGCACTGTGGGGCACCCTCCACCAAGCCCCCACTCATGTCCAACTCATGTCCCCCTGCACCCCCACCCCCCCGCACTGTGGGGCACCCTCCACCAGGCCCCCACTCCTGTCCCCCTGCACCCCCACCCCTCTGCATCCAGGGGCACCCTCCACCAGGCCCCCACTCCTGTCTCCCTGCACCCCCACCCCCCAGCAGTGCAGGGCACCCTCCACCAAGCCCCCACTCCTGTCTCCCTGCACCCCCACCCCCCACCAGTCAGGGCACCTGCCAGCAGGCCCACACTCAGGTCCAACTCATGTCTCCCTGCACCCCAATCCCCCACCAGTGCAGGGCACACTCCACCAGGCACCACTCAGGTCCAACTCATGTCCCCCTGCACCCCCACCCCCCAGCACTGTGGGGCACCCTCCACCAGGCCCCCACCCATGTCCAACTCATGTCCCCCTACACCCCCACTCCCCATCAGTGCAGGGCACCCTCCACCAGGCCCCACTCAGGTACAACTCATGTCCCCCTGCACCCCCAGCCCCAAGCACTGTGGGGCACCCTCCACCAGGCCCCCACTCCTGTCCCCCTGCACCCCACTCCCCTGCATCCAGGGGCACCCTCCAACAGGCCCCCACTCCTGTCTCCCTGTACCCCCACCCCCCACCAGTCAGGGGCACCTGCCAGCAGGCCCCCACTCAGGTCCATCTCATGTCTCCCTGCACCCCCACCCCCCAGCAGTGCAGGGCACCCTCCACCAGGCCCCACTAATGTCCAACTCATGTCCCTCTGCACCCCCACCCCCCAGCACTGTGGGGCACCCTCCACCATGCCCCCACTCCTGTCCCCCTGCACCGCCAGTCTCCTGCATCCTGGGGCACCCTCCACCAGGCCCCCACTCCTGTCTCCCTGCACCCCCACCCACCAGCAGTGCAGGGCACCCTCCACCAGGCCCCCACTCAGGTCCAACTCATGTCTCCCTGCACCCCCACCCCCCACCAGTGCAGGGCACCCCCCACCAGGCCCCACTCATGTCCAACACATGTCCCCCTGCACCCCCACCGCCCAGCACTGTGGGGCACCCTCCACCAGGCCCCCACTCATGTCCAACTCATGTCCCCCTGCATCCCCACCCCCCAGCACTGTGGGGCACCCTGCACCAGGCCCCCACTCCTGTCCCCCTGCACCCCCACCCCCTGCATCCAGGGGCACCCTCCACCAGGCCCCCACTCCTGTCTCCCTGCACCCCCACCCCCCAGCAGTGCACGGCACCCTCCACCAGGCCCGCACTCCTGTCTCCCTGCACCCCCATCCCCCACCAGTCAGGGGCACCTGCCAGCAGGCCCCCACTCAGGTCCAACTCATGTCTCCCTGCATCCCCACCCTCCACCAATGCAGGGCACCCTCCACCAGGCCCCCACTGCTGTCTCCCTGCACCCCCACCCCCCACCAGTCAGGGGCACCTGCCAGCAGGCCCCCACTCAGGTCCAACTCATGTCTCCCTGCACCCCCACCAGTGCAGGGCACCCTCCACCAGGCCCCACTCAGGTCCAACTCATGTCCCCCTGCACCCCCACCCCCCAGCATTGTGGGGCACCCTCCACCAGGCCCCCACTCATGTCCAAATCATGTCCCCCTGCGCCCCCACCCCCCAGCATTGTGGGGCACCCTCCACCAGGCCCCCACTCCTGTCCCCCTGAATCCAGGGGCACCCTCCACCAGGCCCCCACTCCTGTCTCCCTGCACCCCCACCCTCCAGCAGTGCAGGGCACCCTCCACCAGGCCCCCACTCCTGTCTCCCTGCACCCCCACCCCCCACCAGTCAGGGGCTCCTGCCAGCAGGTCCCCACTCAGGTCCAACTCATGTCTCCCTGCACCCCCACCCCCCACCAGTGCAGGGCACCCTCCACCAGGCCCCACTCATGTCCAACTCATGTCCCCCTGCACCCCCAACCCCCAGCACTGTGGGGCACCCTCCACCAAGCCCCCACTCATGTCCAACTCATGTCCCCCTGCACCCCCACCCCCCCCCGCACTGTGGGGCACCCTCCACCAGGCCCCCACTCCTGTCCCCCTGCACCCCCACCCCCCTGCATCCAGGGGCACCCTCCACCAGGCCCCCACTCCTGTCACCCTGCACCCCCACCCCCCAGCAGTGCAGGGCACCCTCCACCAAGCCCCCACTCCTGTCTCCCTGCACCCCCACCCCCCACCAGTCAGGGCACCTGCCAGCAGGCCCACACTCAGGTCCAACTCATGTCTCCCTGCACCCCCATCCCCCACCAGTGCAGGGCACACTCCACCAGGCACCACTCAGGTCCAACTCATGTCCCCCTGCACCCCCACCCCCCAGCACTGTGGGGCACCCTCCACCAGGCCCCCACTCATGTCCAACTCATGTCCCCCTACACCCCCACTCCCCACCAGTGCAGGGCACCCTCCACCAGGCCCCACTCAGGTAAAACTCATGTCCCCCTGCACCCCCAGCCCCAAGCACTGTGGGGCACCCTCCACCAGGCCCCCACTCCTGTCCCCCTGCACCCCACTCCCCTGCATCCAGGGGCACCCTCCAACAGGACCCCACTCATGTCCAACTCATGTCCCCCTGCACCCCCACCCCCCACCAGTGCAGGGCACCCTCCACCAGGCCCCATTCAGGTCCAACTCATGTCCCCCTGCACCCCCACCCCCCAGCACTGTGGGGCACCCTCCACCAGGCCCCCACCCCTGTCCCCCTGAACCCCCACCCCCTGCATCCAGGGTCACCTTCCACCAGGCCCCCACTCTTGTCTCCCTGCACATCCACACCCCAGCAGTGCAGGGCACCCTCCACCAGGCCCCTACTCCTGTCTCCCTGCACCCCCACCCCCCACCAGTCAGGGGCACCTGCCAGCAGGCCCCCACTCAGGTCCAACTCATGTCTCCCTGCACACCCACCCCCCAGCAGTGCAGGGCACCCTCCACCAGGCCCCACTCATGTCCAACTCATGTCCCCCTGCACCCCCACCCCCCAGCACTGTGGGGCACCCTCCACCAGGCCCCCACTCCTGTCCCCCTGCACCCCGACCCCCTGCATCCAAAGGCACCCTCCACCAGGCCCCCACTCCTGTCTCCCTGAACCCCCACCCCCCAGCAGTGCAGGGCACCCTCCACCAGGCCCCCACTCCTGTCTCCCTGCACCCCCACCCACCACCAGTCAGGGGCACCTGCCAGCAGGCCCCCACTCAGGTCCAACTCATGTCTCCCTGCAGCCCCACTCCCCACCAGTGCAGGGCACCCTCCACCGGGCCCCACTCAGGTCCAACTCATGTCCCCTTGCACCCCCACACCCCAGCACTGTGGGGCACCCTCCACCAGGCCCCCATTCATGTCCAACTCATGTCCCCCTGCACCCCCACCCCCCACCAGTGCAGGGCACCCTCCACCAGGCCCCACTCAGGTCCAACTCATGTCCCCCTGCACCCCGACCCACCAGCACTGTGGGGCACCCTCCACCAGGCCCCCACTCCTGTCTCCCTCCACCCCCACCCCCTGCATCCAGGGGCACCCTCCACCAGGCCCCCACTCATGTCCAACTCATGTCCCCCTGCACCCCCACCCCCCACCAGTGCAGGGCACCCTCCACCAGGCCCCACTCAGTTCCAACTCATGTCCCCCTGCACCCCCACACCCCCAGCACTGTGGGGCACCCTCCAACAGGCCCCCACTCCTGTCCCCCTGTACCCCCACCCCCTGCATCCAGGGGCACCCTCCACCAGGCACCCACTCCTGTCTCCCTGTACCCCCATCCCCCAGCAGTGCAGGGCACCCTCCATCAGGCCCCCACTCCTGTCTCCCTGCACCCCCACCCCCCACCAGTCAGGGGCACCTGCCAGCAGGCCCCCACTCAGGTCCAACTCACGTCTCCCTGCACCCCCACCCCCCAGCAGTGCAGGGCACCCTCCAACAGGCCCCACTAATGTCCAACTCATGTCCTCCTGCACCCCCACCCCCCAGCACTGTGGGGCACCCTCCACCAGGCCCCCACTCCTGTCCCCCTGCACCCCCACCCCCAGCAGTGCAGTGCACCCTCCACCAGGCCCCCACTCAGGTCCAACTCATGTCTCCCTGCACCCCCACCCCCCACCAGTGCAGGGCACCCTCCACCAGGCCCCACTCATGTCCAACTCATGTCCCCCTGCACCCCCACCGCCCAGCACGGTGGGGCACCCTCCACCAGGCCCCCACTCATGTCCAACTCATGTCCCCCTGCACCCCCACCCCCCAGCACTGTGGGGCACCCTCCACCAGGCCCCCACTCCTGTTCCCCTGCACCCCCACCCCCTGCATCCAGGGGCACCCTCCACTAGGCCCCCACTCCTGTCTCCCTGCACCCCCACCCCCCAGCAGTGCAGGGCACCCTCCACCAGGCCCCCACTCCTACCTCCCTGCACCCCCACCCCCCACCAGTCAGGGGCACCTGCCAGCAGGCCCCCACTCAGGTCCAATTCATGTCTCCCTGCACCCCCACCCTCCACCAATGCAGGGCACCCTCCACCAGGCCCCCACTCCTGTCTCCCTGCACCCCCACCCCCCACCAGTCAGGGGCACCTGCCAGCAGGCCCCCACTCAGGTCCAACTCATGTCTCCCTGCACCCCCACCCCCCACCAGTGCAGGGCACCCTCCACCGGGCCCCACTCAGGTCCAACTCATGTCCCCCTGCACCCCCAACCTCCAGCACTGTGGGGCAACCTCCACCAGGCCCCACTCATGTCCAACTCATGTCCCCCTGCACCCCCACCCCCCACCAGTGCAGGGCACCCTCCGCCAGGCCCCACTCAGGTCCAACTCATGTCCCCCTGCTCCCCCACCCCCCAGCACTGTGGGGCACTCCTCCACCAGGCCCCCACTCCTGTCTCCCTCCACCCCCACCCCCTGCATCCAGGGGCACCCTCCACCAGGCCCCCACTCATGTCCAACTCATGTCCCCCTGCACCCCCACCCCCCACCAGTGCAGGGCACCCTCCACCAGGCCCCACTCAGTTCCAACTCATGTCCCCCTGCACCCCCACACCCCCAGCACTGTGGGGCACCCTCCACCAGGCCCCCACTCCTGTCCCCCTGCACCCCCACCCCCTGCATCCAGGGGCACCCTCCACCAGGCACCCACTCCTGTCTCCCTGTACCCCCATCCCCCAGCAGTGCAGGGCACCCTCCATCAGGTCCAACTCATGTCTCCCTGCACCCCCACCCCCCAGCAGTGCAGGGCACCCTCCACCATGCCCCACTAATGTCCAACTCATGTCCTCCTGCACCCCCACCCCCCAGCACTGTGGGGCACCCTCCACCAGGCCCCCACTCCTGTCCCCCTGCACCCCCACCCCCAGCAGTGCAGTGCACCCTCCACCAGGCCCCCACTCAGGTCCAACTCATGTCTCCCTGCACCCCCACCCCCCACCAGTGCAGGGCACCCTCCACCAGGCCCCACTCATGTCCAACTCATGTCCCCCTGCACCCCCACCGCCCAGCACTGTGGGGCACCCTCCACCAGGCCCCCACTCATGTCCAACTCATGTCCCCCTGCACCCCCACCCCCCAGCACTGTGGGGCACCCTCCACCAGGCCCCCACTCCTGTTCCCCTGCACCTCCACCCCCTGCATCCAGGGGCACCCTCCACTAGGCCCCCACTCCTGTCTCCCTGCACCCCCACCCCCCAGCAGTGCAGGGCACCCTCCACCAGGCCCCCACTCCTGCCTCCCTGCACCCCCACCCCCACCAGTCAGGGGCACCTGCCCGCAGGCCCCCACTCAGGTCCAATTCATGTCTCCCTGCACCCCCACCCTCCACCAATGCAGGGCACCCTCCACCAGGCCCCCACTCCTGTCTCCCTGCACCCCCACCCCCCACCAGTCAGGGGCACCTGCCAGCAGGCCCCCACTCAGGTCCAACTCATGTCTCCCTGCACCCCCACCCCCCACCAGTGCAGGGCACTCTCCACCGGGCCCCACTCAGGTCCAACTCATGTGCCCCTGCACCCCCAACCCCCAGCACTGTGGGGCACCCTCCACCAGACCCCCACTCATGTCCAACTCATGTCCCCCTGCACCCCCACCCCCCACCAGTGCAGGGCACCCTCCGCCAGGCCCCACTCAGGTCCAACTCATGTCCCCCTGCGCCCCCACCCCCCAGCATTGTGGGGCACCCTCCACTAGGCCCCCACTCCTGTTCCCCTGCACCCCCACCCCCCTGCATCCAGGGGCACCCTCCACCAGGCCCCCACTCATGTCCAACTCATGTCCCCCTGCACCCCCACCCCCCACCAGTGCAGGGCACCCTCCACCAGGCCCCACTCATGTCCAACTCATGTCCCCCTGCACCCCCACCCCCCAGCACTGTGGGGCACCCACCACCAGGCCCCCACTCCTGTCCCCCTGCACCACCACCCCCTGCATCCAGGGGCACCCTCCACCAGGCCCCCACTCCTGTCTCCCTGCACCCCCACCCCCCAGCAGTGCAGGGCACCCTCCACCAGGCCTCCACTCCTGTCTCCCTGCACCCCCACCCCCCACCAGTCAGGGGCACCTGCCAGCAGGCCCCCACTCGGGTCCAACTCATGTCTCCCTGCACCCCCATCCCCCACCAGTGCAGGGCACACTCCACCAGGCCCCACTCAGGTCCAACTCATGTCCCCCTGCACCCCCACCCCCCAGCACTGTGGGACACCCTCCACCAGGCCCCCACTCATGTCCAACTCATGTCCCCCTGCACCCCCACCCCCCACCAGTGCAGGGCACCCTCCACCAGGCCCCACTCAGGTCATGTCCCCCTGCACCCCCACCCCCCAGCACTGTGGGGCACCCTCCACCAGGCCCCCACTCCTGTCCCCCTGCACCCCACCCCCCTGCATCCAGGGGCACCCTCCAACAGGACCCCACTCATGTCCAGCTCATGTCCCCCTGCACCTCCACCCCCCACCAGTGCAGGACACCCTCCACCAGGCCCCACTCAGGTCCAACTCATGTCCCCCAGCACTGTGGGGCACCCTCCACCAGGCCCCCACCCCTGTCCCCCTGCACCCCCACCCCTGCATCCAGGGGCACCCTCCACCAGGCCCCCACTCCTGTCTCCCTGCACCCCCACCCCCCAGCAGTGCAGGGCACCCTCCATCAGGCCCCCACTCCTGTCTCCCTGCACCCCCACCCCCCACCAGTCAGGGGCACCTGCCAGCAGGCCCCCACTCCTGTCCCCCTGCACCCCCACCCCCTGCATCCAGGGGCACCCTCCACCAGGCCCCCACTCCTGTCTCCCTGCACCCCCACCCCCCACCAGTCAGGGGCACCTGCCAGCAGGCCCCCACTCAGGTCCAACTCATGTCTCCCTGGACCCCCACCCCCCAGCAGTGCAGGACACCCTCCACCAGGCCCCACTCATGTCCAACTCATGTCCCCCTGCACCCCCACCCCCCAGCACTGTGGGGCACCCTCCACCAGGCCCCCACTCCTGTCCCCCTGCACCCCCACCCCCTGCATCCAGGGGCACCCTCCACCAGGCCCCCACTCCTGTCTCCCTGCACCCCCACCCCCCACCAGCAGGCCCCCACTCAGGTCCAACTCATGTCTCCCTGCACCCCCACCCCCCACCATTGCAGGGCACCCTCCACCAGGCCCCACTCAGGTCCAACTCATGTCTCCCTGCACCCCCACCCCCCACCAGTGCAGGGCACCCTCCACCAGGCCCCACTCATGTCCAACTCATGTCCCCCTGCACCCCCACACCCCAGCACTGTGGGGCACCCTCCACCAGGTCCCCACTCATGTCCAACTCATGTCCCCCTGCACCCCCACCCCCCAGCACTGTGGGGCACCCTCCACCAGGCCCCCACTCCTGTCCCCCTGCACACCCACCCCCCTGCATCCAGGGGCGCCGTCCACCAGGCCCCCACTCCTGTCTCCCTGTACCCGCACCCCCCAGCAGTGCAGGGCACCCTCCACCAGGCCCCCACTCCTGTCTCCCTGCACCCCCACCACCCACCAGTCAGGTGAATCTGCCAGCAGGCCCCCACTCCTGTCTCCCTGCACCCCCACCCCCCAGCACTGTGGGGCACCCTCCACCAGGCCCCCACTCATGTCTCCCTGCACCCCCACCCCCCCACCAGTCAGGGGCACCCTCCACCAGGCCCCACTCAGGTCCACCTCATGTCCCCCTGCATCCCCACCCCCCAGCACTGTGGGGCACCCTCCACCAGGCCCCCACTCATGTCCAACTCATGTCCCCCTGCACCCCCACCCCCCACCAGTGTAGGGCACCCTCCACCAGGCCCCACTCAGGTCCAACTCATGTCCCCCTGCACCCCCACCCCCCAGCACTGTGGGGCACCCTCCACCAGGCCCCCACTCCTGTCCCCCTGCACCCCACCCCCCTGCATCCAGGGGCACCCTCCACCAGGCCCCCACTCATGTCCAACTCATGTCCCCCTGCACCCCCACCCCCCACCAGTGCAGGGCACCCTCCACCAGGCCCCACTCAGGCCCAACTCATGTCCCCCTGCACCCCTACCCCCAGCATTGTGGGGCACCCTCCACCAGGCCCCCAGCCCTGTCCCCCTGCACCCCCACCCCCTGCATCCAGGGGCACCCTCCACCAGGCCCCCACTCCTGTCTCCCTGCACCCCCACCTCCCAGCAGTGCAGGGCACCCTCCACCAGGCCCCCACTCCTGTCTCCCTGCACCCCCACCCCCCACCAGTCAGGGGCACCTGCCAGCAGGCCCCCACTCAGGTCCAACTCATGTCTCCCTGCACCCCCACCCCCCAGCAGTGCAGGGCACCCTCCACCAGGCCCCACTCATGTCCAACTCATGTCCCCCTGCACCCCCACCCCCCAGCACTGTGGGGCACCCTCCACCAGGCCCCCACTCCTGTCCCCCTGCACCCCCACCCCCTGCATCCAGGGGTACCCTCCACCAGGCCCCCACTCCTGTCTCCCTGCACCCCCACCCCCTAGCAGTGCAGGGCACCATCCATCAGGCCCCCACTCCTGTCTCCCTGCACCCCCACCCCCCACCAGTCAGGGGCACCTGCCAGCAGGCCCCCACTCAGGTCCAACTCATCTCTCCCTGCACCCCCACCCCCCACCAGTGCAGGGCACCCTCCACCAGGCCCCACTCATGTCCAACTCATGTCCCCCTGCACCCCCACACCCCAGCACTGTGGGGCACCCTCCATCAGGTCCCCACTCATGTCCAACTCATGTCCCCCTGCACCCCCACCCCCCAGCACTGTGGGGCACCCTCCACCAGGCCCCCACTCCTGTCCCCCTGCACCCCCACCCCCCTGCATCCAGGGGCACCCTCCACCAGGCCCCCACTCCTGTCTCCCTGCACCCCCACCCCCCAGCAGTGCAGGGCACCCTCCACCAGGCCCCCACTCTTGTCTCCCTGCACCCCCACCCCCCACCAGTCAGGGGCACCTGCCAGCAGGCCCCCACTCAGGTCCAACTCATGTCTCCCTGCACCCCCACCCCCCACCAGTGCAGGGCACCCTCCACGAGGCCCCACTCATGTCCAACTCATGTCCCCCTGCACCCCCAGCCCCCAGCACTGTGGGGCACCCTCCACCAGGCCCCCACTCATGTCCAACTCATGTCCCCCTGCACCCCCACCCCCCACCAGTCAGGGGAATCTGCCAGCAGGCCCCCACTCCTGTCTCCCTGCACCCCCACCCCCCAGCACTGTGGGGCACCCTCCACCAGGCCCCCACTCATGTCCAACTCATGTCCCCCTGCACCCCCACCCCCCAGCACTGTGGGGCACCCTCCACCAGGCCCCCACTCCTGTCCCCCTGCACCCCGACCCCCCTGCATCCAGGGGCACCCTCCACCAGGCCCCCACTCCTGTCTCCCTGCACCCCCACCCCCCAGCAGTGCAGGGCACCCTCCACCAGGCCCCCACTCCTGTCTCCCTGCACCTCCACCCCCACCAGTCAGGGGCACCTGCCAGCAGGCCCCCACTCAGGTCCAACTCATGTCTCCCTGCACCCCCATCCCCCACCAGTGCAGGGCACCCTCCACCAGGCCCACTCAGGTCCAACTCATGTCCCCCTGCACCTCCACCCCCCAGCACTGTGGGGCACCCTCCACCAGGCCCCCACTCATGTCCAACTCATGTCCCCCTGCCCCCCCACCCCCCAGCACTGTGGGGCACCCTCCACCAGGCCCGCACCCCTGTCCCCCTGCACCCCCACCCCCCTGCATCCAGGGGCACCCTCCACCAGGCCCCCACTCCTGTCTCCCTGCACCCCCACCCCCTAGCAGTGCAGGGGCACCTGCCAGCAGGCCCCCACTCAGGTCCAACTCATGTCTCCCTGCACCCCCACCCCCCAGCAGTGCAGGGCACCCTCCACCAGGCCCCACTCATGTCCAACTCATGTCCCCCTGCACCCCCACCCCCCAGCACTGTGGGGCACCCTCCACCAGGCCCCCACTCCTGTCCCCCTGCACTCCACCCCCCTGCATCCAGGGGCACCCTCCACCAGGCCCCCACTCCTGTCTCCCTGCACCCCCACCCCCTAGCAGTGCAGGGCACCCTCCATCAGGCCCCCACTCCTGTCTCCCTGCACCCCCACCCCCACCAGTCAGGGGCACCTGCCAGCAGGCCCCCACTCAGGTCCAACTCATGTCTCCCTGCACCCCCACCCCCCACCAGTGCAGGGCACCCTCCACCAGGCCCCACTCATGCCCAACTCATGTCCCCCTGCACCCCCACACCCCAACACTGTGGGGCACCCTCCACCAGGTCCCCACTCATGTCCAACTCATGTCCCCCTGCACCCCCCCAGCACTGTGGGGCACCCTCCACCAGGCCCCCACTCCTGTCTCCCTGCACCCCCACCCCCCAGCCATGCAGGGCACCCTCCACCAGGCCCCCACTCCTGTCTCCCTGCACCCCCACGCCCCACCAGTCAGGGGCACCTGCCAGCAGGCCCCCACTCAGGTCCAACTCATGTCTCCCTGCACCCCACCCCCCACCAGTGCAGGACACCCTCCACCAGGCCCCACTCATGTCCAACTCATGTCCCCCTGCACCCCCACCCCCCAGCACTGTGGGGCACCCTCCACCAGGCCCCTACTCATGTCCAACTCATGTCCCCCTGCACCCCCACCCCCCACCAGTCAGGGGAATCTGCCAGCAGGCCCCCACTCCTGTCTCCCTGCACCCCCACCCCCAGCACTGTGGGGCACCCTCCACCAGGCCCCCACTCATGTCCAACTCATGTCTCCCAGCACCCCCACCCCCCACTAGTCAGGGGCACCTGCCAGAAGGCCCCCACTCCTGTCTCCCTGCACCCCCACCCCCCAGCACTGTGGGGCACCCTCCACCAGGCCCCACTCATGTCCAACTCATGTCTCCCAGCACCCCCACCCCCCAGCAGTCAGGGGCACCTGCCAGCAGGCCCCCACACATGTCCCAACTCATGTCCCCCTGCACCCCCACCCCCCAGCACTGTTGGCCACCCTCCACCAGGCCCCCACTCATGTCCAACTCATGTCCCCCTGCACCCCCACCCCCCACCAGTCAGGGGAATCTGCCAGCAGGCCCCCACACTTGTCCCCCAGCCAACACGTCATCACAATCTATATCCCTGGCCCTTATGGGCAGCCTCCACATGCCAAACACCCACCCAAGTATTGCATCCACCCACTTAGAAATGCCAATTACATGATACAACCCCAATGGCAAGTATGTAAATGAACATATCTCCCTCACATACACACAATGGGTGTCAGGGAATGTCAAAATCCATATCATGACATGCATGAAACCAATGAGACGATACTACACATTGAAGTATGATGAAAAAATATGTATTAAAAGCAACATAAATGGAATCAAAAAGAAACAAACGAAAATGTGAATTAAAAACAAAAAGCAGCATGTCCGTAAAATAATGTAAAACCACAAATCATAATCCAAAGGAAAGGTGTCCAAAGTCACAGTTCATAAAAGTAAATCCAATGGAAAATTAAAACCAAAAACCATTGCTCCATGGGTAAAATCAAAATGAAAAAAAAATCCCAACAGTCAACTATATACAGATAAACAATCCAGGGTCCATGATCCCAACAGAAGAAATAAAACCTATCTAATAAGACTACCTAATAAAAAATAACTATATACAAAAATGTGGCCCATTGTCCAAAAGGTCCAAAAAATATAAAAAACCAAAGGAAACCTAACACTAACTACAGAACTATTTAAAAGGGCAGCGGGCTAGTCCGACGGCTCACTTCGGGATGTTCAGGGCCAGGGCATCATCAAACTCCTGCTCAATGTCCCGGAGGCGGTCCTCCTCCATGGCCCTGAGGGTCTGCAGGGCCGACGACATGTTCACCTACAACTCCCTGCGGATTGCCTCGAGGCACTCGGCCCGCCTCAGGGCCCTCCGCATGGAGTTCTCCGCCCTGGCCATCGTGAGCCGTGCCTCTTCCGCCTGCTGCCGCTCCGCATCTATGGGGTGGCCCAACCGCTGCCACACGGAAGACACTTCCCGTCCTGGGTCCTCCTGCCCTCCGGCCGATGCCTGCCCCTCCGATGTCGAAGGCCCCGAGCCATCATGGCTCCCACCTCATTGCTGCTGCTGCTGTGCCTCTGCCCGTGCCCTGGCTCCTGCTGCCTGCACATCCTCCACCGGCTGGGGTTCAGTCGTTGATGTGGCCACCCCTGCTGGACGTCTGACTCCCGACTGTGGCAGGGATGCCTCCTCCACCAGCCTGGCCGCACCGTCAGAGGCAGCTCCACAGGGCACCCAGGTGACAAATGGGTGGGAAGATGGCACGGAGGACAACTGGCGCATAGGGTGTTCAGTTGAGGAGGGGGTCGGAGCAAGCTGCAGCAAACAGAGGAATCCGGCCTGGGTGACCTGTCCCAGTAGGCCGACGCGGTCAACCAACGAGCCATTCGAGATGACGTGCAGTCTCCTCATGAAAAGACTGCAGGTCACCTCGCATGGCCCGTTGACGCAATGCCACACCAGTCAGGACAGGCTCAACCGTACCTGGATAGCTACTTCCGCAGACAGAGGAAGGCCAGTTGTTGTGAGCTATTCCCTTGCCTGAAAACGGGTCTGGACGTAGGCATCCCTGCTGGTGCAAGATGATGCAGTGACAGGATCAGGGACAGGATTGCACACAGGCACCTCCGCGGCGGCCTGTGCTGCCTCCTTTCCCTGGTTCTGCACTGCACCACTAGCACCAGTGGAATCCCCACCTCGAGACCCCGTCTCTGTCGCTTGCACGGCCTCCTCCTCCACCAAACCCCCCACCAACCTGGATGACTCCGTGCCATCTTCCCCCGTTGGGCCCTGTGGGGTCCCAGCTGCCCCTTCTGCTGTCGAGGAGTCCAGATCTGACCTCCGCCTCTTGGACCTCCCGCCGGCAGCTGCGGCCTGGGACGTGGCACCGGACTCCTCACTCCCCGACGAGATCACAACCTGGGAGGGGAGCCGGGCCTTGCGTCTCCGGCTGGCGGTGCGATCCCCGCCGCTGTGCTCCACAGCACCTTCTCCGCCCTCTTCATCAGTTGACGCTGCAGACAGGGAGAAATAAAACACAGGCATCAGGGCACTGTACAATGGACACATACACACATGACAGTTGTACATGAGTGGCATTGGCAAACCTCTGACATGGCATCACAATCGCCAACACACATGTCATTTCAACTCGCACACATGAGCCATACCACAGCCATATCGCAAAAGCCAGCACCATCCATACACATACAACAGCATGAGCAGGCAAAGGTGAGCCAGACATCACATGCAACACAGGGAGTGCACTACACATGCACACACACCACCACACTTGCATGCATGTATACACCTCTGCCAACTGTGGCAGTGTTCAGATTGGCATCCATGTCACATCTGCCAATCAGGCTTGCACATCCTGCTGTCACATGCATCCATGTTGCATCACTGTTGCACCCTTGTCAAATACACACACATGCACATGTACACAGTGCTGATACATGCAGCTGAAAACAACATCCATGTGTGACATCACGAACATGCCTACTTACATACACATTCATCCAAACATATGTGCCCACACAACTGCATTTGGCAAGCAAGCCTACACACACAAGCACCATCCATGTCTCACACATGACTGCCCTCGCATGTGTTAGCCTCACAGCCCTGTACACCCCCCCATACTTGGCCCCATAAAAACACATGTGCAACCTGCACACTACTGGCACATCACCACACGCACAGCACACAATCATGATGCATGTACACTTACCGCTCGACTCCAGACGGGTCTGCCTCTCAAGGACCTGGACGTGGAGCGCTGGGGATATGCGTTCCAGGACCCTCATCTGATCGTCCGACAAGTGGCCCCGGCGCCCCTTAGCATCCGCTGCCTTCCAGAGGCGCCGGGCCTTGTTGAGGGTCCTGGACCTGAAGTCCTCCCAGCGCTTCTTGACATGATGGAATAGTCGGACTGCCACCCCCTCCGCGTTGATGGCAGTCACGATGTCCGTCCAGATCCGAGTCCGTCCTTCCTTGTCGGCGCGCAAACTTCCGAAGAGGGCATCATACTGCCCCAGGACTTGCTCCACCAGGACACCAACTTCGGTGGCAGTGAAGCTGGTGCCCCTCTGCCTCTCTGGCCGGGGGTTGTCAGTGGTGCCAGATGTTGCAGTGCCCGACATGACAACCCCAGAGGCAGGAGTGGGTGGGCAACTGGGTCCTGGGGCTGGTCTGTGGAGCAATGGAATCCCAGTCAGGAGTCTTCGGTTCCAGCAGGGGTGGTCACAGCAACAGCACCCCTGGCTGATGTGCAGGCAGCAAATGGCAGGGCACGTGGGCAGCAGGCAATCAGGCAGCACCAGATGGCAGGTGGGAGCGTGCTCAGGGCTCTAGGGGGCAGTAATTCGGCCTTCTGGGCAGGAGCGTGGTCTTCCGTGTGCTTACGCGTGGCCAGCTTGATACGGAGGGATTTGGCACGTGAAAATCCAGCACGTCTGCGTGTAATTCGAGGAAAGGGCTTAGCGCGTAAGCGCATCAGCACACGTACGCGAAGTCATTGGCCCAAAGGCCACCAGCGCGTATGTGCGTCTATGACGTGCGTGCGCGGGCGTTTCCCTGTACAGGGGTGCATGTTACACGTCCAATGACTGCACGTCAGAGTGTCAGCTCGTGTAATTGGAGGATGGGGCCTTAGCATGTACACGCGGAAGTGACTCTCGACGTGTGGGCATCTTAAAAAGGTACGTGTAGAACGCCATTTACTTGTACGTGCTTTTCGTGGAGAGCGAGTGTGTGAAATCTGTACTTCTTGCCGGTTCACACGCGATTTACTTCACGGCGTTCCAAGTTCGTACTCCCTGTTACCTCTGACAGCTTTTTCTCTTCTTGTCTTTTTCCTGGGCCTGTTTCCTCAAACAGCGTTCACTTCTCTTGTTGTCCTGTCTCCTCAAACAGCGTACAATTCTTCTTTTGGCGGGGGTGTTGCCAACGCGCACACGTGCATATTTTTCACGCGATATTTCCTGGCAGACGGTGAGTCGCGCACGTATTTGACATCTGTGCTTGCCCCGTGTGTTGCCTACCCCTTCAGAGGTCAGTCTAGGCTGCGTGTGACACGCATACGTTCATTTTTGTGTTTCTGGGTGCCACAGCGTAGTGCAGGTTTTTTTTTCCACGCACGTGGTCTAGGAGGGGTTGCGAGCACATTATCTCCCTTTTTCGGGGTGCCTGTGCGTTGCGTGACCCTTCATCTTCCCCCAGGGGTCACATACAGACTTGCTAGAGCACTAGGGTATGAATTTCATCTAGTACCCTACCCCTTTGACCCCCAATTGCCCAGGACAATAGTTTACTGCAACTCCCATACGCACAACAACATCAGTGCCATGGTTGGGAGGCGAGCACGCGGTAAGGGTGGCAAAGGTGGGCGAGCCACAAGAGGTGGCCGTGGTGGATACGGTAGGGGACGTGGCCAGGACTTGCAGGGTGCCCCTAGCCCCCCATGTGTGGGTGACCAGTCAGGGACACCCATGCCCCCCCGCCCCTGGTTGAGGGTAACGTGGCTGACACCATCCCTGCTCAGCCCTTGTTGGACCAGCCCATTGTGGCACCAGACCTGGCACAGGGTGACTCCATGGATGACTTCCAGGTCAGCAGGTCCAGGCCACGTGTGGCGGTGCACATTGGTGTCACCAGCCCACGTGGATCAGGGGCAGCTATGTCATCTGCTGCCCCGAGTAGGCAGGGTGGGGAGGCTGCAGGGGCAGCTGCGGCTCTATCCACCCCAGCTCTGAGTCTCCCAGCCAGGACAGTGTCGGTCCTAGTCCATCCTGCTGACGTTCCCCCTGACTACATCACACTTCAGCTAATGCCTGCACCAAGTCCCATGGCGAGTGTTCATTCCCACACTCCTAGTCCACAGTCCACCGGGGCTCCTGCCCTAGTGCCCAGAGCGGCGTAGGACACTCAGTATCACCACCACCTTCCAAGCGGAAGAGGAAGAGTGCTCGTCCAGTACAGGCTGATGCCCCAGACACGGCTACACAGCCCGGCCCACCAAGGAAGCCCAGCTTCAATCAGGCCGAACTTGATGCACTTGTGGAGTATGTGTCCGCACATGACAGCGAAATGGTGATTACTGCAGGATGCAAGACCACACCTGCACAACGTCAGGCACACTGGCAGACAATTGCGGAACTCATAAGTGCCCTTGGATTCGTGAGGCGCACAGCTAATGATTGCTACAAGCGCTGGAATTACCTTAAGCGCAGGGCAAAGAAAAAGCTGGCCTCAAGTCATGCCGCAACTCTAGTGACTGGAGGTGGGTCTCCGGCAGAGGACATAGAACTCACCCCACATGAGTATGTTGCTGGGACCTACGTCACGGAGGAACAGATCCAAGGCGTGGGAGACCTGCCAGATTATGAGGCATTGTCCGGTGAGTGCACATGCATGTGTGTGTCATCCGTGTGCATGGTGTGTGTGTGAGTGCTTCTGATTGAGTGCCAGGTGAGGGGATGTGTGCCTGAGTGGTTTGGGTCACCCATGTGCTTCATCCAATACATTCTGCGCACCAGGATTTGGATGTTGCAGTATCCCTTCTGGCAACAGTAGACATTCAGCCCAACCTCACGCCAGTTGCCCTTGAAGTGTCATCTTGCCACAACATAGTTGCATGTTATTCTGTGTTCATTCAGGCTGATTGTCTGCATTCCACCACTTTCACTAGGCATTTCTCAGTCCTATTATCACATGTGTGACATGGCTAGGGTACATGCCATCTGTGTGTTGGCATGTGTCATGTATGTGTATTGGACATGCCAATCACAGGCCAATGTGTGATGGCACTGCTAGGCAGCATGCAGCAAATTTGTTGGTCTTCCATCTTGGTGTCATCAATGTGTGCCATTTGCCTCCCCTTCATACGCAGTGACAGTGCATGCATGGGAGGGTTATAGTCATGTGGGACATGTGTCAATGAAGTACTGTTTCTGTTGCTTCTCAGCCCTAATTGTGTTCCATGGTGCTAATGCCTGTTCCCATTTCTTTTCTTTCATGTCTTTGCAGGGGATGACGCACTTGATACTGCTGGGGTTGTGGAGATGGTGCAGACCCAAGAGGGGTCTCAGGCCCGACCGGGCACCAGTGAGGGACGTGGTGTGGTGGTGGGTGAGAACCCACACTTGCTGCAGACCGTCATCTCAAGGGGTGTCTCTGGGTGCACCTCTCCCAAGCTCTATTCAGGTGTCAATTCGGATGATGAGACCTATGTGCAGTCGCAGGTAAGTGTTTATGGGAGGGATTCTGTACTGTCCAACCCACCTGCACCAGGGGTAGAACCCTCAATGGGGATGTCAGTGTTGGTAGGTCCGCCTTTGGTGGTTACGGATGCAGGGTCACACTCCGCTACATCTGATCCTGTTCCTGGGCCAGCAGATCAGAGGGGGAATGCAGTCCTGCAGCCTCAGGCAGTGCCGGCACAGCAAGGCGCAGTTCGCCTTGCCCCAGACAGTTGTGGTGCCCGCCGACGCGGTGGCCGTACGCCACCTGGCAATACCGCATGGGAGCAATCCATATACGGTATGGCAAACCAACAGGCAGCATCAACTGAGATGATGGCTCAGGCCATGGATAGGGTGGCCACTTCCATTGTCCCCCAAGAAAGGCTAATTGAACAACTACAGCAGGCAACAGACTCCATTAGCCAGTCACACAGGGAGGACATGTTGGCGTCCAACAGGGACAGGCGGGCGGCACTGGAGACTCTGCGGGAAGCCATTTCTATTGAGTACCGGGGCCACAGGGAAGCCCTGAGGGTGGAACTCCGTCAGCTCAGGGCAACTCTGGTTGAGCTTGAGGCTTCAGCTAACACGAGGACAGAACAGCAGCTGGAGCGGCTCACACGTACGCTCTCAGCTGAGATGCAGGCAACTAGGGAGGAGGTCCGGGCATCCCGTGAGTTGTTGGATGGGGACCTCCGCACAATTATCCTCCAGAACCAGACCTTCCACACCCGCATGCTTGCTGCCATGGAGGACCAGACTAGAGCTTTGTGTGGGCTGCCTCCCATAGTGCCACCACCTCCTGATGCAGCTGCAGAGGGTGAGGAGAGCGACAGCAGCGATTCTCCCACAATAGGGTAGCGGTGCAGGCCATGAGCCCATGGAGGTGGTTTTTTTTTCTCGCAAGATCCACACAGGTGGGTTTTGGTGTGCACCCTGTCCTCGGACCTCCTGGGTGGCCTCCACCACCCCCCCGGGCCCATTCATGGCCATTTTTTATTTTTTATTTTTTTATTTTTTTTTTATTTTTGATTCTTGATTTTTTGGACAGTGTGTTGCCTTGTGTGGCTCCCGTGGGCATACGCTGTATTGTGGCTGGGCACATGCAGGCATGTCCTGAATTTGGGTCAGATGCTTGGGTTTGTGTGACACACACCCCTCCTGCTTCCCGTTTCCATGGGCTTGCAAAGGGTGTGCCCAAGTGACATTGACTTACACAGTGACGTTGGACTCCCATTTGATGTGTGGGCAGTCTGTAGTCAATACTGTGTATACATTCCTAGTGCATATTGTTGTTGTATTGTACACTGCATGGTGTATTGATATGTGCCTCTGCATCCATCTCATCCTCCTAATTTGCAGGTCCATTTCTCATGCCTTCACAAGGCGGTCTACTTTGGAACTGGAGTCCATGTTGTAAGCAGTGCACCTACACTTTTACGTGGCGCTAACACTGTATAGTTGGATGTGTTCGAAGTGCTGGCATTATCAGGTAGTGAGGCTACCAATTCTTTAAGTCCGTACTGTCATGTTTATGGTAGGTTGGAGGTTGTGTAGGTGATTGGTATTATTGGTAAGTATTTGGTAATGTGTGTTGTTGGTCCTGCATTACTGTGAGCATTTTATGTGTGGCCAGTTTCCATAAGGGACACTGTAGTTGGTGACACGTGGGTCATGTTGTGGGGACTAATTTGTTTGCTCTCACATTGCATGACATGCCATGGTGTGTTGTGTGGCTGTGCCAGGGAGGGGTTGGGTGACATGGCACTGTTCTCATGTTGTATTTTGCAAGTGGGTATTCATTTTTGCTGCATGGAAGTGTGTCTTTTGATGACACTGCATTGGTGGTGTTTGTGTAGGTAGAGATGCACACATTGTGACACTTCCAGATGAACAATCTCAGGCTGCTATGGTTCTGACAGTTGACTGTCCCTTAATTCGTCAGAATTGTCAGATTGAGTCATCATTGATTGTCAGATGGTATGTGCCAGGGCTGTGTGCACTCCACAGGGGTGTGCTTTCTATGTGAAGTAATTAGCCACCATCTGCGTACGGGCTGCCTCACCGCATACCCTTTCCCCTCCCATGCGCAGCGGGCGTGCATGTGGTTGGGGATGTGGGGGCACCACCATGTCCACAGCCAGGCCCGGCGTGTTGCAAAATTGTGCAGGATACATGCTGCCACTATGATCCTGCACACTACTGGGGGAGCGTATAACAGCTGCCCACCAGAACGGTCAAGGGAGCGAAAGCGTGACTTGAGCACTCCGAATGTGCGCTCCACTATGCCCCGTGTTGCAATATGGGCTGTGTTGTATCTTACCTCGGGAGGCGTGATGGGGTTCCGAATTGGCGTCATCATGTGTGTGCTCAGAGGGTAGGCACTGTCCCCTGGGGAGGTGGTGATGGGGATCATTAGTGGGGTATTGACATTACTCTGTATCTGTCATGCATGCGTGTGCTGTGGCATTTCTACTCACCAAGCAGCCATGCATCGCCATGCCGCCCAGCTTCCATGTCCCGGTTTAGGGTTGACATCCTGTAAATGAAGCTGTCGTGGGTGGACCCTGGATAGTTGGCATATACTGAGGTGATGTTTCCCTTGGCATCACATACTACCTGGACGTTGATGGAATGCCAGTGCTTGCGGTTTCTATAGATGTGCTCAGATGCCCTGGGGGGACGTAGAGCCACATGGGTGCAATCAATGGCACCTAGCACTTTGGGGAATTGTGCCACCCTGCAGAAATCCTGGCTGACAGCCTGCCTTTCTGCAGGTGTTCTGGGCAGGTATATGTGCCTGCGGACTGATGGGCATGCAGTGATGATGGCCAACACCTGGTGTAGGCACCGTGACTGCGTGGCCTGTGACACCCCCCCCACTATGGCACTTGTCCGCTGAAATGATCCGGTAGCCAAGAAGTGCAGTACATTGAGGACCTTCTCCAGGCGGCTGAGTGCTTGGGAGCACAGGGTGGGTGATGTGAGGTCATCCTCCCAGTCACTGACCAGGTCGAGTATTATGTGTGTCTCTCGAGCATTCTACTCATGAACCCCCAATTAACTTTACCAAATACCTTTTCCATGGGGGTTGCCTTTCGGTGCCCATCAATATCCTCTTGGCAGCACGCATTAATCAACCATGCAATGATAAAGGGTGAAGGAGACCTGCAGCTTAAATTGAGGTGTCTGTGGCAGGCACACCAGCCAATTGATACTTTCTACAAAAGAGAGGAAGAAGGTGGGATAGCATGAAAACAATGCTAGCAGATTAGTACCCTGGTTCTGAAACATTATAAATGGCATGTTTGTAGTTTTTTTGGTTTGGTTTAAGAATACAGCAGATTTGTAAAAGAAAAATAAAAACATGCCATTTATAATGTGCCTCTCTGAACTAGAGTGTGGGATATCTTCTGTTTAAAGTTCCCTGATCGCCACCGTTTCTCAAACCTTAGAAGTATGAAAACCAGTTCCATGATTACCATCTTCTGTGGTAATCATGGAACTGGTTTTCATACTTCAGAGGTTTAGCAGCACCTGCTCCCTTGTCATTTTTTGTGGCTGAGGGCTTCCCAGGCCACGATAGGAAGCAATCAAGAAGCATAAGCAAAAAATAAGTGCTGAGGCTGTAAATTATATCCCGATGACCATCACCAGCACAACCCGTGAAGCACTGTGTTAATCCTTGCCCATGGTCTGCTTGGAATTTAGCAATGTTCCTCGTGTTTCCTCGTGCCCACCCCTCCCAAGACTGGAACTGCCAGGTTCATGGCGTGTCCACAAGATTCCTGGTGCACAGCCAGAGGGCTGGAGGCAGCAGTGCAAATGTTAAACATAAATACTGCTGGGGAATTGAACACCAAGGAACCAACAAGAAAGTTTAAGTGCAGATTCTTTCAGATTCCCATCATGGAAGATCTTTCAGCAAATTGTGTCCATTTCCAGCCCTGCATGCCAACCTGCCCTCCTTCCGATAAATCCCTTGCATGTTTACCGCCAGCTAAACAGCAATCAGTCATGCCTCGCCCCAGCTAATGGAATGATCTTGGAATGTAGAGGAATGACAATATTTGACTGTTCTTGGCTGCCAGTGGATTCTTAGGAAGGACTGTACCACACGAGAAAGAGAATTCCCATGAAGGGTGCTTAACATTGCTGGCGGTACACAGCTCTAATGGAAAACTGGCCCGCTGAGGAAGCATGGACATGGGTACAAATAAGGGGGAATACGGAATACTAACTACTAGGCAGGTTGCTGAGAAGGCTCTGCAGTAACGCACTCGTGGGATCATGAGATGCTTTGGGAAACAATGGCACTGCAGGTACAATACAAATTGCTGAAGCAACAAAAAAGAAAAAGATAGCAGGAATTATAGATCTTGCAGCAAATGTGTTTCATCAAAAATATCTGCATCTATAAAATGTACTGAATTCCAGTGGCAGTGTTACAACCACCCTCTCCTGATTGAAAAAGTCTTTCTAGAGCAAATTCACACATTGTGATGTGATGTAAAGTGGTTTTGTATAGCGCAACTCCTGCCACTTTTGCAGCCTCTTGGCATAAGTGTGCCTTCCGGACTGCTCCGCAATGGAATATTGCCATTGGATTTTCATTCATTCATTTCATATATCAAATCAGGTCCCAGTCGGAGAACTACATAATTGAGAGCTTTCGTAGATACATTTCCAAAATTTTGCAGGCCATTTGAAATTGGAATATATAGAATTTTTTATTGCAAACGCATATATCTCTATAAACTGGAGGTGATGCCAGTCAGTTACAAGCGTTAGCTTGACCTCTGATTGCTGAGGAGGAGACAGCAGCAGCTCTTTTTCATTAGAATGAAAACTTGATGGGACGGAAGTGCTGATTTTTAGTCATTTCTTGTTGAAATGTTTAAATATGGGCCAACATCATGGGGTGAGAGTGGGGAAGTGGTCTGGAAATGTCAGTATCAACTCAATGGGGATATGAACCAATATGTTATGATGGAAGGGGACTTAAATTGTATATTTCCGACATGTCACAATGACATGGCGACCAAGCCAGCCCAATAGAAGCTCTTCATCTGCTGGAGGAGGATATGGACCAAGCACGCCATGGTGATGTGGGACAAACATTGTACCTTTCCTCCATCTTATAATGAGATAAGGGTCCACCTAGCTTAGAAGTTCTTCATCTGCTGGATGGGTATATGGATCAAGCATGTCATGGTGATGGGGGACCAAAATGGTATCTTTCCGCTGTGTTATAAGGAGATGAGGGCCCAGATAGCCCAGTAGAAGCTCTTAATCCAAACAGGGATATGGACTAAGCATATCATGGTTGTGAGAGACTTAGATGTAACGTTCTACAGTATGATTATGAGATGAGGACCCAGATAGCCCTACAGAGGTTCTTTGGATGGGGATATTGGCCAATCATGTCATGGTAGAGGGAGACCTAGATGTCAACTTTCTACCGTGTGATAATGAAATGAGGACCCAGACAGCCCTACAGAAGTTCTTCATCTAGTGGATGTGGAATATGGACCAAACATGTAATGGTGATGGGGGACCAACATGGTATCTCACCACCATGTTGTAATGAGGTGAGAACCTGAATAGCCCAATTTAGGCTCGTCATCTGCTGGGTGGGGCTATGGACCTAGCACGCCATAGTGATGAAGGACCAAAATGGTATCTTTCTGCTATGGTATAATGAGATGAGGACCTAGATAGCCCTATAACTGTTCTTTATCAACTGAACTGAATGGGGTAGGGACCAAACTTGGTAAGGTAGCTGATGGAACCAAATAGTGGTTTAGAGCTTAGTTATAATGACATGCATAGCAGTGAAAACTGTGCCTGTCATGCTTGGACATGGAGCACATTTGTCATTGTTCTTGATATAAGGAACGCAAAGAGTGCTTTTCAGCTCTGTGAATAATATGACAGGAACACAAGCTGTTTTCGAAAAGCTCTGCTATGACTGGACATGTTGCATGAATCAAAATTATCTTTTGCCACTATGTCATGGATAGGAATGGTGGGCCAGTAAAGATAGACCAACAGAAAACTCTATCTATTGACTGGTGAGGGGTATGATCCAAACCTGGCCTGGTTGCTAAGTGACTCAAGATGATGCTTTTCCAAAATGCCCTAACAAGCGCTGAACCCCCGTGGTCTAGCGGAATCTGAAATCTTCTGATAAGTTATTGCCATTAAAATGTTATTAAATAGAAATAGTGTTTTTACAGCCAGGGGCGTAATTTTAGGGCCGGGGCATGAGTGTTTTCCCACCCCAAATTTCGTGACACACCATTTTGTGCCCCTCATTTTGCAGGGGACCCTATACCTCTAGATGTCATGTCCCCCCCAAGAGTTTCAGCAGTTACTTCACTGTTTACAGCATAAGATCCACCTCATGATCGACTCACAAAGGGCAGACACAGGAGGCTTTATCGACTGGATGGCTCATCTGTGAAATAAGGTCCACCCACTTGTGAATCTGTGAAATAAGCCCACCCACCTGTCAATCACTACTAATCTTTTGGTGCCTTCTTGTTTTGCTACTCTTTTTTCCCTACTTAAGCAGCTTTACAGCCTCCTTTCTCTTGAAGTTGGTGAACTGGTGAAAGAGGAACTAAGTGCATGACCTAAGCCCCACCAAGCTGCTTAGCTCGGCCCCCTCCTTTCATTTCTCAACTGTTAGATCAAAGAGCATCTCACACCCGGGCATCTGAAACTAAGAGCAGGGGAAGAAGAGGATGATTCCTGTTTGAACCGGTTCAGACTGGAAGTAGACAGGACCACAACCCCTGCACCAGAAACATCAGGTAAGCATCTTTGAATATGTGTTTCACCTCTCTCCCCCAACAGCCCATACCCACCATCACCACTCATCAACCACGCCGCTCACCATTAAGAACATGGGCACTGCATCTCAGCAACATCCCCCGCATCACCTTAGTTCTCTTCAGCACTTCATCATCCACCACTACACATAAATTGATGCTTGTCAATATCCGCTCAGCAATGAACCATGCAGCAGACATCGCTGACCTCATCATCAGACACGACTTCGGTGCCATCTTCATTACCGAGACCTGGATGTCATCCACCTCCAACCACATCATTGATGGACTTATCCGTAATGTTTATAGCGTTCTACATAGAGACCGTCCAAACTAAATGGGCAGAGGCCACGCCATCATTCTGAGCACCATGACCATGCACCCAACTGCATCTCACCATCATTGAAACTTCTGAAAACTTCTCCTACTACTTCCTTTTCTTCCCAGTGAAGACTGACATTTGACCGATGAAGTAAGTGTCAATCGCGGCTTTTGCAGCCACCTTCATCCCCCGACCCCTGCTTCTGACTCTCCCTCTGACTCTGGCATTGTTAACCTGCACCTCTCCATCTCTAACACCCTCAATGCCCCTGTCATGAGGATCTGCCTAAAATCTGCCTCCAAGAGTAATGGCTGGTAGTGGTACGACTCCGATCTAGCATCTCTGTAACGTAAGTGTGTTGTTGCTGAATGGAAGTGGCAGACCTTGGGCTTACCCTCTAACAAACTGGCCTGCTGCCGGCTCCAAAAGAAATATTGTTTCCCTATCCACTCCAAGAAGAGGGCCCACATCCAAGCCTGCATCTCACGGGCCACTAACAACGAGGCTGAACCTTTTAAAATCTGCAAGGAACTCGCCAATCCAACTGCAGTCTCCCCTCTCTCCTTCCCTTTCAGGCTCTCTGCACTGAATTGGCCTCACATTTCTCCTCTAAAACTCAGGACATCTGGTCCTCAACCTCCTCCACAACCACCTCCACTCCCGCTCTTGTTCTCCTGCCTGCTTTGGCTTCCCTCCCTCCACCCCTGCACTCTCCTCCCTCCTGCCCATTGCACCAGAGGAGGTCTCTATAGTTGTCCGCACTATGAAGGTCTCCTCCAAACAGGTGCCTGCCTGCTCCTCTAGGACAATTAAGGACAATATCTAACGCTGACCCCGGCTCTTGCCAACCTCTGTAACCACTCCTTCGCCACTTTCAAATTCCCTCTATCCCTCAAGCACTCCCTTGAGCACCCTCTCCTAAAAAAGATGTCAGCTGACCCCTACTGCATGGCTAACTATCACCCTATCTCCACTACCCCCTTCTTGGATAAACTCCTGGAGAAGCTGGTCCTGCCCCAACTGACCCTGGACACTGAACTTGTTGGTTGCCTCCATGACCATCAATCTGGATTCCGGTCATCCAGAGGCACGGAAACTGCTCTCCTGAACACCTGTGAATGCTGCTCTCATTCTCCTCAATCTCCCCTCTGCCTTTGACACAGTTAACCATTGTATCCTCATAAAATGACTCTATGACATCCTCAGCACCACAGGCCAGGCATTGGAATGGCTGACTTCTTTCCTAACTAATCGCCCTTCCCAGTTGAAACTGGGCCCTTTTTCCTCCACCACCACACTCTTAACCTCCAGAGTACCCTGTGCCTCTTCAATATCTATCTCGCCCCTCTTGTTCAGCTGATCACCTCCTCCTTTCCTCATTTCCTTCATACTTCCCTCTAACACCTCTTCTTCCTCCTCTCTCATTCCCGATTGTCTGACCGCCATCCAGGCATGGTGTGCAGCTAATGATGTCTGTCTTAATGCCAGTAAAATAGAGATCTTTCTCATTGGGATACATGTGCCCTGTATTCCTCCTACCCTCTGGCCGCCCTCATTGGTCCTCTACCCTCACCAATCTGTGAGGCCAAAAACCTGTTGTTCAACTTCGACTCCACTCTCTCCTCCCCCCTTCACATCTTGGACCTTGCCAAGAAGGCCCCCTTCCAGCTCCACCTCGTCAGAGGCATTCTCCCTTTCCTTAGCTTACCCCAGAAGCTCAATTCCTCAAGAGCTCTGGTCCTCTCCAAGCTAGACCACTGCCACAGCCTCTTACTCAATCTCCCCCTCTCCTCCCTAAACCCCCTTCAGCTAATCCAGAATAGGGCAGTCGCTGAGTGCTGCAGACATTGGCAGACCACTATCTTGGAGAGTCTGTCTTTGGGTTCTACTAAGAGGCGTTTCCAGCTACCTCTTAAAACCCTTAGGTGGCCACGGAGCAGGTCGCAGAGTGCAGTCACTGAGTGCTGCTGACATTGGCAGACCACTATCTTGGAAAGTCTGTCTTTGGGTTCTACTAAGAGGTGTTTCCAGCTACCTCTTAAAATATCTAGGCGGCCGTGCAGCGGGCTGCGGAGTGTAGTCGCTGAGTGCTGCAGGCATCGGCAGACTGTGGCAGGCAGGGGAAGGCGACCCGCTTTCTTGTCAAAACAAACTGTGTAAAGAATCACACTGGCCGCCTGTAAGGGATGGCCGGAGTCAGGCGACCCGGAGCTGGTGGAGCGGGAGAAACCTGATGAAGAACCAATATTTTCATTGTTACCAGTTGTAGCAACGTCTGCCCAAGATGATGACACATGGGCAGACAAGCCGCCTCCAGCGAACAACGTACCGAGTCTAAGGTGTTTAAGGAGTTCTGAATATACTCCGACCCGAAATCCATCAAAGCTGATGCAGAGGCGTGGAGTCAACACATCGCCGCCGGGGATACAAGATTCACGGTGAGGGACGCCGGTAGTGGAAGCCGGTAAGAGAACAACATTACCCCGATCACCGCTGTGCAATTCTGACTTTTCTTTGCGAGAGAGCCCTGAACTTAGAACGTTAAACAAACGCACTCTACACCCCCTGAAAGAATCAGTAATTTTTAAAACCAATCCTAAGACCCGTGCTGCTAAACTTACCGCCGCCAAGCGGCTGGCCGAGAAGGGTGAGGCGTCAGAGGGGGCTGCTGGGGTTCTTTGCTCATGCATGGCGGGGGACTGGAGGCAAAAGCAGCACGGAGGGAGGATGCAGACTTTCGAGTGTGGGTACACAGAGACCCGTCTCCAACTGGAACAGAAGCGCACTCGACCCGCCCCCTTCCAGCGCTTCCTGCGGATGTGGGCGGCGAGAAGTCGGGGGAGGGTGGAGAACCCTGGTCTGGTCTGACTGAGGCTGGGGATTCATTTATCACGAAATGTGTGGATAACACAACAGAAGTCCCGCATTTACAGAGAACAACAAATAAAACAGCCTAGCCACATATAGAGGGAGAGAAACTTACAGAAACCTGCAAAGACTCAGAAAGCACGCCGTGTCTCAACATTGACACAGTGTTGGTAACTGACAGTGAGGAAGGGAGAAGTCCAGCGAATGACTCACTCCTGCCTAGGGATAAGCTAATATCTGACCTGGCCAGCAATAAGGCTATGAACAGAGACGATTCAAAAACAGGAGCAATTAAAGAGGAGGGCCAAGAACCCCCATCCCAACAACCTGAACATGGTGGCAGCGCCAAAGAGAACAAGGAGGTGATAACTCCTAATTCTGAAGAGAAAGATCGCCAAGAACGTGCCACACCGAGGGTAGAGGCACCCGTGACAACAAATTAGGAAGCCGCCACAGCACACTGGGAAAACAAAGACACAGTTCCAACTACGAAAAGGAAACATAACATCTTCCTAAAAGGGAGACGTTTCACGGTGGGCAAGTTAACCAGACCCACTGTGGGGAGAAGCAAAACTGAAAACATCAACAAAAAAATAATGAGTCCCAAACCTTTGGCGCAGTACACAATGAAGTGAGATTCAGTAGAATTTTTTTTTAAGAAACGTGCATGTCTCATGTATGCTAACTTGGTGGAAATATCGGACGCGGATATGCTGGAGAATGTACTCCTGACAGAAGACAGAAACCCTGCTTTTGTAGAAAAAAACAAGGCAGTAGAGTCACTGAAATCACCTATTAACTAACCTGACAAAATCAAATCCCCTCTCAAATGCACTTCAGGAAACCATCAGTCCCCGCTCCAAAGCATGACCAGAACTCAGAAACTATGATCCAAAACAACTTGTCTATGGGCATACCCCTTAAGACAAGAGAAGCAAATGTGAAGAAACTGGTCTTGGCTCAAAAACAATGAAGGGGGGACCGGGAAATGAACACAGAGTGGACTAGGCCACACATAACTTCAATGTGTGAGACACAGCCCTCAAAACTTAACGTAAGCGGGGAAAACCAAACGGGTGGAAAGCCTGCAGGTAAAAAGTCATCAGTGGCTTCCCAAGTGGAGGACCATTTCAGGTCCCCTGACACGACCCTACCGTCAAGGAGTATAAACGAGTCAACACCTCTTCGCACACAGCTTCCTTCACCTACCACACCTATTCCGTCGAGACGATTAAGCGAACTACATCAACAAGAAATAAAAGACTTGCCACAGAGAAAGCCTGACCTGATGACTATAATGTCAACAGTAACAATTGCCCTTGCACCATTTAGCAAGTTGTACGAGGCACTCAACGATACACTGCGTAACCAAATGTCCCTGATTGCCTCGAGCAACACAATAATGAACCATCTGGCTTCATTATGGCTGGCGAAGGGAACAGGCAATCTCTAAGCGATTCACTTAGGCAACAAATCCATACAGATTGGGAACAAGTGAAAAGAGAAATGATTAAATACTTAGGGAAGCAAGGGTATTCAATCTCTACTCAACCAAAGAGAGAAAGCGAAGACACCGGGAGGGCGTTCAAAAAGACGTATGTGAGAAGGTATGTCTTAATCAAACAATTTGTGCCACGTCACAACAACGAAACTCGGACCCAATGACGGAGATCATTACCATAATCGAAGCTGACAAGGTCTGCATCAAAAACCGACCAGGAGTGCTAAATATGAAAAGCACCAACTCGGTCTCAGAGAACCCCTTTTCTGTCCCGGTAAAGGGATTTAAGAAGAAACCAAAAGGAAAAGAAGGGGATCTCAACCCGTGTTTTTCATTCGGCATATTCAAGCAGGCAAGGGTGTTCACTGAAAAACCTTCCTTCGTGTGCCCCCAAAAAGAGACAATGAGGGTAGTGCGCACAGTGGATAATGTGGGACGGGTTTCCCATAAAGAGGAAAACTACAAACAAACCAGCAAAGGAGACGCTCGAGCTAAAAAGGGGAAGGACAATGTAAAACACGTCTTCTTGAGACTGAAGGAAGCAGAATACGTAAACGCCCTGTTATAAACGGACGCTAATGAGAACTCAATGAGTGGACACTCGGACTGGAGCACCCACACTATAGAAGAGTCTGATTCGGAGATAAATACAGCGCCGAGGTTAAAAAGGAAAGTAGAAAGCCCAGGCGTAACAAACCAGCGGCTAGAGCCAGCTAAAAAGGTGCAAATACAAGACCGTACCTTTCCCCTATGGAGCAATAACAAGGTGACACAAGCCACAAATCCTTGTCAACTCTCCAAGTACTAGCTGGAGAAATAAATAAAGGGGGTAAGTGGTACGGACATCGTAAGGCCCAAAAGGAACAAACTAGGAAATGGCTTTAATAAGCATCCTGAGAGAGAAGACGAAAGAAAAAAACAAGTAAACATCGACCAATAGCTGCTGAAAAGGTCAGAAGGACCGAGGACCCGAACATAAACCTAACCCCCACAAGGAAAACATGAACACCAAACTGCAGGGATGAAAGGAAACTCAATCAAAAGCCACCTGCTTATAGGGAAACAAGAAAACGTGACATCCCCAACAAGAAAATCAACAGCGCCCTCATCTTCAAACTAAAAAGAAGGCAGGAAAGAGACAATGACATAACTTTGAACAGGACGTCTATACTTAACATCTTTAGCAAAATCCCTCGGTTGAGACAAATCCAAAATGTTGACTTGTGGATGGTAGAACCCTGCAGCTCCAGGAGGAAAGACTGCTCTTTATTACACATCTCCTCGAAAGTCATCAAGCATTTATTATTAAAAGAGGAAGAGAGCCTACAGGTTTTGTGGTATGTTCTGACGGTACTACACCCAACCCAAGAAAAACTGCTGCACGGGATAACCAAACGAACCCACAAAGTAGGAGAACCTCAAAACCCGCCAGAGGAACTTAACGGTGCTGAGCGAGGAGTGCCACGAAGAAGCTGAAAAGAAATGTAAATTGAGGATTCGTCAACGAGTGATAGTGACTTAGAAACGTCTCAACTCATACATATATGAAACAATCTACTTATCACCATCATGATAAAGACTATAGACGACAAGTGGAGAAAGAGACTGATTAACTATTTCCAGAAACAAGGAGAAATGAAAATCGAAGACCGGAAGGACCCCGACGACAGAGGCGAATGGTTCGAGCTCAAAGATCAAATCCTGACAAGGAGACACAGACGCCTCAAAGGAAGAATGGCATGACCCTGACAAAGTCACCAGAAAATTGGATGTTGACAATGACACGAAGTACACCAGACCTTAAGAACTAGCCACCATCCATGAGGATAACAGATCAAGACCTTCTCGACAAGGCAGACGTCCATCCTGGGCAAACAAAAACCCAGTCAAACCTCACCATGGGGTGCTGGAACACCAGAGGTTTCCATCACCTCTTGACTAAAAGCGACGTTAACCTGGGGGCATATGATCTCTTATGTCTTCAGGAAATGTGGATGACTGAGAAACCACAGCTGGACAGATATGCACTGGTCTTTACTGAAGCACATAAAGGCCATAGAGGCCGTCCGTCGGCTGGCCTGTTAACGGCAATACATTCAGGCTGTGGTTTAGACCTACAGGAAGTGATTCAATCATCATATCTGACCCAAGCAGCTATTTTAAACTGGAACCGCCTGGAGGGGAGTGTTGATAAGACAGTAAAGGAGAAACTCCTAGTAATCAACGCATATTGGAATCCGGAAACAATCACAAATGAAGAGTTTTTGAATGGGATCGCCAGAATATGGGACAAAGCAGTTGCAGACCATCAATAGCACCATGCCATAGTTAACTGCGATTTTAATTGAGTCTGTGCAGGTGTAGAAACTGAATTAAACTCCGGACAACTGGATCCACCTTGTGCTGTAAGAAGTAACTTATTGGAAACCTTCATGGCAGACAGAGATATGCACAACTTATATTGGCTATGAAAAAAGATCAACTTAAAGATTCCTACATGGCAAAGAGGCACCCAACAGAAGACCATCGATCACATATATTGACGTGTATGGATACAGTGGGGTGGGGGAGTTCCACAACAGCTACCCACCTCTACACGTGCTAGGTGTGTCTAATTGCAAAGGCGTCAAAGAAAACAATGTCATTAAACATATTCAGACAAAGTAAATAGAGAAATTACATATTTTAATTAATGTATACACAGAAATACAAAACGTGATTAAAGAGAACATTACATAAAAAGCATTGTGAAATCAACCAAAATAGGTCTAACATCAATAGATCCCTAACATGGTTGAGAAAGGTCTCCTTATCACAAGATGATGGTGTGGTTAGTAGGGACGTGAGGCAGACATTTCAAACATTTCATGTGTCCTCATATTATCGTCTAGTTGTACTTGACGTGTATGGAGGCATCGCAAGTGATTCCAACAGAAAACAGTGACACAACATCCTTACGGCAACATGGTCTGCGACGCAGGGTACGCAACATTACGCAGTGCTAGAAACTGAATTAGGATGTGGAGGGTCTCGTCTGAAAATCACAGAGGGTGCTATTAAAAAAATATTACTGCAGTATAAGGCAGTACAAGTGACAAACTGTGGAAAAACGTAGGAATCACATCATTGGGGAAGAGAGGCTGGATTATGCCCCCCTCCTAGGGTAAGGAAAGACCAAACCGCCACCCCAAAACCCCATATACCTATATACCTATATAGCTGGGAAGTAGTAAAAGGACGACGAATAATCAGGCAATTAAAAAGAGTAGTAAAAAAAGCACCAACAGAAGAAAACGCGAGGAGGTGGAAATCCGCCCAAAGAGGGTACAGAAATTGGATAACCCAGCAGCGACACAGTCTATATCAACAAGACGTGGAAACAATGCTGCATGTTTTAAACTAGAAAAAATCCAAAGACTTCTGGAACTTGATCAAAGGCACTGCAACGAGTTCGAACAACAAACTTCAAAACAACGTAGTGGAAATGCCATGGGTAACGCACTTCTCTAATTTATACACACAGCCTACATCAAGAAAGACATTACAACGCACAAACTAAAGACCCAAGAGTTCAAAGCTCCGACTTCATGGAACATCTCCAGTGACGAGGAATCCATCTTGAACAAGATCAGGAAGCTTAACAACTCTAGGGCACCAGGACCCGACGGGCTGTGTAACTTAGAGCTGAAAAAACACCCTGAACTGTGGGCTAAGCTCATTAGTAAGATCTTTGCAAATTGTAATGGCAAGTGAGCCGTCCCGCAATCATGGACTAGAGCCATCGTAGCCCCGATCTTTAAGCGAGGGGCACCAGACGATCCAAACCAATACCGGCCTATCGCCTTGTTCGACGTCATTGGCAAGGTTTTTGCCTCGCTGGCTTTGGAAACCTTTCAAAACTGGCTGGGTAAAGTGAACTACGTGGACCCATTCCAATCAGGTTTTATAAAGAATGCAGGAACATCAGTTAACATCTTGACAATAAACTCAATCAAGTCCATGGCGCTTCAAAGAGGAACAACGGTAAACATGGCCTTCATTGACCTGGTCCAAGCTTTAGACCAGGTCACTAGGGACCATCTCTGGGACAAACTACAGGCTACACACTGTCCAGCATCAATTCGGGAACCAATCCAGGCATTACACCAAGGAACTTCGATGAGGGTATGCCTGAGTCGTGATGGTCGCTTATTCGAAGAAATACGGACGTACAGAGGCGTGAAGCAGGGGTGCCCGTTGGCCCCCTCACTTTACAACCTTATATTGCTGACTACGACGAGACAGAGGGAGGAGTTAGAAGCTTCCCACCAACATTGGGTGGGAGGAAAATTTCCAGGCTCCTGTACGCCGATGATATTCTTCTTCTGGACCTTGCACCAATCAGCCTTCAACGTCAATTGGAGAATTTAGTGACTTATCTGAGAAACAACAACCTACAACTAAACAAAACAAAAACTAAAATTATGCTGATGGGCAAGGACACGAAAAAGAGAAGGAATTTCATCTGGAAGATAGACAGCCTGGCACTGGAAAAGGTTCACAGCTTTAAATATCTGGGAGTCATGCTGTGTAACCACTAAAAAGAGACAGCAATGCAAGACGCTCTATGGGCAAAGCTGAAATCTTTGACAGCCCAGGCAAAAGCAATGGATAGCAAATATGGACGTTACTCTCTTATCCCGGCTCTGAACTTCTTCAAGATGAAGGTAGTACCGTCCCTGCTATACAGTGTTGATGTGATGCCGTCTCTCCCCGACATAATTGGGATAAAAATGGAGAGTTACTTTTGGAGAGCAATTCTAGGTTTGGCAAAGTCAACATCGATGGTCTTAATCAGACGAGAGCTATGTCTACCCTCACTTACAACAACAAAAGCACGATTGTCGCTAATGCTGTTTAGAAAACTGTTGTGTCCTCAAAAACCTAAATCCCTGGATTTGATCAAGAAGGAGTTTGACAGTGACTCCATCTAGATGTTAAAAGGATGGAAGGAGGCAAACTACCAACTATTACGCGACCTGGATTGCTCATAAAACTACTAGTAAAAAATCCAAACAAAGTCACCAAGAAGATGTACGAACTGGACTTGATTACCACGCTGGACATGGCCAATAGGTATCCTCTGACCTCTACCTTTCCAACGCATCCAATGAAAAAACAAGAGGTGAGAAGCCACTTAAAGAAATGCCCTGATAAACAACTGAGCAGACTGTTTTTGAAATTTCGATTGAATCAGATAAGAACAAAAGAAATCCTGGCACTAAGAAAACAGTCAGACTCTGACATCTGTCGTTTTTGTAATCAGAGGGACAAAGTGGAAACCAGCAGACACCTGTTGTTGGAATGCAGCGCCTTAAAAGTTGTCAGGTCAAGATACTTAGCCAAGGCACTGAAAAACTATTCAACCCTAGAAGAAAACTAATTGTGGGCATTTTTGACGAGTGGGGAAGACACCAGATGTGTGATTGGTGTGACCTTGTTTTTAAAACATTTGGACTAAATAGTGCAGAATTAACGGGACAGATGAAATAAACCTAAAACCTAAAGTGACATGAACTCTAAACCAAAAACAGGAATAAAGTAGGATCATCAAATTCATCTAGATGTCTTGAAAAAAGGATTTTAACAGTGCTTATTGTAAACATTGCTATGCGATTAAATCAATTAAAAAAAATAAGGCTCTAAGACTTATCCTTGGCCTCAAGCCCAGGGACTGTATCTCTCCAGCCCGAAAATTTCTCAACTGGCTCCCTGCAGCCGCAAGGATCAAATTCAAGACCCCCTGCATCATCCACAAGTCTTTCTGGGTTCTGGGACCATGGTATCTCCAACTTTCCCTCCCTAAATACTTCCCTGCTAAAGCCCTCTGCTCCTCTAACTCCAGCTCTTTCATTGTGAAATGCTTCTCCAAGCAGAGGGTGGGCGGCAGGTCTCTCTCTTCGGCTGGTGTCTCCCTTTGGAACAGCCTCCCTGTCCCTCTAAGACTTGAGCCGGACCTCCTTAAGTTCCAGAAACCTCTCAAAACTCTGCTCTTCTCTACTTCTTTCCCTGTTTCCCTTCTTTGCTAAGTACCCGACTGCCGCTGAGACCAATGGACTGGTCCTCATGAATCACACAGGATACCAGGGCCTCTACCCGGTCGACACCAGCACCCCCTCTACCTCCACTGCACTGTCCCCGACATGCCCCTGCTTGGTGGCTGTGCATCCCACCCTTGGGATTTGTCTGCCTTAGCGCTAAGCCTGAGGCCTCCTGCCTGGCTCCCCTTGGCACTTCCCACCCAGGTACCCACCAGCACTTCTCCATTCCTTGCCCCCCACGCATCCCTTTCTCCTGCACTTCTCTTCACTGCACTTGCATGTCTGAATGCCACCACGCCTAGAAGGACCATGATTGTACATTTACTGTTTTGCCAATGTGATCAATTCCCCTTGGTCCCTCCCCACTTAGCCTTGTGGTGCCCGGAAACACAATTCTGTGGTATAGGCGCATAACAAATGTTCAATAAATAAATATATAAAAACCCTCCCACCCCTTTTAACCCCTTACCCCTCTACATTTGGAAGAGTTTTTTCAATGTTTTTTTCATTAAAAATTACATGAAAAAAATACTTGGGGATGAAACAACGCAATACGCATCTAGCAATCCCCTTTGGCATTAGTCACACCACCCCAGCGAAGCACACCTATTTGAAACCCAGCAAAGAAGCCTTCAGATAATTCAATAACGTCCAAGTGGAAGCTGTCACTGACGCCCTCACCAACCTCTACCTTAAATGGGCTTATCTACCTCAGACAAACCATGACTGCAACTCGCTTTTCCAAGAACTCCACACCTCCATCGCAACCAACATAAATTGCCATGCCCCAGTGAGAGAGCACACACTGAAGCCTAAACCTTACTCAGCATGGTACACCCAAGAACTCAACCTCAACAAAATAACAATCAGAAAACAAGAAATGACTTGACCACAATCCTGCAACACACCTGACCTCACCCTGCTCAAGGAACTCAGAGCTACATGCAGACAACTGATCATCGCTGCCAAAACCAATTACTACCAGAACACCATAGCCAAGGCAAACAGCAAAATCAGAGCCCTCTTCAATGCGATCAAGCACTGCATTAACCCACTACGCAACACACCCGTATGGTACTCCATTGAAAAGTCTACCGCCAGCGATTCTTTCTCCATCAACAAGGTGAGCATGAT
The DNA here is from genome assembly GCF_040938575.1 of Ambystoma mexicanum. Classification (NCBI taxonomy): domain Eukaryota; kingdom Metazoa; phylum Chordata; class Amphibia; order Caudata; family Ambystomatidae; genus Ambystoma; species Ambystoma mexicanum. Next base: position 1,221,749,579 of record NC_090934.1, on the reverse strand, counting down.
TCCCCGGCACACAGACACCAATGATACAGCACACCATAGCATACATCTCATGTTGCAAAACCACTACTACCTAAACACCATTAAAAAAGTCACAATGCATCCCACAATACCACATTGCACATGCACAAAATCCTCCCTGCCTCTGGACTCAAGATCTTCCAACTGAAGCACTTCACCCATGGCTCTCCCTATCTGGCAATCATCAACAGCTCCCTCACTCACAGCACCTTCTCCTCAATACTCAAATCCTCCCGCTTCTCAAGAAACCAACGCCAGACCCTAACAATCTAATCAAATACCTCTGCATCCCCCATATTCAATTCGTAGGTCAGCTCATTTAGAATGTAGTACCCACGCAACTACTCTAACATATCAACGCCAACAACCTCCTTCAGTCCTACCAATCTGGCTTCAGACCCAGTTCCAGCATGAAGATGGCTACCATTGAGATGATCAACAACGCCCTTTGTAAGGAATTTATGGTGGCAACAGTAAAGACAGAAAAAAGTGATCACAATTCAAGGGTGTTTATTAAACTGTATGCAGGTTGGAAAAATGCCTAATCTAATCCTAAATCTAAAATGGGAGCAAGCATCGACCATCAAATTAAAAGTAATGCAGTCCTAGTGGCCTTGTGTCAAAATAAAAGGGCCTATACTAAGAAAATCTATTCCCTATCCTTATATCTAATACAAAAGATTGTGGGATAGTATTCCGGAGAAGGAAAGAAGTGTTCACAAATAATATGTCAGGATGCAGTAACCTGGGTCCCCATTCCACACCTTTTGAGCACGGGGTAAGGTGGGAACTTGGAGCCCAGTACACTCTCGAGCTTCCCCAGCACGAGATGGCAGTCCGCTTTCAGGTATGATATGATATGATGTGGCATTTATAAGGACTTGTACACAAGTGTTTCTATCAGGGCTGTCGATGGCCAAGTTTTGTTTCTCTTGAAAGTCTCTTGCCTTCGAGGACCTGATGTATTCAAGATAACAAAATGAAAGTTTGTTTAACAAATAATAGTTAATTTCCTTATGTTACTTAGGATGAGGATTCCTCCCTCCTGGGTCCTCCTCTTCCGGGCGTTGACCGCTCTTTACTTTCAGCCTCCCTCCGCCGGGTTCACTATGGCACATTCACAAACCTTAATGTCTCTTTAAACAGTTCTCCGTGGACATCCCTCTACCGGGTTCATGTTTGTCAACACACTGGGCCTCATTACAATGTTGGAGGTAGCCTTGCTGGTTTTACCGGCAAGGCTACCTCCAAACTCGCATCCGGGTCCAGCATCCGTGAATGGGCAATTACTGGGCTATTCTGGCCTAGCCGGACCCAGTAATTGCCCTTTCGCGGGTGCCGGGCCCGGTACATCCCCATTCCCATTGAGCCCCATAAGGCTCAATGGGAATGGGGAGGGTCGTAGCACCGGTACCGTTAATTATGGTACCAGTGCTACCATCATGTTCTGCTCACGGGTGCCGGTACGAACATTAGGTCAGACCTGGTGGCTGCAAGGGCACCCGTGAGCAGAACTCCTAGTATGGCGGTACGGTAGCAACGGTGGCGCTAGCGATACCGGCAGCATTGTTGACTTACCACCATACTTGTAATGAGGCCCATGGTGCTTAATAGGAAACCTCAATTCTATGCTATAGAATGATGTCATTACCTTTAAGAAGACTGCTTAGAAATAACAATGACAGCCGCATAAAAGCAGATAGCTTGTTTTTTATTTATTTATTTATTTCATTGTTTGGAGCGTGGACCTGCCTCAAGAGGAGCGGAGCACTGTACAAGGTTAGAGTAGCCAGCGTTTGGGCTGCCATCTTTTAACATTAATGCAGTACTGTGAGTTGCGTGCTGAACATCCATTTTGGTTAGTCCATGGTCAGGTGCTGATGAAAAAGGCACATTTTGAGAGATTTACGAAATTAAAGAATTGTGGTGTCATTCTGAGTCAATACTGGGATCGAGTTCCAGAAGGTGGTTGCGTGACAAGAGAAGGATTGTTTGCAGGTCCTTTCTTTGCGGACTAGTTGTGATTTCGAGCTGGTGGGTCGCTTTGCTGCGCAAAGAGCGTGTACCACCAGATATGTGGAGCTTAGCTGTCAGCAACGCTGGTGTGCCACTCGTGACTGCTTTGTAGCTGATACATGCAATCTTGAAAAGTATAGTGGCCTGCAGAGGAAGCCAATGTCGTTCACGTAAAACAGTGGTGATTCGTTCAAATTTCTACGCACCTGAAATACGACGTGCTGCAGCGTGGTGGACTGGTTTTAGGGGAGCCAAGTGAGCAGCTGAGAGCCCTGCCAGGAGGACATTTCCTCCATCGATGTGCGAGACCACAAGGACGTGCAACACGGTCCGGAGGTTCTGTGGCAGGATGAAGGGTTTCATTTTGCTTAGGGTGGAGAATTGGAGCCAGGCTATCTATCTATCTATCTATCTATCTATCTATCTATCTATCTATCTATCTATCTATCTATCTATCTATCTATCTATCTTATTCTTATATTGCGTCAAACAACCATGGGTCTCAAGTCGCTCACAATACAGAACCAAAAGAAAACAGAAAATGCAGTTGTCAAGAAAGGAGGATTCTATGTCAGTGTGGTGAGGGAGAGGCTTAGCCCAAATCAAAAAGATGTGTTTTACGTTGTTTCTTGAACTGGGCAGTTGACTTGCAGCCCTTAAGACCAGATGGAAGTTGGTTCCAGACAGCTGGGGCCCAGGCATAAAAACCAGGCTGTTTCTTGTTTCTGTGTTTCTGGAAGGACAGGCTGCAGTCACAGAGCATTCACTTGCTCATTCAAACATACATTCCTGCAGCATTCACACAGCATTAATTTCAAACAACATTCACTTGCTCATTCAAACAATATTCACACATCATTCACTCGCTCATTCAATCACACATTCGCTTGCTCTTTTACACAGCATTTACTCGCTCATTTGCACACGCATACATTACCACATACATAACAACATTCACATACAAAATGAAATGTTACACTTAGCTCAGTCCCGGTCCGGATCCTGCTCCTCTCAGATGCTGCCTCCCATGGCACGAGCCCTCCAGCTCCCATGAACTAGAACAGGAGCCAGGAAGTGCAGAGCGCTTCCTTGTTCCTGCACATGCACACAGCAGCTGGAGTGCTGCATTGTCAGCGCCCCATTCAGTTTTAATATGCAAGGAGGCGCAGCAGTGCCCCCTCATACATTCAGATGTGCAGTTCCCCAGCCTGCATCTCCAATGGGCCTTGCAAGACTGGGGAAGCAAAATCCTCCCAGCCTTACATTGTCTATTGGACATGAGCACCCGGGAACATACCCTATGGCTTAAACCATGGCTCCTCCATAATGAGCCAGGGTACTGGTGGATCAGCTGCGCCTCACCCATTATGGATGAGCTGCCCCTGCCCGAGAGTTTTTCCACACTAATCTCTTATTTAATTTTAATTTTTATTATTTATTTATTTGAATTTATAAAGCACACAAGCGGCCCTGGGGCATTGTGGCGCCTTTACAGAATACTCACTTTGAACAGGCATATCAATTAACATGTGTCTCCGTAAATAGAACAACAATGGTACGGAAAGAGGCAACCTACGTATATAGCGCTGTTAATTGGGTTACAGTTGAACAGCGTGACTAACAGGTGTTAGAGTCTAGCAAAACAGTGTGGTTTTCAACAACTTGCGGAATGCAGGGTAGGAGCTTTCGTTTCTTAGTGTTGTTGGCAGCGCATTCCAGTTTTTGGATGCTTGGTGTTGAAAGCTAGACCCTCCAGCTTTGGTTCTTTTAAAAGCCGGCGCGTAGATCCGGTTGGTTAAGTGGGATCTCGTGGGTCTGTTGGTTGAGTTGAGGGTGATTCTCTCGGATAGGTAGGGAGGGGCATCTAAGGAGAGGCACCTATGTGTGATGGCTAGTGTTTTGAAAAGTATGCGTTCTTTTGCAGGTAGCCAGTGTACACCTCTCCTGGCCTGAGAGATGTGTTCCCTTTTGGGGATACTCAGAGCTGCCCTGAGAGCACTGTTCTGCGTGACTTGAAGTTTGTTAAGGTTATTTGCTGAAGTGCCCAGGAAGAGTGCATTTCAGTAGTCCAGTTTGGTGTCTACTGTGGCTCTGGCAATGCATAGACAATTTTTGGTAGATGAGAAAGGCTTGACCGCATTTATCATCTTGGTGGTGAGTGCAGCGGAGGAAGCTATAGCGTTGACCTGGCGTGACATGGACAGTGAGGCGTCAAGGTATACTCCTACAGTTTTCACAGCTTTGGAGACGGTGATCGTGGAGTTATCTATAGTGAAGGTCTTGTATTGTGGTGGGATCTTATTGAGTGTTTCCCTAGTGCCTCCTATGAGGATCTCAGTTTTGTCCCCATTTAAGCAGAGGCCGTTTGCTGCCATCCAGGTCTGGATAGCTGAGTACATTTTGGTTAGCGCCACAGCGTGTTCTTCGTTTATGCCAGATAAGGGGAGTAGTACCTGTGTGTCTTCAGCGTAATTAGTGTAGGCTATGTTACGACAGTCCAAATAATTGAAGAACGGGAGGGTGAAAATATTGTAGAGTGTCGGGGCAGTGCATGATCCCTGCAGGACGCCACAGTGTATAGTGGTAGGGGAGGAGCAGGCGGAGTCTGAGAAGACTTTCACGAGTCTTCCTTTTGAGAAGGATGCCACCCAAGCAATGGCTTCCAGTGAAAAGTGGGCCTCGTTTTTAGGTGCTTCCCTAGGATATCATGGTTGACAAGGTCAAAGGCAGCAGACAGATCTAAAAGGAGGAGAAGTGCCGGTTTGCCTTTGTCCATGGTGTCACTAAGTTGCATTTTAAGATCTTACATTTGGCATGTGCAAGAGAAAGCAACATCTCTTCTCAGCACAATGTACTACATTTTGTATGCTAAAAATCAACGGCAGCTGCAGTTCCTATGTAGGCAAACAAGTGCAGATGTAGCACAAACTGCAGGGATTGAGAATGTGCACCCAGGTATGATTGACACACAAGTATGAGTCTTAAGGACAAGAGCAGGAATAAGATAGGGACTGAAATCAACAAGATAGGCGGGCTTAAGCAAACTAAGCTAGATTTCAGTGCAACCAGTCCCCAAAGCATTACCCATAGGGCGCTTAATAGGAATGCTTCTAATACAGCAAAGGAACCCTTACATTCTGGTGACATGTTAGACCATGTATTGCACTTTGTGGTCCCTTAAGCAAACTATCAAGACAGAGGGAGATAGATCATATGTAATTCCGGCTGAAATCCACACACACAGAGCCATACATTTATTTATTTATTTATTTTATTTGACATAAAACTAGCATCCCTATGAGTGCAGATCCAAAAGCTCACATAACCCAAGACACTCTATGCCAATGCCTCGACCATGATGGTTTCGAAAAAGAGGGACTGTCCGACTCTGAGGTTGGAATTCTTGCTTCAGATCCAATTAATACAAATCTCTTTAAAATTCTCAAAGAAGTCCCAGAGGACAGGTTAACACCAGTAGCAAAATATATTAAGGTAGCAAACAGGTTGAGAAAAGGATAGCTCAAAAAGGCAAAGAAATCTGCTCACCAGCCGACCAGCCATTAGATCGAAAATGTCTTCGGGCAAGAGCAGTAACCATCAAGATTTATAAACGGATAGGGTCCTAACACCACAAACTTCATCCCTTAAAGTGGGGCGCACGAATTTGAAAAGCAAATTAGGACTACCTTAAAATAAAGCTTTGGAGGTTCTCTTTGGGGGTAAGGCACGGTACAAATTGTGGAAAGCTCCTGGTAGGTTTTGTATTGGACACCTGACATTAAGAAGCGGGTCAAGTTGTCGCAGTCAGTTCCAGTTCTGTGAAGATGTCTGTCGATTGCATTGCAAGGCAAATACAGCTGTATATTTCTATGCTACAAACCTGAACTTAAGTGTGTGTCTGGCTTCTGCTGCAACAGGCAAGGTCTGACACAGCAGAGGTGCTATTGATTTTCTCTCTGTGTAAAAAGAGTACAAATTAATTGCAGGTGTAGTGGACTATTTGATCTGAGAGTTTAAACAATCCCATAATGTGTCTTCTGCTTTGAAGTCTTAAGGATGTAGGAAAACCTGGGATATGAGTGAAACTTAATGAAAAGGAGCGCCATCTAGAGCTCCCTGACAAAGGGACTCCCTAAAAGGATGATCTCGCCAAATACTGAAGACTGAACATGGGGGAGCAGAATGTGTGAGCTTTCAAGTGTGTATCACTGAACATACATGAGAGCTTCAATGAAGTGTTGCATTATATTCTGTGCTTCAAGGCAACCTATGAATAGGTCGGTTATGGAATTAGACTAAGGGCCTCATTACGACCCTGGCGGTAAGCGCCCGTCATTACCGCCATGGCGTAATGAGCGTTTACGCCGTGGGACGATGGCGTAAAGAGCGCCACATCACGACCCATCGCGCACGAGCATTACGCCATGGCGGTAATGCAAATAACGCCATGGCGGAAAAGGCCCCTACCGGCATCGCTAAGCGAGCAAGGTGCCCATCCGCCAGCGTAAGTAGCGGCCACCGTAATTTACGGCCACCGTAATTTACGGCCAGCGTAATTTACGGCCGCCGTAATTTACGGCGCCCGTAAAAGGCCAAACCGGAAATAGCGTCATCGCGCCGGAACGGGAAGCAGCCCGTCGGCCATCTTTAAAAACACAATCCATCGCCATCCTACCAAACAACACCAGACCCAACCCTGACACCTGTCCCAACAAAACACCCACCCACTCAAGTTCCCGAAAATGCCAAAATGCGTGAAAAAGGCCTGTGACCGCCTGCGCCAGGAGCGATTCAGCCGGGAGGAACTCTGCATGCTAGCGGAGACCCTGCAGGACAACGCAGGTGTTGTTTTCTCCCCTGAAATGAGCCGGACAGCAATCGGGAAGAAGAAGGCCATCTGGGCCCTGGTGGCTGAGCGCGTCAGCGCGGTGGGGACCGTACCCCGCACCCCACAGCAGTGCCGGAAACGCTGGGATGACCTGCGCATACGGGTCAGAGCCGTCATCTCGGCAAACCGCAACCTTGCCCAGGGAACCGGTGGAGGGTCAGAATCCCCCCTGAAACTCCAACCGTGGGAGGAGATCTGTGCTGCCACCATCGGCATGGAATCCATCGAAGGCGTTGGAGGGATGGAAAGGGGAGCCCCGACATCAGGCGATGAAGGTAGGTGCCTCATACAAGACATGCCATAGTCACAGCAGTCCAATCATGTGTAGCACAAGGTTGCCCTAGAGTGTAAATGCAACACAAATCAATACTGCCCATAGCCACATGCGAGCACCACCCTGCATACACTGCTGGCACCCGCATACCTGCATCCACATACCACACCAAAAGGAGACAACCTGCATGGCACTGCCTGAAATCTGCCTCATCCACTGGCCAAAATAATGTCAACCATTGTCATTCAAAAGTCCGTATGCCCATCAATAACGCCCTCCCACCTTTGCTCCACCACAGGCACAGAATCACACCCAGAGGACCAGGAGACCCCTGCGCCGAAGAGGGCGAAGTCCACCAACAACCTCCCTGCACCCTCAACCTCAGCTGCAGTGAGGCAGACCCCACGACAAGCAGGTCCCACTGCAGGCATACCGGAGGTCCCACCGGCAAGCACCCCTGTTGGCAGCAGGCCAGCAGCAGCTGCTCCACCTCCACCGACATTGCCTGCCACAGAAGGCAGGGGGTCAGCAGCCAGCAGCAACATCGGGGAGACAGCTGCAACAGCTGCATGTTCTGACTCGGACATGGAGCAGGAGGTCAGAAGCCCCACTGACCAACTACATTCCCCCTGTTTCTCAGACGCCAGCCCCCATGAGGGCGACACACAGGGGCACACTGAGGCAGAGGAGTGGCCTTCCACCCCATGCCCTGTCCACACTCCACAGCAGGGGACCAGCCCCTCCATCACTCCACCTGCACTGGCCATGGGCCAGCACGGCCAGCCGTCCCTCGAGGACATCACTCAACGGCAGCATCAACTGTCCGCAATGCTGGATGAGCATGCAGCGGAATGTGTGGGGGCTAGGTTTAGCATTGAACAGGCCACGGAGACACTAAGGGCGGAAGTGGCGCAGAGCACTGCCACCCTGAGGGATGCCATGCAGGCCATGTCCAGGGACATCTGTGCAGAACTTGCGGCCTTGCGTCGTGCGGTCATTGGCCTCACCCACACACGACAGGACGTGCATGCACAGGAGCAGCCAGGGACATCCTCCACTGCCAGTTCTGCGCAGAGCAGCCCCGTGCGCCGTTCCGGACGCAACCTGCGCTCCACAGCCAGGGGTGCCCCGGGTGCCGGGAGAGGGGGCTTGTGACGGCCTGTGGACACTGTCACAGGCATCTGTTGACAGCTACTTGGGGTGTGTTGGGGTGTGCAGGGGGGAGGTGGGAGGTGGGAGGGGGTGTGTTGGGGTGTGCAGGGGGGAGGTGGGAGGTGGGAGGGGGTGTGTTGGGGTGTGCAGGGGGGAGGTGGTAGGGGGTGTGACACGACAGTTCATGGTTCCAATACACTTTTTTCTTTCAAAAAAAGGAAATGTGTGAACATTTTCATTGCGTATGTGTGCTTTATTGGTGTACAGTCCACAGTGTGCATGCCCCAGAGACACACAGTGCCCCAAGTGCAGTCTCCATGCGATGTACACCAGCCGTGTGTGCTAGAAGCAGTGGTTGATGATACTTTGGCGCATGGCACGCCCCTCCTGTGCATCGCCTCCTCCATGTGGTGGCGCCCCATCTGCACCCTCCTCATCCTCATCCTCATCGTCAGGTGGTTGCAGTTCTGCGTCAGGGGGCAGGGGCACATTCCGTCTGACGCACATATTGTGCAGCATGACACATGCCATGACGATCTGTGCCACCTTCTCATGGCCATACAGGAGTGCCCCACCAGACCTGCTGAGGCTTCGGAACCGTGCCTTCAGGAGGCCGAATGTCTGCTCTATGACCACACGAGTACGTGTATGTGCACGGTTGAAGTCCTCCTCGTGCTGGTTCTGCGGGTTCCGGACTGGCGTGAGGAGCCACCTCTTCAGGGGGTAGGCTGCATCACCTGTATGTAGGCGAGAATGTATGTGTCAGTCATGTTGTCTGATCAGGAACATGATGTTCCACCATGGCTGGCATGGAACTGTTACCTTGGCTCACTTCTACATGCACTAATTGATTCACACTATGCAACCAGTATATGCTCATTGCTGCCATGGCCTGTTTTGCATGCCATCACCCTATGTATGCAGAGGGGTTTTGTGCATTGTGAGTGCCCTTCCTCTGTATCCGTTCTCTGTGTTACTCACAGCCCGGTGGAGTATGCATCACCCCCCCCCTTTCTGCCCGGTGGAGTATGCATCATCCCCCCCCCTTTCTGCCAGGTGGAGTATGCATCATCCCCCCCCCCTTTCTGCCAGGTGGAGTATGCATCATCCCCCCCCCCTTTCTGCCAGGTGGAGTATGCATCATCCCCCCCCCCTTTCTGCCCGGTGGAGTATGCATCATCCCCCCCCCCCTTTCTGCCCGGTGGAGTATGCATCACCCCCCCCCCCTTTCTGCCAGGTGGAGTATGCATCATCCCCCCCCCCCTTTCTGCCAGGTGGAGTATGCATCACCCCCCCCACCCTTTCTGCCAGGTGGAGTATGCACTGGTACGTCATTCCCATGCCCACTTCCATGACATAGCACTCACCGAGTAGCCAGGATCTTGGGCCTGCATGTCGCTCCATGTAGCGTGGTATTGTGGAGTTCCTCAGGATCATGGAATCATGGGTTGATCCGGGGAATCGGGCACAACAATGTGTGATGATCTTGTTGGAGTCACAGACCATTTGCACGTTGATAGAGTGGAACTGTTTCCGGTTGCGGTACGGTACCTCCATGGCACGTGGAACCACCAATTCCACATGGGTGCAGTCGATGGCACCAATGCAACCGGGTATGCTGGCTAGTGCATGGAAACCCACTTTGGTGTTTGCAATCTCCTGGGCAGTCCGTGGTAATGAGATGTGGTCGTCTGTGTGCTTGAGGAGGGCATCGAGCACTTGGATGAGTGTTCGTGAGAATAATGGTTGTGAAATGCCATGCAGGTGCCCCACTGTGTGCTGGTAGGTGCCTGTGGCCAGGAAGTGGAGTACAGCCACTACCTTCAGTAGGGGGGGGATGGCGGTTGGACTTTCTATCATGCTGACGATGTCGTCGTGTGTCATGTCTACGATGGCGGTGATGGTGTCCCGGTCCAAACGGTACAGGGTGTGGATCTGCTCAGCAGTGAGGTTGTTTGGATTGGCTCTGATGCGTGGGATTGGGGGCTGCCTGCGTGGTGGCACTGGCTGTGCTGGTGGGGCTTGCTGGGCCTGCCTTGCCCTCCTTCTCCTCCTGCGTCTCCTCTGTGCTGCCTGTTGTTGTTGTTGTTGTTGCTGTTGTAGTAGCACATGCATTGCTATCAGGTCCTACAGCCCCAACATTGCTAGTCGTATTGGCATCATTGTGGAGTGTGACTGGGTGTGGGTAGGGGTGGGGTGTGCTCTTTTTGTACTCCCCTGAGTCTGTATTGCCTTCACCTGTGCTGTTTCTGTGCACCTGTGGCAGCTGCATTCACTTGAATTGGCCCTTTACGGTTGGTTCGCGATGGCGTTATTTGCACCATGGCGGTAAGGTACTTAGCGGCCTCGGTGATGGCGTTAGGTGCATGTCCGCTTGGGTCGGCATTTGCGTGCCTTTCCGCCATGGCGCTAAGTACGGTGTGGGCGGTCGCGTGCGCGCACCCTTAGCGCAGTTAGCGGCAGCGTTAACTACGATGCCGCTATTGGCATCGTATTTTACGGTCAGGAGTCATGATCGGACCTGGCGGAAAACGATGGCGGTAAGCATTTACCGCCATCGTTTGTCACTTAGCGCCAGGGTCGTAATGAGGCCCTAAGTGTTTTTCCAGCCACACTACAGATGGGCCACGAGAGGCTCTCCACTGAGATCTGCTCTACCCTTAATGATGGTATCCTCAGGCTCAGAATCCACCTTCTCTTGGCACCAATACTCAACCAATGTGACATCACAAACACAATAGAAAATCAAGCTAGTGAACACTTCTCCCAATTACAGATACAACAAATCAGCAGTCGCAAAAGGCTGGAGGCCAAAGCGGAGATCAAGAAAATGAACAGAAGCATTGAAAGATTGGCTAGAAATGCCAGAGAATGTGCACCTGTGTTTAAAGAAATGAATGTAAACATTTCTCAACAAGTTGATAGGACTGAAGACAAGGAGAGGCACATTAGTGCAGTGAAAGCACACTATGATACGCTATGTAAAGATGTGTAGAACGAGCTCAGGGCAATACAGCATCTCACATTGGAGAAACTGCAAGACAAAACAACCTGAGAGTTATCAACCTAGAAAAAGGAGAGGAGAGACAAGATCCGATTGGGTTCTTAAAGGCGTTATTCCGAAATACTCTTTAGATCACAGAGATAGATGAGATGGTAATCAAAAGGGCCCAAAGAGCACTGGTCTCTAAATCCATGAAAGTAGAACGACCCTGACCGGTTATATTAAAACTGCTAAACTATCAGAATAAAATCACCATTCTGAAGCATACTAGTCTTTAACATACTGCTATACATTGGCTCTATACCCGAGAGCTGGAAAATTGAAACTATCAATCTTATTTATAAAAAAGGGAACAATTTGCTCCCGACCTCCTACCTCTCGAAAACCCTCTTGGATGGAACCTCCAAGTGAGTTTTTGGTGTCATTATGAGGAGATTAGAGGAATGGGCCTTTAATCACAACATCTTACCTGATATGGATCTGGGTTGTTTGGCCGTGGCAGAATTGTTTGTGGCGGAATAGACCGTAGTCAATTTCGCCGGGAATACAATTTTACCATCGCCAAACTCACGAATCTATGACCCTCCACCCCCAAATACATCCCACCTATATCCGCATTTACCTCGTCCACATCCACTTCCTCTCCTGACACTGCAGCGTCAGTTATGGCTCTCTAACCGTGGGTCAGATCTGGCACTGCAGGGTCCTCTTTTTTTTTTTTTTGTCCCCTGCCTCCAAACTTCATGAAACGGGGGACAACCCCACAGTCCTCCATGCCCAGAAATACCGAACATGGTGAGCGGGGGACACCCCCACAGACCCTGCTACCCATAATCGGTATTTATTACCCAATTTGATCAAATCAAATCGATCGAATGATACTGACCAAAATCAGTCAGATGTACCATTCAATCAATAATATTCGATTAAATTGGGTAATACCCCTGACATGCATTTCACGTTTACACTAGGAATGGGCCCGATTAACCAGCGTGTTAATCTTTATTTAATTATCTCCAAGTATGTTACCATTTTGTGGTCTCTATCTACGTGTTCTTTATGGGCGTCAGTTCCACTTTGGACAACGTAGACAGGAGCCTCCTCTGGGGATCCTTGGATGCCTGAGGTTTGTTTCTCGATTACTGCTGCAAGTCTTGGAGTATCTTCAAGTGGATAGCAGAGTTTCAATTAATTATGGCAATGGGGGTGAGCTCAAGGATATCTTAACCATGAACAAGGGTGTCCGCCAAGGCTGTGTCCTGGCCCCATTGCTCTTTAATCTGTACATAACATTGTCTTCCGATGTGCCTGGAGGAAATGGGCGCAGATGTCCCTCATTGTCAGGGGAGAATGTTGCCGGCCCTGAGTTATACTGACAATGCCACTCTCCTAGGTAAGACACCCAACTACCTACAGACCATAGTGTAAGGCTATGGGAATTTCATGACCCAATTGGGACTTTTAGTTAACAATGAGAAATGTTTTGTTATGTGCTGTTCATCTAGCAGGCAATATGACCCACGAGTTTCCTACGGGACTACAAATGTACCTTCTGCTGGCATTTTGAATATCTGGGTTATTATTTTCAACCACTGGTTTACAAGGAAGGATCATATCTATTCAAGGAGACTGAAGATGAAACAGGCTACTGGTTGTCTCTTTAGATTTGCCAAAATTGTGCAGGGTTGTTCAGTTCCACACATGCTACCTGATGATAAAGGGAAGGGGATGTGGGAGGGTGCTTATAGTTGTAAACTATGGGGTACAGGCAACTTAGGGGGGCTTCAATCTGAGGGGAATTCCTTCTTTCTCCTTCCTTGATGGTGCCTGAATCGACTGCAGCCTACATTATGAACCTTCAGACAGGGCAGGTTTGTACATCCTATATTTCATTTCCTAAACTCCTAAACCAATTCTCTTCTGGAATTCACGATGGTTGTCAGATGACGATTGTCTCATAGCCCTTCAATCTGTCCCCATTACATTACTGAAAAAGAAGGTTCTGCCATTTTGGGCTGGCAACAGAGAGGATCTTTGACTTTGAGGGTCCATGGTTCAACAATATCTCCCACTCATTCTCTGGCGAGATGGCTCCATGCCTTGATTTTGTTACCAAGTCGTATCATTGGTCACTATTGACCCACACTAGATTCAATGCAATACATGTCAAGCCAGTAACCAGCAGACGGACTGTTGAGCCTTCTATCAGTGTAACCTGTTTCTCGGATGCTCTTGAAATCTTGGCTCACATGGTGATTCTTTGTCCTATCTATGAAGACTTCCTGAAACAGTATCTCTATGATCTTCGGAAGGGTTCTGGCTTCCGGCAGTGACAACCTGCTGTTCTATTACTACTATTTTTAGGAGATGTCATTAGTGTGTTTAACTTGGCTTCTTTTTTACACCATTGCTGGAAAGGAAGAGCCATGCTCGAAGATTAACTTCATGATATGGCCCTGTGATTACTATGACGTGTTCTTTGATACCTCACTGTGCTATACGCACTAACAAAGGAGCCACTGGTGCCCATGATTGGACTGATGAGATAAATAAGAGGGATTGAGCTTGGTGGCATAGAACGTACGATTGCATTATATACAGATGACATGATTATTTACATGTCATACCCGGAAGAGTTGCTCTCGGCCTTGCTTGATGTTCTTAATCTCTTTGGCATGGCAGCAGGCTACAATGTAGTGAGTTTCTCTATGTGAGATGTTACCTATAGCCGTCCCAGGTAAATTAATAAGTGTTCCCAATGTACACTTTGCCAAATTCATCTGGTGGAATAAAAAATCAAGACTAAATCAAGAAGAAAAACAATGGTGGGCTATCATTCCCAAACTGGGGCCTCTATCATAGATTGGCAATGATAGTAACAGTGAAATGTTGGGCTAACGCAACCGATGATCCGTATGGCAAACTGTACAGGAAGCTATAGCAACCCGGCTTACTTTGAAGCAGTTGCTTCTGTTACCATCGCATCATGTTCCTATGGCAATTAAAAACCATAGGACAATTAGGGTCACCATGAAAAGTTGGAAGATCACATAGCGAGAAAGGGGCATATCTTTCGATCAAACTTCTGCATTACTCTCTGTCAAAAAGGCAAGACAATTCACGATCAGACACTATCAGTCAGGAAAGGAAAATAATTTACAATGAGAGACCTGTGGGTGGATCATAATCTAAAATCTTTCTCAGTATTCTGGGAAGATCTTTTTTGCAATTGGATTATATGTACTATTACAAATGCATGTTATGTTAATGGAGCGATTGGACCCCGCAAGCCCTTGTCGTAAATGAGCATGTGCGAACTAAATGATCCAGAAGATCTATACTGGACATGAAACCGATATTATTATCATTAGGGTATTTGTATAGCATAGACCTAGGATTCAGGAAGCAACAAAGCACTTTACAAATCAAAGGGGGAAGGGACATAGTGAGGGGAGCAAAGATACAAGGGAGCAGGGAGGTAACAACGGGATGAGGGCGGGCCATATGGTAGGACGTGATCTATAAGCAGCCAGGGGAGGAAACAGTGGGAAGCACCAAGTCTCACGGAGGGTGGCGAGTGGAGGGTGTGTGGATCTAGGTGCTAGGGAGAAACTACTCTTTGACGAGGCTTGTCTTCAGCTCCTTCCTTAATCCTTCCAGAAATGTAGAAGCGAGGGGCAGAGTTTGGTGTTGAAGAAGAGGAGGTTCCAGAGTCCTGGGGCGTAAACAGAGAGGGCCTGTCTTCTGGTCCTTTCCTTTCCTTCTTGCACCGGTGGCAAACAAGTCTGCACATGTTCTTATTTCTGGTGAATTGTATCAGGCCTCTGGCGATGCTGAGTTTCTCAGTAAGATACCTTGGGAACTCCAGAGCACTTCTAATCTTAGATAATAATTTAGGACAAATTAATTGGCTCACACCTGGACCAAGGCTTTAGATACGATCATCACTAACTCAGTTTTTCAACCTACTGGGATTCCATTGTAGTAGATTTGACCAACAACAGAAATACAGAAATAGAGCACAAATGTTTGCATCTGACCTACTATAGATCACAGAGTGTATAATGATTGGGTACTGAATGACCCCCTAAATGCTGGTGTGCCCGTGAAATGCCAGCAAAAATAGAACATATTTTTTTTGATTTGTCCAAAAGCCTGCTCTTTATGGAAAAGCACATAGAAACAGCTCGAAAGAGTGCTTACATTTTCAATTTCAGAGACGCAGACCTTTCGGTTGTTTGGTGAAGGCGATCCTCTTTTAGATATTGGAGTAGTTGAAATAAAGAGCAATGCACGCAATCCTCTTTCCCGTCTACCAATTCTTATGGATTCGGAATTGGAAAGAGACCTCACTAAAAGGAAATGACACACACAGGTGTGCATAGCAGAAAGGAACATCTAATGTGAAATATTTCTTCTCTTAAAAGCAGAAAAGATATGATCTGCACTTGGCTGACTCCTATGATTCTTTATATGAAAGTTTGAGACGACCTTAACTCCTGGTAGGCGGCTGATATGCGTCAATGGTATCTTACAGATTAATTACAGAACACTTGCTCCAGACCCACCGCAGTGATGGTGGAAGGACATGGTGGGGGAAGATAACAGGGTTGGAATTCCACTTCCAATCAGGTGAGGAAGAGGTGAATAAAGCATAGGCATGATTAATAAATAGTGCATTGATGACGATATGGGTATTGATCGGGAGAATGCGAGCAGGTTTAGTTTATAAAGCTAGTTGTCGACTCTCCGACAAGATAAAATTAAACTGTCAAGATTGTGGGTGAATTGTAACTGAAATGGCTTTATTGTAATACTTCATATAACAGAGAAAGGACTTGATTTACAAAAAAATGTCAATGGGGCTTTTACAGGTTAAAACATATTTGCAATTCAGGCCCAAAGTGTCTAACAAAGAGCATTTGTTGATTGGTGTTAGCCTTTTAAAAACATCATTTTGTCTCATCATTTGTTGCTTGGTCCAACTGCCCTGGCGTATAAAGGTCTTTCTTCGCATGATTAAATTTGTTGGCATTTCAAGCAATAAAGTTGAAAATGGGACTAAGTAGATAAATAACTTAATGGAGTCAGAACCCCCAATTCTGTTGGCTACCTGTTGGAGCTCTTGACATTCCAATGGGATGGAGGCAGCTGATGAGAGGATGGAGGGAGATCAGACCCTTAACGCTGCTGGGGTACATAAGGGACTCGAGCTGGAAGAACTTGAATCGTGTGTGCAGCTGGGGCCCAAGGGACCAGGGCACCATGCTAAGCAGAGGGAGTCAGTGTGCCTGCGGGGGGTCTCAGTACAGGTCAGCCGGGTACACCCCAGTCCTCCCGAGCTTGGACACAGAATAAACTTTAGTGCAGCGTGGCGCAGGTATTACTGCTGGAGCACACCTACCGACTGAGGCAGAGCATAGTCTAGGACATGTTTGGACTTCTGTCCCGAATGAGACTCAGTGCATTCTGGGAAATGATTGGTGTCTTGAAACCAATTGAAGGCGCAAGCATTCTGGAATATTGATGGAATACGCAGACCTAGGGTGGCAAAATGGGTCCTGTTCTGGGAATTCCCGGAGTATGTGGGATGTGAAGATGTACCTGGCACATGAGCTCTGAGCTGCACCTGGGTGCATCATGGCTGCACCTGGAAGACAACGCTGGACCAAGGAAGAGGTTTCCTGCAGCTGGGCGTGTGTGGCGTTACAAGGCAATGGAGGCCGCACCTGGCATATGGTGGTAGGTCCTAAGCACACGATGCAGCGCTTAACATATGATGCCAACACGTTTTCAGATCTATGTGATCCGACCGCGGCTGATTTTGCCGCAGTCGGAACTTTGCATGAGAAAGGTGCAAACTACCAAAAGTTTGCACCTTTCTCATGCAAACACACGTACACACTAGGGGGGCTGCAGGGGTTTCCCCCGCTACCCCTGCTCACTATACTGCGAAGTATAGTGAGCGGGGTGTTGCGGGGACACCCGCGCAGCCCCCATTTTTTTGTCTTTTTTTGCGGGTGTGCTGCAGGGCTGTCCCCTGCAACACCCCGCTCACTATACCTCACAGTATAGTGAGCGGGGTATTTTTTTTTTACCTTACCTGAAATGCTACCACCAAAGGTTCGAATATTTGGTGTTCGAACCTTTGGTGGTAGCATTTTTAGAACTTTTGGTCCTTGCGGACTTTTATTGTGGCTAAAAAAGTACAATCCCCACGTTTTCATGAGCACTGTCCCTAGTTATATAGTGTCTTTAGATAGGCACATAAAACTGCAAGTGACATTAAATAAAGCCATGCTTATTGAGGTTGTAAAGGATTGTCTTCATGTATGCATGCACACAGGCAAATGGAAACATTAACAAATAGTGGCCAGTGCATATCCACATGTTTGATACACACCAGCAATTGAGTGTTCCCTGGGGATTTGGCTGGCCTCCCGTTTATGTGTGCTTCCATTAATCACAGACTGGACGTGTTGGCGAAGGCCCTGCCTCTTCCCACATGTCTGTCCATGGTGGAAACCCATATATTTCACTTGTTTCAAGTGCCCAGGCCGGTTGTGTGGAATTGCATTGCAAGCATGAGAGGGCGGTGGCCTTCTGGCACCCGCAGGCGACGGCTCTCCAGATGAGAGGATGCTGCTGGCAGGTGTTGAGTCCTGTCCCAGCCAGGACGTCGGGGGGAGACAGGGATGCTGGGCCCGCGTGGGAAGGCCTAGCTTGCTCAGCTCCGGCAGGAGCATTAATCACACAGACACCATCAGCTGGGTGCTCTGCCCCGGAACTGCCTCCGCGGAGCGGGGGCGGGGCTTTTATTGGACGCCTTGGGTCACCGCTTAGCGGGACGCAAGGCGGACATAACAGCAGGTAATACAAACAAGAATGGGATGTGTCCACGTGCACCGTCCGTCGTGCTGCCTGCCTGGCCATCCCACGACCCCCAGACAACTCTCTGCAGTGCAGGATTTGGCCAGAACAGAGTTCGCCAATGTCACGTGACTGGTGCGTGCCATGTGTTGCGTAAGTATGTGGGTTCTTCTCCCAGCTCAACCCCGAGATGCAGGTTGGAAAATCTCGATGTTCTGCTTTATCTTTTTGTCAAAAATGGGGGGGGGGGCGGGTACTGTAATCCACACCTCCTCTGACTGCTTACTCCCTACACCAGTGGCATTCACACTTTTTCCTGGTGTGGGGCCTGCAGGACTGCGCTGCAGGACCATGATCACAAAGTATAGGCCTGCAGCCCCAAAGTTAGAGAGGAAGGCAACAGTACTTCCATTGTTGGAGTTTGCAGCCGTTCTGTTGCACGTGCCTGCAGTTGCTCCTTTTATTAGGTCAGGCCATGACCCCATCTTAAAAGGGCAATACACTTGGGAGGGACACATCATATTAAAAGGGCAATACACTGTTCACACATAATACTCCTCCTTTTTCATAACAAACAAATGTTTCCGAAACATAAATGATTCCCCACTGCTCGTTACAGAGGGACAATATGTACTCCACTTGGGAATTGTAGGGTAGACAAATAGGATATGCCTCTGATACGTCGATAGGGACTAAGGTAGTTGCAGACAAAAAACACATATCAACACACTCTAAACATATTCAGCAGTGACAGTCATGGTTGGCGAACCGCTGGTGGTATGTTGGCAGTTCTACCACATTTCACAAGACCTTTTATTAACCTGGGGTAAGTGGAACTTCGACCACTGAATGATGCCATTTCTGGCAGCTGGCACCATTTAGAGCATGCCAACAAACTACAGGAGCAAAGCTTCAAATCCATTTAAGTGGGACCACTTTAACCATATAATCTACATGCAGGCTCACAACATCTACACATGTTTACTGAGTCCTCTCTGAGCACTTGCAGGACTGCAGGAGACCAGTTCACTTCGCTTCAGTGTCCGTTCAGGATAGTCACTACCACAGGTCAAAGTCTGTTGATGGCATAGTGCAAAGGCCGGCAAAGCTGCACCTGAGAGCACCAGGGACCACATCGGCTTAGTCCCTATGTGTTGGGGCAGGCAGCAAGACGCGGCTGGCAGGGCGCCTAGGCTCGGCCACATTCATGCTCTCTCAGTACCTTGATGTTGGGGCTACCAGCGAGACGCAGGTAGCAGGGTATCTAGACACTGTCTCCCTCGGGGAATAAACGGATGATGTGGCGGCAGACGCCGCAGGGGCTGTCATCAGTTTCAGGGCTCCGATCGCGGGGCCGGCAATTTCTCCCACTGGTGGGAGCAGGCAAAGCGCCTGAAGGCCGATACCACAAGGCTGCGGGCTACCCTCACCCCGGCCACAGAAGCACCCTATCTTCACAGAGGTCCGCAGCCAGGAAGGGTCTGCCGGCGGGCACTGGGCATCCACACTCTCCTTCTTGCAGCGGTGGATGCCGCTTCTTCTTCTTTTGGGGAACACAACAGCAGTGGCCCGGCCCCAACTCTCCTTTTCCTTCTTTTTTTGGGTGAAAATGAAAGATAGCAGGGGACGGGGCACATCGCGGGGGTTCCTCACAGTCATGGCCCATTTCAAAAGGGCAATACACTGTTCACACATAACAGTCACATCACAACAGTGCCCATTAGTGATTCTGCATGTGTGTATATGTTTGCTGAGGCTCGCTGGCGGAGATGGCAGTGGGAGTCACAGGATACAGAATGGTCACGGGGCTGGGAAAGGCTGAAAGGGACCAGTGTTCTGCTGCACATGACGTCGAACCCTGACTCGGGGGCGGGGCTCCTTCCCATCACTGCCTGCATGCAATGCCTACCCCAGGTCACAGTCACTAACATTCAGACTTATCCTAGCAATATGCTTTGGTTAGACTTGTTTGGACAATCAAGCAAGGAAGTCGGGAAACAAGAAAACATCCTGGGCCGGAGCTTCCTTTTAATTAAATAAAGCGGTAATCACGTCCAGATGAGTCAAGAGCAACAGAAAGCTGCAGCAATCAGAGGAACAAACCCCCACCCAGTACAAAAACATAAATATACACAACAGGACCCCCAAAAACCACAGCGAAAACACACCAAAATAAGTAAGTTCAGTAAAGGGTTGCCAACTCTTCGATTCGTTATGGATGCGAAGGTCCAGCCCTTAGGTATTTTTGGGATCCGCCTTGCCACGATGCCCTCAGACCCCCAGTCTAGAGGTTCACAGAGAAACGGGAATGTAAAAATAAAAGAAACAATATTATTCCTGGCTCATGCATTTTTCTGCTTTCAGCTTTGTGTGGTTGGTGTTGTTGGGTGGGCACAGCTGTTTCCTATTCTCATGGACAGAGGCTTCTCGTGTCACAAGGAGGCTCAGCAGAATCTCTGGCCCACTAACTCCTGGGAGGATATGTCCGGCAGGATAGCTGACGAGTTAAGCGCCAGCCTCAGACATGGGACCAGCCTGCGCTTCACACGTTCAAATCCCCACCACAGCAACTAAGCTGATTACCATTAAAACCGGGTGACAACATCGCCTGTTATTACAGTGTTTAGAGGTGTCCTTATATGTCATTAATTGCTATATAAGAACCCCAAGTATTATTGTTAACCTATCAAAGAGAGGCTGGCCTATAGGGAACGTGGCAGCTTATATATCACAGAGTCTGGAGGGTCGGGGTGATGCCGAGCTGAAAGGATGAGACTCAGATGGAGTGAGAAGGGTCACTTGCTCACATGAGTTATCTTTGGCAGGGGCTGCAGAGCACTGAACTGCCTTCGATCTGATAATATTAATTCTGGTGTTTTAACACTGATCTCACCATCGATCCAGCGTGAGTGCTTAGTAACTGATGTTACTTTTACCACCCCTACCCATCATTTTTATTGTTTTCTTTTGAAATTATTATTTTTGTTAATTTGTGATTTAGTCAATAATCACTCGATTAAGACACATCTTAAAAGACGCGCTGGGATAGTGTGGGAACATCAAGTCTGCCTGGCGAGTGACAGCAACAACCTATGGCTGCGATTCTTTGGGCAATTTTGATGACAGTGGGCCTCATTATAAGCATGGTGGTCTGGGAACTACGGTACCGGTAAGCATGCCTGTACCGTAGTTCCCAGACTGCCGTACTATGAGCTGTGCTCAAAGGCGCCTGTCAGCCCACCAGGTCTGGCCTGGCGGGCAGAGCGGCACCTGCGAGCGCAGCATGTCGGATGCACCGGAACCGTCATTGACGTTGCCGGTGCATCCGACGTCCGCAATCCCATTTGAGCCCTCTTGGGCTCAAATGGGAGTGGGCACTGACAGCACCGGGCAATGCAGGAATTGTTGGGTCGGGCAATGTTGGAATTACCCGGTAATTCCTCATTGATGGGTGCCGGAAGAAATGCAACTCCGGCGGCAGCCGTGCAAGTTTTACCGGCATGGCTACCGCCAGGGTTATAATAAGGTCACAGTAGCTTGCGGTGTTCTACGCCGATAGATAATAATGGCTCTCTACTTAACTTGAAAAGACACTCTTTGGACTCCGACTGGGGGAGTAACATAAACGTGAATACAAAGGGCACCAATCTCTCAGCTAGACCGGACCTCGAGGTGTTAGTATATGGCTGATTTGAGGCTGGTGGCGAAGAGGAAGCTCAGGCATCTTTAGAACGCTCTGACCTCATTGGAACGGAGTATGCCTCATTGCCTGCTAATATCATTCTTGAAAAAATGGAGGCTCTGCTCGCGTCGTGCTCTAGTATTGTGGCTGAGCAACACGAGCACAAAGTAAGCCTGGGCAGTGATTGCTGACACCATTCTGGATACTAGCCAACATTATAATGCAATGAGAGAAAGACGGTTACATGCCTTTATACCAAAATCTTTAATAAAGAATGAGCATATATTACATATTTTATAACGAAAAATGTTATAGTGAATGCATTTTTTTGTTCGTTTTTTGGGGCACCCCTTTACCCCCGCTTCCCACCCCTAAAAGCCAATCCCGACCATTTCCCCAAAATATTACCCTTTACCCCACCCTAAATACATTCACTACATCAATATGTGTTCGTTTAATATAAAAGATTCGATATAAACACTTTATACCATGAAGACAGCATGCTGGATAGTAATGTGTTGGAAGACTCTTTGCCTATTGTCGCGGCTATGCAAGATGATGCCATTGAGGCATTATGTAATTGAATTATCTTTGATTTCCAGTCCCCTGGTTGTAGAAAGTAAAAGCCGACGCAGGTGCCTTGCTGCTCATAGGATCAGTCAGAGTGTAAAACCAGTGACTTCCTCTAGTGGCATATCCACTGATCTCGCCTCAAAATGTGTCACACAAAAGGTGTCTTCACCCTCCTTGCGACGCACACTTGTGACAAAAAATCAGGGTGACGCACCTCAAGACAGGTGGTATTACAGGGCCCGATGGATAAATGGGCCTATTCGTTGCAAGATGTCTCATCTACCTGACCTCCTCCGCAGCCTGCGCCAGCTCTTGCTTGCATGGATATACTGTTTATGGCAGCGACTAAGATTGGACTCTTGCTTCTTCTGGTGCCCTGGATATTATTACAGCTGCTACTGATACCTGCCCTCATTTCCCGTTTCCTGGAACGCGCAGGATGAGCTGCATACGAGTTTTCCTCTGAGCAAATTTGTGAAATTGGAAGGAATTCACCCTAGGAGTGATGGTCCTTTTCTTAATCGCTCCTCCTCCCTGTGTACGTCGAAGGATGTCCCGGGCCTTTGCATGATAAGTAGTGGCGATTTACATCAAATTGAACTTCCCCAATGGGACGCTGCTGACTACTGGGTGTTGATAGAATTTGACTCCCCAGTGGTAGCGGCACTATTGTGTACATGTGCAGGCCTTTTGAAGCCGATGGGTTTATGACTCCTTACATCCAGCAGAGGAGTCGAGCGTAGATCACAGTCTCCTAACACCACTACTTGACAATGGCCAGCAGGGGACTTCCAATTGTGACAGGGGAGAGGGTGCTTTGAAGGGAACAAAGTTCATCCTGGGCTTGCTACCAAGGGCGGGTCCGGAAATGACTGCCAAATCATGAACTACAACTGACCATCCTGCAACATTGGGCCTCCTAATTGGATGTGCTGGAACACCCGAGGTTTTAAATCGTTCCTAGGACTCACTTTGGGGCTACATCATATCAACTCGAATGATATTGTTATCTGCAAGAGACTTGGTCTACAGAGTCTCTTAAAATTGATGACTATAACATAGGGTATTATTTTGCAATCAGAGGAGAGAAGGGTCGCCCATGTGGTGGGCTGGCCATCGGTGCACAGGTTAAATACTCCTTAAAACCGTTTACTTTTAAAATCACATCACCATTTGTTATGGCAGTCCTACATGCATGTATGATATGATATGATATGTTATGTATAACAAACTTAATACCCAGAGGTTTCTAAGTGGGACCCAGGGATCGAACCTGTGTTGCCCGGTGTTGTCTTGCTTCCAAGGCTAGCATGTTCCCCTGAGCTATCCTCCAGAGAAAGTATACAGACCTTGATTATTAACCTTTATAATACACTGTTGGAATAAAGACAGTAGCGATCATATCTAACATCAAGCAAATTCTTGTCAAATGGCATGACCTTTGCCCAAACGGAAGAATTAACCCTTGCGGGTATCCTAGTGCACCTAAACCTCTATCAATTATACCTTTCCCTGTGGATGAAATTGAGAGCCAATGTGGCAAGGGAAATTAGTATTTTACATCTATTGCTGGCTCTGACTGGCTTAAACTGTTTGAAGCCCCTGACTTGAATTGTTTAAATATCAAATCTGCTGATAAAGCAGCAGCGATGCATACCTGGACCAATGGTATTAGCTTTTCATGGATTGGTTATATTTTTGTGGATAGGGTGACCTGAGAACTAAGTAGCCACTTGTCTGCAGCATTTAATCTTTTTAGCGATCATGCCATTCTACGTTGGGCCTTTATGTTCACAGCTCCTAGTCGCTCTATGTATATGAGTACACGGGTCACTGTCAGTATGCAAGGCAACCGTATTGTGTGGAGTGGGAAAAACTTGTTTAGAGTTAGTGATTTTGTCCGCTCTAATGGCAACTCCTTGCTTGAATATCTGTCCAGGTACAATTGGGATGTTTCAACCTTATGCTATGTTGATTAATCTGCTCAACTTGAATCACCAGGTATCTGCCGCCTCGTACAATCATGCTAGCAATTTTGATATTGTTATCCATCATGCGAAGATAGAATATGGCAAGCGGCGTGTGGCCAATAAGAGAGCCCACATACATACTGCGTATGAAAAAAAGGCCTTTCTTGCCTTCCTCTCCACCAAGTATAAGAACTGGCTGTACATGTAAGTCCTCTATATATAGTGCTGACTGGAAGTTCCTTTTCAGATTGCTAAGGAGTAATGGTAATAGAAAGTTCTGGTGTATGATCAGAATTTTCAATAATGGAATGCATGAATTGGAACTCAATCCAATTGATGCTTTGACATGGACAACAGCCATTATAATCTTTTCGATAAACCTGACACAGTGGAGAAATTACCACTATATATTGCCACTGCTAATTTTGCATCTGGTTTTAAGGGGGGTGACATTGATATGATAATAAAATCACTTAATGGTACTCGGGCACCGGGACGGATATGTTGTCGAACGTTGCATATAAGGATAACATTCCTTTTTGGTCCTTTTTATTGGAAACATTAGTTGCTCACATTTTGAATCCGGATGGATCCCCATGGGTTGGAGAAAATCCATCCTAATACCTGTCTTCAAGAAGGGTGACAGTACCAATCCCTATGACTATAGGTTGTTAGCCATGCTGGACATTAGCTCTAAGATATTTTCCACCATCCTGTTAAGAAAGTTATCTAACTGGGCTATGGCATGCAATCTATTTTCGCCGTTCCGTAAAGGATTTAGTACGTTACATAGTCTAAGTGCCCTTCAAACTCTCACCTCACCATATCGAGGCAATATTACAGGTACTCTTTATAACTGGTTTGTGGATTTTACAAAAGCTTTTGACACCATATCACGCCCTTTACTTTGATCGAAATTTAAAAAATAGGGTATAGATCCATCCCTCCTACATTTCTGATTTCATTATACACTGCCACTTCTGTTGTAGTGTGCATCAACCAACTGGGGGGAGGTTACCGATGAAATAGCGACCAAAATCAGCCTTAAGCAAGGGCGTTTCTTAGCCCCATTGTTATATAATCTGTAGATCTCTGACATGGGCACAGCCATTGAATCCACTCACAATTCCCCTCCTCGAATTGATAAAATCTTGGTGACTTGGATAGGATATGCAGATGATACTATATTGCTCGATAGAACCCTGATTAGATTTCAGGGTTCTCTAGATTCATTAGCGGCATATTCAGATGCTAATTTCCTTAAAATAAATAGCAACACAACTAAGATCATGGTATTTGGACAGAAACCTAGAGGATAGAAATGTAGTTGAGTTTTAAAGGGGTCCTCCCTTGAGATTGTTGATAATGATGTCTATCTGGGGTTCCCGATCTGTAATAACCAACGCAGAGATTCTAAGTGATTTTGCATGCTAAAGTACTGAAGAAGTGGTTGGTGCTTAAACGTTTTATTCACAGGATGTGAGGTCACAATATCGAGGGGCTGGTATCAGTATAGCACAAAAGTATATTACCTGGGGTTTTATATGGTCTTGCGATTTTGCCCTGAGCAAATGATGAGTTGGGTGGATAAACTTGAGGGCAGGTTGCTGTGATCTACCCTCAGAGTTCCCTCCTCCATTTCTGTAGAGGCACTCTGATGCGAGCTTGAAGTTCCCTCCATTCGTTCCCTATCGCTAGAGCTGCGCTGCAAGCTCTTTCTCGTATTTGTACCTCTCCCTGCTCTGCGGTTAATTTAGTAAGCTATCTAGCTAGATTATATCTACTAGAATGCACCAACCCTTTTTTAAGGCAGTTAAGAGCTACTGCCATGAGTCACTTTTTAAATATTGATGTAGTCCCTAAGGAATTGGTTTTATTGCCTGATCTATCGATTATTTGAAAAAAGAAAACAAGTAATTTTGATGTCACATACAATGTCTCCTACCTAAGTAATAACGTAAATTATGCATTCCAGTATCCAGGGATTTCGGCACAATCATTTGCCTTCTTACTTAACAAGAATCTGCTCTGCTTCTATTTGCAGATTTATTGCGTACCAGTGTTTTATCATCCTCCCGTCTAGGGAGTATACTGGTCGCTAGATCAAATTAGCACGTAAAGAAATGATTTGTTGTATATGCTGTTTTTAGAGCATGAATCGGCCTGCCACTTGCTTAAATCATGCCCTCTATCAATGCCTTATTATATGAGGAGCTACATGGGGCTTGTTACAGACATTTGGCCCATTAAAGGTGACAAATTCTGGTGCTTGACTTATGGGGCTGAATCTATTGTGTATACAGCTGCTGCTTATCATGTCTGGGAGGAATGACTCCACCTCATTGTCCTTAATGGTGGTGCCATAAGTTGATTGGAATGCACTGTACTAGTGACAGTATCAATATATTTTATTATTGAATGTATGGATTTTACATGTTTTGGGTCTTATCTATGCTATTTTAATATGTTATTTATTGATATACCAACTGATATATGTTGTAAGATTGATTACATTTAATTGTGCAAAAGGTTTTTTATTTAACCATATGCACGTAAGTTAATAAAAAAAAACACAAAAATAAAGAAATAGAAATACATTATATAAAACACTTGAATAATATAAAAACAGTCAATTTAAAGCTCCAGATCAACGTAAGAATACAAGGTATGGGATCACAATAGTTACCAGCGGGGACAAAAAAGTTATCATCCCAGATGTTACAATGCTCTCTAGAGTTTCCTCTTAGCGACATCTGTTGAGTCACATATTTCCTAGGCCTCAAACTTACAAATGTTTAAAAACTCACAGACAAGAAATTGAATGTCTACCAAATTATATGTCTGAGTAAAAGTGTAAGTACATGGTATAAAATCAAAATAGCTGCCAACATTGATAACAAATTATCGTTCCAAATGTACAGTACTCTGAGCCTCGTTCTCATTGGTATCTGTGAAATCACATATTCCCCAGTCAAATGACTCCCCAAAGGCTTATAAGCTCACGTTTCGAGGAGTTGAATATCCCCCAATTGTTAAAACATTATTCTTAAAAAAATCATCAGTGCAATTTATAGGGACAAAGTGTCACCTAACATCAAATGGGACCATAGACTTTGGTTAAGAATTTCACTGGTCGAGTGCACACATCTTCCCAGCACTTCAATGTCAGCATGCAATTTACCCTAGATCTGAAGAAGAACATTCTGAACTTTCTTGAAGGAGATCACAGCAAATAGGGTAATGACTTCACATGACCCATTGAAGTTCGGCTGTATTCTTTATACAGCTTATATTTTTGGATCATATCCCATGTTTCAATCTTATTACAATCTTTTGATTTTCTTTTGAAACAGAGATACCCCATCGCCACTTCAATCGATACTTCATTCAGAAGATCTTCATAGCCTCTTATAAAACCCACTTTGATAGCATCTTTATATTTCCTGTAAACCTCACCCAACTTGTTAAAGGCAGTGATTCCATTATCCATCTTCATTTCATAATAAAGTCTTGCTTTTGTAGGTTTATAGACATAACAACAGGAAAACAATAACCAATTTCCATAGAATAACAGGAACCAGGACAGATTGATAGTTTTTCAAGATCAAATTTGACTTCCCAAAAAATGGATCCAAGAAGGTTATTGGGATCCAATTTTTGTAATCACATTTGCAGCAGTTTTCTAATAGAAAAACAAAACCTTGTGGAAATAACCCTTTCAGAAAATGAAAAATTCAGAATTCCAGAGTCCCTCATAATTAGTTGTGCAAAAAACAATCCAACTGAATAAATAGGCCTTTCTTTGTGCAATACGGAATGTGGAAAATAATTGCCTGCTATCGCCCACTAGGCTTTACAAACATTCAAACAAACCCTAATACATACATTGAAAAAAGTCCAATTTTAACAGTGAGACTGCTGGGAAGATAGCTCAGGGGGAACACGTTTGTCTTGAAAGCAGGACAATGCAGAGCATCAGCGGTTGGAATCCCAGTCTCCGGTATTAAGCAAAAATATTAATGAATTAAAACAAAAAATAATTGCTGGGGAAATGAATGGTTTAAACCTTTTACAGGAAAAAAAATGTCTCTTCGTGGCTTTGAATTTCCAAATGTTTCTCGCAATTTTGATGAATCTAAACTATATACCATATCGTTTTCAGATGCCAGAAGTGGCAAGTCACTTAGACTCTTTGGTTTCATTGCCGAATTCCTGCAGTTTTCCACTCACCTTGTTGCACCAATGCTTCTCTCTGAACTCAAGATCAAAAATATTCTGCAGAACAAACTACCTGGTAGGACGTCTTTCCGAGTGGAGGACACTCGGAACTCGAGATAATCTGGCATTGCCCTCATGGGGCCTGCACTTCCACTGTTTACATCTTTTCAAACCTTAAGTAGAAGATTTCGAATGACATGAGGTTGTCCAGTAGCTAGCGGCTGATGACAGAATATTTCTTTAATGAGGTCATCGTGATGTTTCACCAGCTCAGCTCTGTCCATGCTTGATCATCTTTGGGGGTTTAGGACGCCACTCAATTCACTCACTTCTTGGAAGCTATTGCATCCCTCCCTCACTTCAGCAAGGATCTTACTCAAGACTTCCAAGTAGCCTATTTTGTGTTTTTCTGAAGGGGACTGTGGCACATCTCTTGAGGTTTCACCAACATGTCTTGGTATAAGACTTCTGTGGTGGGCATGAAATCAGAGTATGCATCATCTGGCTTTAAAGCTAGAAGTTTCTGTACAGCGCTTTGAAGGTTTTAGCCAAGCAAAATAAATCGATCGACTTTGACAGAGTCCAGGATGTTCGGCACCCCACCATTTCCAATCTGACAGCAAGTCCATTCCAGAGAACAGATCAAATCAGACCTCTTTACAGAGTCGAGCCCAGTTCCAAGAGGTGTTGCAAGGTTTGTCCAACAAGTGGGGCTTGAAGCTAATGTAGTTGGGCCCACCGCAGTGACATTAACTTCTGTGAATGCCCAAACAGCGGTACTGAGTAGGCATTTACAGATTGTGGCTGGGCCATGCCTGCTCAGGCCTGCCCTGTCTATGCCTCTGGCAGTTCCTAACACAAGTGCAAAGGACAGTCTAGCCCAGAGTCAAGCTTTGAGCCCTGCTTTGGAGGCTGTCTGTATGGAGTCCAGCCCATTTTAAAACCCATATCACTTCTGAACCCAGCTGCAGAAAGCAGCCTGTGTCAAGGGTATTGATCTAAAAGGAGAACAACTCAGAGCTTGCCCAATCTCTCAGAGACCGAACCCAGCCCCGAGTCCAGTCTACATCATTGATCCTAATCCAGAGCCCAGTCTAGACTCTAGCCTAAAGCCCATCCATGATATCTCAGCTGTACCATGTCGGTAGACCAACCCAGAATGCAGGTAACCCCCCAAACAGCGACCCTCCCACGCACTATCACGAAACAAACTATATAAACTTAGCAGTGCCGCTGCTTCTTCACCTCTTTTAAAACTGTGTCTCAGATGAATCGCTGAGTATTTTTACGAGCAGCGCTCTAAATAAACCTGTGTATAAATGTTACCCGAGATCTGAGGGTCTGGGGGTATTATCGTTAGCAAAGCTCCAATAATGCCCATGTATCATCAAGTATTTTCAGAACCCAAGCCTACTTGGAGTAAGCGTGCTGATCAGTCTCTCAAGGGAAACAATTGATTTGGAGCTGAAGTGGCAGCGAGTGTTGATGTTATCACTCAGGCACAGCTGTGGGTCTCTGTATAACCAGTGGACCCATATGCCTGCAGGGTGGTAACATGACCTGGGTGGCAATACGCCCCATGCTCCCCCCCCCCCAGGTGTATGCGAGACATTAGGTAAGTGTTGGCAATAAAAGGCTGTGGGATTGTATTGCACAGTTATGGTCATAACAAACATAATCATAATTATAGTAACCATAATATGCTGTACTTTTGGGCATCGGGTCCCAAGGTTACCCCCTCTGGCACGTGCCGCCATTCTTGTCCCACGACAGTGTGGTCACCGTACAGTGACCTGTCTTCTTTCTCTTTCTTCTCGTCCTTTTTCGAGGAAGAAGGCTGATGAGGCATGCAAATGAAGTAGTCAGGCAATTAAGCCTTGTAGCCATTGCAATAATAAGGCTAATAGCCCCCACCTGAAGACAATCATAGAACCTGTGAGGCATAAAAGGCCCCAACAGGAAAGGAGGAGTAGAAGGAGCTGGAACAAGAGCTGAAAGGATGGCTGTAACAGAAGCATGAGGCATGCAAATCACAAGAAAGTTGAAGGACAGAAGGGACACTGGAACGTGGAGAAAGCAGATTTCACATGCAAGTTCTGAGAGAGTCCTTTTCTCCCAAAATCTTAAGTGCAGAGGCTGTGCAACGGAAGAAGTGCAGGAGACTATGTTTTCCACATGTGAGCCTGATTGCTGTGATTGCACAGCAGTGGAAGTGCAGGAGACTACGGCCAGAAGCAGAAGGTAAGCCAAGGGGCTTGGGAGGAAAAGGAAATCCCACATCAAGTTAGCAGACCAAAGAGACACCCGTGCTGGAGAAGGATGTGGGTCTCCAACGAGCCAGAAGCAGTAGCAGTGGTAGAGGAAGTCATGAAAGCAGCATGAAGAACAGCATTCAATTACACTGTGAAAGCCATGCCGGTAACGGTATCCAGATCCTGAGTGACTCGCGTATTACTGAATGCGAGTAAAAGCTGCTAGTTATGTCTGAAGTCGTATTAACAATGGAATTGTAGCACTTGCGTATAACGTTAAAGATCAACACTCACGTGAGAAGCTAAAATCATTGAAAACCATTGTTGAACTATTTAAAGGCTGTTCATGCCTAACGGAGTGGTTGCGTGTCCCTAATTAACAAGAGGGAATGCTCCTTAATCGATTGTGGAATACCGAACATTGTCTATATACGAGTTACAAGCTACAAAGAGTGAAAACTACATTAAATGGAGGTTGCATGTGCCTAATTGTAATTCCCAAAGGAAGACAGAACTTCATCCTTTGCAGTTACACAGGAATACCATTCTTTATTCAAATTTAAATCTTGAAATCCACTTTTAACCACATGACTAGATGGTATCCCAAAAATGATATATCTGTGGTTTCTGTGGGATATTCATGTTTAAAGTAATATTAAATGGAAATACTCGGCGAGAGAGTTGGCAGAATGGCTGTGGTTTGTAACACAGTTTAGTCTGTGATCATGGCACTGACAAAGGAAAAGTGACACTATGAAAAAATGCGTTTACCGCACGATGCAGTCACTCTTTATTGTAAATTGTGCTGTTTATTATGGTTTGAGGTAACCCCGTAGAAACCCCTCTGGAAGTATAATATTAACATCAAAATGTAAACAATACTTAAACAAAAAGTATTTAAAATAAATTGCGGCACACAGATACACACGGAAATAGGATTTAGATTCTTTCCATTGGTTGCCTTTTAAATATGCCATTATATGTTGTGTGAGACTAGGAATATTAGGTTGGCTGCGGTTTGTGGAAGGGATTAGTCCTTTCCAAGATGGTCACCTGTTTTCACTGAGCATCAATAGTCCCTGTTTTGGGGCGGGCACCGACATAGGAAAAGTGACACCATATAAATAAACTTTTTTGAGGAACAATGTTGTCACCCGTTATTGTAAATTGTGCTTTTTGTGATGGGTCGAGGTACCCCCTTAAAAGCCTCTCCGGAAGCATAACGCTAACATCAAAATATAAATAACAACTAAAACTAATATAATTAAAATAAATTGTGACACACCGACATACATGGAAACAGGAATTAGATACTCTCCTTTGGTTGCTTTTGAAATATGCCAGTACATACTTGCGTGATTTGGTAGAGTAGTTTGGCTGCAGGTTGTGTAAGAGATTAGACCTTTCCAAGATGGCTGCCCATTTTTCACTGGGTATCCAACAGCTCAGTGTGTTGGGGCTGGTTACTTAGCAACCCACTCAAACAGGTTGCAGGCTCTCATTCCGCGACTGGCAGACCACGTAGGAGCACTTCAGTGGCATATAGGTGAGTGGGCTTCCAATTGCGTTGTATCTCTTATGTGAAGTGACCCTTGGTTGCACACAATAGTAAATAGACCACCATGAGAGACTGGTGCTTTTTCCCTATGCCGGCATCTAGCTTTTTGAACTAGTGGTAGAGAGTGTGGAATTCCCTCTCAACCCGGGTTCCGTTATAGGACACGCTGGACCAATAAATCTGTGCTTAAATGTATGTATACTGCTACCGCTTCTGCTATAGATACACGTGGTGGCGTGCACCGCTTAGATAGGGTTTATTAGTGCCCCAGTAGAATGCGCATACTAGCCTACCCTCAATCCACTATTCTGGCCATTTATAGGATCCACTGGATAGGCATCCTAGTTCTATTCCTCTAAAGGAGAAGCATTAATCAGCTCCTGGAGGGATAATCTTTCACTGTGTGGGTAAGCGCCCAGAGATATTTAGTAGTAGAGGTCTGAGAACATCAACATTAGACAGGTACTGACATATATATATTTATATGCAGTGTTCTATACATCCAGATATTGTCGGATTGCATCCATACATGAGGGCTATTGGCACCCCCTCTTGAGGCCGAGCAACTACCAAAGGTAGGATGCCCTTGAGCTCATTTTTTGATATACTTAAATCACTGCTGACCCGCTAAACAGTCCTATATGAATTTACATGACACACCCCACTAATTATTAATACACACATATATATTTGTCATTTGTTTGTAGACAAAAAATGTAACTCGGCCTGATGAAGGCCGCACATCTGGGGAACCACAGTTTTGGTTCATGAGACAGCCTAAACAAACTGTGTCAACTTTAAATGCAGCAACATTCAGCACTGCAAACAAAGGGCAGGTCCAACAAAAGCAACAAAAGCAAGAATGTAAAGTTATCCTGGACTCTGTCAGGTTTTTTTATAAATAGCACTGAGAGTTGAGATGTATGTTATTCATAGATCTCAATTTTGCATAACCAGGGTTTTTTGTGTCTGAGAATGAAATTAGATGCTACTGTTTGTTATTTACACTTGTGTGAAGGCTCAAATATGGGTCACAAAATGTGGATATATAAATTGTTTTAAAAGAAAAGATGTTTTTTGTAGGAACACAAATATAATTTGTAGAACAAATCGAAAAGTTTAATGTCAAAAATATACTGACGTTATTTGTGTGTAACATAAAATAACGTGGCCATTCGTACTGTATACACATTATTGTAAACCTGGAGGATCAAGGCCTACCAGGTACCCTTAATATAAAAAACAAGAGTTTATAGAGATATTTAAATATACTGTGAAGTTGTTAACAGTTATATGATCTAAGAAACAAGTATACGATTGTTACCTGAAGCTTAGAGAGTGGCACCAAGGCTTCTGGGTAATTACCTGGCTGATAACTGGCAGAAAGGTGTGAGTAAAGCTGGGGAATGGGAATGATTTGCTTGTGAAGGATATTCAGAACTAAAACACAACTTGTGGTACTAAAGACTGCTGAAGCTAGAAAGAAGGGAGCCTTATGGGCAGAAACAGGTTGTTTGTGTGGCAATCAGGCTGCCCCTTTTCAGAAAGTCATTATAAGGAAGAGTGCCTTGCCTACCTGAGGAGGTTGAAGTGTCTTGTCAAAGCCTGACTAACAATTCAAAAGTACTGAGCAGAACTAGTGATATTTGAACTGTGGTGGTATATTGTTGTCAGCAGAAGTCACATTGAACTGGTTTGAAGCAGTTATGTATTGTGGGAAAACAGTGACTCTTCTCATAGAACCAACAGTAGAAGTGTTGTTGAAAATGGAAGCAGTAATCCAGAGAAAGCATCCTGACAAATATACCGAATGTAAAGTATCTGATGAAGAACACTTGCTTTTGAACTGGACCATTTATCGGAAGGAAGACATAATCTATCATAACCAGGATTACCATTGGTGCTATTTCTTGTTATGGAAATTGGAAGATGAGCTTTTCATCCAGGACCAAAGAGTTGTTACCAATGGATTGTTGTTTGATGAACTTTTTCATTGACTTTGAACTTTCAAGAGCAGGATCAAAACCTTTCTTTTCTTTTGTTGAACATTTTGGAGTTAACGTTGAATCCTGGGGAAAGGACCTTACTCAGGAAAGGAGAAAAGGAATTCAGAGATTCTGTTAATATTGTTTATTATATTGTGTCGCTATACAATTTCCTTTGCATATTTGTTGTTTAGTGTAAGGGTCAGTTTTCCCTTGTTAGAGAATGTTCCCTTAGCCTTTACACTAGGTAGGGAATTCCTCTGTAAAGTCAGGAAAGGAGGGTATTTTCTTTACATAATTTATTTAATAAAATGGCATATTCTGAGAAATCTACAAGCAGTTGTCCGCCTCTCATTACTGATGCCTCACATATGGTGTCAGACGTGGGATCGGAATCAGCTGATAAAAACTGGTGATCCACAATATATTTGTCAAAATCTGATCAAACTGAGGTTAAATCAGACAAGGGATGGTCTCAGCTTATTCCTCCTAGTCGTGCTACTTGAAGTTCCTGGTTCTAATACCTCCATTACTAGGGAGGAAAGGATATTCCTTTTCCATCAAAGGAGCTGGATGGTAGACTAATGTCACACATTACGTACCAACATTCACTCTCAGGCTAACTTACTGGAGGTAGCAACATTTAATTACAGTAGCACAATAACACATACTAGAAACAGAGCTAAAACATATCATGAGTTAATTAAAATGCTCTTTGAGACTATTCATTGGTTTGAAATCAGACTAGACATGTTGCCAGCAGATTAGGTATCGGCGACTGTTATTGTTTCACTTTAAACAGTAAACACGTAATGAAGGTTCACAACATTGCGGTGGTAACAATGCCAACCGCCGAAAATCACGTGATAGATCACATGATGTCGAAATGAAAGTAGAAAAATAGGGACGGTGGTAGAGTGCGCACCTTTTGCCGCCTTCGGTGACAAACTGCATTTTAAGCAGACTATTTAATGCTCTAAACACTTAAGCTTGAACAGGTATGGAAAAAAAACCTTATATTCTCGTTTTTCATCTAGTGATTGATGCAATCAGAAATCATGTCACTTTCAGACCAACCGAATTAGTTTCAAACCTTGTTTATTTACAGATCCGTAGCCATTAAATATCACAGCCAACGCATCAGAAAATGAGACACGTTTTCCCTTCAAATGAGCTCACGTACTACCCATAGCAGCAGCTCAGTTATTCTTCACACATGTTACCTGCGGTTCTGCAGGTGAGCTAGATTCTTGCAAACAGAAATTGTATTAGGTGGAATTCTAAATTCATAATAGCAAAAAAGGTATTTTCAAAATCAGCTCACGAATAACCATGCGCTTCAAATCGGTACCTCTTTTGACTTGTAAACAATGCAGTACTACTATCAGGGATTGCGCTCAGAATTGTTCATTAATGTGATTGTATTTATTTGGCAGGGAGCTTTTGGCTTATCGGAATATCTAGAGAGACATTTGGTAAAATTTGGGAAGAGCGTCAGCCTCAAAACAATCATATCAGTAAGGATACAACAATGTGCATAATGTACAAATCTGCAAGGTACTTACTTTATGGTACAGATAACACACTAATAAATTCAAACAGATCACAACCTGTATTTTATAAAGGCACCTCATTAAGTATTTGGTGTGATATGACACAAACTTGGTTTAAAGGAACTGATGCCTCATGTGACACAAAGGTGGTTCATATCACATGTATTGTAAAGTGATCATTTACAAGAGATCCCACATAACTAAGTATGCTCTAAGAATTTCACCAATGAACTGTATATTTATGTATCAAACATCAATGGTGAAACATGATTTCTAATTCTCTGATTTCCCCCATTCTCTGTCCTCCTCTTCCCTCCTCTTTTCCATTGTTTTTATTACAGGGACACTTATATACTAATTTCTTTTGGCATATATTGAACATGTATGTACTTATCTAGCCCTGATGACGACCTCAGTGGGTTGAAACACGTGTCGGCAGTTAGTTATGTCTTAACTTGAGTAGCAGTTAATGTTTATTTTGTAAATGTGGATGATTGAAATTTCTCATGAAATTAAGTTTAAAATTAAGGTTTTTTGTAAACCAATTACAATTATCAACTTGTGAACACAAAAAGCAACATTAGTATAATGTGCAACACCCCAAGAAGGCCAATCACATCATTTTAGTTTTTGGTTTGTATTAAAAACAAGATATACTTACCTTTCTTCCTGTGCTTTCAAAAATAAATATAGTCACACAAGCAAAACAATTAGGTATCAATTTGCATTATTTAAATTATTCATTGGCAATATAGTGTTGAGCGCGGCAAGTTTGAGAACAATCACTCTTTTTGATATTCTTCATAAAAGACAATGGCCCTTATTATAAGTGTCCCGGTCAGAAACAACGGTGCCGGTATGCATACCAGCCCTGTTGTTTCTGGACCGGAACACTACAACTATGCTGGGTGGGTGCCCTCCTGCCCGGCAGGTCAGACCTGCAGGGTGGGATGGCACCTGCCCGCAGATTTTTCATAGAAGCACCGGCACTGTTCACAACCGTGCTGGTGCTTCCGTGGTGCCCATTCCCATAAAGTCCCATATGACTCTATGGAAATGGGGACTTACAATTTGCCGGCGCCTGACTTTCTGATCCGCCGGGGTTGCAATCCCCCAGTGTTACCGGGAAGTCAGGCGCCAGTAAATACCCGCCGGTATCACTGGCACGGTTATCGCCGGACCCGTAATGAGGGCCAATATGTTGAAGGGAATGTATACCCTCTGTATTTCCCTCAGAATCATTTGACACCATGAAAGGACAAATTGATAGTGTCTTTGCTACTGGTGGTAGAATTTTCTATTTATATCTCTGCCTATATTATACTTGAACAAGGGCCCATATTTAAGATATACCCTCTTATAACTAGTGGAAAGGAATTGAAAGTTATGTTTCTCAATTTTTCTACATCTGCTCACGAAATACATTGAGGAGATAGATTGGGTATGTTGATGTATGATGTAGCTTGCGAGTCATGGCATCAGGAGAGAAATCCACTAGCAAATGCTTTGAATGACAATAGAATGTTTTTCTACCTGTGACCTTTATGACACTTCTTCTAGAAAGATCAGACAGGAAGATGTAAAAAACCAAAATGCAAAAAAGGTAGCAGGCGCACCTCTCTCGAACAAACATGGCATGAGGCTAGTGAGGCTCTGCCTCACTGATGAGGCCCAAAAAGGCTGAAACACATTTATGGGGTTGCTGTTGGTACTCTTGCTCAGAAGGGAATTGCCATAGCATTTCGGCGCCAGACTGCCCATGTGGGCAGGACTGATATGCAAATGGGTATCTCCCATCTGTGAAAGGTACAGTGAGCAAAAGGCGATGGCTGCGAACTCTCAAAGTTGGAAAAGACCACAGAACAAGTTATCATGCCATGTTCTTTCTGGAGTGGGGCGCCTGCTACCTTTTTTGAAAACATTTTGCAAGGAACTTGTGGTTGGTCACCCTGAGTTACCTGGGGGAACCCAGACGTGGACCCCTTGCTCACTGTGCTCAGAGAAGCACAGCTTCACCTCACTGATGAGGCCCAACAAGGCTGAAATACTTGTATGGGGTTGCTCTTGGTACTCTTGTTCAAAGGAGGTTTGCCTGGCATTTTGGTGCTGGACTGCCCATGTGGGCGGGACACAGACTGATATGCAAATGGATATTCCTCCTTTGTTAAAAGTACAGTGAGCAAAAACCGATGGCTGCAGACTCTCACAGTGGGCAAAACCACAGAACCGGTTATCATGGCATGTTCTTTCGAGAGAGGGGAGCCTGCTACCTTTTATCCATTTTCTTTTCGCATTGACTTGTCCTTTGTTACTCAGTCATGTTTGTCTGCAGAGATGTTTTTATGAGAGGGCAAAAGGGGCACGTGTCCAGGGACCCCACCTTGGAGCGGGGCCCCACAAGGCTGCCTGATCTAAAGAAGTAAGATTCCATTGTTCACCAGACTTATTATGGCATGCTGCCGAGGCTCTAAACCTATTGCCTGTCTTTTTTGACAAGTACATTCGGCCTTGATCAACTCATTATGTAATGCTTTCTGTGTTCACTGTGGTATACTTATTATGTGTGTGATTCATATGGCACAACTCCTGTAGCATTCTTTCCTTCCTGAGGGAATTATGCTGGCCATGTGCAATATCCAAAGTTGAAACGCATATTGATAAATTCATTGCCACAATGATTCAGACGTTAGCTCAGTATGTTAAGCACTCATTGCAGAGATATGTGTTCATATGCAAGATTAGAATAGCACATTCCAGCATGGCTGGCTGAGCCTTTCCTATGTTTGAAGTTTATAAACCTGCCTACATATGTACTTGGTTTTGCAGCACAACAGGTGCTATTATCAGCAATGTACCTGCACCAGATAGGGGTTGCCATAAAAACTAAGGTGTCATCTGTATGATGATGGTCTAGTAATTGGTTTGGTCAGATGGGATGTTTTAAAACCTAGGCAAACGCCTCCAATGATGAGTATAAACTTTTAGACCAAGTGGTAAATAAGTATCCAAATTCAAGACTGTGGAACCAAAGCGCTCATGCTTGTATCCTGGCTTTGTAGCAGACGATACAGTGATCCTAGTCAAATCATGTATTATCTCTTACATTACTGTGCTGTCTTCTGCAATGTTTGCCTTCTCGCATGCTGGTGGCATTGTTTAGCCCATTACCAGTGGTCGAAGTGTATGAAAAGAAATAATGGAACTATGTTCCCTGCTGGCCTGCACCCCACACCCCACAAAACTCATTTACAAGCTCCATCCCATGTGTAATGTAACCCCCCACCAAAAAAATACACCTGCTGTTTAAGGGATTGTTCAGTGCACTGCAGTACAAGCTTCAACCTCTCTCTACACTTCCATTCAGGAATGGTTTCTTTTTAAAATAAAAGTATAGGAAAAGTACATCTTAATTAAAAAAAAAAATAAGTAGAGGACCAGCGCTCCAAATCACTCCTGCCCACTTCGACCACTGGACATTAATTGATCTTTTTTCTTGTGTAGGCCATTTGAGTGGAAGCCGTGGTAGACAGAAGAGAGCAGACCAGATGTTTCAGGCCTCGGGCAAGCATATTTTAAGGTCTGCTCGTTTGACACAAAAAACAGTTTGCTTTTTTGTAAAAGTCAAAGATTTTTCTGCAAATTTATAAATTACAATTTCACAAATCTGTGTTTTGGAAGTATTTTATGCTTTAAAATACAAAGGACAACCCCAGAGTGTTAAATCAAATCAATTGGTATGCTGGTACTTATAAACTTCCCTAGATGACGGAGAGAATCAAGCTAGAATCATTCCCATTTTGTGTAACACCCATTTATAATATTTAGTTTTAAAAAAATGTCATGTTTTGTAATGTGATCTGTGTACTTTCCAAGTCCGTCTTTATATATCACCTTCATTCCTTAACCAATGTGTGATCCTGGGCATCTCATTTAATCTTGCATTGCCTAACCTCTCAAATTTGCCAGACCCTAAACCTTTCAAAACTGTGAGCCCTGCAGAGTGATTTCCTTTTCAGGATATGATCTTCAAAAAAGCCTCACTCATGGTTTCACTGGCTACAGTGTTGCTTATACGATAATAGTTGCTTATACTATAATAGTGAGCATTGATACATTGCAGAATACAGCACATGTTCCTTTGATATCTAATGACAAAACCATTTGAAAACAATGTCCCACTTCTAATCTGTCTGTCTGGATACAGACACTGGGCCTCATTACGAGTTTGGAGGTAGCCATGCCATTCTTAGCGGCATGGCTGCCTCCAAACTCGTGTCCGGGTCCCGAAAAAAGGGAATTACCGGGCCATTCCGACTTTTGCGGGCCCAGTAATTTCCTTTTCTCGGGACCCAGTCCCGGTACATCCCCATTCCCATTCGAGCCCCCATAGGGCTCAATGGTAATGCAGAGGATGCTAACAACGGACCCGTTAATGACGGGTCCATTGTTAGCATCCTGGTCTGCTTGCGGGTGGTGGTATGCACGTCTGGTCTGGCCCAGACATGCATACCGCCACCCGCGAGCAAACCCGTAATGAGGCCCACTGTCCTGGTTGCTTCTAATCTGCAGCCACTATCCATGCTGTGGTATGTTTATCTTTCTCCTTCCTTGCAATTGGTCTCCTCTATCGATGCTTGAGCACTTTTGCAATCTCTAAGGCAGATAATGTGAGTTCTCTATTCTGGGTTACATGTACCTTTTACATACGGTCCTGCATTAATACTACAGGCTGCGTACCTTCCTGGACGTTATTGATAAAAAGTCTCCTCTATCTATAAAAGAACAGAAGTAACCTCTTCATAGACTGCTAATGTTGGCCTTCAAATGCTACTTGTGTATCGTTCTGATTAGCGCACGAATGGAGAGGGTAAGGGGACTTAAAGGGAGTAAACATGCTTATTTTCAATGAATTCCTTTCTTTGGTTTGGTGGAGGCGGCCCCCAAAGATGTCAGTGCCCAGGGACCCAAATGTGCTTACGATTGCCCTGTATATCTTGAGCTTCTATGTGTGTTAATATTCTCTTCTGAGGCCTTGTGAAGGAGTGGTTATATGTTGAAAGGGGTAGGATTGCGCTTGACACCATTATAGTACAGAAACCAACAATCAAGGTACAGTATTTTAATGAAATATGTTGAAGAATAGCGACACGTGTTTCGACACTTAGGTCGTCTTCAAGGCACACAAAGTTACAAATAATCAGTTCAATAGCGATATCCTATTGTATACGTTGAGTGTTTCCCATCAATCAGGACATATTACGAGTAAAGAAAACAGAAGGCAAATGCCACATTGGCCGGCAAGAATATATTACTCGACAAATTGAGTGAGATTCAGGTATAACAGGACAAATCAAATTGGGATTTGTCCTGTTATACCTGAATCTCACTCGATTTGTGTCGAATAAGTGTCCTAAGTGTCCTAAGTGTTGAAACACGTGTCGGCTCTTCTTCAACATATTTCATTAAAATACTGTTCCTTGATTGTTGGTTTCTGTACTATAATGGTGTCAAGCGCAATCCTACCCCTTTCAACATATAACTGTTAATTTAGTGCCAGCCTGTGTGGATTGGTTGGTGGGTACTGGATTGCTGCTCACACCCTCTTCACTGATATTGTGCTTTACAGATTTAGTAGTCATAAATAGCGCACAGGTACTTTGTTTGTGACTCCACACTTCTGGTTCTTGTGAAGGAGTGGTATGCTGAAAATACCTGTATTTACAGAAAGCCCTCTGTATGGGGAAAAAAGTACTTTATTTTGTTAGTGAAATTGTGCTTAATCAAATGAATTTATGTTTCTATATTTTTTTAAATGTATATATTTACTTAGTGTATGCAACTTGAAGTATGCTCTTGATAAAGTGGTATCCCTGTCTTGGGCCTTTTCTGCAGCTAATTGTATGTCATCATTGTTGAAATACATTTTTTTTACACCTGTAAGATGAACTTGAAGTCTTATTTTTGTATGCGTAAGGCAACAGCTCTCTCTAGCAGAGATAACAGGTGAAGCGGGCAGTCTCTACTGTGCAACTTGAATTCTTATTATTTTATGCATAAGGCAACTGCTCCCTCTAAAGATGGTAACAGGTGAAACATGAGCATTACGGCTTCAGACAAACATACATCTGGCCTTTTATTATATAGAACAATGCAATAATATCATGTACCGATAAGGGTGGCTATACTATTCCTTGCAATGGTGAAATGTAGAATTACATTTGAAGGCCAACATAGCATTGCAGTTCTCTTTTAGGAGTGGGGGATCTTCTACACAGTCGAACATGCCTTCACTATTAGACTAATGTAGGGATATCCTGTTGATCCCCTTTTGATAGTGGCTTTTTAATGAAGAATTGTTCATATTTTTATACAGGTATGTATCTTGAATACGAGTTCGGATGCGCTGCATGGTATAGGGCTTGTCTTATTGAGACCCAGAGTTGCACAAGGGAAGTCACAATGCGCAAGGCACGGAAAAATGATTCTGCGTTAGAAAGCAGCATGAAAAAGTTACTCGCTGGCTGCAGCAGAGCAGGGTTTTTTGGTTGCTGGTCAATTTTGTGTATTGATTACACAGTAATGTAGAATGCTCAGGCATACAGGTTTATGATCTTAGTAATGAGGATAGGGTTCAGTTTTTAAAATCTGCTCTTTAGCTTACATTTAGCTCTACATTAAACATCATGGTGAATGAGTAATGGCATGCTATTGACGTGCATACATTTGGTTAGTTGGTTAAGGAGCAGCTTGAGCTGTCATAAAGGAAGTGAGGGAATCGATGGCTAGATCTAGCATAGTAAGCAGATCTGTTATGTTATTTATTTAGTGTACACACCATAAATGGCCTTACATTGTTCCTAACAAAACTTAAAACTCAAGGAAGAGTGCAATCACTACAATCGTCATTCATTGTTTTGATGTTTCTGATGTGGTTAACTCACTACATCAGGTTGAGGCAAGCATAGCATAGAGGTCCTTCCAATTACTTTGAGAAGGTTTTCTCAGGCTAATAGTATCAGATCAGCGTGATGGTGGAACATATAGTGGTATGATAATCCTGGAAGTTCAGGGCAATATTGTCAGCAGTTAAAAGACCAACTTTCTTAGGCCGGCGGTTAGCAGCGACATACATTTTAATAAGTGACGTCTCTACCCGGTGGGGGTAGCGAGGTAATAGCCTGCTGCATATAGAGTTCATTTCGCCCTTCAAATAGGGGTATGGAATGAGAGTGCCTTCCTTACTGCTGCACCCAGGCTGGTTTTTGAGTAGTTACCGGCAAGTGGTAATTTTGAAGCTTTCTTTGGGCACCATGTGAATGATTACTGGGATGTGGTGGCTCAGCATAGCTCTAAAGGGCAAGCCACAGCAAACCCTTATGTTGATAATTTGTTTATTGAGTGGACGCCTATCGAAGATGGAAGATGTGCCGTTCTTTCAGGCTTGCAGTTTCGTGGCGGCATTGGTCGGCCATCCAGGTGGCCCAATAGTTAACCCTGTCAACGCATACCAAAGCTAGAAGATGTGGCTGGAGATAAGCAGAGGAAGATTACACCCACTGCGTTCTGAACTCTGGATGTTTGGGGAGTTTCCTGGGCAATTTTTTATGACCTTGCACATGTGTACAATTTCGTGGCGGCATCGGTCGACCAGCTTGGTGGCCAATAGTTCCCCCTGTGGTAATGGCTTGGATGAACTGACCTACAGTAAACAGATGATCCTTAGAATTAATGGTCCTACAAAGGTTTTTAGGGGAGTTGGCTCCTCACATGTGCCACAATGTATTGGATTTGGTAATCGTGATGTTTTTCCCCAGTTGTGGGTTAGGGGTGGTCACCTGTCCTGGAGGCCAACCAGCTGGAACAGTGGGCTGGTACCCTGGGTTGCCCATGTGGATGGGGGCAGGTTCTGTGACTATGGGAACTGCCCTCATATGTCCTACATGTGTGGGATTTGTGAGAAACCTCAGGGTATTCTCACTCCTAGACCTCTTGGATCCTCTACGCAGGTGGCCAGGGAAAGACCATCACTATTGGATCCTAACTCTGGGGGCAGAGAAGAGAGGGAGGGTCACCTGGGTGGAGGGTCCTTAGGGACAGGGAGTGGGGTGCCCTTGGGTGAGGCATGGTATTCCCCTTTCCCAAGTGACAAACAACCCAACCCTTACCCAACCTTTATGGGCTGTTATAAGCCAGCTCCCCTCATTTCTCCACAATTGACACTTGACAGTACTGGAATGAAGATGAGGCAACTAAGAGCAATGAAGACTATACTATTTTACCACTCTAGTACTGGGATGAGGAAGATGCCTGCTAAGAACAGTGAAGTTCAGGCATCTCCCTATAATTGTGGTCAAGCAAGGCTGATTGGTCATCTACACCTGC
Organism: Ambystoma mexicanum; assembly: GCF_040938575.1. Lineage (NCBI taxonomy): Eukaryota > Metazoa > Chordata > Amphibia > Caudata > Ambystomatidae > Ambystoma > Ambystoma mexicanum. The sequence goes on along the minus strand of NC_090934.1, from coordinate 1,221,705,184 downwards.
AGCCTGTCAATCGGCTGCAGGTGTATAAATGGAGCCCAGCCCAGTGCCAAAGGGGAGCGACTGGAGAAGGACCAGGAGGCCAGTGCATGCAGCAAAGAACAGTGTGGAGTGGGAATTGGGGCTCCCTAGAGTAGATTGAAAAAGGTGAAGGGAGCCAAGCGGGAAGACTGCCCCTTTCCTTTCTGCTCGAAGTTCTTGTTCCCCTGTGTTGTAGGACCACAACAGGAATGTCTGAGGGGCAGAACTTGGAGCCCTGACACTAAAAGCATAAGACTGCGTGATCCGCGCTGCAGCACAAACTCTTAAAGCATCCGGCCAGTTTCTGATGAATAAGACACCCGGTGCACGCGTGCAGGGTCGACTGGGCCATAAAATTGTCTCGGGCACAATTGAAAAAGTGCCCCATGTTGCAAATGGCTATTCATTCCTTTTGTGACACTGTTTGAATAGTACCCACGGGGGAGTGTTTTGGTAAAATGTGATGCAAATTGCATATTTATTCAGCAACACTGGTCAAAACTATTAGTCGCATGGTGAAATAACTCATCCCACTTTGACCAAAAAATAGGTTCACACCAGCATCTTGCGTTTTTGGTTCGGCCATGGGCCTATTGCCCTATAGGCCAGTCTGACCCTACACAAGTGTGTGAACTTCATTATTTGCAGAATACTTTGCATCAGAGTGGTCGCATACTTCGGATTAGCACGTATTCCAAAGCCACTGATTCTTTCATTGTCATTTATCAAACAGATGGGAATATTTTGTATCAGAGTGGTCATATGTGTCAAAAAACATGTTTCTGAAGGTTTCCGAACAATAAGGCATTCATTTAAAGTGAAACAAATAACTGATGAAGGTACTTTTGAAAGGCCCCAAAACTTTGAAATTAAACTCGCCACGTAACCAACCTTCTAAACTTATTTGCGCTTCTTTAAGAACAGATGACACTATCTGATAATATAACCACTGACCCAGCGCCTGTGTGACCAAGCTTCTAACCATTCTCTTGTCTCAGCCAACTTAGCCCACTTTTGGGACCCTAGTGACTGCTAAGCCACCAATTTGCACCTTATTCAAAAAAGACATGTCCTTTTTGGTGACACTGTCTGTGATGCATTGACTTTCACCCATGCTACATCAGCCATAGTGCCTGCATTATCTACATTCTGCATGTTCTGTGTTCTGTGATGAATCCAATGGCATCATCAATCCTTTCCCAGGGGTGACTTCCTCTCATGTGGCCCGGGGACGGTAGCCAAAACATGATATGGGGGCGGCTCTATGAGGGAGGACAACATGGGGGGTGGTAACCCTCATGGGGATGACCCGGCATCATCGGATGAAGACACATATCCCCCTTTCCCTTTTAGGGCTATCCCCTCAATACATCATGCCTTTATGGCATACTGTGGTAGACCGCTTCAATCAACCATAAAACCTGCTAATAACATTTTTCAGTATTCTGGGAATGAAATACCAAAAACTGGCTATTATTCCCATCTGTAAAGAAACACTGAGATGAGGAAACTGAATAGATTAAAGAAGATCAGGAAGCCGAGAAGCACAGGTCACGTGCTAGTGGTTGCGAGCACATGATAGGTGCTGGGACATTTAAAACTCCAAACCAGCATGAAACAGTGAGACGCTGTCGGAGGATCCTCGCCCTCTATGTGCCGACATCAAGGGATTGCTGAGCAGCAGAGGAGACCGTGGAGCCGGAAGGCTCTGGAAGTCGGCAGAGGAAGAAAGACTGCAGAAGCAGGTTTATCATGCTGGGACCCTAGCGGGAAGAGAAGTCTTCCTGGTAGACACAGGAACCGAAAGCAGCTCCAAAGGACTTAAAATCAAAACAGGATCTGCAACGGACATGGAATCCGCTAGCTGAAACTGGGGGGCCTGTGAAGTGGAGTTGGCACCCTGGAGAGCTGATTCACATCCACCACGAACGGACCCAAGAGAGCCACAAAAAAAGGTGAGTCCTAGGGAAGCTGGGACCCCTGGGCACTTCGGCAATGCTATTAAGGAAAGAAAAGAGCAAGCAAAGTGAATGAAAGGGCTTTGAGATCCAATATTTGAAAAGGAAGAATACCAGAAGTGTATGTAAGAAATAAGAATTGTTAAGTTTGCAAGTGTGTAAAAGTGAATCACATGACAAAGTCCTGGCAGGAGAATAAACCAGGCAAAGTAAAGATTGCAACTGTATAAAGTAAAATGTTCTAGAAACCATGGGCAGGAGAGCATATCATGCAAAGTAAAGTTTGCAAGTGTGTAAAAGTGAATCACATGAGAAAGCCCTGGCAGGAGAGTGTACCAGGCAAAGTCAATGTTGCGAATGTAAAAATCTAACCACATGGAAAAGGCCTGGCAGGAAAAGTTTATCAGGGAAAGACAAGTTTATGAGTCAGAGTCAAATTGCATTAAGTATGGAAAGACCCTGTCAGGGGAGTATAGAAGGGGTCTTGTGAGGCTGTGGCCCACATTCAAGTTGTTTTTGCTTTCGAGTTGTTTAGTTGAATAAAGACTCCCAAGGAAGACTCATACCCTTAGGATTGTGAATGTTTGAAAAGACTTGGGCAAGGGAGACATTCTTCCTAGAAGTAGATTGCAATCCCAAAAGGAATGAGATATCCTCTTGGGCCATAAGGAACTTTGATTGTCTTGTTAATCTATCGTATTGGTGAAGAGAAACCTGGGGAAGGGAGCCATTCCCTGGACCTGTAAATACTATCCGTGGGGAACTTTTCTGTTGGAGTTACACCTTTCTTTTCAACTTGAACATTTGTACACTTCCAAGGCAAAAGACATTGGCCCTCATTACAACTGAGGTGCTAAGTGCACCAACTTTACCACCATGGTGTAAACTACGTTTACACCATGGTGGATGGCGGATTTACCGCCCCATTACAAGGTGAGTGGGGCGGTAAATCCCCATTTCCCATTTTCCCTTCCCCATTCCCATTTTTGCCCCATAGGGCATAATGGGAGTGGGGAAGGCGCTAATTACGGCACCGTAAATTACGGTGCCGTAATTAGCACCAAGGTGCCTTAGCACCATGGAACTTAACGCCTGCAAAAAGCAGGCGTTAAGGTGGGAATCAGGCGTTAAGGGTTAACGGTGGCGTTAACCCTTAACGCCTGAGTTGTAATGAGGGCCATTACCCTTAACACTCTGCAAGTCAGAGGTCCAACTCTCCCTTTGTTCCCCCAGGGGGACTATGGCAGGGACCTTCCTGGGACATTATAACATAGCGCTCATTGTATTCTTGCTTTGATCCCTGGTGGCGCATATCCCATATGCCCTTTCTCTCCGGCCTGGATCCCCGGCACTCCTGACTCCCCATACCTATATAACTGGGGCCTGAGCATGGGCCTACAGGGTACTCTCGTCCCACCTGGTGGTCACCGCGCACCAGTAGTTCTACAGTTGCTGACACATTCTCTCCTATGTTAAAATAACCCACGAATAATAACCCAGACTGAAAACGAAGAAGTAAAAAATAGTTCATTTTACACTAAAAGTCACACACAAAGTACAAACAAAACATTTAAATAAAGAAAGTGAAAAATACGTTTGTTCATTTACTGGATTTTTTCTCCCAAAAAAAAGAAATTCTGCCCAAATGTATTTGTTATGCAAATGTGTTTTTGTCTCATATTGGTTCGGTACTATTATTATTATTATTATTATTATTAGTGTATTTATTGAGCACAGACCTAACTTCGGGAAGCAACAGAGCACTTTAGAATCATAGATACTAAATCGAGAAACCATACTGTGACTCTCCTAGTCCAACTGATCTCCCCCTAATTTTCTCTTACCTCTTTATATCACTAAAAGTATACCTTCAAAGTGAGAGGCAGCAGTCCTGCACTGTTAAGAACGCTTCACACCCTGTTCTGCCCACCTCATCTGCTCTAAACCATACTGATTCTGGCCAGAAGTCTATTTCTTTTTATTTTGATCTTCTTTATGATTTTATTTAGTAAATATTGGTTTTGCTTTCTTCATATTTAGTTTAGTTTAGTTACTTTCAGTTTATTTTTAGTATTCTCAATTCTTGCAGTTAATTTTACTGTGTTCGGGTTTGCCGGGGGACCATGCCCTGCCACGCCAGAACTATAGGTGAGGAGCATGACCCGACGAATCCTAATATCCTTTTTACAGGTAGATGGGGAATCATGGGTGGCTGTGAAGGAACAGCCCAGGCAACAGCAAAGAGGTTGGGTGTGGAATGGAGAAAGCTGTGTGAGTTAAACTGGAGCCAGGCAGGTGCTCCAAGAAAGGAAGAAGACCCAGACACTTTCTCCCTACTCACCGCACTCCTCTGGAACCCGCTGCCCATAGCAATCAAAGCCGGCCCAACTGTGGATATCTTCAAAGCACCGCTTAATCTTCACTTCCTAAAGAGGGAGCTCCCCCTGCCCACAACTTCATCCTCCCTAGCTGACCCCACCACTGCCTCCAATGACACTTGATGTATTTTTTTATATTAAATTAGTACTACACTTTAGTTTTAAGCACTTGCCCCCTTAGGTTAATGGTACCTTTGTAAGTCACCTGTTTACATATACATTTTGTTTCTGTTTGTTTTGATATATGTCAAAGAAATGAACACCCTCATAAACTGGCTGACTACTTGCTCTTATCTTTCTGCGATTGTGCAGGCACACTTAGTGGGAATGCTTCCGCCGTCTGTAAAAGTGTTATCGTAAGTCATTGCTGATTGAAATTAACATCCCTGTTCTTAAAATAAATAGAAAAACACAGGAAAGTGCCGGGTTTTAGGAACAGGTAGAGGCAGCCTATAAGTATGGAGCTTATTAGGCTCCATCTGCTGTTTACAATCGCAGTTCCTCTGGCCGTAGTTGGATCTCTTCTGCTCAAAGGACAACAATCAGCTAGGCACAGTGATGGTCAATGGGCCGGCTCTTGCCGGGCCCTTGATCCGGCATCAGATGTCTGGACCCCCTAGCTTCGTGGAGGGAGGGACTCCCTCATTAACCCACGGAGCGAGTTTTCTTTGTCCCTCAGCGAAGCTCAGGCCCAGTGATCTAATCTGCTCTGTGTGCTCTAGCAGGCAGAGCAGATAACAGAACAACACGGAACCATTACAAACGACTTGTCCAATGCAATAGTCCCTTAAATGAGCCATTAGATATAAATCACCCGTACTTTAAAAGCTCTGCTATCCTTTTAAAGTACGAGTGATTTATAAATCATGGCTCATTTAAGGGACTATCGTTTTGGACAAGATGTTCATAATGGTTCTGTGTTAAGAAATGCAAATGGCCATTTTCCTTCCGGAAGCACACTGAAAGCACCAGTTAGTTCCCCGAATCTATGCCCTCCTCCAGGCCAATTCAATTTTATCACACAAAACAGTTTTTAAACTATTTAATCATATATGAATCCGGCATTTGTCAAACACTGGTAACCTTTTCACACATTACATTTTGTTATAGGTCTTGGAAGTACATTTTGAAACCCTAAAGGCCATTGTTTTGCCTTTTGCTGAATTGGATCCTGGTGTTTGTAGTCTCCCAGTCAAGATGGAGGGAATCATCTCACAATTGTACATGTTTTGCCTAACATATTTCTATAAGGATTTATATATTTGTGTGAGTACCTTACTATGGTCTGTGTACTTTTTAAGACAGCTTTATAAAGCAGAGTACTGTTGAAAGGCAAACAGGTGGTTGAGCAGGGGAGATGATGAGAGTAGTATCAGTGAGTTGTGAATATTTTCTCAGGATGTGGCAAGAGAGTTTGCAATCCTGCAGACTGGGCGGTTATTTTCCCCCTGATCGTGGCCATGTGCTGCTTTTCTGGGCATAAGGAAAGTATCAATGTGGGTGGACAGTGTTGCTTGTTTTAAAGGGTGCAGATGCAAAAACCCCCTGGGTGTTTTTGAGGTTGGCAAGATTGTTCCAGTGTTTGGCTACCAGGATTTCACCCAGGTTGTCACGTTTCCAGTGTTGATGCATACCCACAAGACCACATCAAATTGTCATCAAAGCACATGTCTCATATTTGGATTTTGTTTTCCTGGGAATATTGCACTATACATTGCTGGGTTTAAAGGGTGAGCACCTTTTATATTTTGCCAGCGTAATTATTGGAAAATCTCATCACTCAGGTTATTTTTCTCGTAATGGGATCCCAAAGCGATTTTAAAGTGGCAATTATAACATATTCTGGGTGCACCACTACCACGGAAGTGATTTAAAGTGGAATTGATGTGCAGTGCAGAGTTTGGAAAGAAGAAGCATGAAAAAAATGCACCATTTTTAAACTATTATTTTGAACATTTCCTTTGAGCTGAGTTCAACTGCGAGATCAGCCCCCTCTGAACTCTGCCTCCTTGGAACCCTGCCACCTCCTCCAAGCACACAGAGAGAGGACGTGTTAAAATCAGCAAGTGAGTAACTGTTTGGCTGAAGCTGAGTGAGTGAATTACACAGAAACCGAACTTTGCACGAATAATGCTTCAGAGTCAAAGGCCAGTATACCCCTAGTCCATTATACTTAGAACAGGTACATCTTTCAGGAGTTAACAGTCACCTCTGATTGTAAACATCATTACTTCCTTGAACTAACAATACATTGAATGCGTTTTCAGTTCTGATAAACTAGTAATTAATTTGATGAGCTTCCATTTTGTTCTTTCATATTTTCCAGTCTCGCTCCTGGCAGCTGTTCTAACTAGCTCTCTGAACAGAAACCTCACTCTGGTTACTTTCTTATGTTCATGCTTTTTCCCCCGTGTGGTCTGGAACAAATATAGTTATAACGTCACTGTTCCTGTCAATATTATTCTACTGAATGAGGGCGGAATAACTTGTGGCTATGGGGCTGAAGTTGTGGCTTTGTTGTCTGGACAATTGTTGTTGGGAATGTTTTTCCCAGTGGTTGTCTCTGTTCTGAGTGCTCAGCTTGCACAGGCTTTGCCATGAATAAGTGAAATCTGTGTTAGCCGCTCCAAAAAAGGGCATCCATTCATTGGACTACTAAGTGTGATATACCCTCACGGGAAGCAAGGGTTTTTGTCAAACACCAGTTCTGAATTGTATCGTTTATTTTGAGAAGCTTAACGTTATGCATCTACAAGGTTCGAAATTGTGGGGTGCTGAGGCCTATTTAGCTCCTGTTAGTAGCATAGAAGAGCCTGGTTAGCTGGAACCCAGGAGCTACCAGGAGCTACTTTTGGCTCCCCATGCCAACTGATGCCGATCACACACCTATGGATTTAACTCTGTGCCTTTAGGACAATCTATAAATAAACATGAGAATACATCTTGATGACGTTTAAAGCATAAGGGGTCATACAAAATGGGCAAAATGATATGCTTGCATCCTACATGGAAGTTAGATTTGCGGAACGCCATGTACTAGCTCCTCGTTCCCCCGTGACAGCTCCTGGTCATTGGTTAATGCTGGATCCCAGGAGCTGCTTTTAGCCCCTGCTCATTCAATCTTAATTTTGATCCCTGCAACGTCCCATGCCAGTCTGTCAAGGTCAGGGACACAAAGTAGTCGATAGTGCACACAATAGTGACTCTGAACATCGCTGGGGTTTGTGCATAACATTAACACGCAAACTAACACGGAGACTGGTCTGGAGGAGTGGAAAGAAACATGCATTCCATGTATTCCCTTGCAATTCATACAGAAAAGAGACCGTAGACGGGAAGAAGGAACCATTTGGCTCAGGCTGCTGTGCAAAGTATGTCGGAATAGAAACAATATTGTGCCTCCCATTGTAACAATTGTATGTGTATTGGCCTACGCCAAGTTTTCTAAACATCATGTGCGAACAAACTCCACGGCAAGGTCTTGACCTTAGAGAAAGTAATGTAAGTCGCCATCTTGGATTGAGCCGTCATTTTAGGTTCTCTTGTGATGTAGAAGTCACCCTGAACATCAAAATGGAGGCCAAATGACATTCTGAGTAAAACTCTGGCCGTTGTGACCTCCGTGCAACTGAATAATTAATATGCCTGCAGGCCACTTGTCGGGGTCGCAAACTGAGACCTTGTCCTACCGTTGATCTATATGTAAATGTACAACTATATCAGTGAAACTAATCGAAATGTATATATTAAAGGATTGACCTGGCAAGGAACCCAAAGACCTGTTTCGCAGAATGGTTAACCCACAAGAGGGTTGGCTCAGGGCTAGACAAATTGTATAAAAAGCCTGGGTATTCCAATATGCGGTCTCTCACTAACACATCGAACCCTCGTTGAAGTTCGTTATGTTACTCTGAGAGCCAAATAGCTATCCGTTTGTCAATTGACTTGGTAACTGTTGTAGCTTTTTAAATAAAGCACTTGTATATTTCTTTGTAACCTGTGTTGGTGTGTTTCTTTTCGGGCTTCCCAGAACCAGGGGGATCTGTGATTTCGTACTGCTGAAAGACAAGCCAAAAAAGCTAAGACTCAGTGGAAAAAAACAAGAAGTGGTCCATGTGTCGCACTGACAAGTGCCAGGCTATTATGCAAGTCTATGCAAAAAGGACGAGCATACTCGTCCCTGGCACTTAAGGGGTTAAGAAAAGACTATTGGACAAATGCCCTATGGAATCGGGAAGGCATTGAAAAGACTTGACTACCAAGAAAAAAGGGTGCAATTGATTTCCATTAAATTTAGGGAGGGAGCGAGGAAGTGAAGCAAGAATGAATCTCCCTCTACTAGAATGAGAATAAGAGGGCAGTCGGGAAGGGAAGATTGAAGCCATATGTGACAGGGTGTGGTGGGGAGGGAGCAAATGGCCATGCTTTGTCATGTGGCTTGCTTTTAATCTCTAAGTACTGTAACCAGCCGCAGCTGGAACCCTCTCCGCACCACATGATTCATCATTATTCCCTGCCTTGGGCTGCCAGTGTTCTGCTTATCAGTATGTACCTGCTGTGCGGCCTGGCAGCCAATTCCCTTCTGAGGGAAACGCCCACCATTTCCTAGAAAGCCAGAGGCAGACAACGTTTTTTTGTCATGGTATAAACAGAGATGTCAATATCACTGAAGGTTGATGGAATGAAGGTTTCGAATTAACTACAATCATTGGCATTGCTATGAGAAACCTTCCAGCCCATCGTTGTTCAGCCTGCTGTCCATTACAGAAGGGGAACGACCATATGTATGTCAGGCTTGCCCCCTACTCAAAAGGGTCAGTCCAGCCCGAACTGCTAGGTCACATCCCTTCTGCCCATAACTACAAGCAACCACAGACATTTTCTTTAGTGAGTTGCATCAAGGGACTATAAGAACAGCAAGCTTCGGCCCGGCCTGGCCATAGCCTGCCACTTAGGACGACATATGATGCACAGATCAATTTGATAAAAAGTCATCTTCCATCAAAATCAAAAGTGACAAGTGCGCCTCAACCCTTCTGGTCAAAACCTACCTCTAGTGCCCGATTCATGGAATGTTTGCATGGTTCAAAGTGACTTTGCACCGCCGACAGAAACCCTGATTCATTGAACTGTGCAAAGTGTATTTTTGCAGTGCAAAGCCAGTGCAAAGTCATTTTTGCAGAACAAAATGACTTTGCACTGCAAAAAACACTTTGCATAGTCCCATGAATCAGAGTTTGTGTCGGCGGTGCAAAGTCACTTTTCAGCAGTGCAAAGTCACTTTGAACCGTGCAAAAACCATCTCCCCTCCTTCCACACGCCATTTTTGGGTGTTTCAATCCCCATTCCAGTAATGGTATTTTAGTAAGGCTCACAAAGACGCAGCACACAAGAGATGAAAAGGGAATTCGACACCTTTTATCCTGCTAATAAACAGTAGGAAATAATGGGAGAAGGCCTCTAGTGCATGGCAGAGCACAAGATGGCTGGTTGTCGATATTAAGAAAAAAGTGAACATGTTTGGAGAAAACAAAACATCAGTGTTAAGAATATACCATAGGAGGTCAATCTGAGTATAACAGTGTCAGGGGCAGAACAAAGCTGACACCGGAGACGGCCTAGGCTAAAGGACCTAAACGGAGCAGGACGATATGGCACGGCCAGTTCGGTGCAGGCCGATTCGCCGCAGGAGACAGTTCGGCGCTGGGACGTTTCGATGCAGGGATCTTTCGGTGCGAGGGAGGGATAGTGGCTTTATTTTTTTTAGACAGTATTGCAGTGTAGAGTTGAAATTGTTAACTTCTGCATGCTCAAGCTATATTATCAGTTGGCCTAGCGGTTATGTCAGAAGTTGCAAAGTATCACAGTCCAGGTTTTGTGGCTGAGCAAAAGTAGTGTCATTATTTTTTTTTGTTTACAGTATTGCATTATATAGTTGAAATATGGCCCATACATCACCATGGATTGTTTATTTATTTGCAAGTATGCAGTGTTTTAATTGTTGGCAATGTATTCGCACACACACATGCTGCACGTTCACAAAGCAAATCCAACAGTCCAGAGTGGCGCAGTCTCTCTCCTGAGTTGACCTCATCACCGGCCCCTGAGAAAAGAGTTTTAATAGCTTGTTTCACTTTAACTTTATTAGGTTACCTTTCAAAGTTCAAATTAGAATACAAAAGACAATGCTATTGAAGAACATATGTCAAGAGAGAGATTTGTGCGGAACTAGTTATGATTATAATTTAAAATGCATTGGGTATATTTTCTGCATTAGTTTGCTTCTGCACCTGGCAGTAAGAACTTCCCTGCCCTGTCCTTGCTTGCTCTGCACACATCATCCCTGTAGGCCCGGCCCTCTCCCTCGAGCATAGAAGATTGCACAATGGGTTGTGGGTTTGCATAGCATATGCAAAGGGTTACATTTTGCACACTGGCTTGCTTTCACTGAATCTGTGCATCGCACTCGGTCATTGTCGGTGCTCCTTTAAACTTTAAAAAAAAAAAAAAAACGACAGAATCCTGGCCTTATGGGACTTTGGGTTTTGGGATTTGGGCTTAAAGAAAAATAATCACACTATCCCTCCCTCCCTCGGTCAAACAGGTTCAGTGTTCACAAGAGCTGTATTATAAGTATCTTCCAATTCCAAAGGGGGATCTGGCACAAGTTTGAAGTCCTTTTACACTGACACAGGGAAATAGATAACAGTTGAACTAATTTAGCGCCCAAATTGGCATCGGATAAGGAGGTCAAGTCATGCAGTGGATAGCTTGGCAAGGCATATGCAAAGATAGGTGCAGTGCAATGACTTGGCCTCCTTATCCGATGCCAATTTGGGCGCTAAATTAGTTCAACCGTTAATTATTTCCAGGTTCTGTAATTTTTCTTTTTTAATCTTGCATTATAGGGTGGAAATACGTAACTTTGGCAGGATTAAGCCATATTATCAGTTGACCTAGTGGTTATGTCAGGTTACAGTCTCACAGGCCAGGGTTCGTGGCTGAACAAAAGCTCAAGATTTTTTTTTTTAGACAGTATTGCATTGCAGAGTAGAAATATGTAACGTGTGCATGGTCAGGCAATACTAGTAGTTTGGCCTAGAGGTGATGTCCCCCCTCACAGAGTCTTAGAAGCCACGGTTCGTGGTCGTGACAAAGCATTACTTTCTTTTAAAATGCTAATAGTTTTTATTTTTTATTTTAGACATTTTGCATTGCAGAGTCGAAATATGTAACGTGTGCATGGTCAGGCAAAACTAGTAGCTTGGTCTAGAGGTTATGTGCCCCCTCACAGAGTATTACAAGCCACGGTTCGTGGCTGCGACAAAGCGTTACTTTTTTTGAATATGCTAAAACAAAAAAAAGCATGGCAGAAGAGTGCAGCTTTGAACGTTTCATTCTTTACAAATGCGGCACGTTGACAGGTACAGTGCCTGTTAATGTGTTGCATTTGCAAATCATGAACCACCGCACCTGGGACGTTTATCCCAACGGTTGACATGGCCAGCTGCTAAATGCTGGCATTTAGCAGCTAGCATAAAATTCCAAAGTTTCATTCTCTGCAAATGCGGCACGTTGATATGTACAGTGCCTGTTAACGTGTTGCATTTGCAAAGCATGAACCACCGCACCCGTGTCGTTTATCCCAATGGGTGGCATGACCAGCTGCTAAGCCAGAAAACTAAAGCGCCAAATGAGCGCAAGAATGAAATTATAAAAGAATTACAATGTAGATCAGTGCAGTCTTGAACTCTGGTCGTCCGCAGCACCAAACCACTACGCCAAAGACAGTACAATGGTTTAACATCACCAAGTTTCTTATTTATCTTGTAGAAGCATAAAAAAACAAAAAGAACAGGAAGTAAGTGGATATATATTTATTAACTTTATTATATTGTTTGCATCTGTAACGCACATATAAGTACATGTACATCTGGTATATGTGCATACTATTTTTAGGAACACTACATAATATGAATGAATGTATAAACATAAATAGATATTTGTCTACCGAATCAGCTGGAACGCTTTCTCCTTTGGGTTTCAGGGGAGAATGATGAGAACTGCATTCTCATATTTGGCTGTGATTCGCACAGGGAATGGGCTGGTCAAATGGAGAAGTTGTACGTGGCTGGAACATTCAGCCTGGCTCCAGCGCTCTTTGCGAAGATATATGTACTGATGGCAGAGCGGGGAGGATTTGTGCTGCCAGTCTGTTAAAACTGATATAATATTGTTTCGTCCTCATTGTATATGTTGGCCTATGCCCAGTCGCTTTACGAGGAAATCCGTATTGCAAGGTTGCGACCTTAAATGAATCAAGCCTCCATTTTAGGTTAAAGCCGCCATTTTAGTTTATTGTGCAAAGTCATCCTGTGGCCTAAAATGGCTGACCTGTGTTCTCTTGTTCTTGCTTTAACCTCTTCAACCTCTGTAGGAGAGTTAATGTCCAACCTGCCTGCAGGCTACATGTTAGGGTCATGTAGACCTTGTCTTTTGTTGACCTCGGGATCAGGGGATTACTTGAATCGGCGATGTTAACCTACAAGTATATAAGAACAATAACGCTATTTAAACATGTCATGCGAAACATCTGTTTGACCTGTATTAAAACAAATGTGTAAAGAGTGTAAAGTTAAACCCAGAGAATATTAGTGTTTGTTAGTAAATGTATTAAAAAGTAAACCGCATGCACAAGATATGTAAATTAGGAACGAACCTGGCGCGACCCTAGCCCAGTACATGATTAACTTGTAGGAGGCTGGACATCGTTATAAAGAAACTGTATAAATACGCTGATGTCCAGCTAGCAATCCCTGTTCACTGCTCACATTGAACCCTGCTGGTGGTCTCTGTGATGTATTGACGGCCAAATAGCTATTTGTGTACTTTGTTTTGTAATCTGTACAGTATTGCAATAAAGATTCTGGGAATCTTTACAAGCCCGTGTCGGTGTATTTCTCTTTGCATGGTGTAAAAGCCTTAATATTGTATTTTCTGATTCCACAGATGGCGCCCGAATAGGGCCCCTCAAGATCGACTTTGTCTTGTTGAAGATTGGCTCGGCTATCGGACCGGGATCGGATGGTGCCAACAGAAACGGCCACTCTGGACGAGAAGTGAATTCCTCGACAGAACTGCATGATCCGATCCCTGAACACGTCTTGACGAGGGTCCATATATCGAGGTGGGTACATTTGCCGAAATCACCAGACACTTGGGTCCTTAGAATTGTCCTTAGTAACCCGATCGGGCCTCCCAGTCCTTTGGTCAGGTGAATCGTGACCCGATTCTTAATTTAACCCTGACAATTTGAATTTGGCGCATTGTACTCGTGAGCACAATTATTTGACCAGGTAACACCAGAACTTTGATATGCTTGGAAAATTGTCTGCCTGCTTCAGGGCATTATTCCGCAGCAACAGACAATCTTTGGAAGATAGCCGTCCCGTACCACAGGAGGGGTCGCCGGCATGTACTATGTACTGTAAGAAAGGCTTTGGTAGTATAGCATTTAATGACATTTGGCACAGACAGACCAGACATAACTCTAATCTTCGGTGGCCAACCAATGGTAGCTTTGAAATCCCTCATATAGAATATCTAGAGTCTGTATTGGTAAAGAAAAAGGCTAGACCTGCAGCATTTGACGCATTGCACAGTTGGAAAAGAGAAGCTTTGCAGCAACAAAAGAGTAGAGAGAAACATATGCGTCGACATATGACGAGTGTCGAAAAGGCACGGTTATATGATCAAAATAAACAATTGGAGTCAGTTAGGAACACGGACAGAGCGTTTCAATTAGGCATTCAAAAAATGTAACCTTCAAAAGTTCTTTATACGTCAGATGAATTGATTAATAAACTTTTGCATGAACGAAGGCCCGATGCCTCTGTGCCATCCCCGTACGTCCCTCCTCCTGGTGCTTTGCCCCTTCCTGTTGTTATTCCTCCTCCTATAGTTCCTCTGGTCCTCCCTGTTGTTCTTCCTGTTGTTCTTCCTGCCGTCGCTCCTTTGCCTGCCCCCTTGCCTCCACCTGTTGATATTCAGAATGTGCCTACTCTTCCTCTTCCAAGTGATTCCGCATCGCTTGTAGTAGACCAGAGCGCAGGATCAAGGGTTGTGACTCGTAATACTGTGTCCCCAGGCAAAAAGAATGAATTCATTGCTTGGGCTAAACATTGTCTGGAGAAGGGTGAACAAGCTGATGTTTTTTCCACACTGGAAAATCTAAAAAGTATTCCTGAGAAGAATGTTTTTATTGAAGGGTTAGGGATTCATTTGAGTATAATGTGGAATAGATTAAATGATGTGGATCTCCCACAAGGGTTACGGGATTTGAACGCCTTAGCGTTGTCCAGAGATACTGCGGATAAAGTATATGAGCATGTCGAGAGGATTTTTGTGTATAGAAAGGAGTTGGAAGAGTTACCGAATGAAGAAGCAGATGGTGACAGTTTAGGTATTATGTTCTTACAGAAACGGTTTTCTCCTCGCCGTGAATTAAAAGGTGAGGAAGCGCAAATTTGTACAAAGGATGCAATAAGATGGATTTCGGATATGTCGATAACTCCAGATGAAGTATATGACACATATGGTCAATATACGTTAGAAATGGAAAAGAAAGTGATACAGGTTATGGTAGAATACCTGCAGAATGAGTGTGTAAAAAGAAAGATTTGTTGTCCTGCAGAATTGTTGAGTGTTTATAAGAGAGCCTTTTCGATTGATACTTCTTCGACTGCCTTAGCGCTTGATTTGGCTCTGTTGCTTAGTAAGCGTTCAGAGCTACCTACTTCTCAGTTGCCTATGAGAGAGGTCCCTCCGACATTTGTCCCAAAAGTTGAGATTGCGGCCGATGCTGCACAAGGAATACTTGCGGTGGACATTCCTGCACATTAAGTATCACAGTTTGTTCACGTCCCGTTCTCAAGACAGGAAGTGAACACCATAAAGCAATCTATTCCTGTCTTGGTATTAACCTTAAGTGATATTGATTTATTATTTCCCGTACTCCTGCCAGTTGATTTGTGGAAACAGATTAGGACTGTAGAATGTGTACCTGGGTTAGGAGATACATGGGATAACATGGTTAGGCTCGACAGAAAAAGACCAGCTGACGAGCGACCGCCTCAAGTGATATTAACTTTGCCTGATAGGATTATTGTAAAATTAAAAACTATAGTTCCTGAAAAAAGAATCATTTGGGACAAGCTTACCGCCTGTGTCCAAGGAAAGTCTGAGGGTGCTGCCGATTTCTTCAATCGGTTTGAACTGGTATTTTCAGATTTCAGTGGACAAGACTTAGGCACAGAGTCAGGGAAAAGGCTGTTTGTCGACAAATTTGTACATGGATTGCTGCCTGACATCCAGTTACAGATTATGTCTTCCGAAAGCGCTTGGCAGGCGAAGTCTCAATCAGAAGTACTGCACATGGCTCATTACTATGAAAATCGTGTGAATAATGAAAAGGAAAAACTTGAGAAAAAAAGGGTGACCTGAAAACAAAAGTCCTATTACAACAGATTGTTAGAAACCCTAGAGGGGGTAATCAATTTAGAGGTCAGTACGTTCCACAGGGAAGTACGCCCCTGGCTCCGGTAACCATTAACCAGTGTGCCTATTGTCGACTGGCGTGCACAATGTCTGACCTTGCAGCAAAGGTCATTTGGGAACATGGGTAGACGATCCAGAGGTCGCCCAGGTGCAGGGGGCCCTGGCAGAGGTCAGTTTGCACCAGAATCACAGCAACCTCCTTCACAGGATAAGCAAGTTTCGAATGTGGATAATAGAAACATCTTTGATCACCCTTCTGCCGCGTACCTCTCTAAAGACCTTCCTTTTGACGACATTCTGTTCCGTTAGGATTGCCCAAAGCAGGATTTGGAATCGACGCCTATTCCCGTTCATCAGAAAGGTCCCTACGTTGAGATGGCGGTGGGGAATAGGAAGCATCTATTTTTAGTAGATACGGGAGCACAGAAATGTTCCATTGACCATTCACGGGTTCCAAATATTCCCCTGTCAGGGCAGTCCAACGTTTCCGTAGGGTTTTTAGGCACACCTGTAGTTTGTCCGGTCTCTTTGCCGGTACCGATAACACTGGGTCCCTTCATGGAGCAGCATCCATTTCTACTTACCACAAACTGTGGGGAGAATTTGCTGGGGTTAAATTTGTTGAAGGAATTGCATGCAGTAATACATTGTTCCCCGGACGGAGTTCGGTTAACAATTTCACCTCAGCAATCACTCGCCTCTCAGTTTTTGACTCGACCTTTACCGCCAGAATTCAGTAATATTCCGGAATGCTTATGGGAAATTGATGATAATGATGTGGGCATTCTTCAAATTGAACCTGTTAAAATTATTCTGAAACATGGAGTAAAATTGGCTCGCATCCCACAATATAAGATCTCAGTTGAAGGCGAAAAGGCTTTGAAATGTATAGTCTCTGATTTTGTACATCGCGGAGTAATTGAGGAAATTACAGGTAGTTTGTGTAACAGCCCGATTTTGCCAGTATACAAAAAAGGTGATAATGCAATTCCCTTTCGGTTTATAATTGATTTACGTGCTATTAACAAAATTGTGGCTCCTCAATTTTCCATTGTACCTGATGTTACAACGATACTAACTATGATTCTGGCTTCTGCCACTCACTTTAGCGTTGTTGACCTCAAAACCGCGTTTTTCAGTATTCCCATACACAAGGATAGTAGGTATTTGTTCGCGTTTAGCCTAGGTGGACGCTCGTTCACATTCACTCGTGCACCACAAGGGTACACTGAGAGTCCAAGTATTTATAGTAGGGCATTAAAAGAGCAGCTCGATACCCTCGAGTTGCCTACTACTTGCACGTTACTACAGTATGTAGATGATCTCATTCTTGGCTGATGATTCTGAGAGTGCCTGTAAAGAAGGCACCATATTGTTGCTTTGTCATCTAGCAAAACATGGCCCCAAAGCTTCACTCAAAAAATTCCAATATTGTTGTCAGGAGGTCGCCTATTTAGGCTATCTCCTGTCAAAGGAGGGAAGACGGTTGACACCTGAACGTATAAAAACTATTTCTGGCATGTCTGTCCCAAATACGCAGAAGGAAGTTAGAGCCCTGATAGGTATGGCTTCTTACTGTAGATTGTGGATCCCTAACTTATCGTCAACGATTAAACCAATGCTGGCTTTGACAAAAAAGGGCATTTCTTTGCCATTGCCATGGACTTTGGAACACCAGACAGCATTTGACTTGCTCAAAACCACGCTGTGTTCGGCGCCGGTTTTAGGAACTCCAAATTATGAAAAGGCCTTCGTGTTGTATGTGCATGAACGTGATGGATGTGCTTTGGCTGTGTTAACGCAGGAACATGGAGGGAAGAATAGGCCGTACGGCTATTTCTCATCCGCCCTTGATCCTGTTGCATGCGCTTTGCCGAGATGTTTGAGAGCTGTCGCAGCTGCTGCTGCATCTGTAAAACAGAGTGAGGGAATGGTCCTGGGTCATGCGTTAACCCTAATGGTACCTCACTCTGTAGATATTGTATTGAATAGAACTCAAACGCAACACCTCACTTCCGCACGATTGACAAGATACAAATTGATCTTGTTTGCTCCCCCCATTCAAATTCAGAGGTGTTGTGTATTAAATCCGGCTGAACTTTTACCTGTCCCGCAAGATACTGTTGATGGTGACGAGACGTCACACGATTGCCTTCATACGACAGAACAAGAGACTAAAGGTAGAATCGATTTGAAAGACATGCCTTTGAATAGCCCACAAGGAGAGCTATTTTGTGATGGCTCTTGTTTTAAACGTCCGAATGGTACATCCACGGCTGCTTATGCCGTCACTACTTTAAGTACGATTGTAGAAACCAAAAGAATTATGCATAATTCCGTGCAGGCCGCAGAAATTATAGCATTAACTCGGGCTTATGAACTTTCTGAAGGGCTTACAGTAAATATATATACCGACACTCAGTATGCCTTTGGGGTAGTTCACAACTTCAGCAGACTTTGGAGAGAACAAGGTTTCTTGACCTCACATGGCACGAAAATACAGCATGGCACTTTAATAGTGCAATTACTTTCAGCTCTCGCACTCCCTGTTCAGTTAGCTATTATAAAATGTACAGCACATCAAAAGGTTACAGATGATATAGGAAAAGGGAATGCTTTCGCTGATCAGATAGCTAAGCAAACTGCCACTGATTTTAGTTCAGAAATGTATGCTGTAAGAGAAACTGTAAATGTTTGCACTTTTGGTGAAAGTATCGATTCTGTAAAAGACATTCAAGCAGACGCTACTATAGAGGAGACCAAGAAATGGGTCGAGGGTGCAGGAAGATTGGATGATGATGGGTGTTGGGTGGACAATGTTGAAGGAAAATGGTTACTCCCTGATGCCTATATTACAATGATGGTCATTATGGCTCATGGTCCGACCCATGTCTGCGTGCATAAATTGACTAAAATGTTACACAGCGTATGGGCCAATGATAACATTTTCAAAATTGCGAAGCGCTTTGTCCAAGGGTGCATGGTCTGCTTACAGCACAATGTAGGGAACGATACCTCAACTCCTAGAGGGAGTTTCGCTCCACTTTCTGTTCCGTTTGAGGTTATCCACTTTGATTTTATTGAAATGGAACGTTGCAATAATCTTAAATATGTGTTGGTTGTTATTTGTGCATTTAGTAAGTGGGTTGAGGCCTTCCCTGTTAGAGATGTAACGGCCATAACCACGGCAAAAACTCTGTTGAAAGAGTTTTTTCCTAGGTTTGGTCTGCCGAGAGTCATCTGGTCGGATAATGGACCGCACTTTATCGCTGCTGTAATCCTACAAATATGCGAAGGATTACAGATTGATAAACGGTTCCATTCGGCCAGACATGCCCAAAGTGCCAGATTAGTGGAAAGGCATAACAGAATTATAAAGAACAAGCTCGCTAAGACGTGTGCTGGCACCAAGTTAAAATGGCCGGACGCCTTACCGATCGTGTCGCTGTCGATGAGAACAACCCCTCAAATTAAGACTGGGTTCTGTCCCTTTGAGGTGGTAATGGGGAGGCCTGCTAATATTTGGGGTATGCCAAAAAGTCGCTTGTTGCGGGATATAGAGAATGTGCTTCTTTCAGATTACTGTAACCAGTTGACTAAAAATCTATTTTCAATTTATCACCAGGTGCGAGAGGCATTACCTGTACGGTACAAGGGTCCTTGTCACAGTCTAAGACCGGGGGACTGGATCCTCACGAAAGTTTTCGAGAGGTCGTCTTGCCTTGCACTGCCGTGGAGGGGTCCCTACCAGGTCCTGCTAGTCACCCAGACTGCTGTGCGGGTAGCAGGGCGTAAGAACTGGATCTGCGTGACACACACCAAACGGATCCCGAGCCCGTGCCATACGATACAGAAGACATAGAATCCCTTTCCAATGCTGTAACCAACGTGCCTGAAACAGCAACAACCGACAAGAGAGTATCGGAGACCATTCCAGAATTCGTAAGGCCAGACAAAACGGCCATCTTGTCTCCGCACTCTCCAACAGTGGTACTTCCGGATCAGTCATTTTCTGACCCCATTTCCGTTCACTCGCCACCTCCAGTGGGAAGTGACGACATACTGTTATCCGATCCTTCGGCACCAGAAATTGTGAAATATAATTTACGTCCAAGAAAATAGACGTACGGCACGGTTTGACTGTGCGATCGAGGAAATCATTTGAGGGCTTGCCTTTTGGCCCGACTGTACGAAAGGATTCTGGTGGCTAAGGGTTGTGGGAAAGACATTAAGAAGACGCGCGACTGGAGTGGCCAGCAAACGAACAATTGGTGTTTTTTCGATTAAAGACGACAATGCCTGCACCCGCTACCACTCGTACCGAACTTTTAGATAAATATGTGACTAGCAGAGACAATGATCAAGCATGTAATGGGACCCCGAAAGTGTATTGTTGCCTTTTTGTAATAATAACTGGGTTTTTAGTAACTATTGGTTTTGGGTTATGGTATCTGGAGGAAGCATATCCGCTAGAGGACTTTTTACCTGTTGAAAATGTATCTGTTTTCCCCACTCCTTCCGTGCAATTGCATACCTTGTCGCCTAGAGATTCTTTGCATAGACGGAACTATCAGAATAATACTCTTTTGTTAATAATGATTGCCACTCATGCAATTTTGAATAGGACCAACTGCTAGATCTGCTCACATCTACCGCAACATGGGGATAAGGGGCTAGGTTGGTACATTCATCCTTTACCTGCTTGTTATTCTTCTCTTAGAGCACTATTCTTTGGCCAATGGAATGATAGCATCTCAGGGAACTTTGATGGTACAAATTTGAATAGTTTTGAAAAGCGTGTTTTGATGCCCCTGGGATGCTCGCTTTTTGCAAATGGGAGTAAGCCAAACGTTGCTTCTGTTAGGCCCTCTGATAGATTGTCTCGTCCTTTTCAGTGTTTGATCTCTTTCAAAATGGTTCCTATAGGCAATAAGGATGCCACGCCTCCATCTTATTCTGTTAACCATAGCCCCGATTCAGTATCCTTCTGCATACAGAGGAATGGAACACGGTCAATGGGTAATTTTAGAAAATGTGCCAACGTTGCGAATTTGACTAGTGAGAACAGACCTCTGTACGTAGATGAACCTGTCTATTTCGTTTGCAGTAATGTGGCATTTCCATGGTTGCCCAGGGATTGGCAAGAAACCTGCTATTTAGGGATTCTATTACCTGGGGTATTTATTGCCAGTACTGCAGAAATTTCGAAGACTCGTCCACGAAGAGATGTGAAGGGGGATACTCCAGCACAACCTCTAGGTGACATCATGAAATCCTTTGTGCCATTTTTTGGGCAAATTACGAATTCTGAAGATATCAGGGGACTAGCGAGAGTAATGGAGAGAACCATCAATCGGACCACTGACATACTCTATAATATGACGTTAGAACAGAAAGCGATAAGATTAGTAGCTCTTCAGAACCGGATGGCATTAGATGTCATTCTGGCAGAGCGTGGAGGAGTATGTAAATTAGTGGGGTCCGCTTGCTGAGTTTACGTACCAGACTCCTCTCCAACAATCTTTAGGGCGATCCAAAATCTACATGTTCTTAGTTCAGAAGTACATGTTCCTGAGGCAAATTTGGAACTTAGTGCATGGTTTTGGGACCTCCTACGGTCGTGGGAATGGAAGTTGTTTTCAGCCCTGCTGATTATCTTGGGTAGTTTTCTGTTCCTTTGTTGTTGTATACAGTGTCTCCCTGGTATATGTTCAGTATTAGGGGGGTGTTGCGCGCAAGCAACAAGTGTATTAGGGCATAAAATATACGCCCCAGATAAGGTTTCCAAGGATTATGTGTTGAAAGAAACTCTAGTGTCTGATCTAATGGCAATAGATATGTCTGACAATGATTTGGGGTGTATAGACGTTGAAATGTGGAGTTAGTCGCAAAGTGATTAAAAGTAGTTTAGCGCTGGGCATAGGCCAAAAGGAGGGTTTGTTAAAACTGATATAACATTGTTTCATCCTCGTTGTATATATTGGCCTATGCCCAGTCGCTTTGCGAGGAAATCCGTATTGCAAGGTCGCAACCTTAAATTAATCAAGCCTCCATTTTAGGTTAAAGCCGCCATTTTAGTTTATTGTGCAAAGTCACCCTGTGGCCTAAAATGGCCGACCTGTGTTCTCTTGTTCTTGCTTTAACCTCTTCAACCTCTGTAGGAGAGTTAATGTCCAACCTGCCTGCAGGCAACATGTTAGGGTCATGTAGACCTTGTCCTTTGTTGACCTCGGGATCAGGGGATTACTTGAATCGGCGATGTTAACCTACAAGTATATAAGAACAATAACGTTATTTAAACATGTCATGCGAAACATCTGTTTGACCTGTATTAAAACAAATGTGTAAAGTTAAACCCAGAGAATAATAGTGTTTGTTAGTAAATGCATTAAAAATTAAACCGCATGCACAAGATATGTAAATTAGGAACAAACCTGGCGTGACCCTAGCCCAGTACATGATTAACTTGTAGGAGGCTGGACATCGTTATAAAGAAACTGTATAAATACGCTGATGTCCAGCTAGCAATCCCTGTTCACTGCTCACATTGAACCCTGCTGGTGGTCTCTGTGATGTATTGACGGCCAAATAGCTATTTGTGTATTTTGTTTTGTAATCTGTACAGTATTGCAATAAAGATTCTGGGAATCTTTACAAGCCCGGGTCGGTGTATTTCTCTTTGCATGGTGTAAAAGCCTTAATATTGTATTTTCTGATTCCACAGATGGCGCCCGAATAGGGCCCCTCAAGATCGACTTTGTCTTGTTGAAGGTTGGCTCGGCTATCGGACCGGAATCGGACAGTGCCAACAGAAACGGCCACTCTGGACGAGAAGTGAATTCCTCCACAGAACTGCATGATCCGATCCCTGAACACGTCTTGACGAGGGTCCATATATCGAGGTGGGTACATTTGCCGAAATCACCAGACACTTGGGTCCTTAGAATTGTCCTTAGTAACCCGATTCTGGGAATCTTTACAAGCCTGTGTCGGTGTATTTCTCTTTGCATGGTGTAAAAGCCTTAATATTGTATTTTCTGATTCCACAGGTCCTCTGTGTCTTGCTGCCCAACAAGGAAAGGGGTACTTACCAGTGCATGGTTGAGGAGGTCAAAGACATGTGGCCTAATCTTGATCCAGCATCCATTTCAATGGATTTTGAACAGGCTGCTATTGGGGCAGCAAGAGCAACATTTCCATGCTCCCAATTACATGGCTGCCTTTTTCACCTAGCCTGCAATGTCCGCAAGAAGCTTGCTGCGGGAGGTCTGCTCCCAAGGTACAACACTGAACCGGAATTCGCACTGGCAGCGCGCATGATCATTGCGCTTGCCTTTGTGCCAATTCAAGACCTGGACAGAGCCGTGGTCATAATGGACAGCGCAATGCCTGCAGAGTTGGTGCCAGTCCTGTGCTGGTTTGAGGACAATTACATGGGCCGCCAGAACCCTGAACGCAGCCGCTGCCGTGCTGTGTTCCCACCAAAGATGTGGTCGGTGTTCGAAAGAACTCGCCAGGACCAGGCACGAACTAACAACTTTGCGGAAGCTGCCCACCCCAGGATGCAAGCTGAGTTTGGCACGGCCCACCCTACTCTGTGGAAATTTGTAGACGGGGTACGGTTGATAGAAAAGGGTAGAGACCAACTGTACGAGGAATACATTCATGGCAAATGCCCGCCTGCAAAGCGTAAGAGGTACCTGGATCGGAACAGGAGGGTGCAGAACATTGTGGCGAACTATGGAGAGCATGATGTTTTGGGTTACCTCCGCGGTCTTGCCCACAATTTTTTAATGGAGTAGACACTGATGGATTTCCCACTATTTTAAGGTGTTTGTGCACATTGCAATTATAAACATATCATCCATGCAGTACTGTGTTTTCGTATTTTCATTGGGGTGTGTTTTTTTTATCTGTGTGCCATTGCTTGTGGCACCCCATTGAGAGGGTTTCTGGATATAGGGGTGGTGTGAATATGAGACAAATGCAAGATTGTCACGGCAAAACATACTGAAATATGTAGCTATTATTGTTTGATTATGATAATGAATGTCAGTGTTCAAATATGTCATTTGTGCACACAACAACCACAAGGTGGGTTTGCCCTTGTGGTTAAGACATCCGCCACATAGGCTTGCATGCCCTGGTTCATGGCTAAACAGAACATTTCTTTAAATAAAAATAATGGCAAGATTTGCTCATAAAAAAAAACAAGCTTTAGCTCAGCCAGGAACTATGGGTTGCAGGACTGCAGGCGGAAAACTTAACCACACGGCCAAACTGCTCCTGTGATTTGAAAGAGCACAAGGTACATACTTCACCAGCATCATTTAGTATTTTGCACCAAAAAAAGTATATATATATATATATATATATATATATATATATATATATATATTGTTATATGTATATTACACTGCCACAATAGTGGCAGTGTAGTTATGGTTAAGTTGTTAAGTTGGTGTTTTCATAGGAAGAGCACTTTTTGGGCGGCTTATAACTTCGCCCCCTCTTGACGAATCCTCACCAAACTTTACAAAAAAGTATATGGCCCAGTCTGAATTCATTTGGAAAGTTTGGTGAGGATTCGTCGAGGGGGGGAAAAGTTATAGGGGGGGTCCCAACATTTCTGTTTTTTTCCCATAGACTGAATGGGAAAAAAATTTTGCTCACGCCTGCAGCCCAAACCGCTGGACGGATTTTCACCAAATTTGGACCAGGAGCAGCGGCTTGGTCCGAAAGCATGCTTTTGCAAATTTGGTGAAAATCCATCCAGTATTTATTTTTTAAATGACCAAAAAGTAGGTAAAAAATAATTAGTGATATCTGTGTTCGCTTCGCAGACACACTTCCCTGTTCGCTCCGTGGACAGGACGGTGATTGGGCAAGCAGCGTGTATGATGTCCACGGACATCTGACGTGCTCTCTCATTGGATGCGGTGAAAGCTTGCAGTGCCTCTGGCTTCAGAGACGCCCGCCATCTTTCTTTCCCGCATGAGAGGCTTTGTCAGGTTTGTCTCCTGTTCCTCCCACCCCCAATCATGCCCGTGTGTCCTTTCTGTCCCGCCCACCCCACCTCATGCCCCGTGTGTCTCTCTCCCTCCCCCCCACCCCCCTGCTCATGCCCCGTGTGTCTCTCTCCCTCCCCCCACCGCCCGCTCATGCCCCGTGTGTCTCTCTCCCTCCCCCACCCCCGCTCATGCCCCGTGTGTCTCTCTCCCTCCCCCCCACCCCCCGCTCATGCCCCGTGTGTCTCTCTCCCTGCCCCCACCCCCCGCTCATGCCCCATGTGTCTCTTCCCTACCCCACACCCCCCACTCATGCCCCGTGTGTCTCTTCCCTCCCCCACCCCCCGCTCATGCCCCGTGTGTCTCTTCCCTCCCCCCACCCCCGCTCATGCCCCGTGTGTCTCTCTCCCTCCCCTCCACCCCCCGCTCATGCCACGCGTCTCTCTCCCTCCACCCACCCCCCGCTCATGCCCCGTGTGTCTCTTCCCTCCCCCCACCCCCCGCTCATGCCCCGTGTGTCTCTCTCCCTCCCCCCACCCCCCGCTGATGCCCCGTGTCTGTCACCTGCTGCCCCCATTCCCCGCTCATGCCCCGTGTCTGTCTCCTGTTGCCCCCCACCCCCTGCTCATGCCCCGTGTGTCTCTTCCCTCCCCCCCAACCCCCGCTCATGCCCCATGTGTCTCTTCCCTCCCCCCCACCCCCCGCTCATGACCCGTGTGTCTCTTCCCTCCTCCCACTCCCCGCTCATGCCCCGTGTGTCTCTTATCTCCCCCCCACCCCCTGCTCATGCCCCGTGTGTCTCTCTCCCTCCCCCCCACCCCACGCTCATGCCCCCAGTCTGTCTCCTGTTGCCCCCACCCCCGCTCATGCCCCGTGTCTGTCTCTGTTGTTCCCCCCACACCACACTCATGCCCCGTGTCTGTCTCCTGTTCCCCCACCCCCCGCTCATGCCCTGTGTCTGTCTCCTGTTGCCCCACCCCCCGCTCATGCTCGTGTCTCTCCTGTTGCCCCCCGCCCCCCTGCTCATGCCCCGTGTCTGTCTCCTGTTCTCCCCACCCCCCGCTCATGCCCCGTGTCTCTATCCTGTTGGTCCCATCCCCCGTGTCTGTCTCCTGTTCTCCCCACCCCCCGCTCATGCCCCGTGTCTCTATCCTGTTGGTCCCATCCCCTGTGTCTTCCTCCTATTCCCTCCCACCCCCTGCTCATGCCCCGTGTCTTCCTCTTGTCCCCCCTCCTATGATGCCCCTTGTTGACCTCTTGTTCCACCCACGCCCCGCTCATGCCCCGTGTCTCCCTTCTTTCCCCCCACCCCCCGCTCATGCCCTGTGTCTGCACTGTTGGAGCAGGGCAGACACGGGGCATGAGCGGGGGTGGGGGCCCCACCTTGCCCTACCCCCGCTCATGCCCTGTGTCTCTCCTGTTCACCCCACCCCCGCTCATGCTCCGTGTCTGTCTCCCTCCTTTTCCCCCCCTCATGGCCCATGTCTCCCCTGTTCCCCCCCACCCCCGCTCATGCCCCGTGTGTCTCTGAACCCTCCCCTCCACCCCCCGCTCATGCCCTGTCTCTCCCCTCCCCCCACCCCCCGCTCATGCCCCATGTGTCTCTCCCCCACCCCCTCGCTCATGCCGTGTGTCTCTCTCCCCCCCACCCCCGCTCATGCCCCGTGTGTCTCTCTCCCTCCCCCCCACCCCCGCTCATGCCCCGTGTGTCTCTCCCCTTCCCCCCTACCCCCCGCTCATGCCCCGTGTGTCTCTCTCCCTCCCCACACCACCCGCTCATGCCCCGTGTGTCTCTCTCCCACCCCCACCCCCCGCTCATGCCCCGTGTGTCTCTCTCCCTCCCCCCACACCCCACTCATGCCCCGTGTGTCTCTCCCCTCCCCCCCACCCCCCGCTCATGTCCCGTGTCCCTCTCCCTCCCCCCACCCCCGCTCATGCCCCGTGTGTCTCTCTCCCTCCCCCCACCCCCCGCTCATGCCCCGTGTCTGTCTCCTGTTGCCCCCCACCCCCCGCTCATGCCCCGTGTCTGTCTCCCCCCACCCCCCGCTCATGCCCCGTGTCTGTCTTCTGTTCCCCCGCTCATGCCCTGTGTCTGTCTTCTGTTCCCCCCGCTCATGCCCCGTGTCTGTCTCCTGTTCTCCCCACCCCCTGCTCATGCTCTGTGTCTGTCTCCTCTTCCCCCCACCCCCCGCTCATGCCCCTTGTCTGTCTCCTGTTGCCCCCACCCCCGCTCATGCCCCGTGTCTGTCTCCTGTTCCCCACCTGCTCATGCCTCGTGTCTGTCTCCTGTTCCCCCCACCCGCTCAAGCCCCGTGTCTGTCTCCTGTTCCCCCACCCGCTCATGCCCCGTGTCTCTCTCTTGTTGTCCCCCACCCCCCCACTCATGCCCCGTGTCTGTCTCCTGCTCTCCCCACCCCCCGTGTCTGTCTCCTGTTCCTCCCACCCCCCGCTCATGCCCCGTGTCTGTCTCCTGTTGCCCCCCACCCCTCCGCTCATGCCCCGTGTCTGTGTCCTGTTCTCCCCACCCCCCGCTCATGCCCCGTGTCTGTTGTTCCCCCCACGCCCCGCTCATGCCCCGTGTCTGTCTCCTGTTCCCCCACCCCCTGCTCATGCCCCGTGTCTGTCTCCTGTTCCCCCCACCCCCCGCTCATGCCCCGTGTCTGTCTCCTGTTGCCCCCCACCCCTGCTCATGCCCCGTGTCTGTCTCCTGTTGCCCCCCACCCCCCGCTCATGCCCCGTGTCTCTCTCCTGTTGGCCCCACCCACCCGCTCATGCCCCGTGTCTGTCTCCTGTTGCCCCCACCACCACTCATGCCCCCTGTCTTCCTCTTGTCCCCCCTCCTATGATGCCCCTTGTTGACCTCTTGTTCCCCCCACCCCCCGCTCATGCCCCGTGTCTCTCTCCTGTTGCCCCCCACCACCGCTCATGCCCCATGTCTTCCTCTTGTCCCCCCTTCTATGATGCCCCTTGTTAACCTCCTGTTCCCTCCCACCCCCTGCTCATTCCCTGTGTCTTCCTCTTGTCCCCCCTCCTATGATGCCCCTTGTTGACCTCTTGTTCCACCCACCCCCCGCTCATGCCCCGTGTCTCCCTTCTTCCCCCCCACCCCTCACTCATGCCCCATGTCTTCCTTCCCCCCCCACTCCCCGCTCATGCTCTGTGTCTGCACTGTTGGAACAGGGCAGACACGGGGCATGAGCGGGGGTGGGGGCCCCACCTTGCCCTACCCCCGCTCATGCCCCGTGTCTCTCCTGTTCACCCCCACCCCCGCTCATGCTCCGTGTCTGTCTCCCTCCTTTTCCCCCCGCTCATGGCCCGTGTCTCCCCTGTTCACCCCCACCCCCGCTCATGCCCCGTGTCTCCCTTCTTCCCCCCCACCCCCACTCATGCCCCGTGTCTCCCTTCTTTCCCGCTAATGCCCCGTGTCTCCCTTCTTCCCACCCGCACCACCCGCTCATGCCCCCCTTCTTTCCCGCTCATGCCCCGTGTCTCCCTTCTTTCCACCCCCTGCTCATGCCCCGTGTCTCTCTCCTGGTCTTCCTGACCCCCCGCCAATGCCCTGCTGTGTTCTCTTTATACACCCTGCCTTCCCTTTCCCTGGTGTCCATCTTGGTAAAAGATTTTCCTTCCTACACCGGGACGCCTGCCTGCGGCGTCCCGGTTTGGCAAGAAAAATCTTTTTTTTTACCACCCCGGGTTCCCACTTTGAGAACCTAGGATGCTAGTGGTCTTCCTCCATTGAAAAGGACGTTATGGCTACGTTGCACTAATAAAAAACGATGAAATTCAGTAAAAAAAATGTGTTAAAGTGACTTTATGGTTAAGTTGCACTAATGAAAACCTATGAAATTCAGTAAAAAAACTTTGTTAAAGGGACGTTATGGATAAGTTGCGCTACTAAAAACCTATGAAATTCATTAAAAAAACTTTGTTAAAGGGACGTTATGGTTAAGTTGCGCTACTAAAAACCTATGAAATTCAGTAAAACAACTTTGTTAAAGGGACGTAATGGTTAAGTTTCGCTACTAAAAACCTATGAAATTCAGTAAAAAAACTTTGTTAAAGGGACGTTATGGTTAAGTTTCGCTACTAAAAACCTATGAAATTCAGTAAAAAAACTTTGTTAAAGGGACGTTATGGTTAAGTTGCGCTACTAAAAACCTATGAAATTCAGTGAAAAATCTTTGTTAAAGGGACGTTATGGTTCAAAGTAAAACCGAAAAACCCCTGAAATTCAGCAGTTATGGTAAGAAAAGCAACCATAACTCACGCCACCATGCACTGCTAACACTAACACCCAGAACATCAAAGATGACATCACAAATGTCATTGATGACATCACGGATGACATCACATGTGCATTTACTTTTCATAAAAACTCTGTACAAGGGTTTCTTATAATGCTGACCAAAAACTGTCAAGGATCATTGGGATAAATATCATGAGCTGATTAGTGCATTAAGCAATGCATTGATATAAATAGCATTCTATTATGAAGTTCTATCCAGTATACTAAGCTACTCATGCAGAAACATAGGCAGTGTGTGCAGCATACATGATGAAGGTGCCATATTCATAATCTTGCCATGTTGAATAGTGAAATGATAACTGCTTTCTTATTAGAGTTTTGCGTACTGTGAAACATGTAATAAGTAGATAATAAAACCCACTTAATACATAATTATTACAGACAAAACACAAACAGACAACAACACATACAAATATGAGTATATAAAGGGACAGTGAAGTAAACAAAAAAGCAGAAGTAGTAGCAGAAAGAGTTCATAACCGAACTGATTGTCTTTATGCAGAGAAACTATTGCTCTGTTTCAAAGCTGCTACTTACCATATGTATGTGTATCACATGATGTGACTGCACCCAAAGGAAAGGAGAGTGAGTATAATGTATACAAATATGAGCATATACAGGGAAGGTAGAGTAATAAAAATAAAACTATGAGAAAGTGCTGTTAACCCTAATGATTATCTTCATGCAAAGAAAGGATTGCTCTCTTTCAAGCCTGTGTCTTCCGCTATGTATATGTTTCATATGATGTGACTTGACCCTAAGTCTACAAATATAGTACCTTTTCAATGTTTACTTCCTGACTGTTACTGAAGAAAAACTATGTGGCTTAGATATGTCAGTAAAGGAAAAAAAAGGGATAGCCAGCCATGTGATGTCATCAGTGATGTCATCAATGACATTTGTGATGTCATCTTTGATGTCCTTGGTGTTAGTGTTAGCAGTGCACGGTGGCGCGAGTTATGGTTACTTATCTTACCATAACTGCCGAATTTCAGGGGGTTTTCGGTTTTACTTTGAACCATAACGTCCCTTTAACAAAGTTTTTTCACTGAATACATATATATATATATATATATATATATATATATATATATTCTATATATCATTGCGTGCGCCTGTGGCTGACAATGAGAGGGGTGCGGTGGAGGGGGGTTATTATAATAGTTAGTACTTGCAAATCAATGCCTACATCATCAAGTTTTAATCTGACAGAC
This sequence comes from Ambystoma mexicanum, assembly GCF_040938575.1. Lineage (NCBI taxonomy): Eukaryota > Metazoa > Chordata > Amphibia > Caudata > Ambystomatidae > Ambystoma > Ambystoma mexicanum. Next base: position 1,221,674,743 of record NC_090934.1, on the reverse strand, counting down.
ACAGCACTGGTGCGCCAAGTGACTCACAGGACACAGCAAATATGCGATATAACATGCATACAGGCGGCATATATTGAATACATGTATTGTACATGATGTTTTGTGCCAGCTGGCACTCTCCAGGAAACACTCTTTCCCCTGTCGGCCCCGATTTTTATTTTAGATGCAGCTTCTGACGCAGCAGGAGTCACTTGAGCCCAATTCTTTTCAAATGCAAGTTACACGTTGACAGGCACAGTACCTGTCAATGTGCTGCATTTGAAAAGAATTATGCTTTTAAATTTGGCGTGAGGGAGTTTAGACGTGGCTGCAATGTCAGCCACGTCCAAACGCCCCTCGCGCCAAATCGGCGGCACCAGAAAGGCTAGTGCGCCGAAATGGGTGCTCCGAACTGGCCGCTGTGCCAAAGTGGTCGCGCCAAACCGGCCCACGCCGAATTGGCGGCACCAAAAAGGGGTGTACCAGACCTAAAATCCCAAGTCCCAATTCCTTATCTGGTAGCACCCCCTGGTGTCTCACAAAGTCACTATGAGTCTCTGAGCGGTTGGGTGACTAGTAAACCTTCCACATTGTATTATTTGAGCCTCTATGGTGGAGTTGCCCGACAGTGCTCTCAAGTCAGGTCCCAAATAACGTCTACTGGAGTAAGACTTCAGCACACCCCTCTCCGGCCCCCCTTTCTCTAGAGCCTGTCTGGTTTCAGTTATTGTGGCCCCAGCTAAGAGCATCCGTTTTCTGTGTAAGTTTCCTGCCTGCTCTAATTTGTCTTCCAGGGAGAGCCCACCACCTCATTGAAGCACGTGTCGCCCCCAGCTCCCAGTCTTCCATTCTGGTGTGAACCGACCGCAGGCTCTGATCTCTCCTTCAAAAATAAACCCACAACAGGCTCTGGTTTCTTCAACAGGTGTGAGCCCACAACGGGTGCTGGTTCTCTTTGACAAGTGGGGCCCACAACAGCTTTCTTTGTCGAGTGGTGTTCTCTTCAGGTTCCGCAGTTCTTCCCTCAGTGTCTGAGAAGGCTGGCACTGATTATCTCTCATCAGTAGTATCTGCTGCCCATAAGGTTAGCTATAGCCACAACAGGCTTTTTGGTTTCTTCTTGGTGCTCTGTCTGAGCCTGTGTGTCTTTCTCCTGGGGTTATGTTCTTTCCCTAGGAATGTCGCCCTCTCAGGGTCTGGGGCCGTTCCTTGAGCAGAGCTCTCTTATAGATGCCGGCTCTTCCCAGGATCTGGGGCCCTTCCTTGAGCAGGGCTCTCTTATAGGGGCCAGCTCTCTCCCAGGGTCTGGGGCCCTTCCTTGAGCAGGGCTCTCTTATAGGCACCGGCTCTCTCCCAGGGTCTGTGGCCATTCCTTGAGCAGGGCTCTCTTAGAGATGCTGGCTCTCTCCCAGGGTCCGGGGCCCTTCCTTGAGCAGGGCTCTCTTATAGATGCTGGCTCTCTCCCAGGGTCTGGGGCCCTTCCTTGGGCCGCCTCACTTTCAGGGTCTGGCTCTGCCCCCTTCCCTTCCTTGTGCTAGCCCTCTCCTTGGGTCTGGATCTCTTACTGGGTCTAATCTCCAAGTGCTGCAATCAGCAGCACCTGGAATTCTCAGTTCCATGTAATAATGTCCCTGCAGAAATGTCTCCTGACAACAATGTCACAGTTTCTTTTCAGAGGCATTACTACATTTAACATGCAGGGGACAACCCCGCTATTTTTTACAAGGGGAGCAGGGGACATCCGCGCAACACGTCCTCATACATAATATCACCATATATAATGTTGCCAATGGCTTTCCCGGCGACATTATGTATGGGTACACTATTTACGGGGACATTATTAGTGTGTGGTGTGTTCCTGGTGTTCGTCGTGTTGGTAGAGGAGCTGCAGCCAAGAGTGTGTTTTCACTGTTTTTTGAAAGGAGGAGCCAAGAACATAAAAACTTGCACCCGGATGTGGAGCGTCGCTGAGTGCGTGGAGTGTTCCTGGTGTTCGTGGTGGGCTGGTGAACGGTGACCGCAATGGAGCTTAACATGCCCCTGAAGCCTTGCAGTCAAACAGACCTTACTCGAAGAAACGCGACCGAAAAGGAATCTAGTACATTCTAACCAACTCAAGAGAATCAACGTCATCATCGTATGACCAAACATCTGATTCATCTTTTGTGGCAAGGGAATACCCTAGAATTAGAAGAACAATACCGCCAAGTCTTTAGAGTTGAATTAATCCAACATCCAAATTAGAGAGTTGGCTGAAAGGGTGTTACTGGACTTAAGACCCAACATAACATCAGGGCTCTGTATCACGGTGACCCCTTTCACAAAAATGTATGAACATTTCAATGCCAACTACATGGACCAGAACACACTAATTGCCTTAATGAACTCTAAAATGGTGAACATGAAAATGAAAGAACAAGTTCACAATGACGTGCAAAAACTAGAAATATCATCGATGCTACTAAAGGAACAACTAAAAAACAATGCAGATGATAAAAGACTCCTTGCGGAAGTCGCACACAAAGCACTGATGATTCTAAAAAAAGTCCCCCTTTAGTCAGGATACTCTCTAAGACATGCAAGGGATGGACCACAACAGAAAGACGGTGAGCAGTCGGACCCCCAAGATATTAAGCTGCAAACTGTCCAACAAAATAAGGCAGCTACTCGGGATGCAGGAGCAACTGAGGCTGACACACATGTGAACGTGATACTTGAAGAGGGTGACCGGCGAGAGACACTGAAAAGTTCCGAAAATGCTCGACTGTAAATCAAAGTGAACAAAGAGAAATCGAACCATTAGAGCTAATACTGGAACAGCAAGCAGCCCAGCCTTGGACGTCTGCTAACACTCAAGTTGTGGTTGGGAACCCAGAAGAACCAGATAATGATAATGTGGGAAATAACACAACACAAAACAACAAAACCTATGTGATTTTTGGCAAACAAAAAATTGCCACAACTACAAAAAGCAGGGAAGCGACTCTTAGCCAAGCCAAATGCAAAAAGAAAACAGAAAATCAGCAACTTGGCAAGAGTACAAAAGTGAACAGTTCAAGAACATTTCTGAGAAACCTGAAATCATTGAATGCCACCATTCAAAAAGCTGTCGAGGTGAAAAGGACACAATCCTCGGTACTCACAGACAAGGTTCAAAACAGAATAACTAAGCAAAAGGAAACCCAAACTGGGCAAACTCAAAGGGGAGAAGGTATTAGACGAATTGTTGCATGTGTCTATAGATGACACGGGTGGCGAGGAAGAAGCCCGGGAAAAACACAGTTCCAATGACAAAAGGAAATATTATGTAGTGACTCTGAAGAGGAGCTAGAGTCTTTTACTCCTCCCAGACAACTACTGTAAAAACGTCAACAAAAATCTGCACAATCATCCTCTCCCCTGAACCACAATCAAAACCAATTTTCGATCACTTTGTAGGAAAGCAGCAGCCCTTGGTTTGCTTTGAAAAAATAGCTGATCGAAGGGCAGCTATTGAAGTGAAAAATGTGATGGTTAAGGAATCCTTACCACTGCAGCAGATCGAAAGACTGCATCATGAAAATGGGGGACGAACCACAGAAACCGTGATGGCCAACTTACTACGGGGACAAAAAAAGAGAAAACCAGATAGGCACCATGAGAGAGAGAGAATGACTGGCGAGTTGACACCCCGATGCCATCCCAACTTGGCCACAGGAATTCTCACAAAAGGCAAAAAATGTATTCTAATTATTGCATTTTACTGGAAAGGTTATCGCCTTCAGACGACGGTCTTATCCTAAACAGGAACAATGTGCTCTGCCTTTTCCAACACCTTTCATACTTAAGATCGGTACTCTCTAAAGATATCAAAACAGTTGAATTTATTTAAGACTCAACTTTTCATAGAGTACTACTTCGTATTCATTCCAGATACACACGGGATACAATACTAAGTAGAATCAACGATATAAACTACTTGGGTTTTGACTTGGCGGAGATTAACCTTGAATCCAACTTGGGTAACACTACATCCATAACGAAATGGGACAACTACGAAGACCGAGGACCCTCGACCCAAACAGCTAGCCATAAAGCGAATCTAGTTATCGATCGAAACAACAAGATTGGCCTAATAGGTGTAGAGCAGACGCTGGAGGACTCGTACCAAATCGAGGGAGTCCGCCTCAAAACCCAAAAAGCAAATTAAGATCACGTTTCCGTGTAACCACAAGGAAGAGAAAATGGATGACAAAAGACAAACTTCTTCAAAAGGACAAAAAAACAGCGAAAGCTGGAGCTGGGTCGTAGAAGTCTTAAATAAAAACGCGGCAAGCTACTGTTGAAATAGCCCAGACAATAGAAAGTTTCATATGGGTTCTTGGAACATGAGGGGATTTGCGCATTTATTGCAGAACACTGCGAAGGCCTTGAGTGAACTAGACATACTGTGCCTTCAAGAAACCTGTCTAGTTACTAAGCCATGCGTAGAAGGCTACGAAATTATATTTATAAATCCTGCAATAAAACACCCAAAGGGCGTCCTATGTCTGGGTAATCACCCTGCTTAAAAAAAAAGTGTTATTCGCATTCTGGACTCCCAAAACCAGTCTCCCTACATTCAAACTTCCACTATAGAATCTTTATCGATAACAGAGGGAAAGAGAAAAAAACTACATGTCATTAACATATACTAGCAACACCAGGCAGCTGGGCCATGGACCTTCCTCGATGAAATATGTGATAAAATGGACAACAAAGAACCCGTCTATCGTCATTTGTGGAGACGTAAATATGGAATGTGTTGAGTTAAAAATAGGTAACATGAAAATAGGAAAAGATAGGGAACAATTGAACAAGATCAAAAAATCGTGGATGGAGGAAATGGAAGCAAGAGAAATCCGGGTGCTGAACAGGAACATCACAGGTGACATGCCTCCACAGGCAACCTGGCGTAGAGAAAATCAAGAATCAATTTTGAATTACTTCTCCATATCAGAATCACTGGTGAAAAAAACTTTCAACCTCAAAGTTGCAAACATGCCACAGAGCGATCACAATCTAGTAATAATCGCCTTTGTACAACACAAATGTTCAAATTCAGAAATATGTTCCCAAAGAATTGATATTGAACCAGGACGCAATAGGTTGAGACTAAACAACATAAAAATCATCAACATTAGGAATGAGTCCAACAACAAGATGAGTAACGATGGAAGGGACAAACTTGAATATACCTCTATACTACGACAATATAAAGAACTGAGATATGAAACTGGAAAACCAAGATTTAAACCTTGCACACCTTTGATCCAGATATTGCAGCTAAGAAAAGGGAATTACAAAAAAGTATCAGAGCAATTACGCAAACCAACTACGAAGATGGCCTTAAAGAAAAAAAGAAAATCAAAATGAAATATAACAACTGGTTAAAGTCACACAGATAATCATGGAACAAAGGGATGCTGACACGATGCTGGAGAGCATGGCCAGAAAAACATCAAGAGACTTTTGGTCAATAATAAATGGCACAGAGGCCCCTCAGGAAGCCCTGCCATTTAACATGGTGACAGAGGATCAGTGGATCAAACACTATACCAGCCTATGCGACAAACAAGACCCCCCAAGAACAAAAGTGTGAATTCACACACTCCTGGAATATTGACATCTCCAAGGAGGACATCATGGAAAACATCACATATGTTAGCTCTTCTAGGTCCCCTGGCCTTGATGACTTAACAAATTACATGTTAAAGCAAGATCCCAACAAATGGGCCGCCTTCTGTGATAAACTATTCCAGTTAATATTTAAGGAGCGCATGATACCAACATTGTAGAAAAGCGCTGTCATTGTACCTATATTTAAAAAGAGAGTAAGAAAAGTACATAACAATGATAGGCCGATGGCGCTTTTAGATGTGATGGGAAATATCTTTGCCACGCAATTGCAACACCATTTATCAGCCTGGATGAAAGAGTCTGGATCCTTTGACTGTAGACAGACGGGGTTGGTCAAGGGCGTTGTCTGTGAGCTAAACCTACTCATGCTCAACTTGCTTAAAATGGAAGCAATCAGAAAAAAAACAAAAGTCTATTTAGTATTTGAAGACTGGCTCAAGCCTTCAATGGGATCGATCGAGATCTTCTGTGGAGAAAGATGAAAGACCAAAACTGCCCAACGGGATTAATTATGGCGATTAAGGAACTTTATTCAAACACAGAGATGAACCTTATCAACACTAATGAAATATTCCAACGTGTGAAGCAAGGCTGCCCATTTGGTTCAATATTGTTCAGTTCAACCTATTCATAGCTGATATCTGCACCTCTTCGAGTGAAGCACAAACTACTACTCCAAAGATTAATAGGAACCACTTTCATTGGACGTTATACGCAGATGACATTGTCCTTCTGGACTTGACCCCAGTGGGGCTTCCGCTTAAATTAACAGCTTGCAGAAGTACATCTCGAACAATGGCCTGAAGATAAACATTTCCAAAACAGAGATCTTGGAATTAAAAAACCACAAAGGACTCAAAGGACAAGTGAAAAAGAAATTCCACTTGAAAATTGGACAGGAAACGCTAAAATGCGTAACCCAAACACAATATCTGGGAGTAGAGATTAACTCTAGCATTAGTGATGAACCAATGACACGGATAATCAGAATGAAGTGTGGACAGTTAACTGCGCAGGCTGCAATGATTAATAAAAAGTACTGAAAGTTCACTCTAAAACCAGTGATCAACTTTTATCGAGCTAAAGTGGTTCCAGCTCTAATTCATGGGGCAGAGGCTCTGCTGAGATGATCACATACAACGTGGCCTACATGTGAACACACCTTTTGGCAACCGCCTCCTGGAACCCCTACAGCCTGTATTAGATACGAGCTTGGTCTCATTTCAATTAATTCGAGAATCCATTGGAACACACTGTCCTTGTATAGAAAAGTGATTGGCACGCACAACCTCCCACAATTAACGTTCTTTCACTCTGGCCTTACAGACAAAAGTGAAACTCTGTTAGGCATATGGGGGGAAAAAACTGTGAGATAATGTTGGCTCAACTAAACACCACTAAAGAAGTGCTACAACATAATCCTAATGCAGTAAAGAAATAATTGTGGCAGCACGATTGCACCGAAACTACGGACCAAAGAGGGCTACATAGATGTATGCAGTTGGCAGCACCAGAAGCCAAGGCGTACAACGAGTTGCCTAAATACCTGGAAAAGTTCCCTAGCGAGCAGCTCAGAACAGCATTCAAGAAGTTCCGATTGAACCTCTTTCAAACTAATTAAGAAAAGGAATCCTCGACAATGATAGCAGTTGCAGATTTTGTACCAAAGCAGACGAAACGCTGCAACATTTGGTTCTGCACTGCCCTGACTTGCAATTAGTAAGAACAAGATATCTTGGATCCGAAATTGCAAAAAGACCGTCTTCGGGAAGTGAGAAATGGTGGCACGCAATGTCAGAAGGATCCAACAAAAAGGGGACAGTTGCGTTGGCACGCTACTTGGAACAACTAAACAAGAGACTGATGTGTTGTATGATGTTTATCTTGATTGATGTTAAAAAGCTTCTCTTTTTTGAAATTTTAAAAAGTTTGTAACAAACTGTAATAAAAAATATAAATGATTACCTGATACCGAACCCTCTCTGCATCACATGATTTATTATTCCATGCCTTGGGTTACCAGTGTTCAGCTTATCTGTGTTTACATGCTGTGCTACCTGGAAGCCAATCCCCTTCTGAGGGAAGCGCCCACCATTCCCTGGAAAGCCAAAGGCAGACCCGGGTTGTTGCCTCCAGGAGAGCATTCATGGTATAAACACTGCTGTCAATAGCACTAAAGATTGATGGATGGAAGGTTTTGAATCAATCATAACCATTGGCATTGCGCTGAGAAACTTTCCATATGCATGTCAGGCGTGCCCCTTACTCAAATGGGTCAGACCAATCCGAACTGCTAGGTCACATCCTTTCTGCACATAACCACTAGCAACCACAGAGATGTTCTTGTCCCATTTGGGGGTCTTCTGTGACGTGAATCTTGGGGCTCTAAGCACAGCAAGCTTGTGAACCTGGCCTGGGCATAGCCTGCACTTAGAACAACATGTGTTCCACTGAAGAGGTTTTAAGTGACGTTGTTTTAGTGTTTTTCCAGCACTGCTGTTAGCAGCGTGGGTGTTCACCCCTGCTATGCCACTTGAGGTTTTACTTTGCTGCAATGGGAACGCAGGCTAGTGTGTATGTCTGGATCGGGCGGAAGTAGGCAGAGGGCGGGGAAGGGATTGGGAGAATGCAGGAAACAGCATGAAGAGGTGACGGCCGGAAGTGACAGGGTGGGAAGGTAACTGGAGTGGGACAGCTGGAAGGTGAAGGGGGGACCCTCCTCTAAAATTATAGTATTTCTAAAGGATGCAGGGTAAAAGGGGGCTACCCACTTCGAGATACAGAATCGGTGCATGACAGGTACCCCAAGAAAAAAAGAAAGACGGTGTTTGATGGTGTGGGAAAAAAGTCGAGGTAATTCCTTTCGCTCCTTTTTTCCCCGCAACGTCAAACTACAAGTTTGGGGGTATTACCACTGGCGGAATTACCAGATGTTAATTCTACAGATTTTTGGAGGTAAAGTGGAGCTTCTACCTCCAGCATGAGACTGGAGGTAGATCCTCCATTCAGTAATTCTGCCGGTGGTAATACCGCCAAAAATCCCCACTGGAATCCTATGGACTCCATGAAATGGGGATTTACACTGTCAAACCACCCCTTGTAATCCATCGGTAATACCGCCGGACCAAGTGGTGATAACGGTAGTACAGTTTGGTGGTATCCTGGTGGTATTCCTGCGCAGATAACACAAAACTTGTAATGAGCCCCAGTGCGGCAAAGGAGACACGCTAAGGAACTGTACTGCTAAGGCCGTACGCCCTCATTACAAGGTCCCCAGTCAGGAAAAACTGCTGGTACAATTGCTGGTAATACTGGCACCAGCATTTTTTCCAGACCGGGGAAACACAAGTTTGCTGGTGGTGGCAGTGATCTACCGGCAGACCTGACCTGCTGGTAGATCAGGCTCCTCCCGGCAAATAAATGCTATCCACATGATGATAACTTAAAAACCTTTTCTTCTTAAAGGCTCTTGTAGGTTGTTTGGACTTAAGGAAAGGAAACCCTCTGATAAGGTTGGTTTCTTCATTTGGAGAGAAACTGAACCAGCATATGGCATTATTGCCCCATCTGAAGCTTTGTGTAGCGGCACAAAGTTTGCAACTGGAAAGTTATCTCAGAAACATGGAAGAACCAATGCCTTTTTCTTACGCAAATAGCTATTCACAGATTCAACACTATCTGGACCTGCCCAATGTGCTGATGTTGTGTTAGACTAATGAGATGGCAAAGTAAGCAATTACAAGCTGGCACGTGACAGAGCAGGCTACTGTGTTATTGAAAGGGGCACGCCTATGACCTTCTGGTGAGTGGTCAGACAGTTTTAATTAAACTCCCTGACAGCCTTCACCTGCGCTGCTGAAGTGGCGGAAAGGAAGCTTCCGGAGGAACAGCAGTATTACTTAATGCGTCAATTACATCTATAATTGCATGTATTTTATTCGGTCTGATGTATTTAGGGCGTCTCTTAGAGCCCATCAATTGTTGCCTTGCAGTAACTTCTCAGTGATTTTATACTGACATATAAAAGTGGAAAAAACCTCCTGTGAACAAGAAAGATAAAATAAACACGCTTTTATCAGTGGGTTGTATTAGTTAAGATGAAGGAATTAGAACGGGTGTGTGAATACAGGTCAAATCGCCTATTGAAGGCAGGGGCATAACATTGGCTCAGGTAGCATAGAAGTTAAACTTGGGGGCGGCAACCCCCCAATTTTGAGATGGAGCGGCAAACAACAGTCTCAGGTTTCAAGAAGGTAAGCAGCAGCAACATTTTGGGGATCGTGCTAATGTGGGCACTGTGTGCACCAACCATGTAGTTTGGTTTTGCTCCGCTTTGGTCGAAGGTAGTCACCATTCGCTATTCAGTGGCTCCAAGCGGGCATCGAATTGCTGGTAGTGACCAGCTGACCTCGTGCGGTGGGTGCAACGTGGGGTGCCTTCGGTGTAGGATGGATAATGAACAGCATGTTGCCAAATGACTATTAGAAAAAGGTAAATGCAAATAACATCAAAAGAAACCAATCCTGAAGCCTCCATTCCCTCTCACGACAGATCCCAAAGCCTAGTATACATGTGACGGGGAATTCAATCAGTCATCAAGTTTATTTCGGATAATTGTACACTTTAAACATACATAATAACAATGACAAATCATAGATAATAATCAAACAATATATCCAACAACTACATCTTAAAACCGAACAAAACCTCTAAATGAAAATATATTTAATCATATCTCAAATGCTAAACATGTTTCGTATATTTCAGCCCCCCCCCCGTCTTCGATAAGAAGTCCTCTCCTTGTCCATGCCTTCGTTAAAAAGCTTACCAATGCAAAATTAATTAGCACATTTGATGAGGACAAAAAAAACATAATTTCTGTTAAATGGTGCCTCAAGCCATTACCTCTAAAAATCCCAAATAAAAATGATTTTCTTATATCGTTATAAAAAGGACAAAATAATACCAGATGAATCAAAGTCTTGAATTCCCCAAAAAAGAATCACATCTGCTTAATCCTTCAATGGGATTCTTCCCCCGTTTATACGAAATTGCCCTGACTGTAAGGGGGTAGAAGTCTCGCTCTTGTGAGGAGAAGCTTATTTGCTGGTTTTCAGAGACTTGCCAGAGATAGGCTGCAGGGCCTTCTGCAAGTTCCAAGGGAATATACAATCTCACCTGGGGTTTTTTGAGCATGGCATCTTCTCTAATAGCCTCCAGAGAGAGCAGAACCTTCATGTTAAGATCCCTCTTAGAGATGCTAGCTATTCTATTGGGATTCTCAAAATAAGAGGTCATATGTATGGTTTTTATATGGATGAGCTACCCAACTTTATGGTAACCACCCAGAGACCCTTTCTTCAGGACCCCTGTGCCCCAGGCCATAATGCCTGCCATGCTAAGATTGGTCTTAGAACGATAGGCTCAGTCAAATAGCTGGGGGCCGTTTCAACGTGGACTGAATGTGCTGCAGTGGAGGGAAGAATTGTAATGGGTTGTTTATAACACGCTTAGTACTCAGAGGTTTCTAAGCGCAGACCCAGGGATCGAACCTGCGTTGCTCCACATCGTTTTGCTTCCAAGATGAGCGCGTTGCCCCTGAGCTATCCTTCCGAGACGATAGGAAACATAAGCAACCGCTTGGGAAAATACTTCTCCAATTTATGTCGGCATATCGATTTATTATACCCCCAGATTTCGCATCCATAACAACTCAGCGAGATTGCTTTACTCCTATAAATCGTTAGCTTATGCTGGTCTGAACTATTCTTCAAGGTGTTTGCAGATTTAAAAATGCTCCCAACTATTTTCCGCTTTTTTATTGTTTGCGTTGTAATGTGGTCCACCCAATTCAATCTGCTATTAAATCTTAGTCCCAGATAGTCAAACGAAAAACGGCGTAAAAAGCTGCTCACCATCTAAGACTACTGGCATAAACTTGACAGCGGAGCTAGAAATACATATTACAAAGCATTTTGACAGATTGGCCTTCAAATATATAATGGAATATTTCTCCATCGAAATCTGCAAGGATCTGGGAGTTCCAGCAAGGAGAACAGCATCATCGGCATAGCTGAAAACTGGCAATCTTCTTGCGTCACCGCGAGGAACCTCAGTTTAAATAGATTGCCTTTTCTAATGGTCCAATATTTTCCAAGGACGCTTCTTGGCAGAGATCCTTGGGGCTTTATCGAAAGTCTGAATTACCAGCAGAGGCGTTGCTGGGGAGAGTTGGGGGGGCAGAGGGGGCTATAGCCCCCAGTCTTTTGGTGGTAGCCCCGGATAGAAGCTCAGCGGTTGCAACCAAAAAGGCTATAGCTAACCCCGAGTCCCGCCAGTCCCAAAAATTAGAGTAGCCCAAGATCTTTTCTAGATCTAGCAGCACCCCTGATAACCAAAAGTCTTGCCTCAAGATCTGGATCCTGGCACGCACCGTTCCCTTGGACCTGCTTTTAGCAGACCCCAGACTGCAGTTCCATGCCTTAAAATCACGGGGAAAAAATGGCCGAGAATACAATACATCACGGCAAAAATGATGTGGTTTTGCCGCCACAATCATTTTTTACCAGCGATATTTTTGCCGCGATTTTATTACCCATACATAATAAAGCTGTATTCATGGCCTTAGCCATCTATACGATACCCGGGGAGCCCTACGACATCCCGGATGAGACGGGGAATTATTTGGGCTTTTTTGTACTAGAAAGCTTTTCTGGGTTGGGTATGAAGTTTCTTCGGAGGCAGATTGCCTGAAGTCGCGTTGACTGCAGCCATGGGACCTGGAGGAGAGCTCTGTTGTTGGGTGGGGTGCATTGGTGTGAAAAGGAGCTCTGTAGGGTTCAGATTAGTAAATCCTGGAAAAAACGTCTGCCCACATCCCTGGGGGGGGGGGGGGTGTGGGGGAACGCCTTGCTTATTGTGAGACATTAGGAAAACCTAACATTGATGTTTCTAACTGGCAAGCAGCGTTAGTAAAGCGCTTCTCTGAAAAAGTCTCCCGGCCAATAGTGTGCAGGTGGCTTGTGCTAAACGCTTGCCCCATAACCGCCCCCAGAGAACAGTTCCTGCTCACTGATATCGCGGGGCGCCAGGAGGAAACGCTCCACTCTAGACTGGAACGAACTGTTCTCAGACCATCTCAGCTTCCATCAGAAGATGGTCCCAGAACGGAACGGGCTGTACCATGCTCTCTGCAGTTGCGACAATAAAACAAACTTTACAGAACTCGTGGCAGGGATTATGGGAACAACATGGCATATATAATTATCCCGAGTTTATGGGTTTGGGTGCAATCTCGGAGTCTCAATGAAGTTATCTGAGCTGCAAACAGTTGCTCAAAAGAAATGCACCAGAAAATCATTGCACATTTTTCTTCAGTTCATTCATGAAACATGTTTTAATTGCCAATGAGCGTATCATAGAAGCAGGTTCGGACTGACCTGTAGGGCAATGCCCGAACCAAAAATGCTGGTGTGGCCCAGGTTTCTGCGTCAAAGTGGCCCACTTTTTGGGCCACTATGCGCCAGTTTTATGAGTTACTTTACTAGGCGGATAGCAGTTTTGACCATTGTTGCTGAAATTGCACAATTTGCATTAGATTTTGACCACACAAAAAACCCGTGGGTACTATTCAAAGAGTCTGTCACAAAAGGAGTGAATTGCCATTTGCTACTGTCTGTGTGCCACTTTTTAATTGGTGCCTGAGACAATGTTTTGCCCCAGTCCGGCCCTGCATACAAACGCATGAATTTCAGAACTAAGCTGCATATTTTTGTGGGTATTTTATTTAGGGGGGGGGGCAGGGGGTAGGCCCCGATTGTGCACTCGCTGACAAATGCCAAGCAAAGCCAAACACAACGGTGCCATGCGTGAACATACTCCCCATGACTAAGAACTGAAATTGCAATTGATGGATTTAAAAACATGGAGGACATTGTTGGTTTCGGTGCATGTGCCACCCTGTAGCCAAAACAACGCTTCGGAGAGGGAGAGAAGATGAGGAGTGCTGAGAAGGAGACAATATTGAATAAGTGGGCAGAGCTACTACAGAAGTAACCAGAAAATATGCAGAGGTTCCCCAAAAATCACCATCCTCCAGGAAGGTGTGAGCAGCTCATTGGAGTTAATGGGATGTGCTCTTTGTTGTCAATTACAGCTTTACTGCCCAGCAGTATTAAGTGCACAAATGAACAATATAAGTGTAAGCTCGTTTTCTAAGAAGTCTGCACATTTGTTAAACCGCTTTATACAATGTAATCCAGAATTATAAAATATATCTATATTACAGCAATTTGCAATTGAAAAAAGAAAGAACCAGAAACAAGCATCCTCGGCATGGCCCCTGGACTGTGCACCATCGTGCAGTTCAGAAAAGAAAGAGCCTTCCCTTCTAGGAGCGTCATTTTGACAGCCTTTAAGATACACTCCTGCACCCAGGCACACCAGTATCCCTTCAGATAGCCAACTTTCGCACCCCACCCTGCAAATCACCCTTACACACTGTTACATGTCCACCACGAGCTGTACATGTTCACTATTCCCTGTTACCCTAATGGTAGTCCGGCAAGAAACACTGTGTTATAAGGAATGTTCCACCCTGTAACCATCCAATGTATGCCTGTAACCTCCTGTTGCTCCTACTGAGGTATAGCGCCTGCCTGCTTCCAGGAGCTAGGTTTGTGCCAAATACAGAAATACATTCAGATTATGTCTAAAATGCAAACATCTTTGTCATTTGCTGATGAAGATTTGTTGTATGAATTATATCATTTTTTAGATATCATTTTTTGGAGCTCTTGGTAAACAGAAGTGTGTTCTGTGGGTGCGCAGGACCACCCACGTATGATACACAGGAACAAGGGACTTCCCAAGTGTGCTCCCAAGACTGCTGACGGTACACAGAAATAACCAAATTGAGCCCATGTTAGCCAGTAGGTTGCTAATAACCACACAAGTGTAGCATGTAAGTGCTCAGGAACAGCCAAAGCTAACCAATGGCAAGACCAGTGCTACCTAGGACTACTCAGGATTCTCAGAGGTACCCACTACCAGCCAAGTTGCTCATTGTTACAGTGGCTGCTCAAGGGTGGCCTGCAAATATCCCAGACCAGCCAAGTGTGCCCCATAGATAACCAGGACCCTAGGGTTCCCGGCAAATGCTGTGCCCAAGGATACCCAGTACCATACACATTTGCTAAGGGGTATAAGAAACCACCCAATGGTGCCTTGCAGATACTCAGGGTGACGCACAGGTGGACAGTAGCTACCTAGTACCACCCAAATGTGCAATGATGGTACCCAGGACAACAATGGCACCCCAGACCACCTAAGGGTATGCAGCAGCTACGCGGAAGTCTCAATGGTGTTCCAAGAGTATCTAGGACCACTCAAGGGTAGATAGAAGGTACTACAACTGTGCCATCTGAGTAATGAGGCCCACCCAAGGGTGCCCAAAGGGTGCTAAGAACTACCCAGGGTTGCATTTTGGGTACACATAATGACGAAAGAGCACTCAAGGGTACCCAGGATCACCAAAGTGTGCCTCTGTATTATCCAAGACGGCCAAAGTGTCCCATTGGGAACTCAGTAACACCCACGGGTGCACTGTCGATACCAAGGACCAAACCAGTGTTCTCATGGGCACCCAGCACACCCAAAGGTACACTGAAGCCATCATGATTTCTGACCACTCAAATATGGAAAGCAGATACCCAGAACTGTGCCCCATGGGCAGAGAGAACCGCCAAAAGAAAGGGTGTTCAGGGGTACCCGAGAACACCCACTGATGCTCAGCGGACAGCAAAGACAAGGGTCTACGTTGGCTATGATGACTAGAGCTGATGACAGCATCTGGAAAGCCAAAGGTTTCAGACCCCTACGTCTACCCAAGATTGTCCAACAGTGCTCTGGTTTATCAATAACTATCCAAAGGTGCTCCAGGGCACCCAGCATGATACAAGGGTGACCTGTGAGTACCCGGTATAACCAAGGGTGTGCCATGTACCGAGGACTACACGAGCATGGGCGTAATTTTAGGGGGGACAGGGTTGTTTGTCCCCCCAACTTTCATGGCACCATTTTTGTCCCCATTCATTTGGCTGGGGCACCTTTTCTTCAGATGTCATGTCTCCCCCAACATTTTCAGCAAAGTTACCCCACTGTACACGAGAGTGACTTGAAGGTACTCAGGACCACCCGGGCATGATGGAGTCTACTATGGACCAACAAAGGATGGCACATTGATACTAAGGACCGCCCAGTGGGGTCTCAAATGTATTAGGGTACTTATGATAACCTATGGGTGCCATTTTGGATATCCAGGATCACTCAACGGTGTAATTTGGGTACACATGATGACTGAAGGACAATCAGGGGTACATAGGACAACCCAAGTGCACATCTGTAGTCCCCAGGACCATCAAAGTGTACCCCTTGTGTACCCAAGATGACACAAGCGTGCTCAGGGGTCACAGGACCAGCCACATGTGCTGCATAAGATCCCAGGACAACCCAAAGCTGAGCAGATGTTTTCATTACCATCCATGTGTTCAAAGGGGGTAGCCTGGCCCAGGTAAGGGTGCAGAGCAGAGAAGCAGGGTTACCCACGGTGCATGTGGATCCCCAAACTAGTCTAGGGTCCCCATGGATACCCATGATCACAGAAGTATCCTGTGAACCAAAGAGTGATCCCTGGATTTGCAGAGCCACCCAATGGGTTCCCGTGGGAACCATGAATCCTCTAGGCTACACCACCGCTAACCAGGATTGCACCCAGGAAGGGTGCCTCATCGGTGCCCAGGCCAGTAAATTGTGCTCTGTGGGTATAATGACCACCAGTGGGTGCTTGCATGTATCGTTTTCACCCAAGGTCCCTCTTTTTGACTTAAAATCATCCTAGAGAGCGTATGGGTACCCTAGACCCATACGAGAACGCAAGCAGTTCATGGACCACACTACAAGGCTCCATGAGTATTCTGTTGGTGACCAGGAATGCCCAAGTGTGCACATGGGCACCGAGTCTCACTTATGGGTGATCCATGACTAGGCATGAGCACCAAAAATCTTTTCCATGGGTAAGCATGGTCATAGGTGGGGCCATGGGATACACAGGATCACCCAATGGTGCTCAGGGACTCCTGTACCCTAAATGGGTGCCCGCCTAATAGCCAAAATTGCTAAATGTTTCTCAAATGTACCTGGGACCAACAAGATGTGAGCTGTGGGTTCGCAGGATGACCCGCGTGTGTCCTGCTCGTACCAGAACCACTAATTTCTACTCAATAATGGATGATGATTCACCATACTATACTGATGTCCCTGGATCGGTCAACAATGTTTTAATTGTGTGTAATAGCAAGGTTCTGCAGTGCTTTTCCACCCTGATGCCACATGACCATTGTTGGCCACTAGGTAAATCAGAGGCTATGAGGGAGCTTGTAGTGAATGTTAAAGTTGCAGTGCATTCAAAAGAGGGGAGGACACTACGTTTACTATTGAAACCATCCTAACAGTCCAAAGCAGTGGTATAGACAGGGTGTGGCATGGGGCCAAGCCCTACACTCATTGCCCCAGGGCCCAAGCTGCCACTCCAGCCACAGCTCAGCCGTGCTCAGAGCAGTTCCTGACAGCTGCTATGAGTGCACACATCTTTGATGTGAAACAGGAAATTACATGCATTAAGCCAATGTGCACGTGTCAGAAAATGACAAGCATGTGTCCTCATAACAGAAGCTCTGCAGTTTAGGTGTATCTTGAAAATAGTAAAACTCGATGGGCGGATTTTCAAGTTGTGCCATGTCAGGTGTGAAGTAATCTTCTGCCCGTGGCTTTTAGCACCACATCATGTTGCATTCTGGAACGTGGAGTCCTGTACTTTTAAACTGTACCGATTTACTGCCGCGATACCACCAAACTTATACTGAGGCCCTTGTAATAGTGTTGTTCGGTAGAAAAAGTGTGCTGTGATTTAGGTTCTGTCATAAGCTTCACATTTTCTGTATCATGGTGTCATGTAAAGTGCTTTGGAGTAAAGCTCTCTATAAATTTAATAAATACAAATACAAATACGCCTGCCTGGTTGAGGCCGCTCCTCCAAAATACTTCCTTGTTTGGCTACCTCAGAGCATCCTCCAAAGAGCATGATTATGGCTCCATCACAGTGTTCCACCCACTGAACTCTGCATGCCTGTCGGTCCCTCCCGTCCGCTGCCACTTCCCGCATTACGAATTGTGCTTCTCGACTCCTCGCCGCCTCTGCTGCCCCGCCCGAACCAAACAAATTAAGACCCTGTCCTCTGCCTCCAGGAGACCACCCGCTTCGAAGAACCCCCCCCCCCTCTTGTTGGATGGTCTTCTCTGGGTGGAGTATCCTGGGTTGCTTTTAGAGGAGGCCCAGAAAATGCAGTCAAAAGACAGTACACCATGGATTATCTACATTACTAGCTTTAGAATGTTTACACCCTGCAGTTATTTTGCTTGCAGATTAATATTGTGCTCCAGTACAAAAATACCTGGGAACATATGCCTATATGAGTATGGGATTTACATAGCGCTGTACAAAAATAGGGGGTGGAGGGATGTACAAAGAGAGTAAAAAGGCAAAGGCTGGGGAGTAGGTGGCAATTAAGAGGATTCATCCCATGGGGCCAGATACACATATATGTAGATCTTCAGACATCTTTGTGGAACGTATATGCATATGTTCAACTTCTGACAGGGTCCTTTTTGTCTTCCATCCTTACACAGTTGATGAGTTTCATTAAGGCTGTTCATGGAAACATCTGTTGCAGTGCAATGTTGATAGCCTATAAAAGCTCATACGTCGGCCCGGCAGCAGCTGTGTGCAAAATAAACCCTACTTTATAGGGATCCTTACTTCAGCCCAAAAAATAAACCTTACTTTATGGAGGCTCCTTACCGTTAGCCCAAAAAAGAAACCTTACTTTATGGGGATCCTTACGTAGGCCAAAAAATAGACCTTACTTTATGAGGGATCCTTACCCTGAGCCCAAAAAAGAAACCTTACTTTATGGGGAATCCTTACTGTGAGCCCAAAAAAGAAACCTTACTTTATGGGGAATCCTTACCGTGAGCCCAAAAAAGAAACCTTACTTTATGGGAATCCTTACTGTGAGCCCAAAAAAGAAACCTTACTTTATGGGGAATCCTTACCGTGAGCTCAAAAAAGAAACCTTATTTTATGGGAATCCTTACCTTGGGCCCACGTGTAGATGGTGTAGGCCCACCCTACTTAACTTCTGGCTACACCACTGCGTCAAAGGTAGAGTGGACAAGTAATTCTGCTCACACACGCAGAAGGTCCAAAAGGGAAAGAACGCATTGAATGCCTCCAAGCCACTGCAGATGCCTCCGGGTTTCAGGAGTGTGGAGTGGGATTTAGTTAATTTTCCAGAGAACATTTGTAAAAATGACCTTGCTTGTATTTTGCACTACTTTGTTGTTACCCATTAGCTCCTGTTACCTGAAGACTCAGAGTAAGCAGGTACCAATGAGGATACAGAGGAACACGTGAACACTGACAGTGGCATGGTTGGACATGGAGCACAAGGAAATGTGAAATCAATTTTTTTCTTTTTTTAACTTTATTAAATTTGACCAGAACATGGCTTATAGTTAGCTTTATTAACCTCGATAATAGGCTTTGCTTCACATTGTATACAAGCAAACTTTTGATGTTGTCAGAATGTTCCAGAACCAGGCCTCAGAAAGTGAATGTCCTTGGGAGTGAAAGGAGGTTCTAGGTACTGCTGTTACTGGAGAGTTACATGTAGGGCTGGAAGCAGGTCTGGTGAGAGGAGAGAGCCAGCTGGAGGGTTGGACGCAGGTCTGGTGAGGGGAGAGCCAGCTGGAGGGTTGGACACAGGTCTAGTGAGAGGAGAGCCAGCTGGAGGGCTGGACGCAGGTCTGGTGAGGGGAGCGCCAGCTGGAGGGTTGGACGCAGGTCTGGTGAGGGGATAGCCAGCTGGAGGGCTGGACGCAGGTCTGGTGAGGGGATAGCCAGCTGGAGGGCTGGAAGCAGGTCTGGTGAGGAGAGAGCCAGCTGGAGGGTTGAACGCAGGTCTGGTGAGGGAAGAACTAGCTGGAGGGTTGGATGCAGGTCTGGTGAGGGGAGAGCCAGCTGGAGGGTTGGACGCAGGTCTGGTGAGGTGAGAGCCAGCTGGAGGGCTGGACGCAGGTCTGGTGAGGGGAGAGCCAGCTGAAGGGTTGGACACAGGTCTTCTGAGGGACGAACTAGCTGGAGGGTTGGATGCAGGTCTGGTGAGGGGAGAATTAGCTGGAGGGTTGGAGGCTGGTCTGCTGAGGTGAGACCCAGTTTGAGAGTTGGACGCAGGTCTGTTGAGAATATAACTAGCTTGAGGGTTGGAGGCTGGTCTGATATTTGAAAACATACCTTTTTAATAAACTTTCCCAACAATACCCAAGAATGTCTTAGCCAACCAAGCAACCCAACAGTGATCAGGGATGCTCTATACCACCCAAGGATTTGACATTGTCAGCAAAGACCACTGAAGAGTACCCATTGGATCTAAGTGGTTACTGTGGGTATTGTGCCAAATCTGAGGATGTAGTCCCTTCTCCCCTAGGAGGAGATCTTTCCCATGGGGTCAGGGTGGTGCATCTGAAGTAACATAGTCCCCATGGGGTGGTGCATCAAGGGAGGATCACATGGGGGGGGACCCCCTTATGGGATTAGGGACGACTATGTTCAGAGAACACGGTAAGCCCCTGCATTAGTACCCCTGAACCCCTCTGTAATGTTCAATCCTCCCCTCCCTTCTTTTGATAAGGTCAATATCTGTCACAGCCACTATAGTCAATCGAATATACTTGACACAGTTCAAACCTTAGAAAATACAAAGTATGTTACATCTGATTCTATGACATATACTTAGAAGAAGAAAATGATCAGGTGTCCAAGGCTCACTAGGGATAAACAGAAGGAGCATTCTAGCTTTTCAATGACTGAGAAGAAGATAATCAGGAATCCAAGGATCACTATCGAAAACCAGAATGAGCATTCTAGTTTCCCAAAGAACCTTATTGGTGCAGAGCAACTCCCTTTCCCAATGCAGGAGTTTAAATATCAGACAGCTGAGATGCAACAGAGAGACAATCCTCCAAGGAGGATATGGGCAAGCCATGCCATGGCAAAATGGACGAGAGCCAGCTGGAGGGAAGAACAGAGCGGAGTAAGAGGACAAAGTGAGCAAGATCCCGGAAGCCAGGAATTCTCAAGTTATTGCCGACTGGAAACTCCGGGCACCCCCAGCACCGGCAAAGCACCCAGAAGAAAGGACGCACCGCTGGGAAGAAGCAGATGTCAGGAAAGCTGCTGCTGGCCGCAATGAAGCCCCAAACGTGACCGGAGCCTCCAGTGAAGCTGTAGACTCTAAGGAAACAATGGTACTTCCAGAGGGAAGCAAAAAGGTATGGGGGTTACCCGAGTGGTGCAGGAGGTCTGGGGGAACAGAGGAGTGAAGGAGGAGGCTGCAAAAAGGGGATCTGTAACCCTGGGAACCGAGTGCGAGCCTGGGACACACACCCATTTGAAAACCTGAAACAAAAGTCAATAAGAAAGTTGTGAATCTGGGACCTGCACCCATATGAGAAACTGAAACCCTGTCAAACCAAATATTTGTACCCGCACCCAAAGAGATAACCTATATCCGAAAAGTTACTTGGCAAAAGAGACTATCAAGCAACTGTGATTGTTACGAGTCTGGGACTCGCACCCATAGAGGGACAGTCCACAGGAGGATGAAGGCTTGGCAGAGGAGTATGCCAAGCCGGATTGCAAGTTGTGAGTCCGGGATTCGCACCCAAAATAAGTGAAGAAAACACAGTGCAGCAAATCCTACACTTACAATCATAATTATTAAAGTTATAATTGTTTTTTTATAACGCGCTTAATACCAAAGAGATTTCTAAGCACAGACCCAGGATCCAAACCTGTGTTGCTCTGCATCATCTTGCTTTCAAGACGAGCGCGTAGCGTAGCCACTGAGCTATACTACCAGAGACTGAGTTACACTACCCGAGACATGGTCAAAGGAGTGTGCAAAATGGTAGGATAATATAGGAGTAACATGAGGAGGATATTCTTGTGAACTGCCTATTGGCATTTGTACAAACAATTACAGTCCTGAGAGGCCTCCAAAGGAGAGAAACACTCTAAGAAGTATCATAGAGGAGAGGACCACAGCCCTAGCTTTGTAATCCTAAATTTATGAACCTTTCTTTGTTTTTTTCCCACTTGTGATTACCCAAGAGACTGGGAAACCTTTCTGTTTGCTTCACCGACAAAGAATAGTAAAAAGGAGGAGTCTAGGGGAAAGGCCACCAGATACTAACCTTGCGGTCCTACATAAGGGAATATTTCTTTATAGTCACCCGTTTTTGAATGTCCCAGAGACTGGGAACCTTTTTTGTTATTAGTGTTACGGACAGAAGTAGGCCTTTCGGGACACAACAGGGATGGACTTTATAATTTGGACATTCCGACAATTTCATTAGTTTCCTTAGAGGAAGGGAAACCCCTCTTAGTTTTAAGGACAGAGAGGTATTTGTCGAACCCTTTTTCATACAATAAGAATTTCTGTCCAGAACCATACCGCCATTGTGTCAGACACTTACTTCTGACCCCTCAGTGTCAGACACTTACTTCTGACCCCTCACAGTATCCAGTACATCTCAACAGAGACATCTGGCTCATCAGGAACATATTAATGGTGCTCAGTGGAACCGGAGTGAACCAGGAGTGTCCAGTTGGTAACTATGACCACCCGAATGTGCATTTTTGTGGTTTAATCAGGATAATGCAGCAGCGCTTAAGGGTTTCCAGAAATGCTCGTTGGTGCTTTATGCATACTCAGCACCACGCCACGCATTCTCAGCAGTGCCCAGGACCGCCCAAAGATTCCCCATGGATTGGCAGCATAACCAAATCATGCTCAGGAATTCCACAAACCACCCAGACGTGTGGGGGTACCAAGCACCACTCAATAGGGCCCAGTCGGTTCAGAGAAAAAACAGATGTTGCCATGTACCCAAGAAAACAAAAGCATTTTCACTGGTAACCAAGCCCATTAAAGAATACCAGATAGATCCTCAGCAGTACCCAATCATGCTCATGCATACCTATGATCAACCATATATAACACAAGTGTGCCCAGGACCATCTCCAGGTGCTCACAGGGCACCCAGGACCTCTAAAGTGTGCTCTGTGGCTACCTAGGAAACGGCCTCCAGGGTTCTCTGTATGTACCTAGGATCATGTTGCTGCGCGTGTCCAATTAGTGTCTACAACTAGGTGATGGTGCCCAGGGATACATATGACCACCCATGTGTACCTTGTAGGTACCCACAGCCTCCCAGTGATGACCCATGGGTGCACAGGATTGGGAAATGGTGCTCACGTATGCACCGTGCCACCAAATAATGCCGAAATAGTATCTGAATTCACCTAAGGTATTTTGGGGCATCATGAACCACCCAAAGATGACCTGATGATAGCCAAAACGACAGTTGGAGCTTCCAGAGTAGCCCGGAAATTCCAAATATGGCCATACATAGCCAGGCCCAACAAAAGGTTCCCTCAGTGTATGCAGGACCATCTATGGTTAGTTCTTGAACCACCATATAGCGCATCATAAATACCAAGGTTCACCCATGGGTATCCCTTGGGTAGTATCATGTAGGTGAAGCAATGTGCAGATCAGCCAAGATTCAAGTTCAGTTCAACCTTTGTGACATTATTTGATATGATAGGTTATTCATAACGCGCTTAATACCCAGAGGTTTCTAAGCACGGACCTGGGAATTGAACCTGTGTTGCTCCGTGTTGTCTTGATGCCAAGGCAAGCACGTTGCCCCTGAGCTATCCTCCAGAGACTTGTGTAAACATCCCTTAATAAGCAATGTTCAACATAACCTCATCCCTCTCTTATGTTGTTGGCATACAGGGGTCCCAAACCCTTTTCTTTTTCAATCGTTTAGCCGCTGGCTTTCTGGAGCTAAACAAGTCTTTCAGGTCCTTGAATAGGCATTCCAGTTCCTCCCAGAAGGTGCATGGTTGTGTCTAGAGATGAGCAGAGGATTAGTCACTACTACTCTTTCCATGATAGCTGTAGATCCTTCCCACGTTCCCTCTAAACTGTCATTACCACCCATGACCCCAGATGCAACCTCCTTCTGAAAAATGCCGTAGATATACGTGTCAGGGCATGTGAGAAACTCATGGTGACAACAAGTAAGACAGACACAAGTGATCACAGTTTAAGGGTGTTTATTGAAAAATGAATGAGATGTGCAGGTTGGAAAAACTGTCATGATGCCTGCCCCCGGAAGACCAGACCAGGCCCAGCAGCCCCGGAAGCAGGCATCATGCCACTTGGAGCATGCCCAAAAGCCCCAGTTAGGGGCTGTTTGGGTGCAGCCCTGGCGCCTATGGCGCCAGGCTCATAAAGATAAAGTCAGTCCTGGCGCCATGGGCGCCAGGCTCATTATTGATAACTTACCTGAAGCAGACCATGCTGCATACTCACCTGAGGCAGACCATGGTGCATGAAGACTCAAGTCAAATGAGGCTTAGGAGGGACTATTTTACTGAAGGGACTATTTTGTTACTTGGGTGGGGCTGTGGAAGAATACTTACCTGGATCTTCTTCCAAGGCTATTTAAACCACGCCCGGACAGCCACACGTGCTTCGCGTTATTCTGCTTGCTGCAGCGTAACGCTCACTGTGTTTTCAGCAGCTCCAGTCTTCAGCCACGCCTGCTTCAGTCCTGGGACTCCTGAAACAAGAAGAAAAGAAGGATAAAGGTTAGAACAGGAGTTTTAACTTTAATCCTTACCTGAATCCTGATCGATTTCGCCACGGAACTGAAAGACAGAAGTCTTTGAAGCATTGCTTCGCATTCCTACAGCGCCGCGCTGAACTCACCTGCTTGGCGGTACTTCAGCATTCCATCACGCTCTCTCCATCTCGCGGCCGCCCTCCGACACCTAAGGAGACAAAGACAGCAAGGTGAGCAAGGGGAGAAAGCAAAGACAATACCAGTTACCCCCCACAAAACTTACCTGATTTACCACGGGGGTCTCACCTCATCTCGGGTCGGCACAGTCAACTCTGCTTCATCGCCGTACCCCGGCCCCTAAGGGGAAAACCACAATAAACTTTACCTGAATCTTACCAAGTGCCATTTGGAAATCTTCGAGTGGATTAATCGGCAACCTGCAAGCAATCGGACAGAGTGCAGATCAGACATTTGAACTCTTATGAACAATTGGACTTTAGAGTCAATACTGGAACTCACCAATTCCCCTACGCCAGTGAAGTAACTGGTCATCAACGCGCCCCTGCGGTCGACGCAGGATGGAGAGCTCATCCTTCCAAACCATCAGGTGAGACTAAGGAGGGGACATCAAGAGTGATCTGTGGGAAGACAACGGGAGTGGGGAAGGTGGGTTGACACTCAATTCCACGGATGGTTAATTCCTCTTCTCCTTTGCAGAAGAATATTCTTGCGAGCCAGACAAACTAGGCTGAGCGGGCCAGTCCAGTCAGTCATCTCGGCGCTACACGTCACGCTGGTGGAAACAACAGCGGCCCAGTTCCGGTCGACGCCCCCGTGGGAACCAGGTGAGCGTAACAGAACGCAAAGCCTACCCACAAATACCCACCTGGGCGTCATGGAGACCTCGGAAACTGATCAGTTGGCCCAATTATTAGGGGAATTAAGGGCCGAAGTGCATTCCGCCCGCCAAGAAACCAATGCCCTCAGGAGGGAACTGATAGTGTCAAAAGAACTAACTGATGAGTTGGCCAGACAACTATTACAGAGCCAGGCTGGACAAACACCTCTACCAGGACTTGGGGCAAGTCCAGCTCCTGTACCATCGAGTAACCCAGTGCAGATAAATTTACCTGGAGCCGTTCCTTTGGCTCCGCCTGAACGCTTTGCCGGAGACCCAAAAGGGTTTGCAACATTCATGAATCAATGCCGCTTGCACTTTTTATGTAGACCTGGAGCTTTCCCAAACGATCAGGCCAAGGTAGCCTTTGTACTGTCATATCTCAGCGGCAGTGCGGCGGATTGGTCCATTCCACTAGTTAACCAGGATGACCCGATTCTTCGAGATTTCCAGGGTTTTCGAACAAGCATGGAAAGACTATTCGCCCGACACTCCCGAGGACAGGCTTTGGACAACAAACTTTTATCCCTACGTCAAGGTAACCAGGATCTTTTATCTTACATTGCAACTTTCAATAGATTAGTAGTGGAAACCGAATGGCCTGAAGCCAAGCGAATCACATTATTCCATTGAGGACTTCGGGGAGAACTCAAAGATGTTTTGGCCCAAATCGTGAACCCGCCTCAAGACTGTGCTGAATATATAGATCTAGTGGTCCAGCTCGATCACAGACTTCAAACCAGGAAGGCTGACCGAACCAAGTTTGAGAACAGGGTGTTGGTTAAAACCCACGTAAGCTCCAAGGGAGTATATGTCTCAGAACCTATGCAAATCGGGGGGGTTAAAGGACCCTTAACCCAAAAAGAGAGAGATAGAAGACGGCAACTGCAATTATGTTTATATTGCGGAACTACTGGTCATTTTCTTCGGAACTGCCCTGTAAAACCACCCAAGAAAGTTATAGGAGCAGCAGACGAAAACCATGTGAAATCTGACTCGGGAAACGACCACGTCCGGCAAGCGTAGAGGTCCGCTTGCCGAGCTTAAAGAAGGACACTCTGACCTCGCATTTCACCATACCCATGGTCCTTGTAGATCCAGAGCAGCCATCACGCATGCATGCGGTAAAGGCGTACGTAGACAGTGGAGCCATAGGAAATTACTTGGACTGGGAATTGGCTACCAGGATGAATCTATCTCTCACCCGCAAGACCACGGCCGATGTTGTCACCACTGTAGATGGAACGGAAATTGCCTCTGGACCCGTAACTCATTCCACTGCAGAGATGACATTGCTGAGTCAAGATGGGCATCGAGAGGCTATGATGTTTGACTTAATCAAGGCCCCACAGTTTCAGCTGATACTGGGGATACCTTGGTTGGAAAAACATAATCCCTGTATTGATTGGCGAGAGAAGAGACTAACCTTCCCAGAATGTGCTCACACCTGCTACCCAAGGAAAACTCAAAACTCAGTCCTGGCCCCAGTAATTCCAGTAGCCATACAATTACCTGTTGAATACCAAGACTTTCAGGATGTCTTCCAAAAGGAACAGGCAAACACCTTACCACCTCACAGATCGTATGATTGTCAAATAGGTCTTGTACCTGGAGCACAACCACCTTGCAGCAGAATCTATGCCCTTACGGAACCCGAAAATCTCCATTTGCGCCAGTACCTAGACCAGTACCTTGCTAATGGCTTCATTCGCCCGTCCAAGTCCCCTGCATCTTCAGCTGTGGTCTTCGTACCGAAAAAGGAAGGCGACCTTAGAACATGTATAGACTACCGCGCACTGAATCAGATAACCATCAAGAATCAATACCCACTGCCTTTGATCCCAGAACTACTAGACCAGGTGAAGGACGCTTGTATATACACGAAACTAGACCTTCGGGGGGGTATATCATCTGGTACATGTCAAAGAGGGTGACGAATGGAAGACTGCTTTTCGCACCAAGTACGGACTATTTGAGTACCAGGTGATGCCCTTCGGACTATGCAATGCACCAGCAGCCTTCCAGTTCTTCATGAACGATGTCCTCCAAGAGCTTATCGACGTTTGTGTGGTCGTTTCCATCGACGACATCTTAGTATACTCTTTATCAGAATCTGAGCATGTAAAACACGTCCGAGCAGTCCTAGAGAAGTTACGCCAGCATAAATTATATGCTAAACTGGAAAAGTGCATCTTCCACACTACGGAAGTGGAATTCCTTGGATTTATTCTGACCCCGAGAGGAATCCGGATGGATACACAAAAAGTGGATGCCATTCTTAATTGGCCTTCGCCAAGTTCAATCAAAGGAGTTCAAAGCATGCTTGGCTTTGCCAATTTCTACCGCAGGTTTATCCCGGACTTCTCGCACATTGTACATCCCATTACAACGCTATTGCGAAAAAACAAACGCTTTGTGTGGACAGAGGAAGCCGAGAACGCCTTCCAAGAGTTAAAAGCTAAATTCACATCTGCTCCCATATTAAGACACCCGCGCCCGAGCTTCCCTACATAGTGGAAACAGATGCATCCAGTTCAGCCATGGGAGCAGTCCTTTCACAAAAGGATCCCGAAACTAACCAACTTCACCCAGTGGTGTTTTGGTCAAGAAAATTTTCAGGCCCCGAATTAAACTATGCCATAACCGACAAGGAGCTGCTGGCCATCAAGTCCGCCTTCAAGGCTTGGCGGCACTATCTACTGGGTGCCAGACATACCATCACGGTCATCACCGATCACCGCAACTTACAATGCCTAAAGACAGCCAAAGCCCAATCTTCGCGCCAACTCTGTTGGGCATTGTTCTTCGCCGAGTTTGATTTTGTAATAACCTATCGACCAGGATGTAAGAATGGTAAAGCAGACGCCTTGTCCCGGATTGGAATGGGAGAAGCAGAAATAACTTTAGAACCCGTACCCATAATTCCGGAACAGAGAATCCTTGGCCTGACATCCATACAGACACTGGAGGACATTCAAAACAAGATCCACCAACTCTTTGATTCCGTTGCCCTACAGGACTGGGCAAAGAAAGGTCCAGAGTACTCTGTCATCGATGATTTACCTTATTACCAAGGCCGGCTATTTTTACCGCAAAAGGAACTACAGGAACTTGTAATTTCCCATCACCATGACACCTTAATAGAAGGGCATCCGGGTGTTGCAAAAACCAAAGCTAAAATTAGGAAGCAATTTTGGTGGCCCACCTGGCGAAAGGATGTCAAGTCATTTGTCATGTCTTGTGGCATTTGCGCACAAAATAAAGGGCAAAAGAAAAAACCTGCTGGATTATTGCAACCATTAGACATACCACCTACCCCTTGGCATACCTTGTCATTAGACGTCATCACGGATTTACCCTCGTACCAAGGTTACAATACCATTCTAGTTATTGTAGATCTTTTTTCTAAAATGGCCCACTTCATTCTTTTAAAAGGGATACCTTCAGCTTCAATCCTGGCCAAGGAATTCCTTGAAAATGTTGTCCGCCTGCATGGCTTTCCTTCAGTGTTAATTTCAGATCGGGGCAGTCAATTCATTTCACATTTTTGGAGGAAATGCTGCCAACTGGCACAAATTGATGTTAGGCTTTCGACCAGTCACCACCCTCAGACCGACGGTCAAACGGAGAGGACCAACCAGACTCTTGAACACTACCTCCGTTGTATGCTACATCAGTCTGAGGGGAATTGGAAAGACATTCTGTGGATAGCAGAGTATGCGTACAATAATTCCGTACACTCAGGAACTGGACAAAGTCCTTTTTTTACCATTTATGGGCACCATCCTCGAACCTCGGATTTGGACTCACCCCAGCATTTAGAGATGCCCGCAGTGGACCATCTCCACGCTGTTATTACACAAGCCTCTAAAGAAGCAACCATCCATTTGCAAAAAGCTAAGGAAAAATACAAAAAGGATGCGGATCAGCACAGAAGTGAAGCTCCTCAATACCAAATAGGGGACCAAGTATGGTTAGCCACTAAGCACTAACCACTCAAGGGGACGCGGACCTTTAACCCCAGGTATTTGGGACCTTTTTCTGTCAAGGCAATTATTAACCCAGTGGCCGTCAAGTTGGACCTACCTGCTCATATGCGAATCCATCCCGTCTTCCACGTGTCTCTTTTGAAGCCAGTGCAACCAGGAACTAGGCTAACCACTCCACCTGAACCTATCCTCATAGACGGGGAGCCCGAGTTCGAAGTCAAGAATATTTTGGACTCAAAAAGAGTGAGATCAAAGCTCTTTTACCTAATTGACTGGAAAGGTTATGGTCCGCAGGAAAGGTCTTGGGAACCTAGTGACCATGTGCATGCACCTCGTTTAGTGAAGAGCGGGAATTTCCAGACAAACCACGGCCAAGGGGGAGAACGACTTTAGGAGGGGCCTTGAGGGGGAGTACTGTCATGATGCGTGCCCCCGGAAGACCAGGCCCAGCAGCCCCGGAAGCAGGCATCATGCCACTTGGAGCATGCCCAAAAGCCCCAGTTAGAGGCTGTTTGGGTGCAGTCCTGGCGCCTATGGCGCCAGGCTCATAAAGATAAAGTCAGTCCTGGCGCCATGGGCGCCAGGCTCATTATTGATAACTTACCCGAAGCAGACCATGCTGCATACTCACCTGAGGCAGACCATGCTGCATGAAGACTCAAGCCGAATGAGGCTTAGGATGGACTATTTTACTGAAGGGACTATTTTGTTACTTGGGTGGGGCTGTGGAAGAATACTTACCTGGATCTTCTTCCAAGGCTATTTAAACCACGCCCGGACAGCCACACGTGCTTCGCGTTATTCTGCTTGCTGCAGCGTAACGCTCACCGTGTTTTCAGCAGCTCCAGTCTTCAGCCACGCCCGCTTCAGTCCTGGGACTCCTGAAACAAGAAGAAAAGAAGGATAAAGGTTAGAACAGGAGTTTTAACTTTAATCCTTACCTGAATCCTGATCCATTTCGCCACGCAACTGAAAGACAGAAGTCTTTGAAGCATTGCTTTGCATTCCTACGGCGCCGCGCTGAACTCACCTGCTTGGCGGTACTTCAGCATTCCATCACGCTCTCTCCATCTCACGGCCGCCCTCCGACACCTAAGGAGACAAAGACAGCAAGGTGAGCAAGGGGAGAAAGCAAAGACAATACCAGTTACCCCCCACAAAACTTACCTGATTTACCACGGGGGTCTCACCTCATCTCGTGTCGGCACAGTCAACTCTGCTTCATCGCCGTACCCCGGCCCCTAAGGGGAAAACCACAATAGTCTTTACCTGAATCTTACCAAGAGCCATTTGGAAATCTTCGAGTGGATTAATCGGCAACCTGCAAGGAATCGGACAGAGTGCAGATCAGACATTTGAACTCTTATGAACAATTGGACTTTAGAGTCAATACTGGAACTCACCAATTCCCCAACGCCAGTGAAGTAACTGGTCATCAACGCGCCCCTGCGGTCAACGCAGGATGGAGAGCTCATCCTTCCAAACCATCAGGTGAGACTAAGGAGGGGACATCAAGAGTGATCTGTGGGAAGACAATGGGAGTGGGGAAGGTGGGTTGACACTCAATTCCATGGGTGGTTAATTCCTCTTCTCCTTTGCAGAAGAATATTCTTGCGAGCCAGACAAACTAGGCTGAGCGGGCCAGTCCAGTCAGTCATCTCGGCGCTACACGTCACGCTGGTGGAAACAACAGCGGCCCAGTTCCGGTCGACGCCCCCGTGGGAACCAGGTGAGCGTAACAAAAACATCTAATCTAAACCTAAATCTTAGATGGGAGCAAGTGTCGACAATCAAATGAAAAATTAGGCAGTCCTAGTGGCGTTGTGTCAAAAATAAAAATGGCCTATACCTAGAAACCTATTGCCAAACCCTCACAACTAATACGTAAAGGGGTGTGGGATAGTTCTCAAGAAAAGAAAGAAGTGTTCTCAAATAGTATGTCAGGATGTGGTAGCTTGGGTCTCCTTTCCCCACGTTTTAGACACAGGGCAAGATGGGAGCTTGAAGCACAGTACAATCTCGAGCTTTCCCAGCACGAGACACCAATTCCAATGGCAGCTCCCGGGACACACTATCTGGCTTTTCTAGCACAAGATGATAGTTCACCTTTTACCCTTCAAGCTTTTAGTTATCAGGGCCTTCGATGGCCAAGTCTCATTTAACTTGAAAGTTTCTTGCCCACAAGGACCTGACTGGTTCAAACAACAATACAAAAGTACCTTTAACAAATGGGGGTTTGTTTCCAATGTTTGCCGGGTGACGTAATCACCCCTGGGTCCCCCTCTTCTGGGAGTCGACCCTTCTCAATCGCTTATCACAGTTTCACGCAGGGTGACGATTTCACCCCTGGGTACCCCCTCTTCTGGGGGCTGACCCTTCTTGTATCGTATTCCACAAACATATCAAAGTTCCTTCATCAATTAACTTTGGGTGATAGCTTCACCCCTGGATCTTCCACGGTCGGGCTCAGAGCTATCGTCTCTTTTTATCTTCTTGGGTGATGGCTTCACCCCTGGATCTCCCTCAGTCAGGCTCGGACCCCTCTTGCCTTTTGTGGGATTTCTCCTCCCTTAATTTCTCAAAGTCTTTTGCTTGGTTGACGACTTCACCCCTGGATCTGCCTCGGTCGAGCTCGGACCCATCTTGACTTCCTTTTCACTTTATTCTCAAGTGCTACAGGATTCACTTCCCTTGCTCTCTCTCAATGCAGGATTCACTTCCCTTGCTTTCAAAGTGCTTGTAGATCAAAGCCTTTCAATTGTACAGTGATTTTGCTCGACCCTCTGAATGACCACTTTGATCTATTTCGCTGGCCCTCCTACGGCCTTCTGGTAATTCTAGTTTCTCCCATATGCGGCTCGACCAGAGTCTCTCGAGTTAGCACTCACGTGGTGCAGCTTTCCCTCCGTAGCTGGTCTCCTCTTCACGCTTTCAACAGTTCATTCAAAGTTCATCTGCTTTGTTTCAAAAGTTTCCACTTTGCCATTCCACTCACCACAGCCTGGTTCTCATTGGTTTCCCCTCCACCCACCAGTTATGATGAAGCACTTGGCTTTTGTCTTCTCTGGAGTCAAGGCCAGTACCATGGGCGCGGGAGCTTCCCTCGCTCCTCCTTATTGGCATAGGTTTGCCCTGTGTACTGTTGACATCTGCTGCAGGACACTCGCGCTATTGTTCGAGGTCTTAGGCTCTTTCCACGAAGGTTCCGCAGTCCTGGGACGAAAAGGGCAAGGTCACTTCTCTCCTCGCCATTCTCTCGATTCTTGACACCTTTCTCCTTCTTTTGAACTGCCGCGTGGTAGTCGTCATGTCGTGCTGTCTGCTGTACTCGCCTTGCTCGTACTGTGCTCTCTTGCTCAAACCTTTATTCCTGTGGGGAAAAGGAAGGACCGTCAGGTGTATGTGATTTAAGTCAATTGTCTGACTGCCAGACCTTTGTGTCAGGACAAGTCAGGTAAACAGGTACTTCCTTAGTCCACTGTTTTGGGTGTGAAAAGGTATTTGTGTCGGAAAAGGGGGAGGGGGGGTTGGAATGTCAGAGTATCCTACAGGACAGGATAGGGAAGATTTGTGCAATGGACGAGAATGACCGGTATGTAGAACAGAACATGGGGGATGATGGGAACAGTATTGTTCATGTAGGTTGGGATTTTGGAAAATGACTATCAGAGGGATAGGATTGGTAGGGTTTGCAGGGTAAGCGGGAATAGCTGGGGTCATGACATGAACAAAGGGGATTGTGGGAATCATAGTGCTTTGTCTGATTCTGTTGGGAATGCAGAGAATTATAATCAGAGGAACAGAAAGAAGAAGGATAGGAAGTATTCGAATGGAAACCGGTGAAACAAGGATTCTGGGAGTTATGCTTTTTGGATGTAACCGGGTTTGGGACTGTAGAGGATAGATTACATACGGAGGGTTTGTCGGATCTGTGCTGGAGAGATTTAACAGGAGGAAGGGAGGCATATGCAATACAGCCCATGAAAGCCTCAGATATCTTGCCCTTCTTTCCTTCTCTGGCACAATACCACATCTCACCTGGGGTATTCCCTCAAGGATAACCCTGGGTTCCCCTACCCAGGTGTTCCTCCCCACCCCCAGGAACTGGATCCAACAGTGATGGCCATGTCTGGACCACCTGAAAAAGGGATCCTCAAGGTCTTACTGGGAGCATACCCTCAGGTTTCTCACAGGCAGCAGTTGCCGCTGTATAGTTAAGGTGAGTCAGACTCCCATAGGAAACCTGAAACAATTAATTGCTAATAACCTTTGTCTTGTGTGACCAATTTAGTCAGAATTGTGGCCCTCCCCACCCCCAGACTGCAAATGTTGGTAAAGATGTGTTAAAAAAAATATAAAAGTGATTAAGAAAACAAAAAAGAAAAAAAAAGTTGCAGGCAACCCCCCCTTCATTTTCCCAAATACAAAAAAGGTCAATTTCTGCTCTACTGCACAACCCAAACCGCTGGACGGATTTGGACCTGGTCTGAAATAACTATGACACGAAGCGATGACTGTGTGACTTTTTGGGGTTTGGGGTGCGCCCCTTCTCCAAAATAAATAGCTAAATTCTTGGGTACATTTCCAAGAAACTGGGTGTTTATAATTGAAAGAGCCAGCGTCTTTTTTTTCCTCAATGCGAGAGATAGTCACTGTTATTGCCGAAGTTATGGGAAAATGAAATGCAGAAAAAAGGCTTTTGCAGGTCATTAAACATACACATGAAAATAGACTAGAGGTGGGGGGAGGGCAGTTGGTGGCAAGAGGACATTTACTGAAATTTGGGAGTTGGAGGGGCTCTAAGGACTGACTTTGCAACACAAAGCTTTTCTATAACGTTGGCTAGCAGACAGAATAGTGGCGATAACATCTCAAAGCAAAATGCGTCACACAAACAGAGTGTTGTAGGGGGAATGAGAGAGGGCAGAGGAGGAGAGGAGACCAACGGGGGGTAAGCGCGGGTATAATGTCTACAGATAACCGAGGGTATAGAGACATTTTTACAGCTACAGTGATGTCAGGGGTGTACCCATGGCCAGTGGCACTATAGTGTTTTAAAGAAAAGGGTGGGCGTGGCTGAGTGGGCATTATATACAGTGGGCCCGGCCAAAGACTGTGGCCACTGGCACACTGGCCTGGGGCGAAGGCCATAGATAGTGGCCAGTTTGTGCTTTAAATATACAGTGGGAATGGTCACATGGCTAGTGTTCAGAAAAAAATATAGCGGGAACAGCCTAAGGGCATGCCCACTAGCCATGGCCATAGGATATAGCTAGTGGTCTAGTAGTATTCTAAAATGGCTGAAGGCCATGGCTAGTGGTCTGGTAGTGTTTTAAAATATAAAGTGGGCGAAGGCCATGGCTAGTGGTCTGGTAGTGTTTTAAAATGAGCAGTGGGTACGGCTTCGCCATGGCTAGTGACCTGTTAGTTTTCTAAAATATACAGTGGCCAAAGGCCATGGCTAGTGGTCTGGTAGTGTTTTAAAATGAGCAGTGGGCACGGCTTCGGCCATGGCTAGTGGCCTGTTAGTGTTCTAAAATATACAGTGGCCAAAGGCCATAGCTAGTGGTCTGGTAGTGTTTGAAAATGGACAGTACGGCCGAGGTCCATGGCTAGTTATGTGGTAGTGTTGAAAAAAATACAGTGGGCACCGCCGAAAGCCACTGGCCATGGCCGAAGAGCACGGGCAGTGGGCGGAAAAAATCAATGGAATAACAAAACCCTTGAAATTCAATGACAAAAATGTTAGTTGCAGGAACGTGAAAGTGAGAGCTTAGTGCAACAAAACCCCTGAAATTCAGCTAAAGCCACCTTAACTTCGTGCAAGTGTTTTAAAAAATGCAGGGGGCATGACCAAAGGCAGTGCAGTAGGCACGGCCGAAGGCCATGGCCAGTGAGTTAAAAGTTTTTTAAATTTACAGTGGGCACGGCCATGGCCAGTGGAGTGGAACAAATCTATGGAATAACAAAACCCTTGAAATTCTATGGGAGAATATATATATATATATATATACATACATGTCGCACAAGGGTATACAACATGTTTAAACATGGCGGATTCTGTGTAAATGCATACTTACAATTATGCACGTGACTCTATCCACACATACCATAGAGAGCACGCAGGTTTAAATGTCTTTCTTCTGTTTCTGCACCCTAAACGTGATCAAGCAGCCAGCTTTGCCGCGAAACGCGTCGTTTTCGTCCACTTTTTCTATTGTCCATTACATTTACTGATTAAAGAATATTTTTGGATGCTTGGAGCTTCGTTGGTCTTTTTTGAACTCTGGGTCCAGTGTGGAACTTCTACGCAGGTCTGTTTTCTGGAGTGCACTCCAATAGCTTTATACCGTGGTACAAAGCAACTCTACATATATATATATATATATATATATATATATATATATATATATATATATATATATATATATATATATACAGTTGGCCACTGTATATATATATTTAATGAAAAACTTTAGTTAAAGATCAGTTAAGGTGAGAAACCCCTGAAATTCAACGCATTAGGGAACTCAGGACTGACTTAACTCGGTGTGCAAAACCTCTCTAATGCCTGGTCGGTTGATGTCGGTGGTGAGACCGTGTCACAGTCCTGGTTTGTCTGAGACAGATTGGCCCACGGGAGGTGGAGGTTGGCATAGTCTTTCCTGAGAGCCTCCAGTGGAAGTTCCTGATTGATCTGAAGACTTGTTTGCTGAGTTTCTGATGGGTGTGCTTGACTGGGGTGGCATGACCAATGTCAAAGGGGATTTCCAGATGGTCCAACCAGTCAAGCGTGGTTGGAGAGCTGTGAGGGATGGTGGGCAAGGCAGTGAAAATGAGGTCGAGGATATTGCCTTTCCTGTGAGTTGGGTCTTTTGTGTACTGTGTGAGGTACAGAGTGTCAAGTAGGCAGAGGAGAATGTCCTTCATTGACTTGGGTTTGTCAGCAATGTTGAAGTCACAGAGGAAGATGTTATTGGGGTGCATAAGAGACCTGGTGGTGACCAAGTACGTGAAGTCTCTGATGAAGGAGATGTTGGGTTTGGGTAGTGTGACAAATCCTTGGATGTCGTCACTTCTCTCC
This sequence comes from Ambystoma mexicanum, assembly GCF_040938575.1. Classification (NCBI taxonomy): domain Eukaryota; kingdom Metazoa; phylum Chordata; class Amphibia; order Caudata; family Ambystomatidae; genus Ambystoma; species Ambystoma mexicanum. The sequence continues at coordinate 1,221,638,319 of NC_090934.1, read as the reverse complement.
GAGGGGGAGATCCTTCCCATGAGGCCAGGGAGGTGATGCTGTTACCCGATAGTCTCCCTGGGGGTAGTACTCAGCGGGGGCATCACATGAGGATAGACTCCATCTCCCGGAACGGGGCAATCATCCAAGGTAGATGTGGTATTCCCATACACCATCACACCCTCCCTCACCCTCCTATTATACACAGGTCACATCAGCACCCCACACTTCTATGTATGTGTGTAAGATAGGAATTCCAACCTCCTTCCTTATAAGTACTAAGACGAGGAGGAATAGGGACTACCCATTTGACATTGACTCAAGAACTAGGATGTAGAAGAATCCATGTGACCCAGTGGAGAAACACAATGGTAATACTGAGAAGAGGGAAAGCGTGGAGTCCAGAAGATCAAAGTGGGAAACAATGCATAAATCACAAGGTAAAAAGCAAGAATGGACAACCACTAGTGTCAGTCTGGCCCTGGCACTCAGTCTTTGAAGAAGAAGGAAGAAAGAAAGACTTACCAGAGGATTGGAGAACCCAACAGGGGAGCTGGAAACCAAGCTGACTGCGGGTGACCTGACACCGGAAAGAGACCAGCATGGCAAAACAGCTACAGCACAAGATCCGACCGCAAGAGCCAAATGGAAGGCAAGGCAGACCAGAGACATCAGGAGACCAGAAAAGGCACGGACCAAGGAGCAAGGTGCGTGGAGGGCACCCGGGAAGACACTGGGGAACCCAGAGGGCTATAGCCTACTGAGGGAGGAAGAGTTGAGCGATCTTCGTCCCAGTGGGACAAACCTAATCCTGTTGAATGAAAGATACTGGGTGAGAGGTCATCACAGCGAAAAGCTACTCATAGAAACCAATCATACTTGGCAGGAGAGTAAAGCAAGTTGCTGGAACTTGGAGAAAGAGAAATATTCCAATATCATGAGGGAAAAAGAGAAGACAGAAGGAAGTAAAGATTCCCCTGGGCTAGGCAAACTGTGTCATATGTGGATGGCCCTCATAACATGAAGAGAAATATTCATTCAGGGCTAACCATACTTGGCAGGCAAGTAAACCAAGTTGGTAACATTTGGGAAGAAGGAAAACACGCCAAGATGAGAGATGATGAGAAATGTCAGAGGAAGGGAGAGATTCCATCTGAACATGTGAGTTGTAATAATAAGCCTGAGGAAGGCAAGGGCAAGGGATACATTTCCCCTAAAATTGTGAACTGTAACAAGAAGCGTGAGGAAGGCCAGGGGAAGTGAGGCATTCCCCTTCAGGTTGTGAACTGTAACAAGAAGCCCGAGAAGGGGAAGAGAGGCATTCCCCTGGTTGTTGTAAACTGTAACAAGACACCACCTGAGAAGGGCTAGGGGAAGCAAGGCATTCCCCCAGCTGTTGTGAATCATAATAAGAAGCTTGGGAAAGGCCAGGGGAAGGGAAGACATTCCCCATGGTGTGGTGAACTGTGAGAGTAAAAACCCAGACAGTGTGAGGACAAAGCCAAAGAAGCCCAGGGGAAGGGAGTCATTTCCCTGGTCTTTTGAAAAGGTGCAGCCAAGTGAAAGGGGAGTTCAGGGGAAGGGAGTCATTTCCCTGGTCTTTTCAAAAGGTGAAGCCAAGTGAAAGGAGAGTTCAGGGAAAGGTAGTCATTTCCCTGATCTTTTGAAAAGGTGAAGCCAAGTGGAAGGAGAGTTCAGGGGAAGGGAGCCATTTCCCTGGTCTTTTGAAAAGGTGAAGCCAAGTGAAAGGAGAGTTCAGGGGTAGGGAGTCATTTCCTTGGCACTGTGAAAGTACTGAGAACACCAACTGTGCTATGCAAAAGCAAGTAACCGAACACCTTGTCAGATATATGTCCCATGCATATCTATCATCTTCTCATTCTGTCTTCTCAGGCGTGTTCTAGGTCCACCCTTTTAGGCCAATCAATCATTGGCCACAAAAGTATAATTCTACAATAAAACTCACTAGCCTTGACCAATCAAACCTCCTTGCTTCCCAGTCTCTGAAAAACTAGCCCCAAGCCTTTTCTGTCATTCGCTCTCTGGCTGGGTTGCTTCTGTTTTTCTTAGTGCATCACAGAAAAGGATAAATGTAATGAGTTAAGTTCTAGGAGCTACTTGGACACAAGGGGTACTGGGATATTTTGTAAGGGTGCCTGTCACAGATACACATCAGGGATGGGGCTAGTGTCAAGGAGTTATTTGTGAGTGATTGGAAGAAGGATGATTTGTGTGCATGGGTGTGGCATTTCGATTGTATGCTTCGAGAAACTGGAAGAGGCGATTTGCTTGTAATGCATTATTGTTAACCCCACAACCAATTTACGCATTCTAATCACAGCAATTTTTGAACAGTTGTTTTATAGCCCTTCGTTGAACTTATCCTTGCATAGCTGGAGTATCGAGGCTCAATAAAGCTGGCCTCTACTGCAACAGTTCAAATGGCCATATTAGCTGCACACTTTTTTGGATGCTGCCCGTTTTATACTATTTCTTCTGAACCATAGAAAACCACACATCTTGGAACTGACTTGACTCCAGGGATTTGTTCTAGCGTTACATTGGTGAGTTTAAGGTTCGCATTGATATGTATTTGACATATATGGTATTCCAATTGGGAGGGGCTTTGTTTCCCATTGCACTTTTAGGATATAAATGGTTCCCTTCTCTTTTCCTTTTTGCTTTTCTGGATTTATTATTTTTTCTTACATCTTGTTTTATATGTAGCTGAATTTTCCACTTTGGATACTCCTGTTTTACTGCACATAAACCTTTGGAGACATTCTTATGTGTGATTTTATACCCTCACATCTAGGTCTAATTTATAGAGACCTAGTCTATGGCACGGCCTGATTAATACTTCCTGGACTTATCGACAGGATTCCGGGACCAGCCTAATTGGTTGAGACTATGGTAAATATCTTTTCTCCCACATTGCTCTTTAGACCTCATGACGCAATTGAGCTATGGTTAACGGGTTGGGCCCTTTGGGATTCACTCACAGATCATCCACTTTTATATGTCTATTTTTCATATTGTTGATGTAACTGTTAACATTTCTATTTTTTTCTTTTTTTCTTTTTTCCTCTGTGTTTACATTTTAGGTGTGTTTTATACATTGTGAAATGTTTAACCCTGTTCTTTAAATATATTGTATAAATTAAGACACAGATGAATTTCAAAGAATCATAACGCCTACGGGAATGCCACGTCCTGATGAAGATGGATATCATTGGCTTTTGAGTTATGTGTTGTCTCCATTGAAACTACTATCTGTTAATTGTGCCAGGTCTATTGTACTGTATGTCACATTGTTCCTGTCCTGACACAGGAATAGTTGACGCATAGCATCCCTTGGCTAATTTTAGCGTTTTTTTCAATGTTTATGTGTTCATTATATTGTGCAGTGCTGTAACTTACCATTGTGATTGGCTGCATGATCCTTTAGTGACCAGATTGCCCTTTGTTGATTTATTTTTTGGCCCTTTTGCCTTCAGATCTGAATAGGCGATTGTGGTTTCCCTTACCGAGTGACTTTCTTCGCTCGCACGGGAAACCCCTTTTTGGGATCAATCTAGTAGCATCTAGGTCTACTGTGATTTATTTCTTTGACTTTTTCACTTACAGCCAACAGTGAAACTAGCACTCAGTCACTTTACACAATGCACTTTATGATTGATACATTAATGTTGTCACTTTGCGTATTTTTTGTACAGAATTTCAGATGATTTAATACTTATTTTAAGGAGTACAAATTCTGAATAAATACAGTACTTTTAACGATTGTTTCGTTTTTAGTGGATTGATCTGTGTTGTGACCCGTGGGGGTCCTCCCCCGTTTTGGTGGCCTTTTAGCGGCCTGTTTGAGTATCTTCAATTAATTCCGCTGGCTGGTTTTTCATTTATATTGATCGCTGCTTCCCCTCTGCCAGCAAAGTAGGGGAAACCCATCTCTTTGTTTTGCGGCATGGGTGTGACTTTGTCATGAGGATTCCCCCCATTCTGTCCTCTAGGGTAAGAGTAATAAGTGAAACAACATCTAATTTCAGAATTGTCCCTCATAAAAGAAGTACAATTTTAGCATTTGCTTTAGAAGCCAGAGCAGAATATAGTGCCTTGAAGGGGATAAGCAAATAGATTCCTATAATATATCCTGTGCGGATATATTAGGTCATATTTAACTATAGGTAGAAAGAGTAGTAGTGTGATACATACTTAAGGGGAGTACAAACTGCAATACTTGAAACAGCAACAGTAGTGCTGAACACAGCAAAAGTTTACTCAAATTGCTGTAGTTCTGAAACGAGCTCCTAGAGGCCCATATTAGCATTGTAGTGAACAAGAGGCTACATAGCAAAGATCTTTAGAAGTAATGTCACAGACACATAGTGAGAAGTCTGCTTTTGAGTTAATTAATTTTACATGCATTCATTCATTTTTAAAAATGTTATTCTTTGCATTAATTTGTTTACAAACATTTGCAAAATTAGAACCTCGAAAACACAAAAAACAAACCCTCCTAATATCCGGTATTGACAATTTTCTGAAATCAATTCACAAATGAATCCAGGAGCCCACCTTCCTTCCCCTTTTCAGCCAAGATTTTGTTCATGAATGCCACAACAGATAGAAACATGGGGACCCTGTCCCTGTTCATTAAACATGACCACCAAGCTTCCGGGCAGAGTGATTGTGCTTCTTTTATCACTGACGAGAAGGCGGTTGATCTATCCACGGTCAGGCCCAGGCAAACGAGCAACACATGTTTTAAAGTTTCCGCTAGACTGACCTCTGAGCAAAAACGACAGAGGTCAGGTTTCTTTTCATTCAGTGGAGATCTTGATGCAGTTACTTCATTTGTCAGGAGTAGGTTCAGCCTAATCCTGAGAAACTGCTCTCTGTGTGGTTTACTCTGGAACATTTCTCATCTCAAAATCCACTTGATGGTATAGCTTGTAGGTCGAAGCTTTTCCCAGTGTAGCAATCCAGTCAGATTCCTCTAGCTTCACCTTTACTCTACATGGATTTGATGTCAAATCCTCGACGGTAGATCCAATTTGCTTCAGCATTGTTTTACTGGCATCCACCCAAACTTTCAAAGGCCCCCTTGGTGTCCTTCCCCATTTCTTTACCAATAATCTCAAGCAAAGCTGTACCAGAGTCACCAAGGCCTTTCCCATACCGTGCCAGTCTTTTCAGAGCATGTAATAAGACAATGCCAAGCTCTCTCTGTAAAACACCAACTGGGAGAGAGTTCGGGAGTCTTAAAACGCTTCCCCTGAACGCCCCTTCAAGCCGGTCCCAGAGATTACCTGGGAGCTTCACGATTGACTCAATCCCATAAACGAGCATATGAACCACTTTCATTTTGTAATAGTCCAAGAATGGGATCAGAGAGAAACGTCCATATTTTCTGTTTAGGCTAATTGCTTGGCTCGTCAAAGATTTTACTTTCCTGCATAGCTCGTCCATAATTGGTGTTGCCATGTTACTGTTGTTAATCTAGATTCCTAAATACTTAAATGCCAGTACCTGTTCGATTTGTGGGTTCCTCCGATGCCACACAAATCTACCTCTCAATTGTTTTGTTTTTTTCAAGTAGCCTGATTTTTTTCTTGATGTTTATCTCCAAGTTGTTCTCCTCCACGTAGTTCTTCAGTTGGTCAAGTTGTCGCTGCAGACCCACTGGAGTTTGGTCTATTAGCACCAAATCATCAGCGTACAAAAGGCGGCTTAGATGGTGACCGCCAATGTGTTGTGGAAAAGACGTTGCAGTGTCCAGAGTTTGGTTGATGTCAGACAGAAAAAAGTTGAAAAGGGGCATGGCTAATGGGCATCCCTGTTTCAGTCGTCTAGCTGATTTGATTTCAGCGGATAAAAGCCCTGATTTTTTGTTTGTCTGTTTGTTTATTTATTTATAATGCACTCCAAAACCGGAGGTAGCAGGGCGCAGCAGACAAGAATGTGCAAGGCTTACAAGGTTACAGATATATCATAGAGTGACCCCATACGTATGCACGTAAAGGTTATTTACAGTCAACGGAAGGATAAGGGTAGATTGTAAGAGTTCAAATTATATACAGTTACATTGTGTACAGTTGAATACAGATTCAAAAAATAATTTACAGATTGGATAATGTCAATAATTATAGTCAAGGAAAAATGATCAGGAGGTATGAAATGTTCACATTATATACAGCAGTGGTGCAAATTCAAAGATGATTAATCAGCTAGATAACATCTACTAAGTGAGATACGCTAGAGGAGAGAGACTACCTAACCAACAGGTTGAGATGAGTGATAAGTCATTTTCTAAATTGCAGGTAAGGTTGGTCTACTCTCAACCCATTGATTTAGTCTTACTCTCATGGTGGTATTAGAGTGCAGATCCATCACAGGGCCCAGAATGGAGTCAGAGCATTTCTGTCTGTGGGGCTTTTTCCACAGAAGTTGTCGCCCCACCTGGTCAAGTGCCTGAACAAAATCAACAAAGGCTAGGCAGATCCTTTGCTTACCTTCCCAGGCCAATCCCTGTAAGATGCTCAGTGGTATTATGTTAGCCGCTGTTCCCACCACCTTTCTAAATCCAGATTGAAAGGGGTCTTTGCTGCCTTCTCTGACCGTTCATTGATAATACAGGGGAGTTGTCACCCCTCGAGGGGCTCCCTGATGTTTTTAAGGAAACACTTTGGTAGAGAGGTGTGTAGTCCACAATGTCATCTTCCACGGAACTGACTTCACTTGATGTGCGCCCTGAAAATCTCACCGTTAAGAGCTCAATGGCTTTCTTGGACATTCTTGGTCTTGTTCCTCTCTTACAAACCTCCGTTGGTTGGCTCTTTTCACACCCAACACTAGGACGATCAGCTGCCCATGCTGGCTCCAACAGGTTGTGCTCTCTGTGAGTTGTCTTGACTGATTTGAATGATGTCACGAACAATAGAAAAAATCTAGAGACTAATATATAGTCTAAAACCACCTATTTTCCCTCGTTAGACAAGGTTGCTCAAGGAGGGATGTCTTCCGGCATCTGCCCGTTCAGTAAGTGCATATCATTTGATGCCATAAGAGATTGCCAAACCACTCCCCTTAGCATTAATGGAGCACCACAAACACACAAGAAGCTTCCTGCTGTGTATACGCATCATCTACTAAAGATGCGACGAAACCAAAAATGCTGTTTGTGATGATCATCAGGTTCCAGTATAAATGTATGATTACTAGGCAGAGTGATTTCGCCTTTTTAACCACATCCACCGTGGGTGACCATCCCATAACAATTTCCTGAGCAAATGCATTTGAAAAGACCACCTTCGTCACCTTGAGACCACTTCCTGATCTTATTGATGTCATTAGGCCCGATGATGGTCTTCCTTCAGGGTCCTTTACTGCTGGACTGAGGATGATTTCATATCCACCAAGGCATGGTTTTTGACAAAGCCACTTCTCCTTGAAACACAAGAGGTCGTAGTCCCCCAGATTCACATCGCTCTTTGCCATCAGATGTTTGAAGCCTGTTGAGTTCCAGGATGCGATCCTCATCCTGCACCAGAGCCTGGTCTTAACAGGTTATGAATTTCCATTAGAATCTAAGGCTACCAAGAGCCAATTCCACGAGTAGTTATCCAGATTGTCTTGCTCATTTCCACGAGGGGCCTTAACCTGCCTTTTATGTTCAATACCATTTTCTGCCGGTAATGTGATGATGAAGTTGGTTTTTACAGATACTCCTGAGTTAGACCTCACAGTTGAGATGGCTGCCAAGCAACTTCTTCAAAGTGCTCCTTCCTTTCAATCATGCAACCCAGCCCCTTTTGGGGGATTCCGTTCTGACTGCTTGGTTCTGCCTGTTTTGTTTTTGTTGGGTTTTACCCTGGTTTCCAGAGACAGATATGTTCCCCCCTTCAAAGTCTGTTAGTGTAGTGATGTCAAAACCCAGCATCAACAAGTTCTCTGCCTCTTCCATCAACATTCTTCTGACGATTGGGCAAGGGAATTGGATATAAATACTATCCGTATGTGCCTCGTCCACAAATTCGATGATTTTTAAATTGCTGGAATCTATTTGCCGTAGGTTCGGTATGCAGTGGAGCAAGTCCATTAGATGCTTTCTCTTCAGTATAAGTAGATCCTCTCTATCAACAATTCACTCCAACTTCACCAAGCGTTTAGATCTCATTGAGGAGGTAGGTGTCTGTGAAGAAACAGTCCCTGGAGGTTATTTCCCCTTTCTCACACTCCTACACACCAACAGTGAAATCCCCTGCAATTTCCTGGCCACATTTGTGTTCAGATGCACTTTAATTCTCCTTTGAACTTGAGCGAAGCTTGCCTGAGGACGTGGCAAATCTGGTGACACTGAATCTCCAATCCCACTTGCCATTACCTTAGGTCCAAGAATGGGTTGGTCCAGGACAGTGGGCTGAGCCAAGAGGTGGTGGTGTTTCTCCTGAGTTGTATTCCTTTTGTCTTCCAGTGTGCAAAATTTTGAAGCAGAATGGCCAGTCGTGTAGTTTCTGTATCCTGTAGTACTGGATTTATTTATTGGTACAGTTGATATTTGGGGGACTTGCGGTGATGGTTGATCTAGTTCCACCTCCAATGTCAAGTATGTTGAGATGTTCTTTAATTCAAAGTCTACTGCGAACAGGGCTTCTTCGTCCGTTGCCTATGGGCCATTTATGGAGGCCCTGGCGGCCTCCCTCAAAAGGGGCTGAGTGTTGGATCTAAGTTTCGATCCACCCTGGGTTACCTCCTCCTCCAAACATATGACTTGTGTGGTCGATAGGTTTCCCTGCGAGTTCCCAGAGTCCTTGACCTTTCGAGGATGGTACAAATGATGTACTTTATGGTTTGGCGGCAACTGTATCCTCGATTCCTCCTTTTTTCTTATTTTGCACAAAGAATGGATAATTTTCGATATTTAGTTCTGTGAGCTTTTTATCTGAGGTAAGCTTTGGGGGCACTGGATCTTTTGGGATGTATTAACCCACTTATGCTCTGCCCTGTGGCATCCCTGTGTGCTGATGGTGCCAGAATTATTACAATGGGCGCAAAACCCCTGTGCGCGCTAAACCCTATGGAAATCACGCTTGGTAACACGAAAAGATGGCTGCCAAATCTAACATGCATGTTGTCAGTGATGGAATGGATATCTGACTCCTGAAACATGTCACTGGGCTGCCCAACAAGTAAAAATAGAGCCTGCATGAAAAGCACTGCTTTGCTGAAGGAAATCCAGAATCTTGTTTTTAAATCTTTTTCTTGGTTGCTGAAACTACAGAATGTCGGTACAAAACACCATCAAACATCCAATATTCTTGCTAGGTAATACAAGTCACTTAGTTCAAGAAATCATTATGAACATACAATGTCCTGAAAAGCGGAATTTGTCATCAAACATTCACAGCAAAAATGTGCCTGCCGGTGAAATCTGTCAAAATCTGGGCACAGTACCCATGGCCGCCTGTATGAGTGCTGTCAGTAGATTGCATGATAGAATTTAAACTTGTACAACTGAAATCTAATGTCTGAAAACTAAGTGACCTGTTATTGAGAGTAACCTAGGCTGTAACTGGTTAATCCCATGGTTTAGAAGCTGGAATAAGTTTTTTTTTAAACCAAAAGAAAAATGTAACAGAATGACATTGAAATTAAGCCTGCATAAAAGCATACCAACCAGTCCAACAGCTTCCCCCACGGAAGCCAGGCATCTCCCTTCTGCTTCACTCCACCAGGAAATCACACCTCTGTTCTGTGATGATTAGATTAGGGGAGGAGAATTTGGGGTTGCATGGGAAGGGGGCAATGGACATCCTCTGGCTGAAAGGAAAGGAGAAGTGTGAAGGGTCATAAATGGCCTCTCCCAGCAGGAACTGGGAGGGGACTGCTTCTGAGCTGCCAGGGGAAGAAGGAGGCGTAGACAAACCACCCTTTGCTGCTTGACAAAGGCCAAAAGCACATTTTAAAAAATAACTCATAAATCACTTTGTAAAATTGTGAAAATTATAGAAATAACAGCATTGTTCATGTGATTTTTGGATGCTCGTTTTAAGAGACGCCAGAACTCTGTGAGATGTTCTGGGAAGTAATAGCGGAAAATATGGTTTTACACCAAATGTATTCATGCCAAAAGCATGACACTTCATACACTTATGCCCATATTCAATGCGCACATTTGTACACATTTTCTGATGAACTGGATATTGTGTTCCGGACAAAAAGGGCAAAATTCTGTCAAAAGCAGACACAAGATCCTACAGCGACGAGGTTTGGAGGAGTATCTGCTACACAAAATATGTAATCTATATATGTTATTGTTATAAAGATTGCACACATGTAAATATGTATTGTACCAAAAGTATACTTTATGTTCAAAGGGACAAGGGGAGGATTCTCTGACTCATAAACCCATATCATCATGGTGACACCCTGTTTTCTTCTCCAATCAAGGGAGAGAAGAGACTCCAGCCAATTGCCTGCCTAAGAGGCGCGCTTAGGATAAACCAGCACACACCCCCTTTATCATAAGCATAAATAGAGACAGCTCAGGACTTAGAAAGACACACAGATTCACTGACTAAACGATTGCTGGCGGAGCACCGTGCGAAAGAACCATCTATTTTCCTTGCTCCTGACTCCAGAAACTTGGCAAGCAGAAAGGCCCATTCCATTAGTTGAACCATTTTCAAATAGGCCTTGAATTTCCAGAACCAGAAATAATCCTACAAAGCCTAAGGGGAACAAAATAAACAGCCGGGTTGTGCTGTAACTGCTTTCCTGCTAAAAAAATTATTACCAGAACCAAATGATCCAATCCAGTTGTGCTGTGCTGTGACCAGAGAACCATTGCAGACCCAATCCAGTCCTGTGCCGAGTGTGACCAGAACCGTTGCAGACCCAGTCCAATCTGGTATGACCAGCAGTCGTTCCCAGAACCAGAATCCCTGACGGTTCCGTTTGAAATCCATGTAGTGAGTATCTATAGATAGAACTGTGTCACTAGTATATGTACTGGCCCTAGTAATCCCTGTCTTAAACCCATCCTCTCTTGTATTCAGAACCGGTAGTGTTAGGAGTATTTTTGAATTGTCAGAGTGTTTCTTGCGCTAAGTTTCTCTCATTTGTTTTCTAAAATCATTAAGCATTAGTATTGTGAATAAATAAATTGAATCCCAGAAAGAAAGTGAGTATCCACCACATGAGAGTCTGTGACCAGGACTGTGGATATTCATGTGTGGCATTCTCTTTTTCTATAGTCATAATCTAGTATAAGAAATCCCATTTGTCTTTTAAAAGCGCATCCCTGTTTTCCCATTCTTGCGCCTATCTCAGTAATACAACCTCCAATAAAACGTCCATAAATTTCTCACTTTTTTCATGCTAGAAACCAATTCACAACTTCTGCTTGCAGCTAACATCCCCGGCTTTACATAGAACCAAGAACCAGATTCCAAATCCATATACTTCTCCCGTGATCGCGATTACAGCGCGCAGAAAAGTTTGCCGCAAATTTTCGTTTTGACAAAATATTACACGTGTGAAACAGCTTTTGATTGCACCCGACCTCAATTTTAAGATTTCACATTGTTCCTTAGTATCAAATCATTGCTAGTGTTTGTCTGCAACTATCTAAGGTGGCTCCCATAAGAAGTTAAACAATTTCAGCAATTGAAATCATATTTAGTGTTTTTGTACATTCCATTCTCAAGATAACTTTAAAACCATTGTGACAGCTTGCCAATCAATTTCGTTTTTCTCTGGTGTTTGCTGGGGGGAATTGGGATTGTTATTTTGTTTGAATTCTGCCATTCCTGAAACCTGCTCTCTCTCCTCCTATCTCTTTACATTGCCTTTTGGGGGGTTGAGGGTGTGTAGGGGGAGATAGTAACCATACTGCTATTTGATCTGAACACACACAAAAGTATTATTTCTGTGCTGAATTATTTTGCTCACTATTACTCCTTGTGATTAAAGAGATTGCCTAGTGTTACATCACCCCATTGGTGATCATTGTATACCCATTAAACATATTGTGATTAAAATTGTGAAAACATAAATAAATATTTTAACTTTGCAAACCAGCCTGATTCCTGGTTCAGTGTGACCGGGCGGGGGGTTCCAAGAGCGGGGCGTGATATGACGGTACATCGTTCAGAACAAAATAAATGAGGATTTCAATTTTGCGTTACACGCTAGGCGTTGACTTAGGTGAAGTGCCACATTGAAATCACTTACAATCTTCATATATAGAGTCGTTACTTGGCAACCCCAGACACAAGGCATTTTCTAGAGGCTCAACGACTGTCAGTCCCCCCAGAATCCCCTCTTTCATCCGGGGTGTCTTGATCATTTAAACTGCATGCCATTGTTTGTACTTGTTGATCTTTTGTGACAGGTTTTCCCCTCCTGTTCTCTCCTGAATTTAGAGCAGTGGAAATGGTCTTAGGAATTGTTTGAGTCGTACTCCACGAGTCCAGTCCATCTACAAATACCAAATGTGTGTGAACCATTTCCAAAAGGGTAGTATGGTCCTTCAGTGTATCGTTCAAACCCTCATATAGCTTTGTAAAAGGTGCCATGGCAATGGTTATAGAGGACATGATAGTTAGAAGGTTCGGTTCAGCTGGTCGTAGTGAGTGCCTATTTATCTACATTCTGCTTCTCTCATCCGGTCTTCAGTCAGTTGAAGAATCCATAAATGAGTCCGAGGACATTGACGAGGTCGAAGAATTCTGAGAAGGGCAAGGGGAGGAAACAGTTGGAGAGTCGAAATCCCTGCTAGAATGGCATTGTTTCCTTTTGAAATTCTTTTTTTTCTACCCACTTCTAAAGTTACTGCTGCGTTCTCAGGATCACAATTTGCCATTTTCCTGCAAACACATCCATTTCCCTTTTGGCCCCCTAAACAAACTATATTGGTTTGGTTGAGCGGGTTGCCAAAAAAGCGCTAGTCCCTTTATTTATAGCCCGGGAAACAACATGGTCCTTTTAGCATTGTCCACAATCTTTTTTTCCCCAGCCAGTTTTTTGCTTGGTTGCATTAGAACTTGATCCGTCGAGAACTGCCTTGAGCCCAGCTGGGGGTTTCTGTCTGTTTTGGGGATTCCCCTCCCCTGTGTAACCTTATCAATGAAAGGTGCAAAGTTTCTGGAAATAGGTTCAGCAAGTAAACTTTCAGGTGCTCCTTCCAGGATCTCAGAATACATTTCCGTTTTACTGACTTCAATTTTGTTTGATAAACCACTGGTAACTTAGCATGCAAAAACAGCCTCCCCTCCTCGTTGTCTTTGTTGATGGTGTAGAGGAAGACACCCCTAGGGATGCTACAGTGCCAGAGAGGGCATCAGAAGCCAATGCAATTTTCTCCAAAGTAGCGGCTGAGCCCTCGCAAGCTCTCTCAGCCGTCCTCATAGTTTTACACACTGTGGGTTGTTCTTTTAGTGAGCCCTCATTTTGGACATTTCCGGTGAAAGGGGTTTCTTCACAAGAGCCAGATAAATCCGTTTTACTCCAGTCGAAGTCTGTTTGATTCGCCATTTCTAAGTTCACATCAACAGGTAATAGAGAGGTTCCTTGAGTGGGGGTAACCTGTGTTTCCTGAGACAGAAATGTAGGCAAGTTGGGCACCAGATCACATTTCGTCGGGTTGCTTAGGAGTTGTTGTTTAGAAAGAAAAACCGAAGGCCCATGGTGGCACGGTGTGTTAAGAGACATATCAAATCCAAAATCCTTCACCAACGATTCCTCGTCCACTCCGTTCACTCTGGCTCCACCAAATGTCATCCGCGCCCAGGGGCTAGTCGGCTCTCATCCAACTGCAACTCGGTCCTAGATGACGCCTCTGTGCTTGCATCATGTTCTTCCCCTCTCTCCAGTATGACCTACTTTTGAAGTGACATCGACATAAGCAAATAGTCAGCCGAATCGTCAGTCACAATAGTCACATTTGCCGCCTCCTCCCATCTGGGGCATGTTTGTGACAATATGGAGAGCTTCAGGTACCATACACAAGGTTTTGAAGCGTCCGTTTCCATAAGAGAACTAGTTTGCGAAGTCTTTGGGGACAGAGAGGACAGGTGATCTGGTAACGATGGTTCAATACTTGGGGAGGGACTTCCAACCTTACAGTCAGGGTTGAACAAAGGCAGAGTGCCCGGGGAGACAGTTTTCGAGTTACGCTTATGGTACAGCAGGCACTCCAGCAGACTCAGATGAGGCGGAGGGTTGGTGTGTAGGAAGCTCCCCGACTGCTCTTGACCTTGCGCTATGGAGGGTCCTTGCTTCATCCATCTGGTGTCTTCCTTCTGCCCTCCTTCCTGCCTACTGCTGTGTGAATGAAATCACTGCCAAACTCCATGTAGGCTCTCCGCTCCCGGAAATGGTTTTTATAGTATTCTTAAAGTCACAGTGCTGTAACTTTCATGCAGCAATCTCCGCTCCAACAGAGTACATTCATTTATGTAACCATTCAACATAGCCAAACTCTAAGCAGCTTGATCATATCACACATACATGCTTACATATGTAATGTGCTTTTGAATAATCCAGTACATTTACACCTATGCAAACATATAGGCATAGTGAATAGACAGTGGAAACAAATCCACTCCATTTTCTAGTAAAGAAAATAGACAGCATCTCGCTTGAAAGCTAAGAAAAACACCTTGGGACGTTGAGGCCTTGCGATGGGAACATTCAGGGCACATTAGACAGATAAATCCTCTGGATGCCTTTACTGATATTTCGGATTGGAGCTGTTACTGATCGATCGGCCAGAAGCTGACACTAATAATTCAGCATAGAGTTTAGGGATGGTACTAAATATATTGTTTAGAATCATCATAAAGAGAAGGGGAGGTACTTCCAATCCAGAAGCCAGAAGTTGGGGAATTCGTCTAACAGTGACAGCTTTTATGGTAAGGGGAATTCCAAGTGAGAAACCTTATAAATAAGCTGCTGGCCCATAGACCAGGGCTGCTGATGCGATGGCAGGGATTAAGGGGGTGCAGGCTCTTAGTCTCACCTTAAAGTTATGTTTGATTTATGCTTTCAAATGCATTGGGTTTCTGCTTGATGGAATAGTATGCAATCTTAGTCCCGTGGCTTTGTGATTTGCATTGAATTGATTCAATTATTTTGATGCAAATTGAATTAAGCTTTTGGTTTGATTTGGACGTAGAATATTATTTTTATTAATACGTTTATTGGTAAAAACCATTTACTCAATTTCATAAAAAATATCATATTAAACACAGTTCTGCATTATATAAAATCGTTTAGCTAACATTTTCCTTAAATTAAAACCTTTACATGAAATTCTTATAAAACCTTTTGATATTAAAAAGAAATGGGAGAAATAACTTTAAGTACCTTGTACAAGATTGCTTCATTGAACTGAGCATATTGGTTTGTTTTAGAAGTGTTGTACCTTTCATTGGAAAGGCCTTTTTGTGTTTAGAACGTGGATTGAGCCCCATGTGGGGAGCATTGATGTCAAGTTAGTTTAGTTAAAGGCATGGTCTAGTAAACATTTTTATTGTCCCTACGGGTTGGCCATTTTTTTTAAGCCTAAGTGGCTCGATTTTAGAAAACTTTCCTATGGACCTTACCCGAGTTTTCTTCCATTAAACGCACGCGAAAACAAGCACCAGGGAGCCGCCATTTTCTGATAATCCTATCTTTTCCCCGATCGCCCTGGCTGACCTGCTTTTGCGGCACTAAATCAATTCCCCCGCCCCTGAGTCTGACATTATCAAAACATTCATATTCCCCGCCTCTCCCTGTGACGTTACTGTGCTGCGTAGGCAAACGCGCCCAGTCGTCTTCTGCGCGACTCCACACAGAACCCAGAAACCAACACAGATCAACTCACAACAAAGCGCGCCACAATTCGGAATATGAAACTGTACTTTAAAATGAAACAGCAACACGGTACATTTGGTAAAGTACATTTATTTGACATTAAATGTTTAGAGAATATTCAGCAATTGACATATGAACTCCAGAAGCCATTAATTTTCTTTTATCTGTATCCGCAATAACTGTTCCGTTTCATCTCGAGTCACGCGCTGTTCCTTTATGGTACAAAGGGTGTTCATTTTCGTAAAAAGAATCACTTTGGAAGCACGGTGAACCGCAAGGCTGTTCCATCAACTAGGCACTAGTCCAGCCAAAAGGTTGATATGTTGCTTCTAGCCACTAGTACAGCGTAAGGGCATGTGGGCCCTTGGCGATCGCCCCATAATATGGTGATCATGCTCCAGTTGTTGACACGAAGCTGCAGGTGTCTGCTGAAGAATCCATCCGCCGGTGTCTCAAACAGATGGCAGTGGCAGAAAGGGATCAAATACCTGTTATGAAAACAAAAAAGTTATAATTAGTCTCGCTAGCCGAACTTCATTAATATTACTCATTTTATTTATTATGGCCGATCAGAAACTATTTGCTTGCAAGGATAGTTCAATGGAGTATGTACATCTCTAAAATCAATGCAAAAAGTAACGAGATAAATCGAGGCCAACACACAATGATAAACTACAGTCTACATGCGTGAGGAATGATATGATATATGATATATGATATGGCATGTGTAACGCGCCTATACTCAAGTGTTTCTAGGCGTGACGAGGCAGGTGGGGAACAAGGGCAGACAGACAACGATCCTACTAGGCCAGGTGTCTTTCTGATCGCGCATGGGGAAGGGCTGTACATGGTTAGTTGAATACAAATTAAATAATAGGGCCAGCTGGTGGCAAGTGCAAGGTAAATGCCGGGAGAAGGGGCTGAAGGATACAGAGACAGTCCCGTAGTGCAGGTAGGCAGTGCAGGGAAAAGTGGCTGGGCCAAGGACCGAGATCGGTGAGACCAGTGGACCTGCATGCCGATGTGCCCACTACGAACAGTTTTACTTGCTTTTCCTAGCTCTTCATTCATTCATTTATTCATGCATCCATTCATTAAATCTTCATTCCGGTATAAAAGCGTGTAAAGATTTACTTACATTATATTTGAAATTTCCATTGTGTCTCTTCGTAATGCAGTCTGTAAAACAGACCGTGCTCTTGATAACGATTTTTCGTATACTGACCTAAAATGAAACTCGGTCTAGTTTCTGAATTTTCTGCCTTATCGTCTCTTACGTTATTGCGCACTCCCTTCAAATGTAGTTCTTTCGGCATGGTCCCTGTCTCAAGGTAAAAAAACAATAGACCCTCATACTTCCAGTGCGACTTGTGGGCCTCATCTGGGCGCTGTCCTTCGCATTCTTTATTTGCAACATCACGTAGTATAGGCATCTGTGAGAACTTGAAGTTTAGAATTCGTCTATGTAGTGCACCTCAATGTGCAAATGCGAACTGGCTTCTCTCCCAAATGCCACGGCCCGCTTGGCTGGCGCGTTCTAAGTGCCCCAATTTTTTCCCCGTTGTCTGCGAGCTTTGCAGCCCAAATTGAGGCATTTAATTTTTGGCAGAAGGTCAGGGAAAGTATAAAGTACCACAGGAGTTGAGTTAAAAGTGAGATTTATTGTTTGTTTGTTTGTTTTATTATTTGCAATACGCAAGCCTCCCCTCCATTAACAGTGCGCAGCATTTACATTTTCATGAGATGAGTCATGAGAAAAATATATATATACACATATGTGAGGTGAATAGAGAGAATTCAAAGACTACACCCATCTTGTTCGCCACCCATGATGGTGAAGGTAGGGGTTAGGTTTACAGGTACACTGTACAATAACATTTATTTACAAAAAGACAATCGTATTGCAATTATTTAAACCGGGATTTGTACTTCACAATCAGCTGTGCTTCGGGTGGGCATGGCACAGTCGCAATGTTCGGTGGCAATGGATCACTGCTCTGCACAGAAACGTCCAAAATTCCATATCTGTGCTTCTCTAACACAGCAACAATAAGGCCTTTCACAAAGTCGAACTGCATTTCATCATAGACTGGTTTGATCACCCATTGCTTACTTTGTTTTGAAAACACCTTAGTGTAGCGAGGCATCCTTACTTTACCCCTAGTCCTAGATTGTTCACGTCCGACATTGCTGTTATGGGCCAAGACCGCTAGTAGAGTGCGATGTTTCATGCCCCGAAAGCTAAAATGCAAGCGCTTTGGCCTGTACTTTAGGCACATATTGTGGAACACCTCCAAATCTCCTGTGTGACAGAATTCTGTCAGTCCTCTCAAATCTCTTGATAGAGTTTTGTCGAAAACAATCTTCTCAATGGCTTTGTGTGTCGGTGAAGATGGAATCAACCACTTCTTCTTCCGTGCCTCCTCTGGGGACAAAGGGCCATGTTCACATTGGTGGAAATGTTGGTTTTCTGTCCAGCGGTGAACGTTGGTACAGTGGTGCATCAGTGACCGCCATTTTTCAAGTAGTATTTCCACTGACCCCTCACAGGTTTTTGAGCTCCACCAAAGATGGTTGGTGATAGAATGTGACCACTGCAAAATACTTTCAAAACCTTTTTTTTTCCCTGCAGCCGAGATTTTCTTATTGATTGATTTAGCAAGATGCCATACGTCAAATTGATGTTTAATATGTGGGAACTGCTCTCTCATTGTCTTGGCAATTGAAACGTGTCTATCCATGGCTATGAGGTCGATGTGCATTCCCCTCGATTGTAGATATTCCACTGATTTTATAAAACCTAGTTTCTCCATGGCCACTGAGGATGTACATTGTGTTACCTGCACGACCACCAAACTCACAATTTTCTTACTATCCATGTCCTGAAAGTGGTAGGTGCAGTACTTGGCAGAAAATCCAGGGCTGTCGCACTGTCCATCGCCGGCTAGCCTGAAACCTTTGCCTTCGAATGTACTTGCTAGAGACAATTGTTCAATTTTCCAAGCATCACTAATGGCCGGAAACAGATAATCACGTTGGTATGTGTAGTACAGCGCTTTAGAAATAAAATGGAGTCCCACAAACTGAAAGAAAGCCTCTAACTTTCTAAAACTGGAGCCACTAAAAAGTGATGCAGCTGCACACAGTAGATTGCCTGCTGGCAGTTTCCCCAGAATCGGTTGTGCAGACCATGAGAACCTATGATTTAATCTACAGGCGGCATTTATTTTGACGTTACTGCCTTTTATTTGACGAGTCACATTAATCAATGGCTTCCCACATACTTTCCCTCTAATGGAATGCACACATTTCAGCATACTTATAATTTCCATCAAAGAACTGCCGAATACAATGTATTTGCTCTCTTTCATTAGACTGTCATCCTGCGTCAACGTTGTTTCGGCCTTTGACGTTGTGGAGATTTCAACACATTGGAAAGTAATATTGCTGATATCAAGTTCTGATGCGTCTATGGATGCTGCGGCTGGTTCATTCTCTGTCATTTCAACATCTATTACTTCAACATTGATGGGAGAACACAACAATGTCGACAGGTTTTTTGGTGGCGAATTTTTGGCGGGTGTAGATTGTGTAAATTGATCTGCAACTACTTCAGAGCTATCTTCAATACATTCAATAACATCTTCTTGTGGTGGTGCGGTCGCATTGTAGCTATGGTCCAATGCAACTTTGCTGTAGTCTCCAAACACAATTAATTCATGTTCTGGCCATTGGACATGAGCATCTCGAGCCTCAACACGCCTCGCCTCAATTAATAGTTCCTCCATAGTGTACACGGTCTGGCAAGCCACATCCCTCATTCGCTTCACTGTCTGTGTGTGTGTATAGTTCTGACACCCACGGGTAACTGGAGGAGAGATTGGAAAAGGGATGTTCAGTTTAAACACAAGATGGAGTGTAGTAGAATTGACTGGAAAAAAAACATAAAATAGTCCCCAGCACAAACATTTTTTAAAAGTTATGAACTGTTTGTAACTAACCTGTTTTTGTTTTTTTTTCTTTGTAACTTTTTTGACTCGACCTTCAACATCTGCACGCTGTAGCTCCGATTCGTTTCCGCATTTCCTCCCTTACTCTTGCGCTGCAACGACTATATTTTCTGTATCCGCATAGACAGCACGGAATGAGGCTCCATCGTCTCCCTGAAACATAGTACTTTCATTACTATGTATCAAAATATTGTTAGCATAAAACACGTGAGGACGAACACACAGGTACATCTCAATAGCCAAATACGATTTAAACATTGTGTGCAACAATCAAACGACAAGTATTCGACCAGTGATGATCTATTTCGATGGAACTGTCATTATCCATAACTCTGGCTCTGCATGGACTGCCATGAATGGTTGTATTGGAGGGGAGGCATCCGCATCTCCCTGAAACACAGTACTTGCATTAGTATGCTTTTCAATATTGGAAACACAACACACACTTGGGGTCGACGGCACAGGTACATATAAAGAGATAACCGCAAATGATGCATTGTCCAAAAGAATCAAGGAAAATCCAAATATGATCACATTTCATCGACTTATTTCAACGATTCCTTTACATCTGCATAATCTAAATGAGATGTTGTGATTGTGGTGGAAGCTCTGTCGTCTCCCTGAAACACAGTACTTGGATTAGTATGGTTTTCAATATTGGAAACATAACACACACTTGGGGTTGAACGCACAGGTACATATAAAGAGATAACCGCGAAAGATGCATTGTCCAAAAGAATCAAGGAAAATCCAAATATGATCACATTTCATTGACTTATTTCAACGATTCCTTTACATCTGCATCATCTAAATGAGATGTTGTGATTGTGGTGGAAGCTTCGTCGTCTCCCTGAAACACAGCACTTGCGTTAATAGGGAAGAAAGTATAGCAAATGGAATCACGTTATATGATCACGCATGATGGTGCTGTCATTATCCATACCTCGTGCTGCTGAAGAATATCTATGGATGTTGCAAATGTAGTGCGCACTTCCGAAAGCTGTTGCGCCGATTCGTATACTTGAATGTCAGGCTCTGCATCAAGTGCAGGGGTTGACGCTCCATCAACTGCCTGAAACATAGTACTTGCATTAGTGAGGATTACAATTGTGAAAACATAACACACACCTGGGGTCGACAGCACAGGTACATATCAACGGCTAACCACAAATGAAACATTGTGTAGAACAATCAAACGACAAGAATTCCAGCTCTGATGATGATGCTCGATGGAGCTGTCAGTATCCATACCTCCTGATGTTGAAAAACATCTAGAAATGTTGTAGATGTGGCGGACGCTTCAGCATCTCCCTGAAAGACAGTACTTGCATTAGTATGGATAACACTAATTATAACTGAAAACAAACACCAGTGGACGATAACTAAGGTGTATATCAATTTGAAAGCAGTAACCAAACATTCGGTAAAATAATTACACGATAGAATAAAACTATTACTTGACATGCATAAAACAAGTATGTAGCGAATTAGCCTAGTAAGATTACCTGATACGCGCTAGAAGTGGTTGATAACTGCGACCACGTCAAGGATGTAGAATGTTCTTGCTTCAGATTCAAGGGATAGTCAAGAAGTTGTAAAGGTCAATTAATGATTGATAATGAAATGCCAATATTAAAAATAGCCATGTAAGCCGACAGAATACTTGAAAAATGCTCAATACAGCACAGTTCCCTGTCCCCATATATATATATACATTGTGTTTGTGGGTTATGAAATCGAAAAAGAATATATTGATAAATATCATTATTCAAATAACTATACGCTCATATCAATATCGAAATTATTACAAGGGATAGAACACCTACAATATCAATTAATCCATTCGGCTACACACTACCGCAAGGCCGAAAGCTAAATCTGGACACTTGACTCACCGGTGGCGGAATGTGGACGAATAGAGTGGGAATAGCGTTTTCGCGCAATTTCCGTGTTGTTCGCCGTTTATTCTTCTTTGTTACCCAAGAAGTTGTGTACATGTCCAAGGAAAAGTGCCGGCTGCAGATGCGGTATCGATCACCCCTCTTTTCCTCTAAGACTTGTTGGACTCGACTTTCCAGCTCATCCAGTGGATATCCGCAATGTCTGACCCATTCTCTTATTCGATCAACAGTTTTCGGGAATACATGCATTGTAGTTCCTTCAGATTTCGCATGGGTCTTCGAAGGGCAAACGTTAATCGAACAGGCAGGCATTTTTGATAAATCTGAAAAGTAAATATCAACATTATTATACAATCTTCAAGAGTAAAGATTTGATACAAAAGTAAATGAATCATACAATGATCAATGCAAGGTTTGTTTTGGTCGCAGGAACTATACCAGTTCATTATGTGCTGCTTAGTATTTGCATAAGTTGCAGAAATGTATAATTGATGTGACTGAACTCTGAACATGTGACTCGTCCCTTGGATGTTCTGTCTTGAAGGAAACATGCTTACATTATAGACTGGACCCCCGAAGGATGCAATTCAATGACAATAGACACAAATGAAAATGAATAGATCTATTGATAGCATAGCAATGGAAACTCAAGTCAATACCAATGAGACCAATGAACATAGCACTATTGTGTACTCTACTCGAAAATAGATAGAAATTTTAAAATCTGCAAAATATGACCAGGATACATGGCCTTACCTTGACCAACAAACAGTTGGATTCAGCAAGCAGAGCAGTATGTTGCGGGAGAATAGGTGGATGGCCACAGGTAGCGCACTGATGGGTATGCTCGAAGCGGTCACAGAAGTTCACGGATAGCACGACGATGAGCAGATTAGCATAGATTTCAGTGGTTCCCAGGTAGCACGTTCAGGAGTTGACTTGCAAAGCACAAAGATGTTCTCATGAGACATATCGAGTCGTTTTTAAAGTATTAGAAACTGGGGTGTGTTTGTGAATGAATGACGTATGTATGTTGTGGTATTAGGGGGGCGGCCTGCTTGAAGGGGAGGCCTGCCTGGAGACACAGGGTCTGAGGAGGCCATGTGACCGATGGCCCCTTGGCGTGGGACACCTTTTGAAGTGTACATGCAGTTTGGGACCTTGGCCTTTCGCGCCCCTGACAGCCCCCCATGCCAGCGCTCATCCCCGGGTGTGAACCGCCTTTGATAGAGGGGGGTGGGATGGATGGACCTGGGGCGTGCAGATAAGGCACAGGAAGACTGCTGAATGGAGACACACTTATGTGGATTGCAGGGGGGCGGCCTGCCTCAGGGGAGGCCTGCCTGGAGACACGGGGTCTGAGGAGACCATGTGAACAATGGCCCCTTGGCGTGGGACACCTTTTGAAGTGTACATGTAGTTTGGCACCTTGGCCTTTCGCGCCCCTGACAGCCCCCCATGCCAGCGCGCAGCCACCGGCGCGAACAGCCTTTATATCAATATACAGTATATCGCCTTTATATCAATGATAGTATATCGTTGCTTATCAATAACAAATGCCACATACCGGAGATTCTTGTGAGCACAGACCCACACTTCAACCGGTGTATTATAGTGGTCAAGACTGTATAAACCAATGGTAAATGTTAGTATGGATATATGTGTGACTTTTATAGAGACATAACCTACTGAAAGACTTTGAACAAGTGTGTTTTAGTGCATGCATTATCGAGAATATGTTATGTTAGCTTAGATAGATAGTGACCACCCTGCTTCACAGCAACCAGACCTTCACCCATTCGGAGCACAGATGTCCGACGTCCATCCTTGAATGGAGACACACTTGATTCATTTAAAAAATTGAGACAACCGTTGTTAAAATATATGTGGTGTTTTATTTTGTATCTTATTTTCATGACACCAAAATACAAGACTTTAAAGATTATACAGGTCAGGTTGCAGCACAGCGAGAGAAAATCCCCTGTACTGACCGCTGTCACTCGGGAACGTTTCTCTAATGGCACGAACGGCACAGGCGGGTATCACTCTTCGAACGCGGTGTCCAAGCCTCCCGTGAAGCCACCATGTAAAGGAACGATAGGCCACCAGCCTGTACCACCTGTGAAAAGGAATGAAACAAACTGTTTTTAAATTACCAAGATAAGTTTAATAAACGTTTGTTGTCAATGACAATTCTTGTAACTAATGGCATTTTACACTGACAAATGCTATCTGGACAATGCACACTATTCAATGACTTACATGCGTTACAATGATATGTAGATGTAATTTTGGATATAGTAGAAGACCATGAAATAGGAGTGGCATGACAAGCAGAGTATACTTACTCGTTACTCGGATTACGAGGATGAACAGTTGCTCGAAGTTCGTGCATAAGCACCATCATTATTCTCAACACGGCCCGTGTGAGGCAGGCTGCCCTGAAGTCTGGCAGCTCGGTGATGCATTGCGGTCGTGGCTCGCCTTCTGAAATGTAGGCCAGGCATCCCGAGTTTTCTCGGCAGCAGCAGTTCTCGTCCTCAGTTGGCATTAGCTTGCACCGATTGCATGTGCACCAGGTGGAGACGCTGTCCATTCGACTAGGCCCAGGCTCTTCATCTGTTGATTCGTCCTGCCAACTGCCGTCCGAATCCCCATCGTTTCGCGTGCTTCCCTTTCCAGTAGTTCCTCCTCGGTATACTCGGGCTCGTACATGTAGGGCATTATTGTAGCTATTGTGTGTTAAACAAACTAAAATAATTTATAGCGGTGGTACTGGTATCTGTTCACACGGGCTACAAGCGGCGAAGGTAGCTGACCAGAGCACTGAAACGAGTCACAGAATACTCAAAGTAACACAGAGAGTGGAATGGAATCGAAAATCGGCTGCTGTGTGTTGTGAAACGGTCTGTTTATACTTATTGAGGAGAGAGGTGTCCTGCCATTTCCATGGCGACACTTCATTAGCTGAAGCGCAGCGAATGTTGACATGAGACGTGCTTTGGCGTTGGGAAATGGGCGGTACGAGTCTGCTGATGACAGGCTCAGGGGCGGGGGAATTGAGTTAGTGCCGCAAAAGCAGGTCAGCCATGGCGATCGGGGAAAAGATAGGATTATCAGAAAATGGCGGCTCCCTGGTGCTTGTTTTCCCGTGCGTTTAATGGACGAAAACTCGGGTAAGGTCCATAGGAAAGTTTTCTAAAAAAACATGGCCGACCCGTAGGGACAATACAACTTTTTACTAGACCATGCCTTTAAAGAGCAATGAGTATAAGAACTTTGCAAATGACAAACAATTGTGTTTGAACCGTATGTTGATTTCGCAAGAAGAATTGGTTACTATGATTGTAAATAAAATGCTTATTTTATAAACATTGGTCGTTGCGAACTTTGGTATATTGCTGACTTAGTAAATGTTGTGAGAACAGCAAATCAAAAGCAATGCGTTATTTGTTTATTTTGTCTCTCTCTCTGAAGCCCTGTATGTGCATTTGAAATGTAATGACAATTGACGAAGGACGGTTGCAGAACCCATGAGTAAAATGTCAGGTTTTGAGGGTTGTAAAATGCTAATGATGTGAGGGGGAAAGGGAGTCACAATTTGAGGCCCATGAATCACAAGTATAATAATTCTAGCTAGAGTACAGATCAGCTCTGGACTGGCCTGGGTAGACGTACCGTTGTAGTCAGTACAGTGGCCGATAGCTCGTTCTGTTGGCAGTAGAGGGACGCTAGATCCCTCTCTGAACTGAGCGGAGGAGACAGTGTCATTATGGAGCTGGAAAGTCGTTCAGACATGACACACGACAACTTGTCTGATTAAGTCAGGTTGCCCCACACCTGCCCCTATTGTGCAGGCAAGCCTCCATCCATGAGGTCCAGAGCAAGCAACTCTATTTCTTCCCCGACACTTGTGTACACAGTCATGGTGTTCCTGCTCTAACTAGCTGCACTAGGCATTTTGCTGCTGCAACCACTTATTTCTCCAGTAAACTCTGGAGCCTTGAGGGAAGCAGCATCCTCAATACTTCCTGAAAACTCACAAATATGCCATGGTCCTAAAAGAATGTCTGGCTCACACAATCACATGGAGACACTTCGCTCATATCTAATTGCTCCCATGAGACCAGCACACCCAGAGCACTGCAGTGGAATGTACCTAACAGCTTTATGCCAATATTTGCTCTGGGCTCAGCCTCCAAAAATGGTTACATGTGATTTCATCGAATCCCAAAATAACGAATGCAATTACAATGAATAAAAAATTAATGCCAAAATAATGAATTCCTTTTTCGTTGTTTTTGGGGTGTTTCCCGGCCAAAGCCTTCCTTTTTCGTTGTTTTGTATTCGTTGAAATTGCATTAGTTATTTTGGGATTCCATAAAATCACTGCATACACCAAAAATATGTATGGAGCAAACGTGATCTCTGTGCAGCCCCTTTGGGGAGAAATCCCCTGCTTCCTTGCCTCCATCTGTTAGGCCATGAGCATCAAAACTCCAATGACCCGATTTCCAACTCACTGTAACACTGCCGATTATTTCCATTGGTAACCGTAATGTCTAACTCTCCGTCACCCCTCTCTTATTCATGCAACCTCCCCCTATGATACTGTGGTCTCATTCGGGAGGGGTTGAAAAGGCACCTAGAGAGGAATGGATTTGAAGTACATGTTACATGAAGTATCCCTCTTAACATCACATTTCTGACTTCCTGTTCCTCCCCCATCTCTCCCATACTTTCTCCCACATACTCATGTGTTACCTACTTTGACTCACCACAGTAGTGTTCTGAAAACCTCCCCTATCTGCCTCTGGCGGCTTGCCAACTTTACTTTCGGACCAGGGGCTTTATGTAGCTACACATGCCACACCCAGCTCATAAAACCAAAACCTTTTCCCAAAATTTCTAGAACTGGAATTGGATAAGTAAATTATCCCCAGCTAGAAAATTTAGTGGGAAAAACGAACATACCCTAAGAGTTTTTGATTTACTCTTTCACTTCAGTTTTAGAAACCCTTTAGAAATGTGCTTATGGTATGCCTACGTGGTACCCAAATAATACCACAAATGTTTTTCAATCGTTGTACTTTGCCTATCCACTCCTACAAAGGTTTATGTGAGCTTTGATGGATCTAGCATCTACATATTGGTTCTATCCAAAAGCATCAAAAATAAAGAAATAAGCCAGGGTAAATAACCTGAATAAACAAGTGTCTCTTTGCACACCTGGGCCAAGAAAGACTCTAAGACCTCCGAGTTAAGTTCAACAGTTTTATTTGTGGTGAATTGCATAGTGTGCCTACTGAAACTAAACAGGATCTCAAACTCAAAGTACATTGTCAGCAGGATAGTTCTCCTCCGTTTTTGATGGGGCCCCTGCAGCTCTCAGTGACCTCACAATGTCCTCCACGTCTCTATGAGGATCTCAAGCTTTGCCAAACTTAAGTTGAGACAAAAGTCCTGGGCAAGTTATTCTCTGCCTAAGATTTCTGTCGACTGTTGTTGGTAAATCTCAGTTTATGAAATTGATGGTTCCAATGATTTACTCCAGCAACTGACCAGGTGTGGAATTTCTGGGTAAGAAAAACCCTAAGACTATTTTGGGTCAAGTGTTATCAGTGCCTTGTCAGTGATAAATGTCTTTGAGGTACAGCCAGGGAGAGGTTTCTGGGTAGTCCCTTAAGCCTGTTTGTTGTGGGCCCCCACATTTCTACCCCTATCACTTGTTCAAACCTGTTCTGTCTTTCCTGCCCCTCCCCACGCTTTCTTGCTCCCACAATCTGGCCTTGCCTACAGCTGACCCGGCCTGCAGACACCTCCCTGCTCTTGCTATTAGCTATGTACTGATCTCCTTCCAGCTCTCATATACCAATTGATGTTGTGCTCCAGAACTACGTACCACTTTCAACAGATGTCCGTTCTCATTCCTATTGACTTCTCTGTACTCATCCTCGCACAACAATATATCCATAAACTCTCAGTCCCACTCTCAAGTCCCCCCCACTTCCTTCACCATCTCAGATAAGCACTGACCCGCTCTTTTAGGAACCACTCCTCCTCGTCACTGTCACTATGACTTTGTCATGTAACTTCCTCTTCCATGTAACTTCCTCTTTCACCACATTGTGCACACCACTTTTGTTGTGACCACAGCTGCTCTGTCTCTGACACACCACCCCCTAGTGTAACCACTTCCTTCAACTTGTTGTTATCACCAACTCCTAGTATAAACACAATCTCTCTCTTTCTAGTATCACCTTTCTTCACTTCTTCTATCACACCCTCCTTCTCGTCTGATCTCGCCACTTCCTCCGTCTGATCTCAATCTCCTTCCCCTGAATTTCCCTGCTTCCTTTACTTTTGTTCTCACCTCCTTTGTCCATTTGGAACCCATCACCTCCTTCCCTTCTGATCTCACTATCTTCTCATGTAACCACCTGTGTCCTCTCACTCTTTTTAATGTCACCACCTCTTAATGTACCCTCTTCCACCTTAATGATGTTACCACCTCCTAGTATAACCACCTCCACCTTACACATGTTACCACCTCCTGCTATAATCACCACCTTCTACTATAACCACCCACTTACAAATATGATCACATCTTGATGTAATCACCTCATGCTACAAACTGACCTTTTGAGTTGTGAAAGGAAATCCCTAACGTCCCACACAAACATTTAACAATGTTATGTGCAGTAGCACCAGGAGCGTATCAGGTGCTGGACGGGAATACCATAACAACTGATTACAGGCCCAAATATGATATGATATGATATTTTATTCATAGCGCGCCTCTACACAAGTGTTTCAAGGCGTGACTGCTTCATACTCCTAATGATATGAAACCAGACAGACTCAAAGAAAATGGCAAAGTACTACTTTATTATCAGTTCAATAAAAATAGGGAAATCTGGCAAGCACAACAAGTCGAGGCTCACAAACTCTTGAATACATTTCAGTTACACAAAGGCTTTATACCGCAATATGTGTTAGCTATGATGCCATTCTATGTGGCAAATAGTAAAAACCTATCACACACAGGGATTGGTCAAGGGAATATATATACCTATAGCTTACTTAGGTGTTAGTAACATCATTGGCTGCCCCTTATCAGGAAGGCACGCCTGGAACAACCTCTATGTATTAATACAGAAAATAGTAGAATAACAGCAGCAGATTGGCTTTGGCATCAATGTATGGTTCATCATCACATAGGCCATCCTGGTTGGTTGGCACTCTTTTCCAACCTTGGACATTCTGCTCGTTGGCAGCACTTAAGCAAAAGGAAACCCAGGTGCGGGGAGAACGTCAGACAACTGCCCACTTGGCCAATTAGCCTATAATCTCTCATTAGTTAGGCCCTAAGCCAAGGCCTCTTCTTCGTAGTTGACCTTGTTGACTATTCTCTTCTTCGGAACTTTAAAGGAAGTGAAGGCACATTGCTATCGTCGTCTGGAGCATTATGAATAGGCCTTGTTTTCTTGTTTTGCACCACGTGTGAGAAGATCATGATCTGTCCATTCTGTCCTTTTATTTAGTGACATTTGATTGAATTATATTAGGTGCTATTACTCTTCTTGGCCTCTGGAGACTTGGTTGCTCCATCTTGCATATTCTTTCCACATCTTTAACTGTACAATTCTTGGCACTCGCAAATGTTCACTCTTTTGCCTAATCTAAGAGGAATAGGTCTTACGTACATGGCTTATCCTCGACGCATTTTGGACCATGTAGTTGCTTTTCACTGTGGCATCCTTGATCCTTAGCCAAAAAAATATTCTTTGTTCCTGCAAGAATTTGTATTTCAGTGCCTGTCAACTCTGCAGCCTTGGTCTCTCTCCGTGGGGCTTTTAGCTTACTATTATATGAAAACCGACGTCCATCTTCTCAACATTGCTGCTTTACCCTTGTCATATTATCTACTGTGGCAAAGATCTATATGTCTCATCTACTGTGCGTTTCTGTGTGTATATACATCTACTGCATCTCTTCTTACTTATCTTCTCAGTATATACGATTTCTTCGTAACCACATGTTCATTTACTTTGTTACTTTGGTCATGTCTTCATTCTTTGATTATTCTTTTATCGTTTCAGTGCATCCTTGTCTCTTTTCTTCATGACGTCACTTTACATCTGTCAGACTTTACTCATAGTTCTTCTACATCCAGTGGTGTCTGCAGACTTCCTTCTACCACTTCAGTTCGAGGATACATTTGATACGGGTGTCTGAGCACATAACGTCTTTCATTTCTTGGATGCAGTAGTGGGACGATACCAGGTGTCATGCACAGTGCTTTCTTAGTGCTCTTCCAATATGACAGAGGTGAGGGGGTGTGCTCCACAAGTGACGTGTACATCTCCTTCTCTACATTTACAACACACAGGACCAGGTTCTAGTGAATGGGAATATTCTCACTTGAAGGGAAGGCAACTCTTTCTACACCGGAGCTGCAGGCTTGTTTAAAAGGGAGCTGGCAGTCTCTCTTAGTTGGGGAAGGGATGCTTCATCTGTACCTAGCGAGTTATTCCAAAGGCTATGATTAGAGATTAACCACTTAGGGCTGGTCTGCCCTGGTGGGTTATTGGGTGAAGAGGGACTGGGCCTCTGGACTGGTCTGAGTGAGGATGGAGAATAAACAAACGTCTGTGCCACATCACTGAAGCAATCCCTGTCACTGGGCTAGTTATTCAAATATCCATAAAGGTGCATGAAAATAAAATACTATTAAAAGCTATCATTTGTAAGAATTCTGACAAACTTCTAAGGTATAAATGTACATTGCTCAAATATCCCAGAGTGTGCTCCATGTATGTTGCTCAAATATTCCAGGGAGATGCTGCTAATAGAATGGTCAATGTGCCAACTGCCCTGCAGGGTTGCTGACTAAACAGCTCACAATTCCCTCAAAACTCCATTCACCAGTGTTTGACTGCCATGCCAATTTCCTCATTGTTACGTCACATTCACTATCTTGGTTAATCATGTATAGCAACATCATTTTTGACAGTGCCATCATTAGTTATGCATCGGTTAAGCACATTCCGCTTTCTACATTACAACAAATTGACCCCCCAGTCTCAACAGTTTTCCTTAGCTAATCATATTGGCATGCTAGTTTCTGCATTGTCCAGATAAAATGGGCCCGTTAGTTTGAGTTTGCCGCAAACGTTTTTTTCAGTTCAAACAGTGCCATGCCACTGTTGCCCTAATTAAGCACAAGGCCACAGACATTTCTGCAATCTCCTTCAAAATAACCATTCCTGTGTCAGAATACCCAGTATATTTCCCAATGACAATTTCAAACTACCCCACAACATCCCCCAGATTGCCACTTTCACATTTCCTCAGAATATTGCCACATGCCATGGTCGTCTAGATGCTCTGTGTGTGCGTCAGTGGTGCAGATACATGCCCTGTCCCTAACAAATGTACCCAAGCATGTGGTTTTCAGGCAGCCTTCAGTATGTGGATGTGCAAAGACCATGTAGTTATGGTTAAGTTGCTGTTTCCATAGGAAGAGCACTTTTTGTGCAGCTTATAACTTTGCTCTCCCTGGACGGATCCTCACCAAACCTTGCAAAAAAAAAGTATATGGCCCACTCTGAATTTGTTTGCAAAGTTTGGTGAGGATTCGTCCAGGGGGGGAAAAGTTATAGGGGGGGTCCCAAAACTTATTTTTTTCCCATAGACTGAATGGGAAAAAACTTTGCGCACGGCTACAGCCCGAACCGCTGGACGGATTTACACCAAATTTGCGGCAGGAGCGGCGGCCTGGTCCCAAAAGCGTGCTTTTGCAAATTTGGTGTAAATCCATCCAGTAGTTTTTAAAAAAAATGACCAAAATGTAAGGCAAAAAACTTAGTGATATCTGTGTTCGCTTCGCGGACGGACTTCCCTGTTCGCTCCGCGGACAGCACCCCGATTGGCCCATGGCCTTGCGTCATATCCGCGGACATGCGACGTGTTCGCTGATTGGACGGTGAGGGGCGTGGAGCGCGTCAGATTTTCTGTGGCGCCCGCCATCTTGTATTCACCGTCGACCGCATACAGCGCGGTGAAACGTGGATAAAAAATTGTATTTAGTGCCGTGTGTTGGTGTGTAAGAGTGTTTGGAGAGGGTGGGGGAGTATGAGATAGGTTCAATGTTTTGTTTTTTTATGTGCTAGATGTTTTTGTTGCATTCAATTTGTCCGCGGAGAACACGGCTGTTCTGACATTTTGTAAATAAACTAAATGGTGGGGTGTCTAGAGGAGGAGTATGTGTCATTTTTGTTCGCAAGGAAGGTAAAAATGAGCTATGAACACTCGTGGTGTACTTAATTGTTCGTAAATACACAAACTGGGGTGTCCTCAGGATGCTGTCCGTATTGTAATCTGTCTAGTTGAATGTGTTCTAAGAACACACTTGCGGTGTCCCGAAATGGTTGCAATTACACAAAATGGGGGTGTTCTGAGAACATTGTTTGTATTGTTCGTTGTCAGGGTGAAAGTGTTTTAAGACCACTCCTTTTGTCCGCTAATAGTACAATTTCCTATGGGCGTCAACCGACTTTTTGTCCATTAAAGAAACGATAAATCCGACTGGTGTGCTCCGACATTATGTGATAATCCTATGACTGGTGCTATTGACCTGGCTGACTTGCTTTTGCGACACTAAATCATATCTCCCGCCCCTAAGCCTGAAATTATCAAAGCATTCATATTCCGCGCCTCTCTCCGTGACGTTACAGGGTGCGTCATCAAATGGGCCCAGTTCTCTGCAGTCCTAAGTGACTTTACACAGAACCCGGAAGACAACACATATTATGTCACAACACAGCGCGCCACAATTCGGAATATGAAACAGTGATTTAAAAGCAAACAGCAAGATTGTAAATTTTGTAAAGTACATTTATTTGACATCAAATGTTTAGAGAATATTCAGCAATTTGCATTTGTCTTTGTTGTCGATCCGCAAAAGTTCATGTTGAGGCATGCGATGTTCCTTTGCGGTACAGAGGGTGTTAGATCAGCTTACAACTCAGTGCGCCACAATTCGGAATATGAAACTGTGGTTTAAAAGTAAACAGCAGGATTGTACATTTGGTAAAGTACATTTATTTCACATGAAATGTTTAGTGAATATTCAGCGATTTGCTATTGTCTCTGCTGTCAATCAGGAAAAGTTTATTTGGAGCCACGTGTTGTTCCTTTGCGGTAGATAGGCTGTTGGTTTATGATAAAAGCAGTAAATGGTCGCTCTGATAATCGGAAGGTTGCTCCAACACGAGCCATTAGACCACCCTATTGGTTGGTATGTTGTTTGTAGCCACTAGTACTGCGTAAGGGCATATTGTTCCTTGGCGATTGTCCCATAAAATGGTGAGGGTCATGAAGTTGCATATTTGGACCTGCACCTGGCAGTTGAAGACCCCATCCGCTGGAGTCTGTAAATCGTGACATAGGCAAAATGGGGCCACATACCTGTTTTAAAAAACATAAATTAGTCTCACCAGCCGATCTTCATTAAAAATCATCATTTTATTTATTAGGGCGTGAAACTATTTGCTATCGAAGATAGTGCAACGGAGTATGTTAATAATAAAATAATAATATTTTCCCATTCATATAGCGCTAAGAACCGTGAGGTATCTAAGCGGTGCTTATTATTAACCACGGTGTGTGGTGCTCATTTATCGACCACGGAAGGATGAAAGGCTGAGTTTGGCCTTGCCCGGATTCGAACTTGTGTTAGCAAGCTGTGCACGGATGTCAAAGCGAGCCTTGTACTCGCTGTGCCACTTGACAGGCTACAGTGAAGTGGCACAGCGAGTAGAGCGCTTGACCGCCTATAGACCGGTTAAATTATTTCTATGAACCCACCCTGTGTCGTCTGCCTTTTTCAGAGCCCTCTAAACGACAGGGGATCAATTCGGTGGTGATAGTGCGCGGTAGAAAACATTATGCCACTTTCAACTAACAAGTTCAACTTGAGCGGTCTTTAATGCTACGCTATTGTAATTATATTTGGTATAAAATAATCTAAAGGGTTACTTACAGTACAATTGCAATTTCCATTGTCTACGAGTGGTGCAGTCCCAAAATACGACTCCGCGTGTGCGAACGATCTTTCGCATAGTGATATAATATATAAAAGTGGTTTTGTTTCAGAAATTTCATCTTTATCTTCTCTTACGTTTTAGCAACACTCCTTCAAGAGAAGTCTTTCATCACAATCTCTGTCTGTCAAGGTCAAAACACAATACAACCTTATAGTCCGCTTCGTGAGCCTCTCCGGGGCCCGAGAAAAAAATGGAAGCAAATGACCTTCACTGTGAACAAGCATAAATTCTTACTTTGCAACATTCTGTGTAAAGCCATTTGTAGAAGTTGGTTTTTGCATGCCATGTTTGTATATTGTTTGCGTGATTTTAAAAAAAGTTTGTTTAAGGGACGTTATGGTTCTAAGTACAGCCGAAAGACCCCTGAAAATCGCAAGTTATGGTAAGCTATGAAAAATAACTCACGCCACCACCGTGCACTGCTAAGACTAACACCCAGGACATCAAAGATGACATTGCAAATGTCATTGATGAAATCACTGATGACATCACATGTGTATGTACTTTTCATGGAATTTGTGTACTAGGGATTTTTATTATAATGTTGCATAAAAAGTGTCAAGGATATTGCAATAAATATCATACCGTTATTAGTGCTTTGAACGATGCATTGATATAAATAGCATTGTATTATGGGATTCTATCTAGTATACTGAGCTACTAATGGAGAAACATAGCATTGTGTGCAGAGTACAAGATGAAAGTGTAATATTTGTAATGTTAATATGTTGAATAATGAAATGATAATTGTCCTGAAATGTTCGAAAATTCACAAAATGGGGGTGTTCTGAGGAAGTTATTCGTATTGTGTGATTGCTTAGCTGTATGCAATGAGGGAATGGCACAGAGAGTAAAGTGGACGCCGTCCGCGGACACCGCGGCTGTTCGTGGACAGGGCGTGCTACATCAGGGTTTTTCCAGGAAATCCAACATGGAAAGAAGACTGTACGGATCAGCCTATCAGATGTCGAGGTTGTGGATTTGTGTTGAAAGAGACTGTGTGTGGTGAAGATGGCAGAAGTAGAGAAAGTCAGGGTGTTGGTGCTTGGAGATATGTTTGTGTATGGTTTACAACAGTACGCTCAATGCAGGCATGTTGCAAAGAACTTTGATGTGAAATGAGTGGAGGTGGTGTGGAGCACTGTGCCTGATTGCAATGTACAGGGAATTGTACAAGTTTGTGAGGATATGGCCACGATGAGCAGTCCGCATGTGGTAGTTTTGCACTATGGTGCTTTCCATTTGGGCAACGTCAGTGCCCCTACTTTGTTGGCTGATTTGGAACGCTTGGTTCAAGCCGTAATGAAGATCCTTCCAAATGCAAAAGTAATTATTTCTGGATTACTACCTAGGGCAATATGGGACAATAGTTCTGTTTTTTGTCCTCAGCAAAACATTGCTAGGTGTGTCATCAACCGAGGCATGTGTGCCTTCATGCTTAGAGCTGGTATGTTCTTTTCTAATAATGAGAATATTGATGCCAGTAATGCTGTTAATTTTAAAGAAGATGGCATTTCTTTATCTTTTATGGGAAATGCCTTTCTATTTTGGAATGTAAGGGTTGCTTTGGAGAAGGTTATGTGAAGATTTTAGGAGTAAAGTAAGAAAAAAAAACAAGAAAAAAATACAAAATAACAGGTGTCTGTCAAGCATCTGTAAAAAAACAAAAAAAAGGCTCTTTTCAGAGCCAACTTCAAAGGGGAAATGGGGCACACTATTTAAATTTACATTCACCACGCTCAGATTTTCAATATGTCTGCGGACATGGCGGTAGTCCGCGGACATGAAAATCACTACGAGGGGGTTAGTATGTTCTATGTTACATGTATATGAAGTCAGAGATATTAAGGTTAAGCTGTGCTACTAAAAACCTATGACATTCAGTAAAAACTTTGTTAAAGGGACGTTATGGTTCAAAGTAAAACCGAAAAACCCCTGAAATTCGGCAGTTATGGTAACATAAGCAACCATAACTCGCGCCACCGTGCACTGCTAACACTAACACCCAGGACATCAAAGATGACATCACAAATGTCATTGATGACATCACTGATGACATCACATGTGCATTTACTTTTCATAAAAACTCTGTACAAGGGATTCTTATAATGCTGACCAAAAACTGTCAAGGATCATTGGGATAAATATCATGAGCTAATTAGTGCATTAAGCAATGCATTGATATAAATAGCATTCTATTATGAAGTTCTATGAAGTTCTATCCAGTATACTAAGCTACTCATGCAGAAACATAGGCAGTGTGTGCAGCATACATGATGAAGGTGCCATATTCATAATCTTGCCATGTTGAATACTGAAATGATAACTGCTTTCTTATTAGAGTTTTGCGTACTGTGAAAACATGTAATAAGTAGATAATAAAACTCACTTAATACATAATTATTACAGACAAAACACAAAGAGACAACAACACATACAAATATGAAATAAAAAAGCAGAAGTAGTAGCAGAAAGAGTTCATAACTTAACTGATTGTCTTTATACAGAGAAACTATTGCTCTGTTTCAAAGCTGTTACTTACCATATGTATGTGTATCACATGATGTGACTGCACCCAAAGGAAAGGAGAGTGAGTATAATGTATACAAATATGAGCATATACAGGGAAGGTAGAGTACTAAAAATAAAACTATGAGAAAGTGCTGATAACCCTAATGATTATCTTCATGCACAGAAAGGATTGCTCTCTTTGAAGCCTGTGTCTTCCGCTATGTATATGTTTCATATAATGTGACTTGACCCTAAGTCTATAAATATAGTACCTTTTACATTTTTACTTCCTGACTGTTACTGAAGAAAACTATGTGGCTTCGATATGTCAGTAAAGGATAAAAAGGGAGATCCAGCCATGTGATGTCATCAGTGATGTTATCAATGACATTTGTGATGTCATCTTTGATGTCCTGGGTGTTAGTGTTAGCAGTGCACGGTGGCGCGAGTTATGGTTGCTTATCTTACCATAACTGCCGAATTTCAGGGGTTTTTCAGTTTTACTTTGAACCATAACATCCCTTTAACAAAGTTTTTTTCACTGAATATATATATATTCAGTAAAAAAACTTTGTTAAAGGGACGTTATGGTTAAGTTGCGCTACTAAAAACCTATGAAATCCAGTGAAAAAACATTGTTAAAGGGACGTTATGGTTCCAAGTAAAACCGAAAAACCCTTGAAATTCGCCAGTTATGGTAAGCTAAGCAACCATAACTCGCGCCATCACGGTGCACTGCTAAGACTAACACCCAGGACATCAAATATGACATCGCAAATGTCATTGATGACATCACTGATGACATCACATGTGCATTTACCTTTCATCAAAAGTCTGTACATGGGATTCTTATTGTAATGTTAATTAAAGTAGTGTCAAGGATCATTGTAATAAATATCATGAGGTACGTAGTGCATTAAGCAATGAATTAATACAAATAGCATTGTATTATGACGTTGTTTCCAATATACTAAGGTACACATCTAGTAACATAGGCATAGTTTGCAGGAGACATGATGGACATGCAATATTAATCATCTTGCCATGTTACATACTAAAGTTATAAATGCTTTCTTATTAGAGTTTTGCATACAGTGAAACATTTAATAAGTACCTAATAAAACCCACTTACTACATTATTGCATTACTGCACACAAAACACAAACAGACAACTACACATACAAATATGAGCATATACAGGGAAAGTGAAGTAACCTTAATGATTTTCTTCATGCACAGAAATGATTGCTCTGCTTCAAAGCTACTACTTCCCTATGTATAACTATCACATATTGTGACTAGGCCCTAAGTATATTAGTGTAAGTTCAATGTGTACAAATATGAGCATATCCAGGGAAAGTACAGTAATAAAAAAAACAACAGAACTATAAGACAGTGTTGATAACCTTACTAATCATCTTCATACATAGAAAGCATTGCTGTCTTCCAATTCTGTGTTTTCCCCTTTGTATATGTTTCATATGCTGTGAGTGGACCCTAAGTGAATTAGTGTAAGAACATATGTGATGTATAAGTCTACAAATATAGTACTTTTTGAATTTTTAGTTCCCGACTGTTACTGGCCTAGATATATCAGTAAAAGAAAAAGCGTGAGCCAGACATGTGATGTCATCAGTGATGTCATCAATGACATTTGTGATGTCATATTTGATGTCCTGGGTGTTAGTCTTAGCAGTGCACCGTGGTGGCGCGAGTTATGGTTGCTTAGCTTACTATAACTGGCAAATTTCAAGGGTTTTTCAGTTTTACTTGGAACCATAACGTCCCTTTAACAAAGTTTTTTCACTGGATTTCATAGGTTTTTAGTAGCGCAACATAACCATAACGTCCCTTTAACAAAGGTTTTTTACTGAATTTAATAGGTTTTTATTAGTGCAACTTTACCATAACATCCCTTTAACAAAGTTTTTTTATTGAATTTCATAGGTTTTTATTAGTGCTACTTAACCGGGGCATGAACGGGGGGTGGGGGGCAACAGGAGGGAGACACAGGGCATGAGCGGGGGGTACAGGAGAGAGACACGGGGCATGAGCGGGGGTTGGGGGGTTCAGGAGGGAGACACGGGCATGAGCGGGGTGTGGGGGTACAGGAGGGAGATACATGGCATGAGCGGGGGATGGGGGTACAGGGAACAGGAGAGAGACATGGGGCATGAGTGGGGGAACAGGAGAAAGACACGGGCACGAGCAGGGGGTGGGGGAAAAGGAGGGAGACACAGGGCATGAGCGGGGGGAACATGGGGGAGACACGGGGCATGAGCGGGGGGTGGGGGGTACAGGCAACAGGAGAGAGGCACTGGGCATGAGGGGGGGTGGGGGGAACAGGAGAAAGACACAGGCATGAGCGGAGGGTGGGGGGAACAGGAGAGAGACACGGGGCATGAGCGGGGGGTGGGGGGAACAGGAGGGAGACACGGGGCATGAGCGGGGGGTGGAGGGAACAGGGGGGAGACAAAGGGCATGAGCGGGGGTGGGGGGAACAAGAGAGAGACACGGGGCATGAGCGGGGGGTGAGGGGAAACAGGAGAGAGACACGCGGCTTGAGCGGGGGGTGGGAGGAACAGGATGGAGACACTGGGCATGAGTGGGGTGTGGGGGGTACAGGAGGTAGACACAGGTCATGAGCGGGGGGTGGGGGGAACAGGAGAGAGACACGGGGCATGAGCGGGGGTTGGGGGGAACAGGAGAGAGAAACGGGGCATGAGCGGGGGGTGGGGGGAACAGGGGGGAGACACGGGGCATGAGCGGGGGTTGGGGGGAACAGCAGAGAGAAACGGGGCATGAGCAGGGGGTGGGGGGAGCAGGGGGGGACACGGGGCATGAGTGGGGGGTGGGGAGGTACAGGAGGGAGACACGGGGCATGAGCGGGGGGTGGGGGGAACAGGAGGGAGACACGGGGCATGAGTGGGGGGTGGGGGGTACAGGAGGGAGACATAGGGCATGAGCGGGTGGTGGGGGTACAGGAGGGAGACACGGGGCATGAGCGGGAGTTGGGGGGTACAGGAGGGAGACATGGGCATGAGCGGGGGGTGGGGGGTACAGGAGAGAGACACGGGACATGAGCGGGGAGTGGGGGGAACAGGAGGGAGACACGGGGCATGAGCGAGGGGTGGGGAGAACAGGAGGGAGACACGGGGCATGAGCAGGGGGTGGGGGGAACAGGAGGGAGACACGGGGCATGAGCGGGGGGTGGGGAGACCAGGAGGGAGACACGGGGCATGAGCGGGGGGTGGGGGAACAGGAGGGAGATACGGGGCATGAGCGGGGAGTGGGGGGAACAGGAGGGAGACACGGGGCATGAGCGAGGGGTGGGGAGAACAGGAGGGAGACACGGGGCATGAGCAGGGGGTGGGGGAACAGGAGGGAGACACGGGGCATGAGCGGGGGGTGGGGAGACCAGGAGGGAGACACGGGGCATGAGCGGGGGGGGTGGGGGGAACAGGAGGGAGACACGGGGCATGAGCGTAACACCACCCAATGCCCGAACAAGAAGGATTTCTCCCACTCCCAACACAAGGGGCAAAAGTGGCTACCACGAATTTCCCACTAATCACCAAGAGTTAGTACCGCACATCTTAACGTATTAGAAGATTTGAACTCAGCGCCTCACCCGCAGATATTGCCACCCACCACTCAAAGCGCTCGTCCCGGGTACCTGCTGCTCCA
Source organism: Ambystoma mexicanum (assembly GCF_040938575.1). Classification (NCBI taxonomy): domain Eukaryota; kingdom Metazoa; phylum Chordata; class Amphibia; order Caudata; family Ambystomatidae; genus Ambystoma; species Ambystoma mexicanum. The sequence goes on along the minus strand of NC_090934.1, from coordinate 1,221,598,257 downwards.
CTCCACCAGAATACCTACCGAGACTAGGTCGCATCAATGCCCTGCAGAAGTGTGTCTGCCACACGCATGCATCTCGCGTTCCCCGCAATACTCACTCACCAAGGATAACTGCCACAAAGATGCATATCAATACGAAATGCTCCCCGAGTCCACCCGGTTGCAGCTTATAAAGAGGCCAGTGCTGGATCACCCCAATCACATACTGTAGATTCAGCCAATCCTAAAGGCACCCTGATCACCTCCAAACGGGCGCACCTGTGACCCACACGAGGGCCTGTGCCGCACTTCCTTTAAAGAAACATTACTGCCTACAGGTACACTCATGGCCGATGCAGAGCCGTCGCAGCCCACGTCTACACATGATTTTAACTAACTACAAAAGACACTTAATGTGCAGGCGGCAGATCCCGCTCCTGTTGACAAAGCCTCTCATGCGATAAACAAAGATGGCGGGTGAAAATAGACGCACTGAACGCTTCACCGCAGCCAATGGGAGAGCACGTCACATGTCCGCGGACATCACGCAAGCCGCTTGCCCAATCCCTGTACTGTTCGCTGAGTGAACAGGGAAGTGTGTCAACGGACACAGATATCACTAATTTTTTTCACTTACATCTTTGTCACTTTTTTAAAAACTACTGGACGGATTTACACCGAATAAAAAAAGCACTCTTTCAGGACCAAGCCGCCACTCCTGCCGCAAATTTGGTGTAAATCCGTCCAGCGGTTTGGGCTGTAGGCGTGAGCAAAGTTTTTTCCCATTATGGCTATGGGAAAAAATAAGTTTTGGGACCCCCCCTATAACTTTGCCGCCCCCTGGACCAAACCTCACCAAACTTTTCAAAATTCAGAGTGGGCCATATACTTTTTTTGCAAAGTTTGGTGAGGATTCGTCCAGGGGGAGCGAAGTTATAAGCCGCCCAAAAAGTGCTCTTCCTATGGAAACAGCCACTTAATCATAATTACATGGCCACTACTGTGGCCATGTAATGCTGCACTATAGTTGAGTATCAAGTTCCATAGGAAACCCAAAAATTGAATTGCTAAAACCTTTTGAGTCGCATGACGTATCTGTCTGATATTTTGCAAACAAAAGGTTTGTCACGGACCACCTCAACCCCCCCTAAAAAAGAAAACGTTTTCTAAGAAAGCAAAAAAACACTGTTTTCGGCCTACTCCCATTCATTTCCACATACAGAGTCCACATTTCTGCGCAGTGCACAGAAAAAACACTTGACAGAATTGGACAGATACGAAACAACTTGGGCATGAAGCATTGACCTAATTTCCAGAAGGGGTCTCGGGTTATTCCATTCAGTAGTTGTTAAAATATTTGACGGGGAAGAGGGTGCTCCCTTATCCCACAATTGTAGCTATATCTCCCATGGTGCTTTGCAGCACATAGGCATTACAGAAATGAAAAGGCCACCATTTTTTGTTTTACTCGAAGAGAGCGATTACCGGAGTAATACGAAAATGAAACGTGCTAAAAAAAAAACTTTGGAGAAGGAAAAGGATGAAATTATAATAGGGTAGTGGTGTGGAGAGGGGAAGGGGATACCGTGTGAATTTAAAGAGTTGCGGGTGGTCTGGGGAGTTAGAATCTTTCAGATTATTGGGGGAATCTCGCGAGATTACCGCAGCTACAACAGAAGATGCACTTGGAAAGAAAATGCATCACACAAACCAAAAAGTGAAAGGGGGTAATGGGAGAGGGCCAGGGAGGGAAAACGCAACTGAGGGGAGTGGGGAGACCATAGAAGAGGAAGGGGCACTTGCTGAGTGCCTGTGAGGGCAGGGAAGAGTGTTTGATTTTCTAGCATTTTCGCATTATATGGGAAATACCAGCGTTGAATACCGCCGGCATGGGTAGTTCATTGTCGCTGTATGTGTAGTTCATTGCCATCATCGGGGGAATATCGGGGGAATCCCACAGGAATCGGAAGAGAGTGAAAACAAAGAAAGGTTACACCTAGTGGTCCCAAAAGAATCTATTGGTACAACATGTACAGTGGCCACGGCCAAAGGCCATGGCTAGTCGGCCCCAAAGAAATGTATTAGTACGACAAATGGACACTGGCCCCGGCATGCTTAGTGTGCCCCAAACGAACCTATTGGTGCAATATGTACAGTGGCCACGGCCAAATTAGAGTCACAGTGGTTAATAAAGCTGCAAGGGTAACCCCTCAGAATAATAATAATACTTTAACTTCAAATACTCTTTGGTTTAGGCTGCCTAAATGGCACAATGATGCAATAGAAAATATTTTAAAAATGTCTTTAATTAGTCAATTTTTTTGCACTCTTAAAGTCAAAAATTAAATGTCAATTTTATTAAGCAAGTACACAAAATATATTATTTTGTCTTACAAAGAGTTTGATAGAAACAAAAGTATTTTACAGTGCCAATACTCATAATAAAATCAAAGGGAGTCCGCTCCTGACATTTCATAAATGCCTATCCCTCATGTTAATGGAAACCTAGACTAAATTAGATGCCTGGAAACTGTATTATAACCCTTTCATACTTCACGCATACCTTACCCTACATGTTTCATTCCACACAACCATATGAAAACATTTTAAGGGAATTTCATCGCCAGAGAGCCGAGCGTCACCATCCGTGATTGTTTAACATAAAGTTTCAGTTCTTGTTGCTTGTGGCACAAGCAGGTAAATACCAGGCTCATTCTAACCAAGTAGCCTGGGGGTTCCAACCCCTCCTTTTCATATTTGTGTTATATTTCTAGATGGTCTCCCTCTACTGAAACCCACTGTGGCTCTTCTGAACACTTCTTTTTGTAAGTTCTTTACAGCAGTGCGTCACCCGCACGACACTTGATAATACACGGCGTGACGCTTTTCACAATGCACCCATGCTTGTGCTTATTGGGATGTCCACTTCTCTTACATGCACTGGCATACCAAAGGACAAATGCGCATGACTCTCATGCCTTGTAATGACATTCACATGTCGTCCCCTTCTTTATATTGATTTGCATAGAAACGACTTTTGCAGCTTCTCAAAAATGCCATCTTTTGTGACACCATCGTTCGGGGTTCTGATTGATTGGTCCCGGGATCACAATCCTGCGCGTTAAGTGGTGCCCGATGCTATCAGTGCCTTCATCTTACAAAAGTGTATCCCAGGGTCAAGAGTTCCTGACTTTGGGCCTCATCACGAGTTTGGCGGTAACCCTTAAATCCGGCGGTCGCGCTATTACCGCCGGATTTAAGGGTCTGCCAAATCAGGGCTTCAGCGGATTTCTCCCCAGCTGGGAGCTGGGGGGAAATCCGCCAAAAATTCACGCTATTACCACCAGCGAGAAATCCGCCGGCAGTAAGAGCGCGAAAATTCCCCATTGAACCCAATGGGGAATGGGGCATTCCCGTATGGGCTCAGTGGGGAATGGGGAATTCCATTACCGCCAAACCCGTGATCTGGCGCTAATAGCGCCGGGGGGTTTGGCGGTAGGGCTAATACCGCCCAACTCGTGATGAGGCCCTTTGTCTCTACCGGACCTGCATTCTGTAGATGCACAGTGGCCATGGCCAAAGGCCATGGCTAGTGGGCCCCAAAGAAACCTATTGGTTCAATATGCACAGCGGCCACACCATGGCTAATGGGCCCCAAAGAAACCTATTGGTGCAATATGTGCAATGGTTGCGGCCGAAGCCCATGGCTAGTGGGCCCAAAAGAAACGTATTGGTGCGAAAAGTACAGCCATCATTGTGGTCATACGCTGCGCAACGGAGAGCGCGAAGTTATGGTGGGCTTGCTTCAAACGCACTATAGTTATGTTGAGTATCAAGTTCCATAGGAAACACGAAAATCTAATTGATAATAACTTTTGACTTTCATGATGGATTCCCGGCTACCCTTTTTGAAATGGGATTTGGCTAATATTTTGAAAACAAAAAGTTTGTCACAGACCTACCCTACCAATTTGCCCACCCCACAGAATGGACATTTTGGGAAAGATTTGTTAACAAATTAATAGGTTATTAAGAAAGCAAAGAAATGCTGTTTTTGGCCTACTTCCATTCATTTCCCCATAGAGAAAAGTGCACATTTCTGCACAGTGCACAGCAAAAAACCCTGATCGGAATTGTACCAGGTACAAAACAACTTGGTCACGAAGCGTTGACTCTATTTCTGGCCGGTCTGGGGTTACTCCGTCCAATAGTTGTTAAAATATTTAATGGAGAAACAAGTGCCTCCTTCTCCCTAACTTATAGCTGTCCCACGATCCATCAGCAAGGCTTTTCAGAAATGAAAAAGCTGCCATTCTTTTTTTGTTGAATGCGAGAAATTACTGGTGATATAACGGGTATAACCGGGGATAGCGGAGAACGAAAAGTGGAAAGAAATGCCATTTGGAGGACGGAGAAAGAATGAAATGGCATCAGGCTAGAGGTGGAGAGGGGGAAAGAGGACACCATGAGAAATTGAGGAGTTGGGGGGAGTCCTAGGGACCAAGTTCAGAACTCAAATGTTTTCACGTAGATGGGGTTATACTGGGGATAACCGGGATTATCGTAGAAAATGGGATTGGGAGTGAAAGTTATGTTATGTGAAAAATGTTGTTTTTTAAAGAGAGTTAAAAAAATGTGATTAATACAAAAAAAGAGGAATTTTACAGCTACAATGAGGTGGGGGTAATGGGTGTGGCCTGAGGATATGAATACTGGGTTACTTTAAGAAAAAGAATGGCGCAATATGTAAAGTGGACACAGCTGAAAGCCAAAACTTGTGGGCCCCAACGAAAACTATTGGGGCGTCATGTCAAGAGTGCAATATGGAAAGTGTCCAAAAGAAACCTAGTAATGTAGCCACGGCCAAAGGTCATGGCTAGTGGGCCCGTTTAGGAAATCTGTTAGAGCAATATGTAGAGTGGCCACGGCCAAAGGCTGTGGCCACTGGCCTTGACCGAAGACCATACTATTGGGACTACAAGAAAGCTATTGGGGTAACATGTAAAGGGACCAATGGTCATGGGCGAAGGCCATGGCTAATGAGTAAGAAAGAAAGGCAGTGTTTAAAACATACAGTGGGCATGGCCAAAGGCCATGCTCACTGGCCTGGGCCGGACGCCCTAGCTAGTGGGTCTGAAAGACATGTATAATGTTCACCGCCGAGGGCTGTGGCCACTTACTGGGTCCAAAAGAAACATATTGAAGGAACATGAAGGACATGGCCTTCGGCAGTGCTCATTTTGTTTGTTAAAATGATAGCTGTTGTTGAAGTGGAAGGGCATACAGAGGTGCAGTTTGCCATTTGGACAGCAGAGGGCAACCTAACACTGATAAATTTCATTGGCTGAGTACGGAAACATAAGCGTCTTATATACAGAATATTATTAGCACCCTTTCGTGGTGGTGTGGCAGCTTCAATCAAGAGGCTCGGAACAGAGTCTTTACCACCGCTCCAAGCCTCCTTAGAAGCGGGAGGCTGCTATCTTCTGGAATGCCAATAGCAATAAACCCCTCCAGGAGACCTTGCTTGGCTCCTAACTTGCCTGGACATTACCTTGCCCGGTAAAGCCCCCACTCGTAGGGATGTACTGCTTAATTAATACGTGAGTATCAGACACTCACTAATACACCCTAAGCACCAGTATTTCAGAACTCAGAACAATCCCATCATGATGTCCTTTTGGGGAAGGAGGGGTGGGACCATTCAATCCCCTATGGATAAGGCTCCACTCATTCCTTCCTAAATTGATATTGAATCAGTGAAAAATAAAGAAAAGACAAGAACCTAAGAAACCTCACATCTCTCTGGCATTCAGATTTCTGGAGTACTGTAACTCTTTGCAAGACTCTAAAAAAAAAGTAACTTTGGAGTCCTCCAGCCACCCAAGCAAATAGAAATGTATGCGGTTCTAGAAGTGATTTACACTTTACATTAATATGGATATTGACTGCAGAGAAGGGCCACAAAGTCCACATAGTTGGCCCATTTGCCTTCCGTCAGTAACATCGTAGACTCTAGGCCTGCAGGGTTCCGCAATCTTTAGGTCTCCAGATGTTTTGGACTACAACTCCCATCAGCCCCAGCCAGCATACTCAACAGCGATGGATGAATGGAGCTGTAGTCTAAAACATCTGTAAAGCAACAGGTTGAACACCCTTGCTCTAGGAAGTTACGCACTCTGCCTTTGCTCTTCACTATTATAACACTGCGTTCAGGTGAATACATTTTGTAGTCATTTCAGTTCATTTAATGCCTGTGTGACCCATCTAGTGTTCCCCATCGCCCTCCCCATTTCTCAACCTACCTCTTTGTTTTTTACTTATGAAGAGCAAAGTAGTGCTTTTTAGAGAAGTATATAAAAGGATGGCAAGATGAGTCTGGAGAGGGGGAGGGGCAGGGCCATAAATCCCCCAACCCCTTGCATGCAAAACATATATAATGTTTCACTAAGTAGAATGCAAATCTATGTATACACACTTCTTGTAATAAAAGGTGTACCTCTTTTATTGCCCCATTCCATCTATGTTTTAGCACCTGCCAGTGTGGAGACTGTTCTGGGTTGTTGCTGGAGACAGTGCCTCCTGATTAATTTTCTATGGAGGAACCTTGATATCAGAGAGAAAACCCAGTAGACAACTGTTCATCTCAAGGTTGGCAGTATCTACTCTGTCTAAATCCGGTTGGATCAATGTCAAAGTATAAATAGGAGACAGAGCTAGAGATACAGGTACTGCCCACCAGAATCTGAAAGGAGGGGGACCAGTCACATCTAAAAATTACAAACCATATTTAAATAACAAATCAGTTTAGTTAAAAAGTAGGATTAAATTTAGTTGGTCCACAACACAAGAATCACAAAAACTTTAACAAAAAACATAGGAATGCGTATTAGGCAGTCAATGCTAGATAATACACATTCAGAAAAACAATGTACACTTTGGACAACTTACTGTGTAGCAAACTCCATTTGGATCAGAGTAATTTATTATTGAATCTCTGTTTTCAATCCAGAGAGCTGTCTCGACATGTTTCTGTTCACAAACACAAATAACAAATATTCATCAGGAGAATACAGTTATGACGAAAAAACTTGTTCCTATAGATTCAAACACTTGATCTAGGCCAGTTGTATGCCACCTGTAGGGTAGAAAAAATTTAAAAACAAAGGGTCAGCTATTTATTAGCTATATTACTTTGTAGAGTTCTAGTTTAGTGAACTGGAGGACCATAAAGGTACATTACCTTGACTGGTGCCTGTGGGGGCTCGCAACTTCTGTGGTTCAATTGGGGTAGGATGATGAATAAGTCCTACAAAGTATTTGATACAAGAAAAGTATCCGAATGAGCTTAACAAAGTCGCAACATCCGTGCTCAAACACTAACATAGGGTCAGTAGACAACAATAAGACACTTAGGGCACAAAAAAATGTCCATAAACGCTCACCTGCCTTTAAAGATGCAAGACAGGCCGTCAGAGGTATCGGGTACAGTTCAGGCTTTTCCCCGATCCAACGTATACAGAATGGCACTAAACAGTCTGGCCAAGCTTCACCCAATAAAAATAGAGTGTCCCACAACAAAGGCGCTGTCTTAATAGAGTGGGATATTAAACACAGAGGAGGAGTAACGTATACAGGATCATACTTATGGCTATGATAAATCTGCCACATATCTCAAATGGGAGATGGAGTAAAATAGTGCCATACGTATATCGTACCTTAAAGTGGGAGGCTTCTTGGGTGCCATGCTAGAGTCAGTAGAATCCAAATAATATGGACGTCTGGTGCTGTAACCCAAGTAAGTTACAGTTACTGACATATTTCGTAATACGTCAACAAAAGATCTGCATAATGATAATCCCAGTTTCTATCGCCATAAAGTGTCTTAGCAAAAACGAAAATTGCCAATATGGAGAAAACGTTCCTGTCGCCTTGAAATATGGCGAAAGGAGTTATCGCACCACCGGAAAACTTCGGGCGTCAACGACTTAAAAAACTCAGCTCCTGTGATTATTGCATGAGGAGAAGTCGGTGCCGGCAAACTGTGGAGAACGAAACGCTGTAAGGTTACTGACGCTGATCAAAGTGTGAGCCTGCTCGCAAGTAGCTTAAAGATAGATGTATGCATACATGGATGCCGAGGTCCGTGAGTGGAATGTGCCTCGTAACGCTGAGGAGCGCTAAGGAAAAGCTAGCCTCGCGGCTGGAAGAAGTGTATACGTAGTCATGGAAACGTACAGAGTCCTACCTCAGTGTCCTTGTGACAACCCGCGAGCGAAGGGGGCAGCCATCTTAAAACTGCTTTACAGGCTCACCAATATAGGGAGATAGAACACTACCAAGTACTAATAAGCACCTCGCTGAGACAAATATATTGAAAGCGGTTGTCAATATTTATAGGGAAACCACAAAGGGTACCAAAATCAAAAGGGTACCAAAATCAAAAGGTGTCAAAGTCACAGGAAGTCCTATCAGGGAGCCCCATCAGAATGGGGGCTGGTGCGGTGACATAGAGGTGTATGTCACCAAAAAGGAGCGACTACAGGGAAATGAAGTGACAAGGGTAGTCAGGGTCAAGCCTAAAAGGTGAATGAGATCAATACCCATGGGGAGGTGAGTAACACTTCGTGAAAAACGGACAAGGGGGGCAGTGTAAGGCACAGAAAAATCCTGTGATCATCACCAAAACTGGGTGACTAAATAAATAACAATTATCTAGGATCGAAATGATAGGAGTTAGAGATGCCAACGGGCGCGCGGGTACCCGGGTGGACGGCTGTCATGCTTCTCAAGGTACCGGAACTCGGCGGCCAGACTGTGTGCAAAAGATGTCTCTTAGGGGTACTATAGAGGAGTAGGATTAAAACTAGAACAGGCTGGTTAAAAACTAACCTCCTAGTTAAGACTGAATTTTGTGTCATTCAACAGTCTCATTCAGACCTGTAACATCACCATGCAGCATATAAATCATTTTTTGTTCAGTTTTAAACAGCCTACTTTCAAGAGTCTGGGGATTACCTCCTTTCAAAGACATCAGTATTGCACATGTAAAGTCCTCATATTCATGCTTCAGCATACAGAAGTGTTTAACCAGTGGTGCAGTCTCAATTTTGTTTTTTATGCAACTTCGGTGTTCCATTATGCGAGTCTTCACCTTTTGGATCGTCTTTCCCACACATAGAAGTCCACATTTACATTTGATAAGATAAACAACAAACTCGGTATTACAATTAGTAAGTTTTTTTTGGGTCCAAGGTTTTGCAAGGCCTATGTCAACTTCTTTACTCCTACAGGTGAGTTTGCAGACCCCACAAGATACACACGGATAGTGTCCAGTGGCTTTTGGCAGACCACATAGTGTAGTGAGTTTAGGTTCAGGAGTGGTTATGCATTTCAATTTGCTATTGTTCACTCTGTTCCCTACAGTAGTACTCTTTTTGTAAGCAAAAATTGGGAGCAGTAGTGGTTGTGAGGCACTATCAAAGATCTTCCAGTGTTTCTTAATAATATTTGTAATTTTCAAACTTTGGTCTGTGAAGGTGTTAACACAGATAATTCGTTCATCTTGCACTTTAAACGGTTTGGGTTCCAAGAGCACTTCTCTGTTATTGTTATATGCTTGTTTGGCGGCTTTTTTGACTAACTTCTTTGGATAGCCTCTTTGTCTCAATTTCTTACTTAAAGAGTCAGCTTCACTCTCATATGTTTCTTTGTCTGAACTGTTCCTTTTCTGGTGCAAAAATTGTCCAAAGGGCAGATTGTCACGTAGATGTTTGATGTGATGGCTGGAATAGTCTAATAGAGAATTCCTGTCTGTTGGTTTGTGATAGGGCTTGACTTTCAATGAGCCATTTTGAGAGTAGATAGTCAGATCGAGAAAATTAGTGGATTCATTGCTGGCTGTCACAGTAAATTGGAGAAGGCGGTTCAAGGTGTTTAACCAGATAAAATAATTATCAGCAGTAGTACGTGAACCCTCCCATAATACCAAAATGTCATCGATATAGCGGTGCAATTTTTTGATGTTCTTGACAAAAGGATTGTTCTCGCTATATATGTGTCTTTTCAAATGTTTCCACATAAAGGTTCGCCACACTAGGGGCCATGGTAGCGCCCATGGCAGTGCCCTCGATCTGTTGGAAATAACTACCATTAAACTCAAAGTAGTTTTGTTTGAGGGCTAACTCCACACACCAAGCGATGAAGGAGGTGGGGACAGGATCATGGTCCTCACGTGTGAGTAATATCTCTTCCACTGTATCCAGCGAGGCTTGTGGGGTATGTTGGTACATAAAGAAATAATGTCAAATTCTATTAAAAGAGAGGTGGAGGGATTGAATTCCAGATCTTCATAGAGGTTGATAACGTCCCTCGAATCTTTAAAACACGATTGCATCTTATGTACATAAGTTTGGAGATAGTGATCCGTGAACGTCGAGAGTGGGTCCAGTACAGAATTAATTCCTGCAACTATGTGTCGTCCAGGAGGGTTGATTAGAGTTTTATGCACTTTAGGAAGGGTATAGAAAGTCGGGATGCTGGGTTTACTATTGTACAGGAAATCGGCTTCTTGCTTTGAAATCCATTCTCGATCTTTCGCTTTCGAAATCTTTTCTGAAATAAGCTGTTGAAGTTCTTTGGTAGTGTCTTCTTTAAGCAGTCGATAATAGTGAGTATTCCTAAGTTGTTTGTCACACTCAGTAATGTAGTCAGTTCGATTGAGGATCACCATTCCTCCGCTTTTATCAGCTTTTTTAATGATGATTGATGGGTTGGCTGAAAGTGATTTTAATGCTCTTTGTTCTCCTTTAGTTAGATTCTGAAATGGTCTCTGTTGGTTAGCTTCTATGGTGACAATATCGGCACAGACCTTCTTTTCAAAGATGAGAGATTCAGGTGAAAAGCTGTGCGTAGGTGGATAGAACGTGGAGGGGGTCCGTAAACCAGTACAGTTAGTGGGTCCATCCCTTGATCTCTCTGTTTCTAGCACAAAAAACTCCCTCAGGTGGATTTTTCTCATGAGTTTATTAAACTCAATACGAAATTCAAACGAGTCGTGTTCTTTGGTGATGACATATCACAGTCCTTTATTAAGGACTTCTTGTTCTGCTTCTGTCAACGAGTAATTAGAAAGGTTAATCAGAAGCGATTCCTGCTCCGGGTATGTTTTGTTCCAACGTCCCAGTTGTTTCGGTTTTGGGCCTGGTATAAAAAACAGCTTTGATTTCTTCTCCTTCCTCCGTTACCTTGGCTTCTCGCAGGTTGTCCTCTGCCTCTCTTATTAGTTGGCAGAGACGTTTTTATGGGAGGGCAAAAGGGGCACTTGCCCAGGGCCCCCACCTGGGAGGGGGCCCCCACAAGGCTGCCTGATCTAAAGTAAGATTCCATTGTGCACCAGACTTAAATAGCACATGCCAGGAGATTTTATGGCATGCTTCTCAGGCGCTAAACCTATTGCCTGTCTGTTTTGACAAGTACATTCTGCCTTGATCAATAATCATGTAATGCTTTCTGTGTTCACTGGGAATACATAGTTCGTGGGTTCCATATGGCACAACTTCTGTAGCATCCTTTCCTTCCTGTGGGAATTATGTTGATCATTGCAATAGCCAAAGTTGAAATCCATATTGATAAATGGAGTGCCACAATGATTCAGAAGTTATCTCAGTGTGTTAATCACTCATTGCAGAGATGTGTTCATATGAAAGATTAGAAGAGCACATTCCAGCAAGGATGACTGAACCTTTCCTATGTCTGAAGTTTATAGACCTACCTGCATATGTACTTGGTTTTACAGCATAAAAGGTGCTATTATCAGCAATGTACCTGCACCAGATAGGGGTTGCTATAAAAACGAACATGCCATTCGTGTGGTGAAGTTCTAGAAATTGGTTTGTTCAGATGGGGTGTTCTAAAACCTAGGCAATCCCCTCCAAAGTTGAGAATAAACTATTAGTCCAAGAGGTGAATAAGTATCCAAATTCAAGACTGTGGAACCAAAGTGTTCATGCTTGTATCCTGGCTTTGCCAGCGGACAATATAGTGATCCTGGTCAAATCATATAATATATCTTGCATTAGTGTGCTGTCTACTGTGAGGTTTGCCTTCTTGCATGCTGGTGGCATCGATTAGCTCATTACTTGATCTTTCTTCTTATGAAGGCCATTTGAGTGGAAGTGGTGGTAGACAGGAGAGAGTGGACCAGATGTTGTAGACCTTGTGCAAGCATATTTTAAGGTCTGCTCGTTTGACACAACGAACATTTTGCTTTTTGTATAAAAGTCAAAGGTTTTTCTGCACGTTTATGAATGACAATTTCACAAGCCATTGTTTTGGAAATATTTAAAGCTTAAAAGTACAAAAGACATACCTAGATTAAATCTGTTAAATCACATGGATTTGTATGCTGGTACTTATATACTTCCCTTGATGATGGAGAGAATGAAGCTAGAATCATTCCCATTTTGCATAACACCCTTCTGTAATATTTTGGTTTTAAAAATGGTCCGGTTTGGAAATGTGATTTCTGTACTTTGCAAGTCAATTTTATAAAATGAGATTGTTATAGTACACGGTAAGAGTGTGAAAAGAAAGTCTTCAAATGCAGAAATTGCAGAGCTAGCACAAATCCCAGCTTCACCGATTGAGCAATATGTGATACTGGGAATCTCATGTAATAATCTATTGCCTAACCTCTCAGAATTGCCAGTCACTAATCCTTTCAAAGTTCTCAGCCCTTCAGAGTGATTGATTTCCTTCTCAGGGTATGATCTCCATAAAAGCCTCACTCATGGTTTCACTTGCTATCAGGTTACTTCCACTTTAATAGTGAGCATTGATATACTTCACACCACAGGCACTTGGCCCTTGATCTCTAATGGCAACACTATTTGAAAACCATGTCCCACTTCTAATTTCAGTCTGTCTTGATAGAGGCACCTTCCTGGTAGCTTCTAATCTGCCTTCACTGACCAGGCTATGCTATGTGTAGCTTTCTTCTTCCTTACAATTGGTCTACTTTATCCATGCTTGAGCACTTTTGCATTCTCTGAGGCAGCTAATGTGAGTTCTCTGCCTATTCTGGGTTACATGTACCTTTTACATACAGTCCCGCATTAATAATACAGGCTGCATACCTTCCCGGATGCTATTGATAAAAAGTATCCTGTTTCTATACTAGAAGAGAAGTAACCTCTCCGTAGATTGCAAATGTTGGCCTTCAAATGCTACCTGTTTATCATTCTGATTAGAGCAAGAATGAAGAGGGGAAGGGGACTTAAAGGGAGTAAACATGCTTATATTGAATGCTCTGAGGCAGCATATCAACCTATAGGTTATGACCACATTGCAGGGGGGGTGGAGAGAGTGCCACCAGATATTCTTGATCACTTTATTCCTTTGGTTTGGTGGAGGGGGGCCCCTAAAATGTCCATGCCCAGGGCCCCAAAAATGCTTAAGATGGCCCTGTTAGTTGGTTTAGTTCTGGTTGATGTTCCTCCTCCTGGGTCGTCTGGATCGCTGCTGTCGTTGCTAGTGCTGTACCATGTGGTCCGGAACCTCACTCTCCTGTTCTTAGTGGATCTGTTAAATTGAAGGGTTTTATTAACATAGTCATCTTTAACATACGGAAAAGCTTTTTCATGAGCAAAACGTGCTAGGTCTTTTTTCATTCGTTGAATGTGTTCATTGTTATTGTGGATTTTGAATTCCTTCATTTCTTTCTCTATTTCTTCTCGTCTTTTTTGTAGTTATCCAATGGTAGTTGTTGTTTTATATTCTCTTCAATTTTAAGTAGCTCTATCTCAATTTTGGTTGCTGTTTCTTTGGCTGTATCTATGATAAAGATCAGCCAATCTCAACTGCAGCAATTAGCGAGGTAACTCCACTGGATTCTAAATTTTTCATTGTCTAGGAATAATCCTACTAGTCCATATTATTGGGATTCTACTGACTCTAGCATGGCACCAAGAAGCCTCCCGCTTTAAGGTACGATATACATATGGCAATATTTTATTCCATCTCCCATTTGAGATATGTGGCAGATTTATCATAGCCATGAGTATGATCCTTTATACGTTACGCCTCCTCTGTGTTTAATATCCCAATCTATTAAGACAACGCCTTTATTGTAGGAAGCCCTATTTTTATTGGGTGAAGCTTGGCCAGACTGTTTAGCGCCATTCTGTATACGTTGGATCGGGGAAAAGCCTGAACTGTACCCGATACCTCTGACAGCCTGTCTTCCATCTTTAAAGGCAGGTAAGCGTTTATTGAAATTTTGTTGTGCCCTATTTACCTTATTGTTGTCTACTGACCCTATGTTAGTGTTTGAGCACTGATGTTGCTACTTTGTTAAGCTCATTCAGATGCTTTTCTTGTATTAAATACTTTGTAGGACTTATTCATCATCCTACTCCAACTGAACCACAGAAGTTGCGATCCCCCACGAGCACGAGTTAAGGTAATTTACCTTTATGGTCCTCCAGTCCTCTAAACTAGAACTCTACAAAGTAATGTAGCTACTAAATAGCTGACGTTTTGTTTTTATATTTTTTCTACCCTACAGGTGGCATAAAACTGGCCCAGATCAAGTATTTGAATCTATAGGAACTAGGTTTTTCATCATAACTGTATTCTCCTGATGAATGTTCGTTATTTGTGTTTTTGAACAGAAACATGTCGAGACAGCTCTCTGGGTTGAAAACAGAGATTCAGTAATATGTTACACTGATCCAAATGGAGTTTGGTACACAGTAGGTTGTCCAAAGTGTACATTGTTTTTCTGAATTGGTATTATCTAGCATTGACTGCCTAATAAGCATTCCTATGTTTTTTGTTAAGGTTTTTGTGATTCTTGTGTTGTGGACCAACTAAATTGAATCCTACTGTTTAACTAAACTGATTTGTTATTTAAATATGGTTTGTAATTTTTAGATGTGACTGGTCCCCACTCCTTTCAGATTCTAGTGGGGAGTACCTGCATCTCTAGCTCTGTCTCCTATTTATACTTTGACATTGATCCACCCAGATTTAGACAGAGTAGACACTGCCAACCTTGAGTTGGACAGTGGTCTACCGGGTTTCCTACCTGATATCAAGGTTCCTCCATACCTTTACTGAAGAGATGGGATAGTAATTGCATACATATGTGCTCTTTATAAGGGGCTCAGCACGCTAGTGTTACATAATAATGCACTACATTTTCATTATTAAGGCTTCTGGTTTTATGGTACTTATTTTTTCAACATTTCCATCTGTATTCATTCATATGTATTTCGTAGTCATTTTATCTGTATGGATTCACATGTATATTTGCTCTGCAAGGAGTGATAAGTTGCAACTGCTGTTTTCTGCATTTATTAAAAGGACTTTGATGCCTGTGATGGGAAGCACATAGAGCTGGGTTCTTGCACTTCGATACAAGATCCATGTTTACCTATGGTGACTAGATTAAAAAAAAAAAAAACGGGACATCCATAGACATAGAAGTATGACTAAAGTAAATACAAATAAAATGTAGTCCTACTACTATGTCACTGGCCTGTTGCGGGAGGGCAGGGAGAGGATGTGCTCACAGACACACTCCTCTCATTGTAGGAGAGTGGCAGGGGAGGAAATGGGGGCGTGAACAGCATTTCACATTTCATGCCCCCATTCACGCAGGAAGAGGTGAACCGGGACCGATTTATAGATTTTGAAATCGGGTCCCGGCACAAACCGGGACCGTGGGCTCCCACCATTGCAAACCCGGGACGGGGTTTTTAAAATTAAAAAACTCCTGGGACCCCGGGATGTCTGGTCACCCTACATTTACCTTAAAAACAAACATCTTCTCCTTCTGCTGACATGATAAGCATCTACGCAGCCCTTGGAACCGTTTCGAAGGGAAATTAATTTGCCCCACCTTCGAGATACTTTGTACAGACATTGGCCTGACATTCTGAAGAGCCATTCAAGACACAGAGGTTTTGCCAAGTTTTACAAATAAATTCTGAAAGGAAAACGCGTGTAGTTATGCATACAAAATCAGTAAAAAGGGAAAACCGTGAGCCCTAGAGTTATTAAAAATGTCATCATTCATTTCAATTTGTACTAATTGAATTTTTATAGTGCTTTCGCCAAAGCGCTGAACAATGAATAAAAGCAGTACAGACACATTTGATACGGCATACAATAAAAATCAGTAAAGTATGCAATTTAAGGCAATGAAAGTAAATGATTTTTCTGGGCCGTGCTGAACAGATGAAGAGGTAGCAGAGCGAGTGGGAAGAGGGAGAGAATTACAGAATTTGGGGAGCGAGTGGAGAAAAGGACTGGAAGCGGGATGAGACACGGGGGGCTTTTGGAGCATCAGTCTGGAGAGAGTTGGAGAAAGATGAGAAAGAAAACAATAGTTGGGTGTCATCATCATAGAAGCGAGGGGAGAGATTGAAAGAAGCTATGAGTTGGCAGAGGGAGTTGTATCAAGAGAAAAGAGAAGAGGGCCGAGGATCGAACCCTGTGAGACACTAAATCGGAAAGAGCGAGTTTCAGAAGTAGAGCCCGACCAAGAGACCTACAAGGAGCGATCAGATAGGTGGGAGGTGAACCAATGAAAAACAGAGCCAGAGAGACCAAGCAGGCAAGGGAAGCTAAGGTATCGGGTTGCAGGGACATCATTTAGGGATCACCAGGGGTCGCAACTGCGGCAACTGAGGTCTCCTTGCTACCCCCGGAGTCTCCCTTGCAACCCCTAAAAAAATGGGAGTTCTACAAGTTTAACACTTTCAGCAGTGACCCTATATAAGAAAGAATTGGCATACCAAATAATGTGTCTTTCTGAAATTCTATACAATAATTGCTAGACTTATTGAAGGTTTATTTCAGGCACACTTCAGGGGGTGGGTCACTGATTAAACACCTCAACTCAGCCATTCATCCTTCTGAGGTCGATAAATGAGTACCAACACAAGTTGGGTGATAGTGTATGTATTTTTTTTCTATATAAAGTGCTTAAGCGTAAAAACTATACAATAACAACATTATCATTTGGCCATGGACCTCTGCTTGCAATCACAGTAATTTAGTAATATGGGCCTATACACTCTGATCTTAATGGTACATATGGGGATCCATTCTTGCATGAAATGTACATCACATTATAGTGATATGGTAATCATATTTTTCATAGTGTACTTAGGAACAATGCTATTTGATGACACTTCCTGTTTGGTCAAGGGGTGAAAGGTCGTGTTCCATTACTTCCTGCAAAATTACCTCAGGTGGGGTAAAATTACATCACTTCCTGTGATGACATCAGAGGTCAAGGGCCGTGTGATGTCACTTCCACTACCCTGGGCATTTTGGTGAAATTACTCCCCGGTAGGGTGGTCAACATGAGTCTTTTTGTGTCCTGTTTGTATTTCTTCATCAGGGCACCTGAAAGCTCATCCCCCTTCCTCACAATCCATGGGGTCGGCAATCGTAACACTATATTTTCAGGTCTCTAAGGGCAGAACACAGCGATTATAATGTAACGGTGGGCAGATCACCTCCTGTCAGCTACTAGGCCCAAAGGTCCCCAACGTGCCGTTGTTAATGATACCTAATCCCCCACACTAGCGTGAGATGGGGCTTTAGATTCTATAAAAGACAAGGAGGCGAGTATAATGCATTACAATCTTTACTCTGATCCACAGCAGCAAAGAATGAAAACTTTGTAAAAAAACGAAATTTTTTCCAGGAAACACAACATTATGAACAATACAATGGGAAACATCCCTGTCCAACATGGTGGGCAGGTCATGCCCCGGAGGCAGCCAATGAGCTGTGAGCCAGTCCCATAAAGGTCCATTCCTCTATCCACTCCTCCTCTTTCTGTCGCTGATGTTTTTCCACACGACCACCGAACATTTTCTCCATGTAGAACAAAGAACAAACTCCCATGAAAACGTCGGAATTAAATCCTTCTGCAACTTGGAGCTGAACATTACGCTTCTTCCTGAGCCGAAGCCATAAACCGAAAGCTGAAACAACAATCAAACACAAGTAAGGGTGAGTGGGTGGGATAATACTCGCCTCCTTGTCTTTTATAGAATCTAAACCCCCATCTCACGCTAGCGTGGGGGATTAGGTATTCTATGGCAAGATAGGAGGCTCATATTATGCAAGTTCAAAGCCCTTGCATTACATTCACAGCTACATGAGCAATACGTTTATGGTAAAACGTCTTAAAAGTTGATTCCCATGACCAGTCAGCTGCTTTTAAAATCTGTTCCAAACTACCCCCCAGAAAGGCTGCTTTAGAGGCCATAGCGCCTCAGACTGAGTTGGGACCAAAAAAGGATGTGTCAACCCCCGCCTCCCGCATAACCCATTTGATCCATCTGGCCAAAGTAGAAGGGGACACTGGCTTATGGGGTTTCCTGTAGGAAATCAGCAGCTGAGAAGTATTGGGAGGCCTAAAAGCTTCAGTTTTTATCTCAAAACACTTTAAACAGTTGACCACACATAATTTACAATCTTCAGGAAAAGCTGGATAGGATATTGAGGAAGTCATGCATTTAGTCCTTTGTGAGATAAAGAAAGTAACCCCTTGAGGGGTGAACATCTTATTATCCACATCCAGAGCTCTGAAATCAGAGACCCTTTTAATAGACACCAGACATAGTAACATAGCAAGTTTGGCAAATAACTGCTGCAGAGACAAATCGTCATTAGGAGGCCAGGACCTGAAGAGCTGCATTACCATATGAACGTCCAAAAGAACCAAATACTTTGGTTATGGTGGAACCTTAATCCAAATAGATTTGAGGGCCCTTCGCACCAAAAAGTGCCTACCCACTGGCTCCCCTTTAACCAAAAGGTGATCGGCTGAAATAGCTGAACGAAAACCATTAACAGTCCTGTAGGCTTTCCCTTCCTTAAACAACTCTACTAGAAAATTAACCACTTCTACAGGAGGGGCAGAAATGGGATTGAGGTGCCTAGCCACATACTAGCTAACCCAGTGGTTCCATGCTGAGGAATACCCAGATTTAGTAGAGGGTGCCCAGGAGTCCCTGATGACCAACATAGAGTCTTGCAAAAGTCCTCTGAAGCACCAGGAAGAGCTGAAATCTTCCAAGCCATAAGGGCAAGCCAACTCGTGAGGGAGACCCCCCGGATCCACCAGCAACTGGGGATCGAACGGGAGAAGATGGGGAATATCTATTGCCAATTCCAGAAGGGCCGGGAACCAAACCTGAGAGGGCCAAAAGGGGGTAACCAGAACCAGAGACACCGCTTGTCTGCGAACTTGGACCAGAACCTGAGCTATCATGGCAAAGGGAGAAAAGGCATACCCCAACTGACCCGACCAATCCTGTAGGAAAGCATTGGTGGCCAGAGCTAACGGATCCGGTCTCCAACTGTAAAATCTGGGAACTTGACAATTTAGTCTCGAGGCAAACAAGTCTATCGTCAGGGGACCCCAGATTGACGCTATGCGGGCAAAAAGAAACCTGTTCAACATCCAATCGCTCCTGTCTTGCAGGTGCCTGGAGTTCCAATCTACAACCTCATTGCTGACCCCTGGGAGGTATTCTGCTTTCAATAGAATATCCCTGTCGAGGCAAAAATGCCAAAACTCTCTTTCCAAATCTGCCAGAGCCTTGGACCTGGTACCCCCCAGGTGATTTGTATACCTCAACGCAGAGATGTTGTCCATGTGGAGGAGAACACAACAATTCCCTTGATCCTTGAGGAGACTTCGAACAGCAAAGGACCCCGCTAACAACTCTAGACAATTGATATGTAGTTGTTTCTCTGACTCCGACCATTTCCCCCCTGTGGAAACTTGACCCTATCTGGCTCCACAACCCGCTCTGCTTGCACCTGACTCCAGAATGACGTCCGGAGATGGGCCAAAGATCGCCTTGCCATTCCATGCCTCCATGTTCCTGAGCCACCACAGGAGCTACAATCTGGTCTCTGGAGGCAATTCCACCATCTGGGAGTAAGAGAGACACTTGCGCAAATGTTTGGCTTTTAGGCGCTATAGCGCTCTGTAATGTAGGGGAGCAGGGAAGATAGCTTGAATGGATGCTGACAGCATCCCCACAACCCTGGCTAATTGCCTGAGCGAGATCCTCTCTCTCCTGAGGAGTAGACGTATCTCCTTCTTTATCTTGGAAAGTCTGTTGACTGGGAGAAGAAGGATGCAAAGCTTTGAATCTATATTGAAGCCCAGGAATTGGATACATTGCGTAGGCTTCAATATGGATTTTTTGACATTTATCACAAAACCTAGATCTTGTAAGAGGGTCACAGTGAACTTCAGAGGAGTACACAGAGTTTGATAATTCTGGGCCAGCAAAAGCATGTCGTCCAGATAAATTATGATCCGAATCCCTTGTGAAGGGTTTTGACCCATGCTGAATCAATAGACTGGTTAGATGTGGGGATGAGCTGTCGCCGCCCATTATTCTATCTCAGAACAAACTAAATCAATAGACTGGGTGGATTTGGGGATGAGCTGTCGCCGCCCACATTCACGCCAGAATCCAGGAGAACTGCGCAGTTGGCACAAGACCACTCCAAAGATGCAACCTTCTTGTGGGGGGTTCCACATCACTACTCTACTGTAAGGATGCCATCAAAACAATGTTAAGCAAGGATCCTATTCTATCAAGCAAAAGACCACTCTATTTAAATGCAGTAATTCAAGACAGATCCCAAAAACGGGTGCAGTACCAGCTTTGTCCACAAACCGGCGCTAGCGATCTAAACTCTGACAGGGAAACTGTATTTAGGAGTTGCAAGAGGGGCAGGGACTTCAAAGCCTGTTGGTTAATTGAAAATCTTAGCCACCTGCTGTTCCCAGAGGCCAAGAGGCTGAGAACTCTTAACACCCCAAAGACTCACAACAGGAGGCAGGATATCACATGGCCCTTCTGAGTGAGAGGGAGGGGGTTTCCCCTTCAGCCTGGAGGAGAGAGACAATAGCCCCATTCAGTTGAATGGGGTATGTTAATTTTGAATTTTGGCTGTAAACAAAGAGCTGCCTGTGAGCAGAGACATGTGATCCCTGACCCACCCAGCTTCAAGGGGCGGGCCAGACTTGAGTGTGGATTCCTATTTCAGCAAATATATATTTTATAGAAACATTGATAACTTATTGTAACCAAATGACAGGAATGTACAACTTTGAGATTCTTAGTATGAAAAATGCCCTCACGATTTGAGTCCAAACTCCAATTTCTATGGTGTTCTAGGACCAAACCCCACTATTTATTGATATTACAGACACCGGGTTTATGCTAGAAACCTAGTAAATAGCTGGAATGTGTGGAGAAGGAGGGTGTACAGTTGTGTTATTTTTGATGAAAATCCAATATTGCAAAACCAGTCAAAAAGCGCAAAATGTTGTCATTTTTTAATGCAAGCCCCCAGGAAGATCAGAGGCGGACAAGCATGGACCAGAAGGAATATATAATGTGTACATGTAATTTCAACAAATTGTGTATCTGGGAAATATGTATTTGGATCAGAAATAGATTTGTGTGCACATTGACAAGGGGAGTGTCTTTCTGTAAGCCATAAAGATGACACACAACCCAGCTCCCCAATCAAGGGAAAGAGGAGAACTGGGCCAATGATAAGTTGAGAGGGTTGGGCATGCAGAATGAGCCGACCCACCCACTTCCAAAACACATAAAAAGAGACTGCTGGGACAGGTAGAGACATTCATTTTCCATTTCTGCGGAGCATTTTGACGGCCGACATCCCATCCAGACAGAGACCAGAACCAGAGACCCATAGACTACAGAACTTTGAACCTAGAAGGCCCACTGCAAGCAAAAGTATTCTCATCAGGCCTTCAGAATGCAGCAAACCTACCCAAACTATTCAACAGCTGGGCAAGCTGTTTGAATTCTTTGCCAAGAACTTTTGCCGGAACCGCAGACCAGACCCAGACCGCTGTGAGCAGAACCAGAGATCCGGATCGCTGTGAGCAGAACCGGTGCCTGATTGACCCGCCGAGCAGAGAGAACTGCCGCTGGACGTGTTGACCAGATCCGTGACGAGGCCCATTCATTTCAAAATTAGGAGTGAGTATCCGCCAGAACTGTGCAGAACCCAATCTCTTAGTTAAAATAATCTAATCCAAACTATTTTAACCTGAGTAGAACTGCCTCCTAGAAATTGTGTCATCTGTCATTCTAAAGTTGCAAGCTGTCACCTGTCATTTTGAGTTTTGCTTTAAATCCGAAAATCTACCTTTACTAAATCATCCATATCTCTGGAACCGTTTGTCCTAGGAACGTGGTTTAACTTTAATTTAAAAGCTAGGATTCTAGGCTTTCCAACGTACCTAGAACCGACTTGATATTCCTTATACTTTTGTCGTAATCACGATTCATGCACTCGCAAATTTTACCGCGATTTGACATTTGCTTTATTTCAGCCACGTGTGAAAAGTCAGCAGCTCCTTGCTTCCTTTGCTAAAATTTGTTTAACCTGCTAGTTACTCATAGAGCCTTGCTAAAGTGAGCCTGAACTAATATAAAGTAGCCATCACCTACCCTGAACCTCTAGAGGGAATTAAAAGCTATTTTAGCACCTTTTCACTTTCTTGCAAACCACATTAAAGTAATTTGCCTGTGTTTAAAACTCATACCTGTTTTCTCTAAGCTTGCTGGGGGAACTGGAACTGTGTATTGCATTATAAAGTGTGATTTGTCGGGATTCTTGAAGACTGTGTGCTCTCCTTCCATTTCTTGTATTGCATGGGGGGGGGGTGAATTGCCAGAGAAAAAGTGATTATATTATCTTTTGCTAAAATCATATCAAGTTATTTCTGTACTGCATTTCATTCCTCATTGCTTTTCCCTTGAAACCATAGAAGTATTTTCGCTGCCTTATCCATCCTATACCAACTCCTCATTGATTGTAAAGAGGTGTGCTAGTGTCAGTTTACCCATTGTTGATCAACATTATATTCATAAGTGTGATATCAATTATTAATTCATTATAAAAGTGTGATATATATATATATTGTTTAATTTTTCAAATAAACCTTTTAAATTTGCAAAACAAATCTACTTCTTGGCTCAGTGGGGTCAGGGGAATTCTAAGAGAGGGGTGTTATACAAGGGTTCATCATCCAGATTATAACTTGCCATAAAAATATATAAATAAGGGCTTCCCTTGGGCATCCCAGACAAGGCACTGATTTAGTGGGATTGCTTGATTGGAGTCACTTACACCCTGTGGATCTGAGGAAAGCCATCACAGGCCGCATGAGCTTGGTGAAACACCATGGGGCAGAGGACAGACCAAAAGGAAGGGATGCAAACTGCCACCTCTGACCCCCCCATTGAAACTGAAGAAACTCTTGATGTGGGGGAAACACGGGAACCACTAGGTAAGCGTCCTTGAGGTCTAATTTGACCATCCAGTCTCCCGGGAGAAGGGTGTCCCTGAGCAAATGAATTCCTTCCATCTTGAAGTGGTGATATACCACAAAAGAGTTGAGGGCTTTCAGATTGATTACTGGGCGAAACCCTTGGTCCGGTTTCGGGACTAGGAAAATGGTACTCAGAAACTGAGAGGCCCGGTAAGAGGCCAAGACTACCGCCCCTTTGGAGATGAGATCCCTTACTTCCACGTCTATGAGGGATTGTTTGACCTCGTCAAACACCAAAGGAAGGGGAAAGGACAACTGGCAAGGAGGGGCATAAAATTCTATCTGATAACCTTGAACAGTCTGCAACACCCAAGGATCCGAAGTTAGGGACTCCCACTGTGGAAGAATCCTGGCTAGTCTGCCACCTAGACTTTTGAGGGAAAAAACTTTTAACACCTGAGAAAGTACCTGACGGCCCTCTTGATCTTTCGGCGCCTCTGCCGGCACGTCCTCTCCAACGCGAGTTTTGTTGAGGGTAGAACTGGGCATCTGCTCCTCGAGCAGAGGAGGGATTGTATGCGCCACGGGGCGCAAACTGGCGGGGACGGGAGGAGCCCTGGGTAAAGCGGCCGGAGGGGCGGGCCCTACCTCTCCAGCCTTGTTAAAAATCTTTGGGGCAAAAACCTTTTTTATATTAGCCTGCGCCTTGTCCAGTGCCGTAAAAGTGTGAACATATGCTGACAAATCTTTCAGGAAAGAGTCCCAAACAAATTACCTTGAGCTGAAGGGCCCGCTTCCCTCTCTGACATGTCCGCCAGTTTGGAATCCAACCTCATTAATAATGATTTTCTCCTCTCCCTACATATGGAGGCATTAGCGTTGCCGAGCAGGCACACCGTTCGTTGGATCCACCCCCTTAATGCGTTAACATCCACCGGGGTATTAGAGGACGCCGCCTCTTCTGCCATTTCAAAAATCTGCGTGACTGGACCCAGGATATCCAACAGCCTGTCTTGGCCACGCTTTATCGACCCCTTTCTTGGGGTCCTTCCCCTTCTGGGATAGAAAAGCCACCATAGATTGGTCTATTTCTGGCGCTAGAGCCACCTTGTCGGCAAGCATATGTCTGGGACATTCCGACCGTAACTTATTATGTTCCTCTTAGGGCATAGGGCGCCTTATCCAGAACTTGAGAAACCTCCTCAGAGGGCTGCCACTCAGCTGACCTGGGGTGTTGTATCAGGGCAGGATCAAAGAACGGTACTCCGCTAACATCAAGCAGGGGTGCCTCCTGAGGAGCCACTGAGGTCACCTTCCTTTTCCGCCTCTTAGGGGGCGAATCAGAATCATCTGAACTCTCTGAGGATGAGACATCAATAGGGGGCTCCAACGGCGCGAAAGACGCTGGGGAAGGCCAGGGGTTGGAAGAGAAAGGTTGACGGGACTCTTCCCACCCGTGCTTTAGCGTTCTCTTGCATGGGTGCACAACATACGGCCCGTGGGCCAGTTGCGGCCCGCCATGCCCTTTTGACCGGCCCGCGAGGCACAAAGACTTTCCTAATGGAGGGCGGCCCGCGGCCGCCCTCCATTAGGAAAGTCTTTGTTGTCTTCCGGGCCGGTGAAAACACTGGCCCTCAATGGCTCAGCACACACACGCATCACGTCGCTCCTACGAGCCACGTAATGCGTGTGTGCTGCACCAATGGAGGGCCAGCACTACGGCTGGCGTGGTCCATAAGGCTTGATGCCAGAAGGCATTTCAGCCTTGGTCCACGCCAGCCGTAGTACGCTTCCAGCTTACCTGCCGCTTACCTGCCTGCCGTCCAGCACGTCTCCGGTAAGTGGTCTGTTTGTGTTTGTGTGTCGGGTTTGTTTTGCTTTATGTTTGTGTGTGTATGTTGCGGGGGGTGTGTGTCGGATGTGTATGAATGTTTGTATTTGAATGTATTTTGTGTGTATGTTGAGATGCGGGGGTGGGTGTGTGTGTGTTTGAATGTATTTTGTGTGTATGTTGAGATGCGGGGGTGGGGGGGTGTGTCGGATGCGTATGAATGTTTGTGTTTGAATGTATTTTGTGTGTATGTTGAGATGCGGGGGTGGGGGGGTGTGTCGGATGTGTATGAATGTTTGTGTTTGAATGTATTTTGTGTGTATGTTGAGATGCGGGGGTGGGGGAGTGTGTCGGATGTGTATGAATGTTTGTGTTTGAATGTATTTTGTGTGTATGTTGAGATGCGGGGGTGGGGGGGGTGTTGGATGTGTATGAATGTATTTTGTGTGTATGTTGAGATGTGGGGGGGTGTGTGAATGTTTGTATTTGAATGTATTTTGTGTGTATGTTGAGATGTGGGGGGATGTGTGAATGTTTGTATTTGAATGTTTTTGTGTGTATGTTGAGATGAGGGGGTGAGGGGGTGTCGGATGTGTATGAATGTATTTGAATGTATTTTGTGTGTATGTTGAGATGTGGGGGGGTGTGTGAATGTTTGTATTTGAATGTATTTTGTGTGTATGTTGGGATGTGGGGGGGGTATGAATGTTTGTATTTGAATGTATTTTGTGTGTATGTTGAGATGCGGGGGCGGGGGGGTGTGTCGGGTGTGTATGAATGTTTGTATTTGAATGTATTTTGTGTGTATGTTGAGATGTGGGGGTGGGGGGTGTGTCGGATGTGTATGAATGTTTGTGTTTGTATTTTGTGTGTATGTTGAGATGCGGGGTTGGGGGGGTGTCGGATGTGTATGAATGTATTTGAATGTATTTTGTGTGTATGTTGAGATGTGGGGTGTGTGTGAATGTTTGTATTTGAATGTATTTTGTGTGTATGTTGAGATGTGGGGGGGTGTGTGAATGTTTGTATTTGAATGTATTTTGTGTGTATGTTGAGATGTGGGGGGGGTGTGAATGTTTGTATTTGAATGTATTTTGTGTGTATGTTGAGATGCGGGGGTGGGGGGGTGTCGGATGTGTATGAATGTTTTGATTTGAATGTTTTTTGTGTGCTGAGTTGGGGGGTGGGGGTTCGGGTCTGTATGGGTGCTTGTTTGAGAGTTTGGTGATTTGGGAGGGGTGGGGGGTTCGGGTCTGTATGGGGGCATGTTTGTGTGTGTGCTGAGTTGGGGGGGTGGGGGTTCGGGTCTGTATGGGTGCATGCTTGAGTGTGTGTGTGCTGAGTTGGTGGTGGGGGTTTGGAGTTGGGGGGTTGGGGGGTTTGGGTCTGTATGGGTGCATGTTTGTGTGTGTGCTGATTTCGGGGGTGGGGGGTTCGGGTCTGTATGGGTGCATGTTTGTGTGTGTGCTGAGTTGGGGGGTGGGGTGTTCGGGTCTGTATGGGTGCATGTTTTTGTGCTGGGGTGGGGGGTTAGGGTCTATATGGGTGCATGTTTGTGTGTGTGCTGCGTTGGGGGGTGGGGGTTCGGGTCTCTATTGGTGCATGTTTTTGTGTGTGTGCTGAGTTGGGGGGTTTGGTTGGGGGTGAGGGAGCCATGGGGCATAGTGTTTGGTTGGTGGTGAGGAGGCCATGGGGCATAGTGTTTGGTTGGGGGTGAGGGGGCCATGGGGCATAGTGTTTGGTTGGGGGTGAGGGGGCCATGGGGCATAGTGTTTGGTTGGGGGTGAGGGACATGGGGCATAGTTTGGTTGGGGGTGAGGGGGCCATGGGACATAGTGTTTGGTTGGGGGTGAGGGGGCCATGGGGCATAGTGTTTGGTTGGGGGTGAGGGGGCCATGGGCATAGTGTTTGGTTGGGGGTGAGGGACATGGGGCATAGTGTTTGGTTGGGGTGAGGGGGCCATGGGGCATAGTGTTTGGTTGGAGGTGAGGGGGCCATGGGGCATAGTGTTTGGTTGGGGGTGATGGGGCCATGGGACATAGTGTTTGGTTGGGGGTGAGGGGGCCATGGGCATAGTGTTTGGTTGGGGGTGAGGGGGCCATGGGGCATAGTGTTTTGTTGGGGGTGAGGGACATGGGGCATAGTGTTTGGTTGAGGGTGAGGGGGCCATGGGGCATAGTGTTTGGTTGGGGGTGAGGGACATGGGGCATAGTGTTTGGTTGGGGTGAGGGGGCCATGGGGCATAGTGTATGGGGCATAGTGTATCTAGGGTCAATAAAATATATATATAAGTTAATTAAACAGGCGAGATACAATAACTAAATAGAAATAAATTATAACAATGGAAAATGTGTAGTACAAAATGTAAGTTTGAAATGCAAATAAAAATTGTTACCCCTCAAAAACATTCTTTTTCCATGTGTTTAGTACAAATTGGGGGTTTAAAAAGCCTCCTGCCACGCCCTGCCTACCGCCCCGCCCACATTTACTTTTCAGCCCACTATAGCCCTCATGTAAGGTACTTTCGGCCCTCTGTCAAAATCAGTTGTACACCCCTGTCTTAGGTGAAGATATAGGTGAAATGGCCAGGGGGGAACTGAGTTGTCCCTGGATATGTTTAGTTTTGGCCTTATACTTTTTAGGGGCCTGGGTTGCAACAGATGGGGGGTAGCAACTTGGGAGGGATGGAAATCCGCAATGCGGGTAATTAACCTGTCAAAGGCTAATTGCAAGGTGTTATTCAAACCAGTTAAGGCTGAGTGCAGAGAGGACTGAATAGCATGTGTCACTGAAGGCTGGGCAATCCCGGCTTGATCCCCCATGTTTTCTCCCAACTTGTCACTTTTATTTGGCAGTGCGCACTTGAGTGCTGGCATCTGCAGATGAGGGAAGCATCCCCTTATCCATGACAGCACGTCACAATTTGTCTTAGTAAAAATATATATAAACACTTGTATCAACAAACAGCAGGTTCAATGCTGTAACAACTGTAGCCGAGCAGGCAGAACCTCTCGATTCACGAGAGTACAAACCTTTAGGGAAGGCCTTCTAGGCAGTTAACAGGCAGCTCCTGTAGTTCAACAGACAATCACGCGAGCAGCGTGTGAGGGCAATAAAAGAGCACATCAATTTTTAAATAAACACTCTTAAACATATTTTAAATGCGGAGAAAATTAATGGGCAAATGTATGACATGAATGCAGCCGGAGAGGAGGCTCGAACTGCCAACCTTGTGTATAGGAAGCAGCACGTGTACAGCGTGTGCTAGAAAAGCCTCCTGCAGAAGAAATGAGAAAACCGCGGCCCTGCACTGGGCGCGTGTGACAAATGAACGCAGAAGCGTTCGCAGTAATAACAATGTAACTAATTCAATAAGAAAGAAAGGAGCGCAACGCCCTCAGGCTGTACGCGACCACTGAACACAAAAGAGCGGGCTTAAAGAGCGAACGCCACGCTTTTGAGGAAACACTTCATTAAACACCAACACCTCAGGAGGCGAACATGGGCTAAATTAAGCACCGCTTGGCTGCCTGAGGAATAATGAAACGCAGTAACACTTAGAATATAATATAAAATAAAACACATTCCACGCGAACGCTGTTTCTTGCAAACTAGTAACCAAAGATTACAAAGTAACAGTTCTAAACACAGGCTAAGAAAAAACTGGAGGTGTGACTTAGCTGTGGGTCAGCAGCAAAGAAAGAGGAGGAGTTGATAGAGGAATGGACCTTTATGGGACTGGCTCGCAGCTCATTGGCTGCCTTCAGGGCATGCCCTGCCCACCATGTTGGACTGGGATATTTCCCATTGAATTGTTCATAATGTTGTGTTTATTTGAAAAAATTTCGTTTTTTTACAAAGTTTTCATTCTTTGCTGCTGTGGATAAGAGTAAAGATTGTAATGCATAATATGAGCCTCCTGTCTTGCCATAGAATTAAGTAATTCTGCTCATAAAGCTAACTAATTAACCGAAGCTTTGCTCCCACTCCCACAGCATGTCTTCTGTAGAAACATTCAAACAAACGCCCTCGGTTACAATCGAACGGCATCAGCACTTTCATTCGCCTCGCGTGCAATTATGAAGTGCTGAGCGACTGAATTATTCAGATGTGAACCGCTTTGTTGACATGCACGTCTACAAAGAGGTTTACGTCTGAATAATAAATGAACGCAACGCACGCACCTGCGTAGGAGGCCCAGGAGGAGGGAAGGGTTGCACACCATGTCTGCCATTACTGCATCAAAGGAGACAAATACCCGCCCCACCTCGGGGGTTGTATGCTCTTCTCTGGGTCTCTGAGAGTCGTAAATGAGCCATAAATATTCCTGCATTAGACAAATTGCTGCCTGAGCACGAACACCATTCAAGAATGCACGTTTCTCCAACCTGGCTAGTGGTATTTTGCGCCCGAACGTTACACGACTGTCTCTAAAAATCCAGTGTCCTCCCAGTCAAGAATTTATATAAACAATGCACGTCTGCGAGGGTTCCTGGGCGTGTCGGCCGAGTGCGGAAAAATGTGTATAAAGTTACATTCCCTTTTTAAAGGGAAATAAAATTAAATGCATTGTGAAGTCTGGCGAGGAAGAAAACAAGAGTTGCCCCATTTACCAGGTTTTCCTGTTTCTATTGCAATTGACCGCTTGGGGAAAAATTGCCCTGTTTTCTTCGCACTTTCTAATGTTTCTTTGTAGTAGTGTTTTTAAAAAGAAATGTGTGGGTGTGGCCGGGGCTTTGTTGAGCCGTGGCCGTGGTCCCGGTGACGTAAATCTCCTGTTTTTGATTATCTAATGTAGGCAGGGAGACCTTCATTTTTATAAAAGACTCTTTCTTTGCAGCAAAAGCTCAGGCCACGTGATATTGGATGCACAGCTGACAGCGATAATAACACGATGCAGCACGCTCTGATTGGCTCCCGTCTACACAATAAAGCATTTCTAGATGGCAGTGGCGTACTCGGCAGAGGGGGCAGCTTGACCCCCAAGTGGCTCTTTGAAGGACCAGACTGGGACATTTTGCAGCGGTACATCTCTCCGTTCAAGGTGTCCAGCCTGCAGGACAATGAGGGTGCTGAGCAGGAGCAGAGCGTTCCTGCTCAGCACACTCGTGGTCCTGCTGGCAGCAGGACACATTTGCCCTAAATACTGCTTATCAGGTTCTTCCTTCTAGCAGAGCATTGCAGGTCAGAGCGATTTACACGCAATGGCTCATTTAAGAGACCATTGTTTTGGACAAGATGTTAGCGTTTGTTAACAATTGTAAAGGAACATTCCTATTTTGAAAGCACACGCAAG
Organism: Ambystoma mexicanum; assembly: GCF_040938575.1. Classification (NCBI taxonomy): domain Eukaryota; kingdom Metazoa; phylum Chordata; class Amphibia; order Caudata; family Ambystomatidae; genus Ambystoma; species Ambystoma mexicanum. The sequence continues at coordinate 1,221,567,786 of NC_090934.1, read as the reverse complement.
TACAAGTTAGCTGCCTAAAATATATGCCCGCATCCAGCACAGTTTAAAACTGTTTTGTGTGATAACTGCCTTATTTTCTCATGTTCATGTTTAAAACAGCAAAAAGTGGCTATTACAGCTAGAATGTCACATGTTTCTCATATTTTATATGAAGAATGACTTTGTCAAACTTTGAAACACAAACAGGTAAGCTTTTCACCCATTAACTTTTGTCACAAGTTTTTTTAGTCTTGAAAGTACATTTTCAAAATCCTCAAGCCATTGTTTGCCTTCTACTGAATTGCATTCTGGTATTGGTAGTCTTCCATTCAAGGTGGAGGGAATAATGCCATAATTGTACACTTCTTACCTAGCATATTTATATAAGGAGTTCTAGATTAGTGTAAGTACTCTACCATAGTGTGTGTGTACTTTCTAAGTCATCTTTATAAAACAGAAGACGGTTCAAAGCCAAACATGGGGGTGAGGAGTGGAAATGATGAGAGGGCAAGTGAGCCATGAATTTTTCCCCGGGGTGTGGCATGAAAGGTTACGGTTTCTGGAGAATGGAGGGGTTATTTTTCTTGGTCCTGTGTTGATTTTAGGGCACAAGTCAAGGATACATGCGGGTGGACAGCGTCCGTTCACTTTTTTCAGATGGCTGATGCAACCCACAATGGGAGTTTTTGAGGCCGGCATAAAAAAAAAGTTTGCTTGCTCAATTCTTTGGCTACTAGGATTTCACCCCAGGTTATCATGTTTCCAGTGCAGACGCTTACCCCCAGGACCACTTAAAAGTGTTATTAAAGCACATGCATCATATTTGGATTTTGTTTTCCATGAAAGATATCATCATAAATTGTTGGATTTGAAAGGTGGGCACCTTTTATACTTTAATCAAAAAATAGTGTCCAATTTATGAACACTCCCCTCCCCTGCATACCGTAGTGCTGATAAATCAGGCAATTTTTTAATGCAAATTACCAAAGATAAGGTTTATTTACAACCACAGATTGAATTAAAAAAACTCTGTAAAGATCATCAAAGCTTCTTTATTCTTTAATGTTCACATGGAGGCCAAAGGTGCTCTATGTGTTTCATTGATGTCCTCCCCTTCTTCAGGAACAAAATACACTATAAGTACATACACAGATAAAACCAACATCTTACATGAATGTTTCATAATATATATCATGACATATTAATTTCAGCTGTTGGTGTGTGGTGCTCCTTCTCCTAATACCCTGTGGTCAACATGCTGGGGGGTGTACAGATCAGGCCCTATGGTATCATGTGAGCATGCCTCTGTTAATCATGAGTAAGTCCCAAGTCACCATCTTAAGCACTCTTAAGTGCCATAACATCATTTCGTAGCAGAGATTTTGGTTAGGACCATCTAAAAGTCCTACCTGGCCTCTTTAACTGATTCCAATCTGCCGTGAAGTAGAATCACGAGGCTGTATGGGTCACAGGCAAAGTAGTTAATTTACCACCATGTTGCTAGTCTGTTCAAATCAACCTCATACAAGTTGCGCCAGTTCTCACCTGAATCTTCAAACAAAAGGAATATGTTATTACAACTCGCCAACACTGTGATATTTAATCTTCAAAGGCCCCAGAGATGTCAGCATGTAAGTGCGTTCATCAAAGAAGGCTGCTCTAAAATTTTAGAAATCGATATTAATATCAGGCGGCGAGCCTCCTGCTTCCTGTCTACTGATTATCGTAATTCCCAAGAACACTATCGAAATGCTTTAGGACTTATCTCTACTCAAATCCGCCAGTCACCTCTAGTTTTCTACTCTGTCGTGAAATTCGGCCCCAGCGTTCGCGTTCTGCTGGGTGTATCTGGAAGAGAACTTCATCGTAATCACACGAGGGGAAGCTTGTCACGTGCGTTTGTTCATCTGAGTTCACAAGGTTTACCAACACAGGCGCAATCTTAGAGGGCATCAGTCCTCCAATACAAAAGGTGGCCGCAAAGTCCCATTCAAGCATATCCCTAAAGATAACGAGACTCTCTGTCTAGTGCCCGGACCGGAAATCGGGTCCTCTAATATTACGACGGGGTGTGGTGGGAAATAAAGACCAAAGGTTCGCAAAACTTAATATCCCTCAAATTCATCTCTCCGGGTGTCAAGATACATCTACCTCTGAATTAATCAGAAATTAAACTGTATGCTCAGAGTATACCATACCATTTTTTCTAAATACAGTTTAGCTGGATTCATCATGTGGACATCATGTGGGGGCATAGGCCACCCACCTATCGTCATGTGCAACAATATCTTCACTATCTACTAAACAGTTTTTATTTCTATTTTTCATACCAAGCCCCCCTTGATTAAAAATATAGTTTCTGCCCACTCCCACCTAGGGGGTGGCCTTCCTAAGGAGCAAAAAGGGGGACAGGTTTAATGTGACTTATTTTAATAGGAAATATGAGCAGTACAACATCTGCTTATATTTTATATTAAAAACAGTCATCTTAATCCCTTTTTAAAGAGCCTGGGGCCCCCTCTGGACATTTGAAGACCATTGTTCTAAGGGGAAAGATCAATTGACCTAAATGTGTATGTTTCACTTTAAGATAACGTTCACTTACTCTGTATATATTAATGGGTGGCAGTTTTTTAATTTTTGCTACAGAAGCAGAGATATCCACACTGAGTGAGGCAAGGAATCTGTACCCGTCCCCTGGTGGAAACAACACATTTTGCAGCAGGAATAGGAAAAAAGCCATATGATTTCCAGGAATGTCTAAACATATAACATCCCAGCAACATTCACCTAACCTGATGAGTTGTCTTTGCTGCATTCTGCTGTAGGATCCCCTGGTTCCACCTGCTCTGGCAGGGTCTGGTGGTCCATTGATGAGGCCCCTTCCCATTTTGAAGTGAGCTGCACTTGCACATTTTGCAAAATGCATGCTAACACATCATCCAGCTTGAACCAAGCAGGAGAGGAGACAAACACTGCCACACCCAGTGATCTAGGTGCCCAGAAAAGAACATCATGCCACGGTATGAAAGGGCTAGACTCACTGCCCCAAATGCCACGCTAGCCAAGTAATAACTTGGTAGTATGGTATGCGTTATTACTTGGCTAAACTGGCTTTTTGGCCCAACCAGTCTAGCCCTTTCTTACTGTGGCATGAACTTTTCTCTGGGCATCCTGTCCGGGACAGCAGTGTTACTGTGTGCTCCTCTTTGTCCTGGCTGCCTGTAGAACAGCGGTCTGGAGCAGGACACAGACAGCAATATGGCCGTATGCTCCTGATATGCACACTCCATGCACAATCGGTGGCGTAGCAGGAGCACGCTCTGTGTCCCACTCCAGGCTGTTGACTGCACTGCAGGCTCAATAAGGAGCAGAGCAGGAGCATGCAGCTCCATGTACACATATTGCAGAGAGAGTGAACAGAGTCAGGTCATCATATGGAGGGCAGGAACGATTGTGTGTCAGTTTTGCATTACTTTTCCGAGGTGCATTGGGGGGGGAAAAGTAGCAGGACTTTTTTTCGTCCCCCACACTTTTGCAATGTTGGATACTCCCCTGCTAGAAGGTTCCTTTTACCGCAATGGTTAGATCTGATTCCTCCCTCTCGAAGTCTCTACACGCTTGATTTAGGCCAGACAGGCTGCCCTCGTGCCATCTGGGCGGATGTCAAAAGTTGGATGCAAATATTCTTCCACTAGCAAGTCGGACCAGTGCGTTTGCACCCCAGTTTTACAAAGGATGATTTTGGGGGGCAGATGTCCCCACTCGTCATTCCCTTTGTTCTGGTGGCCTCAACAGAGAGGAGCGCATTATAAATAATACAGTAATTTACCCAGAGGTGACTGCTTACGTTTGCACTCGTAGTAATTTCTGTCCTTTGCACTGCAAAGTGCAAAAGGAAGGTGTAAAATTGTCAATCTGGAAAAGTGAATACCCTTCATTTGGATGATAGACGTAGCTTGATGGCCGAAGGCCAAACGTCTTATGCACAGAATTATAGAAATACAGACAGCTGTGCTTGACCAACAAGCGTCCATTTTAAACGTAGCAAGAATCGCCATTTTGCTTGTTAACCATTGCTCATTCCTTTCTCTCTAAACTGCTTTGCAGCTTGCAATTCTTGCGAATTCTGCTTACTCTGCTCAACTGTTAACATTGTTGTATGAATATGAAAGGGCAAGGCCACGGGACTGAGGAGTTCGTTGAAACTCCTCATGAGCAGCCCAGAAAAGAATGCCCACACTCCCTCTCTTTAGCCTTGGGGGAGAGCTGCAGGGCATTTAATCATTTCACAGCTGCCAGCCAGTCTCATACTGTGGTAGAATATGTTAGAATAAAGCAGCTAAAGGCTTGAATTATGCTCTTCTTACGGCCCCCCTTCACAAAACCCTTTAGAGTGTGTCGGCTCCCAGGACACAAATAGCACCTCATAGATAGCAAAGCTTGGAATGCGACTCTTCCCCCGTGTGCAGCTTACTTCCAAGAACAGAAGCACCGTGTTCTGTTCAACAACTAGAAGATGCCTCCGCACTTTTTAAATTGCACATTGTTACTAGAATAGACATCGAAAGTGTCATAATTGTCATACTCGTCGGAAATGTCCATCATCATCACAAGTTCAAAGAAACTTAATAAAAGGGGGGTGTTAAACATGTCATAGCTGATTGTATGATATGCATTTTGTATATATGTAACTGATGTACGTAATTCGCTCTCTTGCGTCCCTCGAGGTCTAGAGAATACACGTCGCGGGGCGTGAGACCATAATTGGCCAATTGGTACTATTTTGCTTGCAATAAACCCCAGCATTGGGAATTTTAACCTTGTGTCTGGCGCATCCTTTCGTGTATGGTTATTGCCTTGTTTCCATATCGCGAGGGACCCCTAAGGGCCCCTTTCAAAATGGTGGCAGAAGTGCCTTTACACATCCCTTTTCCACTTCGCAGTGAAGACGGAGTAAATGGATTCCTATGGAAGCCGCCTGCTTTTTGCAGTTATCCATTGGCTTTACACCAGCAATAAAATGTCAAGCCCACGGGGGCTAAAGGCCACGGGTGTTAGCGCCAGCAGGGTGTTGAATGCTGCCTGCTTCCCTTCAGCCGTGGTACCTGTGGAGCCCCACCCCCCCTTTAAGGACCTTTAAAAAAACCATCTAACCCTGGCTGGTGATTGCGCCAGCAGGATGTTGGCGATCAGCTGGAATCTAGGAACACCCTGTTCATCTGTCTGCCTGCATCTAGGAAAGAGCAGTCCTCGCTTTATGCAATCATCCGACACTGACACCAACTGAAGTGTTAGAGGATCCTGAAGACTCGCACCGCTCATGAAGGCTCAGTGCATATGAGGTCAAGTCGAGGGTACGTGCAGGTGGACTGAGTCCCCCACCTTTTTCAGAGGGCACCTTGATATGCTTCTTTCTGGTGACACCACATTCAATTGAAATGTTAATTGATATGTTAATGAGTCCCCCCACCTTTTTTAGGACTTGACCCCTGCAGTTCATGCCAGGCAACAGAGCAGGTGATTATGGTATTACCCAAATTGACCTTTTACAATTGACCTTTTGTCCTAATTGACCTAATTATAGTGGTCCTAATTGACCTTCTGCACAATTGACCTTTATATTATTATAGTTATTTAAATTAGGTAAATTATCCTGAGGTCAATTGTGAAAAGGTCAATTAGTATACATCCATTCACCAGTTCCTTGCCCCTGTCAGTCTGGACCCCTGGGTTGAGAAAACACTGTTCAAAACAGCAAGGACTCTACCATGGCTGACAAGCCCACATCCTCATCTGATGTATGATATGGTATAAGACATTTATAATGCACCTGTACACAAGTGTTTCTAGGTGCGACAAGGGAGGGAAGACAGAGGGAGGACAAGACAAACAATCTTACTAGGCCGTGTGTCATTGAGATCAAGCAATTGTGAGAACAAGAAGTGCAAAGGGAAAGGGATAGGGGGGAAGTGCAAGGGAGAGGGGAGAGTAAAACAGGGCAGCAATGCTCTGAGCATGTGCAGCCAGGGCAGCGTGGCTCTGGCTAGTGCAAGGAGCTGCTTCCGGAACCTCAGGTGGTCAAGCTCAAGTTTGAGAGGGGCATGGAGGCCATTCCAGAGGGGGGCACCAGCAGAGGAGAGATCTACCCCCAACTCTCTGCCTGGAGAAGCATCTAACCCTTAGAAAGGTGGAGGTAGCTGAGCAAAGGGCTCAAGAAGCAAGGTATTTTTGAAGGGAGCGTTGGATGTAGTGCAAGCATCTGCCCTAGAAAGCCTTGCAGACAATGCAAACGGTCTTGAAATTGATCCTTGCAGCCACTGGGAGCCAGTGGAGAGATTTCAGGGCTGGAGAGATACAGTCCCTGGGCTTGAGGCCAAGGATAAGTCTTGCAGTCCTGTTCTGGATTATTTGCAGAGGGTGGAGTGTAGAGGAAGGCAGATTGAGAAAGAGGCTGCTGCAGTAGTTCAGCCTAGAGATAACCAGTGCTCTGGAGACAGTGGGCTTCTGGGGGAAAGTGACAAAGGGAAGAGTCCCTTTAAGGAGGTTCAGCTGGTAGTGGGACTTCTTGGCAATGTCTGAGATGTGAGGAGAGAAAGAGAGAGTGGAGTCGAAGATGACACCACGTTTTTTTGCCCTGCAGTAATGTGAAGGAAGAGGGCCCAATGGCGGATGGCCAGAGTGAGAGAGGGAAAGCAGAGGCAAGGATTCCAATGAGAATGATCTCTGTTTTACTGGCATTAAGGCAGAGATCGTTGGAGGTGCACCAATCTTAAGTCGCTGCTAGACCGTTAGGAATGAGCGAAAGAGGAGGAGGAGGCTGAGGGGAGCCTGAAGGAAAGCTAAGTGTCGTCTGCATAACACAAAGTTACAGGGGAAGGTAGAGATCACGTGGGCCAAAGGGGCCAAGTAGAGGACGAAAAACCAGGGTGCGAGAGTAGATCCCTGGGGAATGCCACAGGTATAGAGAGAGGTGGTAGAGAGAAAGGGACCAAGTTAGACAAGGGAGGGGCAGTCCAAAGGGAAGCAGGTCAGCCACTCTAGGGCCTGATCCATGGTGCAGAGGTTCTCACGGAGTCGATTGATCAAGATGGCGGGTTTGCCCGGGTCAAAAGAAGAGGAAAGATCAAGGAGGATGAGAACAGAAGGAATGTTTGAATCAAAGTTTGAGAGCACATATTCACAGGTGTTCAGGAGAGCAGTTTCCGTGCCCCTGGCTCTGAAGCCAGACTGTTGGTCATGGAGACAACCAACAGATTCACGGGGTAATTCATAGAATCCAGCGCACAAGTGGTGCACGCGGTTAGCGTGCGATAAAATCCATTTCCGCGCACAGCGTATTCATGGATTTTAACATCCAAAACCAGCGGTGGCGCTGAGTGGCGCAGCGACCCTGCAGCAGTGCCAGTTACGCCCCCAACCTCTCCCCGTGCGCCATGCACAGCGCACAAATCCGTACATGGCGCACAGGCCCCCAACCACGAAAACGCCTGTAAAACTCCCCGCGCACCCCTGCGAATACATGTACACCACGGCGCGGGGAGTTTCACACGCGATTGGCCCTGTGCGAGTGGGGTACGTGTATTACTGGGGTTCGCAGGAAGTTTCACATGCGATTGGCCCTGTGCAAGCGGGTTACATGTATTACTGGGGTTCGCGGGAAGTGTCACACGCGATTGGCCCTGTGTGAGCGGGCTACATGTATTACTGGGGTTCGCGGGAAGTTTCACACACGATTGGCCCTGTGCGAGCGGGGTACGTGTATCTCTGGGGTTCGCGGGAAGTTTCACACGCGATTGGCCCTGTGCGAGCGGGTTACGTGTATTACTGGGGTTCGCGGGAAGTGTCACATGCGATTGGCCCTGTGCAAGCGGGGTACGTGTATTACTGGAGTTCGCGGGGAGTTTCACACGCGATTGGCCCTGTGCGAGCGGGGTACGTGTATTTCTGGGGTGCGCGTGAAGTTTCACAAGTGATTTTCCTGTCAAAGCGGGTTATGTGTATTTCGGGGGTGCGCGTGAAGTTTCACACGCGATTTTGCTGTCAGAGCAGGGTACGTGTATTTCGGGGGTGCGCATGAAGTTACACACGCGATTTCGCTGTCAGAGAGGGGTATGTGTATTTCGGGGGTGCGCGTGAAGTTTCACACGCGATTTTGCTGTCAGAGCAGGGTACGTGTATTTCGGGGGTGCGCATGAAGTTACAAACGCAATTTCGCTGTCAGAGCGGGGTACGTGTATCCTGTGGGGTGCGCAGGGAGTCCCACACGTGAATTGGCAGTGTGAGTCCTCCCAGGTGTCCCCTCTATCCCCTCCATGACCCGTGCAGGCAGCCAACACCACAGGGGACTACCCTGCACCCCTGGTCATGTCCTGCAGGTAGCCCATCCACCATGGGCATGCCCCCCAGCCAAGCCACATGTCACGTTGCAATATGATTACCAACTCATGTCCCCCAGCACCCCCACACCCCAGCAGTGAGGGGCACTGGCCAGCAGGCCCCCACTCATGTCCCCCAGCACCCCCACCCCCCAGAAGTGAGGGGCACCTGCCAGCAGGCCCCCACTCATGTCCCACTCATGTCCCCCTGCACCCCCACCCCCCAGAAGTGAGGGGCACCTGCCAGCAGGCCCCCACTCATGTCCCACTCATGTCCCCCTGTACCCCCACCCCCCAGAAGTGAGGGGCACCTGCCAGCAGGCCCCCACTCATGTCCCACTCATGTCCCCCTGCACCCCCCACCCCCCAGCAGTGAGGGGCACCTGCCAGCAGGTCCCCACTCATGTCCCACTCATGTCCCCCTGCACCGCACCCCTCAGCAGTGAGGGGCACCTGCCAGCAGACCCCCACTGATGTCCCCCTGCACACCCACCCCCCAGGAGTGTGGGGCATCTGCCAGCAAGCCCCCACTAATGTCCCCCTGCACCCCCACCCCCCAGCAGTGAGGGGCACCTGCCAGAGGCCCCCACTGATGTCCCCCTGCACCCCCACCTCCCAGCAGTGAGGGGCACCTGCCAGCAGGCCCCCACTCATGTCCCCCAGCACCCCCACTCCCCAGCAGTGAGGGGCACCTGCCAGCAGGCCCCCACGCATGTCCCCCCAACATGTCAACATGACCCACAATCATGGCCCTCATTGCCACCAAAATCCCATGGCACGCCACCCCTGCCCAAATAACCAACCAAGCATAAAATACACCCCACATTGCAATGCCCATTACATGAAACAACCCAAATGGCATGTATGTACATCAACACATGTCCGTCACACACACACACAATGGGTGCCAGTGAATGTGAAAACCCACATCGTGACATGCATGAAACCAATGAGAGAATATCACACGTTGAAGTACGGGAACAAATGTATTGAACAAATAATGTGGTGACAGAAATTCAAATACCAAACAATGGACATAAGGAAAACAATGCAGAATGTCACATAATGATAAAAAAAGGAAATCAGAATCCAATATATGAAATCAAAAATGTCTCCAAAGTCTCCTTCCAACAAAGCAAATCCAAACAGAAATGAAAAAGTAAAATCCATTGCTCCATGGAAAAATCAAAAAAGAAAATGCCGACAAATCCACACTACAACTATTTACAAGGATGAAATCCTGGGTCCATGAGCCCAACTGTCCAAATGAAACCTACAAAAATACACTAACTAATGAAGAACTATATACAAAAATGTGGGGTATTGTGCAAGCGCCCCAAAAAAAATGAAAACCAAAACGAAACCTAACACTAACTAACTAACTAACTATTTACAATGGCAGCGGGCTAGTCTGACGGCTCACTTTTGGATGTCCCAGGCCAGGGCATCATCAAACTCCCGCTCAATGTCCTGGAGGCGGTCCTCTTCCATGGTCCCGAGGGTTCGCATGTTGGCCTCCAACTCCCTCCGAATTGCCTCGAGGCACTTGGCCCGCCTCAGTGCCCTCCGCATGGAGTTCTCCACCCTGACTATTGTGAGCCGTGCCTCTTCCACCCGCTGCCGCTCCGCATCTATGGGGTGGCCCGACCGCCGGGTAGGGGGTTCAGGTGAGGAGGGGGTCGCAACAAGGTTTAGCACACGGAGGAATCCAGCACTGGTGACCCGTCCCAGTAGGCCAACGCGGTCAAAGAGGCATCCGAGATGACGTGCAGTGTCTTCACGAAAACACTGCAGGTCACCTCTCATGCCCCGTTGACGCAACGCAATCCCAGCCAGGACAGGCTCAACACGGTCCCGGATAGCCACGTCCGCAGGGAGAGGAAGGCCAGTTGTTGTGTGCCCATCCCCTCCCTGAAAACAGGCCTGGACGTAGGCATCCCTGCTGGTGCCGGATGATGCAGTCACAGGATCAGGGACAGGATTACACACAGGCACCTCCGCGGCGGCCTGTGCTGCCTCCTGTCCCTGCCCCTGCACTGCACCACTGGCACCAGTGGAATCCCCATTTCCAGACCCTGTGCATGTCCCTTCCACGGCCTCCTCCAAACCCCCCACCAACCTGGATGACTCAATGCCATCTTCCTCCGTCGGACCCTGTGGGGTCTCAGCTGCCCCTTCTGCTGCCGAGGAGTCCATCTCCAACCTCCGCCTCTTGGACCTACCCTCGGCAGCTGCGGCCTGGTACGCGGCACCAGACTCCTCACTCCCCGAAGAGATGACAATCTGGGAGGGGAGCCGGGCTTTGATTCTCCGGCTGGTGGTGCGATCCCTGCCGCTTTGCTCCACAGCACCCTCTCTGCCCTCTTCATCAGTTGACGCTGCAGACAGGGAGAGAGAGAACACAAGCATCAGGGCACTGTACAATGGACTGATAGACACATGACAGTTGTACATGAGTGGCAGTGTCAAACTTCAGACATGGCATCACACTCCCTAACACACATGTCATTTCTATTCAGACACATGAGCAATTCCACAGCAATATTGCACCAGGCGGCACCATCCATACACATACAACAGCATCAGCATCCGAAGGTGAGCCTGAAGTCACATGAAACACGGGGAGTACACAACACATGCACACACACCAACACACTTACATGCATGTGTGCATGTCCACCAACTGTCAGAGTGATGAGATCGCCATCATGTCACATCTGGCATTCAGCCTTCTACATGTCAGTGCCACATGCATCCATGTTGCATCACAGTTGCACACTTGTCAAATACACGCACATGTACACAGTGCAGATACATGCAGCTGGAACCAACATCCATGTGTGACACCACAACCATGCCAACGTACATACACAGTAATACACAGTGCTCACACATCTGCATTTGGCCTGCATGCTTATCCACACATACACCATCCATGTGTCTCACACATGAGAGGACTTGCATGTGTCAGCCTCACGCCCCTGTACATACACATCCATACATGGCCCTACAGAAACACATGTGCAACCTGCACACTACTGGCACACCACGACACGTACAATGTCCAACCAGTATGCATGTACACTTACCGCTCGAATCCAGACGGGTCTGCCTCTCAAGGACCTGGACATGGAGCACTGGGTTTATGCATTCCAGGACCCTCATTTGGTGTTTGGACAGGTGGCCCCGGTGCCCCTTGGCATCCGCTGCCTTCAAGAGGCACCGGGCCTTGTCGAGGGTCCTGGACCTGAAGTCCTCCCAGCGCTTCTTGACATGTTTGATGTCGCGGACTCCCAGCCCCTCCTCGTTGATGGCAGTCACGATGTCCATCCAGATCCTGGTCCGTCCTTCATAGTCGGCGCGCAAACTTCCAAAGAGGGCATCATACTGCCCCAGGACTTGCTCCACCAGGACACCAACTTCCCTGGCACTGAAGCTGGTGGCCCTCTGCCTCTCTGGCTGTGGGTTGCCAGTGGTGCCAGATGGTGTTGTGCCCGACATGGCAACCCCAGAGGCAGGTGTGGATGGGCAACTGGGTCCTGGGGCTGGGCTGTGGAGCGATGGTATCCCAGTCGGAAGTCTTCAGTTCCAGCAGGGGTGGTCACAGCAACTTCACCCCTGGCTGACGAGCAGGCAGCAAATAGCAGGGCATGTGGGCAGCAGGCAGGCAGGCAGCAGCAGATGGCAGGTGGGAGCATGCTCGGGGCTCTTGGGGGCAGTAATTCGTCCTTCTGGGCAGGAGTGTGGTCTTCCGTGTGTTGTCGTGTGGCCAGCTTGATACAGAGTGATTTGGCATGTGAAAAAATTGCACGTCAGCATGTAATTTGAGGAAAGGGCCTTAGCGCGTAAGCGCGTCTGTGATGTTACGCACGTGGGTGTTTCCCTCGTGACGGGTGCATAGTGAATCAGCACGTGAATACACTGCATGTATGCAAATTCATTCTACCAAAGGCCCTTTAGCGTGTAAGCGCGTCTGTGACGTGACGCACAAGGGCGTTTCCCTCAACACGGGTGCATGTTCATCATACACGTGCAAAAACTGCACGTCCCAGTGTCAGCTCGTGTAATTGGAAGAAAGGGCCTTAGCGTGTACACGTGTAAGTGACGTTGTACGTGTGAGCCAGTTAAAAAGGTACGTGTAGGACGCCATTTACTTGTACGTGCTTTTCGTGGAGAGCGAGTGGGTGAATTTTTTACTTTCTTGTCGGTTCACACGCAACGTTCTTTTTCCAGGCATACGGTGAGTCCCGCACGTATTTACCAACTGTGCTTGCCCCGTGTGTCGCATACCCCTTCTGAGGTCATTGTAGGCTGTGTGTATTACACATATGCTTATTGTTGTGTTTCTGGGTGCCACAGCGTAGTGCGGGTTCATTTTTCCACGCACATGGTTTACAGGGGGTTGCATGCACGTTCATTTTTGTTTTCGGGGTGCCTGTGCGTTGCGTGACCCGTCATCTTCCCCCAGGGGTCACAGACAGCCTTGTTAGAGCACCAGGGTACAAATTCTACCCTAGTACCCTACCCCTTTCACCCCCAATTGCCCAGGACAATAGTTTACTGCTACTCCAATATGCACAACATCAGTGCCATGGTTGGGAGGTGACCAAGCGGTAAGGGAGGCAAAGGTGGGCGACCTTCAAAAGGTGGGCGTGGTGGGCGCGGTAGGGGACGTGGCCAGGATTTGCAGGGTGCCCCTAGACCCCCATGTGTGGAGGACCAATCAGGGACACTCATGCCCCACCCCCCATGGTTGTGGGAAACGTATCTGACACCATCCCAGCTCAGCCCTTGTTGGACTGGCCCATTGTGGCACCTGAACCGGCACAGGAAGACTCCCAGGCTGACTTCCAGGTCAGCAAGTCCAAGCCACATGTGGCGGTGCAAGTTGTTGTCACCAGGCCACGTGGATCTGGGGCAGCAACGTCATCTGCTGCCCCAAGTAGTCAGAGTGGGGAGGCTGCAGGGGCAGCTCTATCCACCCCAGCTCTGAGTCTCCCAGCCGGGACAGTGTTGGTCCAGGTCCATCAGACCGACATTGCCCCTGCCAAAATCACCCTGCAGCCAATGCCTGCACCAAGACCTATGGTCATTGTGCCTTCGCACACTCCTAGTACACAGTCCACTGGCGCTTGTGCCCCTACTGACCAGAGCGGCTTAAGCCACTCAGGATCCGCACCACCTTTGAAATAGAAGAAGAAGGGTGCTCTGGCACTACAGGCTGAGACCCCAGACATGGCTACACACTCCGGCACGTCAAGGAAGCCTAGCTTTAATGACGCCAAACTTGATGCACTTGTGGCCTATGTGTCGGAACATAGCCGCGAAATGGTGGTGACTGCAGGCTGCAAGACCACACCTGGTCAACATAGGGCACACTGGCAGACCATCGCTGACCACATTAGTTCCCTTGGATTTGTGAGGCGCACAGCTGATGATTGCTACAAGCGGTGGAATGACCTGAAACGCAGAGCAAAGAACAAGCTGGCCTCAAATCATGCCTCTACTCTGGTGACTGGCGGTGGGTCTCCACAAGAAGACAACCAACTCACTGAACATGAGTCTGTTGCTGGAACCTTCATCACAGAGGAACAGATCCAAGGCGTAGGAGACTTACCTGATTATGACGCATTGTCCGGCGAGTGCCCATGCATGTGTGTGATCCATGTGTATGTTGTTTGGGTGACAGGTTCTGATTGAGTGCCAGGTGAGGGTGTGTACTCCAGAGTGGTATGGCTCACCCATGTGCTTCCTCCAATACATTCACGTGCCTTGGATTTGGGTATGACAGTATCCCTTCCGCCCACAGTGGCCAATTAGCGCCACATTACTGCAGTTGCCCTTGACCTGTCATCTTGCAACAACATTGTTCAGATTTTTTCAGTGTTCATTCTGGCTGATTGTTTCAATTCTCCCATTTTTGCTATGCATTTTTCAGCCCTAATGCCACATATGTGACATGCTTCTGTCATTGATTACACCCCACATTGGCCCACATTTGTTGCCTTGTTATGTGAATGATTAGACCATTCAGGCTGATTGAGTATTGGCCTGCTCACATAAATTTTTGGGGCCTGTTTGAATGTGGAACATGATAGTTTGCTGTCATGTTAAAGTGACCAACCATTGATGTGTACATCTGCCTACAATCACTGTATAATTGTACACTGGATGTGTTGCAGTGTGTGGCACATGCATCTTTTGCCACACTATTTAGCATTTTTCATCTCATCATTCCATCTCACATGGATGGGTGACAGTACTCATTCACTGACATATCGCTGTAGTTGTCTAATGTACCATGGCTATGCTACATGCCATCTGTGTGCTGGCATGTGTCATGTATGTGTATTGGACATGCCACTCACAGGCTAATGTGTGATGCCAGTTCTACCCACCATGCAGCAAGTGTGTTGCTTCTCCATCTTGGTGTCCTCAGTGTCTGCTTTTTGCCTCCCCTTCCAACTCATTGACAGTGCATGCATGCCAGGGTTATAGTCATGTGGGACATGTGTAAATCATGTACAGGATCTCGGTCTTGTCAGGCCTATGTGTGTGCTATGGTGCTCATGCCTGTTTGCATTTGTTGTATTTCATGTTTTTGCAGGTGATGACGCACTTGATGCTGGTAGGTTGAGGAGATGGTGCAGACCCAGGAGGGATCTCAGCCACGACCGGGCACCAGTGGAGGACGTGGTGTGGTGGTGGGTGAAAACCCTTTGTTACTGCAGACCACACTGTTCAGGGGTGCCTCTGGGTGCACCTGTCTAGACCTCTATTCAGGTGCTGAATCGGATGATGAGTCTTATGTGCTGTCGCAGGTGAGTGCTTCTGGCAGGGATTCTGTTCTGTCCAACCCACCTGACCAGGGGTAGAACCCTCTATGGGGATATCAGTGTTGGTAGGTCCGCCTTTGGCGGTTACGGATGCAGGGTCACACTACACACCATCTGATCCTGAGGGGGAGTGCAGTCCTGCAGCCTCAGGCAGTGCTAGCACAACAAGGTGCAGATCGCCTTGCCCCAAACAGGTGTGGTGCCTGCCGACGCGGTGGCCATGCGCCACCAGGCAATACTGTATGGGAAAACTCCATGTACGGTATGGCAACCCAACAGGCAGCATCAGTTGAAATGATGGCTCAGGCAATGGAGAGGGTGGCCACTTCCATTATCCCCCCTGAAAGGCAGATGGAGCAACAACAGCAGGCAACAGACTCCATTTGCCAATCACACAGGGAAGACATGTTGGCGTCCAACAGGGACCGACGGTCGGCACTGGAGACTCTGCATGAAGCCATATCAATAGAGTTACAGGCCACAGGGAAGCCCTGAGGGTAGAACTCCATAACATCAGGGAGACTCTGCTTGAACTTGAGGCTTCCCAAAATTATAGGGCAGAACAGCAACTGGAGCAGCTCACACGTTCGCTCTCAGCTGAGCTGCAGGCAACCCGTGAGGAGATCCGGGCATCACGCAAGGCCATGCGTGCAGAAATGCAGGCAGCCCGTGAGGTGCTGCATGGGGATCTCCGCACTATCATCCTCCAGAATCAGACCTTCCAGACCTGCATGCTTGCTGCCATGGAGGACCATACCAGGGCTTTGCGTGGGCTGCCTCCCATTGCACCACCACCTCCTGATGCAGCAGCAGAGGGTGAAGAGACCGACAGCAGTTCTCCCACAATGGCATAGCCGTGCAGGCCATGAGCCCCTGGAGGTATTTATTTTTCCCAACATCCACGCAGGTGGGTGTTGGTGTGAACCCTGTCCTCGAACCTCCTGGGTGCCCCCCCATCCCTACATGGCCATTTTAGATTTTTTTTTTTTTACAGTGTGTTGCCTTGTGTAGCTCCCGTGGGCATCCACTGTGCATTCTGGCTGGGCACATTCAGGCTTGTCTTGAGTTTGGGTTAGATGCTTGGGTTTGTAACACACCCACCCCTCCTGCTTCCCGTTTCCATGGGCTTGCAAAGGGTGTGACCAAGTGACAGTGACTTACAAGGTGACATTGGGCTCCCATGAGCTGTGTGGGAAGTCTGTAGTCAATACTGTGTGGACATCCCTAGTGGGTATTGTTGTTGTATTGAACACTGCATTGTGTATTGATATGTGCTTGTGCATCCATGTCTTCCTCAAAATGTGGAGGTACCTTATTTATGTCTTCACAAGGCCATCTCCTTTGCAGATGGAGTTCATGTTGTATGTAGTACACTGACACATTTGCGTGGCAGCAACACTCTGCAGTTGGAAGGGGTCGATGTGCTGGCTTATTCAGGTTGTAAGACTACCACTACTTTGACTTTGTACTGTCATGTTTTTGCAATGTTTCATGCTGTGTTGCTGTATTGTGTTGGTGGTAAGTATTTGGTCATGTGTGCTGTTTGTTATTGATTCCTGGGAGCATATTGGCTGTGGCCTGTTTCCATTTAGGACAGTGCACTTTGTGACACTTGTGTCAGGTCTTGTGCATTGCTTTGTTTGCTTTCACATTGCATGACATGCCATGGTGTGTTGGGTGGCGGAGATGGGGAGGGGGTGGGTGACATGGCGCTATTTTCATGTTGTATTTTGCTAGGGGGTAGTCATTCATGCAGCATGAATGTATGTCTTTTAATGACACAGCATTGGTTGTCTTTGGGTGGGTAGGGATGCACACAATGTAACACTTCCAGGTGACCAATCTCAGGCTGGTATGGTTGTGACAGTTGACTGTCCCTTATGTCATCATCATCGATTGCCAGCTGGTATGTGCCAGGGCTGTGTGCACTCCACAGGGGTGTAATTTTAGGTGAAGTAATTAGCCACCAGCTGTGTACGGGCTGCCTCACCACGTGCCCTTTTCCCTCCCATGCGCAGCGGCCGTGCATGTGGTTGGGGATGTGGGGGCACCACCATGTC
Source organism: Ambystoma mexicanum (assembly GCF_040938575.1). NCBI lineage: Eukaryota > Metazoa > Chordata > Amphibia > Caudata > Ambystomatidae > Ambystoma > Ambystoma mexicanum. The sequence goes on along the minus strand of NC_090934.1, from coordinate 1,221,550,533 downwards.
CATCGGCAGGCCCCGGCGTGTTGCAATGTGGTGCAGGACACATGCTGCCACTATGATCCTGCACACTACTGGGGGAGCCTATAGCAGCTGCCCACCAGAACGGTTAAGGGAGCGAAAGCGTGACTTGAGCACTCCGAATGTGCGCTCCACTATGCCACGGGTTGCAATATGGACTGTGTTGTATCTTACCTCGGGTGGTGTGGTGGGGTTCCGAATTGGCATCATCATGTGGGTGCTCAGAGGGTAGGCACTGTCCCCTGGGGAGGTTATGATGGGTATCATTAGTGGGGTTGTGACATTACTCAGTATCTGACATGCATGCATGTGCAGTGGCATTTATACTCACCAAGCAGCCATGTATCGCCATGCCGCCCAGCTTCTAGGTCACAATTTAGGGTTGACATTCTGTATATGAAACTGTCATGGGTGGACCCTGGATAGTTGGCATATACTAAGGTGATGATTCCCTTGGCATCACATACTACCTGCTCGTTGATGGAATGCCATTGCTTGCGGTTTCTATAGATGTGCTCTGATGCCCTGGGAGGACGTAGAGCCACATGGGTGCAATCAATGGCACCTACCACTTTGGGGAAGTGTGCCACCCCGTAAAAATCCTGGACAACAGCCTGCCTTTCTGCAGGTGTTCTGGGCAGGTATATGTGCCTGCGGACTGAGGGGCGTGCAGTCATGATGGCCAAGACCTGCTGTAGGCAGCGTGACTGCGTGGCCTGGGACACCCGCCCCCCACTATGGCACTTGTCCGCTGAAATGACCCAGTAGCCAAGAAGTGCAGTACATTGAGCACCTTTTCCAAGGGGCTCAGTGCTTGGGAGCACAGGGTGGGTGATGTGAGGTCTTCCTCCCACACACTCACCAGGTCGAGTATTGTGTGAGGTGGAAACCTGTACCTCCCATACACCTGGTCATCAGGCATCCCAAAAAGGCTGGTCCTCGGTGTAAAAATTCTGGCACTGACTATCCTCCTCCTCCTGCGGTATCCCAAGACCACTGCTGCGAGGAACGGTATAGTCATCATAGCGTCTGAGCTTGTTTGTTGTTTGCGTGCACTTTTATGCTGCGCGGGTCCACGTACGCCTGCTTCCTTCTGGCGTACGTGTTTCCGGATTAGCGCGTCTTTTTTGGCGCATGTGTTAGCCCTGTTCGATTCCATGAATACGTGTTGAAGGCGCGCGTGTGGGTGTTCCGTGCATTTGCCTTCTGTACTTCCCCTTAACGCTCACATTTTCACGTGTTGTTCCCCATTCCGCGTGTTACGCCCCGTGTTCCGCCTAATTTTGTTGTGTGCGCTGCGCTATGTGCGCTTCTCCTGTGCGCGTAGCGCACGCTGTTTGATGATGTGTGTGCCTGCATGCGCCACCAGGATTTTCGCTGCGATTTTCGCACTTGTGCTGCGATTCGCACGCTTTCGCACACTTGCGCAGAAATTTTCAGCGCACATTAATTCCATGAATCGGCCTGTCAGTGTGGAGAGTAAGCTGAGAGATGTCCAGCATTTCCAAGAGTTTGCCCAGGAAAAAAGGGATGGAGATTGGGCGATAGTTTGCCAGGCAGGTAGGATCGGCCGACGGCCTCTTGAGGAGGGGTTGCACAAGGGAGTGCTTAAGGGGAGAGGGGAAGGTTCCAGTGGCAACAGAGTGATCACAGAAATCAGCCAATGCTGAAGCAAGGATGTCAATATGGTACTTGAGGGTTCTGAGGAGCAGAGGGTCGCTGGTTTGGATGACACTTTCATAGATTGGACTTGCCTAGAAGCCTCATCGGTTGTTGTCAGAGAGAAAGAGGAGAAAGGAGGAGGAGAGGGAGAGATGGCCAAAGGGGGGCCGGGATAGGAAAAGGGAGAGGAAGAGGAGATCGAGGACAATTTTTCCTGAGTTTTAGCAGAGAAGTGAGAGGCCAGAGCCATACAGAAGGCCTGGGAGGGAAAAGGCGAGGGAGAGACTGCAACAGGATTGGCCAGTTCCTTACAGATTTTAAAGAGGTTGGCCATGTTGTTAGAGGCTGCAGAGATGCAGGCTTGAATGTGTGCTCTCTTCTTGGACAGGACAGAGTCTGTATTGCCTTTGGAGCAGGTGGCAGGCCAGTTTGTCAGGGGATGTGCCCGAAGCCCTCCACTTCCTCTCAGCCACCCTGCACTTGCATTTCAGGATGGCGAGGTCGGAATCATACCAAGAGTTACACTTGGAGGTAGGCTTCAGCTGCATTCTCAGGACAAAGATGCAGAATAAGGGCTGTGTCAGGGTGTGAGTCAGCCGCAGGAGTAGGAGGAGCAAAGTAAGTAGAAGCAAAGGCATCCACTGATGCACGCTTCATAAGCCAAATGACCGAGAAGGTATGTGGCAGTGTTGGGTTGGGTGGGGTCTTTGCCTACGGATAGAGAGTTTGAGAGGAGAGTAGAAAGTGGTCAGTCCAACAGAGAGCAGTTGTGAGAGGGGGATGTCTTGGGTGATGAGAACATCCAAAGTATGGCCGGCAGAGTGTGTCGGACCAGAGGGCAGAATGGAAAGAGAGAAAGTGTCACACAGGTTGCAGAAAAGCCCAGAGGAGGTATGGTAGGGTATGGATTGTGTGTGCTACATGGGGCATTGGCCTATTGATGTTTGGACAAAGATTCCTGTGGATCAAATTGGCCCTGGGGGCATTTTAGCAGTCTTCCCTTCCCCTTGATTATTGTTGGGCCAGGGGCCACAGGGAAACCTGACACTCCCACTCTATTATTGTGATTCTGGCAGCTTCCATTACACTACCTTTCAGCCAGTGTTCATTGGAGTACCACCAATCTCCTGTTATCACGAAGACTACTGTACAAAGCAGGGAGATGGATAAATCCATTTAGGAAAGTACTGCTGAACCTTTGATTCTTACCAAGCAAATCACTGGCCCACAGGGCCCTCTTAAGGGGACACTGATGGGTGGCAAAACTGCCATAATGAAAATAGGGGAAAGTGGTTGAGTTGAGGCTGGCTATGCCAACCGGGGTAACTGATGATGCTGCTCCAGACAACAGAACATTCAGTCCATCACCCCGATGCGAACAAGCGACAAAGCACACCTTTGAACAGAATAGTGGTCTAGTAACTAAAGAGCGTCAATGTAGTATGGTTCTATCCAAACTCTTGATCTTAAATAATCTTGTTTCTTCTTTATTTGAAGTAATCTGGAAGGGAGCGGATAAGGGGAGATGGGGGTTTGCCACAAAGCCCAGAGGGTGTAAAAAGGATCCCAACACATCAGAGGAAGCAGGGTTACTCCTGCCTGCAATTAGCCCTATTAACACCAGAACCACCCATTAACACCAGAACCACACAGGTTTACCAGTGGAAATAAAGCAAGTACTAACACCATAAGGGCCCCAGCTGATAAAGGGCAACTATCCACAGTGAATCTAACTGGCTGTGATTCTTCCGGGAGTACACAATATATTGCCCTCCCTCCATTTACAAAGATCTTTATTTTAAGGGCAGATGGGGCATCCAAGGAAAAAGCTAGATTTGACAAGGTAGCAAGTTGGAAAGGTCATGTCCAAGTGACACCCATCGCCAAACCCAGCAGACCAACCTCAGGGTAGGCAGATGGGTCAATATATTTACATAAGGTCCCCAAACTGGCCCCCATCAAGCACGTAGATAGGGAAGCACTCAATATTCATGCTAAGCTATACACTAAAATATTGGCAAACAGATTGGGGAGACTAGTACCTATGTTGATACATCCCGATCAATCTGGGTTTGTTTATGAATAGACAAACGTTTGGCAACACTCAATGAGTGGCTCATTCGATAGAAAAAATAAATAAGGCGGATTTAACAGCAGGGGCATTAACACTTGACGCTGAGAAGGCAATTGACCATGTTGAATGGTCTTTTTCCTTTTTAACAATGTAATATATGGGTTTGGACAGCGGTTCCTACAAATGGTAAAAGCAAATTACCAAACCCAAAAATTGCGATTAGTTATCAATGGTGATCTCTCTACAGAGATCTGTGTTACGAGAGGGACTAAACAGGGGTGCCCGTTATCTCCAATACTATATGCACTACATCTCGAGCCATTACTGTCTAAAATCAGAGAAGAGTAGAAAATCAAAAGGATTCTATTTGTGTGTGAAAACCATAACATTATGGCCTTTGCAGATGACTTACTGTCAGTGGCAGGCCTTCCCTTCCTGGTTTTGCAGTCCTTGTGCAACCCAAAAGAGAGGTTCAGGCACAGGGGCCACCTGGAGTGCTGGGTCCAAGGAAAACAAAAACCCAGGGGAAAAACCTTTGAAGATGGTGCAGTCCAATGCTGTTGAGTAGTTTTTGCAGCGATGTTTGTACACCATTGTAGCAGCCAAACTATAATCCCGGGCAGAGGTACGTAAAGGCCGCGTGAAGTGAACAAAATGGAAAGCAGGGCAAGGGAGGCACATAGGGGCCAGAATAAGGAGCTCCAGGAGGCAAGAATCGAAGGCACAGGAAGGATGGCGAGAGAGAGAAGCACAGAATGCGGGACTGAAGGCAGAACAGAGGAGGGAGGACAAAGATGGTTGCAACTCACAGCTTACCTGTCACCGAATGTATTTATTTCCGGATCGAGGTTTACAGAACATTGACACCCGCGTGGTAACGTCACTGCATTCCGTGCGCAAATGGGTTCCATCTTAGTATGGGAAGTGCAAGTGCAGCCAAACTCAGCACCAAGAATGGAGCGTTAACGTGCGACACATCAGACCTTGGAAAAGACACCATGAACATAAGTGATGACACTGCTGGATGCTCACAGCCTTTACAAAATGAGCCCGCCCAAATAGGCGATGTGGCTACTCCCAGTTACATAGAAGCAACCAAAGTTTCACTACAAAGAAACATGAAGGAAGGACAAATCAATGAAGTATTGCACGGAATCCAGGGAAATGAGCAACAAGTCGTGGAAGTCACAGGAACCGACTTGCTAAAGGGAGGAGTGAATATTCCGGAAACAATTCTATCACTATCGGACTTGGTGCCGATTTCAACTGACACTGGCAAACCAAATAAATCTCAAGTTATTGATTGTCAGGAGGAATTGTTCACACCTTTAGATATAACCGACGTGGAATTACTGGAAGTTCTACACCCGGAAACACTATTGGAACCATCTGACTGTGCTCAACTGATGAAAACGATGCAGACTTCGCATCTACCCAATTCGCCAAAATTAACCTCAGAAAGTAACAACCTTAGCATTCGAAATATGCTTGTTTCTGTCCAACTTGATGCAGAAATAGTAATAACTGCTAAAGAAAGATTACCAGAACAAGGCAGTACCCCGAAAAACTGTAGTACGCATGCAAAAAAAATAATAGACAAATCTATATTGGAAGAAATTCCAAAACTCGCAGAATGTCCAAGGAAAATAAATGCACAAAGGTTGACTTCAGGAAGCTCTAAAACTCCATCCAATAAGGAGAGTTCTACACCTTATGGAAAATCAGTGATAATAGACCAACGCTCAGCCTCTTCAGACTATATATCGAGAACAGGAGTAGTATACTGAATACTCCAAGATGGCACGCGACAACACCAGTCCTTGAAAGACCGAGACAACAACAATTTACTGGATTAACCATGCCTTCCGACAATCTGAGTGAAGCTGCGCTAAATACTCAACCAATGGCAGGGAAGGGCTCAAGCGAAGCAACGACAAAATCAAGCCTTTCAGCAGCGGCAGCAATGCAAATACACAATAACATATTAGCAGCCTCATCCCTGGCAATGATCCCTTTCATCAAACTGTACGAATCACTCAACGAAACAATTAAAGACCAAAGCGCGATACTAAACAATCTAATGCAAAAGACGGACAAATTAGACATGTTTATGTCCTTTTTACAGTGTCAACTAAAAAAAGAAGCTGACGTTTCTGCTGGTTGGCAAATGCATTTAGGCGATCTCGCGGCAAGATATCACTGTGAAAACGACAGCCTATCAACGGGCATACTTGAAGCAGTGAAATGGATAAGACACGATGGGCAAAAACCATTATTAGCAAACGTAGAGTCAAATCGCATCAAAACGCAAGCAACAAAAGCTAGAAAAGACAATACGCAAGCGAATCACTGCACATCAAGCTCGGAATGCCTAACTTCACAAAATATCCAAATTGAACACAATGAGCAACCAACGATTTGCAGAATGAAAAGAAAGTTGAGAGTAGCAAGGCAAAGCCAAATTCAGCATCAGAATCACTTGACAAGCATCCATGTGAGCAGACGACGCAAGTTGGAGTTGAGGCCGAACAAATTAACAAATGACCAACCGACAGGCTACCACGAAGTTTTGGAGAACCATTGGCAGCGCCATCGCACCCCATTCTTCAAAATAATCCAGGAGGAAGTGCTCAGCCAGTAGTGTTCAAAATCTTCACTGGTGGAAGCAAAGAAACCTCAAATGCAACCACAGGACCATGTATAGAAGCTGCCCTTAATGAGGGCCCTAAGGAATCACTTCCCTCTAAATTTGGCTCAGTAATAACGATAACGATCAACGACTGCAAAAAAATGCATAAGGAATCTGCCAACGCCAACACGATCAGCAATGTTCTGTCGACCGGTGAAAGAAAATCAGAAACCGGTAACCTTAGCTAGTCAAAAACCTAGCAAAAATGTTGAAATAAGTAAACCTAATAATTAAAGAATGAGGCGAGAATTGTTAGACACAAGCGCCACTCTTTCCACCTCAGCATCTTCAATAGATCCCTGCAACATGTCAATATACTCTCACAACATCAACATTGTCGAAGATGATGAAGAGGGCGAGCTCGAGAATAGAATACAAGAGCACTTACAAATAACAATAAATTTGCCAACCAGTGATCATCATCGAAAGACAAATGAAAACGTTAAAAAAATACAAACATCGAAACATGAAAAAGCCGGGATTGAAAGGAGGCAGGCTCAACCAGCTACTAAATTAAATCCAAAATTAACAGAAAATCAACAGAAACAAGCAGTACACTACATGTAAAAAATAAAGCAGTACCATAAAAATGAAATGTCAAAACAGACTACAAAGCTACGTCTTCAAAATAGCCACACAGACGAACGTGAGATGAACTTAAACAGCTCAAATGTGCTGAGACTATTTAAATGTGTACCATCACTACGGACTATTCACAGTGATCACTTCAAAATCGTAGAATATGCATCTGAAAAAACAACAGACCAGGTGTTACTACACATTGTCTCAAACACGGTGCGAAATACAATTCTGTGTGCAACAGATGAATTGCTAGCATACGGCTTTGATCTTATGGTAGAACCCCCTGAAAGTTGCGAAGAAGAAAGATTCCACAATGACGATACTACCTCCCAATCACTAGAGTCCAAGATCTCGGCACTGCGGCAATCACTAGCTAGTCTACAAAATGAGCCTCGGAGGAGAGGCCTCAACCATCAAAAACCAAACAAAATAAATGATGATCACGGAATTCAAGGGTGGCATAACTAGCAATGACTAAGAAGAAAAGAAGGAAGGTGTGATCTGCTGTCATGGAATACGCACAGATTTTCACATTTGTTCAAAGATTTCCCTGTCTCACTAGAAAAAACATTAGTGATTTGTTTGCAAGAAAACTGGTTACGTAAAAAAAGTCTAAAGATGGTTTTAGTGTTTTCATGAATCCCGCCGAAAAAAACCTTACAGGCCGCCCCTTTTCAGAACTTGTAACTATGATACAAATCAATGAGGGGTGGGCACGAGTTGATTCACAAAATCCAAATCCTTTTGTGCAAGGTACTCTAATAAAATGCCACCAGTCGATCAAAGGACGATGCAAATACATGCTAATAATAAACTGCTATTGGAACCCGGCCAAGATCTCTACAGATGATTTCTCAAAAGCAGTGATGGTCCTCTTAGATAATGCCATGCTAACCTACAACAACTTGTGGATCATATGTTGTGGTGACCTAAACTGTTCTTGGTTTAAATGGGAACCAACATCAAAAACAAATGTAAAAATTTCCAAAAATCAACTAAGCAAAAGAGCGAATTTGTGGCAGAAATTGATGACAAACAGAAACCTCTGTATGACCAATGGAAACATCAAGGGAGACATGCCGGCAAAAAACACCTGGAAAGGAATGGGCAATTGCGATGCAAACATTTTAGACTACATGTGGATGTCTAGAGAGATGTTGGACAAATTGATGAAAATGGAAATAATTAAAACGGACCAGAGTGTCCATGAAATGATACGGCTGCACTGGTCACTGAGTTGGGACGAGAGTGATCATGAAACAACTCCTTCGCTAACAGTAAACTCGGCTGGAAACAGACTGAGAATAAACAGCACTCAGATACAGCAACTTACTTTAAACTTCTTGGAAGGGGACAACCAGAAATTAATCGATTATGCGCCGTTGTTAAGTAATCTTGTAAAAAAACACTCTACGGCACTAAACAAGGCTCACAAACACAACTATAGTGAGTTGCTACACAACGCAAAAAAAGACTTGAGACGAGATATACGACACCTAAAGAAAATCAATGTGGCTGACGATGCAGTACAAAAGGTTAAAACACGTTGCCAACAATACAGGAATTGGGCAAAATCTCACCATGTAATTATTGAACAAAATCGTGCGGAACTCATCATGAAACTCATGATAACCAAAAAATCTAGAGAAACATGGGCAATCTTAAATGCTGGAAACTTGAAATGTTTGCCTAAAATTACCAATGAGCTAGCAAGTAACATCTGGGTTAAACATTATACAAATGTATACAAAAAATCTCCATCAGAACCTTTTATACAGATAGAAACTGGAACCATGGACTGGGACTTAAAAATAAATGCATACGAGATTGCTGAAGCCTTAATGCAGCTAAAAAACTCGCGGGCCCTGGGCCCAGATCTAATCACAAATGTCATGCTAAAACAAGACGTTCTAGAATGGTCTGTTTTCATCGAGACCTTATTCAACTGAATAGCGACAACTACACAAATACCGGAATCATGGTTAAAGGCAGTTGTGGTTCCGATCCACAAGAAGGGCGATCGGGACGATCCCAACAACTATCGACCGATCGCCCTTCTAGACACCATAGGTAAGATCTGTGGTTCTTTCTTGAGGAAGAAGCTTGTAAAATGGGCAAACTCATCAAAAATGGTTGACCCTAGACAAACGGGATTTACCTCTGGTGTTGGCGTCGACGTCAATCTATGTCTATTAAGTATTCTAAAAATTGAAACCATCAAGGCAGGTCAACGGCTGTTTCTAGCATTCATAGACATGAAACAGGCCTTTCATGGTATAAGTCGTGGCAATCTATGGCTTAAATTAACGGCATGGGGATGCCCAGCAACCTTACTCGAACCAATAATGGCTTTTCACACTGACGCAACAATTCGTGTTCGTCTCAATAACAGCGGACAAATGTCGGAGTCTATTATAACAGAAAAAGGAGTAAAACAAGGGTGCCCCTGGCCTCCGAACTCTTTAAACTGTTCATTGCCGACCTACCAATCCAATTAAATGAGGCCAACTTATTCCCTCCAAAGCTGAATAAAACGCCAATATCGTGCATAACATATGCCGATGATATAGTACTATTAGATCGGACCCAAGTTGGGTTGCAACGGCAACTAAGTACTCTATTTGAATACTTGACCATTAATGATCTTGAAATAAACACGGCTAAAACGAAGATAATGGCAATTTGCCCAAAAGGAAACAAGAACTATCAGGCCTTTGGATGGAGAATCAATGGTGAAACGTTAGAAAAGGTAGTCTCAATAAAATATCTGGGCATTCAATTCAATAACTCCATTTGTGAAGGACCGTGGATTGACGATCTAAAAAATTGGATGAAGAAGTTGGCACTGCAAGGGGCTAAAATGGAGAAAGAATATGGAAAATTCTCACTAGACCCTGTCTTACTTTTCTATGTTGAAAAAGTAGTACCGACAATAACGTTTGGTGCCGAGGCCGGATGGAATATTCCTGAATCAACCTGGCACGTACTGGAGGGCCTCTTTTGGCGAAGAGTGTTAAACTTACCTAGACATGTCCCATTGACTGTGTTAAGGCATGAATTATCACTGAACTCACTACATTCAAAAGTTACATGGAAATCACTTACAACAAGGAGGAAAATGATCTTAATGCCCCCAATTCCAGCATATGACATTTTCAAGCTGCAAAGTGCAAATCAAATGATATTGCTAAAAGAATGGTATATAAAACTAAAGGACATCCTAGCAGCAGCGTCCATAAAAGAATCGGAACTGCAACTAACACCCCAAATTGAAAAAAAAAAGTTTGAGCAGTGGAGCTGGATTGTCAACAAGGAAACACGAGACAAACTGAAATCATTAGCAACTATAGAGTCCAGTGAATACAAACTAAACATGCAACCAAGATACTTGACACAATGTCCTTCCAAACATCATCATATGCACTTTTTGAGATTAAAACGAAATGCATTAAGCACCAAAGAAACGTTATGGCGCAGGAAAGATAAAACAACACAAGACAGCTCCTGCAGGTTCTGTAACCTTGACATTGAAACAAGCATACACTTAATAATAGAGTGTACTGAAACATGTAATCAGCGTAAAATTCATCTGTAAAAATGTTCTCCCTTGAACAACGATACTGAAGGGTGGTGGAAACACCTTTTAGAGGGCCAAAATGTAAAATGAGTCTGCGCGGTAGTAGACTATCTGGACATGTTGCTGAAAGAAGAACCAGTGAAAACGATTCAAATGGACACATAGTAAAAAATGCAAAAAACGGAACTATTAATAGGCATAATGAATTATTGACTGAATGGAAATTGTAACAAAAGTTTAATATAATTTTGTATAAAACTGAAGCTTTACAATAAAATAAAAAAAATTTAAAAAAATGGGTGCCATCTTAGTATGGGAATTCCCTTTCCAGCATCTCCATAGGGATATACAACTGAAGAGGTTCCAGGGACTGTGGTGACAGGTAGTCTGCATTACATCATTCCCCCTTCTTTGCTGGAAACCTCCTGCTTTCCAAGGGTTGCGTTGATGAAACTCCTGAACCAGACGTGGGGCATGTATGTTGGTCTCAGGTTCCCAAGACCAATCTGCAGAGAAATAGCCTTTCCAATACACCAACTCCCAAAGGATGCCTCGATAGAATCTGGAATTACAAATCCTGTGTACTTCGTATTGACCCGCAGGATACTCCAGCGGGAGAATAATGTGCCTATCATGCTTTCCTGTAAATGGTTTAAGTAAGGAAGTGTGGAAAACAGGGCACATGCGATGCCAGGATGCTGGTAGCTTGAGCTTGTATGCCACTGGATTGATAGACATCACAACACGAAATGGTCCAAAATATCTGAAGGAAAACTTCCTAGGTTTTAGTCTTCTTGGTAGCTATTTAGAGGACAGCCAAACCAGGTCACCCTTCTGGTAGTCCTCGGATTTCAAACAAATGCACACATTGGATTCAGGCAGTAAGGGGATGTCTAATGATGACTCTGCAGCAAATTAGGGACCCAGACCTGCCTATGAGCATATTGAATTTTGATAGGAAATGCCACCACCCGGAACACATCACAATAGAACCTAGTGACCATCCTGTATAAAACATGCCACAGTGGTCTGTGCTCTCTGGAGAAAATGCTGCCCCATTAGGGAAAAGGACATTGGGTGCTCCCCTCTGGCCATACCCATACAGCAACTGGTGTGCTAATCTTCAAGATCTTTTTCTAGTCTATGTTGAGAAGCCCCTGTCATGAATTGAGCCTCCTATGGGATCAAACTGGGAACTAGGGTCATTGTATCCAATCCTTTTTAATTCAATTATGAATCAAATGTTCTGTTTGAAATATTAGTAATGTTTTATACATGAATGAGAACGAAAATGTCATGCCGACATAAAATCAAGGGTTTTTAAAGGTGGAGGGGAAAAGAGAGGCAGAAACGTAACACCCATTCTGCCACCCCACTCCACCCTCAAAAACGACAAAAATGCTGTGGAGCGTGAAGTTGTTTACACCAGTCTATAGCACCTGGTTTTACGCTCCGAGGTATTGGCAATTAATCCCCAGAGGGTGGTTCATGGAAGACAGACACAACACTTTGTTTACCTCGCACTGGAGGGGGGCGTCTGCTCACATGTGATTATGTGATGGTGGACACTTCCCGTGTGGAGTGTCCTGCTTGATGCCTATTCATGCATAAGGTGGTCTCTTAAAGGAATGGTTCGCCCAAAAAGTTTTATTTCAAAAATAGATAGGCAATATAAAAAAAACGATTGGCATTTTTTTTTCTAAGTCCTTATGTAAAATTTTGAGCAATTCAAGCTCAAAGATAGCACATGGGGGCATCCATTTTGTGAAATGGATGCCCGCCGCTGTGCTCGCTTTGGCTTTTGAGACACTAATGAAGGAAAAGCCAGCCAGCTGTAGTAAATAAAAGCTACCACTGGGTGGCTTTTCCTTCATTGGTGCCGGGACTCAGAGGACGCGGACCGGAGACTACAGGCAGAAAAGCTGCAGCTGCATCTCGGTAAGTGCTATTTATTTTTTTTAAAAAATAAGCACTAGCTGCGTTTTTTTTCTAAGTTTTCCGGGCTGGAGGAGCCCGGAAAACTTAGAAATAAAACCGCAGCTTTAAAAACGTTGTATTTATGTTTGCGGTAGCTTTTGAAGCGACCGCAAACATAAATACAATGTTATTGTGTTTGAAAATGCTGCGTTTTTTTTTTCTACGTTTCTCAGGCTCCTCCGGCTCGGAGGAGCCTGAGAAACTCAGAAAGAAAAACCACAGCGTTTTCAAACACAACCGCGTTGTGTTTATGCCTGCCGTGGCTATCACTTTGGGTCTCCGGGAGCACCGGAGACCCAAAGTGAAAGCCAAGGCAGGCAGAAACACAACGCGGTTGTGTTTACATGCCCGGTGTTTCTCCCTAAATCTGATTTCCCATTTGGGGCTCTCGGGCTCCCCACGGGGGGCCCAAGAGCCCCAAATAGGAAAGCAGATTTAGGCAGAAACACAACGCGGTTGTATTTGAAAATGCTGCGGTTTTTCTTTCTAAGTTTCTCAGGCTCGGAGGAGCCTGAGAAACTCAGAAAGAAAAACCGCAGCGTTTTCAAACACAACCGCACTGTGCTTCTGCCTGCCGTGGCTATCACTTTGGGTCTCCGGTGCTCCCCCAGGAGAGCACTGGAGACCCAAAGTGAAAGCAAAGGCAGGCAGAAACACAACACGGTTGTGTTTACATGCCGCGGTGTTTCTGCCTAAATCTGCTTTCCCGTTTGGGGCTCTAGGGCTCCCCGTGGGGAGCCCTAAATGGGAAAGCAGATTTAGGCAGAAACACTACGCGGTTGTGTTTGAAATCGCTGTGGTTTTTCTTTCTAAGTTTCTCAGGCTCGGAAAATATGTTCATTGAAATTGTTTATCTAAACTATGGGGATCCCAGAGTAAAGAGTTATTTTAATCACTTAATAATATAAGTAGTATTTACTGTTTTTAGTGTTAATGTTTAGTTTATTTCTGATGAAGTTTTCCAGTGTTTTCCAAACATGCAACAATCTGTACTTGGCAGTGCTATTCATTGTTTGTGATGAAGAAATTGCAGACAACCGTGTTGTTTAGTGGTTTTATGTTGTGACAAGAGTGCATGAGTTTTGAGTGTTTGCAGTGAGGGGCCTATTATAATGCTGTAAAGTGTGTGGAACCCTGGCCACCTGGAGGTTCTGGGAATGTCAGTTAGGGACTTGGAGATAAGACAGGGACCAGAGTGGATGCATGCTACCTTCTCTCCCACCTCCATACTGCTAAGCTGTAACTATGAAGAATAAAGCATCCAGTTTCTGTTTGTAACTTACCTAGGTCAGTCTGGTTCCTGCTCCTTGTCTTATTACCTGGCCGAGGATACATTATAAAAATGTTTGCTTCTTTGGCTGCCTGTACACTAGGCATTTTGTTATGCACTTCTGCACCGCCACTAGTAATACTTATATGCTGAAGTATACATGTCCATGAGCTTCCCAAACAGCAAGAACTCTCAAACTGGGAGGAGCTCAGGAGAATTTAAAAGGCGGCATTTCACAACAGAAACAGACTAGGCCCCTGAATCTGTGCTTAATTATTACTTAGAATGTTGAGGAAGTTTCTCCAAGTTTCTACCGCCTCCTTGAAGACCTTGACCTGGATGTCCTCGCTCTTACCGAGACCTGGTTTGTGGCCAGCTCTGTCACAGGTTTTGACACTCTCCTCCCAGAGGGCTAAAAGATCCTCTCTGAGCCCAGAACCAACCAGCCTGGTGGTGGAGTGGTCCTTATCTTTCTGGAGAGGGTCCCTGCTTCTGCCATTCCTACCCAGGCCTACTCCTCCTTTGAATGCCTGGTCTGCAGGTTTTCCATCTGTCCTGGCCCCTCTCTGACTGTGGCCACCATCTACAGGCCACCTGGCCAGGCCACACTCTTCCTCTCGGAATGGGCTGACCTCTCTTCTTTTCTCCTTGCCTCTACCTCTCAGCTTCTCCTCCTCAGAGACTCCAACATCCACCTGGATGCTTCTAAGCCCTCCTCGGGGCTCTTCGGCAACCTTTACGACTTGCTCTCTCTTTCCATTCTTCCCTCTGATCCGACACACTCTGTGGCCCTACGTTGGATGCTCTTGTCTCCTCAGACACCCCCCTCTCTAACCCACTCACCACGCCTCTGTTGTGGACTGACCACTTTGCGCTCTCCTCCCAGCTGGCACTGCGTGTCCCACATGCAAAGCCTACCCCAGCACTGCCACCTTCCTTCTCAGTCATTCAGGCCATGAAGCGAATGTCAGTGGAGGCCTTTGCCTCTACTTTCACTTCTTCTCCTACTCCTGTGGCTCACACTCTGACACAGCCCTCTCTAACCTGCATCTCCTTATCTGCAACACTCTGGATATACTTGCCCCTGTCATGAGAATCCATCTGAAGCTTACCTCCAAGTACAACTCTTGGTATGACTTTGACCTCCAACATACTGAAAAGCAAGTGTAGATTGGCTGAGAGGAAGTGGAGGGCTTTGGGGGCATCCGCTGACAAACTGGCCTGCTGCCTGCTACAAAGGCAATAAACACTTTCGGTCCTCTCCAAGAAGGGGGTCCACATCCAAGTCTGCATCAATGTGGCCTCTAACAACACAGCCAAAGTCTTTAAAATCTGCAAGGAGCTGGCCAATCCTTCTGCAGTCTCCACCTCTCCTGTCCCCTGCCAGGGCCTCTGCATGGCGCTGGCATCTCATTTCAACACTAGAACTCATGACATCCTGTCCTCACTTTCCTCTTCCTCTCCCTCTACCTCTCTCAGGCCCCCCTTGGCCACATCTCCTCTCCTCTTCCTTTTTCCCCTTTCTTTCTCTTGACACCAGACGATGTTTCGAGACAAGTCAGATCGATGAAAATGATGTATAAACAGGTGCTCCTCATCTCTTCCTGAACCACCAAGGACCACATTGACACCCACGCTTCAGCCTTGGCTGAGTACTGCAATCATTCTTTTGCCACTGCATCTTTCCCCTTTCTCCTCAAGCACTCCCTTGTGTGCCACCTCCTAAAAAAAGCCTTCTGCCTATTATACCTGTCTGGCAAACTATCGCTCGATTTCTATCACTCCTTTCCTGGGAAAACTCCTGGAAAAGTTAGCCATCTCTCAGCTTACTCTCCACACTGAATCTGTTGATTGCCCCCACAACCATCAGTCTGGCTTTGGAGAAGCCAGAGGTATGGAAACTGTTCTCCTGAACACACATGAAGATCTGCTCTCTAATCCTGACTCTAGCTATCCTTCTGTCCTCATCCTCTTTGATCTTTCCTCTGCTTTTGACAAGGTCAATCACTCCTCCCTGGTCAATCGACTTTGTGGTGGCTAGCCTCCTTCCTCTTGGACCGACCCTCCCAGGTCCAACTTGCATCCTTCCTCTCCACCACCGCTCTCTCTACTTGGGGTGTCCCCCGGGGCTCAATCCTCTCACCATGGCTCTTCAATGTCTATCTGGCCCCTTTGGCCCACCTAATTTCCACCTTCTCCAACTTTCAGTGTTCTGCGGATGACACTCGGCTCTCCTTCAGGCTTCCCTCAGCCGTCACTCTTGCCTCGCTCATTCCTGACAGTCTATCCATGATTCAAGATTGCGGCTCCTCCAATGATATCTGCCAGTAAGACAGAGATCCTTCTCATTGGGACCCCTGCTCTCGCTTTCTCTCTCTTACTCTGGCTGCCCTCCTTGGGCCCTCTACCCTCGCCTTCCTGTGAGGAAAAAAACCTTGATGTCATCTTCGACTCCACTCTCTCCTCACATCACGGACTTTGCCAAGAAGGCCCACTTCCAGCTGCACCTCTTCAGAAGTATTCTAACTTTTCTCACTTTCCCCCAGAAGCTCACTATCTTCAGAGTTCTGGTTCTCCCCAGGCTGGACTAATGCAATAGCCCCTTTCTCAATCTGCCTGCCTCTACTTGGCGCCCTCTGCAACTAATCCAGAACAAACAAGATTGTAAGACTTATCCTTAGCCTCAAGCCCACCACCACATCTCTCAGTATCTCTCCAGCCCAGAGATCCCTCCACTGTCTCTGGTGGCTGCAAGGATCATGTTCAAGACCCTCTGCATCGTACACAAGGCTTTCTGGGACCGGGGCCTGTGCTGCATCCAACTTACCTTCCTTATTGAGCCCTTCGCTCAGCTACCTCCAACTCTCTAAGTGTCAGACACTTCTCCAGACAGACAGTGGGTGGTAGACACCTCTCCTCTGCAGGTGCCTCCCTCTGCAACGGCCTTCCTGCTCATCTCAGACTTGAGCCAGACCACCTGAAGTTCTGGAAGCAGCTCAAGACCCTCTTTTTCTTCTCTGCCTTCTCTCTCTCGCTCCCCTGCTAACCTTCCTGTCTGATGCGCTGACTGGTTGCTTGGTACCCTCAGAGTCTCATTGAGTACTAGGCTCCTCTACGACTAGATCTCCTTGCACTGCCGCCAGACCTACTGTGCATTTAGGGGCTGTAATCTGTAACCTCTACAGACCCCCTGCCAATTTGCACTTACCCAGAGCCTTACTGGACCTGACCGCACTCACCCCTACCCTTTCCCTTGCACTTCCTCCCACTCCCATCCTTGCCCCTGCACCTCTTGTCGCACTTGCACAATCTGAATGTCCCAAGGCCTAGTACGATCGCTTGTCTTGTCTTCCATCCCTGGTCTTGGGGCACCTAGAAACACTTATAAATGCATTATCATATCATAGCAATATAAGGAAGCAGATCTTGTCTTCCTATATCTTAACTTTAACAGAAAGATGTCATGGGGATAAATGCACTTCTTGATCCTTAAAACAATGAAGTGTTGCAGAGTGAACATTTACAACTTTAAGTAAAGTTAATGGCCTTTATTTTCAAACAACATGGATGTGGAGCAGCAGGGCTCTTGGGAGTGAGGCACGCTAGGCCTTGGTGCTCCAGTAAGTACCAAATGGAGGCTTTAGAATGAGTGCAGTCCTCAAATAACCACAGGGATCTCAACTTGTCCCGTGTCTAGTGAAGTAGCCCCTCCTGCCCCGCCCCATGCCTATCATTCTGGAACTGTAGCCTTGCGTTTATATTGGCAAAGCAGAAAAAGTACCAGAATGCAAAGTAAAAACACAGGACCTGACCAATGATCACACACAAGATGGGAATATCAGAGATAACATCCTTGCATAAAAATGGTTGAACTGGGATAAACAAGACCAAACAGAGTAAATACATTCAGTATGTTGAAGCACTACATCCTCCTTTTAGCAAACTACAACTATAAGGAGCACATCACAAGATATATGGTCTCTAGCTTCTACAGAGATGCAACCAGCCTACTGTCACCAGGAACACCCTTATTCACTGCCAGACATTTGCACACACAGACTTGGAGTTCTCCTTTTTTCATTGCCCTTACAAATGTGTGCCTCCAAGTCCCACCCTGTAAAGCGCCACTTACTCAGAGACAGAACCAGAAAGGATGACCCCAATGGCATGAGCCAAGCAACTTCTGCCACTGATCTGACCTGACAGTTGATTAGGTGGAAATCGCTTTCACGCTGCTCGCGCTAAGATAACGTGCTCTGCTGCACTACTTGTTGATGTAGTTAAAATGAACACTGAAAAGTGAGCCATTCTGGTGGTGTTTTAAAACCAGAAGCATGAATGACCACATCTAACAGACCAAGTTTTGTTTTTCTTCTACAAACAACGAGGGCATTCTTTTGTTTCCATTAAGCACAGCCCTGTACACCCTGCACTATATTACATTCTTAAGAGATGTACTTGAAAGTATTTTTTTCAGGGAATCAATATATTTACTTTCAAGGTCCATACAGAGGGCACAAAGCAGCAGGATTGCACAGGTTGGTCACTTTACTAGCTCCCTCTGGCAAATTTCTCCTCACTGCCTGGATATCCGCACAGTGCATTCAGCTACTCCTAAGAACCAACTCCTGTGTTATACAACCTGGTCTTACCCCTAAGCTCTGGACTCCCTTCTGCTTCAGTGCCAGCCTGAAATGGGCCTCCAATGGAACACTTTGAACCCTCTCCTGTAGAATGAATAATGTATTCCTTCTGTTAAAATCATTGAGTCCCCATATGGGATCCCTGGGATTTTTCCAGACTCTGTCTTTCTGCTCTTCATGCTTCCCAAATCTCCCCCTCCTCTCCATAGAGTTCAGTCATATAAAGGAAATAACTCATTTCCTTATGAGGTATTTATGATGAAATGCTTTCTATTTGGTCTCAGTTTTGACCGGATACTCAGAATGCATTATAGTTCGCTAAATTACACACTGTGTGCCTGAATGGGTACGAGTGAGAGAATCTTTTGTAGACAAGAGGATTCCTCATATTTCTACCTAACCTTCACTAGAGAAGAAATCACATGTTTCCTTCTGTTCCCCCTCTCATTTTTACATCACCAAGAAGGCAATTTGGCCAAATATGTCTAAAGTTATTAAAATATTTGATGATAACTACATCTTCAAAAATAACAGCATTCTATTTTTCAGAACAAGCTGATTGCTCAGATGAGCCTGAGATTCGGCTAGGACAAACTGAAGAAAACAAAACTAAAATTAGTTACATACATAACATGTGGAGGTTTTGCTGTGACACTAACACATTTTGAATGTCTCTTTCCCAGGGAGCACAATCACATTTTTGTTTTTCATCTAGCCAATATAGTTGAGAAATGATGCAGTATTGTAATTCTTTAAAAAACACCCTCTTTAAAACTGCCTCCAAAGCATGTCCAAGTTTTATTTCAGCCTTTTCCCATGTCCTGATTCCAATGCATTTTCCCCAAAGACAAGCCACTGACATGTTTGTTAGAAGACAAGAGTCATGCGTTTGTTAGTTATAAACTCCTTTTTTTAAGCCTTCAGAATATTTTCAATGTAAGTTTCGCAGAGACTCTGAAAGAAGTGTAGATAAATATCATGTTTTCAGTGTCTCTCAAGAAGCGATAATATGTCCTTTGTATTCTTGGTGAAGTGCAGTAGGTTGTAAAAGTAGTAAGACATGGTCACCTCGGGCAACGGCACCCTAATCGAAATCAGGTTGGCCACCCTTGTCACTGCCGGTCCTAAACATTTGAGATTTTGTCTATTTTTCTAGATATTTTATTAAGAATGTCAGGTTTACCAGCTATTTTCATAGGAGTTTCACGGCTTGAATGCCACCCCTGGATAGCATGCACAGAGCTAATCTTCTCAGTAGAGACACAAATTCAGACTTCCTGTCATGACTTCAAGGGACCAACATTTCTTTGAGGTTTTTCCAGTTCGTTAAGTGCCTGGCTGGAATAGAAACACCTGTTTTGTATTTTGCCAAGAGCATGCAGCAAGTCTTCATACAAAGTTCCCTTTTTATCAATGGATTTTATGTGCCAAGTGCAAAATAATGAAGATCTGTTTCAGGGATCAATGAAAACATGTACACAATGCATAGGAAAGAATTTTTTTTTGCCTGCATGTTTGACAATTCAATGTTGCAATATTTATCTTATCGAAGGTCTTGTTTATCAGCTGTGGTCACTTTAAACAGCATATTATTGTTTGGGGGAAACGTCATTGGTGAATTTTGTTTTTATTTATTTAGTTTTGTCTGCTATTACTAATGGCTTGATAGAAAGTCTTGTTTTCAAACACATAATATCCTACTCTTTAAAGAGAAATAGCATAACATGGGCTTTAAGGGTAGCTAGTCGCTTGATGGTGAGCCATTGCATGGCCTTTAATTCCAAGTCAATGTGGAGATCACGCGAGGCGGGATTGTTTTTATTCATCTTGCATTTTACTCATCATCATGGCAGGGAGGTCCAGTTAGATGATGTTTTAGTTGTCCAAGTGGACCATTGCCACCTCAAGTACCAATGTCAGTGTGATTCATTGTGTAAGGAACACACGAATCTCTGAAGACAATGCTGCAAGGTGGCAGAAGGTTGTATTGGGACCATCACTCACTGGTGTCTTGCCGAAGGCCGGTTTGTCTGTGATTTCTTGGATGGGCTTTTTCGCTGCAGAAAGACATCATTTTAGCTGCCGGCACACCAAATGTGGGGGGTCAGCCCTGCAACACTTGTTCTCTCCCCTTGTCCTCACGCATTCGCCGCCCTCCATTTGCTTCGTGAGTGAGGGACACCCCCGAAAACCCTGGTCTCCCGCCATCACCAACATACCTCATGCTGCTCCAGCCTTTATGTTTGCCTTTGACCAACCCCTTAACCCGGCATCGACACCCAAACTTCCCCTAAGCCACCTGGTCACCACCATCCCCTCCTTAATTTGCCAGTCCTCCTGGTGCACCTACTCCTTCCAATTCCTGCTCCATCAGACACTTGCACGGGAAGCTCATGTGCCATTTCCTTACAGGCCACCCCTGGGCAACTCCGGCCTTTTGGGAAATATTTGAAAGAAATGTTGGACTAAACGCACTTGCTTGGCTTGCAAAGGCGCAGTTCTACCATATGGCCATACAGCTTATTATGGCTAAAGGGGAGTGCCAGTTTGCAGCACAAGAAGAATATCTGCCTTCGTTTTCATGGAGGGGAGTGCCAAAATGATGTGTTTGACCAATCATTGTAGCAGTGTAGGAGGGATCCTACGGACGCAAGGGCTTTGAGCTGGGGTGGACATGATCTCAGCCTTATCAGCATGTGTTGTAGTTTATACCAATCACACATCAGTTACAGATGTGTGAGGGCTACCCAGTCATGTGCAGATGACCCTCAGAGCCCTCCAGGAATTGGAGGGCAATTCATGATCTATTGACATACATATGATCAACCATGGAGTAGAACTCTAATAGAGTCTGGTGAATTGGAAAGTATGGATATTGAAGCGTATGGAGGACAGTGTGTACCCCTGGGGAACTCTGAGTCGGTAATCTCGCGACAGCTTGGCACTTTAATTTGGCTATTCTGGTGTGCAAGAACGTGGGCTGTAGTATACCGTTTGATAGTTAAAATCATAAAACTCAATATAGAGGTTCCCTGTTACATTAAGAGGTTTTGGCTATGTTTTACATTCCTTGTTTAAGGCGGGTTGATGCTGGGCTAATTGGATGGAAAGTTGCATTGTTTTGTTAATACTTTGTGGCTGATGGGATGCTGAGTTAGTAAGGAGGGTAGGGGTAACCAAATGTGATGTGCAGTGTATTTGCTGTTGAGGAGATGAGAACCTTTAAATGGAGCCGCGTCATTTTTAAGAAGGATGTGGCAGTGGGAGAATCAATTAAGCAATAATGTAGCATTCGGCAGTCTGAACTGGGTGGTAATAGCCAGGGTGAAAGTTAATAGGGCCTGAACGCGTCGAGGGACTTTAACGAGGGCATGCAGGATGTCACTGCCGGTATTTATTTTTACTTATTTATACCACCCCGGTAGCCCGTCGGCATCAGACGCACATTTACATGCAGAGAACGACCATTAAAGACAGGACAAGCAAGGTAGCTGATGCAAAGAAAAAGACGCAGGAAGGAGCTACTTGAACAGGAAGGTTTTCAGGAATTTCCTGAACGGACCCAGATTTTCTTCAAGTCGAAGGGCAGGAGACAAAGAGTTCCAGGATCTTGCCACTCTAACCTGGAATGGCTTGAGGGAGGGGCAGCAGTGCGGTTAGCGCATTTTATTACTGAAAAGGGGCACTTACTGCACTTACTTACTGTGGGCACTTACTGTGTACAAAATGCACTTATTGGGAAAGAAAAAGAAGCGGGACACGCCTGCGTCAATGTGTCTAAGTGTTATCCTGATAGGGATGGGCAGGTGTTTTGAATTTGCTTTTGAGCATATATACATTTTGTTACAAAAATTGTTTTTTTTTGTTTACACATTTGTTTGTACTATAGGCACGCACCTTGTTTATTGTCTTTTTGATGTTTAAAAAAGGTTTTTAAATGTTGTTGTGAATATGTGTGTTTGTTTGCCCCCGATAAGTGAGATACCATGTGAAACAGTCAAAATGAAATAAAAGTGTTTTGCAATAAATATGATTTCCAACAGGAACACTTCCTAGTATAACATGCGGAGGCCTCAGGCAGACGTTATCAAAAGTAGCTTTAATGCGGTGTCAAACAGCAGGAAGTGCAAATAAATAGCAAAAGAACTGTTACACGAAAATACAAATAAAGACAGAGTTCACAGGATGATCAATAACACTGTTACTGTAGAGTGCTCAGAGTAGAGGAGGCGGATCTAGTCATTTCCAGACAGCAGCTCGTGGAATGGTGTCAGGAAGAGGTCATGACTAGCATCACATTTCCAGGGAAAGTTCAACTAGAGGGGGGAGATGCAGGTCATAATAATACAATTGAAATGTGCATAGGACCCATTCAATGGTCAATGGTCTTTTGCCAATACTGAGCAGTGATTGGTGGGCTGAGCGCCGGCGTGTGCAGGAAGTGGAAGTGCACTGTCCTTTCGCATGTGTAATGGGGTACGATTACTACTCTTCAACCAGCATGTCTGGGAGGAATAGGGGGTGGGGGGCAAGCAAAGAACCTCATTCCTTTAGGGCTCTAATGGAATATCAGTTGCCTTTTCCGCTACATACAGGCCACCTCGGCAGCTTTGGGGTGTGTGGAAAGAATGGCTCCTCAATATCCACGCCTGGCGGGATTGCCATGAGGGTGACCCATCCTCACTGGCCCATCCGAGTCATTTACTGCACACCATGATCCAGCTGAGGGCACTGCCCGAAACACACCCCGCCCTCCATCACCTCTCCCAGGGAAATACTACTGCAGAGGCCACAACTAGTGTCACGCAGAATGAAATCTAACACACAATGCTCATTTTAAAATGGAGGTTTTCTTATCCAAGATAGCAATGCAGGGCCCCAAAGCGCTTCGGCAGTAAACACATCGCTTATCCATGTTGTCAAATAAAATTCCTCATTAATTGTCCCAAACCATGATAAAATGGAGTTTAATCTGAAGGCCGTCTATGTCTGAGGGCGTTTTATCTTAGACAAGGACAACTGTGTCATGACATTTAAGGAAACGCAAACAGGCCACATAACCCACAAATGCATTTCCTGCTTTGTAAATAGCACATGTTGCGCATTGTGAGTGCTGTCTCATGGAACTTTCCGTTTGGTCCAGGGAGTGCAACACTTACTTCCCTCTGCAATCTCAAGGCAGGGAGTAGTGTTGTTTTTAATCATCAGCACTAATTGGTCTGTTTATACAACACTCTTCTTGTGACTGAAAGGGGGTCGTGGGAGGGGATGGGACCGGTTGAGGATGGAGCCTGATTCATGGAATTGTTTGCATGTTTCAAAGTGACTTTGCACTGCCGAAAAGCACCTTTGCACTGCCTACACAACTCTGATTCATGGAATTGTGCAAAGTAAGCGTTTTTTTGCAGTTCAAAGTCCGTGAAGTTATTTTGTACTGCAAAAATGATTATGCACTGACTTTGCACAGCAAACATACACTTTGCACAGTTCCATGAATCAGGGTTTGTGTTGGCAGTGGAAAGTAATGTGTGCAGGGGCAAGGCTGACGCACTTGAATGCACATCCCTGATTCCCAAAGGGGTGTCTTAGCAAGTACCCCAGCCCCTGTGCTCATTGGTGTTCAATGATGGAAATTAAGCACAGGCATTACACCCTGCTACCATGTGTTTATCTTCTGGCGCACAGAAGCATTGATTGCTTTGGATGGAAAAGCGAATTTCATGCATGGCATGAGCGTTTCCATTTCTTTTTTGTACACCACTGCTCAACAGGTAGGCATGAATGTAAAACCTTTGTTCGCAGTAACCACCCTTTAAGGCCCATCTCTGCACATGTGGATTCAACGATCCCATGCATGTTTCAGGCAACCCGTTCATGTTGCATGTCCCTGTTGTGGATCCTGCACTTGTTGGGTCAATCTGCAGTCTCAAAGGTGTGAGTTCTAAGTTCCCTTGCATTTCTGTGGCCAAGGAGGTGTGTAAATTAGCCTCTTTGTGGCCTCCCTTCTGTGCTGTCCATTTAAAACCATCGTTGAATACATCAAACCGCTATGTAGCTTTTTTAATCTGAATTGTATTAAACTTTCTTTTCTGGGGGGAACTCATTTTGCCCATCCTCACCTATCGCGACCCATATCAGTTACAGAATTGCCCATTTATTTGACCATCACTGAACTTTACTGCTGTTCCTTTACCTCTTTCTTGTTTCCCGCTCATTTCCTCTGCCCACTGCCCCCTCAAGCCCTACTTTTGTGCCCCAGCTACTTGCGCCCCAGCCCCTACCTTTGCTCCCAGTCCCATTTCCTGGGTACATTGACCCTCCAGGCAAATCGGTGTACCCGTTGCAAGTCTCTGTTACCTCCCTCTCCCTGCCTAGTCAATATTCCCTACCTAAGTGCCCCCCTCTGCCCCCTCCCCCACCTCAGTGCAGGTGTACACCTTAACTAAATGTTAGGGGGTGCCTGATATTCCTTCTACCACAAGACATACACAGGCTTAAGGGCCATTCCTAGTCCCCTAAATTGGGATGCTCACCCTTCAGTGCACGGGTGTGCATTACACTCCACATTTCCTCCACAAACTACCCCTTCTGCGTACCCCTTCCCACAGCAATAGCGATTATTTCATCATTCATTTGTTAACATCTTAATTTGGAAATCATTTGGAAATGAGAGCTTCCTCCACATGTTCATTCATTTGTATGGTAGAGAGGCTGAACTGAACAGAATGGGCGTCAATTGGAGTGTTGCGGTAAGGCAACAACGGCGCTGGTAGTGCTACCGGCGCCGTTGTTACCTCGCCGCAACATTCCGAGATTGATCGCGGGTGCCGCTCTGGACGCCTGGTCAGACCAGTTATTAACAGTACCGCTGCTACCATCCTCCCCATTCCCATTGGGGACGCACAGCAACAAGCAGGTGGACTCCAATGGAATCCATTGTAAATGATGCCTGCTATGCACAAACAGCAATTTTGCCTGCTTTTTACAACTTTGTTTTGTACTTCATAGTGCAAATGACTAACATTGCATGGAGGGGGGACCTGGTTGCACCTAACATTTTGGAGGAA
Source organism: Ambystoma mexicanum (assembly GCF_040938575.1). Classification (NCBI taxonomy): domain Eukaryota; kingdom Metazoa; phylum Chordata; class Amphibia; order Caudata; family Ambystomatidae; genus Ambystoma; species Ambystoma mexicanum. Next base: position 1,221,524,977 of record NC_090934.1, on the reverse strand, counting down.
AATGACCTCCTCTGTGCTATATTATTTGTTTTGTGTGCGTTTCATGGACATAACGGTGGGCTGGTCTGCTTCCAAGAAGCTGCTGCAGTGGCTTGAAAAATACATAATTCTATATAAAAATAGATTCAAACAAATTTTAACAAATAAACATTTATGAAATCATCCGTGCTGGGGTGGCTACCTCGAAATTCAGGGTTCAAGAGTTCTCAAGAAAAGCTATTTTCTAAAACTTCATAGACAATTCATCTTAACCTTAAGTATGCCATGTGCTAGTGTGATGGCATTTTATGTATACATTTTATGAAATATATATATATATATATATATATATATATATATATATATATATATATATATATATATATATATATATATATATATAGAGAGAGAGAGAGAGAGAGAGAGAGAGAGAGAGAGAGAGAGAGAGAGAAAGCGTGACAGAACCACACGTGCGCACGACACACACTGTAACGAGGAATCTTTTGACGTACAACTTGACCTATAGAATTACCTGAATAATCTCCATAGAAGGTGAACATTTTAAGTGACATCAGGGTTTAAGTATGAACTATAATGACTGTAATAACACTAAAATGTCAAGTTTTTACATTGCACTTCCATAATGCTCTCGGCTTCCAAGCACTGTAGGCCAAGTGTTCTTATTAGCCAATTGGACGGGACTCTGTTTATTGAGCACAGAAGGATGGAGGGCTGAGTCGGGCCTACAGGGATTTGATTTTCAGACCTCAAGTTGCTGGCAGATCTCTGACGCACGGATTTAAATTGCAAAGCTATCTCAGCGGTGCATCTCAAAGTGGTTGGTTACCACCCACTCCCTACAGAAAGTTATCTTCATTTATGGGTATCGGGTAATAATGCCCCTATATATATGGTCACTGTAGATAATGTAGCGGGAAAAAGTTGTGCTGACATTATGTAAGGGACCATATATAAAGGGACAGGGGAGCGGGGATTGCGGGGGTGTCCCCCGCTACCCCTGAAAAAAGAAAAAGGTTTTGGGAGTTGCAGGGGTGTCCCCTGCATTTTCCATGTAATGTCTCCTGAAAAAACAGCAATTTTCCGGCTAATTGTTTGCATGGCGACATTTTTGGGCGGACATTATCACATGGAACCCATTTATGGTTACAAAATGAATCCAGACCTCCGTTCCCGCATGCCCCACACGCTACACACACACAAACGCTATTAAAACCTTCATCTATGCAGCCCGAGGGAGGGTAGGGGGGTGCTGAGTTTCATCCCTTTTACTATTAGAACAAATGTGACCAGCCCTTTCTCAGTAGGGATCATTTCACACTTCCATGTCTGGGGTCCCTTTCCGTCGGATCGATCCGTTAATCCGTACAGAACGGATGCAGGCACAGGAATTTGACCGGTCCCCTGGTTTCTGTGCCTTCATCAACCTCATGCCGATAAACCAAATGGATCAAGGTGGTGTGCACATATCCATGTTCAATCATGGTAGTTACTAGGCAAAATCATGGCAGGCTTCTTTACTGGGGATCTCCACGACCCGGCTGTCTCCATGTGCATGCAAAATAGCATACAGAAACCACAGGGATCCATGATTCTCCACCTACATCCAAACTGTAATGCGGCCAGAGATGCACGTGGACTCCGTGCAAGGAGTGGGCAAGCACATGGCATGGATCTCCTGCACCGTGTCCCCATCCGGGGCAAGGAATTCGTTAAAAAACTTGCATAAATGTGTGAAAGCCTGTGAGGCGTTCCCCTAGGCAGGTTTTTCCACCCCTCTTGCCCCTTGGCATGGGCATTGAAATAAGGTTCACATATTTTTCTTACATTAATCTATTCATTAACATTAACAGCTATTGAGGTGTTCACAGCTTAGCGTAGAAGCAAAAACTCAAGCAAAAACTCAAAGGTCAGACAGATCAGGCTGTCGTCTAAAGGAGCTTCTTGTAATAAGCATACCGGTTTCAACCCTCTGATATACAGTTTGGCATGGGTGTGCCTCAGGCGAGGGGTGCAGTCTGAATCCAACCATTACTGTTTTTTTACAGTCACTCCACAATGCAATGGTGCAGGGCTTGATTGATCAACCAGACCCCCAGTGAGAACCCGCCAATAACCAGGAGACATCAACTTTCTGTTGTGAGTTCTCAGATAATTTCAAATCACTGTGGCAGCAGGTTTCCAACACTTTGGACTATGCATCTCATTATGGCTCCCCATTAACCATGCTGGCTAGGGCTGATGGGAGTTGCAGTCCAAAACATCCGGAGAGCCAAAGGGAGCAAATGCCTAAATTAGCACTGTAGGTTCAATTGGAGTGACCCAAGACTACAGTACCCAAAATGCATGCCCAATACTATTGACTGTATTCACATGGAATGTGAACTGGCAAATGAGACCACGTTGCCTGGAATACTGTGTCGCTGTAGCAAGAGACAAAATGACCATGTGTGCGCCGCAAATGTTCACAGTGCTCTAGCCATGCTGCCCAGCTCACCCGCATTTACAAGAGCTCACCCTAATAAAGTGCAGGAGAGATATTCTTTGGTGGACCCTTGGTGGTGGTAGGTTCTCACACTATACTTCTTGTGTCACACACAAAGGTTTTCACAGAACAGAAGTCAGATTTGTAATGGCCTTGCTGCATACCGAGATCTCATGCTGTCACATGTGAGCTCACTAGTTTATTTTGTTCCCTTTTACCCTTTTTTACTTCTCGTACTTGTGTTTTTTCTTTTACCACTAGAATTCCAGGATTTAGTGCACCAAAGCACAAGAGAAAGCCAGGAGTGATTTCCTAGCAGAAATGGGTCAGCATGAGATTATCACGCATCTGTTCTGTGATATCAGGCCCTGAGGGCATGGCTGCCTGGCGTACAATGCAGACCTCTCAAACCTTTGAGTTGCCAGCATGGTATCCCCCCTTTGCTTTCCCTAAAAAAACGTCTTCTAGACTTTCCTCTACATTCACTTCATCTAACATTTACTTCTTCGTGCCTTTACCGCTTGTTTCATCTTCACATTGTCAAGGTGGGTTCTATGTCATTTCATCGACACCCGTTTTTACGACAGGTGTTTTGACGCGTAATGTTTGCCGAACATTTTTTCGAAATGTTTTTAACATTATTTTTGGGGGGTTCCCCCAACCCTCCTGTCATTTACCTATTTTTTCCCCTCAAACCCCCAAACCTTTTTATGCCCTTGCCCACCCCTGAAATAAAATGCTAAAAGTTTTTTTTGGGCAAAGATGCCGCGAGAAAACACCCGTCATAAAAACAGGTGTCGATGAAAGGGCGCTATACTGTCAAGGTGGCAATGGATATGGTAAGGTTAGCTGTTAGGTTAGGGTTGTGGTCAAGGGTATGGGTACAATAGGGGTGAGAAAAGAAGGGGGTCTCCCCTGTAATGACAAAGTAAATGTTAAAAGAAGTGAAAGACAGAAGAAGTAAAGGTATGTAGAGATAAATGTGACAAAGTGACGGTGAGGTGTATGCAGAAAAAGTAGAGACATACATCCACCACGGCAGGAGACATCAGAAGATATTGTTTTTGGGGGTTGAGAGCTCATTGAATTCTATGGGCAGGTATCAGTTTTGCCTTGTGTTTGAACGGACTCCATGGCAGAGGACAACCGCCAAAAAACGTGCGAGTTGAGGGGCATGGAGATTCGGGCATTCCTTTTCGTCTGCCCAGGGGTGTTACTCAAAGTAAGAGGAATCCAGAAGGAGCTTGGGGCAGCCAATGCAGACAACTCCCGGACTCTGTCCAGCTAATGAAGCAGTAGCAGATACACTGCCAACTGTGTTGTAACAAGCCAGAGGGAGTCCACCACCGTGCTGCCATGATCCAGTTCGAGCCTGTACTGGGCCATGACCTCTACCATGTCATTCTCCTTCACCACGCATTTGTAGTGTCCAGAATCCTGCATGGCCATTTTATTGATGTGGTAGATGCACTGGCTGGAATCTTGGTCCAGTACGCAACTGTGCGTGACAGTTTCATTCTGCACCAATGAGTACGTAGCATGGTAGGAAGACACGGGGCATGGCAGAAAATACTTTGAAGACGGCTTCACCTTAAACACGTTTGCGTCCTCGTTGGTCGTCTCTTTGCCTTTAGGTAATAGTGTTGTTTCTGCGGAGAGAAGAGGAGAAACCATTATGCGAGTCTGCATGCACCTGGCTAATAACACTACAGTGGTGAGCTACTGCAGTAAAACGTTCCCAGAACATATGAATGCCCCTTGCAATGGCCTCAGTACCCACTGTTGTCCTATTGTGTATTCTGTAGATGTCACTGCCCCCTCAGGCTGTGTTTTTCGGGATAATCGTAATCCCTGGGTTATCCACGGCTAAGCCACATTCGACATAGAAGGGTAAACGTTAGTGCCTTCAAGTGTGACCGAGCCTGATGAGGCATGCAATGATGGGACTGTCCCCTATATGGGACAGCATCAAGAACACACTGATCCAATCAACCTGCCCTTGTCCCTAGGCAGATCTTTTGTCTTGTTTTATATGTATGTCTTTTTGTCTCTGTGGGGCGCCCTGATGCCTGTGGGATTCCCACCTCCACCCTCTCCTCCTACCTTCTGTCCCTCTATTAGTACTTAGCCTCATCATAAATGTAAATTGTTCATTGTACTGTTTTCTGGTTTAGATTCATTGCTTGTTGTATTTACTTGTTCCTCTTGTAAAGCGCTTTGGATTAAGGTACTATATAAATTAAAATAAATACAAAATAAATAAATATAACTACATATTAATTGGCCATCCATTGTTCGACTCTAAACATATCAGAGATGCTCTGAGAAATACCAAGCATGGGGTGACCACCCATTTATACATGTGCTAAGGAGTGGTACCCCTTCCCCAGGCTTCACTCTCAACTACCAGAAAGCTAAACCAAGACATGGGCATGATATGATATGGCATTTACAACGCGCCTATGCACAAGTGTTTCTAGGTAAAGGGAAAGGTCAGGGTTGGCAGATTAGAAGCCTCTATCTCACCAAGAGAGCTCCCATAGTGGAAAACCAGATCGTCCCACCTCCTTGTTCAGTTAAGTTTGTTGTCATTAAACTGGGGGGCTGGCCCAAAGGGTGTCCAAGGGGGTGGCCACAGACTCTTTAAAAGGGATTAAGATCACCGTTTTGAGTATCAAAAAGGATTAAGGTGACAGATTTTAATAGAAAATATAAGCAGTAGAACATCTGCTTATATTTTAACGAGCCTTGGGCCCCTGGACCTCCTTTGGGCCACCTGGAGGGGCAACCCGTAGGAGGGGGAGCCTAGAAAGAATGTTTGTACTCATGGGGGGCTTTAGATGAAAAGGTTTGAAGACCACTGTGTTAAGTTGTACTGACAAGTGGAGAGGCTCATCTGATCGGCCCAGTATGGCCATGGACTCTACGGTCATGTCCTATGAAGTAGCACAGAATCCTCCGCCAGGCATTCCATTGCTTCACCGTTGGCCCAACATAATGTATGACCATGGAGTGACTGCGAGAGGAAGGGGAGCGTACACAAACCAGCCCTGCGCTTAAGCCTGGTACCAAGATGGCCAGACATTGGGACAAGGGCAAGCTTTTCTGGCTGCTACTTCTAAATAAAATATAACTCTTGCAGATCATAACCCCCATATTTGCAATGGGTTTTTTTGAGGATTCACCCCCCCTTACATTTTATTTTTTCTCCACTTTGGAACCCAATGCTAACCCCTCCCTCACTGTTCTTTCGCCCTGTTACCCCTGCTTTTCTACAAGAAGCTCCCCCCTCATTTTCCCCATTTCTATGGTAACCATTTGGCACAGCCCTCTTGTCGCCCCTAACCTCACCCCTTCCACTTCGTGGGCAGAGCATCACTTTGCATTTTTCCCAGGGTTATGCTTGTCGACCTATTAAATAACTCCACCCTCAAAATCATACGCATTCATCGCCAATATCCGACAACTGTTAGTGGATTGTGTAAAGTAGTCCCTCGCACCTGATAACCCAGCCCTAATTCATGCTCATGAAATACAGAAGTTTTTTAATGACACAGAAAAAAGTCCAATGTTGCTTTGTAATCATTTCACTTCTAGTGGCATTTGTATAATCCTTCGTTTTTTTTACAAAATAGCTTAACAATTAGAAATTGACAGAGCAGCAAAACGTTTCGCATAAACCAAATTCAGCATTCGTTTTTATGAAAGCCTTTAGCATCAGCATATAACGCCATGATTGCCAAAATGGCGCCCCAGGAGTGAAAGCGCACATCCAGTGGCATGGTGGATATTTTCAGTGAAGCATCTCTTTGCGATCAGAGACCACCCGACTGAGACCTAATCCTAATGGTAAATCCTGGGAAACCGTCCCCCGCGCCCCTCCGCCTTCCCCCTAACCTCCTAACCATACCACCCTCCCCCCCCACCCCCCCCCATAGTGACCGGCTAATATGTGTGGATCACCGATCCAAAGCCGAGGTCCAGTTATCTGCACATATTTGCAGTCAACTTTTAATGGGGTGATGCGGCCCCCTTGAACACTCCCAAAGCACACCTATGACCAGTCTCAGCCCCAACCCCCAAGAGCACTGCGAGAATGTTTTAAACTGTTTTTATTTTTATTTTCAGTGCTCTGAACAGAAAAGGCTCAACATGCCCCACTGCCGTGTGTGAGCCTGCCGGGCACTAGATGGGCAGCGCGGCATGTTCCAGGGCCCTGTGCAGCTGGCAGCAGCCTTTGCTCTCTTGCAACACCCTCATTTTTTGTATCCCTTTGTGAACCTCACATTTTCCAGGGCGAATCGTTGGGAAAGTTTGAAAGTTCACAGGACTTAGATTTAGACTGAATTGTGTTATGTAGAAGAGAAAGAGATGTGAGAGTTGGTGGAGGGGCAGAGATGGAGAAGAGGAGAATGAGGAAAGAGCGTGAATGGGAGTAGAAATGAGAGGAGGAGGAAGAGTGGAGATTTGGTGCAGGAGAAGAGAGGAGGCGGAGAGAGAGAGTGGATAAGGTAGAGGGAAGGAAAGAGCTAGTCGGGAGGAGGTTGAGAGGAAGAAGAGGCTAAGGTGAAAGAGAGGGAGGAGAAGAGGAAATACTAGGTTGGACAAGGTACAGGGAAAGTGAATGCTAAGGAGGTGGAGGAGTGGTTTTGTTTGTATATTTATTTCTAAAGCGCTTCATGCCAAAGCGCTATACACAAATTAATGAGATGTTATAACATTTAAAATATTGACAATTACAATAGAGAATAGAGTAGTAATAAATATAAAAGACAACATAAACCATAAGAAAAATAAAAATGTAATGAATGGCCATGATGTCTGGCAAACAAAGACATTTGCAAGACAATAATTGCATATGAACTAGAATAAGGACCTCTACATGCAGGGAAATCGAAGTGCCCTCTTTGGACAACAGTCCTACTAATACCCAAAATTCAAGAAATTGAGTGAATGTATTCAAACAAAAATTTTATGAAAATTAAATGAGAAATGTATTCTGAAAAGTAGGCCTAAACGGTCCTGGCATAATAGAATTCCCATATAGGTTACATTGATTTAAGAAGATCACATATGTGTTTGACATGTGGACATATATTGCACAATGGGGAGGAGAACATCTGAGGACGTAACCACCAAACTGGCCAAGATGGGTGAGATGATAAAATCATGCTGTTAGCATAAAGGAGGGGTGAATAGAGAAAGGCTGAGGAGAAAGAAAGAAGGACAGTGGAAGTGGATAAAGAGAATAGAGTCGGTGGAGGAAGGCAAGAGACAGAGGAAAGTAGAGGGCTCAGAAAAGAGAAAGAGGGCCAGAAGGATTGAAGAAAGAGGAAGAGAGCATGAGAGGGGGTGGTGCGGGGGGTGACCAGAAGGCCACAAGGGCCAACAGAGAGAAAGCAGAAGAGAGGAACATGAGAGGTGGAGAGATAGGAAAACGGGGTGGTGTGGGGGGTGATATTGTCAAAAGAGAAATCATATTGTGCCTCCTATTGCAATAAATATATTAATATTGGCCTACGCCAAGCTGCTCGAAAATCGTTTGCGAAAGAATCCGTGTTGCAAGGTCCTGACCTTAAATCAATGTAAGCCGCCATTTTAGGTCAAACCGCCATTTTAGGATTCGCTTTGTAAAAGTCACCCTGTGAGTTAAAATGGTGGACGATGTCATTCCAGAATACAACATGGCCGTCTTGACTTCTGTACATAGCTAATATGTAACTTGCCTGCAGGCCACTTGTTGAGGTCGTGAACTGAGACCTTGTCCTTCGTTGACCTGTGTGTAGAAGGATTACTTGTGCAATGAAACTAATCCACAAGCATATGTTGAAACAATGTATTCAAATACTGAACGTAGAACATCTGTTTAACTACATTGTATTAATGTTCGAGAAGGCCTGCATGGAAAATCTTAGAATACACAGTTATTGCATAGGCTTGTTGATACATGTATTAAAGGCAAACCAGTTATATGTGGTTGTTCGAGACTTGGCACAAACCCTAGATCGGTGCTGTATTAAGTGGAATATTAACCCGAAGTGGGGCTGGACATCGTGCCCACCAAGTGTATAAAAAGCAAATGCATTCTAATGTGCAAGGTCTCTCACTGAACACATTGAACCACGCTGGAGTTTGTTGTGTTGTACTGAGGGCCGATAGCTATCTGACTTTGCTCTGTTTTTGTAACTGGATTCAGTATAAAATAAAGTACTTTGTATGTTCCTTTGTAACCCGCATTCGGTGTATTTCCTTTTGGGGTACTCAGCCTCGATATTTTGATTTTGTTTTCACAGTTGGCACCCGAATACGGACCCTCAAGATTGATGCCAGATTGTTGAGGTTTGACGCACGCTGTCGGACTGGGATCGGACAGTGTGACATAAGTGAACCCACTGAACGAGACGCGACACCTCAGCAGCGCTGCAAGACCCGATCCTTGGACGATAAGCGTGTGGTCCGAGACGGCATATTGACGAGGGTCCACTTATCCAGGCGGGCAGATTTGTCGAAATCACCATACACGAGGTAAGATTAGTTAGGTAAGATTCTTTGAAATCCGAACAGACCTCCTTAGGTCAGGTGAGTCGTGACCCGATTCGTAATTTAATCCTGACAATTTGAATTTTGGCGCATTGTATCTGCAGACACAATTATTGACCAGGTAACACCAAGAATTTGAGATATGCCTGGGAAATTGTCTACCTGCTTTAGGGCATTATTTCGCAGTGATAGACAATCTTTGGAATTTAGCCATCCAGCACCACAGGAGGGGTCGCCGGCATGTACTATGTACTGCAAGCATGGCATTGGAAGTATAGAATTTAATGACATTTTGCACAGACAAAACAAATATGCCTCCGAACTTCAGTGGCCAATCAATGGTAGTTTTGAAATCCCTCGTATTGAGTATTTAGAGTCAATTCTATTAAAGAAAAAGGCTAGACCTGCAGCATTTGATGTTTTGCAGAATTGGAAAGAAGAAGCGTTGCAGCAACTTAAAAGTAGAGAAAAACATGCACGCCGTCATAAAACGAATGCTGAAAAAGCGTTGTTATATGATCAGTACAAACAGTCTGAGGCGACTACAAATATGAATAGGGCTTTCTTACTCGGTATTCAGAAAATCTATCCTTCTAAAGATCTTCATATTTCTGATGAGTTTATTGACAAATTATTAAATGAACGAAGGCCTGGTGCTTCTGCGCCACCTCCGTATGTTCCGCTTCCTGCTGCTATGCCTCTTCCTCCTGTTATTTCTGCTCCATCTATTGTTGATCCTGTTGTTCTTGCTCCGCATAATGTTACCCTTCTTCCAGCTCCCCCACCTCTTTTTATCGCACCAGTCATAGTACCTCCATCAAATTTGCCTGCTCCCTCTCTTCCAAGTGGTCCTGAGCCGCTTGTAATCGATCGAGGTGCAGGGTCAAAGGTTGTCACTCGCAATACTGTACGGCCGGAGAAGAAACGTGAGTTAATTGCATGGGCTAAGCATTGTATGGAGAAGGATGATCAAGCTAGCGTTTTTGCCACACTTTGTAATATTGATAATTTTCCTGAGAAAAATGTTTTTATTGAAGGTTTAGGGATTCAGTTATGTATAATGTGGGGAAGATTAAATAATGCGGATCTTCTGCAAGGGTTAAGGGATCTAAATACTCTAGCGCTTTCTAGAGACACTGTGGAGAAGGTAAATGAGCATGTCGAGAGGTTATTTGGGTATAGAAAGGAGTTAGAAAAGTTACAGAATGAGGATGACGAGGAGGAAAATATGTATGTACAGAAACGGTTCCTTCCGTGTCGTAAATCGATATCTGAGGAAACGCGAATTTTTAAGAAAGACACGATTAGATGGATTTCAGACATATCGATAACTCCTGTTGATGTATATGACACGTATAGTCAATATACGCTAGAAATGCAGAGGAAAGTGATACAGGTAGTGGTAGAGTACCTGCAGGATGAGTGTGTAAAAGGAAGATTAGTTGTCCCACAGAGTTATTGAGTATTTACAAGAGAGCTTTTTCATTTGACACTTCTTCGACTGCTTTAGCGCTCGATTTAGCTCTGTTGCTTAGTAAGCTTTCGGAGTCACCTACCTCAGTTGCCTATGAGAGAGGTCCCTCCGACATTTGTCCCAAAGGTCGAGGTTGCGGCCGATGCTGCACAGGTTATAGTTGCTGTGAACATTCCCGCACATTATGTATCGCAGTTCGTTCATGTTCCGTTCTCAAAACAGGAAGTGAATACTATTAAGCAATCTATCCTGATATTAGGAAAAATCCGACAGGATTCTATAAAGAAATAGAGTACGTCTTGCAATCCTCAGTGTTCACCCTATGCGACATTGATTTGTTGTTTCCTGTGCTCCTGCCCGTAGATTTGTGGAAACAGGTTAGAACTATAGACAACGTACCTGGGTTGGGAGATACGTGGGTTAACATAACTAGGCTTGACGGAGAAAGGCCAGCTCGATAGAGATCGCCTCAGCTGATACTAACTTTGCCTGACAGAATCGTTGCTAAATTGAAAACCATAATTCCCGAAAAGAGAATTATTTGGGACAAGTTTACGGCCTGTGTCCAAGGAAAGTCTGAAGGTGTTGCCGAGTTCTTTAATCGGTTCAAACAGGTATTCTCGGATTTCAGTGGACAAGACCTAGGCACAGAGTCTGGGAAAAGGTTGTTTGTGGACAAATTTGTGCATGGATTGCTGCCTGACATCCAGTCGCAAATTATGTCTTCTGAGAGCGCTTGGCAGGCGAAATCACAATCAGAAGTACTGCACATGGCTCAGTACTACGAGAACTGTGTCAATAATGAAAAAGATAGGGTTGAAAAACGAAAAGGAGATTTGAAAACTAAAGTGCTATTGCAGCAAATTGTTAGAGGCCCCAGAGGGGGTAGTTCTCAGGTTAGAGGTCAGTATGTCCCGCAGGGGAATGTGCCCTTGGGTCCCGTGAACATTAACCAGTGCGCTTATTGTCGTCTAGAGGGTCATTGGCGAGCAAAATGCCCCGTCCTTCAACAATGGTCAAATAATACATTTGGTAATATGGGTAGGCGATCCAGAGGTCGCCCGGGTGTAGGGGGCCCTGGTAGAGGTCAGTTTACACAGGACCCTCAGCAACCTTTCTCGCAGGACAATCATACTCCGAGTGTGGACACCAGGAACATATTTGATCATCCTTCCGCTGCATATTTATCTGAAGAGCTTCCTTTTGATGATATTTTGTTTCGTTAGGATTGCCTGAAGCAGGGTTTGGAACCTACACCTATTCCCGTCAATCAGAAAGGTCCATACGTTGAAATGATGGTGGGAAATAGGAAACATCCGTTTTTGATAGACACTGGAGCAGAGAAGTGTTCCATTGATCATTCACGGGTTCCAAACATTCCACTGTCAGGGCAAACCAATGTTTCTGTAGGGTTTTCTGGTACACCAGTTGTTTGTCCGGTTTCTTTGCCGGTACCCATCTCTTTGGGTCCCTTTACGGACCATTGTCCATTTCTGTTGACTTCGGATTGCGGAGAGAACTTGCTGGGGTTGAATCTGTTAATAGAATTAAATGCAGTGATTTATTGTTCTTCTGATGGCGTACGCTTGACGATTTCACCACAGCAATTTTCTGCCTCGCAATTCTTGACTAGACCTTTGCCTCCAGAATTCATTAATGTACCAGAGAGCTTGTGGGCTGTCGACGACAATGATGTTGGTGTTTTACAGATTAAACCCGTCAGTATAAGATTTCAGTTGAGGGCGAGCGAGCTTTGAAATGCATTGTTTCCGATTTTGTGCATCGCGGAGTGATTGAAGAAATTTCAGGGAGTTTGTGTAACAGTCCAATTTTACCCGTGTACAAGAAAGGCGATAATGCAGTTCCATTCCGTTTCATAATTGATTTACGTGCCATTAATAAAGTTGTGGCACCACAATTTCCAATTGTGCCTGATGTAACGACAATCCTAACCATGATTCCAGCTACAGCTACTTACTTTAGTTTTGTGGACCTAAAGAATGCTCTCTTTAGTATTCCTATACACAACGATAGTAGATATTTGTTCACGTTCACCTTAGGGGGACGCTCGTTCACATTTACTTGTGCACCTCAAGGGTACACAGAGAGTCCTAGCATTTATAGTAGGGCTTTGAAAGAACAACTTGATACCCTTGAATTGCCCTCTACCTGTACTTTGCTTCAGTACGTTGATGATTTGCTTCTAGCTGCTGACTCTGAGAGTGGCTGTAAGGAGGGCATTGTGTTATTACTTATCCATCTAGCTAAGCATGGTCACAAAGCTTAGCTTAAAAAATGTCAATATTGTTGTCAGGAGGTCGCCTATTTAGGCTATCTCCTGTCAAAGGAGGGAAGAAGATTGACACCTGAAAGAATAAAACACATTTCTGGCATGTCTGTCCCAAATACACAGAAGGAAGTTAGAGCCTTGATAGGTATGGCTTCTTACTGTAGGTTGTGGATCCCAAATTTTTTACTAGTGATCAAACCGATGTTGGCTTTGACAAAGAAGGCCATTTCTTCGCCATTGCCATGGAACGCGGTACACCAGCAATCGTTTGACTTGCTTAAGACTGCATTATGCTCTGCTCCAGTTTTGGGCACCCAAACTATGAAATGGCCTTTGTGTTGTTTGTGCATGAATGTGATGGATGTGCTTTGGCTGTATTAACGCAGGAACATGGAGGGAAGAATAGGCCGTGCGGTTACTTTTCTTCCGCCCTTGATCCTGTAGCATGCGCTTTGCCAAGATGTTTGCGAGCTGTCGCTGCTGCTGCCACGTCTGTAAAACAGAGTGAGGGAATGGTCCTAGGCCATGATCTAACCCTTATGGTGCCTCACTCTGTAGATGTTCTACTGAACCGAACTCAAACGCAACACCTCACTTCTGCACGGTTGACAAGATATGAATTGATCTTGTTTGCTCTTCACATTCAAATTAAGAGGTGTTGTGTTCTTAATCCAGCTGAACTCCTACCTTTCCCGCAAGATACTACTTGCGGCAATGAAGTGCCACATGATTGTTTGTATACGACCGAACAAATGACAAAGGGTAGAATTGATTTGAAAGATACTCCATTGGATAACCCGCAAGGAGAGCTGTTTTGTGACGGCTCCTGCTTCAAACTTCCGGATGGTATATCCACAGTTGCTTATGCGATCACTACATTGAGCACGGTTGTGGAAACTAAGAGAATCACGCATAATTCTGTGCAGGCCGCAGAGATTATAGCATTGACCCGAGCTTGCGAACTTCCCGAAGGGCTTGCAGTAAATACATATACTGATAGTCAGTATGCCTTTGGGGTGGTTCACAACTTTGGGAGACTTTGGTTAGAGAGAGGGTTCCTAACTTCGCATGGCACCAAAATTCAACATGGCTCCCTAATAGTGCAACTGCTCTCAGCGCTTGCACTCCCTACTCGGTTAGCAGTTATGAAATGTGCAGCACATCGAAAGATTACAGATGATATAGGGAAAGGGAATGCTTTTGCTGATCAGATAGCTAGGCAAACTGCTACCGATCTCCTTACGGAGATGTATGTCTCAAGGGAGTCTGTAGATGCTTATGCAATGGATGAGGGTGTTGGGTCTGTACGGAATATCCAAGCTGATGCCACGTTAGAAGAATCCAAAAGGTGGGCTGAAGGCTTGGAGAAACTTGATGATGACGGGTGTTGGGTGGACATAGTAGAAGGGAAATGGCTACTCTCCGACGCATATGTCATGATGATGGTCATCATGGCCCATGGTCCTACGCATGTATGTGCCCAGAAGATGACAAAAATGTTATAGAAAGTTTGGGTAAATGACAAAATTTCGAAAATTGCCCAGCGCTACGTCCGGGAGTGCATGATTTGCCTGCAACACAATGTGGGAAAGGGGACAGTAACTCCAAGGAGTAGTTTTGGTCCACCCTCTGTCTCCTTTGAAGTGATCCACTTTGATTTTATTGAAATGGAACGATGCGATAATAAGAAATATGTACTGGTGGTTATCTCTGCTTTTAGTAAATGGGTTGAGGCTTTCCCTGTTAAAGATGCTACAGCTATGACTACTGCAAAAATCATGTTAAAGGACTACTTCCCGTGGTTCGGTTTGCCAAGAGTTATCTGGTCGGACAATGGTCCACATTTTGTCGCTGCTGTAGTTCTGCAGATATGCACGGCATTACGAATTGACAAACGGTTCCATTCGGCCAGACATGCTCAGAGCGCCGGACTAGTAGAAAGACACAACGGTATCATCAAGAACAAGCTCGCTAATACGTGTGCTGGCACCAAACTAAAATGGCCGGACGACTTACTGATTGTGTTGTTATCCATGCGCACAACGCCTCAAACTAAGACTGGGCTCTCTCCATTTGAGGTGGTAATGGGGAGACCTGCCAATATTTTGAACCTTCCTATATGTAACTCATTAAGAAATGTTGAAAGTATATTACTTTCAGATTATTGTAGCCAGTTGACTAAAAACCTGTATTTGATTTATCACCAGGTTTCGAGAAGCTTTACCTGTGCGATACGAGGGCCCGGGCCACAGCATACGGCCTGGAAGTTGGGTGCTCGTCAAATCTTTCGAGCGCTCCTCTTGCCTTGCGCCTCGCTGGCGTGGGCCATTCCAAGTCCTGTTGGTCACCCAGACAGCGGTGCAGGTCGTTGGGAGAAAGAACTGGATTCACGCGTCCCACGTCAAGAAACGTCCTCACCCTGTGCCACATGTTACAGAAGAAACAGAACCCCTCGCTGACACTGCAACCAACGATCCCAAAGCAGTAAGTAGCACTGAGAGTGTGTCGTAGAATCTCTCTGAGCCCGTGAGGCTTGGGGAAGCTGCCATTTTGTCTCCACGCTCTCCACAAATTTTGCATCCGGAAACTGCTATTTCGAATTCGGCACCTTAACTTGCTTCAGACACATTGCTTCCAGCAGAAAGTAACGACATATTGTTTCCGGATCAATCAGTACCGGGAAAAGTAAGGTACAATCTACGACCACGAAAATAGACTTACGGCACGTTTTGCTGTGCATCTGATAGACTTACGGTACGGTCCGGCTGTGCATCTGATAGACTTACGGCACGGTTCGGCTGTGCATCTGATAGACTTACGGCACGGTTCGGCTGTGCATTTGAAGAAGAAAAGGATCATCGAGGGCTTGTTTTTGCCCAAATTTGAGAAAGGGGATTCTGTTGGCGAGGGTTGTGGAAGGACTAAGAAATCGCTCGACCGAGAGGTCGCCAGCAACAAACTTGGGGGCATCCATTTGAAGACTACAATGCCTGCTACCGCTACCGCTCCTATGGGACTTGTAAATAAGGGGGTGACCAACCGGGACGATGGACAAAATGACTGGGCCCCGAAAATGTATTGCTGTATTTTTATAATGATATTTGGGTTTTTAATAGCCGCTGCCTTAGGATTGTGGTACCTCGAGGAAACTCACTCTTTAGAACTTTTGTTGCCTACTAAAAGTGCACCCATTGTTCCTACTCCCTTTGTACATTTGCATACTCTATCCCCTAGGGATTCTCAGCACAGACAAAGGTACCACAATAACACTTTAATGCTTATCATGAATGCTACGCATGCCGTTTTTAATAAATCTAACTGTTGGGTCTGCTCACATTTACCGCAACACGGGGATAAGGGGCTGGGTTGGTATATTCATCCTTTACCTTTGACAACTGCTTGCTATGCTTCTCTTAAAGCACTGTTCTTTGGCCGATGGAATGATAGCATCTCAGGGAACTTTGATGGCACCAATTTGAAAAGTTTTGAGAAACGTGTTTTGACTCCCCAGGGATGCTCGCTTTTCGCAAATAGGAGTAAACCGAATGTTGCTTCTATTAGGCCTTCTGATAAACTGTCTCGTCCTTTCCAATCTTTGATTTCCTTTAAGATGGCTCCAATAGGCAATAAGGACGGCATGCCTCCTTCTTACACTGGTAGCCATAGCCCAGATTCAGTCTCTTTTTGCATACAGAGGAATGGAACTCAGTCAATGGGAAATTTTCTAGGTTGTGCCAATGTTGCAAATTTGACTGGGGAAAACAGACCTTTGTATGTAGGCAAACCTGTCTACTTTGTCTGCGATAATGTAGCATTCCCATGGTTGCCCAGGGATTGGCAGGGAACCTGTTATTTAGGGATCCTGTTACCTCGGGTGTTTATAGCTAGTACAAGAGAAGTTTCAAAGGCTCGTCCATGGCGGGACGAGAATGGTGACACCCCAGCACAAATCTTGGGAGATATAGCTAAATCAGTTGTGCCATTTGGGGGCAGATAGCGAATTCAGAAGATATCAGAAAACTAGCAAGAGTACTGGAGAGAACCATCAACCGGACCACGGACATACTCTATAATATGACGTTCGAACAGAAGGCGATAAGATTAGTAGCACTTCAAAACCGAATGGCATTAGATGTCATTCTGGCTGAGCGTGGTGGAGTGTGTTAATTACGGGGGTCAGCTTGCTGTGTTTTCGCACCAGATTCCTCCCCAACTAGCTTCAAGGCAATACAGAATCTGCACGTCCTTAGTTCCGAAGTGCATGTTCCCGAGGGAAACTGGGATCTAAACGCTCGGTTCTGGGGCTTCTTGCGATCCTGGGGTTGGAAGGTACTTTCGGTCTTGCTAATTATTTTAGCAGGTGCCGAATTCGAAATTACTTTGTTGCTGTATTCAGTGTCTACCTGGTATGTGTTCGATGCTAGGGGGATGTTGTGCACAAGCAATAGGTTCGATAGGACATAAAGTGTATGCCCCGGATAAAACTTCCAAAGAATATGTGTTGAAAGATATTTTAGCAAATGACCTAATGGCAATAGATATTTCCGATAGTGATTCAGGGTGCATGGACGATGATGCATGGAGTTATTTGCAAGGAGATCCAAAGTAGTTTTTAGCACATGGCATAGGCCAAAAGGAGGGTTTGTCAAAAGAGAAATCATACTGTGCCTCCTATTGCAATAAATATATTAATATTGGCCTACGCCAAGCTGCTCGAAAATCGCTTGCGAAAGAATCCGTGTTGCAAGGTCCTGACCTTAAATCAATGAAACTAATCTACAAGCATATGTTGAAACAATGTATTCAAATACTGAACGTAGAACATCTTTTTAACTACATTGTATTAATGTTCGAGAAGGCCTGCATGGAAAATCTTAGAATACACAGTTATTGCATAGGCTTGTTGATACATGTATTAAAGGCAAACCAGTTATATGCGGTTGTTCGAGACTTGGCACGAACCCTAGATTGGTGATGTATTAAATGGAATATTAACCCGAAGTGGGGCTGGACATCGTGCCCACCAAGTGTATAAAAAGCGAATGCATTCTGATGTACAAGGTCTCTCACTGAACACACTGAACCACGCTGGAGTTCGTTGTGTTGTACTGAGGGAGGATAGCTATCTGACTTTGCTCTGTTTTTGTAACTGGATTCAGTATAAAATAAAGTACTTTGTATGTTCCTTTGTAACCCGTGTTCGGTGTATTTCCTTTTGGGATACTCAGCCTCGATATTTTGATTTTGTTTTCACAATATTTTCAGGGGCGAGTGAGCACTTTCAAAGGCCTGATGCTGAAGAAGGGAACATTGAGGGTGAGGTTTAGGATTGACAGCAAAGACTTTGATGGCCCATCCATAATTCCCGGAATATATTACCAACCAGAGAAGCCAAAACCCTGCAGATCTTTCATATTTGTAAATATTCTTGATCCCTGACCCCTATAGGATCAACTAAGGGTGTCAAGTCGGGGTATCTGATTGGAGAATCCAGATGGATCAATGTGAAACTGAAGGACCTCAACAGCAAAGAATGACATGACCACATCCAAGAAAAACCCCCAAAACCGCCAGGAAAGAGGTGCATGCTGCTATAAATCCCAAAAACTGAGCGTGACTGTTTCTGCTAGGAAGGCTGCCCAATCAAAGGTGAACGGAAAGGGAAGACGGACTGGGTGCCACGGTCCGCAGAAAGCTGGCACCGTTTTCTGGCACCCTAAACCCCATCCCTATGGGCCATAGTCAGAACCTAATCCGTTTTTTTTCCCCGCAAAAATAAAAATTGGAAGGGAAGTCTCATTTGAGTCCAAATTGTCTGTTTATTCCCAGCCATGACAGGGCTATGGTGGAGAAATGACAGCTCCCTGCAAAGGGGCTCTGTGATAAGACTAGTTCATGATGTCTGGAACATATGGAAACAAAAATGAATTTATGATAGGTAAAGAATGTGTACATTCTGGTACAGCGGGTAGTATAGCTCAGTGGCAAGGCCCAGAGCAACACAGGTTCGAATCCCGGGTCCGTGCTTAGAAACCTCTTCTGTATTAAGCGAGTTATAAATAACCAATTATAATCAGGGAAACGGGGGCGGGAGGGGAGCTAAAAATGGACACAGTTCTAGTGAGCTAGGTGGACCACAGCATTACTGTCTAAACATCCATTAAAGACTATCGCGTTTAGAGTGGTCCAGCCTTGGGCCTCCCGCTGCTCATGGGTGCAAGTCTGTATGCGTTCACTGAAAGTTTTAGGGGTGTTGCCTCATAGCGCCTGGCACTCGTATTATGTCTTAGTTTATACAGAAGGAATCGTTGTGCGGTGTGTCTATTTTGCAATTTATAAAATGTTACATTAGAAAAATGGCCAGGAAGTGAGGCACCATCGCACTTACTATGCAGAGCCGCGGGGCAGCGTTCAATGTTCTGTACAGCAGACTCCTTAGACCTGAAATGGAAATAAAACAGAGGTGAGTGTCTGATACTGAGTGTTCTGGCATGACTCAGGGCTGTACTTGTTTTAGCGGCGCACAGAATTTGGTGTGCTGCGGATATTCAGGGTTGTACTGGGTGTGCTTGCGTGCCAATATGCCCACCCTGTAGATATTTAGGTCCGTATGTTGAATGATCAGGTGTGTGGTACGGTGGCGTGACCGATGTTCAGGATTGGAATGAGTGTGGTTGTGTGTTGTACAGGGGGCGTGACCGATGTTCAGGATTGGAATGAGTGTGGTCATATATCGACACTCACTGTGCAGTGGATATTCAGGGCTGCGCGTGGTGAAGCGGTGCAGAGATTTTGGTGTGCAGTGGATATTCAGGGCTGCACGTGGTTGATCAGCACTGAAACCCGGTGTGCTGTGGGTATTCAGATTTGTGCTAACAGTGGTCAGAAGCCAGGTCTGAGGTGGATAGCCAAGGCTGTATGGAGTACGAGGCGAGGTTGGAGGCAGATAATGTGTGTGCTGTGAGTATCCAGCGCTATAATGGGGTTGTTGTTATGTTGTTGCTTGATATTTCATTATTCAAGTCTGAATGTTTTGGAGGTAGCGAGGAGAATGGGTGGGACAGGGAGAAGGAAAGGTGCAATATAGTGCTACACTGGTTGCTTGCGTGCTGATTTATGCCACGGTTGATCATCTCAATGAATGAGGGAGAAGAAGAGAATGGGTGGTGGTGAGGTTATGCAATGAGGGTGCAGTGCACAAGATCAGTGGAAGTGTGCCAAATGTTCTGTACAGGGGTCTCAGACCCAAATATGCCTCAAAGCCCCAATTCACTAAGTGGGATAAATGGATGTGTTCAGATGCAGACACCTAAAGCTTCTCCAGACAGGGAGAAAGAGATAAGGCCTGAGTGGGTGTTAACCCTCAAACAGGTTAGTGGACCTGGCCTGGAGTTCACACATTTGCAAATGCTGCTTGATGGGTCTGTCGAATATTTGATGCCTACCGTCCTTTCTACTAATGGAAGCTTGGTGAGTGCAGCGCAACTCTGGGTGTACGCTGGGGGAGCTGGACTTTAGGCACAATGCACAGGGGCATGCACTTAGAGTGCAAGAGGTTCTGGGACTTCTCATGTTTCAGATAATCTGAACTGGTGTATGGAACTCCCCTCTGGACGTCCAACATGATGCTTGGCTGCAGGAGTGGGCGGGGCATTCTGTGATTTTCACGCGTAACTCAGATGGAAAATATAGGCCCTTAGCATTTAAGGCCTTGAAGGAGGGGGCATCTAGGATGCCCAATTCCCAGATCAAGGAATAACCTACCTTTCTCGGATAGCCACACATCGCCCATCGGCCCAGCCGCAGTAGGGGTCCATCGCCATGGTGCAGCTATTGCAGGTTTTCCCGTACACGTCGCACCATTCTAGAGGCACCTCCACGACTTCATGGGAAGTGGTGACGTACAGACGTTTCTGATGCAGGAAAACCAAGGAGAAGGCCGTCAATAAGAAAAAGTAAGGAACAAACCCCTCAAAGTACAACAGCAGAGATATGGTGCTATGCCAATTCCTCATATTTAACTCGCTGACAATGAATGTACCTTAATGCTGCTGCTACTTTAGTGTCCAAAAAGTGTTGTTCCCCTTCAGTTTCATATTTTAAATTCAAATGCCCCCTTTACCGTTATCTTTTGTGCTATTAATTGCCATGAATTAATTTAGGCCAAAGGAAAGATACCGTTAAAAAAGCAGTTTGACCAAAGGAGCAGAAGATACCTGTCGCTCCTTTGTGTACTGCAAGAGACCGCCTTTGGGGGAGTAGCTATGTTTATTTCACCTCTGGATCACACAAGTGTGTGCTACACTGCATTGCTACTTTGCGCTGACATCTTGAGGAGTGTATGGGTGAGCGCTGCTTATCCCATGCTGATCATGTGCCAGGTGCCATGGGTGAGCGCTGCTTATCCCATGCTGATCATGTGCCAGGTGCCATGGGTGAGCGCTGCTTAACCCATGCTGATCATGTGCCAGGTGCCATGGGGTGAGCGCTGCTTAACCCATGCTGATCATGTGCCAGGCTTAACCCATGCTGATCATATGCCAGGTGCCATGGGTGAGCGCTGCTTATCCCATGCTGATCATGTGCCAGGTGCCATGGGTGAGCGCTGCTTAACCCATGCTGATCATGTGCCAGGTGCCATGGGTGAGCGCTGCTTATCCCATGCTGATCATGTGCCAGGTGCCATGGGTGAGCGCTGCTTATCCCATGCTGATCAGGTGCCATGGGTGAGCGCCGCTTATCCCATGCTGATCAGGTGCCATGGGTGAGCGCTGCTTATCCCATGCTGATCAGGTGCCATGGGTGAGCGCTGCTTATCCCATGCTGATCATGTGCCAGGCGCCACGGTGTGGAGGCTGGCACAGCAGCAGGTAGAGGGGCGTTACACATCTGCAGGAGGTTGGCCAGACTGATGTGGCAGCATGAAGACGGATAGTGCAAATACTCGAGGGGACAAGTGGGTTGGATCAGAGGGTTTCCAATTGTATGCTGAGCTCCCCCCTTGAGAATAATTTTGGGGATCCTACAAAATCCTAGACCTGCTCATATTTTCATTTAAAAGCAATTCGTCTCCTCCCTTTGAAAAGATTAAAAAGAGTCTCATGCCCTTCCCCACTCTGAATAGGGGCATACCCACAGATTGAAGACCA
This sequence comes from Ambystoma mexicanum, assembly GCF_040938575.1. Lineage (NCBI taxonomy): Eukaryota > Metazoa > Chordata > Amphibia > Caudata > Ambystomatidae > Ambystoma > Ambystoma mexicanum. The sequence goes on along the minus strand of NC_090934.1, from coordinate 1,221,503,042 downwards.
CTGGGTTAGAGGATGGCATAGCAGGACAGAAGGTTACAAGTCTCCAGGCGGATGGGGGAGGCTGAGACAGCAGCATGTAACGGGGGGTACAAGCCCGGGGGTACAAGTCTCCAGGGTGGATGGGGGAGGCTGAAAGCAGCATGGAACAGGGAGGTGCAAGTCTCTAGGGTGGATGGGGGAGGCTGAGACAGCAGCATGGAACAGGGAGGTGCAAGTCTCCAGGGTGGATGGGGGGAGGCTGACAGCAGCATGGAACAGGGAGGTACAAGTCTCCAGGGTGGATGGGGAGGCTGAGACAGCAGCATGGAACAGGGAGGTACAAGTCTCCAGGGTGGATGGGGGAGGCTGAGACAGCAGCTGCTGCAGCATGGAACAGGGAGGTACAAGTCTCTAGGGTGGACAGGGAAGGCTGACAGCAGCATGGAACAGGGAAGTACAAGTCTGCAGGGTGGACGGGGAAAGCTGACAGCAGCATGGAACAGGGAGGTGCAAGTCTCTAGGGTGGATGAGGGAGGCTGAGACAGCAGCATGGAACAGGGAGGTGCAAGTCTCCAGGGTGGATGGGGGGAGGCTGACAGCAGCATGGAACAGGGAGGTACAAGTCTCCAGGGTGGATGGGGAGGCTGAGACAGCAGCATGGAACAGGGAGGTACAAGTCTCCAGGGTGGATGGGGGAGGCTGAGACAGCAGCTGCTGCAGCATGGAACAGGCAGGTACAAGTCTCTAGGGTGGACAGGGAAGGCTGACGGCAGCATGGAACAGGGAGGTACAAGTCTCCAGGGTGGACGGGGAAAGCTGACAGCAGCATGGAACAGGGAGGTACAAGTCTCCAGGGTGGAAGGGGGGGCTGACAGCAGCATGGAACAGAGAAGGACAAGTCTCCAGGCTATATGGGGGAGGCCGAGACATCAGCATGGAACAGGGAGGTACAAGTCTCCAAGGTGGATGGGGGAGCTGAGGCAGCAGAATGGAACAGGGAGGTACAAGTCTACAGGGTAGATGGGGGAGACAGAGACAGCATCATGGAACAGGGAGGGGGTATGGAAGAACTCTGCTGGTGTACTTGCGCGTTCTCAATGTCACTGGGTCTAGTACAATCGTTGTTTTGTTCTCCCCTGTTCCCCTTCCCTTGCCTTGTCGCGCTCTGAAACACTTGTGTACAAGCGCAATAGAAATAAAATATCAATATGCATGAATAAACTCCATCCTTGCACCTGAGAAAATACACTCTACTCCTACGTCCATGACATGCTATACCACATAGATGATTGGTTAATATCGACTTCCTAACACCATGTTGAATACTCCCATGCGCCCATTCCAATCACTTTTCATGGTTCTAGATGTGCTTATTGGCCATGAGCTGCGACCTAGATGGCTGTTGCGTGTTAATCCTGCTGCACCACTTGATGTAGCCTTCCTTGCTGATATTCATGGTAACATCAGGAATTGTTTTGAAGTTAGGGAAGGCTCAGTGTCGCCGGCAAGCGCTTTGTGGGAAGCATCTATAGTATTCATACATGGGATGGCAACCTAAAGACATGTAAGCAGCAGAGACTGGTTTGAGGTCTTTGGAGAGGCAGTACGGTGTCCGCTGTCTCAATCTCTTCCAGCCAACATTAAAGACACCCTGGATACTTTTCACAGGGCTGCAGAAATGGAGGCCAAATATCTTTCTGTTCTTGCTGTGGCCTGGCGCTAGAGTGAGGCATAGACTTGTGTAATCACCAGCCTTCGTGACGAGGCAAGAAAAGAGAGGAACTGTAATTTCAGCTGTACGAAACAAGGAGGGTAAGATATGTACGAAAAGATCCGATAGAGTAGATGATTTTTTGATTTCTACTAAATTATGAAATTACTTTTTTTTTTTTTTTTTTTTTTTTTTAAATCGCACTTCATGCTGGATTCTGGCTTCCAAGCGCAGGACCAGCTTTTGAACTGTGCTGCTCAGCACCATCTTGCTCCCAAGATGAGCATGTTGCCCCTGAGCTATCCTCCCGGCCGGCCCTCTTTATCAACCAAAAAAATACCAATACTGAAGATGATAATTTAGCCTTCTTTGGTGCTCTCTTGGTTTTGGGATTGTGCTGCACAATTAAAATGGCCACTTACAACCGACGAACTACTTTGTGCGTTAGATGGCCACCCTACTGGTGAAGACCTAGGATTCAATGGGTTGGTTCCTGAGTTTTATAATAAATACGTAGTATACTAGTCCCATACCTCCTGAAGCTCGGAGAAGAAGCTACATTAGTGTGGAAAACTACCATCAACACTTAGGGAAGTGATCAATACTCTACTTCCAAAATCCAATAAACCAATGGATCCAAATGGGTCCTACCGTCCACTCTCTAATATCAAAGAAGAAGGTAATATTTCTGTGAGAGCCCTAGGTACGTGACTTTCACAATTTATGCCCAATATGGCGTCATACCTGGCTGCTCAATGGTGCTTTACCTAGGTCGGCTTTTCATGATCTTTTCACAGATAAATCCAAATATTGATTCTTTACAGCTGCTCGAGATGCCGAAAAGGCATGTGATTCCGTTAACTTGAACTTTTCTCTTCAGACTGATGGAATAATGTGCCAGGCTTTACTTTAGATCTTGCAATAAACTGTACTACTAGGTCCGGTCGCATGAGAATGTGTTGCTGATTCAGTGACGTCATTTGGAAAAGGGCACCAGATAGGGTTGCCCACTGTCACCAGTGCAATTTCCATTTGCAGATATGACAAAACAGAAATATTCTCAATGGAGAGGGCCTCCGGATTGGCAGCACTTTTGAGATTATTGCTCTGGTTGTAAATGACAATAACTTGGAGCCAAAATTGGGAGATCTATATCTTTTTTTAGATCGCACTCTAGGGCTTTGTACTAATCGAAAAAAATACACACTTAACAAAGGCACAGATGGCATCCAAATTTTACACATAACATACCTGGTCTTTCTTTAAAGTTAATTATATAATTTATTATAGGTTACCTGCAAACTTTAATCACCATACCATATAATTAACAAAGCACATTGTTACTGCAATATTCGCAGGGTAGAAAAAATAATGAAATATGCACAGAAAAGTGAAGTACGGTACCTAGACATAAATCACCACACTACATTCCCGGAAGTATAATGGAAATTAAACAAAAGGACGTTCAAATCTTCAAATAGAAACAATATAAAACCCTTAAAAAGTGCGGATATACATGTTTCATCTCCCACCGATATATATCTACTAAAATGGGTCTTTTTCAGGGTGAAATCTCCCCTTTAATAAGATTTCAAATTGCATTCCAAACATCAGTATGCAACCAAGAATATTATATGCTTCGTTTCCTACGAATATAATGAAAACCAAATACCGCCTTAGGAGCTTTTCTTTTTTTTTATTCCATTATTTACAAACCATATTAAACGGTGTTTACACTGTAATATGTACTTATTATGTTGCAAAATATTAAATAGGGTGCAACTAACATAATAGTCAAGTAACATTGTTTTAACCAGTCCACTGTATGATAAAGCATACATTCTCAACGCTTAGGTCCAATTGATCTACTTATATGCATAACAAAAATGGAAGAGAAAAAAAAAAGGAAAAAAAACACATCCACAGTGCGTCTCCATTTCTCCATTCTGAGTGTAGTTTTTCAATGCTAGAACTATTCAGACACTTCAACTGGAATAACAAGAGGTTTTTCAACTATGTGATGAGCTTTTCTGACTGAGGCATTAGCAATATTTTGATGGCAGCCGAACTGGATGAAGAGATGGGCACCCGGGCTTATTTAGCTGAGAACTTTCTAAAGGTATGTTAAAAGAAATTGGTTGGAGACTAACACAATTGAAAGGCTTCCCTCTATTGCTGTTAGCTCACAATTATGCATTCGTGTATCTTTGCTTTTTTTGATAGACCGAATGGCAAACAATGTGGAGGATTGGAATAACTTTACCTATGTCACCTAGTTTACAGAGGCAACAATGGTCTTGGAAGCAAGACCACGCAGAGCAACAGAGCTTCGAATCCCGAATCCGCACTTAGAAACCAAACTCAGGTACGGCATTAGCCGCGTGATAAAACAAGTAAATAAATAAATAATGATGCAATGGCATCTGATATAACATCATTATGTGAAACAGTCATCATAGTGAGGTAGATATGTGGTTTTCATTTCTTTTGTAGGAAATCAGAAAATATGGAATACAATACAGTTCACGGACAGTCTACAGGTTCAGCAGCATTGGGGGAAAAATGAAATGCTTAGCCTTTTTACCCTAAGCAAGGTCACCCCCAGTCGGCTGGTTGAGGATAGCCCTCGCCACCCAGTCAATTCTCACCTTGTCGGAGTCCAGCTCCATGGAATGGATCGTGATGTTTGTTTTGAAGGGTCGCATCTCCAGAATGTTAACCACACTCCCATTAAATTCTACTAACTTGTGTATCGCCCCGGACTCTATGGGAAAGATAATTAAAAAAAAGGGGTGCATTAGTTCAGGACCACAGTTAAAGGTTGAGTGGAGGAACATACAATTTATAATTTGGTTATTTATAATGCGCTTAATACCCAGAGGTTTCTAAGCGCGGACCCGGGGACCGAACCTATCTGTCCTGCACACATTGAACCACCAACCCTCCAAGCGAGAGAGGGCGATCCCTCGAAGATCCACAACCACAGACATGGACACAGTAAAGGGGAAGAAAAAACTAAAAATGCCAAGGGGCAAAACAGCGCTGGCACACGTAAGATCCCCCCCACGCCCTCAGTGCTTGATTTGTAAATAAATAAGTGCCAGGGCCCAAATATCTTCCAGGCCCTGAATGTGCACGCTAAGTAGCCCCAACTGCAGGGGCACAGTAAAGCCAGAGTAATAGTGAAACTGGCACATATACATTTGCATGCTAGCCTGGCTGCTGAACCTGTGAGCTGCACCTGGTACCATGGCTGCGCGCCCCACACGCCGAAGCCACCCACCCTTCTGCATCAATGCTGCTAGCCAGCAAGACTGACAAGGGCAGCCTGCTGGCATGACCATCGCATGGGTATTCATGAAACTTGATAACTAGCACAGCAACACTGGTGTGGCTCACACTGCTGTTGTGTGATTTAGGCTGAATGGCATAACATGGCATAACTATAGTTGCCAAAGCATAACATAATACAACTGAGCCCGAGACAATAAGTGGCGGTGATCAGAAACAGGTGCTGGAACTCAGCCCTGGCAAACACCCCTACAAATTAAGCACTGGTCACTCGCCCCTCCACCCGCACCCACGTCCTTTTCCGGAATTCAATTTTCGAGAATAAAAAAACCCTGCATTGTTTACTTATTATACTTGACTGGTGTACAGGTTTTAGCTCAAGGACAGAGAGCCTAGTGGCCTGTGATCATTAGCATCGAATAGCACGCATGCAGCCATAACCCAGCGTCTTCACGCCCTGAAATATGACACAGGTTCCGGGGGAGGGGGAGGGTGCTGGAAGGAAGCTCTGCATGCGTGAGCGCTATCTAAACTGACTGCAAGGCAGCCGTTGGAGATTAAAATAAATTGTAACCGCCAGACCAGAAGGTTCCGGCAATTCGGTCATAAAAAGCGAAAGCGTTCAGTAGAACCACGGGGAGCAGCCATGCGTGATCGAGTGCCCTGGACCCTTCTCTGCTACCATTAAAAAGAAGCAGGCGTTGCTAGGTGGCCTTGAGCTCTCCAAAGTGGGTACATGGAGGGAATTAAGGTATTGAGGCCATGGTACGCATTGGTGATTTATTAAATAATTTGAAAGATATTCTTTTTTATGCTATGCTATTATTTTACTGTTTATTATTTTCACGAAGTGCTGCATACAACGAGCTGGCAGCTTCCGGGCGCTTTGCTTTCCTCCTTTGGAGCAGAAGAAAGAAGGCACTGCTGGTGGAGAGTATGGGAAAGGGGAGAGAAAGAAGGAGAGTGGGCGAGGGTACGGATGAGGAACTGAGCCTAGGGCCATGGTTCAACAATTACCTGCAAGCAACATTGATATCGACCCACACCTCTAGTCCCTAATGTTTTGGACTTCAACTCCCAAAAACCCTAGCCAGCATAGTGTGTGGTGAGGGATTATGGGACGCGGCCAAAACCTCTGGAGATCCGCCGGTTGCAGACCCCTGCCGGCGGCCTAGGCACTACACGGCGCATAGCCTTCCTACGATCACGCCTCGGAGCACTGCCTTCATGCATGCCTGCAACCGCCCCTCCTACAAGCAGAGTGCTGGACCCCTAAGTAGTGCCTCTTGTGTCCTCCAGCACAGCGCTACCCCTCCTAAAAGAGCAGCATCACATACATAATGGCATACATGTTGCATTGTCACCTGCCCGGAGTGGCTCAGATTCTACCCGTGTGTGCAGTGCCACACCACTAGCTTATCTACATGCCTGGCATCATGCATGCAATGATGCCTTCCTTGTCGCTAGACAACCTGTGCTACGCCTGCGATTCCACCATCTCTGTGCTATGCTTATGCTCAGGGGCAACGTGCTCGCCTTGGAAGCAAGACGACACGGAGCACCACAGGTTCGATCCCCGGGTCCGCGCTTTGAAACCTCTGGGTATTAAGCGCGTTATAAATAACCTATCATATAATGTTTCTCCCTCCGCCCTGGGTATCACCAACTATTGCATTAGAGTACATCTAGGGAGAAATGGCATATGAGGAGGGGCAGACCGGTTGTGGGTTTGTTTGGTTATTTACCCACCCATTGACTGCCCATGGCCATGCTAATCCCGATATGCCAGTGATTTTTGTCTTCGCAGAGTTCATGACTTAATTGGAGCTGTGTACGTGCTACTGGTGTAATAAACATGTCTTAACTAGGTCTGCCTTCAGCCACTCAATGTAAAAGCACTGTGCGTGTCCTTCACTGAAGTCCTGTTAAAAGCAAGTAGGGGCAAAGCCAGCCGTTTTGGATTGTGTGCAAGTATTGGGCATTTGCCAGGCACTGCTATTATTTGTCCAGGCACTGGCACTGTTTTGCAGCTGCTACCGTCGATAGCCAGTTAATAACACTATGGCAGTTCCAGGCAAATGCCTTTCCCATGACTACACAAAAGCCCAAACCGTTTGCATTGCCAATGCTTCTTGAGAAGCGATTTTGTATTGCTAACCTTGAGAGCTCATCACAAAGAAAAAAAGGACCAAAGCAAAGAAGTGTTTCCACAAAAGTAAAACGGGTGCAATGATTGCAGACAGCTACATTAACACGTCCTCCAGGGAGACTAACAGAGGAAGACAGAGCAACACGTGTGACCAGGACCACAGAGTAGCCAGTCTACACCACCTCTAGGGTTACTATGCCACCATGAACAGAAAAAGAAAGGCTTTCCGACATGTCCACATCTCTCACGCCCTAAATAGAGAGTCTCAGGAGGATAGCTCAGGGGCAACATGCTCACCTTGGAAGCAAGACGACACGGAGCAACACAGGTTGGATCCCTGGTCCGCACTCAGAAACCTCTGGGTATTAAGCGTGTTATAAAAAACCTATCATATCATGCATCTGCCGAGGTCTTCAGCATCTGTAGAGAACTGAAGATCCCACCAGAATGTGCCACACAGTGGCGTACTAAGCGAGGAGGTCAGGGGGTGCAGCAAGCCCCCCCAGTGGCTCTTTTAAGAGCCAGACCAGAACAATGAGGGTACCATGCAGGAGAACAGTGTTCCTGCTCAGCAACCTAATTGTCCTGGCAGTAGGACACTCTTTCCCGTTTGTGTGACAGTTCGATCTCCGGGCAGCAGAGCGGCTCTCCCAGGGAACTGACACGTTTCACTGTCTCAACAGAGCATTACAATGGGAGCCATTAGGCACTGGTGGGAGGGAGTGGGGACTATTAGCTGTGACTTTTGTCCCTTAAGAAATGCAAATGGGGGTGATCAGAAGTGAGAAGGGTGCATAATGCTTCATGTTTTATGAAATAATGCCTATGGCTTTAAAAACCAAGGGGATGTGCTAGGCTCACATTAATCTGCATGATGCTATTGTGACTATGCATGCAGGTTGGGGAAAATAAAACTGTAGCCATACTCTTATTGCTCAACATATATCTATGATATGAATATATTGTAACATTAGTTTATTATGAATGGCTACTTTTTATTATGAAAGGCTAGTTTATTATGTAATGTGGTTTGCTTCCAAGGCATTGCCATGAATATTATTTAATCACATGAAATTCAAAGCAAAACCTTAATAATTATATGTGTCAACTAAACCTGTCAAGATGTGTTCAGTTGCTTAAATTGCCCACACCCCGGTTTCAACATTTAACCAAAGTGTGTGAACCTCGGCAAATCATTTAATTACACTGTGGGTCATTACGACCCAGGCGGTAAGTACGCCAACTTTACCACCATGGTGTAAACTACATTTACACCATGGTGGATGGCGGATTTACCGCCCCATTCCAAGGTGAGTGGGGCGGTAAATCCCCATTTCCCATTTTACCCTTCCCCATTCCCATTTTTGCCCCATAGGGCATAATGGGAGTGGGGAAGGCGCTAATTACGCCACCGTAAATTACGGTGGCGTAATTAGCACCAAGGCGGTTTAGCGCCATGGATTTTAACGGCTGCTAAAAGCAGCCGTTAAAATCGGAATCAGGCGTTAAGGGTTAACGACGGCGTTAACCCTTAACGCCTGAGTTGTAATGAGGCCCACTGTGTCTTATCTGCAGCTCCGTGATTCACTTCATAGTTTATGTTAATATATCATGCTGTTATTAAAAAAAAAATCATACTGACTATAGAGTTGCTCCATATATGATGATAGTGCAATTTTAGTATTTTACACCAAGTTATTTGCCAATTGTCTTACTTTTGGCAACTTATTTTAAAGTCACTTCCATGGTGCCTCCAAGTATCAAAGACTCATGATACTCTCTGCAATGTCCTTTTCCGTGAAGTCACTTCTATTGGTGCTAGGAGGTGTACATGTATCATATGTGTAATTACTTGGCTAGACTGGCATTTGGGGGCAGCCAGTCTAGCCCTTTCTTACTGTGGCGTGTCTTTCTTTCTGTGCATCCTATCCGGGACAGCAGTGATGCTGTGTGCTCCTACTCACCCTGGCTGCCTGTGTACAGCGGCTGGAGCAGGACATGGACAGCAATATGGGTGTATGCCCCTGCTCTGCACCCTCCTTGCACAATGGAGGGCCTAGCAGGGAGCATGCTCTGTGTCCCACTCCAGGCCGTTGACTTCACTGCAGGCCCAATAAGGGGCAGAGCAGGAGCACACAGCTCCATGTCCCACTCTTTTCTGAATGTTGCAGGGAGAAGGTACCTAGGCAAGTCATCAGACGGGATGCCGCAACGATTGTGTGTTAGTTTAGCAATCATTTTCCAAGGTGCATTTGGGGGGGAAAGTAGCAGGACATTTTCGTTCCCCCCTCCCTTTTGCAATGCTGGATACTCCCCTGCTGCCATAGACTCTTTCCTCACACATACACTGATCAATGACTGCTCTGGGTGCATTGTTGAATAGTAAGGATTTGGAAAAAAGTAAGATCTGATGAGCCTGGTGCCCTGGCCTCCGAGTGTCGGGCTTCAGTCAAATGCTTTCTCTGCTTTCTCTCCGTAACTTCTGTTGAGCAGATTAAAAATGGCTGTGAGAATGAGCACCTCCTCTGACCAAGTATCACCTTGTCCTGCCATCAAAATCAAAGACAAGAGCTCTTCTTTTTCTCCGGCTGCCTTCCAACCCCTCTATCTTGGCAGTATCCCAGAATGACTGAAGACGACCAATATTATCCCCCTTATAAAGAAACCTACTGCTAACTCCCCTGACTTTGACAACCACCATTGGTTTGCCAATACCCCATTCATTGGCAGGGTCCATGAAAAAGATATCCAGCACGCAACTACCGGAGTAAAGATAACTCTGTCTTTTACACAAGCACCAATCTGGCTTCAGACCACCAGAGGAACTGCATCTGTCTTCCTATTCACAAACTCAGCAATGCAGACATCTGTATCCTTCCTGACTTAAAGCTGAACTCGACAAAGGGAACCACCAAAAAGAGCCTTCTCCAATGTCTGGATTCCTCAATGGGCATTTCATGTTCCACATTCCGTAGCATCACCTCCTTTCTGCAGAACACACTATTGTTTTTATTTTTTTATTAAGTGTATTTGGTTTATTAAAAACCTTTCACAATCAGCAAAGCATTTCATTTCGTAAAGAGATCTGTCATAACAAAATCAACATCGAACAAGTACAAAGCAGCGGTCAAAAGTAGAAAAAAACTAGAAAGTCCAGAATAGGCTAAACTAAATCTAAAAAACCGTTCACATTCGAGCGGGATACTTAAAATAAGTTTTGTTTTTCAAAAATGTAATAAAGATAAAAATTTGGATTAATGATTCACAGTAAAAGATGAACATTATACACTATGCATCCTTTTGACCATTCAATTCACTATTTACGATGTGTTTCCTTCAATCGGTATGGTCTAGCCTTTTAAGGGTGTTTTCTAGAAATTTGACAGTTACAAAGTTTATTTTTGGAGATTGGCAAGCATAAATTATACTCCACCATTTCTCTGCATCTAGGCCACATAAATCAGTGATATTACTAGTTAGGTACAAATTTCGCAGGTCTCTCAGTTTAGTGCAGAATAACACTAAGTGATTTAATGATTCTTCACTTCTTTTGCACAATCTGCACTTTGTGCATATCTTTTCTTTAGTGTATCTTGCCTTTGTTGTTTTGTTTTGCAAGGTATTCAATCTGAAGCGTAATAACAGATCTCTTTGTTTGGAATTTGGGAACTTTCTCAAATAGTCTGGTATTATAGTCATCGCACCACAATTGGATTTCAGGAGTGTATGGGTTTTTGACAGAGCTCTTTCCATTTCAGTGTTCGACCAGTCCTCAGCCCAAAGCGCTCTTTTTACAGCTGTTGGATTTTCTGCTAATGTTTGGGTTTTGAGGGCAAATTCTGTCAGAGTTTGTTCATTTTCTCTTTTCCAGTCTTCTACTACTTTTTCTTCGTAGTTATTGAATTTGCCAAATATTTTAAATTGGCGAGGCATCAGATTACTCATTGTTTTTCATTACAACATCAGTTTATTGTAGCGGATGTGTATATATAGCGATGTTAAGCCCAGTTCGTGTCGAATTACCGTCATTGGAGTTGCTTTCGGTAACGGTAAGATGTTTTTCAAAAAGAGACCTTCTAAAGTGGTCCAAAACTTCTCTGGGATATTCATACAAGTTTCTGCTCTGTATATCAACGTTGGAATTACTTTAAGCCTGTAGAATGTTATCACTGGTCGAAGGGAAAATTTACCTTATCTTTTGTTGATGATGTTAGCTTGGGCTGTTAGCTGTTTTGTTTTTATCTTTAACATCCTTTTCAAGGGCTCTTCTTTTTTTATTCCACTTACTTGTATTCCCAGATATCTCATTTCATCACATGATTTTATCCAGGTTTCGTTAACCTTCCATTCTTCATTTTTAGTCTTTTTCCATCTTTTATCACCGAATATTAATATTTCGGTTTTATCTGCATTTATTTCTAGATCATTGTTTTCTATATATTTCTCAACCTGATTTAGAGCTCTTTGTAGACCAATTTGTGTGTGATCTAAAATTATCAGGTCGTCAGTATAAAGCAGATGGTTGACCGGTCTGTAGTTTAGTTTAGGTAGAAAAGTCCTGCTGTTTTCGAGGCAGTATTGCAAGTCTTCGATGTAAAAGCAGAACAAAGTAGCTGCTAACGGGCATCCCTGTTTAAGGCCTTTTGTTGTTTTTATATCCTTGGATAGATTGCCGCCTTGATCTAATTTAACTCTTATTGAGGTTTTGGCGTACAGTTCTTTGATGGCTTTCAAGAGTTCTGTAGGGCAACCTTTATAGGCCAATTTTTCCCAAAGACGGCTTCTTTTCATGCTATCAAATGCTTGCCGTAAATCAATGCTGGCTATATACAGTTTTTGTTTGTTTGTATAGGCTCTTCTTTTCATCAATCCTAGAATCAGGAGATTTAAATTACACCCCACATTTTCAACAAAGCCTGATTGTCTTTTGTCATATGTATTTGAATCCTTGATCCATGTTTTCAGTTGTTTTAACAAGATAGTGGCAAAGATTTTCCCAACACAATCTAGTAGGGCAATTGGCCGATAATTTTTGGGGTCCATCCTGTTACCTTTTTTGAAAATTGGGAAGATGATAGCCGACTTCCATGATTTTGGTATTTGACCCTGCTTCACAATTCTCTTGAAAAGTCTTTCGCAGAAAATTGCCCATTTTTCTGGGTCTTCTTTTAGCACTGTGTTCGATAAGACATCTGGCCCTGGGGCTCTTGATGAGCCTGCTCTCAGAATTAGGGACTTTATCTCCTCCTTATCGAACTGAATTTCCCAGGGACATGTTTTTTCCTCTTTAGTGTTATTTTCCATATCCGTTGTTTCTATCTCATTGAACAATTTTGCAAAGTGCTCTATCCAAACATTTTCGGATATTGGGTTCATGAGCGCTGCTGATGATTGTTTGTCATTTAGCAGGTCCCATAATGTCCTACTATTTGCATTAGACATTGCTTTCTGCATGACTTCTGCACCTTGTTTTAACAATTGTGATTTATGGGCTTTCTGCCAGTTTTTGTATTTTTGTTTTCTTTTTTTGAAACATTTCTTTCATACCTTTGTTCTTTCCATTTTTTAATGCACGTGGATCTTTTCTTAGTAATCTCTTTTGTATCACTACTACTGGATCATATACATGTAATTTTTTGACTCTTGATTTTGTATATTTTCCAGAGCTTTGTCTAAATATCTGTAATGATGTGTCGTATTCTACAGACATTTTTTCTTTAGTTTGCCACTTTTCTAGATTTTCTAATACAGTATCAAAGTCACTTTTTTTCAACCTTAAGCGGTTTAGGCCATGTTCTATCTCTATTTTTACATCCCATATTTGCTTTATTCGAGTTTCCCAATGTGAAAATTCAGCGATAATTGGTTCATGATCGTTGTAATTTGAAGGTGATATCCTGAAGCTTTGAGTTGTCACTAATAATCGTTCGCACACAAACATGTAGTCAAGTGTATTGCTCACATTGCCATTTGACCAGGTCTTTGCTGGCGCTATATCTCCCTTCGTATTACCATTTAATCTGTGCAATCTCCTTGCTTCCATTTCTTCATTCCATACTTTCCCACGTTTGCGTTTTTGATCGGTTTTTTTGATTTGTGTCACTTTGAGTTACTTTATTTTCTTCGAATCAATTTGCGTTGAGGTCGCCACAGATGATGATATTTAGTTCTTTGTATGCTTCTATTTTTTCATCCAAACATTCCATTATTTGGTCTATGAAGCATTCACCTTCGATATTTAAGGGATTCCAGTAGACATTCAGTATTAACATTGTTTGATTGACTTTTGGAGCTTCCAGCTAAAATTGTATAACTGTTGCCTGTATGTACCGGTTAATGTTCATAGATTCAATCACCTTTATTCCTGACCCGTTTTTGGTTAGTGTTAAAAGCGAGCTTCCTTTAGCAGGATTGCATAGCACGGTGAATCCTTCCTTAAATGGGGCTATTTTTAGCCAGGATTCTTGTATGCATATTATATCTAGCTCGTTTAAGGATGGATTGAAATCATTGAAAAGGTGGCGGAAACCTCTGGTGTTCCATCTTCCTATTTTCCATTGGTCAGTGTGGACCTTTATGGGTGGCTACAGTTTTGGTTTAGTAGCAAGAGAGCCAGCTAGCCAATTCCAATATTTCAGGTCCTCCTTTGTTATTTGTTGTGGGTTTGTTGGTTCACCCATTTTTTGATTTCTTCTTATGGTTATTTTTATTTTGTCTAAATGCTCTTTTTCGTACATTTGAGTTTGTTCTTCATTTCCATTTCCCTTCGATATTCTGTTTGGTGGTTGTGTAGTCAATCTTGTTGTGTTTTTACTTCCACCCAAATCACTCTGATCATACTGATAGTTCTCTCTCTGATTTGGCTTTCTATTTTCAATTTTCGATTTGATATGGTGCATTACTTCGTCTTACGAGAATTTTCTCTCGAAAAGCACAGTTTTGTTTTTTTCACTGGTTCCTGGTTCTTCATTGGTGTTTTGGCAATCTACTGGTTCTGAGATCTTAAAGCCCAGTACTCTAAAGTTCTCATAGGCCTCTAGCATAATGGAGGCAAGTATCACCGAGTTCGTCACAATTTCCACCAGATCGACACGCGCTTCATCGGGGAAGCTTACTGTCAATATTTCTTCTGATTTTATTGTTTTCAATTGTGGAATGTATTGTGGAAGTTTCATGACTGCTGATCTATTTAGTATCAGTCCATCCAAATTTCTTGCCATTTTTTTGAGTATTACAACCGTGTTTTTTGGTGGTTTTGGTTTTTGCTTCATCCATTTATGATTTGGGCCAGTAGTACTGGAGTTTCCTTGTTTTTCACTCGGAAGCCATGTCTCCTTTCCTATTTCGTTTTGTTTTGCGTTATTCAAGTTGGGAAGTTGCGCTTTTTTCTGTGAAGAGCATTCCTTCAGTTCATTTAGTTCGGAATATTTGGCTGTGCATTTTTTTAGTTTATCACTTAGGGTTAAGAAATCCTCTTTATCTGACACCCTAGGATCAATGCATACTTCTTTAGCTTCTTATATATTGAAATCCATGATCACTCTTTCCTGTGTTTCATTTGTTTGTACATTTTCATCGTCGTATACCGAGCAATCCAGAAGTTCTTGTATACTTCCATCCTGTGAATTGTCGTCTTTTGAAGACACAGAGACCGTTTGGATCTTTTCTGAGATCAGCTGGGGATGGGTCTCTACAAGTTTGCTGCAGGATACGGTGCTGAGTGGCTCTTCTTCCACTGTGTCTTTTACGTTTCGCAAGAAACTCCTTGACCCGCATATCTTCTTCTTTTCTTTGCTGATCACATTTTTTGTTTTACATGTGCTTTTTTGGCCTTTCTTTTGTGTGTTGTTTGTCTTTACTACTTCTGACTTCTTATTTGCATTAGGATCAAATATTGGAAAAGCACTTGTTGTTACTTTATCTGCATTTTCCGACGATTCTTCGGCAGTCTCAGATGTAGTATTTTGGCCAATTTCATTTTCGGTTTGTGTTGGTTTAGGGGTTAATCTTGCGCTCAGGGGCACAGTGTCGGATACTCCTTGGTCTCCGTGTGATCGGGCTGTGTTGGTTCAGGTCGAATCGCAGATGGAACACGATGGACCTCTCTTTGCTCTTCGCATGTACATGGCCGCATGGAGCTCAGTCTTGGTTGGGGGGCTAAAGTTGTAATAATTTCTTGAATTCCTTCTAAGAAATGATGTTTGTCAGTTTTAGCATCTTGCAGTAAATCAATCAATGTTTTTAGGACCACTCCATCCATTTCTTTCTCTCGGCTTCACTTTTCTTTAATATGGTCCATCACTGATTCCACATAGATCATTTTACTGTTCATTAGGGCAATCATTATCGATTGATCTCGTTGATTTTCGTTTAGAGTTTCATACAGTTTTAAAAAAGGAGCCATAGTTATTGATACAGATGCTATGATTGCTTCCTGTGCCTCTTTTAGCCACCTAACCTCATTTGTTGTTCCATGAGTGGTACCATTTTTGCGTCTTTGTAGGTTTATTCCTTTCTTTCTGTTACTCTCATTTGGACTGTACTCTGATGTGGATGAAGAGTTTTCCTCTGATGACATAGTTTCTTTTGGGCCTTTTTTTGTGTGTGGTAAAAAGTTTTTAATTTGATCTTGTAGTGCTTTTATTTCTAAAGCACGTTGTTTATTTATCTCTCTTTCTTCAAAAGACTTTTGTCTATGATTTTCTGGTTCAGACGTGACTTTGGTTGTCATATCGCTAGTCAAAGGTGCTTTACTAGCTGTAATTGAGAGATTGCCCAGTATATTTTTGGGAGACTTTCTCAGGTGAGTGAATTCGGGGGCGTTTGGGAGCCCAAGACTCATTTTGTACTTTCTCTCCACTTTGTTTTGATGTACTTTCTTTCCGACTTGTTTCATATAGACTTTCCTCTGCATTAGTGATCATAGCATTAGATTTCCCTGGGGTTGAATTTGCTTTCTGTATGTCTATGATCTCTGCTGTGTTGGTTAATAAGTCATCATCTGTTATTTCAGAAGTCACATTTCCTATGAGTGGAGTGTTTCTTTCCTTTAGCACAGTTTTTGAGATGGAGCCTTCATGGGTATTTTTAATCATTTGGGTTTTTCCGCTGTTTGAGGCTTTGCTCGTTTCCAGGAGGGCGGGTTTCCCATTAAAATGCCATCTTAGAGTACCAATCTCAGATGTAGAGTAACACCTTTTTTTTGTCTGTTTCTTCAGGTTTTGTAAACCATAGGATTCCAAACCTTTCTCTTGACCATCATCTACGCCAGTATTCATCTTTTTTATACTGGTGTTTTTTTTTGAAACTTCGATGTGTGTATTTTCGTTTAGTGTTATGAGCACTTTGTTTTTGATCGTTTCATTTGAGAGTGGGGGGAGAGGGTAGCTACCTGATTTATCTCAGAGTTCAATTGTTGAGCCATGTCATGCTTTCCACAGGGGCCCGACTGCCTCGGCCTTTCCGTGGATGCATGCTCTTCGACTTGGCTTATCGCGTCTCCAGGCAACAGGGGGTTAATTCTGCTCTCTGTGCCTGCAGCACGGGGAGCCAGCCCAGACTCCCGGCAGTCTCCTCCCACATCAGGAAGCGAATCTCGCAGCCCCTCACCTTCATGGAGCCCGGCGCTCGCCTCCTCCGGGCCGCTCACCTCCGCCCGCCAAGAGGTTGCGGCAGAGCACAGAGGCTCAACACCTGCGCCCGTTCCATAATTTGCTTCCTCTCACCCGCGGCACTCCGCATGGAGGCTGCTTTCGCCAGCGCTCGCCATTAACTCAGCGTCCGCAGGCGGCTCCTGCACTCCCTTCATCCCGTCTCTCTCACACCACCCCTCTCGCTGGTCGCACTGATCACCAGCCACAGCCACAACGACTGCATGTAACTCGTCGCGGAGGGCGCTGGAGTCAGGGCGGCAACCACACGCCTCCCCAAGACCCACCAGCGACCCGCCAGACGCCATACAAGCACCCGACAACAGTGAGGAGCAGTTATTTGGCGAGATGGGTGAGAACATTTCGTTCATAATCGTCTTACAGACTTTGTTAGAACATAAGTTTGTTGGCAGTTTTTTGCATTGTTTTCCAATGCTTTTTATAGCAGTCTTTGTAGTAGCTGGAATAGATGTAGTGACTAATGATGAAATAAGAGGCTGCTTTTCAGCCAGGGCATCTAATGCATCTAATGCACGTACCTTACTCCGTGTTCTTGGATGCATTTCTCCTGATGTTTCAAGGTCCATTTGTTCACACATCGGCGAACACTCGGCAAACACGCCGCTACGCTCCGCGTCTGTGGGTGGTTCTTATGGGTTCCAATTGTAGAAACAGAGAACAGACTGCAACAGACTCCAGCAGAGAGTATGGGTAACAGAGCTTCTCCTTCTCCTTCACTGCCAAACACTCGGCAAACACACTATCAATGTCAGGTTTGGGAAGGTTCATGTGAATCATTTCCCCGGTGACTTGTAGTGTCCCCTGAGGGTCGGTAGTGTCCCCTTGGCTCTTCAGCAGTTACATAAAACCTCTGGCAGATCTCACTTTGCCTCTTGCTTGCTCTTTCCAAATGTTTTCCGATGCATGCCGATGATGTCAAGCAGACCTTTAATTTTGACGGCAACTCCCCCAACTCTGATCGTATCTCCATATGCTTTTCCAAAACACAAGATCGGATGATAGACAATTAGCTTTGCACTAACATTTCCAAATCGGAGAACCTCTTTCTCAGCACCACCATCCCTATGCACTTCCCATTCATCTGGCCTCAGACATAACCCTCCACTTCCCCCCTCAATAATGCATGCTTAGAACTTGAGGACCACTTTCAGCAAAATGCTATCCACCCACAGACCAATCTAGACCCTCACCAAAAAATCCCATTACCAGTCACAACTTCCAAAATGCATACTCCCCTAGCTGAATTCATGCCACAAACCAGAGTATTCCAGAACCACGGCCCTAGCCGATTTAGACTACTGCAATAGTCTCTACATGCCTATTCCCAAAGGTTAGATTTACATCCTCCAGCTCATTCAAAATAAAGGCTTGCTGATGATCTTGGACCTTAAATCTCAGGAGCACATCATGGCTGCACTCCATTCACTCCACAAGCTCCTTGTCAGGTAGCAGGTCTATGTATAAACTGTGTATCATCCAGTGGAGTTTTATGGTCATTTCATCAAAAAAGATGCAACGAAATGACAATGCGTCGAAAAGTAAAAGAATCGAAATTCTATGTTTTACATTAAAAGTACATATCCATCAAAACTTTTCCATCAAATTCATACGTACTTTTAAATGTAAAAGATAGCATTTCGATGCGTTTATTTTCTACATTAAAACGTTACATGGAGCTGTCCAGGGCTAAAATGTCAGCACTGGCTAGCTCCTTGTACCATTTTAATGTTTTTTTGTATATTGGGTGGGGCGTGGGGGGTTCATGCCCCAGCCCCCCAAACCCACGCCTACCCCCGATGAACCCTAACCTAACTCTTAATCTAATCCTAAATCTAACCCTAGCCCCAACCCTAACCCTAACCCTAATCTAACCCTAGCCCCAACCCTAGCCCTAACCGTACCCTAACCCTTAATCTAACCCTAAATCTAACCCTAAATCTATCACTAGCCCCTAACCCCTAACCCTAACCATCGAAATTAACCATCGAAAATTATTCAATGAATATGCTTTTCGATGGAAAGGCAATTCAATGAATAATTTTCGATGGAAAGGTATTCGATGGAAAGGTGTTAGATGGAAAGACCAGATACCTCCATTGGACCATCTGGAAGAAGGGGACCTAATGAAAAAAACTTTGCATCAAACATTACTGCACTACCAGACACTTCACCACCTGGATCAGGGACACCCTTGCCAGAGCCTTTAGGAAGAAAAAGATATAGAGATGTACCTTCATTCACCCTGCCGCTATCCCTCTTGGATTGGCCTTCTATCTGCCCTCAGCATTAGGAAAACCACCCAAGGTTCTGGAAAACGCATTCCAACTAGGCAGGGCACCTATTCCTTTCCTCTTTGCATTTCGCCTCTGCACTGTCTCGGCATTCCCTTCTGTTCATGGTTGCACCTATACTGATTTGCTGTCATCGAAGGCCTGAATGCTGAAGCACTTTGGTTGCGCTTTACATGAGAAGTGGTGTGGTCACGTCATACCAGCTATCTCCTTCTCTCGCAGGCAAGTCCACATCAATCCCATCAATAATGCTTGCCAGCACCTGCAGGCATCTCAATGTCTCACTGAAGCCACTGGACTCTCCTGGCTGTTCATCCTCTGGAATGCCATCCCACCAACTTGGATGAGGTGTGGGTGGGGGGGGCTAATCTGGGCCGCTGGGAATGGAACCAAATTGTCCCAAAGTTGAGACTCTGGCCCCTTGTGGAGCCACTACATGTGGTAGCAGGAGAATTGGTTCAAACCGCATGCTCATCCACTATGGCACCGTGTACAACACTGGTAAAGAGGAGCATCATGACAACTTAAACCACAATGCCATAGAGTTACTCCAATAACAGGTCCAGAGGCTTAACATGGGGCATCACTCATGCATAGGAAGCCTGGCAGTAGCAGAGGCACATAGGAGCAGGTATGCCAGAGGGCAAACCTTTTGGCACATGGGAGGGCTTCTAGCATTTCACACATGAACTCCACGCTCAGCACAGTACCCTTAATACCTGTGGTTAGAAACAGCACGTTGTAGGGTGTGCTGTCCTCTGCAGTTATCTGGTCCACCACAATTCTGCTGTATTTCTCACGACTATGGAATAGTCTTCTTCTACCGACGGGCGTAATTGCTTGTTCCATCTCGGGATGGTCACTTGCCATCTTGGAGGTTGCAGCAGGAGTCTTCCTTCCTCCTGGCAGGCACTGGGGGGAGGGAAATGAAGTATTAAACAGGAAATACATCTGATGTTCTTCAACCATATCACTTATCCCACCCGTGACAGTTCCCAACCTCCGTTGCATGAAAGAAGGAACAATTCCTGCTACGGCATCAAGCTCTCCGGTTACAACTCCTCTTCATCTACCTCACTGGTCTGTTTAGGCACCCTACTCCCCTTTACTGAAGTACCATCACCTCCCTGGCACCTCATGCTTGCTAGCACAGTGCACATTCCTAGTTCACAGTCATTATTCCCTGATGATGCCTCCTATTGCTGGAAGCAGGGGTGTTGCTAGGTCTGGAAAAGATCCGGAGTATGCTAATTGTGGGACTCTCAGGACTGGGGGATAGCTAGCCTTTTTGGTTGTAACCCCAGAGCTTCTATCCAGGGCTACAAGCAAAAGACCCGGGGCTATAGCCCCTCAAACACCTCCCTCCAGCAATGCCTCTGTCCGGAAGCGGTCACAAGCCTCACTCAGTCCATCCTGCCTACCCGCGCTGATGACCCTCAACAGAACATTTTCATGGTACTGCTTTCACCGTTGGTAACCATTCTTTCCCAGAAGACCGGTCCCCAAGTTTCTCCCGAAGACTGGTCCCAAAATCCAACCTCCCGTACACACAAACTGGTTCCTACGTGATACACTTCCTAAAGAGCCATAAACGACATATCAGAATATGATAGGCATGAAGGCTCACCTCTCCTGGACGGATTCCGGAGGCGACTACATTGCTGGTTCCCTTGAAAGCTGATGTTCGAAACAATCGGTCAATGTCACTCATTGTGTAGACACAAATTGCAGATTCATGCCTGCAGGAACAAGAAAAGCAGAGAAGTTGGTAAACCGTCAGTATCTTAGCCGTTCAAACAGTGCCCTGCAGCATATGACGGAAGCGTGCCACGGCTGCGCATTGTTGGTATCAGGTCAATATACTGTGTACTTTCCATTGTGTTGTGTGCATTGATAAGACCTAGTACAAGTAATTCAGTGCTTCTGTTCCATCAATGTTAAATATCCTGTGATATCCTGTGATGACCTTCTAGTCCATCATCACATTGATAATCTATAGCGACCCGGCCTCGTCCAATCACAGTCCTCCACTTGGGGATTAGAGGGCTGTGGCCAAAATGACAATAAGCAAGAACATATGGGGGCTAGGGGTCGGGAAGAAGGTGAGTGGAGCAGAAACCTCTAGGATCTGGGTGCTGCAGGTGGCCATACAGAAAATGGCATGGAGCACCGAGGGAGATTGTAGTGTGTAAGAGAAGGGGCAATTCAAGAATGAGGGGGTAGGACAGGTCTGAGTCAGATTTAGGAGAGAAGGGCGAGATCAGGATTCACAGGGATGGCATGGGTGGGCTAGGAACAACAAGGTGTCACAGGTGAGTGGAGCGGGTGAGTGGAGAAGCAAAAGAACGAGGAGGCTGAGTGGAGGCAGAATAAAAGTCACATGAAGAAGGGTTTAGTTGGGGGAGTGGTCTATATCCTCATGCGAAATCGCCAAGGGGAATACAGATCTGATGACTTATTCCATTGATGTATTTTCCACTGCAGTGAGATGAAATCTTAAAATGGCCTTGACAAAAAGAAAATTAAAAAAGCATTGGCAAAGCCAACAGTTTTAGCTTTGATACAGGGAGCTGCTTCAGTGTTGCAAGTCTCTTTCCAGGTCCTGGGAATCGTGACTTGAGAAGTGGCCTATATGATGATAGTCAGCAATGGTAAACTATATATAGCAGTTGTCGACAATGGTTGACCATGAGTTGGAAATTATGAGGGATTATTGACTATAACTGGAAATGATCAGCGATGATCTACTATGGTTGGAGATTAGGAATGCTAGAGTGCATGTTGTGACAAATCCAGGTAATTTGTCCCTTATCCCCAAGGTAGGCCCCTGCTGTGAGGCTAGGGAGGTGAGCCCTCTCCGCAACACCCTTCCTAGGGGTTGAGGCAAGTGGGACCTCACCGTGGAAGACTCCCCTTTGGGTACAAGGACTACCGTTCCTGTGAGGAACCCCCTAAACTATTCCGCTTAATGGCATGTATGGGACTATCAGAAATCGAGAACTGTATGAAATCCAGAGATTTGCCTGAAGACAAAGCCACAATATGTCATCACGAACAGGAAAGAGAATCTTTCTCTTTAAGAAGAAACCTCCATTTAACTGAGATGCGTAGACTGGAAGAGGAGGAGCGCTGAGGAGAGGCAAAGCCCCCTGACAGCGTGACCACTGAGAGAAATGGAGCTAAGGAGAGCCACAGAGCCACCGGCTTTCAGTAGTGGTCTGAATGCGAGAGCAAAATGCGTGAGGCCAAGCCTTCACAGGCACTGGAGAGGTGAGTAGACGAGAATCCAAGTCCTGGGAGTGGCAGGACCACCACAGCTTTCTGATGGGTGGTGCATCCATCCAACGATGCTGAAACCATCACGCTGAGCGAACAGCGAGGTGTCTGGTTACCCACAGCCATACCTAGTCGCAGAGACTGAAGAGCTGGACGCTGGGGTAGTTCAAAAGAGCAAACCTGAGGCAAAAAGGAGAACCCGAGTGAGTGCCAGTCTTGCAGACGTTTCCCTGCTCACCCAGAGAGAACGTAAGAACCAAAAGGCCACCAGGGAATTGTTATACAACAGGAACAACACATTCCAGTAAAACTGACAAAATATGGAATAGAAACGTAATGAACTGGAATTGTAACAATGTGAGAAAGAGAATAACAAATAAACCAATAAGAGAGACCATTAAGCCTTTAACACAAATACCCTGGGAAGAGGGGAGAATATCTCATAAAGAAGTGCAAAGTAGAGAATATTACAAAGAGAATCCTATGAGTGAAAAGTGATGGCCAGTAGAGAAAACGCTAAGTAAATCGCCTCAGGAGAGGGAGGAAATAAATTGCCAAGAAATCCTATCCCAGCAGAGAAAATATATGTCAGAGGAATCCAAAAGGCATAGCAGCCTGGATCAAAGGATAAGACAGAGGGCAGTAGTGGATCAATTGAACATTATCCAGAGAAAAGAGAATAACCCAGAAACCTTCTGAAGGAGTTACAAGAACTGGTACAGAAGGTGACAAGAAACGATTTAAAACTATCCTACTAAAACAGCTTCGGAGTGAAGAAGAAACTCTTTGAGAAGAGCCAGTCAGGAGAAGGGAGTCATTCTACTGGCTTCATTTAGTTGATTAGAATGGAGGTTGGATCAGGTAGAATTTGTTTTTGGACAGCTGACGATTTTTATTTGGAGACGTTTTGACGACTGATGAGCTTCTTAGTTATTTATATAGGTAGGGAAACCCCTCATAGCAATACATTTAAGTTTCATTATTTATAAAGTGCCTTAGGCACGGAGGCAAATGGGTGCTAAAATAGATATGATGAAGCAGTGAAGAAAGCAGAAAAAACTAAATAAAAAAAGCACTACAAAGGATACAAGACAAAACAAATCAATTAACAAACTAAAAACATAAGAAAGAAAGTATTAAAACTGAGGCAGAACAGCTAAACGTAATAAAAACAGACAAGCATAAGAGTTCAGGGGCTGGAGGCAGAAATTTGTTATTTAAGTAAAATAAAAGGTTTTCAGTGCTTTCTTAACGGACGCAAGAGAAGTCTCTAATCGCATATGAGAGGGGAGACCGTGCTACACGTGAGGAACAAGAACATTGAAGGAACATCTGCCAGCTCTCTCAAGCTTAACACATGGCACTACTAACAGGTTGCTACGACTAAATCTGAGCACCTGTGTATAATGCTTCAGGCATAGTCTGCTTAAAGTAAGCTGGGCTCTAACAAAGCATTGATTTATAGCCAATAGTTACCAGCCTAAATTGTAGGCGCTTCCTTACTGGCAACCAATGTAATGCCCTTCTGACAGCCGTAACATCTCTGAGCTTTAAGCCAGCCATTATCCTGACTGCATTGTTTTACACTAATTGAGATTTAGGCAGGTTACTCAGAGAGGAGCCTGCCAGAAGACTGCTGCATTAGTCTATTCTTGCTCCTACAATCACACCTGCAAGAATGCAACAGTTACTTTCTGAAATAAATGGTCGAATCCGACTAAGCAGTCTTAAATAGCAGGCTGAAGACTAGTCACAAAATGTGCTTGTTTTTTCATAGACAAAGTTGAGTCCAAGTAAGCACCAAGAGTTTTCACCTTCCGGAGCACCACTTTATGAATCCTGCAATATTAAAATGTTTGTAGAGTGAGGGAAAGTTTGTCCAACCACAAGCAACAACTCAGTTTTGGCCTCATTCAGTGCAAGCCCATCCATGAATGAGATTAAAAATCAATTTAATCCTTGCAGAATCAGCCACCTAATCATCTCTCATTTGTAAAAGAATTTGAGTGTTGTCAGCGTAATTAGTGTGTAAAATACCTTCCTGATCCAACATCTCAAATAGGGATTTTATAAAAATATTAACAAGAGTGTGAGATAATCAAGCACCCTGTGGGACTCCACACAAGAGCTCGGAAGGCATGGCTGCTACATCATTTCTTAAACACTCGCTGATCTGCCAGATAAAAAAGATAAAACCCCTCCGACCGCTAGTCTGGATAAAAAAGTCTCAGATTGAGCTCTGTTAAATAAGATATTAAAATCCACAAGATCAAAAACTGCAGAGAGATCTAGCCGCAGAAGCAAGGGCACATGACTCTTATCCCTGTTAAGAGACACAGTTGCTTTTAGGTCTAGCAGGGCAGATTCAGTACCATGGTACTCTCTGAGCCCAGATTGTCTAGATCCGAGAAGGGTATACTCCTCCACATGTGCCTGAATTTGTAACTATGCTATCCAATCTAAAATGTTCAATACAAACGGCACATTGGTAATAAGATGGTAATTTGTTGCTACACTTGGGTCTGAAGAGGCTTTTTTTTAACAAAGGGGTTATGCAAGCTTGCTTAATGGACACAGGAACGGTTGTGGCTTGAAACGATGCATCAGCAAGTTCCACAATTGCCGGGCAAGACTTGGTGCACATGATTTTATAACCTTGGAGGAACAGGGATACCCAGGACAACTAGTCGTTTAAGAGTCTGCGGCATGTCCAGAATGTCTGATTATGTAACTTCCTTGAACTCTGTACTGTTGATCTAGTAAAAGAGTGCAAGACACTTGGTATAGTCGTCAGTACCTCCTTAGCCGCAATATCCTTCTTAAGATTTGAATCCTTGTCAAAAAGGGCCTGTTGTACCCTAACGCACCAATCCTGATCTGTACCTCAGGCATAATATTGGATTCCTCTAAGTTTAAATAGGCAAAGATAGGCATTATTCAATAATTTAATAAATAAGCAGTGGAAATGTCAACACTGTGTCCGCGTCCTCCTTCTGGCCCGCCACAATGTCCATGGCCTGACACAAATATTTGTACAAAAATACAAATACCACCACATTCTTGACCCTAAAATGACTGCTAACCAAGACAAGGCAATGTAGCCAAAAAACACCCAGGAACTAGATCTGCCTACGATAGACCGACTCTCTATTGGCTTACATGTAGCAGAAACTAAAAACAGATGAATGGACTTGGAACCCTGCATGGAACTAGTGAGCAGCATATCAAGCAGGTCCGCAGGTCACGTTGGAGGGAGGATAGCTCAGGGCACCGTGTTTGCCTCGGAAGCAAGACGTCACTGAGCACCACAAGCTCGATCCCCGGGTCCACGCTTAGAGACCTCTGGGTATTAAGCACGTTATAAATAACCTATCATATCATATGCCTGGCTGTGTGTGGGACACACAGCAAGGAGTACCAAGAAGTGCTTCAGGTCAGGACTGAGCTACTGTTGCAAGTCCATGTGACAGTACAGGGTGTTTACTGTGAGGAATGAGTTGCGAGCTAACATACATGGCCTAAGCTGGTTGGCACATAAGTACCATTTAAGACCTAGTCGGATGCACATTACTTAGGCAAGTGGAGTGATCCTCCCTGTTGCATTTGTTCAAAGGGGCCTTGTATTTGCAATGCTCATGGTGCAGTGGCCCTGTCGGGCTAGCTTGCGTTGCTGCGTGTGCAGTACCTTCCCAATGTATATGGTAAAGTCGGTCTTGCAAGTGTTTAGATTGTATCTGTTCTATTATTTGTAAATAAGTGAGATGTCCCAAGGCCTGGGCTGTAACTTTTGGGGAGAGTGTGAAGGTGGTGCATTCACTGCTACTATTGTGGTTTAATTGACAAGTTGCTAAATACAGTGCTTCTTTTTTCCATTCTAGTGGGACAAGTCAAACAATTAAGACAGATTCTCCACGTGAGTGGGACCAGTTCCATATCCCACGCGTCCTTACCAGGCATTCGAGAAGACCCCGTACACTATGGTCTCCTTCTCATGGACGATGAAGGAGAGGTCTTGAAGGCGACTGTAGAACTGCCCTTTCTCTGGATTGCTGCACTCCAGCTTGGCCTTCAGGAAGGTGGACCACGTCGAAGAATCCTGGCCTCCCTCTCCACCTCCATCCTCCTGGGGAGAAAAGCCCAACTGGTATTAATTCAGACAAGTGGTCAAAGTGTATGAAAAGAAGTAGTGGAACAATGTTCCCTGCTGGCCCTGCCCCGCAACCCACAAACCCCATCGCTATGCCCCCTCCCACGTGCAATCCAAACCCCCAAACAAACACACCTGCTGTTTAAGGGAATGTTCAGTCCAGTGCACTGAAGTGCAAGCATCAACTTCTTCCTACACTTTTATTTTAAACCTAAACCATTCCAGAATGTTTTTTTAAAAAAATAAAAGTATAGGAACAGTAATACGAAGAGAAGCACTGCTCCCAACCGCCCCACCCACTTCAACCACTGATTCAGACAAAATGGCTATCAATGACGGTAGTCAGAACGTCAGTCACTGTGTGGATTATGTATATGGGAACATTCGGAAATTGGTAATCTCAGGGCAAAAACATCTTTTGTGACAGAGATAGAGGAACTCTTGGACTTCTATCCCTGGATTGTGGAGTCTCCACACATTTTGAGATAACATAGGCAGAAGGGGCTGTTGAGCCTTGCCCCAAATTCATGATGAATGATGTAATAGAGATGGAAGCTACTTGCCCATTGATCCATCCCTTCTAGTATATAATGTGACTGGTCAAGGGTTGGAGAAAGATTTGCCCTCTGGATGATGTGTACTACAGCTCCCATGAGCTCTAGCCAGAGCAGTCAATGCTAAGGGACCATGGGAGTTGGAGTTCTCAAAATATGGGGAGCATGAGGTTGCAGACCCCTGTGAAAGGGAGACAGAAAGGATTCATGGTCCAATCACTTTACCAAGCCTCATGGCTTAAGGCAAAGGTGAATGGTGTCCATTTCAACATTTTAACAAACACATTTACTGGCTCGCAATGCCCACTTCTGGTGGGTATACATGAAATAAAACAGTGGCCCTCTAGTTTCCAGGTATCTGTAGTGCAAAGAAGCCCTCCCGGATACAATCAATTTTTCCAGAAACGAGAGTGCCACCAAGACAGAATCATTTCAAACACTGCCATGGGCTGTGCAGTAAAACCGAAGCGGTGGGCTCCTGGTGCTTTGCTGGAATACAAGACGCAAGTCAATTATTCTTTGGTAGAATTGGCGGACGCTGCTCTGCTAAAATGGGCAGTAGCCGGACCATATGGACTCAGCAAATGCATTTTCCAAAAGACATTTTCAAATCCTTTATTGGCTTTGTTAAGTCGATAAAATATTTCTTCTTTCCTGAATTGTACAGTGTATGAAACTATTTTATGGGTGAGGATTTATTTTGCCTGATTCACAAAGCCTAAAACTGGAGCAAATTAAGGGAGGCCCTTGCACATCTCGGATTTGCCACTGATACCTAAATCAGAAAGCCAAAAACTGAAGCAAATGCAGAGAGTCTTGCAGCACCCCAGGATCATCATGTGCAAATGTGATTCACAAAGATCTGCTTACAGGCATCTCTAGATTTGTACCAGTTTAATGCTTTACTAATCAGGTATAAGGCAGCAGGTGATGACCTGAGAGGCTCTTTGTCACGATTCACTCCTCCCTTCGCTCTCTTTCCTGCCACTTGGGGACTTCATTTGGGGTTTATTTCCTATTGGGCATTACTTCTAAACCTTATGAGACATGCTGTGGTGATTTGAGAGCGTTAAATCCTTAGTTTCCATGTCACCTCCTTTCCAGATCCATTCCAGGTTTTTGCCAGCCAGTATGCTACTTTAATCAAATGACTATGCTTCCCAGAATGCCTGGCTCACTGCTTCATCTCCACCCTTGCAGGACAAGGTTGGGTGGAGGATAAGCAGCACCTGTGGCTAGCAGGTGCTAGCAAGCAGTACACTTGAGGCCTGTGCTCGCTAGCCAGCTTTAAAAGCCTCAGATTGCTTCAGTCCAGCGCTGGGCATTAATGCAGTGTTTTTGTTTGTGACTGGTCCCTTGTTCCTGGTTCGTAGCTTAGTGTCTAGTTGCTTGTTTCTTATTTCTTGTTACCTTTTCCCTCGATTTTGAATTTAGTGTGTTTATTAGTATTTCTGCTTCCTGGATTCTGTTTCTGTCTTTCAGTCACAACTTCACAGTGTTTTTCTTTTTCTGTGCAGCCCAGATTGTCTGTGTTCTTTATTCCTTTGACTTTGATATGATATGGCATTTATCACACGCATGTGCACAAGTGATTATAGTTGTGACAAGACAAGTGGGGGACAAAGGCAGGACAAAACAACTATTTTACTAGGCCTTGTGTCATTCAGATTGCGCAGATCATTGCCTATTTCTGCAGTGCAACCTTGATCCTTAGACTCCCCTCATTTATAGATTTTCCAGTGTGTCCCATTTTCATTCCCTAGGTGGGCAGGGGGAGATTTTTCACTTGCAATTTCGTTTCCCCTACTTCTGTATCTTTACTTTCTCTTGGAGTCTGTTCCAGTTTTCCTTTGCACTTCTCCCTTTGTTTCCTATTGATTGTTAGGTGTGCTGTGCTGTTGTATCCAGCTCCTGTGCGAATGTCTATGTTTTCCTCACTATTCTGTAATCACTATTCCACCTTGTCTCTTGTCAGGAGTCTGATGTATTAAGTTCTCCTCCCTGTTCTGTTATAGCCTTTCTGGGACCCTGTTTGATCAACAGGGTTCGTGGGCTTCGCTGACATTTCAGGTGGTATTTCTCATCCTTGTGAGTATTGTCTTTGACTTACCTTATACAATATCATCATGGGTGTTTTCAGGGACGTCATTTAGGGGTCGCCAGAGGTCACACTTGCGACCCCTGAGGTCGCACTTGATACCTCTGTGGTCTCCCTTGTTACCCTAAAAAATAGAAAAAGCTTTTCTTTTTTCTTTTTTTTTTAAATAATTTAAAGCTCCTGGGCTGTGGCCAATGCTTTGTGGCTATTTGAACTATTTGTCTTTCTGGAATTACATAGAATAATTGCTAGACTCATCAAAGGTTTATTTCAGGCACACTTCAGGGGGCGAGTCACTGCTTTAGTCTGTTCTTAAACACCTCAAATTCACATTATAGACAAAATCCTCCAAAAAGCATTTAGAGTAGAATAGGCATCCATTTTGGACTATGGGCCTCATTACGACCCAGGTGGTAAGTTACCGCCTGGGTCGTACCTTTACCACCATGGCGTAAACTATGTTTACGCCATGGTGGTTGGCGGACTTACCGCCCCATTCCGAGGTGAGTGGGGCAGTAAGTCCCCATTAACCCATTTACCCTTCCCCATTCCCATTTTTGCCCCATAGGGCATAATGGGAGTGGGGAAGGCGTTAATTACGCCACCGTAAATTACGGTGGCGTAATTAACAACAAGGTCCCTTAGCGCCATGGATTTTAACACCTGCTAAAAGCAGGTGTTTAAACCTCCATGGCGCTAAGGGACCTCGGAATCAGGCGGTAAGGGTCGGCGCTGTTTACGCCGCCGTAAACCCCTTACCGCCTGGGTCTTAATGAGGCCCAATGTATTTTGCTTTTCGCAAGTTACAGTTATAGCATGTTTTTTTCTGCCAATACATATGGTGATCCATTCTTGTATGAAATGTTTATCACGTTACAGTAATATTGTAACCATATTTTTCATAGTGTACTTAGAAACAGTGCTATGTGATGCCACTTCCTGTTTTGTCAAGGAGTAAACAGTCATGTTCCATCGCTTCCCGTGAAGTCACTTCGGGGTGGGTTCAAGTGGAATCCCTTGCTGTCATGTCATCAGAGGTCAAGGGTCATGTAATGTCACTTTTGCTACCCATGGCATTTTGCGGAAATTACGTCCCTGATGTCAGCTCACAGCTACTTGTGTTGCTTGTCCTGTATGTGGGCTTAGCACTGACAGTACCTGTAACAGCAATTGTGGGTGAGGAGCTTGCCGTCTTTCTTTGTAATAATAAGGAGCTTCTAAGTGCTGACACCACATCCCCTTTCATATAATTGTATTCTTATCACGTTCTACTTGCCAATCCTGGGTTTTAGTTTACATGCGTCTTGGTTCCTGAGTGCATGTTTGACTCAAAGCTATTCAATGTGTGATCTTGTGCATATTTGCCTTGCCATATTCACTGCCTTTGACCCCTCATTACACTTTTGGGCTTCCCCTCATTTGCTCCAATGCCAATCTGCGTGAATCAGGTCCGCTCAGTTTTAGATGAAAAATGGGACTAGAGTGAAGATGACGCAAAGCTGGGTGGCGAGCAGTAGCACCCCTTTTCAGAACACTCATTATAAACTGAGGTTTCTTGCCTACACATCCAGGTATGTGCTTACATCCTCTATATAAAGACATTCATGAGTGCGGCTAACCGTTTAGTTGGGAAGGGCGAGTATACAAATCAATGTGCGATTTGAAAAGCGGGCAAAAATAGTTCAATTTTCTTCTCCCAAAAGTGCATGCCATAATATAATGGTCAGTGCCGCCATAGAACTCATTCAAACTACCACCTTAAAAAAATGATACACCGGACAGTACCACCTGAGTTATCACATGTCGTGCGTAATGGAAACCTTTGAGCTTGGGAAGAGATCCCTTGCGGCACCAACTTTGGAAAAGTATGTAACGAAAAGTCATGATTTACATTTGCAAATTGACACAATCTGAAAGCTCACTTAGTTGACAGAGTCTCTGTTTGTTTGTTTGTTTATTTATTTGCAATGCGCACCAGACCCAGGGTTATCAGGGTGCAGAAGATACAAGAAAAGGTTCAGCTTAGGTTACATAGTAATATACAAAGGATGGGCAAACATATGTAGGCAGTGGTAAGTACATAAAGAGGGAATACACAATACAATGTTACATTGTACGATAAACCAAGGTATGTAAAATTAAGCAAAAGAAATATGCTTTTAATAACATAAGGTCTTTATAACTCTTCATGCTGGATTTCTCAAGCTTCTAAGTGCTGTAATAATTGCTAATATTCTTGCCCAATTTAATGGTACTCAACATATCGACCACAGAAGGATGACAGACTGAGACAGCAGTGCTGAAATTCAAACCTGCAACTTTAGGTCACGCAATTATCTCAGCGAGCACTTCACTTGCTGAGCTATCTTACTGGAGTAGCATAGCACTTACACTGGCTTTTGCTTTATACTCTTTATTTAACTATTGCACATGCTATTTTCCCATCAAATGATGGGATACAGTGGAAGATAGAACTGGCTGTCAATCAGAACTGGCCGAACCCAACAGAATGTTATAACAGGTTTTGGCAATTCCAACAGTTTGGGCTTTTGTGTAGGCATGGCAAAAGCACTTGCCTAATACTTATACATAAGCCAAACCAGTTGGCTTTGCCAATGCTCGTTTTGACATGACTTTAGTAAGGGACACGCAAGGTGCTTCTTAATCAAGTGGGCAGACCTTTGGTTGACATTTTTGTTACAACAGTTTTGCAATCACAGCTCCAATTAAGTCATTAGATCTGAGAAGACTGCTTAGAAAAAACCTGGCAGGCACTTTGAGTGCAAAATTCGATGGTAAGGCTTGATTAAAGCGAGCTCAAAAAGATCCCAGGAGATGGTGTTTTGGGCAGAGAGGGGCAGGAAGTTGGTGGGAATGGCCATAGGGATTAGATTGTCCACGGACATTCAATGAGTGGGCAAATAACCAAACCACACCTGCAAGATGTGTGCCCCTTGTTAGGCAGAAACCTGTGCAGTTCCCTCTGGGACCACTGCAAAAGATTTAGAACTACAGGTGTTTGGCAGTGGTAGCAGTCTGTACCACAAAGATTCACTTGGTAGCTGTGGCTGAGCAGTCAGACTTCCCTCAAGAAGAGTTAGGCAGTATACAGAGTGTTCACAATAGGTCAAGAGCACACAATAGAACAAGTAAACACTGACCAGGGCTTGGTGCAAAAGAGATATAATTATTTATTTAAAACCAAATGTAGAAAAAAAACAGGCACTTATAGTAAGCAATTCAAAAACACGGTAACTAAAAGATATACACTCCCTTAAAAGAATATTAGACAAGTCTTAAGTAAAGCCCCACTTATTTTCAGACAGCGGTGAGCGCTTAACGTAGATGGCACTCTAATAGTTTTTTTTAAAAAGGGGAGAGAAAAGCAGAGAACAAATTGAAACAGATCCCAACACTTTTACAAGAACATAACAAGAGAGGAAGGCAAAGTAAAACCGTGAATTCAGAGTCAGTAGGCCGGATCCGCTTTAAGAGGATCAAAACAAAATGTGTCCAAGGTCACACGGTTGCAGTGCACAAAAGTCTTGTAATGGTTCAAAAAGGAGTTGGATCAGAGAAAGGGACCAGTTAGAGGGTAAAGGCGGCCAGCCCAGTCCAGAAGGTTAAGGAGTTATTACCTTGTTGCAATCTTTAGAAAGGGAGGCCTGGCGGACACGGTACCTTAAAGTGGTGAGAACGCTCCAGCGGGGGCAGTTGTTCCTGGCAGTGGATGCAAGTCGGTGCTTCATCCGGGGGAAGAGAGGATCTCGTCGTGGAGGAAGACAGGAGTCCGTTGCACTGCCAGGGAAGAAACCAGCCGCAGAGTTTCTCAGGTACAAGGAGCGGTCCGGTGATTCGCGGTTCAGTGGTGAGTGGCTATCCAGCCGCCGGGGTGCTTGGCACGGGCAGTTCGACCACAAACTGGGCTGGGGTGCGAAGAAAGAAAGGTAAACTGATTGTGCCCACCAGTCAGGGGAAGAAGCCTCTCCAGCCAGGAGATCTTCTCTGTCGTCGGGAAGTGGTGAGTCGGTTCTGCAGGGCTCCACCGGTGGTGTCGTCGTGGTAGGTCGGCTCAGCTTCTCCCTCGTCAGATAATCAGGTCCTGTGGTGACTTCTGAAGTTCCAGTCCCCAAAGCCCTGCTTTTATGCAGAAAACCCCCATTCACTCAGCCTAGCTGTCACTCAAACATGCTAAGTGGTGAGCCGGCCGGCTCACCACTTGGGCCAATCACACAAGAGTGCGACTTGAGTTACCAAGGTAACTCAGTCGAGGGTGCCTAAACCCCCTCCCACACCCCCTGTGGTACCTAGACAGAGTGGCACCACTTTTGGAGGCTTCTGTGGAGAAACCCGCCAAAAAGTGGAACAAAGGGCTCGACTTGGGTTGGAGTCACAGAAGAGAACAAACGCCATTTTAGAATCGAGTCTTGGCAAAAAATACCAACCGGAGAATTAATATTAATTAAATAAACCGGCGGTATGTTTGAGGCTATGAGAATTAAATAATTAAAGTTGGTAGCCTCGAACAATGGGAAAATCCCATAGGAAAATATTCGCGGTTGAATATAAAAAGTAGTTTCCACTGCCACCAGCCAAAACTGGATCAGGGGGGATGGAGACCTGCCCCCTCGACTAACAGACCCCGGGGCAATCGAATTGCCCTGACCAGTACGTCCACAATATGATGGTTTGTACTGGTTTCTGTTAATAATTTGGGACTAGTAAAGCCAATGGTGACTTTACATGCCCTGGGAGACAGTAGTCAGTCCCAGGGTATGGAGTCTATGGTGGGGTGTCACTATGACACCCCTGTGTTACTGCACGGAGGGTGCTGTGTAACACACATAGGAAAAACGCATGAGACCCTATGGAGTAAAGGACCCCATAGCCCATAAAACACATTACCAGTCAAAGGAATACCATAAATCATGCCCAAGAGTGGGAGGAAAAGAGTCTCACTCTTGGCAGGAGGAAAAAACAAACTCCAGAAATCCAGCAAAGCTGCTGGGGGACTCACTAGGTTAGGAAATTCAGCCTAAACAGAGAATTCTCCCTAACACCCCTCCTCAGCCATTTCTCCCTAGCTGTACTCTAATGCAATAGTTACGGCTTTTAGCTGGCGCCAAGTGCCACCTAATGGCCCAAACTAAAAATGGAAGATTGTGTGTGCCATTAAGCCAGAAGTGGTCTCTTAGGCCTATGTCTATGTGTAAAAGAAATAAACAAGACTAATATCCCAGGACGTCTATCCGACTCCCCCATAGTGATGACAGCAGACGGTCCTCATTGGTGGAGTGCATGGAAGGGTTACAGTACTCCTGCTGGGAAGCTATTGCTCTGGGAAGGAAAGCATTGCCTCTCCTGGGTAGGACGGTCTGTAACATGTTGCTACAAGAGTACCCCGCCCACCACCAGTAACAATGCAACAGAAGGTGGGTATGGAAGGAGACAGTGGGCCAGACCCACAAAGTGTTGCACCAGAGCAAATGTGGAGAGAGGTTGGTGACCTTCTTGATTAGCGCCGGCTACCTTATACCAGATTCACAAAGACTAAAACTGGAGCGAATTTGGAAATGCCTGCAGTAGGGTGACCAGATGTGAAAATAAAAAAACTGGGACAGGCCCAGCCCATTCAATCAACGCCCACGCCTCATAACCCCTCCCATGTGCGCACCCCCATGGTATCATGCATTACATTTAATATTTCCAGCACTTCTCCTATACATAAACTGCATGGTTGCAGAAATGATACACCAGAGCGCTTTGAGAAGCTTTTGCTATGCTCTTTTCTTGAACCAGTTTCTTTGGCTATAAACAAAAAGGTGGCAGGTTCGAGGATGTCAGATGTCTGGCAAAGGTGATGGTGGCAAGCTGGGAAACATTTTATTCTGTAAACAAGTAATCTGGAATTGTTGCATTTCTGTTGTGGCCACCCTCCATTTCGCAAAACCGGAATGTGGTTTTTAAATTTAAAAAAACACTCTAGGGACAGGGTGACAGAGGGCCTAATTTCAAGGAGCACATATCAGATGGTCACTAGCAAATAGGATTCAAAGCAGGATCGTTTTTTATATTAAGGGCCTGACTCTCGAAGATTTACTTAAAGCAAATAAGGCGAAGCCTGCGAGCATCTCAGATGTGCCCCACTTCTTCACACCAGGTCAAAAACTGGATCCAATGTGTATATTCATGCAGCATCTTCAAGATGCTCATGTGAAAAAGTCTTGGGAGGATAGCTTAGGGGGACAATGCACTCGCCTTGGAAACAAGACGGCACGGGAGACACTGGTTCGATCCCCAGGTCTGCGCTGAAAAACCTTGCAGTATTAAGTGCGTTATAAATAATCAATTACAATTACAAAATGAAATGGAATTCACAAGGTGTTGCTCCAGGAATCTCCATGTTTGCTCTAGTGTTTAGCCATTGAGAAGCAGGCAAAGGTAGCAGCAGGTGTTAATCAGAGATGCTCACAGGCAGAGGCGTTGCTGGGGGCGAGGGGGGCACCTCTGCTCACAGGCATCTCATTTGCTGCAGTGCACACGTTTCAAAATCAGTCCCGACATCTCTTCACTCTTCACTTGTTCTGTACAGCAAACAAGTGGATAATCACGCTACACGTGGCCAGAAATCAAACAAGTCAACAATTGTTGCAGTCACATTCCTGAGAAAAGGTCAAGAAAACACATCAGTGGCTAGGAGAGAATATAATATATGTGTCATGGAGTGCAGGCACCATCCAGACAACCCCACCACATCGTTCTGTGGGAAGGCTGCCGTTGTGGTCATCCACGAGGGGAAGTGACGTTGGGGTTAGGGAGGCCTTTCCTGTCTGTAATCCAATAAAGACAGACGCACGTAATCTCCCTCCATGTCCTGCACTTCTTTGGTGCGAGTCCATGCTCCGGTGTGCTTGTGAGAGGTCCTGTCACGGCACCACAATATGCTCACCATACTGGAACTCATTGTATAAGAAATAAATGGGCGATGTCTCAGACTTCAGAGGCTCCGTTTCTGTTCCCTGTGCACCAAATGTTTCACTGCCGGGGTTTTATGGGACCCTCGTGCCAGGAACATTTCTCCTGAGATCCGAGACTTGTGCAAGGGCACACAGGATGTTCCCTTAAAGGCCCTCCTGGAAATAGGACAAATATTTGCCAGAAACACAAACGTACCCCATTTCATCAGGAAGTATACAAAATCAAAAAAGACTTGTTTTCTATTGCAATGAAGTACAATAATTGATACTACTACTACTTCTCCTAATATTAACCCTATTATCTAAAAAGCTGAGTCACTCTTCCTCTCTTTTTGTGAGCATAAAGTAAACATATCAGAGGTTTGAACACCATGAAAGTGTTGTTGCTCAGGTCCTTGTCTCTAATGCATTTTCGTTAGAGGAAAGCACCTCAGAAGTTTTGTCACCTGACCTCTGGCATGTGAGGTGGCTTTTTTACCTCATTCAAGTGTTTTTGTAGTCTTTCCCCGAATTAACTTTCATTAGGAGGTAATGTCCTCACTTTCATTAGAGGCAAAGTCCTCATCAAAGCCACCAGCATGATGTGAAAAGTGACAGCTCAACAAGCTCCAAGTCATTCGGAACAATGCACTTCGCTCTCCACTAGACCTGGGTAAGTAGGACCATATCTCCAATGTTAGACGAGCGGCTCACTGGCTTCCTGTCAAAAAAGTATTAAATTCAAAGTTCTATCAATCATTCATGGTTGTTGTCACGTCGCGATTTTGCAAGACATTGGAACCCTTCCACATTGTTATGTAGGACGGCTCACGTTTGGGCCAGAGCTTGAGGCAAGTGTTGTCGGGCTAGGGAGGGGGGCATGGTGAGAAACGAATATGACAGGGATTAAATGGTTAATCTAGAATGGTGTGGAAATAGAATTAGACGTGTTCCACTGGCCGTCCTGTGTCCTGCGTGTTATTCCCGCAGTCGTCTTACCTAGCCTCATGAGAGTGAGACCGGCGAACAGCAAGAGCTCAAGCTTACACTGGCGACGAGGAGCCAGATCTGATCCACATGCTCCTGCACGCGCCACAGCACATGGAGCCGTTGATAGTGCAAACCACGCACACATGGCCTGGGCTGACAGGCCCGGAGCACTGCCAGCAGCACATCATGTCACCGGAGGATGCCGTCAGGCATTTAATATGCGCATCAGCCCACCTCCAGAAACCCCTCCTACCTCATCCAGAGATTCAACAGACACCATGCTTCCAGGCCTCTGCGCCCCAAACACAGCCACTGCCTTGACGTACCAAGATCCAATAGAGCTAGAGCCGGTGGTTCCAGCTTCACAGTTTCGGCTGCCAAACTCTGGAATACCTTACCATTCCCATACCTGCTGACCCCTCCTACCATGAATTCAGAAAGAAGCTCAAAACCCACCTTTTCAACTGACTCTGAATTTGACTGTTTGACCTTTTGCATGTTTGTAACTATTTTGACCAGTCTGCATGTCTGTAACTAGCGCCTAACCGCCCACAGGCTTTGC
This sequence comes from Ambystoma mexicanum, assembly GCF_040938575.1. Taxonomy (NCBI): domain Eukaryota; kingdom Metazoa; phylum Chordata; class Amphibia; order Caudata; family Ambystomatidae; genus Ambystoma; species Ambystoma mexicanum. The sequence goes on along the minus strand of NC_090934.1, from coordinate 1,221,465,367 downwards.
GCACTGCTATGAATGCAAAATATATAAATAAATTAAATAAATGAGTATAGAGAGGGGAACACAGGCATAGCTGCGCGGTTGTGCATCCATTCACATATGCCATCTCCCCCACTCTTGGCACTTCACAGCATTACTGCCCGTCAGGCATGAGCCGATGATACAACTGATACATATTGATAGTAAAACACATTTTAAAAATCATAGCAATTAAAATATATTTCAACAAGCTCTGGTGGTCCTCGTTCAGTAATGGCAGATATTCTAGCAAGCTTGTGATTTAAATTCAGATCTTAAATAAGCCTTCCAATCCCAGGAAAACTATATTGATACATGCAAGGAAGATCCCATATTAGACTGCTCCTCTCAATCCTGTGGCAGTATAAAGGAATCGTGTCAAATGGCGTCAACCTTTCATATAATTGTTGGCAAGATTATCTCCATACGTGTCAATGCATGTACTAAATTTTTCAAGCCAGTGGTATACCCACTATAAATAGACAAACATACATCAGATCAGCACACCTCCAGGTTCTAGCCAACCTCACTGGAGTAGAAGGTATGAATGTACGAATGCAATCAACATACTGAGCAAGGGCGAGAAAACGCCAAAGGACTTGCCCACGTACCTTACAGAGGTGAGCCACTCGGGAGACCGTGACGTCAGTCTCCACGTTCTTCTCTGGGTTGTCTTCTCGGAAGAAAATGTAGATTTTGTCCTTGTAGCTCTCCTCCTGCTCCATAAGTTTGATTTTCACATAATATGGGTCTAAAACAAGAAGAGGTCAGGGAGGTTCAGACACTACAGAGGAGAAGAAATGTCAGGTCAGCAGGGTCTAATGACGAGCTGTCTGATGCTTTGGAAGCAGAATGACTGAGCGAAGGCATGGCCCTTTCACCCAGGGAAGTGTAAGGCTTGAGCGAAGGTATGGCTCTTTCACCCAGGGAAGTGTAAGTAAGGCTTGAGCGAAGGTATGGCCCTTTCACCGGGGTCTACCAACTAGCTGTCTGCTTTTTTGGAGGTAGAATGGTTCAGTGAAAGCATGGCCCTTTCACCCGGGTCTATTGACTAGCAGACTGATGTTTTGGAAGTGGAATGACTGAGCGAAGGCATGGTTCTTTCACCGGGGTCTACCGACTAGCTGTCTGATGTTTTGGAGGTGGAATGGTTGAGTGAAAGCATGGCCTTTTTACCAGGGTATATTGACGAGTTGTCTGAGGTTTTGGAAGTGGAGTGGCTGAGCGAAAGCATGGCTCTCTCCCCCAGGTATATTGACTAGCTGTCTAAGGTTTTGGAAGTGGAATGGCTGAGCGAAAGCATGGCTCTCTCACCCCATAGACTATAGGATATCTGCTATGGTTCCAGGCCTGGTAGGACATTCCATACAGAAATCTAAATTTCACTAGAAGCGGTAACCGCTTTCTGCCTCCCCATTGACTACCCCGTCATTTACCCCATTGTACCCCCCCCCCAGCTCACTTTTCAAAAGGTTGTCCTTTGTGTATAGATGCGGCTCTTTTCCTTTTATCCTACGGAAGCGAGGAATCTTCCCATTTTTCCAAAACTTAGACATTGTAGAGTAGATGTCATCCCCTAGGGGCAGAAAGGAGACAGACTTAGGCGGCTCGACTTGAACAATTCATATCTCAATTCCATACAAGCATTAGAAGCAAGCACGGCTCTTCAGGTCACTCACAGAGGCACAATAGAGGCAAGGGTCATTATGCAAACCCCCTAACCACCCTTTAAGACACAACAAGTGCATGTGTTGTCATTTTACATCCTGAAACCATCTTCCGCTGTTCAGAGAGACACAAGGGAGGCAAGGAACACCACGCAAGCGCCCGTCACCCTTCGTAGGGGCATGACAAAGGCAAGAGTGTTGTTCAGGTCCCTCAAAGATCCACTGGAGTCAAGGACTTCCATGTCACACCTGCCAGTTTCCTAAATTTAAGGCACTCCAGCCAGACTGCCGCCATTGTTCACAGTGGCTCATCAAAGGGAAGAACTTAGTTACCATTCTGGTCACCTGCCCCTTCAGAGAGCGACAAGGAAAGGAAGGACTGGGGCATCAATTTGCAGTTCCTCTTCTTCTGATCTTAGATGCTCATTAGAGGGAAGCAACATTGTGGATCCCTCCACATTTCTGAAGGGTGCACGGAAGGGGAAGAACTCAATTCAAAAAGCCGCATCCTATTAAGATATAATACAAATACCAGTGTTTTAAGGCCACACCGTGCACCCCTGACAGTGTAATGACTGGATACCACAAACATTCGTTTCTCATCAGTGCAACAAAATGAAGACATTTCACAGATTCTGAATGACATCATTAATCATTTCGTACAGTTATATATGTAAGGTTTCTATAAGGCTCAGAAATTAACAGTGTCTCAAATACACATGCAGAAAGCTTTTTGTATCTGGAAATAGATCCATATTGGCACCCAGTGGCGAGTATCCAGCCTTTACCTGGCAGGCGTGCCAAGAGACAGATATAGTGTCCCATACCACTGTGTTACTCGGCAGTCCCTACAAGGGAGGAGGCCATTCAACCAATGGGTGACCCTGTAATGATATGTGAACCAGCTAGGCTTGTTTCCCTGTGCTTTACTCCCTTACAGATCTCGTAAACAACCAATCACACACAAAACCACATGGATGCTTTCATATAAATACACTGTCCCACATCACTGTGAATGTAGGGCCCTTTAGGAACGTGCATGTAATGGCTGGGTTCACACAGAATAACTCCAAGGCCAAATAACCGAACCAACTCAGGAAGATAGCAAAGTACTGTTTTATTAGCAATTATCTAAAACAGGGAGTTTACAATGGACGAACACTCAGGTTCTCTCAGCGATCTTTACACAGACAATAGCTAATATATCAAAAATACATCAGAGGTGACGTCATACTATGTGGCAATAATGAAAAACCTATCAAGGGTCGGAATTGGCTAAGGGGAACATCTAAGTACGCATTCTATACAAACTAGGAGTATGACTGGCTGTCCACTATCAGGTGGACAACATATGCCTACCTCTAAAACATGTAATCTTCAGAAACATAAGATACACAGTTTCTCATTGGTCTTCAAACTATAAAGTCCTTCGATATATGGACTAATATAATTGATTGGCATGCTTGTGCCATGTCTGGAACATTTGGCTAATTTAGCAGCACGTAAGCCCAGACCCAGGTTCAAAGAGATGGGGCATGACACTACCTCCCTACTCAATTAGCACAGCATCTCTCATCGCCCATGTCTTCCTCCATGAAGATTGTGTTTGAACTTGCCCTTGCAAAGTATCCTTGTCTTACATACATGGGAGTGAGAGTACTCACTATCGTGTTCTGGGACTCCAAGTTCGAACTCTATTTTCATCCTTGGCTCACATGACAGGAGACCATGATTTGGTCCATTTTGCAGGTTTTAAATGCTCTAAATGAATTAAGATTGGCAGTCTTGGTGTTCTTTCTTGACACTTTAACAAGGGATGATTAATCCATCGCATGTTCGCTCCTTGCCAAAATAGATAGCTGATCTTGTCTGCTTCAGTCTTGACTCCATGCCAGACAACCTCGCCATGCAACTCCACAATTCTGCTTATTCTTGCTGCGACACAGCTTTCCCTTCTCTCTTCATGGGTCCTGGCTTACTAAATTCATGATACTGATGTCCAGCTTCTATACAAGGGCAGTTTTGCCTGCATTCTTCTTACTATTTATAGCCAGCTTCTTTGATGACTTAGTCTACCTTTTGTTTCAGCATATGTACAATTATTGAATGGCTGATTTTCTGCAGCACTTCGTGCACGTGTAATATTTTTTTCATATTTAAAAGCTCACTTGATTCTTTACTTCGTCATTAGTTTCTGTAGGATCCAAACATCCTCTTCAGCCAGTATCTCGGGACGTTGTGTATGTCTCGCGGGACATCATTAGCTTCTTTCTTTGCTCTTTTTCGTGTTCCTTCAGGGAATTCCTCCCTTAGGTTGTCATCACTTCGGGGATATATCCGTTAAGGGTGTCTCAATGGGTATCTACTTTCGAACACACGCTGCGGTATTGACACAACGGCAGGTGTCAAACACGGCACAATCTCAGGTCTCCAACATATGGGAGGAAGGGGGGGCAGGGTTTCCTCAAGAGGCAGGCAGCTGCTGCTCTACAACTGTGTTAGCTGGCAGTCCCTAAGAAGTAGGAGGCCGTAAAACCGATGGGTGACCCATCCTCGCCTGTAAGGATAGGTGAAGCACATAGGCTTATGGCTAGGATGTTTCCCCATGATATACTCCCTTGCAAATCTCTTGAACAGCCAATCACAGACAAAACCACAGGGGTGCTTTCATATAAATGCATGGCCCCACATATGTGTGCCAACGGCAAGTCCATGGCAGGCACAAACTCTTAAGAGATACACCCTCTATGAGGAGGCTAGATGGTCACAGTGCCACACCTAAGCAAGTGACTTCCTATACCCTTCCAGACGCTGGGCAATATGGAGGCAGAGCTGTGCATGGATGCAAGATGGCCGGTCCCCTTAGGGTTGCTGCTGCCATTGTAGTGTCTTGATGTGTGTCATGTGTTCCCATTCATTTCTCCCAGGTTAGAGTTACCTACTGTGCATCGAGCCCTCCTAGCGTCAGCTCCACCGTATCTTGCAGCATGAATGGTCTCTAATGTACAGAATGGACCAAAGGGCATTGGTATGAAATGGTCATCAGACTGCATAAGCACCACGTAAGCAACCAACACAATATAGCCCAGCGTGTGAGCAGCATGCCCTTCCCTCATTGGTGTTTCAAGTATTGAAATAGTTATCCAGCCTTGACTAAAAATGATCTCCATACTATTGCCATCAGAAATATTGGGTAACCCTATTGCCTTCAGAAATATTGGGTAACCACACTTTCATGGGGGGGACGCCACTACGTTTGTGAAACTAAATCAGAAACGCGTCACTCGCCCATCTTCCCTTGCTCATTTGTGTGATCCACTTAGGATATGGTAGCCACAGCAGTCCACATAACAGGGCTGTAAAACCCCAAAGCAAATGACCTTACCTGAAAAGAGGAGGAGTTTATTCTGATCGGGGACGACTGGTGAAATCCCACTTCCGTCCATCGTTTCGGTTTTGTTTACGCCTATCTGTGGAAGGAGGTCAGAACACGAACCAACAGTCACTGCTCTCTTGCTGAGACACAGCTAGACGACTCTACCCGCCTAACTTCAACTCTCACTACTCACCCCCCCTCGCATCCTGTGATCTCTCTACTCAACCCTGTGTCACGCATCCTCCCTGCGCATCCGCTCCCTTTCGCTCCTTCACCCTACTCACTCCCCCCACCCCAATGGAACACCCGACCCCCTAACATCAAGTCCATCCCCACCGTATCACCCTCCCCACTTCCATGGAAAACATTTCCCTGACAGGCAGCAGAAAACTACGCATGCGTTTACTGCACATCCAGGAAGTGGACAGGATGGCAGAGGTAGAGTGAGGAAAGGAGGGTTTTGGGAGGCAGTAGAGGGGGGAGGTGTGTGGGGAGGGGGTGTGTGAGGGTGTGTTTGTGTGTGGTTTTTTTACATGTTAGGAATTGGACCACATGACAGGTCGTGCGTGACACAAGATTTCATGTATCGCCAACCAGAGTTATCCTGGGTAAACCAATCTGGCCTGGATATCTTGTCCATCATTCCCAGTACACTCATGCAGAAGAACTCATTAGTGTTGGAACCATGCTGTTGCCCGGTGAAGTATGTAGTTTCAGTATGTAGTTTGAACAGAGTCAGAAGGAATTTCAAAACCTACAATGAACAATTGTATTATATATTTTACTTGTTTTGCACTTATATTCTGTCAAATGTGTTTCAGAGTTCAAAAGCGAGCTATCCCATTTCCAGGTAAAAATGCCTCCATTTTAAAAGTTCGAATAGTGGGAATTAATGGAAGAAAAACTTCTCCAGCACTGCAGTGCTGGAAGGCGGGGTACGTGTATTGGGTTTCACAAGTGGGAAAGGTCTACCTGCCGCCTCAATCGTCACGTTGATCTGCTCCCCTGGGGCTCCTTACTTTTAGTGGCCTCTTATGAATCCAAACCCTCGCTGAGATAGAAACTCCCAGCTGCTGAAAGCCTATAGTAGTTACCTCTGCGACCCATCACAGCGAAGACCCCGTGAAACCAGCCCTACTGTGACAAGTCCACACAGACCAAGAAGAATCCTAGCCCACGACTACACACTCAACCTGAGAAGATGGAGTAATGATTCTTAAGCCTCGGTATCCAAAAATCACAGCTGATGGATAAAATAATTCAGCAAGAAGAATACAGTCTCTGCGAACCATTAGCCAACAGTATCAGTGTGGTCGTCACCACTGCAGAAAATCCTGGGTGACAGAAGAGCAGTGTCTTAAGCATCTTCTGGAAAGCTGGTAACTCAGAAATGAGCTTGAGTTCCAGCGGGAGCTGGTCCCATAGATTAGATGCTGTGGCATCAAAGAGCGACCTCCACAATGCGCCGACTTAAAACGTGGCATCTGTAGCAATGGTGTGGCAGGAGAGCGACAAACTGCAGCTTCTGTGGGGAAACACCTGACTTTCCCTGCAACTCTCGGCGCTACAATCACAAACACTGTACACCGCATCATCCCGATAAATGCCATGAAACCCTGGATGGCAGAACACTAGTTAAGCGGAACTATAATTGATCACCTGCAAACACTATATAAAACACTTCCCCTCATGTATTAATATTGATATTTATTTTATTTACATTTTTAAAGCGCTCACACAGCCCTGGGCATCGAGGCGCTGTTACAGAATTTTTTTGTTTTGTTGTTGTCTTAGTTGCATATTTATAATGCGCTTAAATACCCAGAGGTTTCTAAGCGTGGACCTTGGGATCGAACCTGTGTGGCTTCGTGTTGTCTTGCTTCAAAGGCGAGCACGTTGCCACTGAGCTATCCTCCGGGTATGATATTGATATTTTATTTGTATTGTGCTCATACACAAGTGTTTCAGAGTGCGACAAGGCAACAGAGGGGAACAAGGGAGAACAAAAACAACGATCTTACTAGGCCCCGTGACATTGAGAAAACGCAAGTGCATGGGAGAGGGAAAGTGCATGAAAGGGGAAATGTACCAGTCTATTGCTCTTCTGCTCTAACCAACGATGGTAAATCATCATCGTGAACAAAGCGGGAAAATCATTGAGTAAAAAGATAAACTCTGCTGTGACCTGGGAACGGTGTAGTCTGTTCTACCTTTTAGGCTGCTAATGTAGTGGTTAGCACTGTCTAGAGGAGGCTGTGTCAAAGAGATACAGGGAAAGAAGGTAAGGGGTTAAAAAAATGAATTACAGGATAGAAAAAGAGGCTGCCCCAAGTTGTATTGATCAGCAGCTTTGGTGGCAATCAAACGCATCCTGAAGCTTCTTCAGAGGGTGGGTTCTCTGTCATATCATCGACAACAGTTTTTTCGATGGGTGTTTTTCCAAAAAACCTTTGCTGAAAAATCTCAAAGTTTTTTATTTTTGGCAGGGTTCGCCCCCCCCAAACCCTCCATCCCCCACCTATTTATTACTGTTCCCGACCCCCAACTGTTTATATGGCCTTCACCATCCCCACAAAAAACATTCTATGTGTTTTTTAAGCAACATTTTTTCGGGAAAACACCAGTCGAAAAAACTACTGTCGATGATTGGACGTCATACCCTTCAAAGCACGATTGGAAGAAGTAGGAAGGTAGTGTAGATGAGGCAGCGGTGAGGGTCAGAAACAAAGGAGGGCTTCACAAACATATGTGCAATCAGGTCACTTATGTATGCTCTGCCGTGGCCCCACTGCTCTTTAACGTCTTCATGAAGCCCTTACACGATCTTCCATTCAACTGCAGCCTTGCCTTCAAGAATTATGCAGACGGCACCCAGATTCTGATTGAGTTGCCTGGTAACCATCAAACCGACTAGCGTTGAATTTCATTTTCTCAAAGGGGCAAAAGTGGATGACAAGCCAAAGGCATGTGTCCCAACAGTGGTAAGACTGAACTACTCCTACTTTTTATCACTACTCGTTAGAAACTATTTGCCAAAAGCTATGACTTTCACTGTTGACAATGGTCCCATTAAAACCATGCCTAAAACCAAGCCTCTCTGAGTCACTCTTGTCCATGGTTGGGCATATAATTGCCACCATTAGCTCATGCAGCTACTATCTTCGGCTTCATGGACAGTCAAGTCCCTTCTTGTCTGATCATCATAGGGCTACTATTGCCAGGGCAACCACTAATTCGAAATTTGTTTACGGCAGTGCACTCTTTGATGGGGCAAATAAGACGGAACTGAAATGTTTGCGAGTGGTGCAGAACACTGCCGCTCCGTTGGTTGCATGCATGTCTTGTCACCAGCACATTTCATCCACCTTGAGAAAATTACGCTTGGCTTCCGGTTGAAGCCAGAATTAAACATACAGTACTGACCACTACCCACAAGTGTGTACATGGCAGTGCCCCTCAGTAACTTAAGGACCTCATCATTCCTTACAGACCAAGCAGGCAACTGCGCTCTCCGCCAAATCATTGCTACAGACGCCACGCTTTAAGTCTGCGCGTTGTGGAGGTCGTTCTTTTGATGCCACAGCATCTAATCTATGGAACCAGCTCCCTCTTGAACGCAAGCTCATTTCTGAGTTACCAGCTTTAAAGAAGATGCTTAAGACACTGCTCTTCTGGTGACAGGGCTCTCTTAGTTTTGATCTTTGCTATGTTTTCACAGCTGACTGCCTGGTTCTGATTTGACTTTACTTTATGAACTATTTAGTGTTTATGAAGCATTACAAATATATAAATAGTAATAATAATTGTTAAATGGATACAAGAGCATGGGGCAATAACATGGCTCCAATTCCAAGAACAGAATCCATTCAGAGGGATAAGCAAGGAGCAGACGCAGCCAGTTACGGGCTGCAGTTCAGGGGGGCAAAGGACACGCCCTTACTGAGTCAGGGGTTGTCCGCATGGTATCGGTCTGTGAGATGTTTGTTGGCGAGACGAGTCCTCGGCCCTTTTCTGAATTGCAGGAGCCACTACTAACAGAACGGCTACAGGCACTCCGTCAAGTCTGCCTGAAAAGAACAAAGTCACACCAAATGGGGAGCATAAGTAGAGCAACGTCCTACTGGCCAGACGTCCAAAGAAAATGATTGCTCAAGTACAGCCAAACCTGCCCTTCAGGAGTTAATCATGCTGACCAATAGCAGAATCTGCAAAAAATGTCCCAAAACACAGAGGACCATACTGGCCTCCAGTCCAAGCACAAATCACCTTTAGCATAGTCCCCGTCAATCTCACAAAGATCGACGGAGATGTTCAGGAAAGGCACCAGGGATGGTCATCTTAAGCTGCTTCGAAGTCAACACACAATCCTCGTGCGGACCTGTCCTGAACATCTCATTTCACTATATCCTTTTGCCAGTGCCTCAGGCAAGCCGCCTGCAACAGGCGCTCCAAAGAGATCCACAAATGATCCAGCCGGCTTACCTAAACAACCAACACTCACTTGCTCCCCCAACGCACCAACATCCAAACAGTCATGAAGCTCCCGCTCACAAAGCCCTTGCTGAGGTAAATAGGCTTAGGAAACCTGCAGCTCCCCAGATGATATGGCCTACACCTTCTAGCAGTCTAACCAGTATAGTCAAGGTTGAGGGATCATGGGAGTTGCAGTCCAAACATCTGGAGAACGAGAGGTCACCTACTCCACTGTAGATGAGCATATTGTATGGTCTCGCTGGCATAGTGATGGTGTCTACTGACAATTCAAGGCGGTCTACGTGGATCTTGTTCACTTACCCAGCATGTTGCGTTGTAGGCATTTGAGCCACATATTAGCAGCTGTCCCTTGAACTTATGCAGCACAGTCAGGTAATTTTTACAGTTCATCCAAGGCTGCAAGAGAAAAGAGAAATACCTTAGAGCGTAGAATGTGGGAGTGATAGGAATTCAGTCTCACTGAGGTAGATAATGCCATTTGGGAAGGGGGGATGGAGTGGAAGGTGGCAGGAGCGCCAGCTGCGGATAGGCCCATGGATCCTACAGTCTAAAACGTGCAACAGTAGGGGCTGCTAGAGATAACAGAGTGGACTAGATATTGGTCCAGAGAACGAGTCGGTGCAGAGAACAGATCTTGCCATCGTCTCCCAAAAGCTCATGGTGGAGAAGAGTCTGCAGTAGGGCTTCTGGGTGGGGGAGCTCAAACCTTGCAGCCCCTTGTTCTTTCGAAAGGTTGGGCAATAGGGTAGTTAGAGTGACTGCAGGTGGTTGGAGGGGGATGCATCAGTCTAGATGGATGGTGGGGAAAGGTGTAATGTTGGAAGAGAAATCTGGAGGGATTGAAAAGAAATAGTCTGACAGGAGTTCGAATTTATGGAGCACAGAAAAAAAGGCGCTAGGACAGAGCGAGGAAAACATAGCAGGAGCACTGGGTGGTGTGAGCTCACATCTCCCGCTGTGCAAGCCTCTCCTACAAGTGTGCACTGCAGAGGTTGTGGCGTAAACCACAGTTTGTCCAGCTCCTGGAATCTGTAGAGTATGATGAAAGGTAAGAGGCATCCAACAAGCCTCTCCAGGGTGGGTGTACCTGGGTGTGGCGTGCTGTATGATTTCCTGGGACAGTGAATATGTGTTCACGGGCACGCATCAAATTTGATGTGGGACTCATCCAACAAATATGCTGATGTTGCACAAAAACGTAAGGCAAGCGAGGTGCATGAATCAGACTAACCCTGAAGCAACTGGTATCACTACATATTATCCCCACCAAAAATATTGCCGTATATATGGTCGTCTGGAACGGCCATAGGTGATATTTTGGGAGGGATCATTTTTGGGGGTTTTGGGCGCGGGGATTGTGGGGGTTTCCCCCACTGCTTTAAAAATAATCTAGGGGTTGCAGGAGTGTCCCCCGCAGGTTCCATGCCTTAGTATCGCCGCAAGAATATGGCGATATGTTTGTATGGCAATATTTTTGCTGGGGAATTGACACATGGAACCGAGCAACTGACTGCAGATGAGGGCTGTGCAATACTTTACAAGCACCCTACATGCACATTGGTTAAAAACCACAAGCACATGAAACACTTATGTGGTCAACATTACATTTTTTAACAATATGTTACTGAGATCTGAAAGTGCATGATACACCCGTCATTGCTTGCAGGCGAATAGTACATGGTTCATGAAAATGACATGTGTTTGCAAGAGATGACTAGAATAATGTTATATGTAGCACGTGTAAGTTTTGGGTGTGGCCTGCTCTGTGATTTTCTCTGGGTAAATATGTGGTTAATGGCATGGACCCAATTCGGCGTGGGACCCATCTAGCTTATACCAGGATGAGGCAGTAATGATATGATGGGTTATTTATAACGCGCTTAATACCCAGAGGTTTCTAAGCACGGACCCGGGGATCGGACCTGTGGTGCTCTGTGTCGCCCTTGCTTCCAAGGTGAGCACGTTGCCCATGAGCTATCCTCCCGAAAGTAAAAGGTGAAGCAAGCAACGTGTACACACGATAACTATCTAACATTCGAATAACTGACTGCCGTTGAGAGCTGTGCAATACTTTACATCCACATTGCATGCACATTTGGTAAGCATTACATGCACATTACACACATATTTGGTTGCCATTGCATGTTTAAACAGTAGGTTCCCGATGTGAGAGCAAGCATGATAACCAGAATATTGCACTGCAGGGAAGGACACCACACGGCAAGGCGCATTCGCTAATGCATGCAACTGACAATTCCTGGCAGAGAGGGCAATGCCGCACCGAGCAACTATATGTGTTACATGTGAAACACCATGCCACCTGCCAAGCAAGTGAGAAGATGATTGATGGCTTGCACCCAACTTGGACTCAACCAAAGGATCCTGCACTAGATGCTTGAGTACAGGCGACGCTGCACTAGAAACACTTGTGTACAGGTGCGTCATAAATGCCATATCACATATCATTAAAGGTGACCATCCAACTCCAGAGCATCTAGCTGCAGTCAAGGATCTGCAACACGCCGCATGCTCATTGCATGTATTCCACATGCACATCTGGGGGCTCCATATGCAGCACAATGCAGAGCAATCTAGGATTGTAGAGCAAACCTGCCGTTAGGATAGTAGACTTCACTGAACACGTCAGGGCATTGCTTGTCTTTTAAACCACAGATACCCGCCAACAGCATCCAGCATTCAGGCAGCATTGACCAGTGCCTCGGTTAAGCCCTTTTGGACATTATTAAGCACAGAAAAAGCCCAGAGCTTTAAAAAGAAATAGGAGCTTGGAAGTGCACAACTTCCATAGTTTGCAATATTTGAGTTTAAGGCCCAGGCCTACAAAGCTCGGGCTGGCGGCTGTTAAATCCCATGACTGCCCCGCTGCCGGGGCATGAAAGCTATTCGCAGCCTCGGATTTAGTGGGGCGTGGAAACTCTTCTTTTTTTCTCCCAGCGATGGGAGATGAGCTCAGCGTTAGAAAATCTCCCGTTGGAGAAAAAAAATAAAAATCTGCTGCTATTAAAACAGACAAGGGACTAGGTCCCATAGCGGATGACGGCGGCCTTGGAAACCAAGTTCCAAAATGTCTGCCAATATCCGAAAAGGGACCGAGTCCCACTTCTATTGTAATGGCGGCAGCCATTTTCTTGATATATATACATATTTTTTTTAACACCACGGGCACTGAATTCACAATTGCAACCGGAAAAGGCAGATTGTGATTAGCCAATCTGCCTTTCCCAGGTGCGAATGCTTAATCCATGCTGGTGGAATATTTAATTTCCTTGTGTGTCTCTCGGAGTCCGTCACTGCAGGGCCTGTGCGCAGACAGTGGTGCACTGGCCTACCAGGGACTCTGGGGAATTCCCATTGGCCCCTGCGCCCTGGACCTCTTGTTTGGGCACCCTTGTTTTCTGCTCCTCTTACGTTTTCACGGATGCACCCTATCCCCGTCCTTCCATCTCTCCCCATCCTTCACAGTCCTTTGAAGTAAACAATTTGTTAAAAAGCTTCCGGTGTGGTATGCCCCACGCCTAACAAATGTTAATTGTGAGGTTTTTTGTTAGGTTTAACTACTCTTTATTCCCTATATATGGACAAAGTGCTTTAAAATTCACTACTTGTACCCTTTTTTTCAGATTGCTTTCTTGGAAGAACCGACTCCACCCCCAAGCCGCACTTACAGGGGTTGGGCTTGCTCAGATGGTGTAATATGGGGCCAGTTAGAAAAACATTTCTAGAGGCACTTTTGGATGCCGGGCCACCCCAATACACAGATTTGGAATTTTAAAGATCCCCTTGCTACTTTGACTTCTGTTTTCCTACCTAACTATTTGCTTCCAACTTTTTGGGTCGTGAAAGTTGTTTACTGCAGATATTTTAAGCATTGATTGTGTATTTCTTAATGTCCAAAAATGGTTGGATTCAGAAAGGTTTAAGCTTGGTATTTTTGACTTCCTCTCCCAAAATGTTAACTGTGGCCCGGGCTCTGGATACTGCTGCGCAGAGGCGTTGCTAGGTGGGGCCTGGGGGGGCTATATCCCAGGGTCTTTTGGTTGTAGCCCTGGACAGAAGCTCAAGGTCTACAAGCAAAAGGCTATAGCTAGCCCCGAGTCCCGACAGTCCCGACATTAGCGTAGACCTGGATCTTTTTCAGACCTAGCAACACCCCTGCTGTTGCTAGACCATCAGCAATGCTTGAAAGGGAGAGGCTCCATCTGAGAGCAGAAAAGGGAGGCTACTGGTTTCTGAGGGCTTGACATTGTTGCCAACAATGCAAGCCAAACCTGGAGTCAGTAGAAGTTGGGTCCTTAGAGAGTGGTGTCCCGGTGTCTCTGCCTGGCTGAGAGGTGGAAGAGATGTCGCAATTACAGAGGCACACCACACAAAGGTCTTCAGCTTGCTACGGTAGTAGAAGCACGATTGAGACCTCTGACCTCTACACAGCAGACATCTCCAGAGCTTTTAAGGTTCCCATAGCCAATGCTTGAGCAGAACATCCAGTCCTCTTTACTCCTCGTGACTTCTTGGACAAGGTTTCTTCCTTGCGAATGTGGCATTTAAGAAAACTACAAATCCCAGTATTCCAGTGGCTGGCAGAAAAGAAGTTCTGTTTGTTGGGGCAGACAGAGGCGATAGCTCTGCACGCGAGTGCATGGAGGCCCGAATGGAGGATTTACAAGGATTATGACACAACAAAATCCGGACTTACTTCTTTGCGGCAATTACGCAGATCCGTGGCAGTGAAGTTTACCCGATGCTAGAAGAAGAAAAAAACACAAGGTTTCAATTAGTGGTGCAAAAGATTCCAACCCACTCAAGACTACGATTCAGAAGCAGCATAAATGTTGGGAATTGCAAACCACAGGCCACCCACCTCCTGTCTGTCTGTGCGGGAGCCGGTTGCAAATAAGAATTAACCTTCCTCTGATAACACAAGCATTGGCAATGCCAACCGTTTTGGCTTTTGTGTAGGCATGAGAAAGGCATTTGCCAGGCACTGCCGTAGTGGTATTAACTAACCATTGATGGTAGCAGCTGCAAAATGATGTGTGTACCTGGCCATATTGCAGAATTGCCTGGCAAATGACTAATACTTATACACATGCCAAAACGGGTGCTTATAAACCGAGATGAAGGCAGACCTGTTTAAGAAATTTTTATTACACCAGTAGCACCTTTAACCACCCAAAATAAGTCATTAGCTTTCAGAAAACCTCTTTAAAAACACACGCGTAGACACTTCCAGCTCAAAATTTGATTGTAAGGCTTAATAAACCTAGCACTAAGAGATCCTAGAAAATGTTTTTGGCAGGCTGGGGCAGGAAGTGGGTGGGAAGGCCCATAGGGATTAACAGAGCCATAGGCAGTCAATGGGTGAGTAAATATGATATGATATGATATGATATGGTATTTGTAACGCGCCTATACACAAGTGTTTCAAGGCGCGACGAGGCAGGGAGGGAGGGAAACAAGGGGAAAACAGACAAACGATCCTACTAGGCCAGGTGCATTCAGATCGCGCAAGTGCAGAGGTAAGGGGAAAAGGAGGAAGTGCAGGGGGGAGGAGGTGGGGGGGAAGTGCAGTACAAGGTAAGTAGCGTAAAAAAAAAAATAAATAAAATAGCCAAATAACATATAAAAGCTTTGTATCCCTCATCTTTTGTCATTTCTCCCTAGATGTACTCTACTGCAATAGTTTCTGCTGTATAGATCGGGCTTTACCACCTAATACCCAACACTAAAATTATGAGTTTGAAAGAATTTAATGAGACTGCCTTCATTGTCTGCTTCCGGCCTTTTGCCAGCAGATGCGATCTAGGCTTGAGTGTACAGGTTAGTGGCAGGGTAGTGGACCGACTAAGCTTGTTTGAAGGTTAGATGTGAGCGAGTGCCTGCGTGTGTTTGTGTTGAGCCTTAGCAAAATGTAGTGCCTCTCAGTGACCATTTCCAAGCAGGGCAAAAGGGCAGCATTACAAAACCTCAACGCATAACTGCTAAATTGCCCCATGTCATGTGGGACACCACGAGCCATCCCTGTCCATTCATTTTGCACTCAAGGGAATGTAGTTTCATTAAGGTTATTAGAAATGTGGGCCTACGTGCACAAACTGGGTGATCTTGTGCAAATGGTCCCATCCCCCTTTGCATTGGTCCTTTTACTGGCTATAATTTAGTGGATTTAGAAATAAATACATTTATCAATGTTAAGTAGTAGATAAATATCAGAAATCGACCAGATTCTTCCAAGGCTTAACATCTACACCTCATATTAAAATATGCAAAATCCCCTCCTACTCAAATCCCTCCTTATTTTTAAATCCAGGCATGGGCTACCTTCACACCCCACCCCCTTCCGTCCATGCCCCCCCCAACTTGGCTTAATCTATCCCCTGATATTTTCCCATCGACCTCTATGCTCACAAGCTCTACTCAACCTAATCATCCCCCTTCCTCCTGCTCTCATTCCTTCATCCTCCTAGCCCCCCCCACCGACCCCCGCCCCATCACTGGAACAGTGAATGGGTGACATTCCAACATTGTCTGTCTTAAGAACCACCTTCTCTTCCAGATGAGATCCCTCATGATTCGTATAGGGCTATCACCCCCGCCCCCTCCAATGATCCCCAACCACTGTCACCACTGGATTGCAGATGTCTGTGAATCTGCATTTCCTGAAGGCGAATTTAAAGTCTGTCTTGTGCTGCCCATATGTCTGCTTTCCACCAGCAGAAGGTTTAATGCATTAACTGTTACGCCTTGCCCGTGTAAGGCACCCAGCAATGGGACCGGACCTGGTGGCATCACTATACCCCTGTCTAGCTAGCGCTGCTTGGTCAAGCACTATTTATTTAAACAAAATACAAAAAACTTAAGTTGTAATGTTTGCAAAAACATATTGCTGGGCAATACGAATGCAACCTGGCAACCGCTCTTCTATATGATCTATAGAACCGGCAGGTTGTGCTATGTACATCAACCTCACCGCTGTGCAGGGGATGGCGAGCCTCTTCCTGTGGGATCTTCATCACACTTCTTTTGACTCATGCCCCAGTGCTGCCACAGCTCCCTGGGGTGGCCCATTCCTTCTTCAGGCCCAGAACGGGACCTCAATGTAAACTGCTCCGATCATTTCAGGTCATATCATATCAACTTCAAGACAGAAGAACATCGTGGGCACCACGAGCCTCCTAAACTCCAGCCACCACAAGCTTGCTTCGGTTCACCAGCAACCTTCTCCAGCCGCTGCTTAGGCGACTCGGGCCAACATCAGAATACCTAAGCCTGCCATCTTCCCACTCCGGATCTCAGGGTAAGGATGGATGTTGCTAGGTCTGGAAAAGACCCAGGGCTATGCTAATATCAGGACTCGGGGCTAGCCAGCCTTTCCTTTTGGTTGCAGCCCCTGAGCTTCTATCTGAGGCTACAACAAAAAGACCTTTGAAAATAGCCTCTCCAGCGCCCCCCCCCCCAACCTCTCTCCTCCAGAAACGCTTCTGTCTGCAAGTATGCCCATATCTCAATGCTCAAAGATCTGTAGGGAATTATATATATATAAATATATATATATATATAATTTTTTATTGATGATTAAGCTGACATACATCAACTTTACAATAATGTATCATAAAAACTGAAAAATACATCACACATTACTTCTATAAAAATGTTCAACCTTGTTAAGAGAAAAAGAAAAAAAAAAGAAAAATTGAAAAAGAATGAAGAGGTAAAAAAAAACTCTTATAAGGACACAACACAATAAAAAGTTTACAAATCAAGATCATTAAACATCAGTCAGTTAAATTAGTCCACAACAAACTTAAAATCTTTTTAAAATCTTTTAAAAATCTTATTGCACCAAGTCTAAGAGGAGTAGTCAATCCGCACGTGATCATCAACCACAAGGTATCTGATGTCATTTCACTGCTGGTTTCTATAATTAAGGCTCCCTGGTTTCAGTTTTTACTGATTCTTTCCACAAATACAGAGGGAAATCATTCGGTTTCCTGACAGTATTGATTTGTAAAACTGGCAAAATGCAGCCATGACAGATTTCTTGCTCAGCTCTCCACGTTGCAAAGTGTGCCTTGCAGGTCAATGTCTATGCAATGCAAAACAAGAGAGAGGATGAAAAAACAATAGGGTTCCCTTTGGTGGTGTTTAAAAGCCAAGAGTGCTGTTGCTCAGAGCAACGATAGCAGGTGCAGCAATGTGTTTTTAATGTAGATCATGGATAGTTGGGCATGAACCCAGCACTGTGTGCATCCAATTAAAGGCATTGGATGCTGCACTTGCGCGTTCTCACTGGGCCTAGTAAGATCACTGTTTTTGTCCTCTCTTGTACCCCTTCCCTAGCCTCGTCGCGCCTTGCAATACTTGTGTATGAGCGGGATATAAATAAAATATATAATTGAAGCGCTACATTTTTTATTTCAATACATGTGGAATATTACTAACTGTACCTTTTTTTTTGCAAAGCAAAAAAGAATTGTGGATAAATGCAGATAAAATGATTATTTTAAAAAAATTTGATAAATACAGATGGAAATGTTGAAAAAATAAATACCATGAAACTGGAAGCATTACATATGATTTCGCTAGTTTGGCATCAACATGCACATGGGAATGACAGGCAGATAACGGCTAGATGTACCGCCCCTTCAGTGGGTACAATCCAAAAAGGGCTCGTAGTGAAATTTGCTACGTAGCCAACAGCTCCTCCAATATCCTGCACTGCAGACATTTCAGTCGCGACAAACAACTTGCCACCTGTTACTTCAGGCGTCTTCATTGAGCATGTCCCCACAGGGTCCCTTCTCACAACCGCAGGAGGGAATTATACTAGGGCCTTTCACTTATCTTTACCCTTTGGGATCAGAGGATCCGTCAGGTCTGTTTGAAGATTCGCTTGCTGTGCATATCAATTCTCCGGTTTGCTTGTTTCATTATCTCTCTGGAAAAAACATCTGTACTCCGCTTTATTCCAATGACATCATTAACAAATGCTGTGTGCGGAATGTCGGGACTGCGTCTTTTCTTCCCCAAGGAAATGTAATACACATGTTTTTTTTAACATTGCCAGGGAGATTAGCAGTCAAGTGCAGCTCTCTTATTATAGTTTCAGTATACATAATCAATAATTGAATAGGACATTCCAATTTCTAATCATTTTTCAAGTTCAGACACATTTTTCCACCACCTGTTACTCAAGAAGCAGCAAAACTGCAGTTGATTTATGGTATTGCAGCTCAGGAATATCCTAGCACATGTTTGTTTTTTTTTTTGACAAAGGACATCTGACCACTAACAACATTTGCGATCACTAGATGGATGACAATGACAATAACTTGACCTACCATCTTTCCAAATTCTGGGAACTTATTCTCATCATACTGGATGAACGTACGGTTAATAGATCTATATGGATTTGTGGACATATAAGGATCTTATTACGTGTCTGCATATGTTATCTGTCGGATGTTCCCTTTACATTTTCCTTTATATTTTAACAGAAAGTTTGTTATTCAATTTTTCTGTTGATTTTGATTTACTTTACTGTACAAATGACAAAAAAGTCTTATTGACTATACTGTCTATAAATTAAAAAAAGTATTGCAGCTCATTTATTTCTATTAATCGAAAGTATTTGGTTAAGCACAAACCTTGCTCCAAAGAGCTAAAAAACAGCATGATAAAAATATACAAAAGCACAAATTAAAAAAGGAAATAAAATCAAAAAGTTCAAACCCTTCTCAAAATTCGAAAACAAATTAAGAACAGAATATTATAGCACAAAGAGGGGGAAACAGAACTAGAACGCATTTAAAATGAAATAAGAAAAAGAAAAAAAATGAAAAAATTGAAAAAAATGTTTTCACCTGGGAAACAAAACACTAAAAATCAGGAAGTGATGTAAGCTTCTATACTGTAGAACAGGCCAACTTCTGATTTTTTTCTCGCCCTAGGAATAAGCCCCATCAACAGGCCCTGATTTTGGGGCACAGGAGGCTCATAAAGTAGCAGAAGTTGAGAGGCCAGATAGCTTGGATGTTAGGGAACCATTGCTTTAACCAAACCACCCAGTTTGAAAAGAATTCTGGACTCAAAAGGTAACCAGTAAAGGACGCACACAAGTAAAGTAGCATGGCCACATTTTCAATCACCTTTTACCAGGCCAGCTGCAGAATGAAACAGGCTTCAGGGATCCCACTGCAGCCTGGGAAGCTCCAATCGGAAGAATACAGCCCATGACCACATGCAATAAGACAAGGGTCCACACTCTAGCCTGAAAAACTGCGCAGGGACACAAAGCTGAAGTTTGTTGAGAAGCTGAAACTGCAACTGGGTCAGCAGCACAACCTGGGACAAATGAAACTGCAAGGAAGATTTTGTGCCCAAGAAAAAACGAAAGGTATGGGCAGCCTCGGCAATCGTGAGCACAACCCCCTCCGGTACCAGAGCAGGTCGGCATGATTGGGTTGGCAAGGTGCATTTAAAGGCCCCCAAAAAAAAGTTTTGTTTGTTTGTTTGTTTTTATTATTTATAATGCGTGAGCGTACCCAGAGGTATCAGGGTGCAGCATTTACAAGAATTTTCAAAGCTTAGTTGCAGTCATCATAACATATACACAGGACAATGGGTAAACACATGTTATATACAAAGCAGCAGTGAGGTAGACAGGCATATTTACATGTAAACAGGTGAGCACACGTGGATACAGTGTTTGCGGGTAGTGCAGCATTGAGATGTCCTAGTGGGCCTCTGTTTGCAGCCATGAAACTACCTTGGAGCGGAAGTTCTGGCAGGGCAGGTCCATTCTGACATTTGGAGGCAAGGAGTTCCACAGCTTGGCTGCTTTTACCGGGAAGCCGTTTCCCCCTATGGTGGCACGTTTGTAGTTGGTAATGGATAGGCAGTCTTTATATGCAGTTCTTACGGGTCTTAAAGAGGATTGTCTGTGGAATCTATTGACCAGGTATGTTGGAGCAGCGTTGTTGAGAGCTTTGTGGGTGAGTGATGCCGTTTTTAAGATGATTTTGTCATTAGTGGAGAGCCAATTGTTCTGTTGGCTGAATCCTGTTATGTGTTTGCTTCTAGAGATGCCCAGAGCTGCTCTGAGAGCATTGTTCTGGAGGGTTTGTATCTTGCTGGTGGTGGCCTTGGACGATCCCTATTAGAGGGTGTTGCAGTAGTCAATGCGGGACAGTATGAGGGCGCTGGCAAGTGTAAGGCAGCTATTGTCTGAAAGAAAAGGTTTGGCTGCGCGGATTAATTTGCATGTGTATGCCGTGGAAGATGCTAAGGAGCTCACTTGTTTTTTGAAGGAGAAATTGGAATCCAAGTAGAATCCCAGTGTTTTGACCTCCTGTCCGACTGTGATGTTGTTCCCGTCAATCATGAAGGAATTGTAGGCCGGGCCCAGTTTCTTTAGGCTGGAGGTGGTACCTAGGATGATGAGCTCTGTTTAATCATCATTCAGGCATAGTCCGTGAGTGGCCATCCATGCCTGGTTGATGATGTATACCCTATTTAGCAAGGCCAAATCCTTTCCATAATCTTCAGAAAGCGGAAGGAGGATCTGGGTATCATCTGCATAGTTAGTGTAGGTGATACCGAGATGATCCATATCATCGAAGTGTGAAAACAAGGAAATAATATGAGGCAGGGTAACCAAAAAGGAAACACACCAAACACAGGTTACAAAGGAACATACAAAGTACTTTATTTTATACTGAATCCAGTTACAAAAGAACAGAACAAAATTCAGATAGCTATCGACCCTCAGTACAACACAGCGAACTCCGGCGTGGTTCGGTGTGCTCAGTGAGTACAAATATTCATTGAAACAGTCAGGCTTTTATACATTTCTCCAGCCTGTTGTCCAGCCTTTCTTCAGGTTAACCATTCCATAAATAAGTTACTGCTCTAGGGTCCCTTGCCAGGTCAAATCTAGTTCGTCTTAGGTTTATACATTAACAAGAAGAAATGGTAATAATGTATGCTCTAGGCCTAACATTACAATGCGGCACTTAATTTATACAATATAGTTAAGCAGGTGTTCTCATTCAATTATAGATCAGTTTCGGTGATACAGGTAATCCATTGCACACAGGTCAGCAGAAAGACAAGGTCTCAGCTCATGACCCTAACAAGTGGCCTGCAGGCAGGTTATACATTAGCTGTACAGAGGTCATGACAATCGAGTTCTGTTCTGAATAACATAGGCTACCATTTTAGCTCACATGGTGACTTTATAGAGCAAAAAAACCTAAAATGGCGGCTTGACCCAAAATGACAGTTTACATGGTTTCTAAGGTCAGGACCTTGTAATGCAAGTTTATTCACATGTAGTTTATAAGCAGCTTGTTAGCAGCTTGGCGTAGGCCAATATACATATATTCATAGCAATAGGAGGCATGATATAATTTCTAGTTTGACAAACCCTCCTTTTGGCCTATGCCAAGTGCTAAACTACTTCTGATCTCCCTGCAAATAACTCCATGTGTCATCGTCCATACACCCTGAATAGCTGTCAGAAATATCTATCGCCATTAGATCTTTTACTAAGATCTCTTTCAGTACATACTCCTTAGAGGTTTTATCCGGGGCATACACTTTATGTCCTATTGTACCTATCGCCTGAGCGCAACATCCCCCTAGCATTGAACATATACTTGGTAGACATTGGATACAACAACAAAGAAATAGCAGAATTCCCAAAATAATCAGCAAGACTGAAAGCACTTTCCAACCCCAAGACCGCAAGAAGTCCCAGAACCAAGCGCTAAGATCCCAATTTCCCTCGGGAACATGCACTTCTGAACTAAGAATGTGCAGATTCTGTATTGCCTTAAAAATAGTTGGGGAGGAATCCGATATGAAAACACAGCAAGCGGACCCCACTAGTTTACATACTCCACCACGTTCAGCCAGAATGACATCTAATGCCATCCGGTTCTGAAGCGCTACCAATCTGATCGCTTTCTGCTCTAAAGTCATATTATAGAGTATATCTGTGGTCCGGTTGATGGTTCTCTCCAGTACTCTCGCTAATTTCCTGATATCCTCAGAATTCACTATTTGCCCAAAGAATGGAAGGAATGATTTCGCTACATCTCCTAAAACCTGTGCTGGAGTGTCACCATTCTCGTCCCGCCATGGACGAGCCTTCGAAACCTCTACAGTACTTGCTATAAACACCCCAGGTAACAGGATTCCTAGATAACAAGTTCCCTGCCAATCCCTGGGCAACCATGGAAATGCTACATTACCGCAAACAAAATAGATAGCTTCGCCTACATACAAAGGTCTGTCTTCCCCAGTCAAATTTGCAACATTGGCACAACCTTTAAAATCTCCCATTGACCGGGTGCCATTCCTCTGTATGCAGAAAGAAACTGAATCGGGGCTATGGTTAACAGTATAAGAAGGAGGCACGTCATCCTTATTGCCTATCAGAGCCATTTTAAAGGAAATCAAAGATTGGAAAGGAGGAGACAGTCTATCAGAAGGCCTAATAGAAGCAATATTGAGCTTACTCCTATTTGCGAAAAGCGAGCATCCCAGGGGAGTCAGAACACGTTTCTCAAAACTATTCAAATTAGTGCCATCAAAGTTCCCCGAGATGCTAGCGTTCCATCGGCCAAAGAACAGTGCTCTAAGTGAAGCATAACAAGCAGTTGTCAAAGGTAAAGGGTGAATATACCAACCTAGCCCCTTATCCCCATGTTGCGGTAAATGCGTGCAGATCCAACAATTGGTTCTGTTAAAGATTGCATGGGTAGCATTCATAATTAGAAGTAGAGTGTTATTTTGATAATTCCGTCTATGCAAAAGATCTCTAGGTGACAAGGTATGTAGTTGCACAGAAGGAGTGGGAACAACAGTTATATTTTCAACAGGTAGGAAATCATTCAAAGGGTACATTCTCTCCAAACACCAAAACCCACAACCAACAGTTACTAAAAGTCCCGTGATCATCACAAGTAGACAACAAAAAGTTTTCGGGGCCCCAATACATATCTGCTCATTGTCTCTCCTAGTCACATTTTTGTCCAAAAGTTCAGTACGAACGGTAGCGGATGCGGGCATTGTCGTCTTCAATCGAGAAACACCAATTGTTTGTTTGCTGGCGACTCCGGTCGCGCGTCTTCTTAATGTCTTTTCCCACAACCCTTAGCCAGCAGAACCCTTTATGCAATTGGGCCAAAAAAAGGCAAGCCCTCAAATTCTTTCAATTGTACATCAAGAGCCATATTGCAAACCTATCTCCTTGGGCGGAGATTATACTTGCAAGTTTCCGGTGCAAAAGAATCAGCAGACAGGATGTCGTCACTTCCCACAGGAAGTGGCGAGTGAACGGAAGTTGGATCAGAAGATGGATGATCCACAAACAATACAGTGGGAGAGCAAGGAGGCAAGAAGGCCGTTTTGTCGGGCCTTACAACTTCCGGAACGGCCTCCGAAACTCTCTCTCCACCGTCTGCTGTTTCGGGTACGTTGGTTTCAATATCAGAAAGGGGTTCTGCGTCTTCTGTATCGTATGGCACCGGGTGTGGGATCCGTTTGGTGTGGCTGCCGTGGATCCAGTGGCGACGTCCTCCTACCCGCACCGCAGTCTCAGTGACCAGGAGCACCTGGTAGGGGCCCCTCCAACGTGGTGCGAGGCAAGACGCTCTATCGAAGGATTTAACGAGGATCCAATCCCCTGGTCGTAGACTGTGACCGGGGCCCTCGTACCTCACCGGCAATGCCTCTCGCACCTGGTGATAAATTGAAAACAGGTTTTTAGTCAATTGGTTACAATAGTCGGAGAGAAGTACATTTTCTACATTGCGCAATGCGCAGCTTTTAGGCAAACCCCAAATATTAGCAGGTCTCCCCATTACCACCTCAAAGGGAGAGAGCCCAATCTTAGTTTGAGGGGTTGTCCGCATTGAAAGTCACACGATCGGTAAGGCGTCCGGCCATTTTAGTTTGGTGCCGGCACACGTCTTAGCGAGCTTGTTTTTTATGATACCATTGTGTCTTTCCACTAATCCGGCGCTGTGAGCATGTCTGGCCGAATGGAATCGTTTGTCAATTTGCAATGCCGTACATATCTGTAGAATTACAGCAGCGATAAAATGCGGACCATTATCCGACCAGATAACTCTCGGCAAACCGAAATGTGGGAAGAATTCCTTTAACATGGTCTTTGCAGTGGTCATGGCTGTAGCATCTTTAACAG
The DNA here is from genome assembly GCF_040938575.1 of Ambystoma mexicanum. Lineage (NCBI taxonomy): Eukaryota > Metazoa > Chordata > Amphibia > Caudata > Ambystomatidae > Ambystoma > Ambystoma mexicanum. The sequence continues at coordinate 1,221,440,583 of NC_090934.1, read as the reverse complement.
AGAAAGCCTCGACCCACTTACGAAAGGCGCAAATGACCACAAGGACATATTTTAGATTGTTACATCGCTCCATTTCAATAAAGTCAAAGTGAATCACTTCAAACGGGACAGAAGGAGGCCCAAAGCTACCTCTTGGAGTTGCTGTCCCCTTTCCCACATTGTGTTGTAGGCAAATCATGCAATTTTGGACATAATGCTGGGCAATTTTTGAAATCTTATCATTTACCCAGACTTTCTCTAACATTCTCGTGATCTGTTGAGCGCACACATGTGTGGGACCGTGTGCCATGGTAACCAGCATTTCTATATAGGCATTAGAAAGCAACTATTTCCCTTCAACCATGTCCACCCAACACCCATCATCATCGAGTTTCCCCAAGCCCTCAGCCCACCTCTTGGATTCTTCTAATGTGGCATCGGCTTGGATATCCCGTACAGACCCAACACCCTCATCCATTGCATAGGCATCTACAGTCTCCCTTGAAACATACATCTCCGTGAAGAGATCAGAGGCACTTTGTCTAGCTATTTGATCAGCGAAAGCATTCCCTTTCCCTACATCATCTTGCTGCGCACTTAATGATTGCTAACTGACTAGGGAGCGCAAGCGCTGAAAGCAATTGTACTATCAGGGAGCCATGTTGGATCTTGGTGCCATGCGAAGTTAAAAACCCTCTCTCTGACCAAAGTCTCCCAAAGTTGTGAGCCACCCCAAAGGCATACTGGCTATCAGTATATATGTTTACTGTTAGCCCTTCGGAAAGCTCACAAGCTCGAGTCAATGCTATAATCTCTGCGGCCTGCGCAGAGTTATGCGTAATTCTCTTGGTCTCCACAACCGTACTCAATGTAGTGACTGCATAAGCAGCTGTGGATGTACCATCCAGTAGTTTGAAGCAGGAGCCATCACAAAACAGCTCCCCTTGTGGGTTATCCAAAGGAGTGTCCCTCAAATCAACTCTGCCTTTTGTATCTTGTTCAGTAGTATACAGGCAGTCATGTGACTCTTCGTCACCGCAAACAGTATTTTGCGGGAAAGGTAGGAGTTCAGCCGGGTTAAGAACGCAGCACCTCCTAATTTGAATGTGGGGAGCAAACAAGATTAATTCATATCTTGTCAGTCGTGCGGAAGTGAGGTGTTGCGTTTGGGTTTTGTTCAATAGAATATCTACAGAGTGAAGCACCATCAGGGTTAAATCATGGCCTAGGACCATTCCCTCACTCTGTTTTACAGACGCAGCAGCGACAGCACGCAAACATCTTGGCAAAGCGCATGCAACAGGATCAAGGGCGGAAGAGTAGTAACTGCATGGCCTATTCTTCCCTTCATGTTCCTGTGTTAATACAGCCAAAGCACATCCATCACATTCATGCACAAACAACACAAAGGCCTTCTCATAGTTCGGTGTGCCCAAAACTGGCGCCGAACATAATGCAGTCTTGAGCAACTCGAATGAATGTTGATGCTCCGTATTCCATGGCAATGGCGAAGAAATACCCTTCTTCGTCAAGGCCAACATCGGTTTTATCACTGGTGAGAGGTTTGGGATCCATAACCTACAGTAAGAAGCCATACCTATCAAGGCTCTAACTTCCTTTTGTGTATTTGGGACAGACATGCCAGAAATGTGTTTTATTCTTTCAGGTGTCAATCTTCTTCCCTCCTTTGACAGGAGATAGCCTAAATAGGCGACCTCCTGGCAACAATATTGAAACTTTTTAAGCGAAGCTTTGTGACCATGCTTAGCTAGATGGATGAGCAACAACACAGTGCCCTCTTTACAAGAGCTCTCAGAGTCAGAGGCTAAAAGCAAATCATCAACATATTGAAGCAACATACAAGTAGGGGGCAATCCAAGGGTATCAAGCTGCTCTTTCAAAGCCCTACTATAAATACTAGGACTCTCAGTATAACCTTGAGGAGCACGAGTAAATGTGAATGAGCGTCCCCCTAAGGTGAACGCGAACAAGTATCTACTATCCTCATGTATAGGAATACTGAAGAAAGCATTCTTTAGCTCCACAACACTGAAGTGAGTAGCCATAGCTGGAATCATGGTTAATATTGTCGTCACATCAGGCACAATTGGAAATTGCGGAGCGACGACTTTATTAATGGCACGTAAATCAATTATAAAACGAAATGGAATTGCATTATCACCTTTTTTGTACACGGGTAAAATCGGACTATTGCACAAACTTCCTGCAATCTCCTCAATCACCCCACGATGCACAACATCGGAAACAATGCTCTTCAAAGCTTGCTCGCCTTCAACTGAGATCTTATACTGTGGAATACGGGGCAGCTTAATTCCATGTTTCAAAACTATTTTAACAGGCTCAATCTGCAAAACACCGACATCATTGTCATCAACTGCCCACAAACACTCTGGTACATTACTGAATTCTGGCGGCAAAGGTCTAGTCAAGAATTGCGAAACAGAACATTGCTGTGGTGAAATCGTCCAACGCACTCCATCAGAAGAACAATGAATTACCGCATTTAATTCCTTCAACAGATTCAACCCCAGCAAATTCTCTCCACAATTCGAAGTCAAGAGAAATGGACAGTGGTCTGTAAAGGGACCCAAAGAAATAGGTACCGGTGAAGAAACCGGACAAATGACTGGTGTGCCAGTAAACCCTACAGAAACATTGGTTTGCCCTGACAGTGGAATGTTTGGAACCCGAGAATGATCAATGGAGCACTTCTGTGCTCCAGTGTCTATCAAAAATGGATGTTTCCTATTTCCCACTACCATTTCAACGTAGGGACCTTTCTGATTAACGGGAATAGGTGTAGGTTCCAAACACAGCTTCGGGCAATCCTAACGAAACAAAATATCATCAAAAGGAAGCTCTTCAGATAGATATGCAGCAGAAGGATGATCAAATATGTTTCTAGTATCCACACTCGAAGTCTGATTATCCTGTGAAAAAGGTTGTTGGGGATCCTGCGAAAACTGGCCTCTACCAGGGCCCCCTACACCCGGCCGACCTCTGGATCATCTACCCATATTTCCAAATGTGTTATTCGACCTCTGTCGAAGGACGGGGCATTGTGCACGCCAATGACCCTCCTGGCGACAATAGGCACACTGGTTAATATTCACAGGACCCAAGGGCACATTCCCTTGTGGAACATACTGACCTCTAATCTGCGAACTACCCCCTCTGGGGCCTCTAACAATTTGCTGTAACAATACTTTAGTCTTCAAATCACCTTTTCTCTTCTCGACTCTATCTTTTTCATTATTGACACGGTTCTCGTAGTACTGAGCCATGTGCAGTACTACTGATTGGGATTTCGCCTGCCAAGCGCTCTCAGAAGACATAATTTGTGACTGGATGTCAGGCAGCAATCCACGTACAAATGTGTCCACAAATAATCTTTTCCCAGACTCTGTGCCTAAGTCTTGTCCACTGAAATCCGAGAATACCTGTTCGAACCGATTAAAGAACTCGGTAGCACCCTCAGATTTTCCTTGGACACAGGCCGTAAACTTGTCCCAAATAATTCTCTTTTCGGGGATTATAGTTTTCAGTTTTGCAATGATTCTGTCAGGCAAAGTTAGTATCACCTGAGGTGGTCTCTCACCAGCTGGCCTTTCCCCATCAAGCTTAACTATGTTAGCCCATGTATCTCCCAACCCTGGTACATCGTCTATAGTTCTAACTGGTTTCCACAAATCTACAGGCAGGAGTACAGGGAATAGCAAATCAATGTCGCCTAGGGTAAACACTGAGGACTGCAAAACGGACTCTCTCTTTATAGAACCCTGTCGGATTTTTCCTAATGTCAGGAATAGTTTGTCCAATAGTATTCACTTCCTGTCGTGAAAACGGGACGTGAACAAACTGCGATACATAATGTGCAGGAATGTCCACAGCAGGTGTACCTGCTGCAGCATTAGCAGGAATCTCAACCTTTGGGACAAATGTCGGAGGAACCTCTCTCATAGGCAACTGAGATGTAGGCAACTCCAAACGCTTACTAAGCAACAGAGCTAAGTCGAGCGCTAAAGCAGTTGAAGAAGTGTCAAGTGAAAAGGCTCTCTTATAAATGCTCAATAACTCTGTGGGACAACTAACCTTTCTCTTTAAACATTCATCCTGCAGGTACTCTACCATTACCTGTATCACTTTCCTCTGCATGTCTAGCATATATTGACTTTATGTGTCATATACCTCAACTGGAGTTATCGATATGTCTGAAATCCATCTAATCGCATCTTTTGTACAAATTCGCGCCTCCTCAGATGTCGATTTACGACACGGAAGAAATCGTTTCTGTACATACACACTTTCTTCTTCGTCATCCTCATTCCGTAACCTTTCCAACTCCTTTCTATACTCAAATATCCTCTCAACATGCTCATGTACCTTCTCCACAGTGTCTCTTGAAAACGCTAAAGTATTCAGGTCCCTCAACCCTTGTGGGAGGTCTGCATTATTTAATATTTAATATAATGAATCCCTAAACCTTCAATGAAAACATTTTTCTCAGGAAAATTATCCATATTAGAAAGTGTGGCAGGAACATTAGCTCGATCATCTCTCTCCATACAATGCTTAGCCCATGCAAACAAATCCTGTTTCTTTTCTGTAGGAACAGTATTACGAGTAACAATCCTCGACCCTGCACCATGATCAACTACAAGCGGTACAGAACTACTTGGGAGTGAGGGTGCAGGCAAATTCAATGGAGGTACTATTACTGGTGCAATGGGAAGAGGCAGAGGAGCAGATGGAGGAACAACAACCAGAGGAATAGGAACAACAGGTTGAGCAGGAAGAGCAGGAATAACAGCAGGATGAGGTACAGCAGGAGGAAGAGGAACATACGGAGGGGGTGCAGAGGCACCAGGCCTTCGTTCATTTAACAATTTGTCGATAAACTCATCAGAAACATGAAGATCTTTAGAAGGATAGATTTTCTGAATACCGAGTGAGAAGGCCCTGTCCATATTCCTAACCGACTCAGACTGTTTGTCCTGATCATATAACAACGCCTTTTCAGCATTTGTTTTATGACGGCGCACATGTTTTTCCCTACTTTTAAGCTGCTGCAACGCTTCTTTTTTCCAATTTTGCAAAACCTCAAATGCTGCAGGTCTGGCCTTCTTTTTTAACAAGACTGACTCTAAATATTCAATACGAGGGATCTCAAAACTACCATTGACTGGCCACTGAAGTTCGGAGGCATGTCTGGTTTGTCTGTGCCAAATGTTATTAAATACTACACTTCCAATGCCATGCTTACAGTACATAGTACATGCCGGCGACCCCTCCTGCTGTGCCGGACGGCTAAATTCCAAAGATTGTCTATCGCTGCGGAATAATGCCCTAAAGCAGCTAGACAATTTCTCAGGCATTTCTCAAATACTCGGTGTTACCTGGTCAATAATTGTGTCTGCAGATACAATGCGCCAAATTCAAATTGTCAGGGTTGAATTAAGAGTCGGGTAACGACTCACCTGACCAAACCTAAGGAGGACCCATCGGTTTACAAAGGACTTACCTAACAAATTTTACCTTGTGTATGGTGATTTCGGCAAATCTGCCCGCCTCAAAAAATTGACCCTCGTCAAGATGCCGTCTCAGACCACACGGCTATCGTCCAGGGAACGGATCGTGCAGCGCTGTTGAGGTGTCGCGTCTCGTTCAGTCGGGCCCGTTATGTCACACCGTCCGATCCCGGTCCGATAGCGTGCGTCAACCTTCAATAATCCGGCATCAATCTTGAGGGTCCCTATTCCGGGCGCCAACTGTGAAAACAAGGAAATGATATGAGGCAGGGTAACCAAAAAGGAAACACACCAAACACAGGTTACAAAGGAACATACAAAGTACTTTATTTTATACTGAATCCAGTTACAAAAGAACAGAACAAAATTCAGATAGCTATCGACCCTCAGTACAACGCAGCAAACTCCGGCGTGGTTCGGTGTGCTCAGTGAGTGCAAATATTCATTGAAACAGTCAGGCTTTTATACATTTCTCCAGCCTGTTGTCCAGCCTTTCTTCAGGTTAACCATTCCATAAATAAGTTACTGCTTATAAGTCCCTTGCCAGGTCAAATCTAGTTCATCTTAGGTTTATACATTAACAAGAAGAAATGGTAATAATGTATGTTCTAGGCCTAACATTACAATGCGGGACTTAATTTATACAATATAGTTAAGCAGGTGTTCTCATTCAATTATAGATCAGTTTCGGTGATACAGGTAATACATTGCACACAGGTCAGCAGAAGGACAAGGTCTCAGCACATGACCCTAACAAGTGACCTGCAGGCAAGTTATACATTAGCTGTACAGAGGTCATGACAATCGAGTTCTGTTCTGAATAACATAGGCTACCATTTTAGCTCACATGGTGACTTTATAGAGCAAGAAAACCTAAAATGGCGGCTTGACCCAAAATGACAGTTTACATGGTTTCTAAGGTCAGGACCTTGCAATGCGAGTTTATTCACATGTAGTTTATAAGCAGCTTGTTAGCAGCTTGGCGTAGGCCAATATACATATATTCATAGCAAAAGGAGGCACGATATAATTTCTAGTTTGACAGAGGGGCTTGGTAAATATATTATACAGAGTAGGGGAGACACAAGAGCCCTGTGGTACACCGCAGGTGATGGGTATGGGGTCTGCTGCAGCAATGGGAGAGAAGACCCTCATGGTTCTGCCGTTAAGGAATGATGTGATCCAGGTGATAGCCTCAGTAGAGAAGTGCGCTGAGGAGTGGAGGTGTGAGCATAGGACAGAATGATCAACCAGATCGAAAGCTGCAGATAGGTCGAGGAGGAGGAGTAGGGCAGCTTGTCCATTGTCTCTGAGTATGTCAATCTGAGCTTTTAAGTTGATGAGTGCGGTTTCAGTCCTGTGTTGAGGGCGGAACCCTGATTGTCTGGATCATAGTAGTTGGTGATCTTCCAGGTGCTTCTGTATTTGTACATAGGCAACCTTGTCCAGAATTTTCAGTAAGAAGGGGACGGTTGTTATGGGTCAATAATTAGTGGGTGTGGCTGGGTCAAGTGTAGGTTTTTTTAGTAGTGGTCGTACCCAAGAATTTTTTAAATTGGCGGGAATGGAACCGGTGGTGAAGGAGGCGTTGATCAGTTTCGTTATGAAAGGGGAGAGTTTGCAGGCAGCGTCTTTGATAAGCTGTGCTGGGCACAGATCTCCCTGGCAATTGGATGGTTTCAAGGATAAAATTATTTTTTCAAATTCAAGTGTATTGACTTTGGAGAACTTGAAGCAGATGATATCTGTGGGCGTGGGTTTGTCCAGGATTTTTGGGGGAAGAGTGACATTAAGGGAGGGTTTTTTACTGGAGATTTTGCTTTGTAAGGTCGTGATCTTATTCGCTAGGGCACTTTGAATTTCTGAGCACTAGTTTTTATCTTTGGTACAGGTGTCAGGAGGTACTATGGGGGTTTCTATTTCTTTAAGGATAGAGAAGATTTCTTTCATGTTGGATTTAGCTTGGGATATGCGAGAGTCAAAGGAGGTTTGTTTAGCCAAGTAAATTTCTTTTTGTAGAGTGCGGCTATTTTGGTAAGTTTGAGTTTGTTTGCGACTGAAGGGGATTTTTTCCAAGTGGCCTCACAGTTTCTTTTCTGCTGCCTAAGGTTTTTGAGGAATGGTGTGTACCATTTGTTGAGGTGTGTTTTTGGTTTACTTGGTCTGAGTTTGAGGGGGGCGATGAGGTCCAGCGAGGTGGCCATAATCTTGTTGTATTCTTCGACAAAGATGTCCGGGTCGAGGTTGTCAGAGAGTGTATTGAGTGTGGGAAGTAGGCTTGGGATGAGTCTTTCTACTGTCATGTTGTACTTGTTTCTAGTGAGAGCCGGTGGGGCCGTAATTGTAGGCGGAGGAGTCGGTCTGTCAGTAGAAAGTATGAACGATACTAGATGGTGGTCGGTCCAGGTCAGGGGTGAGATATTTGTGATATTCACTTGGCAGTTATAATCAGCTACCCAGTCAAGTGTTCTACCTTTTGAGTGAGTGGGTGCTGTGCATCTTTGCGTGAAACCTAGTTCAGTAAGGGTGTTAGCTATAATACTAGCGATGTGGTCTTCCCGGTCATTATAGCCTAAATGAAAGTCTCCCAGGGTGAGAACTTGAGTAGAGGTCTTAGGATTTCTGGATAGAATATAATTCAGGTCTTCATCGAAGGTGCCAATGGCGCCTGGTGGGCGGATGATCTGATAGATATTGAGAGTTTGGGTATTGGTAAGTGGGACTTTGATTGAGAGTGTTTCGCATGATAGGATAGTGGAAGGAGTTGCTAGTCTCATGGTAAGGCTACACTTATGGATAATGGCGACACCCCCTCCTCTGGCGTCGGGGCGATCTTGTCTCAGGATAGAGTAGTTATCTGGGACTGCCAGCATGAGCATGGGGCCTGCTGCTGGGTGAAGCCAGGTCTCAGTAATAGCAAGGAAGTCAAGGTCTTCTGTAAGGATTAGGTCTGCTATTTCTGTAGCATGAGCTACTACCGATCTGGCGTTGATCAGGGCTCCCTTAATTTTGGGGCTATCTGTTTTTTTAGGAGTAGTAGTATGACGCTTGTCCTGTGTTGATTCAGGAGTGCCGTGAATGAAGGAGTTGTGAGGTAGTGTAGAGTTGCGGTTTTGGGGTGGATTAGGGGTTTTTGTAGAGGGATTGGGCCTAGGCGGCGGCGCTCTGGGGTTCCGTATAGTGGGCAGTGAGCGGGCAAGGGGCTCAAATTTTAGCTAGTCTAGCTCTGAGACCTAGGTTCCTGTCTATAGTGGCATGAGGGAGACTAATGGGTGGCATTGGTTGAGGGATGTTTATGTCTAAGTTTGATTCAGGGTTGTTAAGTCCAGTTGGGGATGGCGTGTTGGGTAAGTATGAAGCCATCTTGAGCTGTACTGCAGTGTTTAGGAGGATCAAGAAGCATCCAAGCAGGTTGGTGGTGAATGGGCACATATTAGGTAGAGGGGCTGAGAGTGTTGGGTGGCCGGAGAATAGCCTTGGTTAGCACCAGTTAGGCAGTGTGCTTTGGTATAATGGACCTGTGTTGTGTAACACCTAGTTTGAAATAAGGCAAGATGGCTGAAGTACATATATCAGCAGCTGGATTCAAGTATAACAATTAGGCTAAAATGTATTGAATAGCAACCAGAGTATACCTATACATCCAAGTACAAGAGGGCAAAGTGGCTAAAGTACATATAGCAGCAGCTAGATTCAAGTATAACAGTTGGGCTAAAGTGCATTGAATCGTGAATAGGGCTTTCTTAAACTGCGCATGTCATAGGGGCAAGCTGAGTCAATGCAGCTGTGGGTTTGGGCACTTGCCTTAGTAACTAACAGGTTATGCTAATTCGGAGCACAAACACGGATCTTGTTGCAGTGTATGTGGCTGTGTGCAGATGTGTTGCAACAGTGCAGCCTCAGCTACATCGGACATAATCGGTTTTTCACAGTACATTACAGTAGACATAGGGGTGTCTGATTTGCTGAGTTCAAGTGTGCAGAGTGGAGCCAAAAAATGTTTTTACAATATACGCTTAAGGTGCGCAACCGTGCTAATGATGTGGCAAAGTCTGGGAATTCCATGTCTTATAGAGTAACCTCCGTGGGTTTGTATAGCGAGTAGGGCAGTTATTTTTTGAGCGATGGCGCGATTTAATAAGGTGTCATTAGTTTAGAGGGCAAGCGCTTACCTAGAGCAGTATGCCGACAGAGTTCCATGGCTCTCGGCTCCTTCGGCTCTGGACAGGCTTAGGACAGGTGGAAAGCCTTTGTTGTGCGTGCCTCCGTTTGTCTTTAAAGAATGAAACAAAAAATGGCCTTGGGCCCGCCAGGGTTCGTTGACAGAGGCACCTTTCTACATCATCCAGAGATGAGATACTTAGTAACAGTTTTATGTCGTCCACGTACACATTGATGGAGACACTGCAGATGGAAATCAGATAGCCCAGCGGCTCCATGTAAAGGATAACTACTGAAAGACAAAGAATGGACCCCGAGGCCCTCCGCAGGCTCCAGGAAAGAGGATGACCTGGAGGATGCCAGCTGAGCAGGCTGAAATATGTTAGAAAGGATTGAACCAACCCAGGATTACACCCCCATTATCAATCCATGCCAAGGCTGAACCGGAGTGTCTCAAGGTCCACGCGATCGAATGCCACAGAGATATCCAACAATGCATGCGAGCAGGGGGCTCCGGTATCAGTCACTGGAAAGGATGGAGAGTAGCCATCTCTGTACGGGGTGGAAATCAGACTGATAGGATCTTGAAAGATCCCATTGATCATGTTGTTGGAGACACTCATTTTGTAATGACCTTCTCAAAACCTGTCAACTGATAAATGGTCATAAATTACCCAGGATAGATTTATCAAGACTGTTCCTCTTTATGAAGCGGCTAATCAGAACATGTTCCAAATGGTCTAGACATACACCTGGAAAAGCAAAGCATCTGGAACACTTGGCACTGGTTTTAAAATACTGTAAGTAAGAAGTTTAATAGATTTAGCAGTATTAATATCATTGGGTTAAATAGCAGGTTTTGATGACCCATGTTTCTAGAAAAAACGATATTTCCAAGCGAACAAGTACCAGCCGGGAAACATTGACGAATAAAATGGGGGATTTTACGCTCAGCCATTTTGGATTTTTTTTTCCTGCTAGAATTGGGTAGATCTTCCCAATAAAGAATGGATTTCTGTTGACACATTTTTGGGGGTGGATTGGCTGGGAGATGGCTGTAAGGGGTTCATACAGTCTTTCTCTGTCTGAAACATAGCACCCAATATGTGTGAGATAAGATGAATTAAATGTGTATAAAAAAGAGCAGATTTGTGGCCTGGATTGAGCATCTACAAAGATTGCCATTCATAATGCCGGGTCATTTTACAGTGGCAATGTTGTTTTCACCTGTAACATTCCTGCAGATTCAAAAAAACAAAAAGGTAGGGAGGGTATGTAGGTCTCCCCTCCAAACAGAGAGCCCCCCAAAAGCGAAGAAAGCATGAATGGGGCAAAGGAAATAAATGGACATGGGGGTAAACCATGAAAAGAATGCCAGAGTAAAATGGCCCCAGCACGCAATTCGCGGCCATCTCCCACTGCATGCAACTGGTTTAGGGACCGAATGCCAACCTTGCAATACGTTGTATTACCTGAATGCAAGTCTGGCAGAGTGTTAGAACCACTTGGACTCTCTTACAAGGCTTCCCTTTGAATTCTATACCAATTTATTTTTTCTTTTGATTACCATGCACCCAATCTACTAGCATGTACTATGGCTAGGCTGCAAGTTCTCTGATAATTGAGGGTTGCAAAAGATATCATCGAGCCAATAAGCACAATTCATCAAACGAACTAGAGGGAAGCTTTGGGTACCTACCTACAGTTTGAGCGCAAGCTCTTCCAGGACCAATGACCTCTCATTAGGCTTCAAAGGGGAGCGACCGAGAAGGTAGGATTCGACCATAAGGATGCTTTTTGATGAAGCCGAGGATTGTTTGCAGGTTGTCTGCCAGACACCCATAGCTTCGGACCTGCTCGTCCTGCATTTCCACAAAGAATCAGTGGCTTTGTTATGGGGTTGCTGTGTGAGTTACAGCTCCATAAAATCACTGTGTGACCATCTGCATCTATTCAACCAACATTGTTCAAAATCCACACTTGCCAATGGATGCCAGGTGTGAACATCCCACACCAATGTAATACTGTCCATGGTTCTGTACAGCACCTTTTGGCAGGTGCTGCTGCTTCTGTAGTGCCACATGAGCATAAACACACCAAAGAAACATATCACAGGTTCTTACATTGAACTGATACCTGTTTTGATAAACAAGCCCCGTTTTACTTTTTCCATTCGCCCCATATTACTCTGGCCCCCACTGTTGAAGCATGTCATTTGCTTAGTTCTTAGACATTCTAGATGGAGGTTTCGCAAAAGAGCATTTCGTAGAATCAACTTAGATCAGCAGTCTGCAACCTGCGGCTCTCCAGATATTTTGAACCACAACAACCATGATCCCCCGCCACTGACAATGCTGGCTAGAGATGATGGGAGCTGTATTCCAAAAGATGGCGAGACAAAGATTGCAAACCCCAGGCATAGGTGCTTGTCTCAAGCTTTACCTGCCCAGTAATTTAACATGCAACCTGAGAACCTGGAAAGAAATCTTTTTGTACAGAGATTAAATAGCGCCCGGATGCCTCAGGGTTAGATGCGCTATATAAATGCACAAATAAATAAATAAACTGGATCTAAAAACTCAGATCAAGGCAGAATTTGCATCTGGTCCCCTTTCCTGCATTTGACGAGATTGATTTCACAGCTGGGGGTGAGTGCCAAGATCAATAGGATAGATGAAAGCAGGGTATTCTATCACAGACCCTCTGCAACATGGACACGAGCAAACAAAAAAGCCCCCAAAAGTCACATCTGAAGTGGGAGGTGAAGGACATAGGAAGCATTCATGCTGGTACAGATCACAATATTGGCAGAACAATCGTTTGCGCTTCTGGTTTTCCATCACCTGCCAAAATTTACTTTTTAGATCTGTAGATGTCTTGGGTATTGTAGCAACCCTTCCCATTTTAATCAACTTTCCAAATCAAACCTTAGGAGCGCCCCAGGTATTGCATTGCATTGTATTTGTCATTATGTAGCGCCTTTTACCATTATTATAGTCTCAAAGCGCTTATAGTGGGAACATGCATTAGCATACATATAAATAGCAGTTAAGGATCTTCAGGCCCAGAGTGAGTGCCAATTTTTCTGCTGATGCAGAACTGCACACTTCTTAGTATCCTCATATTCTGCCGATGGGGCACTCTCTAGACAATATAGTGCCCCCTTACCACAAATCCCACACTGCAACCCCACCCCAACATATACAATCTCTACCATATCAACAAAAGCTGGCTTTATTAAAATGCAATTAAAGAACTCACCAAGTAAAAAGTAGACACTCCACAGTAGGCAACAAAATCGCTCAAAATAATTCACTTTCATTATCTCATGCATATATTAATTATCTAAAGTGCAGACTCCTAGCTTTTGCTGCCACAAAAGAGTTGAACCTACTTAAACAAACAATGTGCTCACAATTGAAATGATAAACACAGCCAGTAGTCTTTATTCAGCTGCAAATTCGGTCTGATCAGTTCTATGCACTGACATTTCTCTTAACATTGGCAACTGTTATTAAGCTCCGCTGGGCAACCCTGACATTTGAAAACAACAAATACTACTTTGCATGGTGAATATAATGCAACAAAGAAAACATTTTCACTGTCCACAAAACTCTATTAAACCATGAGGGATGCTCATCCCCTAAGACCTTATTCACTTCTAGGGACTCTCGATGTTGGCTCAGTGAGGTGATATGACTTGCCTTGGATCACACACTTTAAAGAAGTGGTAAAGCCAATATTTGAGCCCAGTTTGCAATTGTGACACTTGGCCAAACACCTTTCCAGCTCTATTTTAATATAGATATTTGTTAATGAGAGCATAACATAATTCCTGGATTTTTCAGCTGTAGACTTAATTCACATATTCTCCTATATTGCACCGCAACTTTGGAACTCTCTCCCTGCCACCCTTAGAGCTGAAACTTCCATCTCTGCCTTCCGCAACAACCTCAAGACCACTTTCCTCAACTAGCACTACGACTGCCTCCTCTACTCCTGCCATGTATACTGTAATATAAACAGAAATGTAATATAACTTTATTGAAAGCTTGTATATATAGTGCTCATGACTATGTAACTAAGCTTTGTACTGTAACAAGTGCCACGATGTCCTCGGGCTGATGTGCGCTATATAAATATGAATAAAACAAACACACGTAGTATGGACCTTGTTGCTCCAGATAAGATTTTGAGGTTGGAGTATTTTACTCCCTATTTTAAACTTTGAGAGTAAATGCTATTTCCTGGGGGAAAAATGAGTTTTCTCCTTTGCAAGAGAGTTAAATGTATGTGACATCCAGCTGACATGTGCAAAAACTGTATGGAAATCATTAGCATGCGGCAGCTTTCTGCATTGTGAAGAGAATACATCTTTCATTATTTCTCTAAGGTCTGGCCATTTGATCTCTCCTTTATATATTAGAATGCTGAAAACAAAAAAACCCAGCCAATTACATAGGGCCTCATTACGACCCAGGCGGTAAGTTACCGCCTGGGCCGTGACTTTACCACCATGGCGTTAACTATGTTTACGCCATGGTGGTTGGCGGACTTACCGCCCCATTCCGACCTTGGCGGGGCGGTAAGTCCCCAATCCCCATTTACCCTTCCCCATTCCCATTTTTGCCCCATAGGGCATAATGGGAGTGGGGAAGGCGTTAATTACGCCACCGTAAATTACGGTGGCGTAATTAACTCCATGGTCCCTTAGCGCCATGGATTTTAACACCTGCTAAAAGCAGGTGTTAAGTCCGCCATGGCGCTAAGGGACCTCGTACTCAGGCGGTAAGGGTCGGCGCTGTTTACGCTGCCGTAAACCCCTTTCCGCCTGGGTCGTAATGAGGCCCATAGTAACTCAAACCTGGATCGTGTTGGGTGTTTTGAGGTTCGATATCAGAATTGTCTTTTGACTACCTAATGGTATGCCATGTTATGATACAACAGTGCAGAGAGGCAAGGACTGCTAAATTCTATACCTAATCACATGGTCAAATTGTTATTTATATAGCGCTTTTGTAAAAGCCCTGTACATAGAACATATTTATCACAATTATCACCAATCCAAAGTTGGTACTACTTTATAAACCTCGAAAGGATAAAAGGCTGAGTTGGCCTTGGCGGGATTCGAACCTACAACCTACAGATCAAGCACAGGTTGCAGCAACGAGTGCTCAACCGGCCTAGCTATGTTATTGGCTAGCAACCTTCAACCGTCGGTAAACTGAGTATAGACTGATCTATAATAAATGACAGTGCCTAGATGTTGGATGAGCTATGCACGAAGCACTGCATAAAGTTAAATACCTATATGGATTATCAGAGGGACAGGTTTTCGTGAGTTTCTATTTCAATTAAAAATGTAACTTTCATTTGTGTCATTTTTAATAGCGCGTACACTTCCTGGAGAGTCAGGTTCTGGATGATTTAAGTGTATTTTTGAAGATTTGAGAGGCTATAACACGTGTGATTGGTGTAATGACAATCACTCACTCTTGAGCAAAGACTATGCTGCCACTGACGTACCCCATTGACTGCAAGTTTGAATGGATGTAAACTAGACTGTGCATACTCATAATTTTACACACTTTTTTTACAATTAGTGTGTAAATGAAATTATAAGTGTAAAAATGATCTGCCTCTGCATGATTATGCACACAGCAGAGGAACTCTGAAAAACCAAATTGTGAAAAACTGTTTTTTCACTTGGGAACAATTCTCAATTGCAATTTAGTTTTCCATCTTATTATACTATTCTAAAATTCTAGGGAAATAAATATGCACAGTGCTTCTGATTGCTCAATGAGCATCTACACCAAACACAGCAGAAGCTGAACAGAAAGAAACAATTCCTTTTCTCACAGTGTGCAGTTTCTTTTTTTAAAGGCTTCAGAGAAAATAAATCTGTTTCAGAAGGTTTTCTCCATGGCTTGCAATTACATCCATGTAGAAAAAAATCAAAAGAAGCGTTCTGGGTTCTGTCAAGTAACCTGACCTTTGCACTGCCATCTGCGCTAAACCGGAGCGTAAATGTACACAGGAAAATAATAAAGCTGACGTATTTACAAGATTTTCATGCATTAAAAAAAGGCCTAGTACGACCCTTATCTGGAGGCCTCTCTGTACCCCCCATTTCTAATCATCCAACACTTCTTAAGGGACATCCCCTAACAGAGCCTCCCAATTACCCACTCACTGATCTCTGCCACCATCTACCTCTAAACTCTCCCTTTTAAAATGTCCTGCTGCTATTTCTTTTTCATTGAAATACAAAGTGAAAAATACAGACAAACAGAACAAATCTCTTCCAGTCCGACTTTGGAAGATAGTCTCGGAGCACTCGCTGCCAACAGCTGATTCTGCACACTCACAAGGCACCTGCACCCCGGGCAACTCCCTGCTTCACCCAACAGAAGCAGCAGTCAGGTCCTTTTCTTTTGCGCAAGGATTATGAAATTGGAAAAAATGGCAATTGAGCAATTAAAGAAACAGAGAATGGCTTGTTGTTTAGATGGGGAGGGGACTATTAACAGCGACTCATGTCTCTTTAGAAATGTGATTGGAAGGGAGCGGTCAGAAGTGAGAAGGGTACATAATGATGCATGCTTTATGAAATAATTACTGTCTTTAAGACCCAAGGGGATTTGTTAGGCTCACATTAATCTGCATGATGCTATTGTGACTTTTCATGCAGGACGTGGAGACTAAAACTAAAGCCATGCTCTTATTGCTCAACATATTTCTACGACAATGTGTATAGTTAGTTTACTATAAAAGGCTGGTTTATTATGTAATGTGGTATGCTTGCAAGGTATTGCTAAAAATAAAGTGTCATTTACACACATGAAATGCAAAGCAAAACCTTAATAAATATCTATATCAACTAAATCTGGGAAGATGTGCTCAGTTCCTTAACTTGTCCACATCCCAGTTTCACCATTTAACAAAAGTGTGTGATCCTGGGCAAATTGTTTAATCTCTCCAGGGTCTGCAATCGCATGTTACACCGCTATTCCTTATATGAGGAGAAGTATCCATTTACATATCAGTCTGGTCTAGTCCACAGACAAGAGTAGTCCCGCACCGAAATGCCAGGCACAAGATCGCATAATCAACAACTCCAGGAACATGTGTATGCCTTATTCAGCGTCATCGCTGAGCTGCAGCTGAGGTGTTGTTTCTCTTTAGCCACAGAAAGGAAGGGGTCCAGGTCTGGATTACCCTTAAGTATTTCAGTCTATGGCAAAAATGTAAGTCTCGTTCTACTGTTGAAGTACAAGGCCAAATAAATTGCTGTATAGGCCTGTGCAGATTCAGCGCCTGCCTGTGGTCAGTGTTGGTACTCTTGTTCAGGGGTGAATTAGCCGGCAGCTCAGGACTGGACTGTCTGTGAGTGGGACCAGACTGACATTCAAATGAGTATTTCTCACTTGGTTTGGCACAGAGAGGTAACGCATTATTGTCAACCTTCCTAGGCAGACACCATGCCATAAATCAGTTCAGTTGCCCTGGTCGTTCCCAGTTTAGGAACTTTCACACATTTGGCAACTTTATTTATACACCCAAGATATCTAAATGGCCTCTTCAGAGCCATGCTTTTTCCATACTTTAGAGATTGAAATCTATTCATCCCTTTGTGTGATAACTTCTGGAGGGGTCACTCTCTGTTGGCAGCTCTCCTGTAGACTATCCCTTAGGAGTATCATGTCAAAGTGTTTTTGGCCCCTATATTTATTGCGAAAAGATAGAAACATGCATGGCAGGGGTCTGCAACCTGTGGCTCCCCAGGTGTTTTGGACTACAACTCCCATGCTCCCTTACAATTGGCTATGCTTGCTAGGGCTGATGGGAGTGACAGTCCAAAGCATCTGGAGAGCCAAAGGTTGCAAAGCCCTGTTGCATGGCATGGACGTCTACTTGGTCGTCCTCAACTGAAGAGGGCTGAGACTTTCAAAAAACTATGCAAATTATGTATGACCATGTGTTTGGATTGGTTGTTAGGTGATGCTTCTATCTAATTTGAAATCCAGCATTTTATTTAAAAAAAACTGAATTGTGCACATCAATTTGTGTGTTTTTTCAGAGGAAATTGGTTATTCAAGAGCCTTTATTGCCTGGTGTAGACTCCAATTTAAATTGTTCTACAAGTTTCCTCAAATACTCTTATACTGTGTGGGGTTCTTTGTGTTATTAATTGTATGGTGCCCTACCTAAGCATGTATGTCTCTTAGGAGGCCCTACTATTCGTCTTAGTCAAACGTTTTTTTGTTGTCATTTAAACATGATATAGCCTGAACTCATGGCATTCTTAACTGACCACAGTATGCTGAGCTACAGCCCGGGTGGGAGGGCGATAATGTAAGGTATTGGCCTGCACCTGAGTTAAGGGCCTGAGTGGAAGCCGTAGGAGCATATCAGGGGTTAGGGCCAATGCAACCTTTTGCAGCCCAGTCCCTGCATATAACGCCATTGTGATATGGCTGCTACCACCTCCGTTTTCATAGGTTTAGGTGATTTTACTCAGAGGACACTTGTCAGACCCTGTAGCGTGACAGTTGGAGAAGCTGCTTGGAAACTGTTGCGATTGGCATTTCTTCCTGTGCATTCATCCTGCCTGGATGATGTATGATTGAGTGATGTCACTTCTGGAATGTTTGCTGTGAGCTTGGAATGTTTGGGTATGAATGGGTTCCACCCCAGGCAGTTGAGATATGTGAGCCTGGGTGGTGGGAGCCAGTGGGCTCCCTGCTGATATTCCTCTTAATCTCGTTATGGACTTGGTTACAACTGATGAACTATGTAACTGAATAAAATACTGAAGACTACTATCAACTTGGCTGCATATCCTTTTGAGTACAATTACCTAAGAACCCATCATAACAGAAACTTAAACTAAGCACCTAAGCACTCTCAAGCTTGACTGGTGAGCAGCAGTGGGGCACTGATCGCTCCTGCTGAATTTTGGGAGGGAAGCAGCAGCAGTCCTCCCAACAGTGGTCAATGCCCTCTTCTGACCCCTTGTTTATAGTGAGGTGCCAACAGTTCAATTGTATTGCTTTCATGTAATACCCACAGGCAATAGAGGCTTTTATGCGCCACTTGGCACTGCACTGCCCGCCCATGCCCACTGCAATGCCCAACAACTAGAGTGATCAAGGAAGAGAAGGCCACCCCATCAATAGACACATTCAAGGAGAACAGCCCCATTCAAGTTATGCACCAAGATAAACTTAGATAAAGCATTAAAACCCAAGTATCACCCTAACTTGCCACACAACTAGGGCTGCCCAGTCGAGCACCACTTTTTCAATTTTGTTAGAACACCAGCTGCGCACCCATTCAGCAGCCGACCACACAACAGGTCCACACCCAACTGCCACGACTAACCTGGACGAGTAACCAAGAACACACTATGTACAACCAATACTCTGCCACCAAACCCACAGGGGAAGTCAGCCTCCAGGTTTGGAGAGGAGGCGCTATTGAGTGATGAACCACAACCAAAATCGTTGGTAGATACCATTGAGCGGCAACCAAAGACTCACTCCAGAGGCATCGCCAAACCAACCAACTTACTAATTCCTTTCCCCACTTCCTGTCCCTCCAACATAAGCAACACCACTACACAGGACTAAGGGCTAACCACAGTAGACACAGCCACACCGAGAATTTTACACCCTAACCAACTCTATGAGACTCTGGAAACAACACTAGAGGGAAAACCCCTTCACATAGTCCATAGATCCATCAACACTACACTAATGCACACCAACACAATATATTCACACACCCAACAGCAATCCGTGACTCTGGACCCCTTATGGATACAACTAACCAGTGCACAAGACCACAAACCTCACCCTAACGTCACACGACACACACACCCAACACAAACACTAGCGCACATCCGAGGCACTGAGTCCTACCCATAGGGTTACACCACACGGGCATCCAGAACCTACTCCCACATGAAGACCATGCTCACAGACACCAGTTCTTCCTAGTTCTGAACCTATCCTATTATCCTATCCCCACTACCACACCCAACCCCTCCTCTTACAAAGCCACGTGAGCACCTGGCGACTGCCCTTGGGTGGTAGCGGTGCACTGTATAGATCAACATAACAAAACAAAGGCTTTACCATTGTAATGCATCTGCAGAAGCAGGGGACACATTTTCACATTTCTTTTCATGTTCGGGCACCTAAGCATACAACATTGGGGCATAAAAATAATTGTCAAAATGAACGAAAAATTACATAATATGCCCACTGTGTGAAGCACACATGAGTGGCTGATCAGGGACAGAAAACAGAAGTCCTTTTTCATTTTTAAGGCGTCGGTTTGACCTGCAAAAGCAAGGAAACAAAATTATTAAAAGGCAGTCTAGAACAGAGAAGCCCTGCACTGTCCTCAGAGGTGTGGGCAAGGGGACAGGACACTGTGGAGTCACGCCAGCTTCACAGTCCACATCAGATTGATAGAGAGGGCTAGACCCTGCATCTGCAACCTTTGGCTCTCCAGATGTTTTGACTATAACCTGCATCAGCCCTAACCAGGATAGTCATTGGTGTGGAATTGTACGAGTTATAGGCCCTGATTATAAGTTTGCTTGTATCCCGCCAGTGATTATACCGTCAAACCTGCCTTACCGTCTCCACTACCTGATATCCTGGTATTATGGGCGGCGGAGAGCCAGGAAGTTCCCATTCCGGTGATTCAGGCATTTATTCACTGTTGGGGCCTGAACTTCCGGTAGGTGGAGAGATCCGTGGCCCCCACAGGCAAACCCGAAGTGTGCCCATCTGGAGGAAATGCTGGAGCCGGAATTACTGTCATTATTTCCAGACCGGCACACTTATAATGATGGCATAGTCTAGAATATCTGAAGAGCCACAGTTGCAGACGTCTGGGTTAAACAAAACCAGTAATTATTGCCTGGAAGCCTAACATTTCCAATGGCTGCTGCTCAATGTTCCATTCAGGCTAATAATTAAACAATACATCTGATGCTGGGGGGCTTTACCGTGCAGTATCGAGACCTAGGGACAAAGAAGCACCCTGTAAATCCCAAAAACCAGGGGATAACAGCTATTACTAAAAAGACAATAAGGAATGGGCGTCATTGAAATGGATCTACATGGCGTCCCTTTTCCATTTCTATTGTGGCCGATGGGAAGGAATGTTCATGAGCGAAAACACCTATGAATTTTCTGCAGGTGCTGAAGCGTGCAGCCAAAGTACTAAAGAGCATTAAGGCCCTCAGGTTATTTTGCCTTTGGGCAACTAAACCTTCATTAATGCAGGCCATTACCGGTGGAAAATGCCTGCCTTTTGAGCCCTCTAATGCTACTTGGGTTTATACCATGCACTACTGCCATTTGCATGGTCTCCAGGCGCGGAGGCATACTGCCAGGGTACTACTAGGCATTATGGCCCTCGGGTTATTATGACCGTAGCCAACAAAACCTGCGTTTAGTCTATTAAAGCTTGCGTTTCATCCTACAAACTGTTCACAAAGACGCGGGTTAGAATCTTGAGATCAAAATTGCCGATGCATAGTGTTCCGGCATCTTCTTGTCTCTCTGCATTGATTTCTGAACTGTACTTACTATTAAACATTCTTTACTACACTCCATCAAGTCCTTTGGCTGGCATTGAGGCCTGGAGTTCAAGATCTTCCCCCAAAGCAGCTTAATTTCGCTAAGTGTGTCCAGGGTGCATTGCTGTACTCGCCACCATGGACTATAATCCATCTTGAAAATAATGCATGTTAAAATGAAGAGAAAAGAAAGAAAATGTATTCACTGCTTGTTTATATGTTCTGCTGCATTTGCTCCATTAGAATGTAGACTGCTCTCATGCCTTGAATTTCACACAGAGCTAGTTGCGAGTAAGGGCTAGAAGATCTTTGATTTACACCCCCTGCCCAGCTAGCACCTAATCTCTAATTGGGCGTTCGGTCTTGGATACCTAGGTCTATATAGATTACATGTCTTTATACCGAGGTATTATATACCGAATCATTTATGTATCGAAAGATATACCTTGAAAACCTGAATATTGAATTATTATTTTGTTTTTATTTTCGGGGGGTCCCCCCAAACACCTGTTTCCAACCCCTAAAGCCCCATCCTGACAGTTTCCCCAAAAAAATTAACCGTTTACCCCACCATAAATCTATTTGATATAAGGGTTTTCGAGGTATACGTTTAGATATATAAGTCATTTGGTGTATAATTTTCGATATAAAGACTGTATCCCATCTGAACAGAGCATGCAACACAGTAAATGTAATTAATGAAGTTTCAATGTGATGAGATTATAGAGGTTTACACTGTCATGTGTGTTAAAACCTGCATGCCCAGGAAACATGTAAAGCCTGTTGAATCCTGAGGGAGGGGGCTTCTCTGACGAATTGGAGTGTCTCTCTTGCGGTGATGCAAAAATAAACATTTCTTCTTTTTGCAGACCTGACCCAAACCGTTCTATGCATCGCATTTATGCAACATGATTGTTAATGTTAAAGATCAAGAGGTCAGATCACTAAAGAGGCAAATGGCACCTAGACACTGATGTCTGTCTGTGTGGCGGGAGACAGATCATACTTTCTTCTCTGGAAGTGAGACAATCTGGGTCATTCAGCACCCCGAAAGTGAATGTGACGAAATGACTACTGCTCTCCAGGAGTGCAGGGATGGCTAGTGGCCAAAGCGCCTACTCAGCCCCACACTGCCAGCTTCCCGGTTCAAGCTGCCAACCTCTGGAACTCCCTACCACCCACCATCAGACTAGAACCGTTATTCAACACCTTAAAAACCAGCGTTAAATCCTGGTTTATAGACAAAACTATCAACTGATTAGTCCAAGTTACCCTACAGCACTACCCCATTGTTTGACTAGTATTCCGCTGTTCTCTCATCCTATCTGTACTGAAGGCTAGACCAATATGTAACCTAGGTCAACCCAGTCCCCGTTGCTTTGTATTTGTATCTACTATTATGTATTTCCCATTATGTAGTTATGCCTTTGTCTGTAACATGTCAAGTTTCCAGTGCCCAGTTACCATAGGGTTAGGTTGCCGATGCAAATAATAAACAAATACAAAACTACAAAATACACTAGTCTAGTAATGAAGCATCAGTGATGCCAGTCACAAAGGTGAAACAAGTACAGCCCTTCAGGGACGCCACCTTCACCTCTTTTGATAATCTGGGCCGAGGGCAGACTATACTCTTCAGGAGGGGCGTGAGATGGTACAGATGAAGCACAAACAACAATAGTGCAGTGATACCAACATAAAAGAATGTCCAACCATGGTTCTAGAAATATAGGAACTTTCACAAAAACTAAATGGACGCAACTAATTGAAAAGACTTGAGACCCACCCACGTAAAGGAAAGGAACAAGTTACTTACCTGTAACTGTTGTTCTCCAGCATGGGTCTGGCATGGATTCACATGCTCATGAATATTCCCCGTCGTCAGGCTGTGAATCCTCGGTAAAGAAAAAATCAGTATCAGTTTCGTTTCTGATCTGTCCTTCCTAGTAGTAACAAATCACTGATCTCTGTGTCATACTGACCACAGCCAATGACTGCCCTCTACCTAAGCCCCGCCTCTGGCAGCCATCTTCAGATTTGGTAGCACGTGAAGTGGCAGTATGACCAAGTGAAGAGCCGCAGAGGGGTAGGCGGGAGGGTTCGCATGTGAATCCATGCCAGACCCATGCTGGAGAACAACAGTTACAGGTAAGTAACTTGTTCCTTCTCCAGCATGGGGTCTGGCATGGATTCACATGCTCATGAATATAAGATTAAATAGCAGTACACACATGCACAACCACGGGGGGTGGTAAAAGGCTCAAGATTAAGCAATACAAAACTCAACATTAAGCATCTCTTACCTCCTCACCAGGCTCACCTTAAGCGAACAGGTTGCGCAGCACTGCTTGGCCGACCCTGGACTCCTCCCTGGAATCCCGATCGACGCAGTAGAATCTCGTGAAGGTGTGCGTCGACCTCCACGTAGCAGCCCTGCAGATGTCCAGCAGGGGCACACCAGATAAGAACGCCGTAGTAGCAGCGATCGCTCTGGTCGAATGGGCTCTCGGACAGCCTGGCAGCGGTCGGTTAGCCAACCGGTGACAGTGCATGATGCAGCCGGAGAGCCATCTGGAAATAGAAGACTTCGAGAGAGCCTTCCCTTGATTCACAGGTCCAAAGTTCACGAACAGCTATGATGTCCTCCGGAAACTCTTCGTGCGGTCCACGTAGAACTTCAGCGCTCTAGCCACATCCAGCGAGTGCAAAGTCCTTTCGGCCGGCGACAAAGGAGACGGGAAGAAAACAGGTAACACCAAGGGCTCGTTAAGATGGAAGTCCGACGGCACCTTGGGCATAAAGGAGAGGTGCGTCCTAAGCACCACCCTCGAGGCATGGAAAGTTAAGTACGGTGCTTTGCAGGATAGGGACTGGATCTCTCCCACTCGTCGTGCGGAGGTAATGGCCACCAGGATCGCCGTCTTCCACGACACAAACTTCATAGGTGCGGAGTGCATCGGCTCGAATGGGGGCCCCATGAGCCTGGTCAGCACCACGTTAAGTTCCCACGCCGGGGCCGGGGCCTTCACCGGCGGGAACGACCGGAACAGTCCTTTCATAAACTCTTTTACCAGTCGATGGGACCACAGGGATGTCCGTCCTGTGGTTCTGGTATATCTGGAGATCGCCGCCAGATGAATCTTAGTGGAGGCATGGGCTAGCCCAGCCTTTGCCAGCGATAGCAGGTACGGCAGAACTTGAGGGGCCGTAACTTGTAGGGGGTTCATCTTCTGTGCTCGGCACCAGATAGAGAACCTCTTCCACTTATGACCGTAGCATTTGAGAGTCGAGGACGCCCTGGCCTTTGCAAGAACCTCTCTGCAATCGGCCGGTATATCGTAGCCTCCAAACTCTAGCGCTGCAGGAGCCAAGCCTGCAGGTTCAGCGACGCCGGGTCGTGGTGGAAGATGGCGTCTCCTTCTCTGGAGAGAAGGTCCGTGTCCGCCGACAGCTTGATGGGAGGGGACGTTGACAAGTCCAGAAGGTCCGGGAACCAGATCTGCCTCGGCCACGCCGGTGCGACGAGGATCATCCTGCACCGGGACCTCTTGAGCTGGCTGATGAGTCGAAGCAGCAATGGCAACGGAGGGAACGCATACAGGTATAGGCCGTCCCAGGGGAACGAGAACGCATCGCCCATGCTTTTCGGCTGGGGAAACCTGCTGGCAAACCTCTTGCACTTCGAGTTCGTCGCTGTTGCGAACAGGTCGATTTGGGGTTTGCCCCATCGTCGGAAGAGTTGATCCACCTGATCCTGGCGCAGTTCCCACTCGTGACACGCGCGCAGCTCCCTGCTGAGCGAGTCGGCGATGGTGTTGCTTTCTCCTGCCAGGTGGAAGGGAACCAGGAACATCCCCTGGGCGACCGCCCAGTGCCACAGATCCTGTGCCTCATTGGATAGGGCTGGGGATCTGGTGCCTCCCTGCTTCCATATGTAAAACATTGTCGTGGTGTTGTCCGTGAAGATCCGCACCACCTTGCCCTTGAGTGACGGGAGGAATGACTTGAGAGCCCAGAACACGGCTCGGAGTTCCAGGACGTTGATGTGCAGGGGCCTCTCCTCCGGGAGCCAGAGGCCTCTTGCGTGGAGATCTCCGGTGTGGGTGCCCCAACCTTCCAGGGAGGCGTCCGTCGTCACTGTCTCCTGGTACGCCGGCGTCTGAAAATCCTTGCCCGCCGTGAGGTGCGCTCGAACGCCCCACCACTGAATCGCCCGCCGGAACACCTCGTTGAGGGGGACCCTGTCTTCGAAGGTGCCCGTCGCCTGTATCCAACGGGCGTCGAGAAATTCTTGAAGGGGGCGCATCCGTAGTCTGCAGAGGCGCACCAGGTAGATGCAAGAGGACATCATCCCCAGGAGGGACTTGATGGACCTCACCCTGGCCACGTCCGTGGCTAGCAGGCGCTGCACTTTGCCTAGAATGGTCTTCGTCCGTTCTTCCGACGGGGCCGCCAGGCGCCTCACTGTATCGAGCTTCGCTCCCAGAAACAGGGCCACCTGCGACGGCACCAGGTGGGACTTCGGGTAGTTTATGGCAAATCCCAGGTTTGTGAGTAGCTGGACGGTCCTCGCAGTGTGTTCGACGGCGAGTTCCCTCGTCCTTGAGCGGATGAGCCAGTCGTCCAGGTAGGGGTAGACGTGAATCCCCTGTAGGCGCAGCCGCGCCGCCACTGGTGCTAGGCACTTGGTAAAGACCCTGGGGGCCGACTTCAATCCGAACGGCAGTGCTCTGAATTGGTAGTGACGTCCCTGGACGACGAACCTGAGGAACTTTCGGTGACTTTTGAGGATGGGAACGTGGAAGTAAGCATCCTCCAGGTCCAACGACGATAGAAAGTCGCCTTCCTCCAGCTGTCCCAGTACGTGCTGGAGGGTGACCATCCTGAACTTTTGTGATCTGATGTATTTGTTCAAACGACGAAGGTCCAGGATGGGGCGCCAGCCGCCCGTCTTCTTCCTGACGAGGAAGTATCTTGAGTACACCCCGGAGCCCCGGAGCCTCTTCGGGACAAGCTCAATGGTGCCTTTCCTGAGCATCGCCCGTACTTCCAACAGCAGTTGCGGGACGTGATTTTCCTTCCTGGCCATGGGTGGAACGTGAGGGCACTTCTTCAGGAATTCGATAGAGTGTCCTCTTGCCAGGGTATCCAGCACCCAACGGTCGGTGGAGATGGACTTCCACACGCCGATGAAATTCGTCAGCTGGCCTCCCACCGGGGTGCTTCGGTGGGGGCCCGAGACCACGGCTGGTTCAGTCCTGCTTGGAGGTGGTGGCCTTGCCGTCCTGGCCACCTTGCCGACGGCGGCAAGGCGCTCCCTGCTTGCCGCGACCCCTGTAGGCCTCCTGAGACGAGGAGCGTGCCGCCTGGCGGTAGGACGACGAGCCACCGCTGGATCCCTTGGAGGCACCCTGTCTGCCTCCGGAGCTCCGAAAGGGCCGTCGTTGCTGAAGGGCTCCTAGGGCGCGGGCCTTCTCCGTGTCCGTTTTTATGGCTTGGAGGGACTCGTCCACCGCCTTACCGAACAAGTTGCTGCCGTCGAACGGCATGTCCAACACCCTGGTCTGGACGTCATGACGGAAGTCGGTCGCCCGGAGCCAACCCCGTCGTCGTAGGCAAACACCGTTGCCCAGCTGGCGGAACCCGGTATCGGCAATATCGGTTGCCACCGTTATGGCGTGGTCCGACGCCACCTCGCACTCTTGCAGTATTTCCAGGGCCTCGGACCTCTTGTCGTCCGGCAGGAAGACCAATATGGGGGCCAGCTTAAACCAGAGCTCCCTGTCGTAACGGGCCACGATCGCCAGGGCGTTGGCCGCTTTGATCGTCGTTGCCGCCGACGAAATGACCCGCCGCCCCATGGCGTCCAACTTCTTTCCCTCGCCGTCCGGCGGGGAATTCGACGTCGAGGCTCCTGACCCCGCCGCTTTCTTCTTCGCCGCCGCTGAGACGACCGAGTCTGGCGTTGGCTGGGCCCTGAGGCACAGGGGAGCGGTTTCGGGGACCCGGTACTTCTTCTCGTACCGGTCCTGTTTGGCTGGTGCCGTGGAGGGGTTTTTGAGAACCGACAGGCCCTCCTCCCAGATGTCATCGATTAGGGGCACCGCGATGACCGTCTTCCTCTTGGCCTCCCGGCGCTGATAGAGGAAACCTTCCTTTTTCTGCTCCTCCGGGCAGAGCTGGAACAATTCGGACGCCCTGGCGATCATGGCGTGGAATGAGCCAATCTCGTCGGGCGGCGAGGCCCGTGCGACGGGAGACCCGTTCCGTCGTCATCGCCGTCGCCCTTGGAACCCGTCGTCGAGCCCAACGCACCGTCATCGCCCGACTCGTGGGAGGATGAGGAGGGAACTGAAGGCCTTACGGGGGCGAGCGGAGGAGAGGGTTGGGTCCTCCGTCGTTTGTTCTGAGGACTTCCCAACGGGCCAGGTTGCGGGTCCTCCGGCCTGGGCTGCGGGAATCTTGTCCTTATCTCAGAGCATAAGGACTGGATAGCAGACAAAATGGCCGCCGAGCCATCTTGAGGCCTAGGATCCGGCTGCGCCGGAAGGGAAGGCCGCTCTTCCTCACCATCGTCGTCTTCCTCGGTTATCTCCCGAGGATCTACCTGACGGGATCAAACCTTCTCGAAAACCGCCCGTTGGACTTCGAGGTTCCTCACGGCCTCGGTCAGTTCCTCCTCCGAGGCTGACTCCGAGCTCGAGGAGGGCGCCGTGCCGCCCCTCACTTCTTCCATCATGGCGGCCACAACGATGGGCTGAAAAGAGGATTCCCTCCTTGGCGGCAGGGAAACTCTAGTCCCGGAGGCAGTCTCCGCTGGCGGTGTCTCTGCCGGCTTGGCAAGAGTCACCGCGATAGCCTCGATAGAGGCCTTCGCCTGCTGGGTAGGGGCCTTCACCACCTTAGGTGCGTCCCTGGCCTTCTCCTTCGGGGGAGGGGTGATGCCTCGCTCCCCCTCTTCCGAGATCGGACGGGGCTTCTCCCGAAGCTTACCCGGGGTCTCGGACTTTCTCTTCCCCGAACCGGAGCGTTGGCTCGTGGTTGACAGCGCCGGGGAAGGTGCACCCTGCCTGGCGACCGAAGAACCCGACCTTTCGGCGCTCCCGGGACCAGCGGACTCGCAACACTTGGCCTGGTGTTGGGCCCCCGTCGCCGGGGCGCCCACACAGGACTTAGAAGCCCGCTCGGACCCTTTCTTCTTCTCACCCGTCGAGCCCTTCTCCAACCAGCTTGCGAGACAGGATCGACGGTCCCTCATGGTCTGTTCCGACAAGTTCTTTCAGAACTGGCAGTCCTTCTCTACATGAGTCTTGTCCCCATGAAGACAGTAGAGGCATCGCGAATGTTCGTCTTCCTTAAACACATTCTGCAGCCCGCATCCAGGGCAGCTGCGAAACAGCTTGGGTCCGAGCGACGAACTCGCATCCTGGGCCATCTCGAAGTAGGCCGCAAATCTTCTGGAATCCTCCAAGAAGTTGATTCGACGAAATCTTCACCCTTGAGGGGCGTAGGAAAATCCTGCAACGGGTAGCCGTTAACGGGAGTAGAAACGGTGGAGCTTGAGGCTCGATTAACACGCAGTAAAGCTCGAGAGCTAAGCAAGAGGACTCCCAACACTAGAACGTGCGGTAAAAATCTGAAGATGGCTGCCAGAGGCGGGGCTTAGGTAGAGGGCAATCATTGGCTGTGGTCAGTCTGACACAGAGATCAGTGATTGGTTACTACTAGGAAGGACAGATCAGAAACGAAACTGATACTGATTTTTTCTTTACCGAGGACTCCCAGCCTGACGACGGGGAATATTCATGAGCATGTGAATCCATGTCAGACCCCATGCTGGAGAACAAAGACAACACAGACTTTGAGAGCAAACAGGGCACTCGGGGTGAAGCTAAGAGTACAGGCATTAATTTCAGCAGCAAATGACAAAAGTACTTGAAAGTGTTGTCAAAGGCCAAAGAGTGGGGTCTCATAATTACTAGGCCCCTTTAAGGTGGGCCAGGGGGACAGGTCAACTACAAATACCTTTATTGGTTATCTTGGGTGCTTGGCAGCATTACGCCGCGTTTCCTGGCACTTTTCTGCAGTGAAGTCTGTGTCGAGATGGTTTGAGTCACATTGTTCCAGTGCAAAACAGCGTTGAGGCAGCTTTGAGACAGGGCTCTCTGTGGTCCAAATCAGCGTTCGCGACGGGTTGAGTCGATGGCTCACAACATGTCGAGCCAGTGCTCGAGTTGGGTGGATCCGATTCCTTGACTGGGTTGAATTGATGCTTGAGACAAGCGAGTCGATGGCTTCCATCAGGTCAAGTCAGCTTTTGAGCCAGGTGGAGGATATCCTTCAGTTTGGTTGAGTTAGCACTCAGGATCCAGTGTGTCTGGTGCTTCCACAGTGGCAAACTGGCAGGTCTAGTGGAAGTGGCGATGTGTTCAGTGGGTCAAGTCAACCTTGATGACAGCTTAAAGAAGCAGATAAGCGGTTTGAATTTTTTAGAGTGCCAAAAGCAGCAATGCATGCTCTGTAGTGGCTCGAAGGGTGTCAAGCATGGGCAAGCTGGCTCAAATATGTCTCAATAAGGTAACCAGGTTCTGAGCTACTTTGTGGTTCCGAGTTACTGGGACTGGTGATTCTGCACTTCCACTCCAGAATGATTGTCTGGCACCTTCAGGGGCCCTTCAACTCCAGTGAGCAGGACCCTGGTTCCAGTGCCCAAGCAGCGGAAGGGCCTCGGTCCACACCAGTGTCACCCCCAGTGTGTCCTTGAGGTGGATAGGGAGACGGCTTTTCCTCTTCCTTGGAGCCTTCTGTGTTCAACTCTGTGGCAGAAGACTTAGGAATAGGTTGTACCCACAACAGACCTCCAGGTGAATCCTTCTAGCCTTGCAGTCCAAAGATGAATCAACTAAGGGCAGGGCTTCCGTCTTACAAAAGGCAAAAAGTGACCCAAAGCAACCCTGCTGTCAGAGGGCCGCCTCAGGCTGCTGTTAACAAGTGTCCTTTGTCTTCTGATGCGATACCTAGAGTGCCTTGTCTGCAGAGAGAGGGGAGGCGATGCAGGAGGTTTTGGGAGCCCTAACAGAATGCCAGATCGTGAATCCCTTTCTTGGATAAATGTCTCTTCTGGGCAACTCCAACTCCACCTCCACCTCTTCCCCTTTCTGCCTACATAATAGAGACTCCAGTAATCAGCATCCTTGTGCGATAGTGCCTTTGTCATGTAAGGATTTTTTTAGATGCACTGGTTCCCATGGGATCTCTTAGAGTGGATACCTGTGACCTGGAGAAAGCAGTCAGCCTTCCTTGGTGGGGTCAAAGGAGCAGCTTCCTGCGCAGGGTTCCAGATGGTTGTAGTGGGTACAACCAGCCGGACAACTAATACACACAAGCCCAGTCATGAAAAAAAGGCCTCACTGAGGTGACACTAATACGACATAGAAATGCTGTGGCTACCCAATTGTGCAACCTTAGTAGGCGCCATGTCTTAAATAGACATGGTTTAATTTAGAGTTTTAACGTGTCAGCAGGCTCACTAGGAGCACACTATTATTCGATTTTTAACCAGAGGTGCTTTTAAAAATCCACCCCACTGCCCTATGGTTCCAGCAGCTGCTTAAGGACGCACATGTGGCGTTTGAACCTTCACTGCTGAAACTTCAGGGCATCTGCTGGAGATGTCAGTGGAATGTCGCAGCAACACGCATGGATGGGTTATGCTTTTGGCAGAGAGCATTATAAAAGTGGGATCTTATTAGCAGTGCTCACATTCAGAAACAGAATTACCTGCATCATGTTATTGTTAAAAATCAAAACAATTCAGCCTCCAAGAGGGCCTTGTGTCACAGAGGGGCTGATCGGATCTGCGTGGAATGAACGAATGCAAAAGTCTGACTACCAAACGTCTGGACTTCTTTTTCTCCATTTGTCTGCAGATATATATGTGGGGGAGAACCCCCACAACCCTGCACCTTACCCCTATACATGTTTATTAACTTCACCCCCACCACCTATATATCTGCGGAAAAATAGCGGTCAGACCATTTGCCCTCTGTCATTTTGTGTTATTCCGGGCTGATCAAGGTCTTGCAGATATGTAGCGGGGTATCTTGCTCTGGGGCAGGTGTTCTTAGTGGAGCCATTATGAATAATAGGAAGTAGCAGCACAGGTTGATGATAAGTATATCTCTTCATAAAATATGTGATTTGCAAATGTCTTACGCTTAATTCTAGCCCTGTTGAGTGGATATCCCAAACACTAGAAAACAGTGCATATTTCTCCTGATGAAAGTTCTTGAAAAACTCCATGAGAACAGAAACAAGTCGAGCTCATTTTAAGAACAATGTAAATATGAATTTGTTCATGTCTGTATATGTGAATTGTTGGTATCATTGGTGTTTCATATGATGCTGATGTAATGATTTGATTAGATGTGATGTTTGATACATTTCAATCACTCTATTTGGAATGATTTGTCTAAATTGATTATATAATATCACTTATGAACAGTCAGATACTGAATGTAGTTACAATACGGATAGATATTGACTCTGCAGTTATCTGAACCAGACAGCCTCATTTGTTGTCGTATCACTAGAGTTCGGGTGTGCCTGTCCGGGTCTGTCCCAGGGTTCCCTTCAGGTAATTCATGGGGCATCGGGTTAAGCACAGATGCTGTAGGACTTCCCATCTAATTGAGCAAGTAGGTCTTCACACAGGCTTAGAGCAGATACTTCAAAGCTCTAGAAGATCTCTGCTGCTTTGTAATAAGGAGCTGTAAAAAGAGCTTGGGCTACAGAGAGATAATGGCAGCTTTGGTGACAGCTCTAGTACAGAGTTATAATTAGGTTCTTACTTTTGTCTCCATCGTACTATTAAAGTCGAACATGTAGAGCACATCCTCTGCTCCCACAAGCACACTTGAACTCCCTGGTTCATGATACAGCACTGGCATGATCTCCTCCTTGTCATACTTGAACCTCGGAGAACCTGAAAACGGCAGAAAGAGAAGAAACATTGCATTACACATTGGCTCCCGCACAATGATCAACATGATAGTCATTGCCTCCCCCAGATAGGAAGTCTATGTCACCGTTGAGTGAGTATGCGCCATGCCATGCCATGCATTGGCATCGCATATGGGGCAGAGGGTTACAGTGGGCTTCCTTGCAGCCCATGCTTCTTACCCCAATTAGGCAGCTTCTGAAGCATGTCAGAACCACAGGAAAGAGAAAGGACAAAACAATGTGTGCACCGTCAGAAAATTGGAGCGTGGGAGATCAAGACCTAAAATGAGCGACAGGATGAGGTGAGAGGGCGCTGTGCCAGAGATCACAAGACTTATTATGAGAGAGGGGGAAATCAAGACACGTGAGAGCAGGACTCCGAAAATTCACCCACATCCCCCCCACCCATCTTCAAGCACCAGCACTGGCAGCCCCTTCAACCATGCAACCTGTTTCAGAGAGCCTGCATTACCTACAAAGCATTCACAAACAAAGCGCCACTCTATCGGACAGAGACACTCGCCATCTTCGGAGGCCAGCGAACCACCAGAAGCCACAACGTTACCAGAAAGGAAACAAAGAACTGTAAGAGGGGAAAATAGGATACAACAGGTCTTTCCTGTTAGCCGGCCTTTCTATGAAAGTGGTTCCTAATCCAGGTAAAAATGTCTCACTCCTTTCTAAACTTCAGAAAGGATCTGAAGGACCTATTCCTCCAAGACTCTCTTGCCAGCCTCAGATCGCTCCACTCAGTCCTAGTTCTCCCCCACTGGCGTTCCCCCCCTCGTCTGCCTCCCTGCCCATCTCAGCTCCTCGGCTACCCCTGCACCCCACTTGAGACCCCAGAGCTCTGATGATTCCCCAGCTAGGTTTGTGCTTTATAAATTCCATGCAAAAGTCTGTGTGATGGGTAGAGCAAAAGCATTTGTCTCGGGAGGATAGCTCAGTGGCAACGTGCTGGCCTTGGAAGCAAGACCACACAGAGCACCACTGGTTCGATCCATGGGTCCGTGCTTAGAAACCTCTGGGTATTAAGCGCGTTATAAATAACCTATCATATCATATCATTAACAGGTTCAACAGAACCATTTTGTTGCTGGCTTGGGTACCAATATTAATTTACTGACTCTTAATGCCCTAAAAGCCCAAGCACAATCCACAAAACAACCATTATTTTTTGCCTTTGTTGATTTACACACAGCTTTTGATTCTGTTTCTCATGTTAAACTGATGGATAAATTACTTTTGGCGAATTGTCCCCCAACCATGTGTGATATTATTTATGCTTTCCACTCGTCCACATCCGTAATAGTCAGACTGTCTCTGCTTGGCCTGTTATCAGCTGCGATACCCACTTTTAGAGGGCTGAAACAGGGCTGTGTCTTGGCCTCAGCCATCTTTAATTTTTTTATTCATGATGTGTGTGAATACTTTGCTGCGGTTTCATCTGATTCACCAAAAATGAATGGTCCGGTCATCAAAGCGCTTTGGTATGCAGACGACCTGGCATTGGTTTCTAAAACGCTGGTAGGACTTCAGAGGTTATTGTCTGTGCTACATGCGTATCTGAATGCTAATGGTTAGTAAGCAACTTAAATAAAACTCAAGTTGTTATATATGCTCCAAGACCAACTAGGAGAATGCAATTTGATTGGAAAATTGACAACAGGTCAGTAGGTGTAGTGCCATCGTATCTCTATTTAGGGATCTTATTTGATGGTTCGCCCTCTATTCGCTCGCACTCAAGGATATTAGACCATAAAATCCTAACTGCCATTTCTCAAACCAAAATTATTTTATATAAATTTGGTCAATTTACCATCAGACCAGCTATCTCCTAATGGAGACAAAAAGTATTGCCTACACTATTGTACGGTCTGGAGACTAAGAATATTATCTCCTCTACTGTTCTGAACCGTCTGGAGGCTAAATACTGGAGAGGCATTTTACATCTCCCTCAGTGTGTACCTGGTCCGTGGTTAAGATATGAATTGGGCCTTACTTCCTTGAGTGCGGAGTATCATTGGAGGCTATGTGCCTTATTTCGGAAATGTCTGACTTTTGCACGAACTGACAATATACTTACCATTCTATCATCATATATGTTAACCTCTGGTCATCTATTTGTTAAAACCTGGGTATCGTATATTTATAACATCATGGCAAAAGAGGACTTGACCCTGGAAGTTCTCATTTTCAATCCCACTCGAGCAAAAGAAAAAATCTTTAGATACGACTGGATTAATACAATAACAGAGTGCCTTTCCTATAATGATTATCAAGCACTAGTTTACGAACACAAAAAACTCAATGTACTGGCCTCTTACTTAAATCAGTCTCCTTCACCCCAAGTAAGGACAACTATTTTACGTCTTCGTTTCAATCTGTTTCCTACGCGTGACATCTTGGTCAGAAGAAGAATTTTGCCCTCGTCTGAAAATGATTGCTCCTTCTGTCAAAATGTGGCTGTTAAGGAAACTCTTAAGCATATTATAGCTGAATGTCCAGCAGTAGAGGCCCAGAGAAAAACATATTTTGAGTCGCACATGTCCTATATTAGTGCGATACCTGCTGACACTCGATGGTCCGTGTTACTTTCCGCTGGTTCAACTAGCATTCAGATTGCTATTCATAATTTTCTGATTGTGCTCAAATTGAATGTGAATTTTGTCTCTCGTTTGGGATCAGAATTATAAAAATTCTCCAGATCTTTTAACTATTGGATAATTCATCAGGAATTTCAACTCTGTATTGAACTACTCTTTTTTCCTTTACCAATTGAGTGGTTGTTCAATTGCTTCAATTGTTACTGGTTTGAATCTCGTTTGATTTTGATCCTGTCTGCAATCTCACAGTCTTTATCTTCCTTGTATTCTACATTAAGATTTGTATCACTATGCATTTTGTTTGTAATTTATAGAAATGTTTAAGAATTTGTTAAGTATTGAAAAAGTTGATTTTTCAGCTATATTCAATAAACAATTAAAAAAAATAATAAAGAACCATTGTATTTGGGAGGCTCAGCACTTTGGGTTAGTAGTACAATAGAGCAATGGCCTAGCTAAAAGCAAGGAACCCCCAAATGATACTGATTGAAAAGGGGCATGGCCTTCCTAAAAGGGGTCTCGGACCCAAAGCAAGTTGTTGGCGCCAGAGCTAGAGTGACAGGCACAAGGAGGGCACTGCAATGAGGAAGTGGCCCAACACTGACCTCTTCCTCAATGCTACTGTTTAGTAACCAGAGGAAGGACTTTGCAATAGTATTTGTGCTCTGAAACATCCTGTACTTGTGATTGCTCATTAACGATGCCTTAAACAAGACCACTTTCCATTACGTTTACTAAGGTGACCACGCCTCAAGATGCTAATGAGGCACACACATCACAAATGTCCATTGGTAAAGACTGATGACCACTGTGGCATACAGGATGCTACTGCACAGAAACGTGGCACACATCTTACCTTTACCATCGTCCGTCCCTTTTAGCCAAACCTCACCAATACTATGGTGGGTTTAAAAAAAAGCAAGAAAATAAACTCTTCTGCCATGAATCTTGAGAGAAGAATAGGCCTTTTTAGTTCACGAACCACACATGTCACCATGTCACCTGATAAACCTCCCTTGAGGTTCATACCCTGGTAAGAGCCACAGAGCAAAGCACTATGGGTATGCATCTAATAAATAAAAAACGTGCCTTTTCTGTCCACAGGAGATCAATGTTATTGCCTTATAGGGCAGCCCGTTCAATGATTTCTGTTGAGGGTGAAAGGACAGAGCTAAAAGTACAGCAAAGAGGGGGAAACAGCTCATGCCTCTTTAAAGGAGAGAAGGCGAGTTAGAGAGGGGACGCCTGATGTGCGTGTGGAGTGGAAAGGGAAAAACAAATGTAAGGCAGATCACGGTTTTTTTTTCAGATTACCATCTAGCATCATGTCCCAAAGCAAACAGTCTCCACACTCAGTCAATATGTATGTTAAACAAAGGGCGATGGCACAGCTAGCAATTAACCACAGCAGCTGAGAAAGTCTCAAACAATGTCGCAGCAATCTCCTGGATGGCAGGGACGACGTCAGTTCCTTTCAACCTTTTCATTAATTAATATTTTGTTATAAAGCGTTTAATACCAGAGACCAGTCTTTAAGCCCAGGAGCGGCATTCGTACCTGTGTTACTCTGCGTTGTTTTGCTTCCAAGACAAACACGTTGCCCCTGAGCTATCCTCCCAGACCCAAGTTGAAATGGGCCCTGAGCTTCAGTGCCCCCTTGCCAGTATGACAGTTTTATGGCCCTGTAACACATTTCTTTAGTTCAGGACATTAAATGTGCACTTTGCCACACAGCGATTGTGGACATCCACATCCAATGTCCAGCAGCAGAGCTATCACCTATGCCCTTTTACTCTGGTTTAATTTACATTAGAGCCTTCCTGACAAAGAGCGATGAATAGCTTTTCAGTGGACATTTAGTGTTTCAGCTCCCCACTGGCGCCTGCCGCATGATAATCTTCAGCTATTTACGTCATCCCTGTATTCATTATGGCATTATAATTTAAGCACCCTCAGCTGCTTCAGATATTGTTTTCCTAACTAAAGGCAAGCAGGCCCCCAAACATGTTGAAATGGAACCCCACAAGCCCCGACAAATGTGCAGCTGGACTTGGTCGGTGCAATTCACCTTTAGACATACTGCCTCATCACGAGTTTGGCGGGAACCCTTAAATGCAGTGGTAACGCTATTACCACTGCATTTAAGGATCCACCAAATCACGGGCTTGGCGAATTTACCCCGAGCTCTGAGCTGGGAGCAAATCCGCCGCAATTTTGCCGATTTGCGGCGCTATTACAGCCGGCGGTAATAGCCATAGTGCTTACAAGCAGGGCTTTAGGTTCTTTAAAAGGCTTAAGTCATTTTTAAAGTAGATTCCCAAATACAGAGTCCAGCGCTATCTTGGGGAGTCTGCGCCAGAAGACGAGGCAACGCAAAAAAGAGCTGTGTTCACCAGGAACTTGAGTCCTGGGAGTCCTAGGAACCCAGGACGCTGTTGGGTGGACTGCTGACTTCAAAGCGTGGTAAGTACTGATAGCTCTGGCATGGATACCAACATGATCCGTTCCAATTTGTAGGTGCTTTTCCCGTCCTGTTTTTTCTTTGCATTTTTAGGACTTGCAGTTCTGATTTTCCATGGTATAACACTCAGACTACAAGTCCCAAAATGCAGAGAAAAAACCAGGACTGGATAAGCACCTACCAATTGGAAAGGATTGTGTTGGCATCTCCGAGTTGAAGCATTACGGGAGCAGACGCAGCAGCAGGACTGTGAATTGGGGAAAGGAACTTAAACCTTAGCTCAAGGTAGATATTGTGTGTCCCTGTGAAAGGAATTTTGAAAATCATAGAAGACAAAGAACAAACAGAGGGTAAGGTTTACCCTGACAGTATTACTAGGTTGCTGACATCACCAGGACATTTGTGATCCGACGCTTGCTGCCTAGCTTGCTCAAAGAGAATACAGAACGTGCACGCATTCCACGTAATGAGAAGGCGAAATGCAATGCCACCTTATTAACCATTTGAGCACTAGAATACAGGTTCACGTACAAACCACGCATGTGGAATAAGGCGCTGCTGGTAGAAGTAGAAGGTTAGGTATTCCCAGTGCTTTAAGTGGGCCGGTGCCAGCCAGGGCCAGGCCCCAGCAGTCTCCTAAAAGTGGGGCTGTGGGCCCCCCCCCCCCCGGTCACACCACAACATTGGTGGGACACATTAACCCACCGCAGCCGCGACGGAAGATGCGCCCGCCATAGAGTCAGGCAAGCTGACAGAAGTACCAGCCAGCCACAGTGTCGCTGTGGCTGGCCGGCACGTCTGTCAGTCACTGTAAATTCCTCTGGTGGCCCCTCGCACGAGGAGTCACCAGAGGAAGTTACTGTCCCTTTGTTTCCCCACCCCCTCTCCAGGTCGCGGAGACGTCTTTAACCCTCTGCAAACCTGGGGATTCCAAAACATATTTAGAGGTTTAAAAAAGATGACTTGAAAAGTATGCAAACCATAAGGTATGCACACAAATATATAAATGTTACATATTTCTATGTTTATAAAAGATGGCTTTCATACTACACAAACCATAGTAAGGTACCATACAAATATATAAATGCTTACATGCATTTATATATTTGTTTGCATACCTTACTATAGTTTGCATATTTTTTTAGGCCACGCCCATCCCACAAGCCATGCGCCCAAATGAGGGCCCCCCTCAATTTCTTACCCCACTTCTAGCCCTGGGCATTCGCTCGGGGTCCAACATGTGCTCGACCGACCACAACGTATGTTGGTGGAGACCCTGGATCAGGTATCATTTCTCAGGCCTGGTGGAAGATGTGTTTGGGCCTAGTTCAACATGGTGACTGGGAGCCTCCCTTGCTTAGAGCGGAAAACAGTCTGAGGCACCCATGTGATGCGTACATTATAACAGAGACAAAGAAATACAGCTGGGGATTGATAGCCATCGATTATCACGAGGCAGCAAGCCAGCAGGGAGCTGAAACACTAAATGCCCAATGTAAAGCTATACATCCTCCTTTTCCAGCAAGTGGCTGATGTGGAGGATCCGGTATAAAAAGGCAACAAGGTGATAACATGTTTGCATACCCCAAGGGAAGTGACGGCCAGAAGGGCTCCAGAAAATGCAACTTGTAAGGCGAGCACTGCAGAGTACACATTTACAGCCCTAGAATGACATAAAGAAAGGAATATATTGCTGTGTTATAAGGCTGCTGCCTGGCAACAAGGCGGTAGTTGCTGGGGGCCCCGCTGATACTTGAGGACCCTTTTAACTGAAAAAGTTGAAAGGCCCTTGTGCGACCCCTGTCATTTCTGAAAAATGCATGTCCTGCTTGGCAGTGGTGCAAGCATGGTGTGGGTCACAGAAAAGGGGCTGCCCAAGAAGTTAGGACTGCCAAGAAAGGGGGCTCTGCGCTCCTGTTGTGCGGAAAGCAGGCAGACAGACCATGATAACAGACCAACAGAGGGCAAAAATCGTTTGGCCCCAATCATTTCTGCCACTAATGCCTTCGGTGGAATCTCACTGCCACAGTCCCTGCCGATGCCCAGAGCCAATTATCCGACGCATAAGAGCGATGAACTCTGGGCAAGATGGTGGTATCATATAGTGCAGAAGGCCAGAGTGGCAGAGCTCCCAGGTGTCCCCATGCCAAGTGTGAGCAAGACATCCAGTCCTATTTTTTTCCTTAACATTCTGGGACATGTAATCAAAAATTTTAAAAGAAAAAGACAAAACTACGATTCCCAGAATTCCAAGAAAATAACACAGCACATTGAACCGATGTGCTTTGCTGGATTTTTAATAGGCCGCTAGAGTCTTCCATTCTCTCGGTAGGTTAGGGTGGCACCAATTACAATTACAACTTGCTTCTTTCCTGACTTACAGCTTGCATTTACACAGAAGCTACAGGCCAAAGGGCCATTCTACCTCCAGCGCTTCGATGCCCTAACATATGGCTGAAGGCGCTATATAAATACAAGATAACATAACGGTCCCGCACTGACTGCCTAAGAAACTACAGTACCAATTCGCTGCCCTGCCATCAGGTCCCGGGCAAACAAAAAACGAAGAAATCCACGAACCCTTGCATTTTACACCAAGCCTTCACGTTGCAGGCCTTCACCTCCCCTTCCCCCTTCCCATTCACATGGACCTTGTGATTTCTGCCTCTGAGACTGCTTAAAGAATGCTGTCAAAGCGTGAGAGAAACCAGCTTCTTGTGCCCTTTGATGTGTGCAAGTAACCCCATAACAGTGAGGCTAACTTCTTTTAATGAATTGTGAGAATCAGTCTCCTGGTGTGCTGGCTTCTCATCAAACAACTCCACCAGAGTGCAATCGCCCCTTCCCGTGCCCTCCAACTGGCAGTGCCGTGGGGCATGCAGTGAGGATCACAACATGAAGGGAAGTTGCGGCTCAATGTCACAGCCTATACGACAGGGTGTTCTACTTCCTGGTTTTGCCTGGACTGTCCTGGAATGTGGCCCTCTGTCCTTCCGCCGCGAGAGGTTTTTTTTCATTTAAAAACCCTGGGACCGGTTTTCTGGAAGAGGAGGGGCACCACTTAATCCGCAACAATTCATCAAAACATTTAGAAATCAAATAATCATTTGAACAGTTTGGTCATCTGCGGTGGAGTAGTTCATAGACATAAGTGCACAAAATCACATTGTTTATCCAGTAGCTGAATAGAAATTTGAGCAAGCATAGGCGTAAATCCTCTCTCCCATAAAGTGGCTGGCACAATCTACCCTGTTGCCATACTGAAGATTTTGGATTGTATTCCTGATCAGGCTCTTGGATTGGGCCGAATTTTGTCAATCCAAGAGGCCGGAAATTCTGGCCAAGAGGACACGCAGGCATGTTGGCAAACCAGAAGTTTGGAATGTATTGCACACCAGATTGTCTGCAATGCCCATCCGGACCAATCAGAGTGCATGAAACAATGTTGGCCTCCTCCTGATTGGTGGAAAAAAACTGAGCAGAATTCTTAGAATACCTTCATTGCACACATCTATGCAGGCACATTCCCTTGTCCATGCACGCATTCACACTACCATGCCAACGTACGTGAGTTTATGGCCCTTTGGAACGTGCATATGTGATGGATGGGATTACACAAGCATAATTCTGAGTCCAAATAACCGGACAAACTCAAGACGTTGGCAAATTACTGTTTTATTACTGTTGTCATCACTTTGAGGGTACATTCGATAGGGTTATCCCAATGGGTATCTCCTTCCAAATACTTGCTGCGGTATTGATATGACAGGTGGTGTCAGGCAAAGTACAGTCTCATGTCTCCAATACAAAGGAGGTGGTGGGGGAGCGGGATCTTCTGCGGATGTATACATCTGCTCCACTACGCACACACAGTTGTATAAACTGACACCTTCTCAAACTCGAACATAGGACCACATTTAGGGCACATGCACGTATAGAGCAGAGATCAAACATTTACAAAAAAGAAGAGAACATGAATGCGAGCAAGAACATACATAACAATTACGCAATAAAAACAGACAAATACAAAAACTCATCTGTCCACTATGTGAGGGGTCAGAAATGTGAGGCGGCTAACTTTGTGAAGGTTTTTCAAAAGATGCCATTTTATTAAATTAACAGGTTGGATAAATGCCTCACTATCCCTACTCTGACGAGGATTTCCCTGCCTAAAATATACTAAAGGAATCACTCTAACAAAAGGATATCTGTCCCTCACTTATACGTAGAATAACCCAATAAAGGAATGCATGGCAATTCAAAGGCAACAACAATAACATAACCATTGAGTTCATAATATGACAACAGTCTCTCCTTATAATCTGGGTGAATTGCCCTTCCCCAGATTCAGCAGGAGTGTACTCCACAGTACCAAAAAGAAATAAGGACATCCTTGTTTCTAACAACGTGCTGACACAGTTCTTTATGACTTCAACTTGATGATGGAAAGTTCCAACACTCCAGTTATTCACCAAAGAAAATAGAAGATTATTTCTCTTCCTTGAACAAGAGTGAGATTTAGAATTATCCTCTTCACATAAAGGATCTCTCCTTAGTTTGTCAATAGCAACAATTGTCTGTCAGGATGAGTTGCCACAACTGAGTGTTTCTGAAGAAATATGACTCTTCTGTATTTTTATACAATTCTTTCTCCAGTACCAAAAGCAACATAAATTGTCTTTGTCAGAATGTTTTGCCACAACTGAACACTTCTGAAGAAATGCCACTTCACTACAGCAGCTTTATACAGTTCTTCCTTCAGCACCATAGACAGCATAAATTGTTTTATCAGCATCACTTGATCGCACTTAATCAACTTTTACCTGGTTTACTTCCATGCCAGGCCTACTACCTCAGTCACACCTGGTTTACTCTCATGCCAGGCCTACTACTTCAGAAGGTTGCCATCCGGGTATACTCCCCTGCCTGAACTGCATTTCATAAACAGCAAGTGCTTCTGTGATTTAAATTGACTTCTAATAGCTCTACAACAGCTTCACAGTATTCATTATTTTGCTACTTCAAACTCTTCAGGGAAAACAAGATTCACATTGTGCTCTTTCGATATCCCTCTGCAAATTATGCTCCTCT
The DNA here is from genome assembly GCF_040938575.1 of Ambystoma mexicanum. Taxonomy (NCBI): domain Eukaryota; kingdom Metazoa; phylum Chordata; class Amphibia; order Caudata; family Ambystomatidae; genus Ambystoma; species Ambystoma mexicanum. Next base: position 1,221,398,133 of record NC_090934.1, on the reverse strand, counting down.
TCTTCTGAATAGCCTTTTCCTGAAAGCCAGCCTTTTGCCACTCTTGTTTCACCACTACACAAGCAACAAAATACTGACAAGAATAGGGTCTTATTGTGCTTCTTCCTTGGCTTTGGTAATAAGGCTTTATTCCAGCTTTTGCTTCATGGTTTTGAAAATATGGGCAACAAGCTTAACATCTTTGGGTTCTTTACTAGTCCCCTTCTGCCTGTGCCAATTTCTGTTAGATTGGAATTGCCTTGTTTTTAGTTTCTGTTGGCTTGTGCAATGATTGTATTTGTTAGCTTTTAATAGTAATATTGCCCCATGGGTTGCTGGGATCTCAACCACCTCACACGCTTAAAGTCACATTCATTTGACTTTAACAAATATTGCCTTTGCTGCTTTCTATAGGTTTGGAGTTCAAATGTACTGTTAGAATCACTTCCACTAATACACAAGTGTTTTCTACTGGGTAAACACCTTCCTTGAGCATGTGAGCAGTCTCGCAGCGCTGTGGGGTCACTGTCAGCTTGTGAACTCACTGGGTTAGGCGTGCACCTCCAATCGACTCGCTGCTCATATATGTTCTGCTTCCGTGGCTTCTTGCGACCTGGCAAACTGCTACTCCTGGTCTGCCGTCACCCGCGCCACTTGTAAAGGAGCTTCCTTTGCTCCGGAGTCTCTCTGGTGCTCACCAGCCACCGGAGAACGCCTCTTTGGAAGAAAAGCTTCCCTTGCTTTCACTTCCCACCACACAGCCGCTGCACTTTAGATTTCTGGAGGCACAGACCCTCTCAGGACTGGCTACTGTTCTCTGCTTAACAATGGTCCCAGCGTCCTCTCCCTCCTCCAGTTTTTGCTTTGGCTGCATGCATGATTCACACTGCTCTTCCTGCTCACTCTGCTCGTTCAGTTTACCAATGGCCTATACCTTAGGGGGCATTTTAAGCCTCTCAATCTCCTTCAGGTGTGGGTCATTACCATTACCAATCTGACCACTCATGAGGCATTGTTCCGCTTTCGCCCTCTTCTTCGTCCCAGTACTTCGGAAAGGGGGTGAAGGCAGAAGCCGGAGCAAGACGGCCTGGGACCCTGGGAGCAAAGTGTGAGGCTCGGACATGCACCCATATGAGAAACTGAAATGAAGCCGATTTGAATATTGCGAGCCTGGGACCGCCCGCACCCAAGGAACGACTATCCACGCTGGGGCTATTACTTGGCAGGAGAGTGAACCAAGCAACTGTGAATATTGCGAGTCCGGGTTCCACACTCAAAGAGAGACATTTGACACTGGGACTATTGCTTAGCAAGAGAGTGAGCCAACCAACTGGGAATATTACAAGGCCGGTACTTGCACCCAAAGAGGGACAGTCCACAAGAGGACGAAGGCTTGGCAAGAGAGTAAACCAAGCTGACTTGAATATTGCAGGTCTGGGACCTGCACCCAAATGAGAAGTGCAAGAAAAGAGAACTGCTTCGCAGGAGAGTAAACCAAGCAGCTATATTGCAAGTCTGGGACTGGACCCAAAAGAGGGACAATCTATGAAAGGACCTTTTTGCCTGGCAGGGAACCAGACAAAACCATTTTGAATACTGCGAGTCTTGGACCTGCACCCAAAATTAAGTGAAGAAATAAATAATATGAACCAAGGTCTTACACTTGGCAAAAGGAGTGTGCCAAGTTTGTGGGATTAATAGCAGAAGCATAAAGAGTATATTCCTGTGATCTGGCTACTGATATTTGTGTAAGTCTGTACAGGCCGGGAAGGCCCCAAAAGGAGAGAAACATCATATGAAGGAATCGAGGGGAAAGGATTACGGCCCTAACCTTGGAGCCCTACAGCTTTGAACATGTATTTATTTTGCCACTTGTGATTACCAGAGAAACTGGGAACTTTTCTGTTGGTTGGATTTACTAAGAACACTTTTCTTTAGGAAGAGGTCATCCTTGCACGGTTGTTTTAAGTTGTTAAGGTTAGGGACAGAATTGTGCTTTTTGAGATACAACAGGGACGGACTTTATAATTTGGACATTCTGACCATTTTCGTAGCTTTCTTAGAGGTAGGGAAACCCCTCTTAGTTTTATATAATAAAAATGTCAGGCAAAAAACATGACACCATAGCGTGTGAGCTTTACTTCTCCACCCTCACGCTCCCTAAAATGTAATCAGGACACCAAACTCCGACAAAGATCCAGCTCAAGAGCACATTGTGTACCCTACCAGGACTAAGCCATGCCTAGCCCCGGCCCACTTAAAACATTGCTCGTCGGGGGTCTCTGGTACCATCATCCATGATATCCCAGCACCAGGAATGAAACATCATGTGGGTCTGTGGCTGACCAGAGGACGTTGCTTCTAATTCATCTGTGTATAGAGCATAAGGTCAAGCAATGTCTGATTATGGCCCCAAATCACAGTTTTCCTGTGGGGCTCTACAGGGTTATGAACTCCATGCCCCTTTTATATTCACTTAAATACATGCCAACGTTATCCATTCTATTCGGAAGACACTAGTCCAGTCCTGGTTTTAACTTTGCCTTCTTGTACTTTTAGTCCTGGGTTTATAAACGTTCTGCAATATGGGACCTCGTGATCAGGTGGTCATTTGCCAGACATTCATTTCTGTAGTTAAAGCTTTAGAGGATTCGATATTTAAACCTGGCATTTGCCAATGGCATTAACGCACAGACACGGTCCCCCATAATCACACTAGGCCATCTTCTCTGGAAGAACCATGTACGCGTGTTTTCACTAGCATCCGACTTCTGTGGAATTGACATTCATGACTAGTCAGCATCGTGTGCAGAATGTTTAGACTCCTACCATCCCACAACCATGAAAAAGAGAAACGACTTCAGCCATTGAAGGCGGGATTGTTGCCACATGTCACTTCCCTGAACGGTCTGCACACTACTCGATTCATACCTGACCTCTAAGTCACTTCAGGAAGCAGACGCTCCTGCACAGTAAGGACGCTGCTGGCTAGTTTCAAAGCTCGGCAGGAGTTGATGAATTCCTGCTTTAAGCGGCGGGCACTCTTTATAATGAGGAGTTGAGAATCTCACAGGCATGCTAGCCAATCACGCACTCGACTTGACAGGAAATATTACATCACACAAAAGTATTTTCCAGGTATGAAAAATCCCGTAGAATAATGATGGAATCCTCATGCATATGTGTGACAGGTGTCATGCCACAGTCTTGAAAAAAGGAGTTTCCTATGACGTCAGTCCCCCACCCCCAGCCTTTTCATTTGAATAGGGCCTCAGAGCTGCTGCTGGATACTAGCAACCTTATCATTGGCAAAATACTTATTTAATGTTGTAAATGTAATGTGTGCTTTGCAGTAGGCACGCCACAGGCGGCCTTTACTGACACCCTCATGCTGTCACCTCCCGAGAGAATTGCAGTATCCAGCGGTGTTCTTATAACCTCCTTGCCTTTTTACTCTGGTTTGATTTACGTTAACAAAGCGTGATTAATAGCTTTTCAGTGGGCATTTAGCATTTCTTCTCCAGCCTGGCTGCCTGCCCCATGATAACCTAAAGCTATTATGCACCCCCGTCGGTGCCTCATACTGGTTTTCTCAGCATGGTCCTCCAACATCTTCCATGACCCTCGATTTTGGACCCTTGCTCCAAAAAAATTCAGACAGCTCTATCTGATTTTAACCTCGCTGCAGCTAATTCAAAAGGTTTTTGATGGATTTGGACAACGCCATTGTTTGGTGTAAAATTTCGCTACAACTGCGCTACTAGCGGGACTTGCGGCCTAATTAGCGAGGATGGGGGAGTGGCAATACGCTCCAACGGCTCTGCGTGACACAGGCGTCGTGAGAAGCTCCGTTAATAGGTTGGTTGCTGGGGAGTTAAGCCTCTCACCCAACTCCAGAATGATAACACGGATTGGGCGGTGGCAGTTTCCAGGAAGGGAAGATTTACGATTACGCATATGCTCTTGTTATCGCAGGTGATTAGAAGGCGGCAAAGCTTGAAAATAACAGGCTAGCAGATGTCCGTGCCACCGCAGAGCTCCCGCGTAGGCAGTGCATGCTGACCTGGCAGCAATCGAAGTAAACATGGCTGTTCCCGCCAAATCCCCTTAACCCCTTCACCCCTTCACCCATGCTGGAAACAAAATATGAATTAAATGGTATGTTAAGGACAACATTTGCAATCCGGGACAAGGGTACTTCTCAGTGGTCGAAGTGTGAAGAAAAAAAAAAGTAGTGGAAGGATGTTCCCTGACTTCCCTCTGCCTGCCACCTTTTCTGCCTGGTCCTGCCCCTTTTTCTGCTCTCTTCACTCCCCCCACCCCCCTCTGTCCGCCAGTTCAACCCCCGACTATAGCCACCGACACCCCTACCATTACCTGACAACACCTATGTGCCTACACAAGCACCCCAGGGTTTACAGCAATTCCCAGATTCTATGACAAGACAGGAGGCTCATATTATGCATTACAATCTTTACTCTAAAACCACAGCAGCAAAGAAAAAACTTTTACAAACAAAAAAGTTTCAATAACAGAACTAGATAGAGTTCAATGTCAATGCATGGGGAACTCCCCAAACCATCATGGAGGACAGGTCATGCCCTGCAGGGGACCAATGAGCAGGGACCCTCCTCTTTATATGTCCATTACTCTAACCCCAACCCCTCTTTCTTTGCTGCTGACACCACAGTTAAGTCCCCCTTTTAGTGTGCCTTACATGTTAGTCAGTTGTGGCATATGAATACTGTGTATATATTTATATTATATTTAAATTTTATATGGTGTTAAGGCAGTGTTTACTTCATAGTATGGCTTACTGTTTTCATCTTGGGAAAATGTCTTTCCTTATGTTCTATTTTACTCGTTTTTATTGTGGCATCAATGAGTTGCATGCGACCGGAGCCTTGTTTATGAGGTTTTCCCTTTGGTGAAGCGAGCATTCTGCTTCTAATGAGGCATTTTTCCTTTTTTTTGTCCAACGCGCGCAGGCCTGTTTGAAGCTCTCACTCAGGCCCGTCATGCGTGGATTGATGGCAATTAGCAGAGCTATGATGTTTTATTACATTTTATGGGAGCCGTGCAGCGTAGGTCTTTTGAAGCCGTTGGCTTCAGACCCCTGGCGCACAGGTGATTTATTACTTCATTTCGCAGTCGCGTGCCTTCCAGAAGCTTTTTGCTTCAGTCCTGGCGCGCGGCATGAGGTTTCATTTAGTTTTAGTGTCGGCTAACCACCGACCGGCCCCTCCATCCCCGGATGCCTCGCACTCAGGAGTTTAAAGCTTTGCTTTAATCCTGAGGTGGGGGGGGGGGGTTGGAGCAGTTTTCCTTGTATTGTGTTGCTGCCTGCCGTCTGACTGAGACTGTGTTATTCGAACATGGGTAACGGACTCTCTCTAATGCTTTAAGAATGCTAAGGTTCACAAGGTGCATACCGCACAATTGCAAGCAGGGGAAGCTACACTTCTTTATGCAATAGTTACCTAGCAGGGGAGACTCCATAATCTCTAAGGCGTTTCTCCCAGCATGAAGCTCATTCATTACACACTGGATGGGCGGACCCCTGCGATGTCCTCAAATGCGAGCAATGGTGCCTGCGGGTTAGTAGCACATATAAAGGCTAAATAAATTTAAGTTTACCAAAAGTGAGACTTTTTTCCTTTTTCAAGGAAGCTGAATGTACATGTTCCATGAATAAGCACACTTCAGTCCCCATGCGCAGCCTGGCAGCAGTTGTTGCTTAGGGGATGCGCAGGGGGAGGAGGGAGCGCATGTATCATCCATCTCCCTCGTGAATTGAGTTAATTAAATTAAGAGAGTGTCTCTTTCGCTATTTATGGCAATACAAAATTGCTGCGCTGGAAGTTTTCGGCACAGGTTTTATGAGTGATGCTGCCTGCGCAGCTTCAGGCTTCGCCTGAGTTTGGATACGAAGTTTGTTCCTCAGGTGCTGCTGGTTTCCATACCCTGCTAGGGTGAGCAGCTTGAAGTGCGCTTGCTCAGCGTATTCCTCTATTACAGCAATACTTGGCCTGCTCGGCTTCAGGCTTCGCCTGAGTTTGAATAAGAGGTTATTTCCTCATGTGCTGCTAGTTTTCACACCCTGGTGGGTGAGCAGTTTGAGGTACACTTGCTCAGTGTATTCCTCCCTAAAAGTCAGCAACTTTGCTTGTGTGCTGCATATGGCATTGGTGATTACCTTAACTAGTTGTGTGCCATAACCTGCTCGGTTTCAGGTTCTACCTGAGTTCTAGTGCGAGGTTTCCCCCTCGTGTACTGTTGAGTATCACGCCCTGCTCGGGCGAGCAGTTGGAGGCACACTTGCTCAGTGTTTTTCCCCCTTAAAGTTGGCAACTTTGTTTAGGTGCCTGATGTGGCAGTTGTCATTATCTTCCCTGTAGGTGTGCTGTCACCGGCTCGGTGACAGGTTTTGCATGTGTTCTCCTGCGAGGTGTACCCCTCGTATACTGCTGGTTCCACACCCTGCTAGGTTGAACAGTTGAGATGCACTTGCTCAGTGTATTTGTTGCTAAACAATATGTTTGCTTGGGGCCTGGAACACAGTTGCTTTTTCAGAATTATCAGTAACCTGGACAACTTCTGTAAGGGGGGTTCGGACCCCTGTGAGGGCGTAACCCCTCGTCCTTGGGTATTTTATATTTGATATATTTATATATATGTTTTTATATTTTTTGTATTATTTATTTAATACTTTAAAGAAAAGAGTGTGTGGAGGTAGTTGTAAACAGACCCATGTGGGGGGGTTGTACCTTCCTCTGTAACCATCACTCTGGTGTTATCCTTCGTCTTTTAGTACATTTCTGTCGCCCTTTACCTTAGTTAGTTTCAGGACAACTCAGTCCTTTCCTTAGGTCTTGCTCCCCCGATCTCAATTGCTCCACCCAATACCCGTGCTGCTTAAGCTACAGTATTTTCTCTCAACATGAGGAAGATAAAAGAGGATGCGTTATGCCTCTATTGAGGTCTGCAGGGCTTAGGGCTCTCTTTAGTGGGGACGTGTTTTTTCCCCTACTTTGTCCCATTGGACATTCATTATTCTATTGGATTTTGGTGGAGACAGGGTCAGCTCGAGGGTAACTGTTCAGTTGTTGCGTGACAAGTTGTGCAACCATGTTTTACTTGGATGGAGTGTTTGGAAACACTTGATGGTATCAGATAGACGAGTTGCCAAATAATAACTTTATGGTGCCTGCCCCATGGTTTTCCTCCCAAAGCTTGGCCTATGGTTCTGTCAAACTAGAAATTATATCGTGCCTCCTATTGCTATGAATACATGTATATTGGCCTACGCCAAGCTGCTAACAAGCTGCTTATAAACTACATGTGAATAAACTCGCATTGCAAGGTCCTGACCTTAGAAACCATGTAAACTGTCATTTTGGGTCATAGAGTGCTGTTTTTCACATCCATGCTGACCCTACTGATAGAGGTTCCTAATTTTGGAAAGGTCTAAATCAGTCTTTTATCCTGCTGAGATCGATAGGTGAACACCTCACACCACACACCGTTCGTAGTAGTGATAAGCACCACTCGTATACCTGAGGGTTCGTAGTACTGTATAAGTACTGTTTTGCTATGGACAATGTGCTTAGTTTTTTCCTTCCCCTGATTCCCTTAGTGGCCAGTCAGCCTCACATGAATACAGTGACTCAGACCTCAGGGTTTGAGGGGACAGTGGTCCCAGATTTCTTTCTCAAGCTTGCATTTACGGGGCATTGATAATTATCCAGAGTCCTTTCCCCCTCATTCCCCTTCCAGGCATTCTTGGGGGAGATTGCATCGTAATATTACACCTCTGGGAGTAACATCCGATGGTTTCCGCTTTTCCTTTTTACAGGAGTTCTGACGCGTGACCAGTGCAGACTCGCACTGAGCTTTTCCCTTCCATCAGTTACTTTCCTTTGTGGTAATTTCTGGTATTTCAATAAGTTAAGCGGAGCCTGTCCACGGTCAGGGGATTGGTTAGAGGCTAGAGTGTATTTATTTCTCTTAAGGGTGTGAAGTGGGGCTTTAATGTGGTCCTCAGGGTAGCTTTCTTATGGGTTGCAAGGTTTTTCCCTTGGATAAGTGGGGGAGGTTTCTCCTCTTTTGGGAGGGCTCAATATCCCTTGGTGGGATAGAGGGGTCTGGGAGTGATACTAATCCCCCATCCACGTTATTATGACCCTCTATCACGATGCGTTCCAGCGTCTATACATTAACTATCAGAAGGTGTCTGCCGCTACGATTCCCAGAGTGCTGGGATATATATTTGGTTAATGACTCCATTCTCATATTCACCTGCATGGCAGGTGGACCTTCGGGTTTTCACAAGAGTTTGTTTGCAGTAAGGTGCCAGCTCAGGGTGTTGTGAGCTTCAAGGATCTGCAAATTGGCTGAAATATAGGTTGGACGGCTTCTGGTGTGTAACTTCAGTTTAACTGTTTAGTGATCAGTTCTTCGCAGTTTAGAGTCTTGCTAAGACTTTGGAATTTTGGTGTCCTCCTTCGGTTACTTTTGATTCTCTAGGCGATTTATCACCAGGGAGGAGGGAACAAGGTTCAAGCACTGGGCATATCTACAAGGGGGTTTAGATATCACTATAATGGTAGCGATTGGATGTCGGATACATTTTTTCTCCTTGCCAAGTTTGGCCTCTTAAGGATCAGGTTTGTAAATATCTGCCTTTTGTCATGATAGCAGAGTCCTTCTTCAAGAGTTCGGGAGGTCTGAAGGTCTCTGTGTTGGCGGTTTGACGGGTTTAGCTTCTCAGGTGGGGCCCCTCTCTTCCATTCTGCTTCTGCCTCCAGAAGACTTACCTCCTTAGTATACACATATGTCTGAAGACAATTGTAGGTTAATTCTATTGCTTTTCAGCTCCGCTCAGGATGGATTGTCCTATTACAAATTTATAAAATTACTTTTTACTCCCATTTTACCTTTTGAAGTTTTGTCTTTCCCTCTTGGTTCCCCAGTGTAGTTCTGTGAAATGCCCTGTTTCCAAGGCGATATCTTCCTTTAATGCATGGGATGGAACCTACAAGACTTTCACCCCTATGGGGTACTTTTCTTTATCTCCAGGAGAGCTAGGTGTTTGTTTTCTTTGGTTTGCTTTCTAGGTTCCCAAAGATGGTATGAATTTAAGTGTTTTGAATGTTTGATTGAACAACAGAGGTGTTTATTTCAGATGAGTTTTGTCCTAACCTATTAGTATAGGAAAACTTTGTTCAATGGTTTCCCCTCTTTTAACCAGTTGGTTTTGGGGGCCTGTAAGGAACGCTGGAATTGGCACATTTCCTGTTTTCTTGCAGTGGATTTGACTATGCCTTATAAGACAGTTTTTCGGGCAACCTAGTCTTGGGCAATTCTCTGGCGGTCAGCAGATTGATTTAATGAAAGCATTTAAAAAATGTTTCCTTTCCTATTATTTTATTATATTATTTATTATATTGGCTCTATTGTATGGATCATGTTGTACTAATGAGATGCAAGGGCCTTGAACTTGCATAATGTGAGCCTCCTGTCTTCTCATAGAATGACTGATCCCCCACACTAACATGAGATGGGGGTTTAGATTCTATTAAACACAAAGAAGCGATTATTATCCCACCCACCCACCCTGGATATATGATATGACAATTGTGATACGCATGTACACAGGTGGTTGAAGTGAGAACATTCTTTGGTTTGTTGTTCTTCCCAACCACCCACCCTTCTTGCTTGTTGTTCTTACAGCTACGAGTTGAGGTTCTGATCAGGAGTGTGGCTTGCATTTACAAGTTCTGGAGTGCGTGATTTCGGGTGAGAAGTCCTATCCAGAACAACTTCGTCATAGCTTCAGGCTGCGGAAAGGTTGAGATCTCTGGTTTCGCTGGATCCTTTCCCCGCGCTACACAGTTCAACCGCTCCATTGGGCGTCTGGTGCAAGACAGCTGCAGAAAGAGGGGTTGGGGTTAGAGTAATGGACATATATAGAGGAGGGTCCCTGCTCATTGGTCCCCTGCAGGGCATGACCTGTCCTCCATGATGGTTTGGGGAGTTCCCCATGCATTGACATTGAACTCTATCTAGTTCTGTTGTTGAAACTTTTGTGTTTGTAAAAAGCAGCTGAGGGAGTGCTCAGTGTTTACACTGAGCTGGCTCCTCGATAATGGGCAAGGGGGCCCGTGGGTCGGTGCCTCCTCGTCCATTATGGAAGAGCCACCACTGGTACACCCTCAATGAATCTATTCACAGTGTCAGTGTGGCTGTAGATTACATACTATTGACCTAGAAGCTATGTACATGAACTACACTGTTGGCAATGCAATGACTTTGAGCTTATTAAGGGATCCATAGACACGCCCTACAGTGGAGGGCTACCAGGGCAGCTCAGAAACTGTTGCTGAGATGTTGTACATTTAAAACCGTCTGTAGATCTTATGACTTTTTACAGTTCCTTATAAAAAAACAAGTGCTATAATAACCGTGCAGCAAAGGGATGGGTTGTACTTGTCACTTGCTTATATTGAGGGCAGGGCTGGGGAAATTCTTCCCCCATACTGAAAATCAAAAGTTGGCACCCATGAGCCCACAGTTTAATTTCCTATTAACTGCTGTCAGGACAATAGAAGCATTTATTTGTGATTAAGCCATTTGAGAAGCATATAATATCTTTTGAAATATATTGTTTGATAAAACATAAAGGAAAGGTTACAAACATTACAGGCATTTTTTGTGATAGTCCGACAAAAAAGAAAACACATTTTAAAGGAAACTAGGGAATGTAAGTTTAAGAAGCATGATTCATTTTGGAAATGCCTTTTTTGTTTTTGTTCTATGCAAGTGTAAGCTGCACATTTGGAAAACAATAATGTGACCAACAAGTAGGTAATAATAATGTAGCATTTATATAGCACTACGAACCCTCAGTTATCTAAGCACTGCTTATTATTACCCATGGCGTGTGGTGTTCATTTATCGACCTCGGAAGGATGAAAGGCTGAGTTTGGCCCTGCCGGGATTCGACCCTGCGTCGGCATGCTCTGCACAGATTTCAAAGCAAGCGCTCTACTCGCTGTGCTATCTGAACGCCTGCTTTTAACAGTGATGGTCCCCACCGCAGTGATATTCATGGCCCATTGATTTGCTTGGTGTCCCTTTCTGGCCAGAAGAAATAACACAGGCTAAGCAAATAGAACCTGCAAATGTGCGAATTGCGGCTGGGCAAAGGAGCACCTTTAAGACTCCTGGAAAGTGGGACTTCCAGAGGGTGAGGGGCAGGTCACCAATTGGGGGGGGCAAAGCAGCAAATTGCTCCCCTTTTCCCCTTCTAGAGACACCTATGGCCAGCATTTGTGAGATAGCACCATACGGTTTGATACAGGGCTGTTACCAGCAGAGCATGGTACGCCATGTCACATAAAGCAAGGGAACTATGACAGATTTCCCTGAGAAGTAAGGGAACATAGTACCCTTTCTGGTACTTCTGGTCTAGTATGTGTACAGGACACTTTAGCAATAGCAGCCACAAAGAAGTTATTCGGGCTGTAGTTTAGATGCAGCACACAGTTCAGATGATGTATGAAAAAGAAGTATAGCATAGTAGTGTAAAGCTCTACATACACCCAATACACAGACTTGCTGATTGTTAATCATGGTGTGCAAAAGAAGGTTTGAAATTGTACAAAAACACAAACTGGTCTGTGTCAAATAAGCAAACCTTACAGAGGCCTTTGGCATTGGGTTGGGTTTCTTGTGTCTGGGTCTCCTTCCACTCCAATGGTCTGAATGAAAAAAAATAGCAGGCAATGGGCTTAGCAATGCCACCAGTATGTCAGAAAGCAAACCTTTTCACAGAAGGCAGCAACGTACTATGCAGGGAGATAAGAGGACTTGTGCAGGCTTATTGTACTGTCTGCTGTCAAAGCTGGGATGGGATTCTAAGCAGTTCCAAATCCTCAAATGGGATACTTACCCACCTTTCCTAACACTTTATTCCCTTAATTGGGATGGCTACAGTTTTTCTAATCCTCGTCTGGTGGAAATTAACTCCAAGGGTCTAATTCATGGAAATGTGCGCAGAAATCCGGCAAGGGCTACGCACCGAGAAGGACACCGCGTGACCCTACGCATAGAATGACAAATGCGGGCCACGGGTATTCATGGAATGGACAGCACAAAGTAAACATAATCGCAAGTCGCGGCCTGAACGCCCCCGACACGCCCACATGCAAAGCATAAACTGCCAGAACAGCTACCTTCGCGTATCCACCCCGCTCCGAATACATGCCTCCTTCAAACAGTGCGTGGGGTCCCCCACAAGCAGGCCTGCATCTCGGGGACCCTGCGCAGGGTCCCCAGTAACTGTATCCAGCACCCCGACAACATGCGTATAAAAAAATCGTAACTCAGTAATTACTCAGGAAATCTGTGTGCGTACCCCCGTAAACCGTTCCTGCTCCCCGAAAAACGGAGTAAGCGCACCCCTATGTTAAATTGGAACCCCAGTTGTGTACATGCACACTTATATCTGACAAGCAACCCCACCTCTGCACTGCGATTCCTACGCGCAAGTATACTTACGCGTGCCTTCGGGTGGCAGATAGTATGAAGGACTTGCATGGCCATTTCCCGGCCGAGAGGTTGCGCGATCGAATCCATTAATACGTCTCATGCCACACAATTGTGGGTGTGCGAGGCACAGCCTACAGGCCGTCCCTCAGACCACCCATTTTTGAGCACGTTCTTACCCATTTTTGGTGTTCCGCCCCCTTTTCCAGCCCTATGCGCAAGCCATGTCCATGCTCTCTGTGGAGTCTCGTGGAAGGCCCTCGACAGCCCACAGAGATGTGCTGAGCCTGCACAAACTCCATGCAAGTCCAGGAAAAGAACAGCGCATTTGATTCCATGAATCGATGAAATTGTATTTGCGCACAGTTTGGCGTGCATTTTCCACGCAAATAATTTCATGAATTGGGCCCTAACCGTGCACCATACTGATGCCATGTTCGTTTTTATAACTAGCTGTAACTAGTGCAGATATCATGTTTTGTAGCACAGTATGAGTTGCAATCAGACAAATATACATGCACACTCAAGTTAACCTCAGAGAGAAGAAAGGCTAAGTCGGCCTTGACAGAATTTCGAACAGTGTTCTAGCTTATCAACAGGGATCTCTTCAACAAGCGTTTATCACGCGGAGCTATCTTCTGAACCTTTGTGGTACTGAAATTTATCCATATGCATTTCAACGTTTGTTATTGCACATTATCAAATTCTTAACAGAAAGGGGAAACTGCTACACCAATTATGTTGTAGTGGGCACACAAACTGTGTGTTCTACAGTCATCCCAGAATGGATTACATGATTCATGACTGTACTTGCCAACAACGGCCAGGCTCAGAGCCTCAGGGGCACACCAACATGTCATGTCTTGACATGTGCTATTAATAGCTTGTAAAAAGTGGGCATGGAATTATGTTTTATAGGCAGCCATATGGGTCCCCTCACACGGTAGGGGGCTGGGGAATGTGCCCCTTATGCTCTCCCAGTAAGGGGCTAGGGCAGGTGCCCCTTTTGCTTTTCCATAATGACATCACTGGGCAAGCAGGTTCCAGCTGACTGCGGGGTTGGGGGCAGTTGCACACTATGGGGGTCATTACGAGTTAGGTGTTAAGGGGTTAACGGCGCCGGTAAAGGTGCCGGTGCCGTCAACCCCTTAACACCTCATTGCGAGTCTGGTCGCAGGAACCAGCTAAGTGTGCCTGGTTTTACCAGGCGCCCTTAGCGGGTCCTGCGAGCTGACCAGGGTGCTAACAACAGGCCTGTTATTAACGGGCCCATTGTTAGCACCCTCCCCATTCCCACTGAGCCCTATGGGTTCCTTAAATGAGGAATACAGGGTCCTCCAAAGTTGGAATGGCCCGGTAATTCCTCATTTAGGGATCCCAGCACCCGGTAAGTAAATGAGCCCCTATGTGTGTGGTGTAGTACAGAGCAGAGTTGGACAATCTCAGAGCTAGCGAGGGTTCAGGGTGGAAGACAGTGAGGAGGGACTGTACATCAGTAGAGAAGGCTTTGGCATCCCCAGCTAACATGGCCCGGCTCACCCGCAGGCGATCCAGTCTTGCAGACAGCCATGAGTGGAGGGAACTCTGTTTCTGAATCTTGAAATGCCAGGGGGAAATCCTAAACTAAAAGTAGGACATTGGTTCCATGCATCCTGAAACCGGATGCGCTTGTGACTTCTGCCTTTCTCTGGCGCCTTTGTGACCGTCAGGCCAGATTCTGAGCTTGTGCTAAATGTAGTGTGGAAAGCTGGCATTCTCCCCTCTAGTTTGCAGCACCATCATTCTGAGGTTGGTGGATGTAGTGGAGGGGGATGTTGTGCTTTCCTGCAGCAAACACGGCTAAAATATTTTGCTGTGTGTGAAACATGTGCAGGAGCGGCAGTACGAGCATTTCCGTAAAGACTGCGAAAGCGTCATCAAGCTTTCAGCTATTTAGAAAAGTGGTGCAGCTGTCTGGGAAATGCTGTTTTTAGACAGGGAAAAGGGTGGAATAGAGGATAACGACACCTCAGAGGTGTCATATTTTAATGATGTGCAATACCAGTGCTTTTGAAAGGAGAATCCCCTCACCTTGCCTGCCCTGCATTCCTCATAGTTGCTAAGGCTGTCCTCAAGTAGTAAATCAGTCACATGTGCAAGAAGTGGCTTCGATGCCAGCCCTCCATATTATCACCTTTACATACTGTGGTGTTTTTAAGGAAAGTGTTCTTACTTCCTGGAAGAACAGTGTCCTATGTGTGCATGCACTTCAGAACAAGGGCCTCCTTTGCTGAGGTTTTCTGAAGATTTTCAACAAAGGGTCCCTTTGATGGCACGCACTTGAGTGGAAAGCCAGTAGTCTGCACACCGTACTCGCATTCAGTCGGCTGAGTGGGAGACCGGCATTCAATGTCCAGTCCTAACCAACGCTCGGCCACAACTATTAATTACACAAGTTGTCCTATGGACTCCCTGAGAGTATGCAATAAAAAATGGAGGAAATCGAGGGAAGTGGTGCATGGTCTAGAACAGGCACAAGGCTGCAAGTCAAATGGTGTGTATCCTGGACCATCAACGAGGACACACTCACATTGTGGCACTTATTACTAGTTAATGAGGAAATCAGAGGTGGACATAGGTCACACCAATATAATTTAATCCAGGGGTCCGCAACCTTTTGCTCTGCAGATGTTTGGACTACAATTCAGCCCTAACCAGATTAGTCAATAGTGCGGGATCATGGGAGTTGGAGTCCAACACATTTGAAGATCTGCAGGTTGCAAACTCCTGATTTAACCTTTTGAGAGCACATTCCCCCTCTCTGGGTCATAGAGTGCCAATCTGAAAAATGTTTTGAGTGGGGTCTGCACAACTTGGGTGGCTGGGACTGCAGGGCGGGGGGCTAGATCTTCAAAACGTGCAGTCTCACATTTTAAGGAAAAATCAAAGATTAAGATAGATACATGTAGGGGATCTCGGTCGAAGACCTACCTCACACCTTTCTGTTTTGCCCAAATTATGCCATTACAAGGAGGACATGTTATTTAACTTCTTAAGAACATGAAGGATTAGGCACTTTCAATCCACATTGTGCTTTGTTTTTAGAGCGTAGGGAAAATATTGTGCTTGGAAACTTTATCGCTGCACGGAGCAGGCCTTAATAATAAGAAGCAGACTTACAGCTGTCGCTTATATTTAAATTTGTATTTTAGCTTGACACGTGGCTTTTCACTTTTTATGGACATTGGTTTGAAATTGTGTAGTATGCATAACTTGAACATAAATGAAATGCTGGTTTATGTATTGCAGTGCTTGTATGTTGTGTAATTTTTTTGAAATTGGTTTAATTTCTGAAATATAGTAGAACTGAAAGAAATATACATGCAAATACTGGAAACAAGTGTGCAGGCCCCGCTCTGGATCATGGATGATGGATCAGGTCGCCATGCTGTATGCGGCTCCTTCTAGCGCTAAGAAGTGGCACTTCGTGGTGATGGGGAATCCCATCAATCTGGATTTGTTCTGGATTTCTGGGTTCAGGGTTTTACCGTGACGAAGAACCAGGGGGGCTGAGGCAGCGAAACACGAGGTAGCCCAGGGCGGACAAGCATGGTGTGGTTGAGGGGGGCTTTGAACCGAAAAGTCTTAGTTGGAGAATAGTGGGAGATCAGGTCAGCCATGTATGTGTGTCTGGGGGAGGGTGGGGTGGGAGGGAGAAGAAGAGGACAAGCCCATGGATAGATATGAAGACAAACATTAGGAATATAATGAGTGAGCGACTGTGCAAGAAAAGAAACAGGACTTGGCGGTGGAGCACAGAGGTGAACAAGGGATTCTGGGAAGTTCTAGAGCAGGGTTGTCCAACTCCAGGCCTCGAGGGCCAGAAACATGTCCGATTATCTGGATATCCCACGTTAATATTCATGAGATAAATGTGCATACAATGATTGCACATTTATCTCATGAATGTTAATGAGGTATCTACTGAAAAGTGAAAACCCATGACGTGTGCGGCCCTCGAGTCCTGGGGTTGGACAACCCTGTTCTAGAGCATGTGGATGGCAAACTTCAGCACTCTCTTGTGATGGGCAAAGTAACAGAGGCTTGAAAGACCCTGAGGAGGCTGGAGTAGATGTCAACCTGCGGAGGACTAGAGTGGAGACCACTCATAAATGTGCCCTGCCCAAGAGAGCCTCCTCCCTGAGGAATCTGGGGAAGAGTAATGGGAATCGGGTGAAGAGTAATGGGAATCGGGTGAAGAGTAATGGGAATCTCGGGAAGAGTAATGGGAATCTCGGGAAGAGTAATGGGAATGGGGGAAGAGTCATGGGAATCAGGGGAAGAGTCATGGGAATCAGGGGAAGAGTCAGGGGAATCAGGGGAAGAGCAATGGGAATCAGGGGAAGAGCAATGGGAATCAGGGGAAGAGCAATGGGAATCAGGGGAAGAGCATTGGGAATCAGGGGAAGAGCATTGGGAATCAGGGGAAGAGTCATGGGAATCAGGGGAAGAGTCATGGGAATCAGGGGAAGAGCAATGGGAATCAGGGGAAGAGCAATGGGAATCAGGGGAAGAGTAATGGGAATCAGGGGAAGAGCATTGGGAATCAGGGGAAGAGCAATGGGAATCTCGGGAAGAGTAATGGGAATCTCGGGAAGAGCAATGGGAATCAGGGGAAGAGCATTGGGAATCAGGGGAAGAGCATTGGGAATGGGGGGAGAGCAATGGGAATCGGGGGAAGAGTAATGGGAATCGGGGGAAGAGTAATGGGAATCGGGGGAAGAGTAATGGGAATGGGGGAAGAGTCATGGGAATCAGGGGAAGAGGATTGGGAATCAGGGGAAGAGGATTGGGAATCAGGGGAAAAGGATTGGGAATCAGGGGAATAGCAATGGGAATGGGGGAAGAGCAATGGGAATCTGGGGAAGAGTAATGGGAAACTTGGATCGCAGTATTCCTGCTGGATTATTCCCGCTGGAATTAAATGGAGAAAGCAGACAATGCATGCAGGAACGCGAACACTCATTGGCCAAGGGGGATTTGGCAGGCCTTCAGCAGGCCAACACTAGAGGTTGTGAATAAATTGTGCTGTACAACACCGTTTCTGAAAAAAAAGGGTGTTAGTATGTAGGTGCGAAATAGGAGCTATGCCAGCGGGCAAATCATGAGCACCTTCTTTTGTGGATCAGGGTTTGTTTCTTTAAATATCACTCTTACTCGCCTATCCTGGTACTGAAGAAGGATTTTCAATATCAGCTCGTCCAAAACACCTTTAATGAACTCAAAATAACGTACAGGTATGACAATGAATATTGTGTAGACTCGAGCCATTGTTGCACGATAACACAAATGATCCATGGTTGAAATTCTGTCTTGCTGACTAAGCCCACATGTTTACACACTGAGACATGCGTTCACCAGTTATTGCCATGTGTGTGCAGATTTTTTTTATAATTGCTGAAATACAGTTTGAACAACAGTGGCAGTGTTACTACGCACTGCTGAACACCACACTTAATTTTTAAAAAGAGGGTTTGTTTACTTAGTGGTCAGTCCAAAGAGAAGAAATAAGGTTTGGGCGAATTAGGCAATATTGGGGTATCTTTGTTCCTTCATTGGGGATGTCCTCGAATTTTGTTCATGTTTGTGATGTGTGGGGTAGATGCCATGGCGATCTTCCCCGATGCTGAACACTCCCTCGCCATCCTAGGAAGTGGTACCGATGTGCACGGCCACCTCCAGCGTTCTCCGTCTTCACTATGGCGTGGGCTCAACGATAACTTGAAGAGGCACCCACCCATCTTCCTTGCTGCTCGGTCAGAAGGGCCCGAAGAGGAGCACACACGGCCCAAGGGGCATCTTTCCTCCATACAGGAGTCCAGCACAAATGAACACAGACTCGTTTACCGTAGGCCTTCAACTCCCTATTTAACTTGGGCCCTATACTGGCCCGAACGCTTGCTCCATATTTATTGCAATTAAAAGGAATTGCCATCAGACCTAGATAATTGGCAACGGTAACAAGGTTGATACTATCACTGGAGTGCACTGGTGACAATATAAAGCCTGGGTCTGCAACCCGTGGCTCTCCAGTTTGTTTTACACTACAACTCCCATGATCTGTCACCATTCACTATTATGGCTTGTGTTACTTGGAGTTGTAGTCCAAAGCAGCTGGAGATCCACATGTTGCAGACCCCGGATTTAGGGGGTTGCTGTTGGCCAACCAATCACAAAAACCTGCTTTATGCGAGCAGGGCATACACGAGGCATGAGTTCTTAAGGGGGGGTGAGACCTGGTGGTGGAGGGGTCGCTGCCTGGTTAAATGCAAAGTGTCTCCTTTAGCTTTAGTTGGCATTGGAAGTTGGGAGTCTTCACCCAGTTGGAGTAGGCCCAAGAGAGAAGATCCGTTCTCCCATCCTAGATATGGTGCCAGCACTTGGAGGCGGCCCTGTTTCGGTAGTTCCCCAAGCACACCCAAACAGCTAGCCCAGTAGTGGGATCAGTAAGCTGAGCACTTAGAAATTATCAAAAACAAGACAAATACAAAAACATGTTGCAACCACTTCAATCCAATGATATTTGTGGTCTCATTCTGGAATGACCAACGCATTGTCCATCTTCTCAGTCTTTCTTTCCCTTGACCATCAGTCAAAAACAGGAAGTGATCAGCTTCCTTTTTTGATTATTAACCCACCTGGTTAGATCAGGGCTAAGCCAGGAGCCCTAGATGTTCCCTGGCCATCAATGCCAGATTGGCCACGACCTCAACAGTGAGAAAAATGCTTTTCTCACATCTTCATTTTGTAAGATGAAGAATCCGAAACCCTTACAATGACACAACCAACTATACTTTTAGGATTAACACCCTCTGTCCTTCTGTTATTGTTTTGGGCCTTGAGGATAGCTCACGGGCAACACGTTTGCCTGTCAAACTAGAAATTATATCGTGCCTCCTATTGCTATGAATATATGTATATTGGCCTACGCCAAGCTGCTAACAAGCTGCTTATAAACTACATGTGAATAAACTAGCATTGCAAGGTCCTGACCTTAGAAACCATGTAAACTGTCATTTTGGGTCAAGCCGCCATTGTAGGTTTTCTTGCTCTATAAAGTCACCATGTGAGCTAAAATGGTAGCCTATGTTATTCAGAACAGAACTTGATTGTCATGACCTCTGTACAGCTAATGTATAACTTGCCTACAGGCCACTTGTTAGGGTCATGAGCTGAGACCTGGTCCTTCTGCTGACCTGTGTGCAATGGATTACCTGTATCACCGAAACTGATCTATAATTGAATGAGAACACCTGCTTAACTATATTGTATAAATTAAGTTCCGCATTGTAATGTTAGGCCTAGAGCATACATTATTACAATTTCTCCTTGTTAATGTATAAACCTAAAATGAACTAGATTTGACCTGGCAAGGGACCCTAGAGCAGTAACTTATTTATGGAATGGTTAACCTGAAGAAAGGCTGGACAACAGGCTGGAGAAATGTATAAAAGCCTGACTGTTTCAATGAATATTTGCACTCACTGAGCACACCGAACCACGCCGGAGTTCGCTGTGTTGTACTGAGGGTCGATAGCTATCTGAATTTTGTTCTGTTCTTTTGTAATTGGATTCAGTATGAAATAAAGTGCTTTGTATGTTCCTTTGTAACCTGTGTTTGGTGTGTTTCCTTTTTGGTTGCCCTGCCTCATATTATTTCCTTGTTTTCACATGCCTAGGAATCAAGACAACGCAGCACGACACAGGTTCGAAGCCCGGTCCCACACGTAGAGACTGGTCTACGGTATTGGGCACATAATAAGAGTGGATGGCTTGTTGTGGTCCTTCACAGTTCATTATGTTGTTTAACCTTCATTTTCACTGTATGTACAGATCCCCATGGCATTTTTCCTTTTGTGTGTTTTGGTTTTCTTCTGTTCCTTTTCTTTCTATGCGAAATCTGTAATTGGTCATCCATCATGGCTATATTTGTGCCAGTTCATTAATGTTCAGAAAGCGCCTTGGCATAAGGCATGGCAGAAAAAAAAAATGACAATCCAAACACAGCTATAGTGCCGGCATCTTCTGGAAGCTTCCAGAAGCAAAGAGCACTACTTGGCCTCTCCGCTTGGATTCTAGCTAGATAGGCTCGGCCTGCTGAGTGGGTCAGGGATCCCAATCCAATACATTGCCAGGATCAAACTGAAACACAGTTAGGGCTGTGATGGCAGTACACTCGTCTGGAACATCGGATTTCATGGATGAATTTTCTCCGGGAGGCAGACGAACAGGGTCTGATTGGGCCAATAATGGACCCCGGCAACCAAATAAAAAAAAAGTGGCCCACATTTGTAAATCTCATTTCCTTCTATGTGCAATGAAAGGACTGGTACCTGGGTATTTATTCCTGACAAACGTTGTAGGAGAAGCGTTTTAAAGACCATCAGGGCAGTCGCTGTAGCCAAAATGACGTAGCCATCAAACAGTGCCACAATGGCCTGCAGAAATGGCTCACATTTGGCCCATTGGGCCGGCCTTTCCGACACTTCCCTGAGGCCCTTCGGACCATTCTAAACCTTGATGCAAACTGATCATCTCGTTTCATTCTGTCCTGTCCTCTTCCCTGAGTGGTCACTCCAGACTGGGGGTGCAGTAGCTTTACTTATTCAGAGTTTAGAGGATACTGGCTCTGTTAGTTGAAACCCAATGTTCTCGAAGTCACCAAATCTGCAGCTGTGACACCTGCCAGGCAGCACCTCTTTCAGGTCACATCAGTGTTTCGCAGTCAGTGGTTTAATCTTTAGGGCAGGATTGCATAAACTGTAAATTGCTTCGACCTTGACTATCAACGGTGACCCTGTTATCCATCTGCTCTGATTGCGGTTCCCAGGCTCACATCCTTCGTCCTAACCTTGGCCATGGCGCCAACCTGCAGCTACCCGTCTCCCATCTATGTCATGTTAAACAAAACTGGCAGACCTTGAATTGATTTCTATTGTCACCAATTTCTTTTTAATCACTGTACCCACAATTTGGCGTGAACAGTGAAAAGACAGATGGGTGGAGATCGTCGGTCTGAAGATCGTCCGTCTGTTCTCCCCTTAATTGCACTGGTTAAAGTGCAGAATCGCCGTCAGGCTTAGTTGCTTCGCCCAAACAGTTAAATGTATTTTACGCACTTACTCTGCCTGTGCAGACAATTATTGCTCAGAATTTCAATGGCTCTGAGCGACTGTTTTTGTCCCCTGTTCCGACCCTCCTTGAGCACTTTGAAACACTTGCCTGTGTATAGGCGCTATAGAAGTAAACAATACAATACAATTTAGCACAGTTCATCCCAGTGGAAGCCGCACGACCAGACTCCAAGGTATATTTTGAAAACAAGCTTTTCCATCTTTGAACGAGGACTAATAGTATATATACAAGAGAGCAGGTGCATCAGATAAGGATCACTTTATGTGATAACGTGCACATTTATGAACCATTCAATAAAATGGTCATGCAGCGGGTTCTGAGTTCCTTCATCGCCAGTCTTTTTTCTGATGCAGTTTTTTGGACGATTTTTGTTCTCGAAAAAAAACTCATTAAAAAATGTGTATTTTTTTGGGGGGTTCCCCCGAACTCTCTTTGGCTAGGTATTTTAGACTATTCCCTACCAACCACACCCCTTATATACCCTTATCCAACCCCATATATTTCTCAATTCGTTTTTTCAAAAATAATCATCTGTAAAAAAAACCATTGAAAAAAGGACTGGCGATGAATGGTTGTTATACAAATACAGAGTGGTCATAAACTTGCCGGTCGTTTCCTTACGGTTCCAAATTTTCAGAAATCTAGACTGGGAGGTCCATGCTTCTCGGTTCTTTACGCTAGTTTGTGGAAATGCCTCTGAACGGACATTGTCCTCCTCAACAATCACCTAAAACTCATGAAAGCCTTGAAACCCTGCCCGCTTGGATTGTTAAACCATGGCATGCAGCTTTCCCTCATAGAAGTATTAAAGTAATCAGATCCCTATGGACAACTTGGGGGTAAAAGGCACAAAATCAACGGCTTCAGACCAAAATAGCTGACAAAAGATTCGAACTTACCCCTGGCAACCCTACTACTCGGACACAACCTTCCACTGCATACCTCAATTCAGGATTCAAATTCAATAAGGTCTCCATACCTGAAGTTCAAAGAATTATAGCATCTCTAAAACCATCTAACTGCAAAGGCGACAGCTGCCCCACTCAGATCATAAAAGATGCTGCCAGAGATCTAGCCCCCTTCATCACCAAACTTATAAACTCCTCTTTCACCAGTAATTCCATCCCAAGTAACCTGAAACAGTCCTGGGTTCGCCCCCTACTGAAGAAACAAACATTAGATCCAGCTATACCCACTAATTATAGACCGATCACTACAGTTACCTTTTTATTGAAAATCTTGGATAGAGTTGCATACTTGCAAATTTAAGACTATCTAGAATCCAACCAATTACTCTGAACCCGTCAATCTGGCTTCAGACCTCAGCATGGAACGGAAACTGCCTTTGGCGACCTCAAAAGCCAGATCGACGAACTAAAAGACAAAGGCAAAGTTGCCATCCTACTCCTCATAAGCTTATCAGCTGCCTTTGATCTGGTAGACCATAAAATACTATGTGATCACCTATCATCGGCAGCACACTTCTCCGTCTCTGCAGTCACATGGACCCAATCTTTTCTAACTAACAGAACAATGCGTATCTTTTCACTGACTGCCGCGGCTGCCCCAACCCCCATCACTTGTGGAGTCCCTAAAGGATCCTGAGTATCACCCACTTTGTACAATATTTTTACAAAGCCACTATTCGACAAACTGGACTGTCTGGGTGTCACTTACACTAATTACGCAGACGATACCCAGATACTCCTATCACTATCAGGAATTTACGACACAGATGTCGGCCGGATTAACAAAGTCTACACCATCATTCAGGCATGGATGGCCACACATGCCATCTGCCTGAATGATAAGACTGAACTACTCCTAGTTGGCTCACCTAACAACCTTCTAAAATTGAGCCCCAACTACACAAGCATCCCCATTGATGGGAACAATATACAGATCGCCAAAAATGTTAGGTTTTTACCTCAATGCCTACTCCAATCTAACTAAACAGGTAAGCATGACAGCCTCTGCCACTGCCTATACCAGCAAGTTGATTAGGGCATGAAGACATCTATTGTCCCCCAATAGCTGCCTCACACTGGCAGAGCTCTCATAAAATCCAAATTGGACTATTGTAATGGCCTATACTTAGGTGCTAACAAATCCATAACAAACAAATTGCATATCCTGCAAAACAATGTGCTTAGAGCAGCATTAAACATCCCTAGAAGAGAGCATATTTCAGCTACCAGAAAGCACCACAAATGGCTCTCCATACAAGACAAAATTGACTTTAAAACTATCTGCCTCACTCATAAAGCCCTCAACCACCAAGCCCCACCATACATCACCGACAAATTCACCTGGAAATTGTTTGCTAGAACCACAAGATCATCCAACACTTCCTGCCTGGTGGTGCCTGGGTCTGGTGGGTACAACCTTAAAAGAGCTGGCAGTGCCAGCTTCCCGGTTCTAGCGGCGCAATTATGGAACACACTCCTGTAGGACATCAAAACTATTCAAGCATTTGATAAATTCCGAAGTCACGTTGTCACATGGCTACTTAATAATAACTAACGCCACTACACTACGCTACACCTTACTGCTCTAAACGCTTTGACCTACCAACTATCACTGCCTATTGTCTATTTAAAGATGTACTTCAATTATATTTGACTGTATAAAATTGTATTTCACCTGTATAAAACGTACCATGTAACTGTTATTCTTATCCTAGCGCCCAGATACCCTCGGGTCAGGCGCGCTATATAAATAAAATAAACAAACAAACAAACCTGATTAATGCTACCATCAGAGTGCAATGACTCAGACTGCTTAACTCACAAGCTCTGATCCAAGCTTGCGGGCTATCCATGTACAGTGCTGTCCTGGTTACAGTGAAGGAGGGTGTAGTCTGCTTTCTTTGTCTACTACTCTCCTTCATTGTATCCACCTCTCCAAGGAAATTATCAGGTAGTTGGGATTCAATGAGGATTAAATATTGCCTAAAAGGGACAGAAGAGAAAACGAGAGACGGCCTAACACCGACCAAAACCTGGGGTTCATCTTCAGATACTAAAGTTAAAGTCCAGTACTGTCAGGAAAAAAAAGAAAAGAAAAAAACAAAATCAGAATTTGTTACGAGGTTAGATGCATTTTGAAAATTGTTTGCACCTTGAGTTTACAAGTCAGAAAGTATTTCTTCAGACTTTTGCAAGCATAGGTGTGAAACCCACGCCTGACTAGCAAAGGCAGACTGGGTAGCTTCATACTTCATGCAGAGCAGTACTGGAAAATAATGTACCCATCACTTCCTGTCCCCCAGAGTACACAGCAATTGCTTCCTTTCAAAGACCACGGAGAGACCCACAGACATGAGAACCTATACAATGCCTGTGCACAGGAGGTCTGGGGTGGGCGAAGGTTTGCTCCGATGCGGCCTGTAGGCTGCCAGAGATTTTTATGATGCTAGAGACTGAGTGGGCTTGTGGAAATGGTTGACGTGCTTATGCAGCATCACTGTGCTGTAGATTTGTGGTGGGGAATAGAATTGTGTTGGGCGGTAACTTAAGATGTATGTTGGTGTAGACAGAGGAACCTGTGCCGCCGTCCTCACAGGTATGCCAAACCTGTGCCCGAATAGCTGGTGTACATATACTTTGCGGCACTCCAAGGTGAGGGTAATTTGTACGGGAAAGACAAGACTAGGGGGGACGACAACAGCAACCGGATCATTGGCAGGTCTTGGTGCATTCAGATCAGTGTAAGAGCTACAAGAAGGAGCGTGAGCAAGAGGCAAGTGCGCAGAAGTAGCAAATAATGCAGTGCCCCGGGGAAATTACACACATGCAAGAATGTACTCTCAGCGAGGAGAGTGGAATGAGGCCATTGCACCCTAGGAAATAGAGTAAATCTCTGCAGGCGCCCAAACAGCCCAGCTAGATCCATCTGATGTTTCACTTGACGCTTTTTGACCTCAGCTCCTATATAATAATAATAATTTTGCATTTATATAGCGCTACAAAACCTCAGGCATCTGAGTGATGCTTATTATTACCCACAGTGTGGTGCTCATTATCGACCTCAGAAGGATGAAGGCGGAGTTTGGCGCTGCGGGCATTCGAACCTGCACAGATGTCAAAGCAAGCGCTCTACTTGTTGTACTATCTGACCGGCTGTCAGGTATCCAGCCCAGTGTGTAGCAAAAGCTTGATTAAAGGGCGCCCTGCAACAATATACCGCTGGCATAACAGAGCACAAGCTGCCGAAACCATGTCACCCTAAAAATGCTTCCGATGCCCTCTGCCCAGAGCATAGGAGTCTATGGAGGAACTTGAGATGGTAGGGCCAAAAGATGGTGCGTTGAGCGTGCTACTTACCCAGCCGGGTGGCAGTCACCCAAACTGATCCCAGACATGGGTAACCAGCAGAATAGGTTTTGAATCAGGATTTAATGTTATTTTGCATACTATAATGGAATATTTGGATCTATGTGATCACTGTGCCACCCATAATGTGGACCAAAAACAATGCTGACTCATCACGGTGTGGCGCAGTGATCACACAGATCACTTGTTCCCGTTTCCCCCTATCCGCCTCCCCCTGCCACTTACCTTTTCAGCGGCACATGTGTTTTGAATGCTGAATGCGCAGTAAATGCGCATTCGGCATTTTGTAGTCGGTACATTGACTTCTGTCCATTGTAGCCTTCTGTAGACATCCAGGCTCCCCATTGACTTATTTTAGAAAATTAGAAAGGCTATTTTGACGTATTCTCTCCACTATTCACCCCAAATCTTTCTGCGGATCACTATTAATAAAATTTTTGCCATTGTTAAACTTGCGGTTAAAGAGGGCATCAGTTATTGATCAATTGGGATTACAAAGCGTACATGATCTTGCATCTCTTCTACTGTCATCTCTTGAGATTGGCATGAAGGAAGCCGGGAGGTGCACGTGGTGGATGCCCGACTCGGCTAGAGGATGGTAGCCCTGTAGCCACTCCCACTGCTGTTCATCACAGATCCGTTCTCACAATGTGCCTCCTCCTTGCTTCTGGGAATTGGGGAAAATGTGGAAACCGAACATAGAACATTGCCCCCTATCAGATAACCATTGGATACATGGGTGGGGTATGGGTGGCAGCCAAGCATTGCAGACAGAGCCAAGATGCATGTGTTGTTGCTCTCTGCTGGCATGCATAGAAAGTCGTGTGGTACCTGGAAGTCAAAGGGGAAGGGGCAGCCACACAACAAGCAAGGATGGGGCTTTTCCCTGACCCACACAAGCGGCGTGTAGGACACTGTCTGGAAAAATGTGAGAGTTCTGAAATACAGACTGCATTTGTGAATCCGAGTTTCCAGTCAAGCGTTATTCCAGCGTTATTCCAGCGCAGGTCCATCTTCAAATTGCACATACAACTATTGACATTTACTCATGCTCTGCCCAGCCCCCTTGCCCTTCCTGATGTAGTCTGTAATATCAAACCCTACTCAATATGTCCGTTCCTCCCAGCCCCCCCCTGTGCTGCCTCTCGCCCCCACTCCTCCGCCCTTGTTGCTCCATACTAATGGAACTCAAGACCTACAGGCAATGAGAACGGACCTACAATATAAGCAGTCAAGCCTGCTCTCAATAAGCACCCCCAGTCCTGGAGAGGAACACCAGAGTCCATCAGGGACATCACTCCCCCACCATCCACAACAGCACAAACATATGGCCAGACTGTGCTGCGTCCAGTGCACACTCCCGCTAGGACCTTGCCTTACCACCTCCTGTCAGTACCATCCTTAGCGGCGGCAGTTCCCCGGGCAGTGAAAGAAAAATGTGTTGCTCGGCCCCTGGTCGATGCCAAGCGGAGTGGGAGGATAAGGGCGCTAAATATTCTGTCAGTGCCGGCCTTAGCCGATGAGAAAGCATCAGCACCCTATTATAAAGAAAACCGCCCCACTCCCACACTAGAGTGGGGAGCTAATCACCTGAAAGGGGTGCCAATTCTTTGCAGCACCCTTTTATTTTTAAACGTGCCCGCTCCCAGGCTGGAAAGCCTAGTGCCAGCACAAGAGCGGGGTGCATTTAATTTCAATAGAGCCCCTGCTGTGCCTTCTCCCTGCACGCCAGCTTGGGAGAGCCCTTGAAAGACTCCCCGAGCTGGCGTGGCTAATGGCACCCTGGGCCGGCTCCCAGGTTGCCCTGCCCTAAGGCAGGCCCTGCCTCCTATTCTACTCACTAATCACTTCAATGTCAAGCGCCCAGCAGGGGGATTGGGACGCTCACTGCCGTCATCCACAAGTGCAGTGTTGATGTTAGAAGTGCTCGCCTTTCTCTTCAATAAACACAATCCATAAGGGCTTGGACGACAGAAGGGGGTGTATGTGCATGGAGTCACGAAAAAGGAAACTGACGCTGGCCTCTGACTGGTTCATTTTAGCTTCTCTAGTGGGATAGGGGAACTGCTAGGTCAGCTGATCCCTATTTTAAGACTCCTTCCTGTTTTTGTTTAGTTTTAGTAATGATCTATATTGCAACAGTTACTCATTTTTTCCGCGAGATCGCCCCTTCCCCAGTCCATCTGAGCTGCCTTCAGCAGCTGGCCGTGGCCGGCCCAAGAATATGCGCGCCCTGGCCAGAGTGACCCACCACCCATTCCCTGCTGAGGCCTTTATTGGTTGAGAGGGGGCCAATCTGTCTCCCCACCCCTCTATCCTAGAGGCAGTTCCCAGTTTCCTTTAACTGTAAACGTCTAATCTAATCTTGCCTGGGGCTCGCCCCTTTTGTCAATAGAGAGGTTTCAAAAGATCCTGAACAGATAACTGCTTCCTTCAAAGATAGCCGGTAAAATAGCTCAGCGGGTTGAGCGCTCGCTGCTGCGATCTGAGCGTGAACTACAGGTCGCAGGTTCAAATCCTGGCAAGGCCAACTCAGCCTTTCATCCTTACTAGGTCGCTAAATGAGTACCAATTTCGGTTGGGTGATATTGTATGTAAATATGTGCTATGTAAAGTGCTTTGGAAAGGCACTATATAAATAACACAATTCTGCAAGCACTCTGCACGCTTAAAAACATCTCAGAGGGGGAAAAAAATATAGGCATTTTAAAAACACAACCACAAATACGGCCACAACATTGAAAAAGGCTCTGAATGTTTGACGGTAATCTGCAGTAATCCTTTCCCTTGTCCTTGCAGTAAGAGGATATGCCAAGTCTTCAATCGGCAACCCACAGTTGCTGCCAATGAGAGATGCATCAAATGTAGCGCACTAGGTCAAAAAGAAACTAGAGGTGGGGGAGCCAGGTCAGGCTCGAGCAAAATGCTTGGCTCGGTCCAAGTGCCCTTGTGAAAAGCAAGCCCAACTGCAGCCAAGCTAGGCATCAACTGCATTGCCAACTGACTAAATAATACCAGCACGATCTGAATGACACAAGGCCTAGTAAAATCGCTTGTTTTGTCCTCCCTCTGTCTTCCCTCCCTTGTCGTGTCATGCCTAGAAACACTTGTGTACAGGCGCGTTATAAACGATTTATCATATCAGAACATATCGCCAACCTAAACTAGTGTGCGCGCCGGCGCAGTAAGACAGCACTTCTAACACACACACACACACTCAATCCCACTGATTTGATAGATTTCCAAAAAACCTTTCCCCTGCCTAAACGAATGTGTGGAGTGTAAATTAAACCACATCACACAATCTGCAAAGCAATATTTTGCAAAAGCACGTTGAAGACACAAGTGCAAGCAGGGCTAGAAGAATTGGGACAAGACTTAGACCAGAATCATGAACCTCCAAAGTCAACGAGTTGTGATTCCACAGATTCCAGAATGCAGAGAGTAAGCGTGACCCGGTCAGCAGCGCGAAAAAAAGGCACAAAAAAAGTGGTGAGCATCGGACTTCGCCTCTCCTCAGACACCCGTGCTGCAGTGCCCCTGCAACCTTGGTCCTTGACATTGAGCACCACTCCAGACTGGAACTTTTCCCATGCCACCCACCCTGATTGTATAGTTTGTGGAGGGTCTAGGCAGGTGGGTTAGGACCATTGAGACACTGAGCTGCCCCTTCCAGTGCTATGGTGAGGGCAAAGGATGCCCCTCACACAAGAATGGAGTGGCCAGTGTGGGGGGGATCCTGGTTGGGAGGGGTCTGGTGGCAATGTGGGCCTGTGCCGATGGAGGTGCCTCCTGGTATCACCCCCTGAGAGGGCCTGGTGGGAAGTACAGAGGTCTCTCCACTATGCACTGCCCTGGCGGCGGAGTCATGGTGCCCTCTAACACCGGTCAGTGGGAGTGTATCATAGACGTTCTTGCTCCTGTTTTACGTTGTTGCTAGGATGTGTTTTTGTTGGCGGGAGTCAGATGTTCGGTATGTGGTTGGTGTTGTTTTCATTAAGTATCAATAAAATGTGGCATTCCATTTAGGCGTTGAGTGTGTTCTCTTCTGCCCTGGCACTGCCCCCTGCAAAGCCCAGCGCCTGTTAAGCCTTGGGTGGGTGGCATCTTCTAGATGTCTGGAAAGCCAACCAGTCAATTTTGTCTGAAAGGGGAACTAGGATCCCCATGTCTTGGCCTCACCACGGTCTGCACGCTGAACACCAGTGCACAGGGATCTCGCGGTGTGTTATGAAGAGGTCAGATTCCCAGTCTTTCCATTGCTCTATTCTTCAGGTCAATTGCAATGATGGCGAGGGGAGCACAATGCAGAATTGTAACCTCTTAAATCTTATTTCAGAACATTTGCTGGACATCAGAGTATTAGACATTTTTTTGGGAGCGCCTAATCCTGTAAACTGCAGGGTCTATACCAGGGGTCTGCCACCTGTGGCTCTCCAGATGTTTTGGACTACAAATCCCATGATCCCTCACCATTCACTTTGCTGGCTTTGACTGGTGGGAGCTGTAGTTGAACACATCAGGAGAGCCACAGGTTGCAGACCCCCGGTCTATACAGTCTCTGGTGCTGAAGTCACTGAAATAGGGTAGTTCCCCAAAACAGCCCGACTCTATACCCATGATTTCAGAATGTCAACAAATGTTTAGTAAAACGACCACCTCCTTTCTGCAGTGCCCACGAAAAATAATTGATTGAGTGCACAGTACTTTAACAGTAAAATCGCTTGCGCCGTCTCGGCTCCACGTGGCACACTCACCGCGGCCCCTAACAGTGTCCCCTTACCAGGGTATGGTGTTCCACGCCTCCCTGGAGTGTACAGAGAAATCATTCTTTCCCACGCGCGCTGGGGACGTGTGCAGTGAGAAATAATGCAAACGGGGTGCAGTCCCTTCTGGGCCGTGATCTTTCTGAACCTAGCTCTGAAGTCCCACGCCTGCTGTGCACATGAACGATTCATTTCAAAAGTTATTATTTTATCAAAAAAAGTGAACACCTTGCATTCCTCTAAAAAAAAATGTATGGGGCATCCAATACATTTCCGTAGAAACCACAAGGCATAGCTATATTTTCTAATTTGGGGGCGGCATTAAATTCTGTTCCCCACCGCTACGTCGCAGGACAAACCCCTTTTTCTTTGGCCTAGGACTTTGGGCCCCCAGGTGGGCAGTAACCCACAAGATTAAAGGTTCCATGTAATAATGTCCCCGCAAAAATGTCTCCTGACAAAAATGTCGCTGTTTTTTGCGGAAACATTATTACATTGAACATGCGGGGGACACCCCTGCAACCCCCAATTGTTATTTTTTTTTTTTACAAGGGGAGCAGGGGACATCCACGCAAGCCGTCCCCTTGCATAATGTCACCATAAATAACGTCGCCAATGCCTTTTCCCGCGACATTATGTATGGGGACATTATTACCTGATACCAGATTAAATTGTCCTTGGGTGTTGCATGACGGCGTCTGTCCGGGCAGTTCCGGTACTGCCGCAGCAGCGTGGAAAGGCGGCGGTCAGAGATGCAGAAAGAGCCATCCCAAAGCCAAGATCAGACCTAGCCAAGCCTAGCATCACTCACCAGTTAGCTTCGCAAAAACTGTACTGGGGCACGGAGCCGCAAAACACCTCCAACCACATAACGCAGCCGGCAGGAACATTAGGTCAGGCCCAGATGAATCAATTGGGCAGGACCATTACACAACGTGCACAGGTGATGCCCTGACAAGCTATGGGGCAGCTGGCACCCAATCCTTCAAGCAAAGCACAAAAACACACACTGTTCAGGAAACAGGTGAGGAGACACCGGATCAGACAGGCCTTTGGCTCAGGCAGCTATTAAACCAGAAATGTCACTATCAAATTCAGAACGCGGACCATTCGCCCCAAACTGGGAACACGGTCCAAATGACGCCTAAAATATTTACAAAATACAAAAAACAGCTAAAACAGAACATTTACTGAAAATAACCAAGCTAAAAATTACTAAGTAAAAAAAGACCTAATTTTATATTTATGACAAACCATATAAACTGAACATAGACAATCACTTAAGGCCAGGAGTAGTGCAGTCTAGAGCAGGGAGGAAGGTGGAGGTCTAGAGCAGGGAGCATGGTGGAGGTCTAGAGCAGGGAGGATTGTGGAGCAGGGAGGATGGTGGAGGTCTAGAGCAGGGAGGATGGTGGAGGTCTAGAGCAGGGAGGAAGGTGGAGGTCTAGAGCAGGGAGGATGGTGGTGGTCTAGAGCAGGGAGGAAGGTGGAGGTCTAGAGCAGGGAGGAAGGTGGAGGTCTAGAGCAGGGAGGAAGGTGGAGGTCTAGAGCAGGGAGGAAGGTGGAGGTCTAGAGCAGGGAGGATGGTGGAGGTCTAGAGCAGGGAGGATGGTGGAGGAGGTTTGGAAGAGCATTTCATGGTGTGGGAGGTTTACCACAAAGGTTACGGAAAAGTCAGGGTGCTGAGGTCAGTCAGCGAGAGGAGGAATTGTTTATCATACTACAACTGGTCACATGTGAGACTGCGACTGGCCCATGAGGGGAACCGCCGTAGCCTTTCTGGCCTTTGACACATGTGACTGATCCTACCGTCTTTCCAAAGGCAGGGCCTGACACATGATTAACTCTGCCCTTTCAGATACGGGGCCTGACGTGACTGGCAGGATCAAAAAATCCAAGCGAATGTGGTAGATTGAGGAATGCCACCATGGTCAACATCGGCAAGCCGCAAGCCTGGCAGCCTTTTGGGGAGAGAACAGGCGAGGCCTGGTTTGGCATCAGCAACATATCCAAAAAGCACTCAGAGTCCAAATGCAAGAAAAGGAGTCTGAAAAAAGGAATAATGGTGGCATGTGGAGGAAGAAATGTACCAACAATCCTCTGGAGAATTGAGAACATCACAAATAAAGTATTTTATCCAAATTCTCTCAATATAGTTCAATTGAGCAGAATCTTGTGGGCCCGCCCATCCCCAAACCGCTGGGCCAGGTGGAAATCCAATCATCCTCCCATGGTCAATTTCTCGACCATGGAACGGGCCTTTGAATCTCTCCCAAATCTTCTCCTAGATAGACCTGGGCCCTTGTACTCACTCTTCCTCCCCCTCCTCTCTGCAGGATCAGCCTTGGCCCTGTATGTCCCCTTACTGTGCCCCATAGGGAAAAACGGTGGCAACAGCTTGCTGTGGATAGTACTTCCAGTACTGGTTTGCTTCTGTATCGATTATTGTTCAGATGCCCAAAGGCGAATTTCCGATTCTGTAGTGTCCTCGCGCCCTACTGTACAGAGATTGACATTCAGCGGCTCAGCTTCAGATCGGCCTGGCCTTCCAGGGGCAGAAACAGGCATGTGACTGACTCTTCCACAACCCTACACAGCCCCCTCCCCTGCACACCTCAGTCAGGATATGAAGGCATTGGGCCTCATTACAACTGACCCGGTATGGAAACAACGGTGGCGGTAAACCCGCCGCCACTGTTGTTTCTATGCCGGGTGATCACAGCTCCTGCAGACGAAGGCGTCAAACTCGCCAGGTCTGATCTGGCGGGTTTAACACCGCCTGCCTGCAGGCGGACGAGGAAACACCGGCACCATCACAAGATGGTGCTGGTGTTTCCATGATCCCCGTTCCCATAGAGTCCTATGGGACTCAATGGGAATGGGGATTAACACCATTCCGCCTCCGGAATTCCCGGGTCACAGGGGTTGTAATGCACCAGTAATTCTGGGAATCACGGAGGCGGAATGGTAATACGAGTCCGGTGGTAACCAGGCGTTTTTACCGCCTCGGTTACCGCCGGACTCGTAATGAAGGCCCATTGATTTCAAATTTTGTGGCAAGAAAAAGGAAATATTGCAGCACAAGAGAGTACACGTTGCCACATTCCTACCCAATTAAAAAAGAGAGATGCAGCTCAGTATTCTATTGCTGGGGTCCCTATTGTGAACTTCCGATTCCAACCGGAAGCTTACAGCGGGTGTGGCTTCCGTTACTGACGCGTCTGCCTCAGTGACATCAGAAATGGCCCTGGGCGTGTCCTTCAGGATATTTGAAATGCCTGCCCTGTGGGTCAAGTGATGGATTTTCCACATGTTTCGTGGCATGTTGGTAATTGTTTCTAAATTACACATTTTGCCTTTTTGAATTTAAATGCGCTTTAAACTCGAGGTTTGGATGATGTTGATGGCGTCGGTAGGCCAGCTCAACCGTCACTACTGGGGATCCCCGTCTGGGCTGCGCACTTTGTAGGGCGCTGAGGCGTATGGCCTTAATCGTCTGAAATCAAATGGATTAGGGAAGCAGGGCCATTAGCAAGATTAAAATGGTCACGTGTCCGAATGTGTCCCCAAAATAGCTCGTCTGCCAGAGAAAAAACGAGCAGCTCAAGGTCGGATATCGACCTTCGCACTTTCCTCCTTGTGCGTCAGTATCGAGCTTTCTCTTGTCGCTTTTCGATCTCACGTTTAGCTCTCCTTTGCTATCTCTACGAGACTACAACATTGTTGTGGGGTGGAATGAAATGGTCTGATACTCAAATAAGGGAAGTGAACTTCTTTACTAAGTTCCAGTGACAAGGTATATACATCAGGTAAGTCCAAGGGTAAGTAAGTAGGAAGGTACACAGGAGACATCCACCAGCATCCTCTCTCACAGGCTGCTTCACTCCAACTGACCTTCATGGAGCTTACAGGGGCACTCAAACCACAACATTCCATAGACATAACATTCCATCAGGCATTCTCTCAGTCAAGCAGGAAACACAAGACACAACAAACATCCATATGTCACTCACATCGCGGGAAAACAGGTCTGGGTGGGCCAGACCAAGCTCAGAACTATATCAATCAAAAAAACCTCTAGTATCAAAAACATGTATAAAAGAGTGCAAGCTTGTAGCACATTTGCATCAAATAGAAAAAAAGCCAGAGGTGACTAACGAGTTCCCACGGAAAGAAAATACAAACAATTTAAAGATGGCACTAGAAAAACTCCACCAGGGGATCAAATCTGCTCATTCTAAAACATTAGTGAAGGTCATAAGAAGCCAAAGGAGGAGGGAGAGAAAAGCAGTCTGAAAAAAAAGCAATACTTTGCCTTAACGAGTTAGTTGGACCAGGCTGACACTCAATTACTAAGAAGTCCAAGATTTTAATCAATGCTGTTTCTGCCATTAACAAAACTTGATATTGCATAAACAGCCACCAGTGTCTGCAAGGATTGGGGTCAAATTTAGCTTTTAGCACATTTGAACAAAAAATGTAAAAAGTGAGAGGCAACTAAAGAGCTCCCATATCAAGAGGAAGACAAAGAAATAAAAGGCAGCACAAGAAAAAAATAAAGACAGCAACCGTGTACAGGAAGCAAGAAAAAGGCCACATTTCCTTTGAGAAGGGAGAACAGAATGTCCGACTTCATTCAAAACAGTCCCCTACAAGATGGCCGCCACAGGTTCTGGGGGCCAAATCTGAGATCTCTAAGTAACTAGTGCAGCACGTAACAAGAAGGCAAAGGCGGAGGAGGGAGAAAATAGCAGATTGAACAAATAAGCTATATTTTGCCCTAATGCTGGGGTGCCCAACATACGGAGCGTGGGCCAAATGCGGCCCCCCATCCCACGATATGTGGCCCGCCAAGAGTGTGTATTTTTGTAATGAGATGCATCCCACTTCAAGCAGTTGGCCGCGTTCCATAACACAAGTAAACAGTTTGCAGAGGACTATTGCTTCAGTCGGGCCTACTGACAAACGTCTGCACGTCTATTAGAGCAGCTATTCACCTTATCTTTATCTCCATTATAATATATGCCCCCCCATTGATCAGAGCGGAAAGCAGTCTGAAGCATCACTCTGGGGGGCATACATTATAATGGAGATAAAGATAAGGTTAATTGCTCCAGATATCACAATACACTTGCTTACAAAGAAGGAGTCATTGCTACTCTCAGCAGGGAGCTGAAACACTGAATGCCCGCTGAGTAGCAAAAAATCCACCTTTATAAGCAAGTGGCTGTCATGGTGGAACCAGTGTTGAAATCGTCATTTAGATATTTTGGGAGATGAAACTTTCACCACGTTGCATTATTATAATTATTCTTTTATAACACGCTTAATACCGGGACCAGTTTCTAAGCATGAGACCAGGATTCAAAACTGTGTTGCTGTGCGTTGTCTTGCTTCTGAGACAAACGCGTTGCCCCTGAGCTATCCTCCAAGCCATTGTTTGCCACAGGAGTGGCCAATCTGGAGAGAGGAAACCATTCGACCTCTCAGAGGCTGGACTATTTGCCCGCTCACTGCCAAAACGGTGCCAGGATCTGGAAGTGCCTGGAATTCTGCTCCACTCTCTGTGCAAAATTATGGGTGGGTGCCCCAATTCCACTGGACGGGCTGACATTTGACTCACCCCTTCCTGTAGCGTTCAGACTTGCACAAAGTCCACAGCCAGCTGGTATGCAGGCTGATTCATACAGAAGATACTTGGAGCAACCATGATTGTCTCTTGACTTACTCCACCACCAGGAGTATCTCTGACTTAGTGCTGCAAATAGACATGGCACTAAGAGTTAATCGTGGTAACTTCACTGGAAATCAGCCCCTTAGTCTTCTGTGTGAATTTGTGATCCGGAGCAGGTACATGTTTCCTCATCTGAGCCAGGTGGGACTGTGTTTCCAACGCTGGCCAGGTATATTCGTGGCCTGCGGGCTCGGCCTTGCAGGCACGGTAAGCACAGAGCCTTCTACTGCAGCGTGTTTACATTAGATTTCAGTTTGCTTTGCACAAAAGAAGAGAAGATTCCATTTGTGAAACATAGAAAATGATGACACTGAATGGAGCAGGATCTTCACCCGGCTTCATACCGGACCGACCCAAATGTGCATCAAAATAATACATCGAATCGTGCACATACGTCCCCCCAGTTGGGTACATTTTACAAAGAGCACAGTTATTTGCTGCTTTCGAAAAGCATCTCATACAAGAGCAAATTAATATTCAATTCTGTTATTTTGAATATCAAGCAAGTGACTTGCAGCCTTATTCTCTTTCTTCTCAAACAAAGAGCCACAAGCATGCATTTCTTCTGCGAAATATGGAAATATGGTCCGCGGTGTGAAGTCTCTTGGCTCAGTCACGCTTAGGTATTATCCAGGTTTTCTTTTCATAAGTACATTCAGTGCCTCCCGGCTCCTCATCTCCTCACGATGCTGCACCAGCAGAGTTTCGCCATCACTCTGAAACGGAAGTAATAAAGGTGCCTCTGCACCAGGTAAGAAGTGGACGGGGGCGGATATTCATTTCATGCCTTTGAATGTGTGCGCTGTGGGAGTTTGGGTTGAGGGCTTTTGGAGAAATTGGGGTAGACTTCAAGGGGGAAAAGCCTGGATACTGGCCCCTGCCTTGATCATGTGACAAACACAGATAATTCCCATGTGGGCCAACAGGGCCCAATGATCAGGGACGTCATTTAGGGGGTCGCAACTGGTACCCCTCAGTTCTCCCTGGCTAGCCCCCTAAAGTAAAATGTTTTTTTTTAATGCAAGCTCCCGGGATGTGGCCAGCGACATGTGGCTCTTTGCTTCTGGAGTGGCTGGTTTTCTTGTTCAGGCCTCTTAAAGAAATTAACAGGGGTTCCACTAACAATTTTGGCAGTGACCCTAAATACCAAATGTGTCTTTCTGGAATTCATTACAATAATTGCTGGACTCATTAAAGGTTTATTTCAGGCACACCTCAGCGGGCGAGTCACTGATTTAGTCTGTTCTTAAACACCTCAACTCAGCCTTTTATCCTTCTGAGCTCGATAAATGAGTACCAACACAGGTTGGGTGATATTGTATGTATATTTGTTCTATATAAAGCACTTAAGTGTAAGTGCTATTTAATAATACATTATCATTTGGCCATGGACGCTGCTTGCATTTGCATTCATTTGGTAACATGGGCATATACACACTGATTTTAACGATACACATGGCGATCCATTCTTGTATGAAATGTATATCACATTATATTGATATCGTAACCATATTTTTCGTAGTGTACTTAAGAACAATGCTATGTGATGCCACTTCCTGTTTTGTCAAGGGGTGAAAGGTTGTGTTCCATCGCTTCCCGCAATGTCACTTCGGGTGGGGTCAAATGACATCACTTCCTGTGATGTCATCAAAGGTTAAGGGTTTTGTGATGTCACTTCCGCTACCCCAGGCATTCTGGTGAAATGACGTCCCTGGCACTGATCGCAGCACGCAGGCAAGCCATACCCCGGCCCTTCAAGCAAAATGCTCCCTGACCCCTTCAGCATAGCAGTGTGTGTGTGTGTATGTGTGAAAGAGAGGAGAGAAAAAGGATGATAAAGTGCGAGTGGAGAGAGTGTGGGAGTAAGTGAGATACAGAAAAGGACGACAATGAGATAGGGAGAGTTAAAGAGAAGCAAGTGAGAGAGGCAAGATAGAGATGAAGAAAGACAAAGGCAAACAAGACAGTGAGCGGGTGGTAGAGAGAAGAGAAGGGAGAAATAGAAAGAGTCAGAAATAGTAACCTAAGGAGAGAGACAAAGAGAGAGAGAGACAGAAGGGGGGAGAGAGAGTGTGACATATATAGCAACATTGATAGAGAGGAAGCGGGGAGAGAAAGAAAGATAGAGAAATGGTAACATATGGAGAGAAAGAGCAAGAGAAAGAGAGACGGAGAGAGAAAGAAAATATTGATTTGATTTAAAATGTATAAAGCGCATATCCTTTTGGAACCAAGAAGAGATCTGCATCCAGGCGCTGGTGTTAAAATTCCTTCCAGACTTGGACATGATAGAAAGTACCTCGAACAAGTAAGTCTTCAGGTTTTTCCGAAAAAGGGTGCTAGAGCTAATGTTCCACAAGTCCTCTGGAAGTGGGTTCCAGAGGCAGGGTACCCTGATAGAGAAGCAGCAATCACCTCGGGAAACATAATGAGAAAACGGGATGAACAGCATGTTTTTACCAGATGAGCACAGGGTTTGTGAGGGCAGACAAGGCTATATTTTTCAGATCAGGTACTCGGGTGCTGTTCCATAGATGCACTTATGTATAAGTCACAGTGATCAAAATGTGATTCTTTCGAACCGGCAGCCAATGCAATCTCCTTCGGTAGGCAGAGATAGGAGCCATTTTTGGCAGGTTATATATCAACCTAACAGCAGCATTTTTGGCCACCTGTAGTAGTTTAAGTTGGCTCTCAGGTGCTCACAAAATAAGAATGACGCAGTAGTATAATCTAGAGTTTGTCATTGTCCCCACGACTGTGCCCCGATCTGGTTCAGGAAGAAGTGGCAAAATAGGTTTTAGAATTCTGAGTTGATAAAACGTAGACTTAACCACCTCTGAAACATGAGCACTGCAGCCCAGACATGCTTGCCAGATGCAGCCGAGTTTTTTTTACTTTACTTGAAAAGGATGTTGCTGGGGTGAAAATACCTGGGCATGAGGCGGTTTCGTAAAATTTGTTTAAATGCAGACATGCTTGCCAGATGTAGCCGAAGTTTTTTACTTTACTTGAAAAGGATGTTGCTGTGGAGAAAATAGCCGGGCATAAGGTGGTTTTGTAAAACTTGTTTGAAAGGGGTGTTGAAACAAAAACTATAACCTCTGTTTTAGAGGGATTGAGCTGAAGCTTATTTTCGATCATCCAGTTTTTAATCGCATTAGCACAGCCCAACAAACGCTCAACTGCATCTGGTGCTGCTTTAATTCTTACGTGGATCTGCGTATCATCTGCGTAGGAATGATAGTTCAATTTGGACTTTGAGAAGATATCCACCAGAGGTCTGACATAGATATTAAATAAAATTAGAGATAGGGACGAACCCTGAGGCACTCCAAACACGACGGGGCGGGCATCAGAATAGAAGCTTCCGAGTTTTACCACTTGGGTGTGGTTGTCAAGAAAAGAGGAGAGCCATTTTAGGGATCCTTCCGAGACCTGGGCCTCCTCAGAGAGTCTAGACAGTAAAAGGCCAAAATCCACTGTGTCAAAGGCCACTGACAGATCGAGCATGATCAACATGCTCACATCTCCTTCATCAGCGGCCCTTAAGATATCATCCCGTACAGCCACCAAAGCTGTCTCAGTCCTGCGTCCAGGCCTGAAGCCAGACTGAAAGGTGTCCCGGGTGGTATTTTCCTCCCAGATGATTCTGCAGCTGTATGGTTTCAAAAAATGGGCTCCTGGTTATGGACCTATTCTACCCAGGAGGGTTACTTTAAGACAAAAATTACAATTGAATAGGTACAAAGAAGAGTGCTCTAATGAAAACACACTGTTTCACCCCTTATTACCCTCTGCATTAAAGGAGAAAAAGAAAGAAACTCACTTTTTTTGTTGTTTGTAGAAAATAATAGTTTGTTTATCTATGCAGTTGTAAAAATCAACATAGAGTGAACAGTTCTCCAAACAACATAACATCACACGGTTTAATGAAACCAACCGTACAGGCTTATAGGATATATTTACAAACACATGGGGTCACATAGTTTGACACAACAGTCGTGTAAGTAATACAAACTCACTCAAAATACTACCAATTGTCAATTCACGAACCCCTTTTTTTGTCTGTTGTTGCTTACTTTGTCTAATTGTGTTGTTTTATACTGAAGTATATGAATCACCATAACAAACTATGTATTTTGATTGAGTTTGCGTTACTTACACGACTGTTGTGTCAAACTATGTGACCCCATGTGTTTGTAAATATATCCTATAACCCTGTACGGTTGGTTTCATTAAACCGTGTGATGTTATGTTGTTTGGAGAACTGTTCACTCTATGTTGATTTTTACAACTGCATAGATAAACAAACTATTATTTTCTCCAAACAACAAAAAAAGTGAGTTTCTTTCTTTTTCTCCTTTAATGCAGAGAGTAATAAGGGGTGAAACAGTGTGTTTTCATTAGAGCACTCTTCTTTGTACCTATTCAATTGTAATTTTTGTCTTAATGCAGCTGTATGGTGACGATTTTTTTCCAAAATCGTGGGGCTAAGGGAGGCCAGCAATTGGATAATAATTCGACAAAGTATGGTTATCTAGTGTGCTTTTTATTAATAAAGGCATTAAAAAGAGTTCTTAAGTACTGCTGACACAGTGCCCTGATCCAATGCTGCATTCACAAAGTCTGTTATAAAGGGGCTGAGGGCAGAGGCATGCTTCACTACAAGATATGCTAGAATGGGGTCACACTTTGGCGTAAAGCGCTACATAAAAGCTAATAAATACAAATAATCATGGTTTGAGTGTTTGAATCATGGCTGCAATGTCATTCGATTGTACAGGTGAGACAGAAAAGCAAGGCACTTAAGAGGACGAAATTGTTGGTGGAGCCCGGGGCTGGGTAGGGATGGATAGATACATTGATAGTTTGAGAATCAATGGTCAATCGAATAGAGTTAACCTTTTCACTGACGAAAGCATTAAACTGATTTGCCAAAGTTCGGGAAGGGGGTAGCTTGGGTAGTTCACATGCTGAGAATGTCACATTTTTAATTATGGTAAATAATTCCTTACATAGATTTTTTGAGAATTCAATGTGATTTTGGAGAAACTGTGATTTTGTCAATACTATTCCATGTTATTATGCCACCATACTTAGATGAAGTTATCTTCATTTGGCAAATGGTTCTATGTACACTTACTGCTTTCCGCACGTGGTTGCACAGTAGAACACCAGAAATAGAGTTTATCATGGAAAGCAGCCCACGACAGGTTATTTTTTTGGATCTCACCATTCAAGAAGGTAAACTCATATTTATGTATTTTATTTTTTATTGTGTTACATACTCATCTGTAATCTTTACAAGAAGAGCATGGATAGGAACACCCTGTTACAGTTCACCAGTCATCATCCACCAATGTTGAAAGATAATCTTCCAGTATAAAAGGATTAGGAAAAATTTCACCGATTTAATGGACTACCGTACACATGCCGGTGACCTGGAGAATCGTTTGAGTGCACATGGTTATCCGAAGAAACTCCTCAAGAACTCAAAGGAGAGGCACAGTTTACTCCAAGAGACACACTGTTAGTCCCACGAGACTTAAGCAATAGGGACAACAGACTTACCTGCATGACCACTTTTGGACCCGACACAAGCAGATTAGGTACTGCAATTAAAACATTTAAAAAATCTGGCCTCTGGTGCAATTAAGCCTCCTGGGGAACCACCCCCTCGCATGGCACTCAAGAAGTCAAGGAATTTGAAGGAAACCCTCAACCACTCCAGATTTAGAAAGAAAGAAACCAGAAGTACGCTATTGAACATGAGGGACCTTGCAGGGCGTTATCTCCGTGGTACCTGCACGGTGTGCAGGTTCACAAGAAAAATGAAAAACTTTCAGGCCAACGAAAGGGAACGGAGCATCAGGAACTTCTCCAATTACAAGACCACAAAGGTGGTATATGTAATCCAATGCTCCTGCAGGCTCAAATATGTCGGTCAGACATGCTGTGCAGCGAACCAAAGGATAGGGAAACGTTGTTCGAAAATAAGGTGTAGAGTTCATACAGCAACCCTTGCTGCACATTTCATTGAGTACCAGCATGGCCCTGACGATATTACATGGTGGGACTTAGATGTGATTAATACCAACACCAATATGACCAAAGCTCTTTAAATTACAGACATTGACTAGGGGCATAAATTAACAGACACCATCTACATTATTGAAGGTTGGAATGGCCTCCCATATGCATCACACTGCTTCTATGCAGCCTGTGGGGTCTTACAAACACTGGTTATTTTGGTAGCTGGTCAAGCCGGTTCATGCATGAGTTGCATCTGTGGGGTGTTATTCACTGCTGTAGACCCATTAAGCATCAGCCTGGTATTCATCTCTGGGCCCCAATGAACCTCCTCAAGTATCCACTTTAATATCATGTTGTAGTTTGATATTAAGTGTGTTTTCGCGTTTTCCTGGCATCACGTTTGCTGCTATGAACACATGATTTGAAACGTTTTCCTTTAGATAATGCGGAGGTGAGCTTTACAGGCTCCGGTCACTTAACTAATTTTCCATGAAAAATCATTATGTTTATTAGGTCGGGTGGGGCCCATTCTGCCACTGCACACTACGTGCCCAGTTTTTTACATTACGGCCTGGGAATCATAACCCCTCCAAGATGGCTGTCCCCTTTGTAAGAACTCAAGCCTCCTCCATGGGGTGGGTGTGCCTCTCCCCAATGAATGAGCGCCACCTCC
Source organism: Ambystoma mexicanum (assembly GCF_040938575.1). NCBI lineage: Eukaryota > Metazoa > Chordata > Amphibia > Caudata > Ambystomatidae > Ambystoma > Ambystoma mexicanum. The sequence goes on along the minus strand of NC_090934.1, from coordinate 1,221,354,888 downwards.
TTTACATGGGAATCATATGCTGTCGGCACACGCTGTACCACAGACGCGTCCTCCATGGGAACGCACTGCGGACCCCAGCAGGTACTCGCAGATACTCTGAGATTCACCATCAGCAGATGCTTCGCACTTCCTTGCTTCCTGCTTTGGAGTTCGCTTCCACTCACTGTGGACATTCAGACCTTTTAGGAATATGGGTAGCGTGCTTCCCACTTTTTCTTTTGCGTCTCCCTTAGTTTTCACGGGATCCATTTTCCCAGCATACAGGCATCCACCTACCAGTATTGGGCTCCAAACGTGAATTCATCACCCTGCATCCTGCATCGCTCACAATAGCCATTTATCTATACCTATGTTTATGTTGTGACATCCACTGCCCCTAAGCAGGCTGGCAGCTTTGCTATTTATCATTTTTTCCTTACACAAGACTCACCGGGTTGCCCTCCCTCATTGATTCCATTTCCTCTTGAGTCTCCATCTTATAGGCTTCCTTCCACGCTAACTTCCCTCGCCTGTGTATGGTAGGGCTTTTTTACTGGGACCTTTGCACCATTCATGCTCGCAGGTACATGGACTACAGGCACTCTTGGCCCCATACGTGTGAGTAATTGTGATAATTTCCCACATATCATTGTCACATGCTCTTTGCTTCTATTTTGGAACAGGCATCCATACCCAGCCAGCTCAAAGCAGCTACACAATCCTGCTCCCTTCCATACTTCCGCTCCGCCATGATTGGGTTAGCCGGGATGTAAGGTCAGTATTTTTGGCTGCAGGCAGCAGCCGCATTTAGTGGTTTATATCAATAGAGAGATGGCACTAACCAGGGTGCTTTGGTGTCTCCCTACAGGGTCCACATATTCTAGGTCCAGAGGAAGACTTTGTTCATCACCAGCCCAAACGACCAGGGAAGCAGGACAGTACAATTCCCGGTGCCCTTTACAGTCCCTGTAGAAAGCTACCAGCTACGTCGACCAGGAATAGGCCACATGTTTGACTAGAACCTCATTGATGTATAGAAGAGGGCAATAACAGTGATATAGGGCCCCTACTGCCGTTCAATTTAAGACAAAGGTAAATCTAACTTTCACTCAGGACTACAAATCTTATGTGTTCTATGTTTTGGTTACATTGGGTTTTTCGTGTGAACTATTACTATCCATACTACATAACCCATGTATTCTTTTTCCTGTATAGCATGCCATGTTTAAAAAAGAAGAATGGTGTACATAGGTTAGTTTGGGCATTAACCAATCATTTCTAGAGCTACCACGATTGGTGTATGATTATGTTTACAGTATGAGATTATTTGTGTTTCATTGCACAATATCTATCTCTATTTGTACATACTTGTTTTCAAGTATCTGTATGCATCATGTATTCCTTTAAGTTTTGTTGTTAAAGTAATCGTTCCTTTTCTATGTGTTTGTGTTTAAGATATGTCACAATGTTTCCTGTAAGAAATGGGGCCCCTAAGTTTATTTGGTTGTGATAAGTGCTCCACCAATGCCACGGTGTAGAAAATCTTTTCTTTTGTAAATCATTCATTTATAATTGAGGTACTAAAGAGACCTCACATGTGATTAAAACACCTATTCAATACCTTTGGCTTCATTCCAGTGCTTTCGAAAGACCACATCATTTTTCCAGGCATTTATGCCGACCAGAAAAAGAGTTTATATATGAATTGCTAATGAACTGTTTTGTTGGGCCAATTTCGGTGTTATAGCGTGTAAGCCACCAGTGCTAATTTAGCATTTTGGTGAGAGCATATATCTTGAGTTTTCAACCAGAGCTTTTCTTTCCTACGATAGTTTTTCTGAAGTTCTTCCAGGGACTGGGAAAATCAGGGATTATTTCTATGTTTACTTTCAGAGGAGCATTTTTGTTACATCACTGCTTCAGGAGTGACAAGCTAAATTGGTAAACATGTCTGCATTATTTATCAGCCCAAAAAGATACTAGTTCTGAAGTTCTTTGTGGTCCTGTGATTGCATCCAGGGCCTTCTTACTGCAAGATAAGAGCAGATTTGAAGAAACATTATACATTTTAAATCAAATCAGAAAGAAAGACAGAGAGAGACAAAAATGGTAACATTGATAGAGAGGAAGTGGGGAGAGAGAGAGAGAGTGACAGAAATAGTAACAGGGAGGGAGCGAGAGAAAGAATAGAAGAACTAGAAAGACAGAAAAAGAGAGAGAGAAAGAGTAACATCGGAAGGGAGAGAGAGAAAAAAAGGAGAGACAAAGACAAACAAAGCGGGAGAATTAGTAACATACAGAGAGAGAGAGGAATATGGGACAGAAAGAGAGAGAGAGAGAGAGAGCGACAGAATTAGTAGCACTGGGAGAGAGGAAGAGGGCAGAGAAAGAGAGACATAAATATTTGTATAGAGAGACCGAAAGAGAGGAAGAGGGGCAAAAAAAAGACAGAAAGAGAGGGAGAGAGAGACACAGAGAGTGAAAGGGAGTCCTGTTCTTCCTCGTCACAGTACTTACTCACTGAGATCCCGTCATAATTTTCCGGGCATCGCGCCCTTGCTCAAGCCGTGCAATCCATTTCCTGGCTCCACTCCACATATTACTAGTCCAGCCCACTCTACACAGCTTCAAAGGTACATGCCGCCTGCCGCAAAATACAGTTGTGCACACCTGCGCCTAATGAGTACGTTGGATCAGAATGAGACTCCATAAGTACGGTTTGCCAAGATTTTAATCCATGCCGTTTCTGCCATGAAAGAAACTAGATATCACATAAACAGCCACCTGTGCCTTCAAGGGATGGAGACCTGGAACGTAATCTAGCAACTTTCCCAAATGATAAAGCACAAGCCTTTCATCAATACGTTCCCTTCCGGAGTTTCCAAAATACACAACCATTAACCCCCGCCTTGCTCCTTCAAAGGGCAGCCTCTTTGTTTTCAGTCCAAAAGGTTTTTCTGGCAATGAACACTGCATTTTGCAAAGCAAAGAAACCGCGCTATAATCACTCAAAGTTGACTGCCTTGTCCTTCCTTCACAAAATGTGGTCTCCTGAATTTTGGACCAAGCTGCCCTGATCAGGGGCACGGTGCCCTACGTTTCCAATACTAAGTATTGCATTGTACTGCATTAATGACTAGAACACTCTTGCAACCATGTAAACTTTGCAACTCGCTATGCTTGCTCTCTGTCAAGAAAAGCGCCTAGATGCCTTCGGGCTTGGGGCGCAATATAGATTGCTAAATAAATAAATAAATGTAATGTCTTATCTTAAGGAACACATCTACTTCAGTTACTTGAGGGCACATACTTTTTACAGGTGAAAATGCTTGGAATAGTTCTCTGAGGAAATCTCAAAAGGAAAAGTTTGATGCTGTCCCACTCCTGCTTTTAATTACACAAACGCCTAGTTTTGCTGCATTTTACTGGACTACCTACAAATAGTATGCCGAAATGGTGACATGTGTACATTTTAAAAGATCCATAGACTTCTTCAGATGGTTATCGCGTGATAAAATGAGTAACAAAACTGTGCTCTGTAAATCTTTCACATAAGATAAAAAAGAAAAGAGAATCTTTTACTTTAAACTCCATTGGCAGCAGGAAAAAAGTATGCAAGGAATTCAGGCCTCGTATTGCCCCCTTATCTGACAAGGAGTCTTATCTGGGATACTACATTATTTCAAAACTCAGAGAAGTGGATATGAAACTGGCGCCGACACATTTCACATCCTTGGGAGTTCTCATGTCTTTCTCCTGTAACCGAAACGAGTTGCTCAGCAGTCTTAAGGTTATTCGCATCCCACTTCACTGCAGAATGTACCGAGTCTTGCACAGGTTTTTCCATAAAGGGTCTTCTCAAAGCGAAAGCTATGTGTAGGTGTGACGCAATGACTAGTGCTCTGCAGGGGTACAGGGATGAGTAATGGGTAAAACTCCTATTCAGGCCCACACTACTACTAAACCGGCAGTGACCACAATCATCACGGTGAAACAGGCACAACATGAATAATACACCTCCTTCGCCTCTTTACGGTGGCATGTCTAAGGGCAGGCCACACGGTTCAAGTGACATGCGAGCTAGCACAGAAGCAGTCGCAACAGCAATAGCACTGGGTCAGCAAAATAAAAGAATGTCCAGATAAGGTTGTATAAATATAGGATACTTTAATTAAACTAAAAATACAAACAAATCAATAAAAAAAACTCATAACCCAACCCTGTAAAGGCAGACTTACAATATGCAGACTTCGTAATGAAACTGGACACACTGGCTTTGAAAACCCAGGCTGCACAGGAAAGAATTTCAACAGCACCGTGAAGTTCACTGGCGGTGTCTTTTAAAAAGTCAGTGAGGGGGGACTTACCAGTCACTAGAACCCTTTAAAGTAGGCAGCAGGGCTGAATATTTCAAATACCCTTTGGCTTGTTCTTGGGGATAGACAGCGTTGAGGCAAGCTTCTAGTCACTTTACAGTGTGTTGAGTCGGTGTGGAGATGTTTGAGTTGGTTGTTCCCAATAGATTGCGTGAGTTGGGACAGAAGAGTTGTCTTAACACAGTCCAGCGATACGGTGCAGCCCTGTCGCAGTGATTGTCTGAAATCGGGGAATAAAAGGCAGTCAATGGTCAATTCTGTCTCGAGTCTGTCGATCCGCAGAAAAAAGTCCCACGATGCGATGAGTGTCTTCAGTGGTTCCAGATGAAATTCTTTTTCTATGGTCTAAAGGTGATTCAATAGAGGGGGTGCTCTCACTCCCTTAAATAAGCAATCGAGTGAGCAAAAATAAATGGCCGAATAGAATGTAATCCATTCTGACCAGTGGTTACTCCTGTCTACTGCTACTCCATCCATCCATTTTAGTTTCTTCCCTCTTTTCTCCAACCCTGCATACACTGGGCCCTGCTTTCCTCACCCATCAGGCCACCCTTCTACCTCTCTTTTGTTATTGTCTTTATTTATTTATTGTTTTTATTTATATTTTATTGTCTTTATTTATTCCACTGTTATCCTATGTACTGCACTGCCCCCTCCACTTTGCCCTGCACTTTTCCCCTTCCCGCCCTCCTCTGCACTTGCGCGATCTTAACGTCACCTGGCCTAGTAGGATTGTTGTCTCTGTCTCCCCTCGGTTTCCCCTCCCTTACCTTGTCGCGCCTTTAAACACTTGTGTATAGGCGTGTTATAAATGCCATATCAGATCTGTTGTCCCCTCTCCCGCTTATCCGTTCCTTACGGCAAATAAACGGTTCTATGTCATTTCCACACAAAAAGTACTTTGTTGTAATTTACTTCATGTATTTTACTTTGAATTTTCTTTTTTGTTGGGGGAGTTCCTCCCTTTGCCTCCCCTTCCCCTTCACTACCACCCCTACCCTAACCCCCTTCCGACCCCTCTTTTACTCCTTAACCCACAAATACTTAAAGGAATTCTGAGTAATGAGTACAAAGTAAATTACAACGAGATCTTTTACTTCGTGGAAACAACGGGAGACCAAATAAACACTAGAAGAACCAGCCCATAATAGTCCAAGAAGAGTAAGGAGAAACCATTCAGATTAGAGGTTCATCAAGAGGGAGGCCAGAAAGTCGATGATTTGTACCAGCGGCGTGAGGTGGGACAGTGGTTAAGAGCCGGGATTGCAACAGAAGGAATATCAGCCTGTCAGTCCTGGAAAGCCACACGCATTGTACATAGGTAATGGGGCGGAGGAAGCAGAACTGTGAAATTCTAAGAGTGAAATTCTAAGAGTGAAAGGAGGAAAGGAGAAGGGAGTCAGCAAAAAGGTGTTACATTGAACAAATACTTGAAAAGAATTAAAAGCAATGAAGCTGGTGCATTTCCAGATTCAATTGATGAGAAGAGGATTCAAGTAGGTCTATAGGAAACATATGTGATTGTCTAGGTGAGGGGCTTGAAACCTGCTGTGCTCCAGATATTTTATACTCCCTTCCCATTGGCTATGCAGTAAAGTGCACAGCCGCCACCACCATGTGTAGGGTGTGTGGTCCTGTGTGAAAAGATCCCCATCAAAAACGTCTCCAGTAACAATATTGCCTCAATAATTAAGTGTTTAAAAATGTCACCAAGCAAACTTGTTTTCATAGCCACTAAGCGCTTCCTGCATAGTCTAGGAACATGTTGATGGACTATTCCATCTCCTGTCCTAACCTATTTAGCGGTTACAGGTCGGCGATGTTTTATCCAAAAATGAGTCTTGGAGTTATTTTTCTCTGACTGCATTAATACAATGGCAACATTCTGATAGGAAGGGTTTCTCTGGGGAGTTTTTGCGGTGGGAACATTTTTGATCTATGTCATCACTGCGCTGTCCATAATGTCGACTTTCAAAAAGCCGACTTCCATTATGGCGCGGCACGGTGATCAAATACAACCTACCTGCCTCCCCCTTACCCACATACCTTTTCAGCAGCACACACAGAAGTGTGCCGCCGTCTCAACTGTATGCCTGTGGCGTCCGTTCCATCCCACTAACATGGGTCCGAACTAGGGGTGTACCGACCTTCGGCTTCGAGTAAGTATTCGGCTGAATTCCGGCTGAAAAAGAGCTATTCGGCTCCGGCCGAATAGTTTCTTGCTATTTGGCTCTTGCCGAATACTTTGTCATTCTTATTTGAGTACAATGCAACAAGAACTCAGAAAGGCAAATATAGACTTTAGTTTGCAAAACTGAATAGAATTAGACCAGTCACTTAGCCACAAGACCAGACAAATTGCTATCACACAGCTGTAAAATATGTGATCTTGTAATCTGCTTTTTAGAACATGTTTTGTTACATAGTCTTAGACAAGAAAGGTGCTCACCTTTTATACGTAGCCAGCAACAATACAGGAACATCTTTTCTTTTGGTGAATGTTTATATGCAATGTGCACTTTCTTCAGTTGGAAAAGACAAACTGAAAGAAATGTGCATATTTCACTTTAGGATACATTCAGTTCCTGTCATGTCGCTTCCCATTGTGTATGTCATAGTATCTCCTTATCTTTTTTTAATGACTTGAGTCCTCAGTTTAACATTTCCTGATATTTTATAAGGAATGATAAGGTGCATATGTGTGTGTATTGGTGAGGATAAGTGAAAAGTGAGCAGCATTTGTTCCTATGGGCCATGCCCATAGAGAAACATTAAGGATTCACAATAGATAGTGGCGACTAGCAGGGCTTGGTTAGGTGGGGGCATATTACTCTGCCTGACATAACAGACCTCTCAGAGGAATTTATGTTGGGTAATCTCTCCAGTTCCAAAGTGGGCCCCTATGTGACAGCAGGTAAAGATAGGTGTGAGGACTCTGTGTGAGACAGTCTGAGAGCTATGCTCCGTTGGTGGTATTTGTAGGATGTAGAGTTGGGCTGCATTGATTACAATGGTGAGAAATAAAAGTATAGAGTGCATTTAAAATTGTGCTTTTCTTAAAATAAATGTGTTTTTTCAAGATTGACCATGATTTATTAATTAAAGCAACTATTCGGCTTCATATTCGGCTTCGGCCGAATAGTTCACAAACTATTCGGTATTCGGCCGAATACTAAATATGCTATTCGTTACAGCCCTAGCCTGAACTGACGCTGCAGGGTCCTTTTTGTTTTTTTTAATTTTATGTTTTACTTTTCTCTTTATTGAGCCCCGATACCATCTAATGGAAGTGGGGGACAACCCTGCAACCTCAACACCCATTAGTCAGAGTAATGGGGGTCAGGATTTTAGTACGGCGCAAAGGCAGTTTAGGAGACATTTTTAAGTCGCATTATTTGTACAAACCCAACATTTTCACTGCTGTAGATGCATACTGTGCCGGATTGGACTACATTGTTTGCCTCACGTGGTTATCACCCGGCGCAGGCACTCTTAACTAACATCCTAAATTGTGTACAGATGTAGGTGTTTATGGGCAACATGGCACGGGGGTATTAGTGTCTGGATTCGGCCTGAATGCAGCAATGCTAGCCTGCACCTCTCATCTGCCAAATCACATGAAGTTTAAGACAATTCTAGCGTGACACATAGGACAAGCCATATTACCCCTTCAAGAGGCAAACTGGACTCTGTTGCCAATAAAGCAGAATATCACAACACCTATGGTGACAAACAAATAACCTTGCACCAGCCCCGAAGGCGCTAAATTCACAGTACTCTCCCGAAACTCTTCTTTCGCGTTACTTCCCCATTTAAATTCGTATCCCCTGGTGTGAGAAAGTTCCGTTTTGAGAACAGACCTTTGCAGTCTGGACAGGTGGCGCCTCCAGGTGCAGCAGCTATGCTTCACAAACTTGGCCCCTAGAGATGCCTCACTCTACAAAGCAAAGGTTCCTGTAGGTTGGGGTAACAGGAAGTTAGACAGACTAGTGTTTAGTGATCCGACGACTACTCATCTAAAACATTATGAGAGACGCGTGCTCAGCCCCGCCACCCTTGACAGCCACCATGTCCACCCATCTGTATCTTGCGTTTAGGATTATTTAGCTGCCATTCTCTGAGTGCACCTTCCTCAGACACCATTCTTATCCTCTTCACCCATCCGGGCCACCTTCTAATTATATGCCAAACAGCCATTTTTTCTAGTGCCTTATCACACCCAAGATGCATTATAAGCAGAATGCCTTAAGCCAGAAACCCTCCTTCCATACTAGATTGTTTACAAATCAGTATTGCCGTCACAACGCACACAGTTTGCGCTTGACGTCATGCCTTATGCCTTAAATATAAACAAAGGGCAAAATGGCACCAACGAGAAACTAGACGCGGATGCCAGGCAAAGGCTGGGTCCACTTGAAGGAACCCAACATGACACTGCAGATACTACAAGACCTCAGTAAGTTATTTCAATGGGAATAGTCCAATGACATTGAGTTCTATGTGCCAACACTACAACCCGCACAATCCAACATTTTACAAGCCATCACAATCAACATTTTACTTGCAGAGACTTTCATTTGAAGATACCACAAAGAAAGTGGATAATTCGCGGTGGGAATTTAACCAAAGAATAGAAGACTAGCCTTTCAAATCCCTACTCAACCCTACACAGGACCATATCTCCAGTAATATATTTGATTTAGGAGATAAAAGCAACCTAACTGATACAAATGATTCTCATTGTTCGCAGTATCTCTACTCTGGAGGCCTGCCTAAAAGGCAGATTTTTTTTAAGTGGTTCACAGCTACTAGATTGCCATTTATGAATCCAGTTCCCCAACTGGTGAGTAGCCAGGAGACATAAACTATCTGATTAACATCAGTATCCTGTTTTCAGACCTGGAGGGTTCAAGTTGGTCTACACATGGTCCATTAAACACTAGTATAGTTCTGATAATTGTCTGACAAAATGGCATGAAGATTGGTTAGTCCAGATTGACATATGATGTATAGACAAGTTTTTTTAAATAACAAGTCACTGTTCAGTCAGTGCAATGATGACTACCTTCCTGTATGTTTTATCATTGACTCGTAATTCAGAAACCCATGGAAGGTTCTTGAATCTAATAACTAATTTGAATCTATCTCATCACTGCTATATTATAATGGATGAACTATTGAATCATTATTTTCTCTCCCCCCTGCTTTTCTATTCCTCTTTTTCCCCCCATTTTGCCTCGTTTTCTTTGCCGATGATAACATGTTTTGCGCAATGGTATTGTGATATGTTAAAATCATAATGGTTTCATGCAATGTTAACACCAATATTGGTTTCTATGGACTCACGATACATATATTGTCAAATCAAATTGTTGATTTAGGTTGATCATTTTGAAATTTTGCCTTAAAAAAAACCACAGCGGTCGAAACACGTGTTGGCCAAAATCCTGCACAGGCAAAAATGTTTCAATAATTTGTGTGAATACACATTTAATGAATAGAATATCTGTGACAACATTGATATCATTATATTTGAGCAACGTTACACTCTGTACAAGCGCATAGATATTGGGACACAGTGTGTCACCGTGTGACTATTCTGGGCAGGGGTTAGCCTAGCAGTGCCATAATCTGCAGCTGTTATCAATACCTTCAAGTTAGGCCACATCCCAATCCCCAGCACCCACACCTACCGGGTCATGATATGATAAGGCATTTATAACGCGCCTATACACAAGTGTTTCAAGGCCCTGTGGTACCTGTCAAATCTGTGGGAAGATTGCACTATTGCTGAGAGTCATCCCTTTCCTTCATGGCATCCTCAGCTGCCTGCTGTGTGCGGCCCTAGCAGCCCCAGGCCTGCAGCACTCGGGGCACTTGCAAGACATTTCCAGTTGTCTTCATGCAGCAACCTCTCTCCTCTCATCCTTATATTCCTTGCTTGCTTTGCCTCGTCTACCATAGCCAGTCCAGGGATGGGGGAGGAAACGTGAGGGAATGCCAGAAAACCTGGCGATGCCACACTCTTCCCCAGAGACCCAGAGAAGAGCGTACACACCCGTAAACACAGAGGTAAGGCAGGTATGTGCTGCAGCTGACCCCCTCCGCCCCCACATGAGAACTCGCCCACCCGCCCTGTTCGAGAGTAGGAGGGTACTATAGGGCAGAGGTTAGCCCCTAGGGGTGGCCCCATGCCTGTGATCCGCCGGTTAAGTGGCCAAACCAACACTGACCACACGGCTCCGGACCAGTGAGGGCTGCAGAGAATGAGCAGCATGATCTGGAGGCAGTCGGTCCAGGTTTTCCAGCCTCCCATGGCATCGCAAGGTGTGCGTGGGGCACATCCCTGGCACGCAGTACGAGGATACCGATTGGTAGGAAATGGAATCAAATGTAATGTTGAAATCTTGAGATGCTCTAATTTGTTGCATTTTATTTTGATTACATGCAGCATAATATCCATAACATCCCTGTGTGGTGAGACTTCTTGGCAACACTGGCCCCTGTGCAGCCCACTGCAGCCTTCTCTTGTGAGAAGAATTCATTAATTAATTTGATTTTCTGTTTAGCACTGGCCCTACCCAGAGGGTCTCAGAGTGCCTTACAAGCTTCAAAGCTTGAAAAGGTGGGAGTGGAAAAAAGGAAGTTACAAAATGTTTTCAGGAAAGGATAGGAAGATTAGGATAGACAAGTGATAGCAGTGGAGGTGAATAGGGTTATGTGTGGGGACTAGTGGCGGACTCAGTGGCACCCATGTGTCAAACCCAATGGAACCGGGATTTATTACAAAAGCACAGGTGACTGTGTATAATGCTTCCATCAATTAATCAAGGGGTTCTGGAGACATAGGCTGTAGAAGTCATCGTAACTTAGAGATGACAAAACACACTGGCCCATAATGCACAAGCTACCCATTATATTAAATATCAAATGTTTTAGTGTGACATGAAACATATATGTGTTTTTTCAAACAGGAACAGCTTTATTGACAGCAGTGGGCAGAATATTGTTTGGTAGTCTCAATAAAAAAAGACTAGTTCACATGCCTCAATACGTTGGGTTTTAGAGAGGTAGTTGTTTCCATTTTAGTATTTGGCATTCCTTAAATCATGCTTACAGACATGGGGTTCTGTGCCATGCTGAGCTACCAGTGGCCAGCTAATTGCATGAAATGTTTGTTACCCTAACTAGCCTTTTGGTTGCAGCCCCTGAGCTTCTATCTGAGGGTACAACCAAAAGACCCGGGGCTATAGCCCCCTCAGTCCCCCCTATCCCCCAGCAAAGCCTCTGCAAAGATTAATGTTTGAGTCAGACTGGATGGGGATATTCTGTGAGAACAGCCTCTATAAAGAAGGGGCGAGAGGGCAAGGTAATGCAAGAGCAAATGAGGGGTGAGCAGTCAACCTAGCCACACTAGCATTCTTCTATGGTGCCCTGTGTGGAATAAAAATAATTACTAGTGTAGACACGAGGGTTAATATAGTCCCATGCAGAACAGCTGTGACATGGTTAGTGCCACTCAATGTTAAATCCATAATATCCTCAATTACCTGATGTCACAGAGAATCAAAGAGAGAAATCATCAATACATACTGCAGGGGTTGGCAACCTTAGACTCTCCATATGGTCTCAACTACAACTAAACTAAAAAAACAAAAAGAGTCCCCAAAGCGGAACAAGAGTCCAGGGGTGCCAGAGGTAGGGAAACAGCAAAGGTGAACAAGCATGCCAGTCCCGAATGGAAGAAACCTGCAGAGCCGCCGCAGGGGGAGAGAAGGTCCCGAAAGGGACAGGAGTACCGCAAGTGAGCCCAGCTGCCTCGAGGGACTTAGCACTCATCTATGCCACGCAGCAGTGTGCACGGGAAGCCACAGGAGCTTGCAGAATGCAGGGAGACTCTTTCAATCACTGGAAAGGCGAGTCTGGGACTCGCACCCACGTAGTACACAAAGTTGTAATAAGGCTTGGCAGGAGAGTGAACGAGGTCTACAGATAATAAGGATACTGCCGGAAAGGCGAGTTTGGGGCTTACACCCAAAGTCACACAGAAAATTGTGTTACGGGTTGACAAGGAAGTGAACCAGGTCTATAGCTTGGCGAGGGTATCCAGTCAACACATGGAGAGTGCATCACTTGGTGAGAGGGAACCAGGTCTGCACCCAAGGGTCAAGGACCCATACAGCTTGTAGAGAGCATCAAGGCAAATCATTTCAGCACAGTAGCTGGCGAGGAGAAGCCAACACAACCAACCAGGGTCTGGGATCCCAATGAGCAAATGTGTAAGTCAACAAAAGACTGGGGAAATAGAGACATTTCTCTGCCAGCCAAGGAGTGGCTGGAACTTAGATGAACAGAATCTTCCACAAACTGCCTTTTGTCCAGGGGGAGGGAGACAACTCTCGGGTAACAGAAGACATTGTGCTTTTGTTTAGTTAGCTTACTGTGTAAGGAACAGAGTTGGGATTCTGACACGGGAAAGTGGGAATTTTACTTTGGACATTCTGACACTAGTTATTTCCATTTAGCCTGGGAAACCCCTTGAAAAGGAACATTCGAAATCTACTGCTGCCCCCCTCACCCTAGATGCATGAACTGAAAAGAACAGCAGGAAGAATAGGGAGCACACTCACCATTTTGCACCAGTCCCCAGTAAGCCCATGGGTGACAAATATGCTGAAAGACACCAACACCAACACTGCAACCTAAAAGTAACAGAAACCTTTCCCAGAGTTGATGAAGAGCTTCTGGGTGCTAGCAGGGACACTTTAAATGACAGTATTCATTAAAAGCGCTAGCGCTAAGAAGACATGCTACATTAGCCTCAATCAGCAATACAGCCATGCACAATCTACAAAAAACAAGAATTCCTGTTTAGAGGCTTGCAGATGCTCACATGAATTAACGCCATGCAAAGGTTTCTGTGAAAATAAAAATTTAAAAAGCAAAAGCATTGAGCCACCTAACAGCACTATAACTCATTAATTCATGCATTATCAAGTGGCAGTGCCTGGCTTCAGGACATTACAGCCAAATACACTTGTCTCACTGAAGTCCAATGGCGATGGCTTGGCACAAGACAAGAATGCACCTTGCAGCCCCCAGCCAAGGTCGTGTAACCAGATAAACTCTTTTGTAACAAGATTAAATTCTTTGCTTCTGAACGGCAGTGAACTGAGCGCAGCCAGCTTCAATAATTCTCATTAAATACAGCTAATTGAACCCAGAGTGTGGAGGCAAGACACGTGACTCTGTGGCTTTTCTATGAGAATGAAAAGACAAGCTCACAAAAGCCAGACATGATTTGCAACAATGTTTAACAAGAATGCCTGCATGTCACATTTAAAAGCAAGTGCATTCATAAGGCAGTGGTGATTCACACATATTTATGATGCACAAGCGACAGTTACCTTTATGTTAATGTTAAAGGATATTTGTACCGCGCACTATCACCACCGGAGTGGTCCCCTGGTGCTCTGGTGCCTCTGAAAGAAGGAGGGGCAGGGGGTGAGTTGGTGGGAATAAGCTGGAAAAGGGCAAGATAGCAGTGATGTGGTGTTGGCAGCCTCAGCCCGGTGGGTCAGTTGGCTGGGCGTGGGGTGTTTTACGGTCGGTAGTCATTGTGTGCTGTTATGCAAGTCTATGTGCGGTTTGTTTTTTTGTTGCAGTATAGTGAAGTTTGTGCGTATTGCTGCGTTTTAGCCTTGTGGTTGTGTTTGGTTAGAGTTTAAGAGGTGTATGCAGAGGGATGAAATTGTTAGTGTATTTGTTAGTTGGCATTGCTGCCTTGCAATTATGTCTAGGTGTGATGCTTGCTATCATTCCCTATTCCATCTGAGTGTGGCGCTTGCAGATTTCAATATTATGTCTAGACATGAGGCAGGCTAGTGATCACGATTCCATTCAAGTGTTGCACTTGTCATCATTCACAGTTTCATTTAAGTGTGTCGCATGCTAACATTCACATCTCTATCTAGATGCGACGAAGGCCTAAGTTAAGAATTCCATCTAAGTGCTGCACATGCTAACATTCATAATCCTGTCTAGATGCGACGCAGGCTAAGGTTAAGAATTCCATCTAAGTGTGGCACAAGCTCACATTCACATTTCCTTCAAGATGTGACGCAGGGGGAAACACACATTTCAACCTGCGAGCAGATTTTGTCTCAAGCCTGCAGACCCTAGCTCTGGCCAATAACCACTTGAGGCCCCAGGGGCAGAGAGCCTTGCTCAGCTAAACCGATGGGAAGGCTTTCACAATGCAACATTTTTAGAATTAGGTAATTGGGAAGAACAGCCAAGCCAGCCCCCTAACAACGTAGGACCAATTAACAGGGTTTCTATAAGGGAACTATATGTGGCCAATCACTCAGCAGCCAATCTCAGGATGAGATAGGTTTCTGGGAGCTAGCGCAATTTTGTGATGTCAGCATGATGCTAGTGTGTTACAAAACTGGCTTGCAAGCCAGTCCCTCTGAGAGCGAGCCTGGATTTTCTCTGTGCACGAATCCCTGTGTGTTTGTTTGCTGGCCAGAAATAAACCACAGTTTGGAACATGCTGCTTGCTTGACTGTGCTGCATTACTCTTGGCAAAAAAGGAAGTGTTGGGGCCTCCTGTACCCCAGGACCCCCAGAAGCCCTGGTGGGGGGGTCCAACTTCTCCCCAACACCCTCATAGATTTAGGGCGAGTTAGGGTTAACTTTCTATTTACAACTGATAATAAAGGTATATAGCCAATAACATGACCCCTGCATGTCAGAGTCTTACTTCTGCACCCTTACACAGTCTACAAAAGAATCAAAACCAGGTTCTCCAGCAATTTGATTACACCATAACAGCTGAAACATTGAAATGGTTCCATTCTCACTTGCTTAGCATGAAGAGACCACAATGTGGTGATTATTGATCTCTATTTAAAAAGAAAGCATCAATACATATTGCTGACCTCCAGCTCCTCAATCGGATGGGACCTTGATATTTCAGGTATTGGCCACTTAATCTTTTATGAATGGCTGAATAAATAAATACTTGTAGTGATCAATAAAGGTCACGGCAAACTCCATCAGAGGCGCTTTAGGTGAATGACCTGAGTCGGCGCACTGGGATCTAAAGCCACGAAGAGGAAGTGGGCAAACTGAATGGGTGTGATCAGTATAAAGATTGACGAGCAACAGGCAGGATTATAAGTAAATATATATGTATATATTCATTGTTGTTGTGTTACGTATAGTGCCATAACTGGATTTCTTTGATTTAAGATAAGAAGCATTTGCACTTGACAGCCTTGAGGGGCAGATTTTTAAATCTGCGTCTCAGTCTCTTTTTTCGAGAGTTGAGGCACTGCCCGCTGTAGTTTGGATGTGGAATACTGGTGCAGGTCTTCTGTCTGACTGGTGGGGTTGTGATATTGCATTGTGGTGATTTGCTATGTTATTGTAAGGATTAGTACAATACACTTCAATCAAAGCAGGGGCGCTGTTCTCTGTATTTTTTGTTTAGGTACATATCTAGTGTTACTCTGATGGTGATATAAATGTACTGTCTCATCTCGACTGGTTCAACGTTATGTGGTTTCCACTAATGCACTGTACGTATTATGCAGGTTATAAGGAGAAAGGATGCCTTTATGTACTATGCATAGAAACTGGCAGTGTTCCCTTCTCATGTCCATTCTTTTGTGCATCATGACATGATATGACAGGTTATTTATAACGCCCTTAATACCCAGAGGTTTCTAAGCGTGGACCCAGGGATCGAACCTGTATTCCTCCGGATCCTCTTGCTTCCAAGGCAAGCACGTTGCCGCTGAGCTATCCTCCCATTCATTAATGCATTTATGTACACTTTAGGGTACTGTGCTATTATTACATCTGAGTATTCTATCATATATATACTGCACATGAAGGACTATACTGTTGTGAATTCTAATCATTTGCTTATGTATTTTCCCAGTTGTGTGTATGTAGTGTTTTACTTGTGGTGATGTACAACATGGAGGACTGCTTTGGCCCTTGTGCTTTGAGAAGCGGTTGTGGTCTAGAGCTGCAGCAATGGCCAAAATGTATAAATCAATACTATTGTGTGAACAATCACCTGGTATGGTGCAAAACGCATTGCTAAGCGGCCTCCCACTATGGGTATTATCTCATGAATACGTTGTTTTTACACTCTATGCATTTATTGAATTATTGGGGCTACCTTTTGGTACCTGAGTGCACGTGAGGAATTTGACTATCCGCACAGTGGGTATGCACTCACCTGGGATTTGATTATTTTTTTTTTATATGAAATTGAATGTGGGTAGGTCAAACTCTGGAAAATGTGTGGGGCTAATCACACATTTCCCTATGCTCACAGCACAACATACATATAGACGTGTGTACTCTTGGTGGACACAGCCTACAAGCGCAGTCCTCACTGTCACATTTAGTTGTGATGTGACACCCAGGAGTACATCAAGGCATCTCAAAAGGGGGAGGGCAAAACCTTCCCCCTGTCATGGCCAGCCTAATTCATTAACAAATGCTCCATGGATCTGCCCTATCCTTTGTTGGCCCTGCAGAATGGTGGGAGCAAATTAAACATAATTAGTATAGTAATAGAGTATACTTCAAACAGGCCCAAATGGGGCCTAGATGCAAAGGCTAACAAAAGACAGTAAAACCCCCAACAAACTTTGATGTGCACTGTGTCAACCTGAAGCCAGCTCCCGCCCCTCAGTATCAAGGACAGTGAAGTGTCATGCCTGGTACATGTGTTTACAGTAGGCAACCCCCACAGGGGAACCCCATTCAGAGTGTATGCGTATGTGATTTATTGGAGACAGAAAGTTTGTTCTCACCACAACTTCAAGGGAGACCTGCCTTTAATCAGGAACCGCAGAGAGCTGAAGAGGGAAAATTGAGATCAAACCCATGCCCCCTCACCCCAGGCACATACACAGAAGAACAGCAGGAAGAACAAGGAGCGCACTTATCATTTGAACCAGGCCCCAGCGCACCCATGGTTGACAAACATGCTGAAAGACATCCACTCCACCAACATTGCAACTCCCATGCTACATTAGAATCAATGCAGCAATACCATAATCTACAAAAAACAAGAACCCCCGTTTGAAGGCTGCAGATGCCTATAGTAATTAACATGAACTAATTGCACAGTGTAAAGCCATGTTTCAGGAAAATCACAGCCAAGTGCATTTTGCCTCACTGAACACCAGCTGTGCTGACTTCATCAATACTCCTCGCAAACCCAGGAGCAGCCAAGGTCGCAGAGTGAGATAAGATTGCTTTCTTTGAAAGACAGTGAACCCTGGCAGACAAACATTTTTTAATTCTCCACAAATATGAGTAAAACCAGGGTAGAACATCCAGAGCCCAGTGTTTTTTCTATGGGAACGAAAGACATTTTCGCAAGACTCGCACACCATTTGGAACATAATTGTAACAAGAATGGCTCAGCTCTGGCCAATGAACACAGAGCCCAGGGGCGAAAAAGCCTGTTTCAGCTAAAAACTGATGGGAACAGATTCATACTGCAGCAATTTCAGAGTTAGCTAATGGGGGGTGGCGCAGCTAAACCAACCCACTGACGCAAAAGTCCAATATCCAATTATCAGGCTCTCTATAAGGGCTACATAGGTAACCTATTAGTTAGCAGCCAATAGCAGAATGAGATAGGTTTCTGGGAGCTGGTTCAATTCTGTGAGGTCAGCCTGCAGTGTATTACAAAGCTGGCTTGCAAGCCAGCCCCGGGGGAGATGGCCCCTGGACTTTCGATGTGCATGAAGCTCTGCGTGTTTGTTTTTTCTTTTTTGCTGCCCAGGAATTAACACAGTTTGGAACATGTGGCTGCCTGCTGGGGTCTCTGTTGCATTCCTGTGGGCCAAATGGGAGGTGTTGGGGTCTCCCATAGCTGCTGGACCCCCACAGCCCTGGTGGGGGTCCAGCTTCTCCCCAACAAGTTGGTGCCCTCTGTGAGGCTCATTGCAAGACATGGGGGAATGGGCACTGCCAGCCTGCCCTGCATTGAACTGCACTCCCTGCCGCCGACTCAAGGAAGCTGTGAGACCCTCGCCTGCACCTGAAGACCACCGAAAAACGCGTAACCGGCTAAAGGCATTGGGGGCCACTTGGAAATACCCCGCTTGAGGGATGGGTGAGAGCCCTGCAGGAGAAGGGGTGTCCAGTAGCAGAGCAAGTGCCAGTGCAGCATAGGAAATGTAAGTACAAGTTCAAGCAACCAGCAACATGGGCTTTGAGGGGAGGGTGTGATTGTGTGGGGTAAAAATGGGCAAATGTTTCAAGTATTATGATGTATTGTTGATCGGTATGTTGCAGAAATTTTAAGTTGTTTTGTTTGGGTAGAAACTGGGGGGGAGGTATTGTAAATTGGGTGGTGGGAGATTGTACATGGTCGCAAAAAATGTGCTGTATTGGTGGTGATCGGCACGTGAATTGTAGTTGGGAGTGGAGCGGTTGCAGTGGTCCCTTCTTGTGTTTATGAGCATGTTGGGTGGGGTAGTGACTCCCCACGTATAGGACGGAGTGCTGTGCTTGTTGTTCTGGATGGTGATTACCTGTACGGCGGTATGGATTTCCTATGAATTGACATTGTAGGGCAATGAGTAGATGATGTTCCCTGCTAATTGAGTGTTTTAGTTCAGTGAGTGGATGATGTTTCCCCGCAGGAGGTAGCTAGATTGTTCCCGAGTGCGGAAGATAATTGGTCAAGCTCCCCTGGTGAGGGGCGTGTCCCACACGAGGCGACGCAGCGTGCGCAGTCCAATTATAAGAGTTTTATTGTGGTTTACCTTGTTCCAGTTGAAACAGGAAGATAGCTGTGGGGATTGTGGGGTTTTATTTTGGGATATTTGTGGGGTTTAAAGCAATGGGCTATTGTTCTGTGTATGCACATTTGTCTGTTCATTTGTATTGTGTTTTTAGTTTGGTGATGTCACCTTTAGATTGATACATAGGATACGGATTCTTGATGGTGAGGAGATGGTGGTGTGGTTTTGGAAAAGAAGAAGGTGACACAGAGGCGGTGTGTGGAAGACACATGCGCAAGATTGTGGGGGTGTGCCGGAGAAGGCAATGGTTTGGTGACGATGGGCTACACATGGAGTGCACTGGCTAAGGTGCGGAGCCAAGAAGGCTCACAGAAATTGAAAATATGTTCAATTATCTTCTAACTTTTGCTCCTGAACAGCGGACCATCGAAATTTTCAAACTGAGGTGAGGTAAAAGGTATCACACAATAGAGAAATGACTCCCCTTCACCTGTTGTGTAGCACACAGCTTCCATGCCAAAATAAGTTAGTAAAACATAGTGTGCAAAGATTCAAAAGTACTGAAGGTAAATAAATAAGACCATGGCTGCCCATAGGCAGCTTATCCAGCAGCGTGCAGCAATCGCTAATGACACACATGCATAGCACTTACACAGGAAAGAAGATGGGAAAAGGCACCTGGCTACAGATGAACGGTGTGCACGAGCTGAAGGGAAGTGGCGAGGCGTCAGCAGACGCCGAACCAGCACGGGCAGAGGGAAGAGGGGACTCACCCTTCTGCACCTCCATGAGTGTAATATTTGATGACACAGATGGTAAGCAAGGAATGAATTGCATGAGAGAACTGAAAACAGCAGAAGGACATTTAAACACCAAACATACACATAATAACAATACACCAAAGAGAACAAACAGGAAGGTGTGGAAAAACCCACTAGCAGCACCAGAGGGAGCGAGGGAGGGCTGCAGTGCATGGAAGCAGAATTGAAGGTACAGGTACAGAGGAATTACATTTAAAGGGAAGATAACGGGGGAGGTGCAAGGAGTAACAATAGCAACAGAGAAGGGGAAGAAGGAGCACAAAAGCTTGACTGGGCAGTGCAAAATGGAGGGAGAAGAGAGAGACGGGAGAGGGAGCACGAAAAGTAAGTGCAGTGCGAGGAGAGAGACAGGAAGAGAGCGGGGGAACTGGAAAAGGAAGAAAGGGAATGGAGGAGGATGGATGAGAGGGAGCTTATGGGAAAAGGGCGTGGAGAAGGGATAGCTGGCAAGGGAATGGGTACAAAAGCAGGAGGATGAACGGGCGATAAAAGTGGCCAGTGAGTGGGTTGCACTGGAATAAGAAAGGAAGTGATGGGAGGAGGAGAGAAGGAATGAATAAGACATAATAGCAAAATATAATAGAGGATCAGTAAGGGGTGGTGCAGCATGCATCGGGTTATGGAAGGGAGGCAGGAAGTAGAGCGTGCTAGACAATGACTGTGTGCATTGTAGATTGTGGCAAGAGAAGACGGTTAAACAAACGGCAGAGAAAGGCAGATTAGGGCAAGTCGGCACAAAATAAATTATTAAAGTATGCAATGGGAGGGGCAGTTAAAACAGCCTCAACACACACGCACAAGCATCACAATAGCAATATCAACAACCACCACAATATGCACCACCAATGTGGGGAGGATACATGGGGCAAGACAGGATAATTTCAGTAAACACCACAAGCAGCAACGCAGGCACTGTCATCACTACATGTACGGACACAGACACAACAAATGACAGCACCACTACCCCAGGACTCACAAGCATCACAACCCAGCGGCACTGCACAGCAGCCAGCACCCATACAGAACACTGACACAATAGCAAAGGTACCGGTTACATGACTGGGAGGGGTCTTCCTGATGGGGAACAAACCTTCCA
Source organism: Ambystoma mexicanum (assembly GCF_040938575.1). NCBI lineage: Eukaryota > Metazoa > Chordata > Amphibia > Caudata > Ambystomatidae > Ambystoma > Ambystoma mexicanum. The sequence goes on along the minus strand of NC_090934.1, from coordinate 1,221,333,827 downwards.
AAGGACATAGATTGACATTATACCCTTAATAGGACAGCCCAAGACAAACTTGATTTGTCTCACTCTGCCACACACGCTCATGCTCCACCTCCCTGACAGAGCGGACGAGACGCACGCCGACACACACACTCACGCACACTCAATACTGCAGAGGACAATTGCATAGGGGTGGTGATAGGTAACACATTTCTTTTCTTTTCTGGGTGACAGTGAGCCGACTAGGCCATGCATTAGTGAAGAGAAATTTGTGACATCATGAGCAGAGTGGATATGACCACCTTATTAACAGACAAAGCCACAAATTGTTAAACACCAGGCATACACATGTTGAAAGTAAGGAAGATTGTTTAGGTATAGTGGAGGGGCACGGTAAAGATGGGGGTGCATAAAGATAGTGCATCACAAGAGAGTACATTTAGCTACATTCTGAGCACACATCTTTCAGCGAGGAGACCGGGCTCATGCATACACGAATAACACAGAGCAATTAAATGAGACACACAAGGTGGAGGATGGTGCACTTGAGGGGGGAGGCGTACATTTCATTGACAGTTCACCACGGGAGGAGAAAAATAGGGGTAAAGGGTGGATGATCGATGTTCCCAACAGACCCAATTTGGCGACAAAATAACACAGTGCAAGTGGTAATGCCACTAGCGCTTTTGAAAACAGCACTGGCACAAATGCATTAGCCAACACATAGGGAAAGAGGTCATTGCTGATCGAACTGGAGAATAATGGTTGTATTAAAATTTGGGAGTAGATAATGGGGGGAGAACTATACTGTTTAAATGTAACAGTAATTAAAGTAGTGGAGTAATACAATACTAGACTAAATGAGTAATTAACAGAGTAGGTAGGGTTTAACAAGCGGACATGGGGTGGGATAGAGAGAATGGGAGTAAATTGTGACGTTTGGGTTTGAAAGAAAAGAGGAAGTAAATAAATAAATACATTTGTGAGAGGAGCCATAGAAAAAAAAAAGATTTAAAAACCCTGCGATTATCTTAACTAAGTAACATGGTCCTCTTAATTTAGAAACACAGCCACCCTATATGACAAATTTACCACCCTGATGTTTCCCTGTTTAGCTTGTCAGTGCCTGATGCCCCACGGGACAAAGGCACACACTATAAATAGCTTACAACAAAAGTACAGTAAATATAACGATCCAGAGGCCCATTTGTACACTAGCACCTAAATTGAGTATATATGGTCCAAGTGTGTAATGAGTATCTTCAAATAAATTGACTGCCTACCCATTTTCCGGGTACATTTTGAATAGTGCAACAAGTTACGGTCAGACCGTCATTGAACACCACCAGGTAGTGAAAGGATGGTGCATAAATGTACCATTGGCTCCTCCCACTAGGACACTGAATAGTGCAAGAGTAGTGCAGAGAGGTTAGGTCAAGAAATTGAAGAATATGTAAATTCCCAGGTCTCAAGCGTTTCTTTTTCATTTCTCGCCAGATATAAAGGACCCAGGGCAGGCCTGAAGACAACGGACAACTAACACCCAATGGCTACGGACTAGTATGGGACAGTTTGCCCTCCTGACAGACTTTGTTAGATGTGTGAGGCGCCAAGCCCTACAAAGCGGTGGCCACCATGCCAACGAGGGAGCAACGATCAACAGGGCCAATGCAAAAGATTTTCATGAACTGCAAAACAGCACAAACACTCCCGAGTTAGGGAAACATGGCCATCCTATGGTCCAACGCACACTAGCAACTAGAATAGGGACTGACAAACCCATGTCCAAAGTTTAATTGAGTTTCATATTACATTTTGTGCACCTACAGCTCTAACACTGTTTTGTTCCTTTTCTTTTCCTCGCACATGCAGGTTGTTGCGTATGTATGCTGTTAGAATTGTGTAGGAAATTTCCTTAATGTTATCTTCCATTAGTCACCCTGAGGCCACCTATCAGGAACCTCAGACCCCTTAGAGCACGTTTCCCTGAAGTATATTTCCTTGCTTCCATTGAATAAACAGCCCAAGATTTTCCCTACCCATATTCAGAAATTTTCAAAACACGAAATGTCCAGGGGGAGGTTTCATTTTTGCCCTTAGTGATTGTTTAGTTTGCGCAGCTTGAGGTTACTAACAAGTACTCAAGTATTAACGCCCTTCTTGCGATTTTCAGGCGGGCAACTTTATCATCTCATCAGCTGCAAGGACACAGCAGCGTAAGTGGTTATGGGTAAGCAAATACGGACTTTTATTATTATGATGGGACTATTAATGATGAACGAAATAATGGGGGGTGATCATTTGAAAATTGTATGTAATAGTGAGCATTACCGCTGTATCCCCTGCTAACATTCCCTGACATAAGCAGGAAGACTTACGGCATCAGTGGGTGAGGAAAAGCTGCTGTAAAAGTAAGGAGAGGTAAGGGCACACACAAAGGGAGTAAAACATACACATAACACACATAGCAGTAGTAACCAGCAACATGCACACATGTACTAAATTGATAGGGACACCACTGGGAGAGCTGTCTTGACAACTATTTAATAACACATGCCTTGAGAGAATTGATTACAACAGAAATTACTACAGCAGAGCACGACACTCATGTATCTCAAGAGAAGAGGGCAGAATTAAGATTGATAAAAAAAAGGGGGGTAATCCCCTATGGAAGATGATTACATAAAGCAGCAACTAAAGTGCCTAACGGAGTGAGACAAAAGAGTGAAGATGGTGACTTGGGTGGAGAATGAAGAAGAACGTATACTGTGAAGGTACCAGCCTTATGTTACCAGCACAACAGTGAAAAGAAGTGTACAATCATGCTGGATTCAAGAAGGTTCCGACAAGTAGGGAGAGCAGGAACATCACTGCTTATGGACAACTATTGAGCACATGTATCTAATGATCAAGAGAAACTACCATCGAATTGGGGAGGCGACTGTTCGTTGGTGCACATCAGCATGCCCTTGTTGGTGATGCACAAGATGGAAAACAACGGAAGAGGAGAAACAGACAGAGGAGTCTAAAGAGGTAGGAATTACTTCTCGAGCGAGACAGAAGCAACTTTGGATAAAGTACGAGCACACAAAGGAATGCTCAGCAAAAAATACATCTGAACAGAGAAAGGAAAGAACTGGCTAGTGCTTGCATGGTAATGGATGACATCATGACTGGCTGCTCCATTGAAGGTGATAACGGAAGCAATAGTACCGAGCGCAGCATCATTGTGCAAGATCAAGATACATTGCAAGATGCGGGAGATCGACAGAAGAAGAAATAGGAATGCAAATAAGAGACATGGTGAAAGGAAGAGCCGGACTAAGGGAGAAGATAGCAGTGTGCTACATGGTTCCAGCAGTAATAAAGGTGGACACTCCCTGTGATCCGAGGAAGTACGAAGGGAAGTGAGTGTGGTGGAACGCAGAAGGAGAAAATTCCTACATGTACTGTTCATCGACAACAATGTGGACAATTATGGACACTTCAAAGAATTGACAAAGATATGAAGACCGGAAGGAGGTGAATATGTTGCTTGGTGGTGTGGTCGACAAAGTCGACCAGAGGGGGGACTGAAGAGGGAAAATCGAGATCAAACCCATGCCCCCTCACCCCAGGCACATACACAGAAGAACAGCAGGAAGAACAAGGAGCGCACTTATCATTTGAACCAGGCCCCAGCGCACCCATGGTTGACAAACATGCTGAAAGACACCCACTCCACCAACATTGCAACTTCCATGCTACATTAGAATCAATGCAGCAATACCATAATCTACAAAACACAAGAACCCCCGTTTAAAGGCTGCAGATGCCTATAGTAATTAACATGAACTAATTGCACAGTGTAAAGCCACGTTTCAGGAAAATCACAGCCAAGTGCATTTTGCCTCACTGAACACCAGCTGTGCTGACTTCATCAATACTCCTCGCAAACCCAGGAGCAGCCAAGGTCGCAGAGTGAGATAAGATTGCTTTCTCTGAACGACAGTGAACCCTGGCAGACAAACATTTTTTAATTCTCCACAAATAAGAGTAAAACCACGGTAGAACATCCAGAGCCCAGTGTTTTTTCTATGGGAACGAAAGACATTTTCGCAAGACTCGCACACCATTTGAAACATAATTGTAACAAGAATGGCTCAGCTCTGGCCAATGAACACAGAGCCCAGGGGCGAAAAAGCCTGTTTCAGCTAAAAACTGATGGGAACAGATTCATACTGCAGCAATTTCAGAGTTAGCTAATGGGGGGTGGCGCAGCTAAATCATCCCACTGACGCAAAAGTCCAATGTCCAATTATCAGGCTCTCTATAAGGGCTACATAGGTAACCTATTAGTTAGCAGCCAATAGCAGGATGAGATAGGTTTCTGGGAGCTGGTTCAATTCTGTGAGGTCAGCCTGCAGTGTATTACAAAGCTGGCATGCAAGCCAGCCCCGGGGGAGATGGCGCCTGGACTTTCGATGTGCATGAAGCTCTGCGTGTTTGTTTTTTCTTTTTTGCTGCCCAGGAATAAACACAGTTTGGAACATGTGGCTGCCTGCTGGGGTCTCTGTTGTATTCCTGTGGGCCAAATGGGAGGTGTTGGGGTCTCCCATAGCTGCTGGCCCCCCACAGCCCTGTTGGGGGTCCAGCTTCCACCCAATAGAGCTCAATTAACCAGAGAGACCCTTTCATCCACAACACACAGGAAGATGGGTGGGACTCAGTAGTACATGTTTTCACCCTTTTACTTTCTTGTTGCAAAGCACTCTGGTTAACACCACACGCATAACAGAAGATAGTTGGTGGGGGCCTAGGATTGGTTCATTAAGGTAGACTTAGAATACACTAATCACTGGGGCCCATTTGACTTTAAAGGAGGGCTGAGCCCCTCTTTTGGAAGTTCATCTGAAGACTTTACAAGGAGTAACAAGAAGAACTATTTTAGAACCTGGCTGAATGTACAGTCTGCCTTAGATCTTCAGCCAGTGAAGGAAGGGCAGGATTTCCAAGAGGGAAGCAAGATCCCTCCCCTAAACATCTCCCAGGGAACGGAGGGAGATACTGAATCCAGAGGAGCCTTTAGCAGCTCCAGAACCGGTACCCACCCAGCACACAGCGCGTCTGGCTAGGCTCAGCAAGCAAGCTTCCTAGGTGGAAAGTGCCAGAGATACTCTGAACCAAACCAAGGACAAGGCCGTTGCCTGCAACACTCTCCTTTAAAGACGACACAAGCCCAGCGAAGAAGCTAGGAGGAGCGCACCTACAAGCATCAACCAGCAGCCACCTTAAAGGATATTTTCAAGCCAGTCGAGCCGCTTGAGCTACAACCGACTGCAATGCTGACTGTTGTCACGCCCCACTCACTAAACTCGTCCGAGATGCCCCGACGAGTGCTTCAGACCCGCCAACCAGCCCTGAGACAATTCCTGACCCCGAGCCGCTGTGTAGGCCAGCCTGCAGCTGTCCGTCCAGCCTTGCTCGCCGAACTACCTGCTGCTTGATACCCGCAGCTGTCTCAGTTCTTGAACTCTGTCGCAGAAGCTGCAAAGTGCCCTGAAACCGATTCGACCCTGTCGAGCACCAAGAAGTTCTACAGGCACAAGGTACATTATTGTGCTGTCTCCCTGGACCTTCTCAGAAGGCTCCTAGTGACATTTTACAACCCATTGCTTCCTTTGTGCTAAAACCAAGTATTCTTGAACTATTGCTAATAATTACTTTACGGTCTACCCTCCTGTCATTATCCAGAGTGCATCCCCTTTCCTTCTTGAAACTGTCTGTCCTCTGGATTCCTTTACAGGGTGGGTTGTATTTTGGGTATTAGCCTAATTGTTTGTTTTTGATTGATCGAATGGTACATTTGACCGAATTCATCCAGTAACATTCGATCAATTCAAAACTAACAATTAGGCTAATACATACCGAACATGTGGAGTGGGGGTTGCAGGGTGTCCCCCGCTCCCCATGATCGGTATGTATAAGCCTTGGAGTGTTGCAGGGGTGTGCCCCGCTTCCTCAACATGGGAGGCTGGGGAGCGAAAAAAAAAAGAAGAAAAAGGGACCCTGCAGCGTTGGATCTGACCCACGCTAGAGGGATGGATCTGACACTGCAGTGGTGAAGGGGACCTGGCGGTGAGCAAACGGGTAAGTAGGGGAGGTGGGGTGGGGCTGGGTGCATTTGGGTTGCAGTTTGATCCTCTGATAATTGATGGCATGCAGGCTGTTTTTTTTTTACAGTTCACCGCAATCGATATCAGACGATCAAACACCACCAAACTGTATCTAGAGATAGGTACGGCTCATAGCCCCCTACTCGCAGCTAGTAAGTCTTTCTAGATATCCTCCCTTTTCCCCCATGAAATACTTCAGGTATTTATGTCCCTTGTGTATAGCCCTCCACTAATATAGCGTGTGAACCTTGTACAGCCTTGCGTTCAGATATTTTCCAGTGAGAGTCTGGTAGATTTTCGAGATCAAGAGAGCAAAGAATGTGTGAAAGAGGATGTGGTTCTGGTGGTCCTGTCTGTGTTGGGTAATGTCATCACTGAGGCTTTCTCCGTGGATCCGTAGAACCCGACCCCTCTGTCTTTTCAGTAAGTTAACACCCCCGCAGGCCGTCAACACTGGTGTTATTGTGGAGGCAAATAGCCTGCAGGCATACAGAAGCGGAAGAGGAACTGCACGCGGTTGTGTTGATGACACCGGCTGAAGGCGTGGGAAGAGAGGTCGAGAAATGTTGATACAGAGCAATGCAAGAGCACGAGACACTTTTGAGACCAAAGTTGAAAATGTTCGCCATTTATCTACATCCGAACACATGTGGGGAAGAGACATTAACGGTAAACCTTCTCTGGTTAAATTGACACGTCCTCCGTGCCACAGACATGTTAAATGCAGCTTCCTGATAGATGCTTTCACATTGTCCGGTGCATTGCCGCCCAGCAGACCAGAGCGAAGTAGGAACGTCATGTGAGAAAGGGAATGTTCTAATGAAAAGGTTAAGGCCCTCCTCTGAAGTCCGTATTTCTATCTGCACCCCATTATACATCTGCTCTAGGAAGGGAATATTTTAATAAAATATAAATTCAACTTTTGAGTAGCAGACCTACATCCTCTCAGTTCGTGTTCTCCTGATATTCCCCTCACGTTTGCATATATAATTCAATAAAATTACCTAAAAAAGGTAAGCGTCCAGATTAAGCCTAAAGCGCCCAGATGCCTCAGGGTTCGGTGCGCTATATAAATGTCAAAAATAAATAAAGGTGTGTAAGCACACCTAGTAGGCGAGAGGAATCAATGCATTACTGATAAACAGCCCAGTGAGTTCCTTTTTAATTGTATTTGTTAAAAGGAAGGAGAAGATGATATTTGAAATACTCAAGTAAACGATTTTGCAATAATCGGAACTATAGGGTTGATCCTCAGAACTAGTCAATGGCACGTAAGCAATGGATATATAGATCGTAGGACCTTTCTCACACTACGATGTATGTTATCATCTCGGCCATTGCTAGCGTAAGGTCCTCCATTACCTTAACTGTAACTATGTATGCTCACCACCATCACCGTTCCGCAAATCATTTCAAGGAAGGCAAGTAGGTAAAGCACGTGGGATTGTGATCATGGAAGAGGCCTGCTATAAGTGTGTGTTTGTGTGTGTGTATATATATATATATATATATATATATATATACTTGCTAGGACTGCACTGTGACGAATAAACCTCCAGGACACCAGTGGTCAGGGATGAATATCGGTTTCTAAACCATCAATCAGCCCCAGACCTCTAGTACACAAGAAGGGATCCAAACATATTGGAATCACAAGTCAATTATAAACCTTGTTGTCCAGTTTTGGTAACGTGGACGGAATGGCAGGCTCATCTCTGCAAGGTCGTGGATCGTTGGTTAGCTGCAACAAAGTGAAAATACAATTATTACCCAATGATAAAAGGGACTGTCCAGTCAAGGTTGTATACAAATATCTTCTTTATTATTATCACAACAGACAGTTCTAGCACATTACAAAGTACGGTTTGATGACGTTTGAGCATCTGATATTTGATCACGGCGAGCTGTCTGGAAAAAAACTGCCTGCATGCGATCAATTATCAGAGGATCAAACTGCAATCCAAATGCACCCACCCTTCCCTGCTTACCTGTTTGCTCACCGCCAGGTCCCCTTCACCTCTGCGGCGTCAGATCTGTCCGGCATCAGATACTAGGGTGACAAATTAAAAAGAGCATAGACTGCTAAGGGGGAGGCCTAAAAGCCTGCGGATGGAAATTAAGTAAATGATTGTTGGGCAGAAAGAGACCAAATCTAATATTTCTTTTGTTTGGTCAAGAATTAAAAAAAAGGTTTAGACCCCCATTCCGCCCTAACCCCGAGTAGAAATTTCTCACCCCTCTGGTTCGTACACTGTTCAGATTGCATGGGCATTTTCAGCATCCTTGTAGCTGTATCTCTCGTGCTCAATTTTGCTCTCATTCGTGTCATATTTGTGTTGCCAGGGACTCCTCAGCATCCCTGTAGCTGCATCTCTGGTGCTTGCTCTTGCTCTCATTCGTGTAATCTTTGGGTTGCCAGGGACTCCTCAGCATCCCTGTAGCGGCATCTCTCGTGCTTGCTCTTGCTCTCATTCATGTAATCTTTGGGTTGCCAGGGATTCCTCAGCATCCCTGTAGCGGCCTTTCTCTCCTCAGCATCCCTGTAGCGACATCTCTGGTGCTTGCTCTTGCGCTCATTCGTGTAATCTGTGGGTTGCCAGGGACTCCTCAGCATCTCTGTTGCGGCATCTCGTGTACTCCTGCTTGCTTTCATTCTTTGGACCTTCAGATTACCAGGGACTCTGCCACATCCCTGTAGGGATATCTCGTGTGCTTGCTCTCATTCTTGCAATCTTTGGGTTGCCAGGGACTCTTCAGCATCCCTCAAGTGGCATCTGTTACGAAGGGACGAGGAGGATGGTCCCTGTGGCGCCATTGGCGTCACCTATCGTCCGTTCTGATGTCTTCCCCCAAAATGGCATCCTCAGTTAACAGTCTCGTTTCAGTCATTCAAGCAGCGGTGGAAGAAGTTCCTCCTCGTTCCACGGAAGCATTACTTAGACATTCTGAATCAACACAACAACGCGTTGCTACTGTCTACAGTGGTGGTGCTACTTGAGTCCTCAGAACTTCAGAGAACCCTTAGTTTAAAACTCTTAATCCCTGATTCCTTTTCTAATCTCTCTCTGTCTCCTTCCTCTGCAGCCAGGAAATTTTTCTTTCAACCGTGACTCAAGGTGCGGACGCGCTACATCTCCGACGGCCAAACAGAGAGCCTTCCCACTTTTCTATCACGTATGTAGCTACCCTCCACACACACATCCAATCTCGTCGAACCCAACTAAACATCCCATTCAATCTTATTGTAGACTCTGCGGGGAACGATCAATATCAAGACTCCAACTCCCAACAGACTTTGCGAGCGACCGCGGTTACCTCCGCTCCCGCTCCTGTACCCGGGGATTGCCTTGTAGGTAGGTGGGACATATAGTCATCTATCTCTACTTCATCTATCTGCCAGGGTGCTCACTGTTTATTCCTCTCTTACAAATTCGATTCCCATTTCCTGTCTTCATCCTCGTGGATGATTCTGCTTTAGAAGGAAACAGAAGTAGAGTATTTCTTCCATACTGATCATCTTCTTTTATCTTTTAGCCATCAAAACCATTAGGAGATTAAATCAGACGCGGGCAACAGAATTCAGAGGGTATTAAAACAACGCTCTCTAGCAACCGATCCGAAGCCCATCCAGCCCCGCTCTCAAGCAACACAGGGTTTTCTTCCCCACAAGGGTTTCCCTGGCGCGTTCTTCCTTTGCCAGGTACCTTCCTGCAGGAGAAGAGCATGACAGGTGGACTTCTCATACTTCCAGCTGCGATTGAAGACCAGGTCAGTCTGTATTGATGTTTACTATCTGATGGACACTAATCTGGTTGTTGTGAGCACATGATCGTAAACCTAAAGCATAACAGCATCTCTCATTCTCCCTCTTGCTCCGATTCTTGCAGTCTTTGGGTCGCCAGAGATTCTTCCACAGGTGAAAGAATGTATCTTCTATTACTTATTTGGAAACTTTTAACTGTTCCTTTTTTTTCTTTCAGGTGCTCAGCCCCACCACCGAGGTTTAGTCTGCTACATTTCAATGTATATTTAAACTTATAGTGGGCCCTGGGTTGGTTGGATTTAGTGGTGGTACTTAGTGTGGAAGGAGCTAATGGTTGTCAAGAGCGTGGTAATGATGAACTTTAGGGATAAATGTTCCACGGATGGGTTGTCTGTCTACTATTGGAGTTGGGTGTTTAGGAATGTGACTCTGGCGGCAAACAGCCTGATCACCTCACCAGAATTTGTTGACATAAAATGATTTGCCCAGGATCAATGCATTTGTTTAAGCACGAAATTCACTTACCCTGTCCATCTGCCCATCCCTTGCAAAATCATATGCTCTCCCATACCCCTTCCAAAATCTGCTCTTCTCTAACATTGACACTCTGTTCTTCTGCCATAAGCCCCCCACTCCTTTCACCTTCCATGTGCCACTCTGTCTTGATATGATATGACTGGTTATTTATAATGCACTTAATACCCAGAGGTTTCTAAGCGCAGATCCGGGGATTGGGCCTGTGTTGCTCCATGTCGCCTTGCTTCCAAGGCGAGCTCGTTGCCCCTGAGCTATCCTCCCGAGTCTTCCATCAGTCCCCATCCCTCTCACCTTCCAGCCACTACTCTCTTCACCGTTCATCCTCTCTCCCCTTTTCTGAAAGGAAGGCTATTGCCAAAGCATGAAAAAAAAAATCAAAACTGTCCACCAAAAACCGAGCCCAAGGTGAATCCCAATTAATCATGCTTTTAGAATAAAAGCTATGTACCTTTTATTGGACATATATGCATTATTTGAGCCATAGAACAACTCAGTACAAACGTAGAGCAAAGGAGAAGCACAGAAATAGTGTGGAGACATCCATCTACCGATGTGTCCTTCCCACCTACTCTCACCCTGCTAGTACATTCACCTTTCACGCTGCTGCCACCCTGCACCCACTACCCCAACCCACCATTCCTGTTTACCCCCACTCCCACGCGCCCCTACCATGTCTTCTTGGCCTGGCGGGGTAGAATGGAGGATGATGCCTGCTCTCCTCTGCGAGGGCTACGCAATGAGTCCCCCAGCCTTTATTCCATCTCAGCTGCATCACTCTATCAATGCCTTCCGGTCATGGACTACTCACAGCAGGCCGTACAGGAGGGGTCCGAGGTCTCGGCATCTTGTTAGGAAAGACAGACTCCTGCTCTTAACCCCACCGCCCCCACCTAGCTCCAGATTACTGCAGCATGGAATGGGACATTTTGTGGCTTAAAAATGACATTTTGAAGCAAAATATTTGATTTTGTGCAGCATTTTTCCAGAACATTTTAGGGTGGGAGGGAGAACTTGCATGAAGGAGACAGAGACATGGGTTAGTACCAATAGCAATTAGAATTGTAGAAAATATCTGCAGGGTGACAAACACTCATGAAAACATCTGCTATTTTGTATGGTGAATTTCAAGAATCACTGCTCTTAAATGCATGGACCAACACTTGTCTATTAAACTATGAATTAAACTGTTTTGGAATAGTGTCCACTGCAGAATGAAATCACTTCTCAGAGCAGGTGCGCTACAGTGATATTACACCTTTTGCCCAGAATCACACTTTGGTTAAATTATGTGAAGCTGGAATTTGAGCTTAATCTGAAATGTAGGTACTTGACCACATATCGCCCCAGCTCAAGTTGGTACAAATGTGTTCATGTTTGGATTTAAAGACCCAAAATAATACTCTGTTTTATACAGATGACGTAAGTGCACAAGTCACATGATAAACCAACAAAACAAGGTATACATCATTGTAAAAACATGTTTCTCAAAAAGGGCATGGGAGTTATTTTATTTTGAGAGGACCGCTTCAGTTTGCACTTTTGTGCAAAAGGTCCTCTCTGTCCAACTGCAATCGTTTCCACCACCAAGTGGAAAAGTAAAGAGCAACACACTCTTGAAATCGCCTTAACGCTTCACTTTTCCTCTGTGTGCCTGAAAAAGTGCAAATAGCTTCCGTAATTAACAATTGCGGGAGTCATCTACAATGGATTCCTATGGAATGTGCATTTACCAGGAGTAAAAGTCAGGTGGATTCCAGAGGAATCTGCTGGTTTTCCACCAGCATAAAAATACATGATGATGTAAAAACATGTGGATTTGGCAGCTGGAACAGCAAGCAACATGTTAAATTTGCTCTGTTCTCCCACTTCACCCACCAAATCATCTAAACTCCTGTGGGGCATAAAACCTGGAAAATGACGTCCAGTGATTGTAGCTTTATTTTCCCCCACCCTGAACAGGGGTCACATGGAGCTGCATATTCCAGCCTGCAAATTAAAGAGAACCTAAAAAAAATCTCCAAGAGGCACAGAGTGATATTAAATGCATGACATGGTCATGGTTTTTCACAGCTTGTTCTGTACCCCCAACATTTCTAATCTTCCAATGATCACACTTAAATAGCTTATTACAACCGTATACACTTCTAAGAAGAAAACAGGTGCTACAACCAATAGCCAGTGGCAGTTGGCTGTTCCCATCACCAATCACTTAACTTGTTAACGGTCTATTATTGACACCCGTAAAAAGATAACAGATGGCAAAGTGAATCCATGGCTGTTTGCCTTGAAGGTGAAAGCGGCAGATCGGGGATCCTCTGAAGGAAAGTGCCGCCGGGTCTGAAGGGTTAATTCCGGCTAAGCGTGAGAGCAGCGTTTAAGTTTAAACATTCATTAACAGGCGGCAGTAACAAAAGTACAGTGGTAGAGAACATAAACCTGCCCCACCCATATCGATATACCCATTCCCTCCACCCACGCAGCCGTGAACTTTACTGCTCTGCTATCTGCTATTGCAACTGGGCACCTGGTTACTCTCTGAATTCGGGCCCAGGTCCGTGCCCACCCAGCTGCATACCTGCACTGCCTCCTGGAAATCCTTGCACTTGGGTCTGTATCTGCAACCCTACAGCCCCCTCAACTGCACTTATTAGACACCCATTGTCTGCGCTTAACCCTTGCACTTGCCTCCTGCTGGCCGCACTACTTGTTGTTTTGAGCCCTTGTTCGGCACTTTCCACTCCTCCCCTGCCCCCTGCACCCCCCCCTTCCCTCTCCCCTACACTTGCGCAATCTCAATGGCACTGGGCCTAGTAAGATCGTTGTCATGTCCTCCCTTGTACCCCTCCCTTGCCTTGTCACGCCTTGAAACACTTGTGTGATAGGTGTGCTATAAATAAAATATATTATATACCTTTCGGATGAGCATCTCTTTGTGAAACTAGCTAGCCTCTGAATTGGGATGCAGGTAATGGGCCAAAGGAAGGCGTGATACTTAGCCACGTGGCCTCAAAGTAAGGGTGGGCGGAAGTACAATGGATTAATGCACCGGTTGTTGTGCATTTGTGTGTGCAACCTGCAGGAAACGCATCTGTTTTCTGCTGACATACTGAGAGGGTTACTATGCTGGGACATGTAATCACCTGGGTTCCCAGCAGAAGTAAACTTTCAACACCGACCCCCCAACCACATGCTTCTGTTTTTTCCGGACAGTTGCGAGGAGAGAGACTGCAAATATGAGGGTTATGAGGCCAGAGTGGGCAATGCAGAGATAGAACTGATAGGGATACTGGGTGATCACTCCTGGCCCCACTTGCAACCCACTTTTTAAAAACGGCTCCCCACAAATGTTAAGGCTGGCTGCACCCCTGAGTGAAGCGGACAATGAACACAAGTGGGGTACAAGCCTCGGCGCGGAACAGGTGTTCGGCTCTTTTTGAAGAACTCAACACAATTAGCAGGTTCGCATTGTTTGTGCTCCTGCAAGTAACTAACATGGGGGCTAGGAAGGCTTTCAACCCATGGATCTGGTGACCTGAAACAATGTCTAAGGAGGCAGAAGGAATAGGCAAGCAGTGATCAGGCTGGCCAGGAAAGCCGGTCAAGAGTAACTGCACCAGGAGTTGGATTCACATACCCTTCCTAGTTGGATGTAACCATTTGGTGGCCTCTCAAGATGTTGGTAGGGAGAGGCAGTGCATTAGAGGTGTGTGGGCAACAGTCCCAGTGATAAGGGGCCCTCTTTGGGCATCTTCCCAGCAGGACCGGCACCTACCCTTGTGGGTACATCATCATGCTGACTCCAAAAAAAGACATTTCAAAACCATCTCTGGAAGTGCTCTCATCACCTTTTCCCTTCCAAAAGACTTGGGCTCTCTCCTTTCTCATCTTCTTCCACTTTAATACTTCTTGGTAATTTTAATCTCCATCTCGATACTACTCATGCATCGTAACCTTCACTGCCTCTTCTAAATTTGTTCCATCTTGATCAGCTTTCTACTCCTAACCCTCACATTTCTGGCTCCTTACGTGACTTAATTTTTACTTCTTCTTGCTGTATGTGTCTGTGGTTGTTCATGCCACTTATCTATCTGATCACTATTTACTCTCATTGCATCCTCTTCTACTAGATTATCGTTCTTATCCTTTGCATTCTATCTCTCTTTCACATTGCGAGCTCCATTTAAATATGACTACTTTCTCCTCTTCTAATCTCCTCCCCCTCACTCAGTTTTCATCTATGTCCGCAGATTCTGCTTCTACTCATCTTGACTCAGCCTTCATTCTACATTAGATCAAGTTCATCCTTCTCGTTCATTGTTTCTGTCTAAACAACCTTCCCAACTTTGGTTCACTGCTGCACTTTGTTCAGCCTTGCGTAGGGCTGAACGTCGTTTAACAAAGTCATGTGCTCTTGCGGATCTATCTACTCTACCTTCTCTGCATTCTTCTTATGAGTCTTCTCTGTTAGCTGCAAAAAAACAATATTTTTCTTCTCTTACTCTTTCTCTCTCCCCTCATCCTCGATGTCTTTTCCAGTTACTGAGTTCTAGTCTTTCTCCTCGTCCTCCAGATTCTTCTCTTTCCTCTTCCATCTATGCTACAGATTTTGCTGATTTTTTCACTTTTATTGTCACTTCTATTCATTCTTTTCTTCTTCTCCCCCTTCTTGTTCTCCTTTCTTGTCCTCTTACTTCTCCCACACTTTCTTCCCTTTCTTATTCTGATACCTCTTGATTTTTGATTAGGGCATCAGCTTCTCCTTTGGATCCTATTCCCTCTGCCTTAATTCCATCTATTTGCCATTCCTTGGTGACATATCTTACTTCTTTAAATAACTGTTCACTTGAATCTGCTTCCTTTCCATCTTCTTTTAAACATGCTGTTGTTATTCCTATTCTTAAGAACCCTTTGCTGGATGTGGCTCTTCCTTGAAATTTCCATCCTGTTTCTTTGCTTCCTTATTTATCTAAACGTATAGAACTAGTAGTTTATTCTCAAATCCCATCCTTCATCTTCACTTCAATCGGGTTTCCATCCTGCCCACTCCACTGAATCTGCTTTATTACAGGTGTCTAATTCTCTTCTTTCTGCTGGGCATATCAAGCAATCTTCTCTTATTACTCTTCTGGATCTTTCTGCTGCTTTCGCCACTGTGGATCCTACTATTCTTCTCACTTCTCTCTCAACTCGTTGGTTCAAATGGATCGGTTCTTAGTTGGTTTAAGTCTCATCTTTCTGGTCGCACTTAATTCTTTTTATCGGGCTGTTACGTTTTCTCTGTCTTAACTACTCTTCTATGGTGTTCCCCAAGGTTCTGTACTTGGTTCACTTCTGTACGCTTTGTATACTATTCCTTTGACCAACCTTATTTCTTCTTTTAATCTTCCTTGTCATTTCTATGCGGATGACTCACGAATGTTCTTTTCCTTTTCTTCGTTTTCTTCTTCACTTCATAACACTGTGTCATCTTGTCTACTTGCTGTCAACTCTTGAATGGCTTCCCGATGTTTACATCTCAATTCCTCTAAGATGAAGGTTCTTTTCTTGCCTCGTTCTTTTCCCTCTCCTGCTTCTTCTGCACCTGGTCTTTTTTTGCCACCTTCTCTTCTTCCTTTCTCTCTCTCGGCTCGAAATCTTGGTGTCATCTTTGACCACCCCTCTTTCCTTTTCTTTACACATCTCCAACGCTGCTTGTTCTTCTCATTTTCTTCTCTATAATCTCTAGCATGCTCGTCCTTTTCTTTTGCTTCAGGCTACTAAACGTTTGATTTATTCACTTGTCTTCTCACGATCAAATTATTCCTCAGTTCTCGTTCTAGGTCTTCCCAAATCTCACCTTACACCCTTTACGTTCTATTTTTAATTTTACAATGTGTCTTCTTTTTCGACGACCTTTTCGTTGCTGTTACTCCTTCTCTTCATGCGGCCTCTCTGCTCTCTTTGATCTCTACCTCACTTCATTTTCAGTGTTTGGTCAAGGCTCTTCATAGCCTTGCTCCTTCTCGTCTTTGTTCCCTTATTTCTTTGTATTCTCCCTCTCGTTCCCAAGCTCTTTTTCTTCTCTCTGTTCCGAAACCACCTTGTGCCACATCTAGATTTCGTTCTTTTTCACTTCCTGCACATAAGCATTGGAGTGCTCTTCACCATCTATACAGGCTTCGTCTACTTATCATATGTTTCGTTCTCAATTAAAAGATCATCTTCTTCCTCTTTCCTCCACTTAGTCTTGTTTGCAAATTGTTGTCCTCATTTTCAGATTTAATGTACTGTTGTAATTGACTTTGTACAGCGCTTTGGCAGAAGCACATAGTAAATTAAATAAAATACCAAATCTTTTCTTGCGCACTGACAATCTACAAAGTCCCACCAGCTGCAACTAGCAGACACAGCTCTTCCACAAAACAACCAATCGGAGCATTTATTCTGAGTAGCTGTGCCAGTCTCCTCCCACACTGGAAGATTGCCAGCAGCCCAACATTCACTATACAATCATCAGACAGCTCATTATTCAGATGTGCTGAGAAGCAAGAAGAGGAGCACAGACCATTGTGCAAAACCAAATGGCCAACAATAAAGTGTCAGAAATCCAGCCATCAAGCACCCAATTCACAAGAAAATTCCACAGGGGTTTCCTGTCGCACATAAATCACATAAGCACCCGGGGTAGACGTGCCAACCAATTAGGTGGATAGGAGCACAATTGGAATCCATGAGTAACCACCCACGGTCAATCCTGGTAACCTTATCCTTTCCCCAGATCTGCAATGTTTTCCTCTGCCTTCACTCCCCGTGCCTATCCACCTTGTGACTGGAACACTCATAACTCCCGGTTTCCTTCACATATACCCCTATTTTCATCACCCGCCACCCCTCTAAGACCCACCCTCGCCTTATCCGAACATCCTCGCCAACCGCCATCTTCCCCTGAAATGGCTGTCATAGAAAGAGACTCTCTGTAGTGGCCATCTTGGGTTGTAGTTTTTTTTTATCCGAGATTACTGTAAGCACCTGCCGATTTACTTTAAAAACAAGTATTAGCACATTGGAAGGGGCACTAGGAAGCTAATAGAGATATGTCCCTTGATGGGGGCTGAAAGTAACCAGTAACGGCTCTAAGCCTTGACCGATTCCCTCGATTTACTCAGATCCCTCTTAGACCTGGGCTATCGGGCCATTACTCCATGTGTCACCGCTGGTGGGACTAGCTTCCCAGTCAAAGCCTCGCAAACATGGTATACTCTCCCTTTAGACCTTAGACATCCCCTACCCTACGCCAGAATCAGAACTAACGGCCTCAAATGGCTTTGTTCCAATGACATATAACCACTGCTCCCACTCCATGCCTCTCTAACAGCAAACATCTCTACTGCTTCACTTACTATACTCACACTGTATGCACCTATATCCACAAATGCCTGTACTGTCTCATTTACTGTATCACAATCTGTTTTTCACATGTAGGCACTAGCCTGTGACTGCGACAGGCAATGTAACTAAGCTTTGAGAATTCTTGTACTGCTGCGCCCAGCTGCCCAAGGGCTTGGTGCGCATTATCAACTAAACAAACAAACAAACCAAACAAACCCCACCATGGTACTCCTCCCTATAATGATGATACACAGACCCATTAAGTAGGGAGAGCTGGAGGGCCTTACAGAAGGAGAAAAGAGCAAGAGGAGGAGAGAAAATAGTGGCCCCAACGCAAAGTTTAAGAGAAATGTGTGGGAAGGTGGAGGAAGATTTCACGATACATTTGTGATTAGGAAAGGGGTTGGGGTGGTGGGTGGGGACAAAGATTGGTGAAAGGGAACTGAGAGAGCACAGTTTAGCAACACAGTACAGCTCACAGCAGGTTCACAGTGGTTCCTGTTTTCTGTGCAAGTTTCCCTTATTACGCAGTGTCTAGAACAGCAAGACTATGAACTTCCATTTATATATGAAGCTGAATCATGGTTTGAACAAAACCAGTGTTCTTGTTTCCCCAAAAACAGGAGTTGAAAAGAAACTGACGTCCTGAAATTCCACCACTCCCTCTCCCCCCTCGACATCTGCCTGCAGCCATCCCACACAAAAGCACCACCATCCCTCCTCCACCACTACGGATGAGACACTTCATCTGCCAGCCGCCAGACACCAAACCACTAAATTACTATTTGCCGTAAGAAATCCAGCAGAGCTTAGGGCCCGTCGCGCTGTGTCCAGGGATAGACATACAACGCAAGTGTCTGTATCGGGCCGAGCCAGAAATGTGCCCGGCCACACACATGTGCACGCGCAGTACGTGTTGATCAGTAGACACATTGCTTCTTGGTTTGGTTGTTGCAGCGACGATCGCTCATCTTCAGGGCAGCCATTCGCTGCTGCTCTGAGGATTAGCCGCCTGTACTGCTCTGGCCGCCCTTACAGTGTGTGGTGATGTGGTGCTGCCCAGCTGGCCAATCTGAAGAAGACCCCAGGGAGCCTGGATGTTCAGTGCACTGGTTTCCGTGCCTTCTTGTCTGATCCTCCTGTACTGGTTTTTGAGATCTGGCAATTCAGGATTTCCAGATTTGCCTGCTGGACCATCTCTGCTTATGCTCATCTATTTGCATGTGCGTTCCATTGGACACACATCCACCTATAGATGGCAACTTTTCAAGGGTCACTTGTCCTGCACTCCCAAAATGTGCATAATCTACATAGCTCCACCCACCTCATCAAAAGGACAAAATGTGCTGTGAACCCACCACATTGAGGACAAATACATTAGGATTCGAATCAAGCGCAGTTTACTTGGATTTACCTTTTTGTGATAGGGTTTAATGGTGTAGAGGAGTGTATTTGCCACAATAAAGGTGACAGTTTGCGATTCGTCTGACAGTCAAGCACTTAATCTTATTTGCATCACTCAGCGGAAGTGTGCACCGCATTGTACTTTTGAGTTAACCTTTAATAAGCAGTCACAAGTGATGGGATTGCACTGGGATCCTGGGCAAAACTGTTCTGAGAATGTGCGTTCACCATCAGTGTGACTTAATTCACAAATGTAAGCATCCGTAATTAATATATGCAGTGATGGAGCAAACACAATTAGCTGAACTTACAATGAACCATTTGTGAACACTTGTATATCTGTCTCCCCAAAGCCTTGTTTATTTTTTTTAAACGAGCATTATTATCATTCCAGCCCCACCAATAACATTTGTGCCTGACTCCAATGCACTTTAAATCGCCTTTTGGGGGGAGAGGCAGCAAAGCCTGTACTTTTCTGTATTCTGGGCTGGGAAATCTGCCAACTTTCCAAGGTCACAGGAAGGTCAAAGCTCTGACTTTGGCAGATGCAGACATCAGTGAAACCATTGTACCAGCTAAGGGGATCTTGTGTCCCGTGTCCCAGGCCGCATAAAATGCGGGACGATAGAGGGTCTGGGAGTTTAGGCGCGGGGTGGGGGAAAACGGTGCGAAAGCGTAGGGAGGGGTGTCCGAAACGGTGCCACAAGAAACAAAATCCCTGGAAGGGCACGAAGCAGCACCTGGGAAGGTGCGAAATATAACAGCAAGGGGCCACGGGGGTAACCCGACCGCCCCCAAGAAGGAACAAAGGGCCGGGGCTGTATAAGTAAGCCAGGAAAAGGCGAGGCGGCACAAACCAGGTAAGAGCTCACCTCTCTCGGGTAGGCTCTTAGTGCCTGGATAAGGGGAAGGAAAAACGTTTGCTCATGCGGGCTCACGCATTTCCACCTCCTCTTAATTCGACCTAAACGCAGTGGCTACGAGTTCGCCCAGTTGTGCCGGAGCAGGAGCGACCCAGAAGTACCAGCTGTGAGCGAACAAAGCACCTTCGCCGTGGACAAACGAGACGGGCGAGGAAGATTGGGAGTAGAAAACCAGAAAAACAGAGGACGCACGGTGCGGAGGAGCCGGAAAGCGTGGATGACAGAATTCAGACGAGAAGGATGCGGAAGGAAGAGCAAAAAGGGTTCAAGAATTCTCAGAATGGGCGAGAAAGGCAGAGAAAGAATATGGGGCACAATGGGTGCTGGAGATAATGCAGAAAGAAGAAAGGGCGAAGGCAACGTCACCTTTGCTGTTCATAGAACCCAGCAGCAGCGAAGGAGAAGACGAGGTACCGCAAGGACAGAAGAGGGGGAGAGCGGAGTCGAAGAGATCGGAGGAACAGACGGAGGCACCGACCAAGAGAAAGAAAAAAGATAAAAACAAAAAGGTACTGTGAATAATAATGTGGGGAATAAAATCGTAAAAATGTTTAAAAATTGCGTCACGGTTTCGGGTAAATCGCCCAGAAACAATGGCAAAAAGAGCAGACGGGAGAAGGGACCCAGGGAGGAGCGGCAGGGGAGTTCGTCAACTGAAGCAAGTAGTGATGACGAAGAAAGGGACCATCTAAGGGCTTGGGTAAAATGGAGAGGAGTGGTGAGCAGGGAGAAGCAGAGAGGGGCAGGGGTAGAACCCAGGGAAACCCCGGTCCCGGCGCTGCAAGGGGCATCAGTAGTCCCGGTGCCACAAGGGGTACCAATAGTCCCGGCACCACAAGGTGCACCGGTAGGGCCAAACGCAGTGGGAGCACTGCAAGGACCCAACCCACAACCGGGGGTGCCAACCAGGGGCAACAGTGTCAGGGGACCCACCACCGGGGGCAGCACCGACGGTGGCAGCGGCAGAAAACGGGGGGCCACTCATGACGAAATAATGCAGGCCAACCATGGGTAAAGATGCACAGGGCAGGTCAATGAAAGCAATGGATTGGTACATGATTGACAAAGTAAAGGAAAAAATATGGAGGAAGGAATTGATTGATATTTTCACATTGTTAGATTGTCAAAAGATGAATGTGGCCCTAGAGGACATGAAGGAGGATGAGAAAAGCTTACTAAAAAAGGGGCCAGTGGTAAGGAATTTTGACAATTGGATGGCGGCCTTCACCATAATGTCTACAATTATATTACAAAAAATCCTGGAAGACGGGGTAGCATTAGTGGCGTATCAGCAGAGGGTGCTGAATGTACATGCAGTGTTTGGGGGGTGACGCATGGCTGGAGTATGATCACGAGTTCAGAAAGGAGATGGACTGCTTTCCGGACATGGGTTAGGATGAAGAAAATTTTAATCTCTACATATTTAATGTGCTGAAGGAGAAATGGGATTCCAAGGAGCGAAGCACAGGGGGGCAGCAGAGAAGGCAGTATTGGCAGAATCATTACAAAGCGGATTATAGATACAATAACAGAAGGTACGAATCCAGCTATGACAGAAATAGAGACCAGAGTTTTCGGAGCAGAAATTATGGGTCACAGAGAGGGTGACAGAGCAGCCTGCCCCCGACAACGCAAGGAGGGGAGGGGGGGAAGCGGGAGCACGGGAGCAACACGAGCAGAACCAGGACAATGTCTTAGTTTTGAAAAGGGGGTACCCTGTAGCTGGGGATGGAAGTGCAAGTTCAGCCACAAGTGCGAGAGATGTAAGGGTGACCACAGCAGCTCCAAGTGCACAGGGGCCGCAGCTCCAAGCGGCAGAAGAGAGGAGACGTAGAAATAAGAACTGGGGTGGGAAGGGGGCCACGCCAGTAAAAACTGAGAGGATGGAAAGGTGGCTCCAGAAATACCCAGACCAGGAAACGGCAGATCAGATCAGACAAGGCTTTAGAGAAGGTTTAAAGATCCCATTTACTGCTTATCGGGCATGGAGCGCAAGACATTCCTAGGAACCTAAAGTCGGCAACCGAGAACAGAGATATAGTGATCAGTAAGATCCGGAAAGAGGTAGAACTGGGGAGGCTGGAGGGCCCCTTTACGGCCTTACCATTCGAAGAATTTATATGCTCTCCACTGGGGCTGGTGCTGAAAAAAGATGAAGGGGAAAACAGGCTGATATACCCCCTATCCTACCTCTCGGGGGCCTCGGTGAACAACGGCATCGCCCAGAGCGATGCGACAGTATCATATTCAGACTTAGAGGAAGCAGTAGAACTGGTCAGGAAAGCGGGAAGAGGGGCATGGATGGCGAAAGCAGACATCAAACCTGCATTCCGCCTGTTGCCAGTCAACAGCAGATCTCAAAGATGGTTATGTATGCATTGGGAGGGGGAATACTTCATCGACAAATGTCTCCTGATGGGGTGCGCCATCTCATGCGCATATTTTGAGAGGGTAAGTTCATTTTTGCAATGGGCGGTAACAGAAGAGATCACGGAGTCCATGATGGTACATTACCTGGATGATTTTCTATTCGTTAGGCCCAAAGGTTCAGAGCTATGCAGGGCAACCCTGGATAAATTTGTGGAAATAACAAGCGAGTGGGGTTTTCCACTGGTGGAGGAGAAAACGATGGGCCCAACGCAGATTATCCAATTCCTAGGAATAGAAATTGACTCAAACAAAGGAAGGTGCCAGATCCCGGATGACAAGGTTACAGATCTGCTGAAGACAATAAAGGAACTACAAAGAAGAAACAAAGTGACGGTGAGAGAATTGCAACGCTGGCAGGAAAGCTGAACTTCGCAGGAAGAGTCATACCAGAGGGGAGGGTGTTCCAGAGAAGTATTGAGCTGAAAACGAGAGGTGCTACAAAGGGGCACCACAGAGTCAGGCTAGGGGGAGGAATCAAGAGAGATCTGGAAGTGTGGGCAGAATTTCTGAAACACTTCAATGGGTCACTGATATGGCGCTCACCGGTAAACGAGGAAGGTAAAAGGGTGTTGTTCACCGATGCAGCAGGTGGCCTTGGTTTTGGCGCCATACTGGAGAAACAATGGTGTGCAGGCAAGTGGCAAAAAACATGGCAGGTGGCGGAATGGACGAAAAACATAACGCTGCTGGAGCTCTTCCCGATATGGGTCGCGTTATGCGCATGGGGGGAAGAGCTAGGAAACAAGGAGTTGGCAGTATGGTCAGATAAGATGGCGGTGGTGCACGTGTTAAATAAAGGAAGTGCATCATGCATAATAATGTTGGAATTAATGAGGGCAATCACGCTGGAAAGCCTAAAAATGAATACATGCATAAAGGCGAGGCATATCGCTGGGGAAGCAAATGTGGTGGCTGATGCAATCTCTCGCTTTCAGTGGGAAAAATTCAGGGAGCTGAGACCGGACGGCGACAAGGAAAGAACGCCCACGCCGCGGAAGGGATAGGTCCCGTTGGAGGCACTTGAAAGGAAAGCACGGTTGGCCACAAGGTCGACTCAAGAGAAGTGGGAGAAGAACGGAGAAAGAAAAGGGTCATTGACAAGCTGACCAGGAACGCCCTAACGTACAAAACGGGTAAGCAGTACGAAAAGCATGTAAAAGATGTGTTGGTGGAAACAGGTGTAAAAGAGGTGGAAAACATTTCAACTGAAAAAATGTGTGAATTTCTCAAAGGGGCATTTGCCAAAGGGCAAAAGAAAAGCTGG
Source organism: Ambystoma mexicanum (assembly GCF_040938575.1). Classification (NCBI taxonomy): domain Eukaryota; kingdom Metazoa; phylum Chordata; class Amphibia; order Caudata; family Ambystomatidae; genus Ambystoma; species Ambystoma mexicanum. Next base: position 1,221,310,007 of record NC_090934.1, on the reverse strand, counting down.
GCAGCAGCGCACCTAGCGGTGGTGGCATATACCACAAAAGTGGCGGGCATACCGGACCCAACCGACAGCGCTAAAATAAAATACGCTATGAGAGGATTGGCGAAATTAGAGGGGAAGAAACCAGATAGCAGAAGGCCTTAAATTTTGGGAAGTTGATAATTCTGTTAAAAGTACTACGAGACACATGCAGCAGCACGTATGAAACCGCGCTGTTCAGGCAGCATTTGCGCTAGCATACTATGGGGCTTTCAGGGTAGTGGAACTGGTGGCCAGTAATACAGTGGCAGGAGACGGCCTGGCAAGGAAAGACAGTATGGGAAACAAGGGGATGTCCATAATGCTAAAGAAATCTAAAACAGACCAAACGCGGAAGGGCAGAGCAATAGACCTCAATTGCATCAGAGAGAAGGACCACTGTCCCAGATGCATCACCCAAGAATTCCTATATCTTCGACCAGAGGTCGACCGCCAGCTATTAATACATAGGGACGGCAGCGCACTCAGCAGGTACCAGTTTCAGGCAGTATTGAAACAGGCGGTGGCAAAAGCAGGATGGGATCCAGCCGAATTTGGAACACACTCTTTCAGGATAGGAGCAGCAACCTCTGCATGGGCGGGGTGCCTGGGAGCAAAGGGGGTGAGAAGAATTGGGAGATGGAAGTCGCAATGTTTTAAAAAATACATAAGGGAGGAACTGATATAACACTTATCTTCCCCCTTTGCATAGAGGCCGGACCCTACAAATCGGCTTGTATAGTGGGGCACTCTTTCGTGACCCGGGCAGGCAGGTGGCTGGAAGAAGAGAAGCCAGGACTACATTTCAGAAACACAATTACATCCTGGTGGGGCCTCCTGGGGATGCACTGGGAGGACATTCACGACAGGCTGTCGGACCCGATAGGTTTCAGGGACCCCCCCCCTCCACCGAGTACCTAGTTATACATCTCGGAGGGAACGACCTGGTGAGCACAAATAAGGATAAATTACAAAGGAACATTTGCGAGTCGCTGCATAGCATAGCCCGCAGCTGGTGGAAAACCTAGATTTTTATGTCAGAAATAATACCAAGAAGGGTCTGGTATGGGGCACAGAAGAGGCACGCAATCGAAATAGCCAGAAAGAAACTAAATAAATCAGTAGAAAAGTACTGCAAGAGCACAGGGCTGCACTTCATAAAACATGGTCTACACCGGAACAATCCGGACATGTTTCACCAGGATGGGGTACACCTATCAAGGAAAGGGATGGGGGGTTTTTCTGACAACATTTTTAGGGCACTCCAAGAACGGGGTTGTAGGTAGGGTGCTTTTGGGGAGCAGGCAGAAGTTGGAACGCTGAGTACGCTTTCGGTACTCGGTCCAAAGCATGTTGTAGGCGGCATGTGCCCAGGAACGAAGGCCCAGGGATAACAAGGACTCAGGAGGAGCCTTGGGCAACTTCGGGACTGGACAAAAGATGCCCAAAAGCATATGGCATTGTATTGTTTTTTTGTTGTGTTGTATTTTCTGTAAGACAAATAAAATGCCTACGGCCTACAACTTTTCCATACACATAATTTGTCTGTGATTTATTATTTAGGTAGGGATCTGGTAAGAGGAGCGAAGCGAGCCCACACTACTCAGTCTATTGCATCTAAAACAATCATCACTGTAGAAACGTAGTTACTTTGTTTCTCAGCCTGCCCTGATCGCAGTTTCCCAGACACCTTTGCGGCGCAAGGATCAGTTGGCAGCTCTGCCCACCCACAGACACTTCTCCATTCAGTGCAGAAAATCTATGGAGAACAAAAAAAGCAGAACTGAACACCAGACAGGGTGCAATGAACGGACACACCGAGGGCAGTTGCGTTTTACTATGCGCCAAAGATTGGGGCGGGGTTTTAAACAGAAACATGCATTTTAACTACTTTAAGAAAGCTGGTTCTCTAGGCAAATCAGAAAGTCTTGTAATGCCTCAAGGAAACCTCCTGGACATAGGGAGCCAGGAGGCATCCTGACACAGAGTACCCTTCTGGAAGGAGTTGACTAAGCCCCATTTTAATGTCTGACCAGTGCACCCTCCTGTGGAGTGACCCATTGTAAAAAGAGTTTGACTACATGCCAGCAAGGTGAAGGCACCTGCTCACCTTTTCCAGTATCATAAAACAAAATGATAACCAAAGAAATTTGACAGACGTAAAGACTCAGAGGCGTTGCTAGTGGGGGGCTGAGGGTACTATAGCCCCAGGTCTTTTGATTGTAGCCCTGGATAGATGCTCAGGCGCTACAGCCAAACGGTTAGCTAGTCCCCGAGTCCCGACAGTCCCAATATTAGAGTAGCCCCAGATCTTTTTAAGACCTAGCAAAACAAGTCTTGAATTTACCTTAAAAACTAGCGTTGTTCCAGGCAATGTTCCATGCCATCGTTTTTAATGTCTTGCGTGTGCCACTGCAGAAAGGCAACATCCATATACAAATCAGTCGTGGTACTGCCACCAGTTCGAGCAGCCCCATTTAAAAAAAAAAAAAAAAAAAAAACACGTTCCCTCCCACCTGTTAACGCATTACAGAACCGGTTATGGTCCCACGACACATGCAGCGAAAGCTGTTGAAAGTCATAGCAGCAACATGGTTAGACACTGTAGGGTTACTTTGCCACAAAAACTTTGTCTACCCTTACTTACTCTATATTCACTTTGCCAAACATTTACTTCTTCATGCCTTTACTTCATCATGCCTTTACTTCATCGCGCCTTTACTTCATCGCGCCTTTACTTCATCGCGCCTTTACGTCATCTGCATCTTCACATTGTGGAGGCAGCAATGTATGTGGTTGAGGATAGCTCAAGGTTAGGGTTGGGGTCAAGGGGTGGCAGGAGGAATAATATGGGGTAGAAAAGAAGGGGGCAATAGGGGGCTCCCCCTGTAATGACAAAGTGAATGCTAGGAGAAGTGAAAGACAGGAGAAGTAAAGGTATGGGGAAGTAAAAGTGACAGAGTCAATGCATGGCAAAGTGGATGGAATCCATGTTCAGAACATTAGACCCTCCAGTCATGACCCAGAAGGCAAGTGCAGCCATTCCATTCATGCAAACACCTCGTTAAGTGATTAAAGCGCACTCCACTTGCAGACAAGAACAGTGGCTGAAGTGGGCGGTCGGGAGCAGTGCTCCTCTACTTTTTTTATTAAGTTTTACTGTTCCTATACTTTTGTTTTAAAAAGAAACTGCTCCTGAATGGTTCCGTTTCAAAATAAAAGTGTAGGAAGCAGTTGAAACTTGCCCTTCAGTGTGCTGCACTGAACATTCCCTTAAACAGCAGGTGCAGGTGTTTGGGGGTTTGTATTGTGTGTGTGAGGGGGGGGGGGTGGCGATGGGGTTCGTGGGGAGCAGAGGCAGGCAAGCAGGGAAGATAGTTGCACTACTTCTTTTCGTACACTTCGACCACTGGACAAGAACTCACCCAGAGGCGTCGCTAGGGGGGGCCTGAGGGGGATATAGCCCTGGGTCTTTTGGTTGTAGCCCCGGATAGAAGCTCAGGGGCTACAACCAAAGGGTTAGCTAGCCCCCAGTCCCGCCAGTCCCGACATTAGCTTAGCCCCAGATCTTTTCCAGACCTAGCAACACCCCTGCCAGCGCTTGCTTCGGAGAAGGCTCGCCATGGCGCACGCAGAGCAGACGCAACCTCCTACGCCCCAATGACAAAGAGAGCCCCAGAGCTCAGAAACACCCCTCTCCCAGCTCTGATAGTGCCCGCTGCAGTGGCAGGGGTGGGCGGTGGCATTGGCATGGGAGGGGTGGACACGGAGCACTCGCTGAAAGAACTTGATTCTTTCCAGTGAAGTCGATGCCCGCGAGAATCGGCTCGGCTCCTGGATTCCTGTCTGCTGGGGGCAGGCAAGGTCAGGCGGCTGCCCACAGCCGTTTCATGCAGATAAAAGGCATGTTTCTATGCATTCTACTGTCGGACGTCGATTGCCAAGACAGTTGGTTAATGGGAAGAGCGCATAAGTGCAGGGTTGAAACGAGCCGAGAGCGCATAATCCACTTGGAAATCCCGCATTGCGGGAAGCTTGCTGTGGTATTCTGCCAGGTAGGCCGCAGACTGCCCCTCCCGCCTCCGGCCTTGCTGATGTGCAAGCCAGCTTTTCTTCCCAGACGTTTGCCAGGTGCAGAGCAGGACTGTGCTAGTCTAGTGGGCCTCTACAAGCAGGTGGGGGGAACACGGTGCAGCCCCCGGCTTGCCCAGCGTGTCCTGGGAGAAAGACTCCCTGTACAGTGAGACCAAGGACCCCGATCTATGAAGGTTTACCGAACTTTGGGGTTTTTGCCGAATAACATTCGCCAAGTCTTTTTGCTGAATTTACCATTTTTAATACTGCTAAAGTGGGGGAGACCCCAACACTTTCCCCTCCACCCCAAACCCCCCTTCTACATGCCCTACCCAAACTCACCCTCTATAATTTTGCAGCAAAAAAAAGTGATAAAAAAGCGGCCCTTTTTTTTTATAGGTGAAAAGTTAATTCGGTAAAGGTAGGTTATTCCACCTCCACATAGGGTACAGAAAAGGCTGAGTGACCCCCCAATGCCACGTGACGTTGCCACTGACTCTTAACAGCTTTGGTTGGTCCCTTAGAGGTCACCATCGTAGCTGACGGGTTGTCCGATTGTGGCCAAACAGTCCTTCCAACAGTGGCCTCATTTCATCAGATTATAGTGCACCCAGAAACCACCCTAGTGACATCACAGGAAGTCATTGCAGCATGTCAATAAATAGTGTTCATAACAGCCCCAGAGGCCGGCGGAAACTGAGGGGGAATGGCGATTCTATCCACCCTGCTGCAAATCCTGTGCCGAGTGGGAGTAGCTGAAGCGCTCATGAAGAGAGGTGTAGCCAGGATTGTCTGACAAGCGAGGCCTGAAGCTAATGTAGTTGTGCCCACAGCAGTGACATTAACATCTGTAAAGGCCCACACAGCGCTGATCTCTGTCGTGAGATAGAATAATGATCCATCAGCCAATCAGTATTGGATCCGACCGCTTCTGCTGTGCCCCGGTTAGCTCCATTTAAAGGCAGACACAATACTAGTAATACTTGCCAAGTAATGCTACCTAACAAGCGTGTGAGGGCAACCGTATTTATTTTAGCTTATTTACAGTGAAGGCCTCAGCAGGTGTTCCCTGGTCCCATTGGGCAGGTTCTGGTAGAAGTAATGAACATTCTGCAGGACACTATCATGAAATAATTGACCATTGCCTGCAGTAGAGGTGCTTGACTTGGAGACTGCATGTTGGACAGCAATCCATTAACACATGATAGTACCCTGGGTGTTCGTTAAGTCCATATTATAGACAAAATAAGGAAATAAAGCAGTCTAGGTCATCCGTCACTCAACTCGCTCTCTGGGTCCCATTACTCGTTGCCACCTCACAGTGCCGCCTTCTGTCGCACCCTCATCACTCCCTCAATTCCAAGCCATTCTGGAGGTGCAATGGTCTCAGCCCACCTGGCAGCAGTGAGGGAAAGAGTCCCTTTGCACTACAGGGGCCCTAGGATGGCAGAAAACCTCTGAAATCTGGTGTGGCAAATGATACAAGAAGCCACTCTGGCGTGCTTGGGAACCTGGACTCCCCCGGTCCCGAGGATCATTAGGGTGCGCCATCCCGTCACAGGACTACACTCAGACATAAGGTTGCACCTTATGACCCCAAAGTAAAGAAATGAACCCTGGCACTTACAGCTGAAATAGTCATGTGACCTGCCTCGCTTGGCACGCCAACCCTGGGATATCGGGTAGTGGTCATCAGTGGTCTACCATCTAATGTCCCTTCTTTGGCTTTTGGGCATAGCCCATTTCCTAGATAGCACTTAGTCACTAAAAGCCACTATCACAAGTAGGATTCCTCTAAGCCCCTCCCTCCTCCCCAAGGCCGCAGGCAGCCAAAGCGGAGGTGTCAGGGATGGACTGGCATGGGGAGTGGACACACAACAGAAAGCACAGGTGAAGGCCATTGGTGGATGCGGACTTGTGTACGCAAGAGGTCTCGTGTCGTCCCAGATCGCCAAGGCATGGCTTTATCCTTGCAGCATTGCTTACCAGATTGTTAATTAATACCACCAAAATAAGGTCCTAGTCGGAATGAATAATAATCTAAATTTGGATCTGACATTGTTCAACATACTAGGATTTCTGGAGACAACTAATGTCCTTATTCTGGGCAATCAAAAAAGAAAACTCCATCTAAATTACTAAAAAATAAAATAGAAACAATACATGAACTTTCATTGATCAAATGTATTCTCTTCAAAATACAAACACACAATCACCTATCTAGGAAAACATAACAATTTGCACAACACGCAACATAAAATAATCACAAACATTAAAATGCATCGCAAACTAATTAATAATTTCAAAACCTATTTCAGATATTCCTTCTGCTGTACACAGTCCTCGTCACATATTTTAACAAGACAAGATCCTTATCCCACAACATTTCACATACATAATTACATCAAGTGCTGCATTGAAATATTCATGCAGCCTAAAATGTTATCGAGTAGCCAATCAAAATAATCAATTGGTTATTATATTCGAGTTGGACAGATAGTCAAATGAATTGGAATAAATATAAATCACAAAATTAAACCAATTGGTCAGGTATTTAATTACTTGCGGATCATATACAAAATTCACTTGGTTAGATGGTATTAATTATGAGTCCGGTTGTCAAATCAGATGGTTGATGTAACCCAAACAATCTATAACAGCTGTGTTTTGGCATTACATCAATCAATATGATAGCCTTTCTGATGACCAAAGTGCAATTAATATCACTTTATGACCGATTTGTTATAAATGCATTAGATTTAAATGTTTCTTTTGTTAAATGAGTCGAATTAATTTCCTGTATGAACAAATTAATCCAGTGGATTGCTGTTTATTAAGTTGGCATTTCAACATGCATAACGTGATTGCCGGTATGTACAGTTGGTCAATCTTACCTATCATGGGGGCATCAGATGCAGATGGCATCTTATGGCGAGTTGTTCCACTTCCTCGCCCATATGTCATTGTGCTTCTAAAAATATTAAGCAAGTGATGAGCTAAAAGGTTTTCTTTAACGGAGGCAGACAGATACTCCAAAACCTCCTCGTCTCTATCTTGAATTTGAACATTTTCTTTTCTCGTTTATAGAAAATATGTACATTACACATTTCTTTCTGTCGTGGTGTATTCAGCTGTACCATACATTAATTTATTTATTGCTACTCCATGTACATAGCTATAGCAAACAGACAAACATTGGACAATTTAACCGATTGTGGTGCTTCTTACTCGCCTAACAATTAAATTCAATGTAGAGGGCAGGATTAGCGTGAACTCAAAGGGTCAGGTTGTCAAAAAATAACACATATGAAAGGAGCGCTGAGAAAACAGTGGTTCCATTTGCGCTATGTTTAGAAATGCCCGGATTACCTTATTCGCGAAGGTTGCCTGAGCATTTCAGGAGGGGCGGGACAACAGCACAAAGATGTCGGGACTAGTGTATGGCACGCTCCCAGCAACCACGTGGTTACTGGAAGCACATTTCACCAATATGGGCAGTTAAAAGGCCCATCTTGGCGAAATGACCAAAAAAAGCATTTCCATTATCGTTTGGATGATGGAAATGCTCTTCCCACAGCTGTGGTTTAACCTGTGGCTGTCACACTACAAAAGCAAATCATGACAGGGTAAGAAATTGCCTCCCGCTGGGTCTGTTTCTAAAGGTGTGAGGGAGGCGCTTGTTTCTGAGCATTTTAAAGCACATCCCATATGTGAATTCAGGCTGTGCTAAACAGTCCCTTATTGGAGATAATGCACAAATGGGGTAAATGAGGCACCTGAATGAGCATTCTGATGCCCTTTGGGAATCGGGCTGCTACTTTTTTTGGGGGCGCGAGTGCTTACTTTCTAGTTTGGAGGATCTGGCCCAAACTATCCCTGTTGACCCAATTTTTCAATGCCGCTTTTTAATGTGACCACATTCTCAGTATTCTACCTCTACTCTCGCCATATTGTGAACGAGACCATGATGACATCACCGTGTTCACAGTGGAAGAGTCCCATGGTGGGCGGGGCGGGAGGCGCCAGAACATCCGGGGAAACAGGCGACTGCAGTAAGCAGTCGGCGAGAACTGGCTGGGGGTACGGAGACGCGCCCCTAGCCACAACAATGAAGGTGCAGCAGGGTGAGCAGCGGCGCCGCCAAAATGAGTGTTTAAAAAAGGGTCAGAGGAGCTGAGGAGAGCATGAGCTCTTCCACTCCTGCAACGATCCGCCGACACCGCCGTGGACTGCCAGGGCCAACCGCAGACATGCCTGCCGCTAGGGGATTGCTCTCCCGCTCTCTCATCCCCCAATATATGGTATGACGGGGGAGGTCCATCGCGACACAGAGAGACCTCGCCGCTGTACAGCGCCCAGGGGGCCGGGGTTAGCGGTTCCACCTGGACCACCTGTCACACAGAGGAACCACAGAGAATACGTATATGGAACTTGATGTACATCTGTGATAATTATGCATTTTGCCTTTTTTAGGGTCACGTTTATACTTTGGTGTGATGATTCTTTAGATGTGTTAAAAATTAAACTTGGCCATATATTTCCCAAAAACAACGTCTTTGTGGTTTCTTCCGCTGCCTAGTACTGCCTCCCTGCTGAGCCCACTGCATGGCGGCTGTTGGTGTTCGCGTAGTTACATATGCAGAACAGTAAACATCTGTCCACGAGTAATCAAATCACCATCTTGGACTATGCTGGCTAATGCCTCGTCAGGTTCTGCAACTGATCACATGAGTTAAGTTATATATGCGTTTATAAAGGTTTCACTAGCAGAAAAAGCTCAGGTATTTCATAGCCTGTTTTCTAAGCCATATTAATTCGAGACTATCACATTATAATCAGCAGGACTGCAAGGTCCAGGATGCCGAATCCTACTCACGCCTAGCTCTAGCATCTCCTGGCATGCTGGCTACACGGGAATGTTCTGCCTCAGACATATGCACTGCACATTCTGAATTACTCACACGGCAAAGTAGGCTTGTCCCCCCTCCCTCTGCCGCCTCTGCTCATAAATGTTACATTGTAATGCTTAATGTAGTTCCCTCTCTCCTTCCCTCCCTGCCCTGCGCGCGGTTTGAAACAGTATGTTCTTATTCTAGAAGCGCCTAACAAGCAAACAATAAATAAACAATAAATACATGCACAAACACTGAATGGACACACTACCAGCTAGAAGCAGAGGGCACAGGTAACTATGTAGCTTTCCTGTCAATGTAGGAGGTTTCCCGGATGGATTCATATCACCAAGCAGGGGCAGCCCCCACCAGGCCCCCACTTATGTCTACCACCACCCCCACCCCCCAGCCACCAGGGGCACCCTCCACCAGGCCCCCACCATGTCTCCCACCACCCCCCCCCCCAGTCACCAGGGGCACCCTCCACCAGGCCCCCACTCATGTCTCCCAGCGTGCTACGTGTATTTCAGGGGTGCGCGGGAAGTTCCACACGCGAATAGCCTGGGCGCGTGTATTTCAGGGGTGCGCGGGAAGTTCCACACGCGAATAGCCTGGGCGCGTGTATTTCAGGGGTGCGCGGGAAGTTCCACACGCGAATAGCCTGGGTGCGTGTATTTCAGGGGTGCGCGGGAAGTTTTACACGCGATTTCAGCAGGGTACGTGTATTTCAGGGGTGCGCGGGAAGTTCCACACGCGAATAGCCTGGGCGCGTGTATTTCAGGGGTGCGCGGGAAGTTCCACACGCGAATAGCCTGGGCGCGTGTATTTCAGGGGTGCGCGGGAAGTTCCACACGCGAATAGCCTGGGCGCGTGTATTTCAGGGGTGCGCGGGAAGTTTTACACGCGATTTCAGCAGGGTACGTGTATTTCAGGGGTGCGCAGGAATTCTCACACGCAATTTGGCTTGGTACGTGTATTACAGGGGTGCGTGGGAAGTTACACACGCGATTAGGCTGGGTGGGTCCTCACAGGTGTTCCCTGTACACCCTCGACGGCCCCTGCAGGCAGCCCACAAAACAGGGGACTACCCTGCATACCTGCTCATGTCCCCCTGCACCCCCACCCACCAGCAGTGCAGGGGCAGCCTCCACCAGGCCCCCGCCCATGTCTCCCACCACCCCCACCCCCCAGCAGTGCAGGGGCAGCCTCCACCAGGCCCACACTCATGTCCCCTATCACCCCCACCCCCCCGCCACCAGGGGCACCCTCCACCAGGCCCCCATCCATGTGTCCCACCACCCCCACCCCCCAGCAGTGCAGGGGCAGCCTCCACCAGGCCCCCACCCATGTCTCCCACCACCCCCACCCCCCAGCAGTGCAGGGGCAGCAGGCAGTCAGGCAGCAGCAGATGGCAGGTGGGAGCGTGCTCGGGGCTCTGGGGGGCAGTAGTTCGGCCTTCCGGGCAGGAGCGTGGTATTCCGTGTGCTTACGCGTGGCCAGCTTGGTACGGAGTGATTTGGCACGTGAAAATCCTGAACGTCAGCGTGAAAACCGAGGAAAGGCCCTCAGCGCATAAGCGCGTCTGTGACGTGACCCGCACGGGTGTTTCCCACACAGCACGTGATGACAGAGCACACGTGGAAAGACTGCACGTCAGAGTGTAATCGCGTGTGATTGGTGGAAATGGCCCTACACGCAGAAGTGACAAAGCGTGTGATTGGTGGAAATGGCCCAACACGCAGAAGTGACAAAGCGTGTAATTGGTGGAAATGGCCCTACACGCAGAAGTGACAAAGCGTGTAATTGGTGGAAATGGCCCTAGCGCGTACACGCCGCGTAAGTGACGCTGGACGTGTGGGCCTGTATAAAAGGTACGTGTAGAACACGTTTTCCTTGTACGTGCTTTTCGTGGAGAGTGAGTGGGTGAATTCTGTACTTCTTGTCGTTTCACACGCGATTTACTTCACGGCGTTTCAAGTTCGTATTCCCTGTTACCTCTGACAGCTTTATCTCTTTTTTCGCTTTTACTGGTTTACCTGGGCCTGTTCCCTCAAACAGTGTTCCCTTCTACTGTTGTCCTGTCTCCTCAGACAGCGTACAAATCTTCTTTTGGCGGGGGTGTTGCCAACCAAACGTGCTCCTTTTACACGCTCGTTTACCAGGCAGACGGTGAGTCACGCACGTATCTAACATCTGTGCTTGCCCCGTGTGTAGCCTACCCCTTCAGAGGTCATTCTAGGCTGCGTGTGACACGCATACGTTCATTCTTGTGTTACTGGGTGCCACAGCGTAGTGCAGGTTTTTCTTTCTGCACACGTGGTCTAGGAGGGGTTGCGTGCACGTCATCTCCCTTTTTTGGGGCTCCTGTGCGTAGCGTGACCCGTCATCTTTCCCCAGGGGTTACAATCAGCCTTGCAAGAGCACTAGGGTACAATTACCATCTGGTACCCAACCCCTTTGACCCCCAATTGCCCAGGACAATAGTTTACAGCCACTCCCATACGCACATTTACATCAGTGCCATGGCTGGGAGGCGAGGATTCCGTAAGGGTGGCAAAGGTGGAAGAGCCACAAGTGGTGGCCGTGGTGGATCCGGTAGGGGACGTGGTCGTTACTTGCAGGGTGAGCCTGTCCCCCCATGTGTGGAGGACCAGTCAAGGGCACCCATAATCCCCCCCCCCTCCCGTTGAGGCTGATGTGGCTGACACCATCCATGCTCAGCCCTTGTTGGACCAGCCCATTGTGGCACCAGATCTGGCTGACTCCATGGCTGACTTCCAGGTCAGCAGGCCTATGACACGTGCGCTGGTGCACGTTGATGTCACCATGCCACGTGCATCTGGGCCAGCAAGGTCATCTGCTGCACCAAGGAGGCAGGGCGGAGAGGCTGCAGGGGCAGCTGCGGCTCCATCCACCCCAGCCCTCACACACCCAGCCAGGACAGTGTCGGTCCTAGTCCATGCTGCTGACTTTCCCCCTGACACCATCACACTAGAGCCAATGCCTGCACCAACTCCCATGCTGAGTGTGCAATCCCACACTCCTGATACAGAGTCCACCAGGGCTCCTGCCCCTAGTGTCCAGAGCGGCGCAGGACACTCAGGATCACCACCACCTTCCAAGCGGAAGAGGAAGAGTGCTCGTCCGGCACAGGCTGATGCCCCAGACACGGCTACACAGACCGGCCCGTCCAGGAAGCCCAGCTTCACGGATGACGAACTGAATGCACTTGTCGAGTATGTGTCCGCACATGACAACGAGATGGTCATTGTTGCAGGATCCAAGACCACACCTGCACAATGCCAGGCACACTGGCAGACCGTTGCGGACATCGTAAGTGCCCTTGGAATCGTGAGGCGCACAGCCAATGATTGCTATAAGCGCTGGAATGACCTAAAGCGCAGGGCAAAGAGTAAGCTGGCCTCAAGTCATGCCGCAACTCTAGTGACTGGAGGTGGGTCTCCAGTAGTAGACATGGAACTCACTCCACATGAGTCAGTCGCTGGGACCTACGTCACGGAGGAACAGATCCAAGGCGTGGGAGATCTGGCTGATTACGAGGCATTGTCCGGTGAGTGCACATGCATGTGTGTGTCATCCATGTGCATGGTGTGTGTGTGAGGGCTTCTGTTTGTGTGCCAGGTGAGAGTGTGTGCGCCTGAGTCGTATGGGTCAGCCATGTGCTTCATGCAATACTTCCTGCGCAGCTGCATTTGGCCATAGCATTATCCCTTCTGCCAACAGTAGACATCTAGCCCAACTGCACGCCAGTTGCCCTTGAAGTGTCACCTTGCCACAACATAGTTGCTTATTTTTCACTGTTCATTCAGTCAGATTGTTTGCAATCCCCCACTTTTACTAGGCATGTCGCTGTCCACTAGTCACATGTCTGACATGGCTATGGTAAAGTGGAGTGACTTTGTTACCTGGATATCATTTGTACACACATGTCCCTGTGCAATTGGACCATTTCAGACTGGCAGCTCCAGGTGAAAAATCTGACCTGTTAGAATTAGAAAAGCGATTACATGCGGGAACTGGACTGAATGAATAGGTGCTGCCCTCCTCTCCATCTTCACTCAATAGCAATGGTACATGCCATCTGTGTGATGGCATGTGTGTTTCACCTGGCAATCACAGGCCAATGTGTGATGCCACTGCCAGGCAGCATGCAGAAAATGTGTTCATCTTCCATCTTGGTGTCATCAGTGTGTGCCATTTGCCTGCCCTTCATACGCAGTGAGGGTGCATGCATGGGAGGGTTTTAGTCATGTGGGACATGTGTCAATCAAGTACTGGTTCTCTTGCTTCTCAGCCCTCATTGTGTGCCATGGTGCTAATGCCTGTTTCCATTTCTTTGTTTTTATGTCTTTGCAGGGGAAGACGCACCTGATACTGCTGGGGTTGTGGAGATGGTGCAGACCCAGGAGGGGTCCGAGGGCCGACCAACCACCAGTGAGGGACGTGGTGTGGTGGTGGGGGAGAACCCACAAGTGCTGCAGGTCGTGCTCTCAAGGGGTGTCTCTGGCTGCACCTCCCCCGAGCTGTACTCAGGTGTTGATTCGGATGAGACCTACGTGCCGTCGCAGGTGAGTGTTCCAGGGAGGGATTCTGTTCTCTCTCACCCACCTGCACCAGGGTCAGAACCCTCAATGGGGATGTCAGTGTTGGCAGCTACGCCTTTGGTGGTTACGGATGCAGGGTCACACTCCGCAACATCTGATCCTGTTCCTGGGCCAGCAGATCAGAGGGGGAATGCAGTCCTGCAGCCTCAGGCAGTGCCGGCACAGCAAGGCGCAGTTTGCCTTGCCCCAGACAGGTGTGGTGCCCGCCGACGTGGTGGCCGTACGCCACCTGGCAATACCGCATGGGAGCAATCCATTTACGGTATGGCAACCCAACAGGCTGCATCATCCGAGATGATGGCTCAGGCCATGGATAGGGTGGCCACTTCCATTGTCCCCCCAGAAAGGCTGATGGAGCGACTAGAGCAGGCAACGGACTCCATCTGCCAGTCACACAGGGTGGACATGTTGGGGTCCAACAGGGACAGGCGGGCGGCACTGGCGACTCTGCAGGAGGCCATCTCCATTGAGTCCCAGGGCCACAGGGAAGCCCTGAGGCAGGAGCTCCTTCACCTCAGGACGACTCTTGTTGAGCTTGAGGCTTCAACACACCAAAGGACAGAACAGCAGCTGGAGCGTCTCACCCGTACGCTCTCAGCTGAGATGCAGGCAATGAGGGCGGAGGTCCGGGCATCCCGTGAGTTGTTGCATGGGGACCTCCGCACACTCATCCTCCAGAACCAGACCTACCACACCCGCATGCTTGCAGCCATGGAGGAGCAGACTAGGGCCTTGCGTGGGCTGCCTCCCATAGTGCAACCACCTCCGGATGCAGCTGCACAGGGTGATAATAGCGACAGCAGTGATACTCCCACAATAGGGTAGCCGTGTGGGCCATGAGCCCATGGAGGTGTTTTATCTTCCCAGGATCCACGCAGGTGGGTTCTGGTGTGCATCCTGTCCTCGGACCTCCTGGGTGGCCTCCCCAACCCCCCCGGGCCCATCAATGGCCATTTTTGATTGTTTCTTATTTTTATTTTTATTTATTTTAATCCCTATTTTTTTGGGACGATTTGTTGGCTTCCGTGGTTCCTGTGGGCATACGCTGCATTGTGGCTGGGCACATGCAGGCTTGTAATGTATTTGGTTCAGATGCTTGGGTTTGAGTCACACACACCCCTCCTGCTTCCCGTTTCCATGGGCTTGCAAAGGGTGTGCCCAAGTGACAGTGAATTACACAGTGACGTTGGACTCCCATGAGCTGTGTGGGCAGTCTGTAGTCAATACTGTGTATACATTCCTAGTGCATATTGCTGTTGTGTTGTACACTGCATGTTGCATTGATGTGTAACTCATCTTCTGTGTCTACCTCCCAATTTGCAGGTCCCTTCCTCATGTCTACACAAGGACCTCTAGTCTGGAGATGGGGTCCATGTTGGCAGCAGTGCACCTACAACTCTACATGGCGCCAACACTGCACAGTTGGTAGTGGTGGGAGTGCAGGCATTTCCAGGTGGTGAGGCTACTAATATGTAACATTTGTGATGTCATGTTAATGGTAGTATGTGCTCAAGTATGTTGTTGGTCCGGCATTGCTGTGAGCATTTCAGGTGTTGCAGGTTTCTAATAGGGACACTGTACATAGTGACACTAGTGTCATGTTGTGGGGATTACTTTGTTTACCTGCAAATAGCATGACATGGCACGGTGTGTCGTGTGGCGGTGCTGGGGTTGGGTTGGCTGACATGGCACTGTCCTCTTGTTGCATTTTGCAAGTGGGTATTCATTTTAGCTGCTTGAATGTGTAACTTCACAAAACTGCATTGGTGGTGTCTGTGTGGGTAGGGATGCACACATTGTGACACTTCCAGGTGAACAATCTCAGGCTGATATGGTATTCACGGTTCATTCTCCAGACATTCAGGATCAGTGTCAGGTTGAGTCATCATTGATTGTCAGATGGAATGTGCCAGGGCAGTGTGCACTCCACAGGGGTGTGATTTCTATGTGAAGTAATTAGCCACTAGCTGTGTATGGGCTGCCTCCCCCGTGCCCTTTCCCCTCCCATGCGCAGCGGCTGTGCATGTGGTTGGGGATGTGGGGCCACCACCATGTCCACGGCCAGGCCCCGGCATGTTGCAACGTTGTGCAGGACACATGCTGCCACTATGATCCTGCACACTACTGGGGGAGCGTACAACAGCTGGCCGCCAGAACGGTCAAGGGAGCGAAAGCGTGACTTTAGCACTCCAAATGTGCGCTCCACTATGCCCCGGGTTGTAATGTGGGCTGTGTTATATCTTACCTGGGGTGGCGTGGTGGGGTTCCGAATTGGCGTCATCATGTGGGGGCTGAGAGGGTAGGCACTGTCCCCTGTGGAGGTGGTGATTGGTATCATTGGTGGGGTTGTGACCTTGCTCAGTATCTGACATGCATGCATGTGCAGTGGCATTCATACTCACCAAGCAGCCATGTATCGCCATGCCGCCCAGCTTCTAGGTCCCGGCTTAGGGTGGACATTCGGTAAATGAAGCTGTCGTGGGTTGACCCGGGATAGTTGGCATATACTGAGGTGATGATTCCCTTGGCATTACATACTACCTGCACGTTGATGGAATGCCAGTGCTTGCGGTTCCTATAGATGTGCTCTGATGCCCTGGGGGGACGTAGAGCCACATGGGTGCAGTCGATGGCACCTAGCACTTTGGGGAATCGTGCCACACCGTAAAAATCCAGGGCGGCAGCATGCCTTTCTGCAGGTGTTCTGGGCAGGTATATGTGCCTGCGGACTGATGGCCGTGCAGTGATGATGTTCAAGACCTGGTGTAGGCAGCGTGACTGGGTGGCCTGTGATACACCACCCACAATGGCACTTGTCCGCTGAAATGATCCAGTGGCTAAGAAGTGCAGTACATTGAGGACCTTCTCCAGGGGGCTGAGTGCTTGGGAGCACAGGGTGGGTGATGCGAGGTCATCCTCCCACTCACTCACCAGGTCCAGTATAATGTGTGGTGGAAACCTGTACCTCCCATGCACCTGGTCATCAGGCATCCCGAAAAGGTTGGTTCTGGGTGTGATATTCTGGCCCTGACTATCCTCCTCCTCCTCCTTTGGTAGCCCAAGCCCACTGCTGCTAGGAACGGTATGTTCATCCTGGGTCTGAGCTTGTTCTTTTGTTAGCGCGCAAATTTATGCGTTGCGCGTGTTGTAGGCGAGCGTGTGACCCGCGCACCCCTGAAATCCAGTACCCAGTCCAATAGCGTGTGGAAATTCCCGCGCACCCTGGGATACAGGTGCGCTGACGTACTTGCGTGTGTAAGTGTCCGCGCACCCCTGATATACACGTACATAGGCCAATCGCGTGTACGCGCACTTTTGTCCAATTACACGCGATGACACTCTCACGTGCAGTCCAATTACACGCGATGACACTCTGACGTGCAGTCCAATTACACGCGATGACACTCTCACGTGCAGTCCAATTACACGCGATGACACTCTGACGTGCAGTCTTTCCACGTGTGCTCTGTCATCACGTGCAGTGTGGGAAACACCCGTGCGGGTCACCTCACAGACGCGCTTAAGCGCTAAGGGCCTTTCCTCGGTTTTCACGCTGACGTGCAGGATTTTCACGTGCCAAATCACTCCGTACCAAGCTGGCCACGCGTAAGCACACGGAAGACCACGCTCCTGCCTAGAAGGCCGAACTACTGCCCCCCAGAGCCACGAGCACGCTCCCACCTGCCATCTGCTGCTGCCTGACTGCCTGCTGCCCACGTGCACTGCCATTTCCTGCCTGCACATCAGCCAGGGGTGCTGTTGCTGTGACCACCCCTGCTGGAACCGAAGACTCCCGACTGGAATTCCATCGCTCCACAGCCCAGCCCCAGGACCCAGTTGCCCACCCACTCCTGCCTCTGGGGTTGTCATGTCGGGGCAAACACCATCTGTGACCACTGACAACCCCCGGCCAGAGAGGCAGAGGGGCACCAGCTTCAGTGCCACCGAAGTTGGTGTCGTGGTGGAGCAAGTCCTGGGGCAGTATGATGCCCTCTTCGGAAGTTCCCGCGCCGACAAGGAAGGACGGACTCGGATCTGGACTGACATCGTGACTGCCATCAACGCGGAGGGGGTGGCAGTCCGGGACTTCCAACATGTCAGGAAGCGCTGGGAGGACTTCAGGTCCAGGACCCTGAACAAGGCCCGGTGCCTCTTGAAGGCAGCGGATGCCAAGGGGCGCCGGGGCCACTTGTCGGAAGAACAGATGGGGGTCCTGGAACGCATATCCCCAGCGCTCCACGTCCAGGTCCTGAAGAAGCAGACCCGCCTGGAGTCGAGCGGTGAGTGTACATGCATCCTGATTGTGAGCAGTGCGTGTGGTGATTATTCGGTATTGTGCAGGTTGCACATCTGTTTGTATGGGGTCGAGTATGGGTGGGGGTGTACAGGGCCGTGGGGCTGACACATGCGAGGGCTGTGATGTGCGAGACATGGATGGTGCTTGTGTGTGTAGGCTTGCATGGCAAATGCAGTTGTGCGTGCACACATGTTTGGATGAATGTGTATGTAAGTAGACATGTCCGTGATGTCAGGCATGTATGTTGTTTTGGGCTGCATGTACGTGCACTGTGTACATGTGCATGTGTGTGTATTTGACAAGGGTGCAACAGTGATGCAACATGGATGCATGTGACTGCGGTATGTGTAAGCCTGATTGGCAGATGTGACATGGATGCCCGTCTGAACAGTGCAACACTTGGCAGAGGTGTACACATGCATGCAAGTGTGGTGGTGTGTGTACATGTGTGGTGCACTTCCTGTGTTGCATGTGATGTCTGGCTCCCCTTTGGCTGCTCATGCTGTTGTATGTGTAGGGATGGTGCTGGCAGTTGCGATATGGCTGTGGTATGGCTCATGTGTGCGAGTTGCAATGACATGTGTGTTGGTGATTGTGATGACATGTCTGAGGTTTGCCAATGCCACTCATGTGCAACTGTCATGTGTGTATGTGTCCATTGTACAGTGCCCTGATGCCTGTGTTTTGTTTCTCCCTGTCTGCAGCGTCAACTGATGAAGAGGGCGGAGAAGGTGCTGTGGAGCACAGCGGCGGGGATCCGACCGCCAGCCGGAGACGCAAGGCCCGGCTCCCCTCCCGTGTTGTCATCTCGTCGGGGAGTGAGGAGTCCGGTGCCGCGTCCCAGGCCGCAGCTGCCGGGGGGAGGTCCAAGAGGCGGAGGTTGCAGTTGGACTCCTCGGCAGCAGAAGGGGCAGCTGGGACCCCACAGGGCCCAACAGGGGAAGATGGCACGGAGTCATCCAGGTTGGTGGGGGGTTTGGTGGAGGAGGAGGCCGTGCAAGCACCAGAGACGGGGTCTGGAGGTGGGGATCCCACTGGTGCTAGTGGTGCAGTGCAGGACCAGGGACAGGAGGCAGCACAGGCGGCCGCGGAGGTGCCTGTGTGCAATCCTGTCCCCGATCCTGTCCCTGCATCATCTTGCACCAGCAGGGATGCCTACGTCCAGACCCGTTTTCAGGCAGGGGATGAGCTGACGTCAACTGGCCTTCCTCTGCCTTTGGACGTGGCCATCCAGGTCCGGGTTGAGCCTGTCCTGGCTGGTGTGGCGTTGCGTCAACGGGCCACGCGAGGTGACCTGCAGTCTTTTCATGGAGAGACTGCACGTCATCTCGAATGGCTCGTTGACCACGTCATCCTGCTGGGACAGGTCACCCAGGCCGGATTCCGCCGTCTGATGGGGCTTGCTCCGACCCCCTCCTCAACTGGACACCCTACGCGCCAGTCGTCCTCTGTGCCATCTTCCCACTCATCAGTCACCTGGGTGCCCTGTGGAGCTGCCTCGGACGGTGCGGCCAGGCTGGTGGAGGAGGCATCCCTGCCACAGTCGGGAGTCGTAGGTCCAGCAGGGGTGGCCACATCAACAACTGCACCCCAGCCGGCGGAGGATGTGCAGGCAGCAGGAGGCAGTGCACGGGCAGAGCAGCAGCAGCAACATGGTGGGAGCCATGAAGTCTCGGGGCCTTCGACATCGGAGGGGCAGGCATCGGCCGGAGGGCAGGAGGACCCAGGACAGAGAGTGTCTTCCGTGTGGCAGCGGTTTGGCCACGCCATAGGTGCGGAGCGGCGGCGGGCGGAAGAGGCGCGGCTCACAATGGTCAAGGCGGAGAACTCCATGCGGAGGGCCCTGAGGCGGGCCGAGTGCCTCGATGCAATCCGCAGGGGGTTGGAGGAGGACACGGCGTCGTCCCTGCGGACCCTCGGGGCCATGGAACTGGACCGCCTCCGGGACATCGAACAGGAGTTCGATGATGCCCTGGGCCGGGACACCACGGAGTGAGCCGCTGGACTTGCCCGCCGCCTTTGTATATAGTTCTTTAGTTTTATGTTTCCTTTGTTTCTTATTATGATTTGGAGTCGACGGACACTGCTCCACTTTTTGTATATAGTTGATTTTTAGTTAGGTTTTTTAGTAGGTTTCCTTAGTTCAGTTGGGCTCATGGACCCTTGGTATTTTTTTACATAGTTCTTTCTTGCATAGAGATTTTTTTACAATAGACTTTGGACGAAATTTTTTTGGATTCTGATTTGCAGTTTTTTATTTTTATACGGACATGCAGCTTATTTTTTCGCATTCCCATTGTAGTTTGTTTCCTTTCTTTAGCATTCTTTGATTTTTTTCTATACATTTTTGTTTTCATACTTCACTGTGTGGTATCATCTCATTGGTTTCATGCATGTCATGTTGGGTGTTTTCCCATTCAATTGCAACCATTGTGTGTGACGGACATGGGTTCATTAGCTTCATGAACATTGGGGGTGTAACATGTAATTTCCATTTCCACGGGGGTGAATGGGTTACTTGGTAGGGCTTTTTGGCTGTGGAGGCTGACCATGACACACAGGATTGGGGATTGTGAGGACCTGGTGGAGGGTGCCCCTGGTGGCTGGGGGGTGGGGGTGGTGGGAGACATGAGTGGGGGCCTGGTGGAGGGTACCCCTGGTGGCGGGGGGTGGGGGTGATAGGGGACATGAGTGGGGGCCTGGTGGGGGCTGCCCCTGGATGCTGGGGGGTGGGGGTGGTGGGAGACATGAGTGGGGGCCTGGTGGAGGCTGCCCCTGCACTGCTGGGGGGTGGGGGTGATAGGGGACATGAGTGGGGGCCTGGTGGAGGGTGCCCCTGGATGGTGGGGGGTGGGGGTGGTGGGAGACATGAGTGGGGGCCTGGTGGAGGGTGCCCCTGGTGACTGGGGGGGTGGGGGTGGTGGGAGACATGAGTGGGGGCCTGGTGGAGGGGGCCCCTGGATGGTGGGGGGTGGGGGTGGTGGGAGACATGAGTGGGGGCCTGGTGGAGGGTGCCCCTGGTGACTGGATGGGTGGGGGTGGTGGGAGACATGAGTGGGGGCCAGGTGGAGGGTGCCCCTGGATGGTGGGGGGAGGTGGGAGACATGAGTGGGGGCCTGGTGGAGGGTGCCCCTGGTGACTGGGGGGTGGGGGTGGTGGGAGACATGGGTGGGGGGCTGGTGGAGGGTGCCCCTGGATGCTGGGGGGTGGGGGTGGTGGGAGACATGAGTGGGGGCCTGGTGGAGGGTGCCCCTGGTGACTGGGGGCGTGGGGGTGGTGGGAGACATGGGTGGGGGCCTGGTGGAGGCTGCCCCTGGATGCTGGGGGTGGTGGGAGACATGGGTGGGGGCCTGGTGGAGGGTGCCCCTGGATGCTGGGGGGTGGGGGTGGTGGGAGACATGAGTGGGGGCCTGGTGGAGGGTGCCCCTGGATGGTGGGGGGTGGGGGTGGTGGGAGACATGAGTGGGGGCCTGGTGGAGGGTGCCCCTGGTGACTGGGGGGGTGGGGGTGGTGGGAGACATGGGTGGGGGCCTGGTGGAGGCTGCCCCTGGTGGCTGGGGGGTGGGGGTGGTGGTAGACATGAGTGGGGGCCTGGTGGGGGCTGCCCCTGGATGCTGGGGGTGGTGGGAGACATGAGTGGGGGCCTGGTGGAGGGTGCCCATGCACTGCTGGGGGGTGGAGGTGGTGGGAGACATGAGTGGGGGCCTGGTGGGGGCTGCCCCTGCACTGCTGGGGGGTGGGGGTGGTGGGAGACATGAGTGGGGGCCTGGTGGAGGGTGCCCCTGGATGGTGGGGGGTGGGGGTGGTGGGAGACATGAGTGGGGGCCTGGTGGAGGGTGCCCCTGGTGACTGGGGGGGCTGGGGGTGGTGGGAGACATGAGTGGTGGCCTGGTGGAGGGTGCCCCTGGATGGTGGGGGGTGGGGGTGGTGGGAGACATGAGTGGGGGCCTGGTGGAGGGTGCCCCTGGTGACTGGGGGGGTGGGGGTGGTGGGAGACATGAGTGGGGGCCTGGTGGAGGCTGCCCCTGGTGGCTGGGGGGTGGGGGTGGTGGGAGACATGAGTGGGGGCCTGGTGGAGGGTGCCCCTGGATGGTGGGGGTGGTGGGAGACATGAGTGGGGGCCTGGTGGAGGGTGCCCCTGGATGGTGGGGGGTGGGGGTGGTGGGAGACATGAGTGGGGGCCTGGTGGAGGGTGCCCCTGGTGACTGGGGGGGTGGGGGTGGTGGGAGACATGAGTGGGGGCCTGGTGGAGGGTGCCCCTGGATGGTGGGGGGTGGGGGTAGTGGGAGACATGAGTGGGGGCCTGGTGGAGGGTGCCCATGCACTGCTGGGGGGTGGGGGTGCAGGGGGACATGAGCAGGTGTGCAGGGTAGTCCCCTGTTTTGTGGGCTGCCTGCAGGGGTCGTCGAGGGTGTACAGGGAACACCTGTGAGGACCCACCCAGCCTAATCGCGTGTGTAACTTCCCACGCACCCCTGTAATACACGTACCAAGCCAAATCGCGTGTGATAATTCCCGCGCACCCCTGAAATACACGCGCCCAGGCTATTCGCGTGTGGAACTTCCCGCGCACCCCTGAAATACACGCGCCCAGGCTATTCGCGTGTGGAACTTCCCGCGCACCCCTGAAATACACGCGCCCAGGCTATTCGCGTGTGGAACTTCCCGCGCACCCCTGAAATACACGCGCCCAGGCTATTCGCGTGTGGAACTTCCCGCGCACCCATGAAATACACGTACCCTGCTGAAATTGCGTGTAAAACTTCCCGCGCACCCCTGAAATACACGCGCCTAGGCTATTCACGTGTGGAACTTCCCGCGCACCCCTGTAATACACGCGCCCAGGCTATTCGCGTGTGGAACTTCCCGCGCACCCCTGAAATACACGCGCCCAGGCTATTCGCGTGTGGAACTTCCCGCGCACCTCTGAAATACACGTGCCCAGGCTATTCGTGTGTGGAACTTCCCGCGGACCCCTGAAATACACGTACCCTGCTGAAATCGCGTGTAAAACTTCCCGCGCACCCCTGAAATACACACGCCCAGGCTATTCGCGTGTTAAACTTCCTGCGCACCCCTGAAATACACGCGCCCAGGCTATTCGCGTGTGGAACTTCCCGCGCACCCCTGAAATACACGCGCCCAGGCTATTCGCGTGTGGAACTTCCCGCGCACCCCTGAAATACACGCGCCCAGGCTATTCGTGTGTGGAACTTCCCGCGCACCCCTGAAATACACGTACCCTGCTGAAATCGCGTGTGGGACTTCCCGCGCACCCCTGAAATACACGTACCCTGATGGAATCGCGTGTGGAACTTCCCGCGCACCCCTGAAATACACCTACCCTGATGGAATCGCGTGTGGAACTTCCCGCGCGCCCCTGAAATCCACGTACCCGGCCAAATCGCGTGTGAGACTTCCCGCGCACCCCGGTATACACGCACACGTAATTTTTGTCAGCGGGTGTCCGTGTTTGTGGGTACCCCTTTGCACGTCATTTGTCCTGGAGGGCCACAGTATAGGACATTCATCATGGCAGTATATAGGTGCTATTTGTTGGCGCACCTTTTGGCGCACATTTCTTACAGCCGCAGAGACGCTACCGCCTGCTTTCTTGTGGCGGTCGTGTTTGTGCCTGTGCGCTGGTTTGAGCGTGCGCTTTTTTGCCCTATTCTATTCCATGAATACGTGTTGTAGGCGAGCGTGTGGGCGTTCCGCGCACTTGTGCCCTGTACTTCCCCCGTGACGCCCACGTTTTTGCAAGTTGTTCCCCATTCCGAGTGTTACGCCCGTGTTCCGCCTACTTTTGTTGCGTGCGCCGCGCTATGTGCGAATTTC
The DNA here is from genome assembly GCF_040938575.1 of Ambystoma mexicanum. Lineage (NCBI taxonomy): Eukaryota > Metazoa > Chordata > Amphibia > Caudata > Ambystomatidae > Ambystoma > Ambystoma mexicanum. The sequence goes on along the minus strand of NC_090934.1, from coordinate 1,221,286,266 downwards.
GCTGTGGCCTGTGCGATTTTCGCTGTGACCTGGCGCACGCTGTTAGATGGCCTGTGCGCCAACGTGCGCGGCACACTTTTTTATCGCACATCCGCTGGTTTTCTCGCGCACGGACTTCCATGAATCGACGTGCGCTGCTTTTCATGCGATTTTCGCACTTGCACTGCGATTTTCGCTATTCCACTGCGATTCGCACGTTTTTGCCCACTTGCGCCGCGCTAATTATTCCATGAATCGGCCTATCAATTTTTGGGGGAAGGTCAGGGAAAGTTTAAAGTACCCAAGGAGTTGAGTTGAAAGTGAGATTTATTGTTTGTTTGTTTTATTATTTGCAATACGCAAGCCTCCCCTCGGTTAACAGTGCGCAGCATTTACATGAGATTGCGAAAATTAGTTCCATCAACAAAAATATATACATACACATATAGATAAGGTCAGCAATATGAGGTGAATAGAGAGAATTCCAAGATGACACCCAGGTTGTTCGCCACCCAGGATGGTGAAGATAGGGGTTAGAGTTAGCATACTTTGTGTGTACACTGTACAATAACATTTATTTACAAAAAAGACAATCATGTTACAATTATTTAAACCGGGATTTGTACTTCACAACCAGCTCTCCTTTGGGTGGACATGGCACAGTGGCAATGTTTGGTGGCAATGCATCAGTGCTCTGCACAGAAAAACGTTCAAAATTCCATATCTGTGCTTCTCTAATACAGCAACAATAAGGCTTTGGACAAAGTCGAACTCCATTTCCTCATAGACTGATTTGATCACCCATTGCTTACTTCTTTTTGAAAAGGCCTTAGTGTATCAAGGCATCCTTACATTACCCGTAGTCCTAGATAGTTCATGGCCGAGATTCTCGTTATGGGCCAAGACGGCAAGTAGAGTCATATGTCTCATGCCCTGCATGCCGAAATGCAAGCGCTTTGGCCTGTACTTTAGGCACATATTGTGGAACACCTCCAAACCTCCTGTGTGACAGAATTCTGTCAGTCCCCTCAGATCTCTTGATAGAGTTTTATCAAAAACAATCTTCTCAATGGCTTTCTGTGTCGGTGAAGATGGAATCAACCACTTCTTCTCCCATGCCTCCACTGGGGACAAAGGGCCATGTTCACATTGGGGGAAATGTAGGTTTTCTGACCAGCGGTGAACGTTGGTACAGTGGTGCAATACTGACTTAGCAAGATGCCATACGGCAAATTGATGTTTAATATGTGGGAACTGCTCTCTCATTGTCTTGGCAATTGAAACGTGTCTGTCCGTGGCTATGAGGTCGATGTGCATTCCCCTCGATTGTAGATATTCCACTGATTTTATAAATCCTAGTTTCTCCATGGCCACTGAGGATGTACATTGTGTTACCTGCACGACCACCAAACTCACAATTGTCTTACTATCCATGTCCTGAAAGTGGTAGGTGCAGTACTTGGCAGAAAATCCAGGGCTGTCGCACTGTCCATCGCCAGCTAGCTTGAATTGTTTGCCTTCGAATGTACTTGCTAGAGAAAATTGTTCAATTTTCCAAGCATCACTAACGGCCGGAAACAGATAATCATGTTGGTATTTGTAGTACTGCGTTTTTGAAATTAAATGGAGTGCCACAAACTGAAAGAAAGACTCTAACTTTCTAAAACTGGACCCACTAAAAAGTGATGCAGCTACACACAGTAGATCGCCTACTGCCAGTTTCCCCAGCATCGGTTGTGCAGACCATTAGAACGTATGATTTAATCTACAGGCGGCATTTATTTTGACGTTACTGCCTTTTTTTTGACGAGTGACATGAATCAATGGCTTCCCACATACTTTTTAACGGAATGCCCACATTTTCAGCATACTTATAATATTCATAAAACAACTGTCGAATACTATGTATTTGCCCTGCTTCATTAGACTGTCATCCGGCGTCAAAGTTGTTTCGGCCTGTGACGTTGAGGACATATCACCACATTTGAAAGAAATATCGCTGCTATCAAGTTCTGATGCGTCGGTGAATGCTGCTGCTGGTTCATTCTCTGTCATTTCAACATCTGCTACTTCAACATTGATGGGAGAACACAACAATGTCGACAGCTTTTTTGGTGGCAATTTTTTGGCAGGTGTAGATTGTGTGAATTGATCTGCGACTACTTCAGAGCTATCTTCAATACATCCAGTATCATGTTGTGGTGGTGCGGCCGCACTGTAGCAATGGTCCAATACAACTTTGCTGGATTCTCCGGACACATTCATTTCATGTTCTGGCCATTGGATATGAGCATCTCTAGTCTCAACAGGCGGCGTCTGAATTAATAGTTCCTCCATAGTGTAAATGGTCTGGCAAGCAAAATCTCTCATTCGTCTCACTGTCTGTGTATGTATAGTTTGGACACCCACGGGTAACTAGAGGACAGATTGGAAAAGGGATGTTCAGTTTAAACACAAGATAAAGTATAGTACAATTGACTGGAAAAAAACATAAAATAGTCCCCAGCACAAAAAAATTTCTAAAGTCATGAACTGTTTGTAACTAACCTTATTTTTGTTTCTTTTCTTTGTAACTTTTTTGACTCGACCTTCAACATCTGCACGCTGGTGCTCCGATTCGTATACGCATGTCTCCCCTTCCTCTTGAGCTGCAACGACTATATTTTCTGTATCCGCATAGACAGCACGGAATGAGGCTCCATCGACTCCCTGAAACATAGTATTTTCATTACTGTGTATCAAAATATTGTTAGCATAAAACACACATGAGGACGAACACACAGGTACATCTCAATAGCCAAACACGATTTAAACATTGTGTGGAACAATCAAACGACAAGTATTCCAGCTCTGATGACCTAGTTCGATGGAGCTGTCAGTATCCATAGCTCTGGCTCTGCATGGACTGCCACGAATGATTGTATTGAAAAGGAGGCATCAGCAACTCCCTGAAACACAGTACTTGCGTTAGTATGGTTTTCAATATTGTAACCATAACACTCTTGGGGTCGACGGCACAGGTACATGTAAAGAGATAACTACAAATGTTGCATTGTCTAAAAGAGTCAAGGAATATTTAAATATGATCAGATTTAATCAACTTATTTCTCCAATTTCTTTACATCTGCATCATCTAAATGGGATCTTGTGATTGTAGTGGAAGCTCCATCGTCTCCCTGAAATACAGTACTTGCATTAATAGGGAAGAAAGTATAGCAAATGGAATCACGTTATATGATCACGCTCGATGGAGCTGTCAGTATCCATACCTCGTGCTGCTGAAGAATATCTATGGATGTTGTAAATGTGGTGCGCACTTCCGAAAGCTGTTGCGCCGATTCGTATCCGCATGGTCCGGCTTCCCCAGGAATTACTTGAATGTCAGGCTCTGCATCAAGTGCATGGGTTGACGCTTCAACAACTGCCTGAAACATAGTATTTGCATTAGTAAGGATTACAATATTGAAAACACAACACACACTTGGGGTCGACCGCACAGGTCCATATCAATGGCTAACCACGAATGAAACATGGTTTAGAACAATCAAACGACAATTGTTCCAGTCCTGGTGATCACGGTCAATGGAGCTGTCAGTATCCATACCTCGTGCTGCTGAAGAACATCTAGGGCTGTTGTCAATGTGGTGGATGCTTCAGCATCTCCCTGAAAGACAGTACTTGCATTAGTAGGGATAACACCAATTATAAATGAAAACAAACACCAGGGGACAACAACAAAGATGTATATCAATTGGAAAGCACTAACTAAACAATTGGTAAAATAATCACACGATACATAAAAACTATTACTTGACATGCATAAAACAAGTCTGTAGCGGAAAAGCCAAGTATGATTACCTGATACCTGCTTGAAGTGGTTGATAACTGCGGGCACGTCACGGATGTAGAACGTTCTTGCTTCAGATTCAGTGGATAGTCAAGCAGTTGTAAATGTAAATTATTGTTTGATAATGAAATGCGAATATTAAAAAATTGCCATGTAAACCGACAGAATACTTGAGAATAATGCTATTGAAAATGCGCAATATAGTACAGTTCCCTGTTCCCATAAATAGATTTCCTTTGGGGGTTATAAAATCGAAAAATAATTTATTGCTAAATGTCATTATTCGAAAAGCTATACACTCATATCACTATCGAAAGTATTACAAGGGAGTATTACAAGGGACACAACACCTAAAATATCAATTAATCCATTCAGCTACCTACACACTACCGCAAGGCCTAAAGCTAAATCCGGACACTTGACTCATCAGTGGCGGAATGTGGACGAATAGAGTTGGAATAGTGTTTGCGAGAAATTTTCGTGTCGTTCGCCGTTTATTCTTCTTTGTTACCCAAGATGCGGCGTACATGTTCAAGGAAAAGTGCCGGCTGCAGATGCGGTATCGATCACCCCTCTTGTCCTCTAAGACTTGTTCGACTCTACTTTCCAGCTCATCCAGTGGATATCTGCAATGTCTGACCCATTCTCTTATTCGATCAACAGTTTTCGGGAATACATGCATTGTAGTGCCTTCAGATTTAGCATGGGTCTTCGAAGGGCAACCGCTAATCGAACAGGCAGGCATTGTTGAAAATTCTGAAAAGTAAATATCAAGATTATTATAAAACCTTGATGAATAAAAATGTCACAAAAAAGTAAATGAACCATACCATGTTCAATGCAAGGTTTGTTTTGGTTGCAGGAACTATACCAGTTCATCATGTGCGGCTTAGTATTTGCATAAATTAGACATTTTTTAAATGATGTGACTAAACTCTGAACATGTGACTCGTCCCTTGGATGTTCTGTCTTGCACGAGAAGGAAACATGCTTTCATTATAGACTGGACCCCCGAAGGATGCAATTTGATGACAATTGACACAGATGAAAATAAATAGATCTATTGATAGCATAACAATTGAAACTCAAGTCAATAGCAATGAGAGCATAGATGGACCACTGAGCAGGACACAGGGCATCCATTTTTGTACCCCCTTTCCACTCCATCTTGGTGACCAGGCCTCACTGCGCAGAGCACATGGCCCCCACCCTCGTTCCAATGCTGACTGGAAACCTCCAGAGGTATTTGCAACAGCTAATAAATGTAACACATCACTCTTCCTCCGAGATCACTGTCCTGCATGTGAACCAGCCTGAACTAAGCACATAGCTCGTTCATCTCCACAAACGTGTCCTTGCCCACGCACCCTCGCCAGTGGAAACTTACTGCCATTCTGACCCTGTGTCCCTGCGAGGTATTCTCTTCATGTGCCAGACCACTGACCATGCCATGATGCCCACCTAGCAGATCCCCAACTAACATTAAACCCCTACGGCAGTATATTGTTGCCTATCAATAACAAATGCCACATACCGGAGATTCTTGTGAGCACAGAACCACACTTCAAGCAGTGTATTATAGTGGTCAAGACCCTTAACCTAAGGCCTGTATAATCCAATGTTGATTGATAATATAGATATATGTGTGACTTTTATAGAGACATAACCGACTGAAAGACTTTGAACAAGTGTTATTTAGTGCATGCATTATTGAGAATATATTATGTTAGCTTAGATAGTGACCACCATGCTTCACAGCGACCTGGCATTCACCCATTCGGAGCACAGATGTCTGACGTCCATCCTTGAATGGAGACACATTTGATTCATTTAAAAAATCGAAACAACCGTTGTTAAAATATATGTGGTGTTTTATTTTGTATCTTATTTTGATGGCTCAAAAATACAAGACTTTACACATTGTACAGGTCAGGTTGCAGCACAGCGAGAGAAAATCCCCTGTACTGACCGCTGTCACTCGGAACGTTTCTCTTATGGCACGAACGGCACAGGCGTGTATCACTCTTCGAGCGCGGTGTCCAAGCCTCCCGTGAAGCCACGATTGTAAAGGAACGATAGGCCACCAGCCGGTACCACCTGTGAAAAGGAATGAAACAAACTGTTTTTAAATGACCAAGATAAGTTTAATAAACGTTTGTTGTCAATGACAATTCTTGTAAATAATGGCATTCTGCTCGGACAAATGCTATCTAGACACTGCACACTATTGAACGACTTTCATGCGTTAAATGATATGTATATGTAATTTTGGATATAGTAGAAGACCATGAAATAGGAGTGGCATGACAAGCAGAGTATACTTACTCGTTACTCGGATTACGAGGAAGAACAGTTGCGCGAAGTTTGTGCATAAGCACCATCATTATCCTCAACACGGACCGTGTGAGGCAGGCTGCCCTGAAGTCTGGCAGCTCGGTGATGCATTGCGGTCGTGGCTCACCTTCCGAAATGTAGGCCACACATCCCGAGTTTTCACAGCAGCAGCAGTTCTCGTCCTCGGTTGGCATTAGATTGCACCGATTGCATGTGCACCAGGTGGAAACACCGCCCATGCGACTAGGTCCAGGCTCTTCAGCTGTTGAATCGTCCCCCCAACTGCCGTCCGAAGCCCCATCGTTTTTTCACATGTTTCCCTTTGCAGTAGTTCCTCCTCGGTATACTCGGGCTCGTACATGTAGGGCATTATTGTAGCCATTGTGTGTTAAACAAACTAAAATAATTTATAGCGGTGGTACTGGTATCTGTTCACACGAGCTACAAGTAAGGAAGGTAGCTAACCAGAGCACAGAAACGAGTCACAGAATACTCAAAGTAACACAGAGAGAGAAATGGAATCGAAAATCTGCTGCTGTGCATTGTGAAACGGTCTGTTTATACTTATTGAGGAAAGAGGCGTCCTGCCATTTCCATGGCAACACGTCATTAGCTCAAGCGCAGCGATTGTTGAAACGAGACCTGCTTTGGCGTTGTGAAGTGGGCGGTACGCGTCTGCTGTTGACGGGCTCAGGGGCGGGGGATATGATTTAGTGCCGCAAAAGCAGGTCAGCCAGGGCGATGGGGGAAATTATAGGATTATCACAAAATGGCAGCTCCCTGATGCTTGTTTTCACGTGTGTTTAATGGATGAAAACTCGGGTAAGGTCCATAGGAAATATTTCTAAAATCGTGCGACTTAGGCTTAAAAACACATGGCCGACCCGTAGGGGCAATAAAACCTTTTACCGAACCATTGCTTTAACGGCGCCGCCACCATTAGCGGCGCCCGTTAACCCATTATGCAATACTTATAATGAGGCCCATTGTTTAAGCAGCTGAAATAACATGGGATGGAGCACAAACAACAGTAACCGGAGGTCTTGCATATATCACTTGCCAATTTAACAAGATAGAAGTGGTAATTGTGAATTTGCAGACATATAGCAAAACTGTAGCGAACCTCACAAGAGACATTTGTGACAAGGTTAGTAGTGTCAGTTTTGCTGTCGCTGCTCAAGCCTTCCATTTGTGTCTGTGCAGTTGTGTATAACTGAGATCAAGAAGAATAAGGCTCAAATCCTGCGCCAGCACGTGTACATCTTGGCATGGGTTGTGTGGCTGTTGAAAAGAAATGTTTTAGATTGACAATTAATTGTGAAAAATATTTCTTTAATAGTATAGTGTGAAGATAGTTGCTCTAATTAATTGTCCAATTCCAGATAGCTTTGTAATTAAAGTTCATTAAGTGTTTCTTCAAAGTGTTGCTCCATTAGATTGAATTGCAAGTTTATCCTGATCATTGTCGCATTTCATCTTTTTTTGTTCTTAGAGTCATTGGGACCCTTGCGGTAGCCGTGCAGGTAAATACCGGCACAGTTGCCGCTGGTATCATCTTTTTCCCCGGCGCCCGTGAATGGGCAATTACCGGGTCATTACGGCCCCGCCGGACCCGGTAATTGTTCATTCGCGGGCACCGGAAAAAAATGCTCCCATTCCAATTTGAGCCCTGGGGAGGTCGGATGCACCGGCACCATTCAGAATGGTGCCGGTGCATCCAACATGCTCTGCTTGCGGGTGCCGGTACGCCCGCCATGTCAGTCCTGGTGGGCGGAAAAGGCACCCGCGAGCAGAACTCGTACTTTGCCGGTCCGGTAACAACGGTACCGGCAAGCTTACAGGTACCGTTGTTACCGGACCTGCAAACTTATAATGAGGCCCATAGAGTTATTCTTCCAAATAATAAACCCTTGTCTTCAGTTGGAATGGTGATTAGTTTCCCTCGTTCAGATAGAAGTGTCCACTACCCCTTGCACTATTCTCTTCTTCTGTTGATTACTATCATGTCCTTATACAATTCCCCCGTGTCCCCACCCCCAAACGATTTCAATAATCAGACCTGCTAGTCTACTCCACTCTGTTGGGGTGCTACCAAGCGACTGCCTTCTTAAATAGCACTTTACAAAACACGAATAAATGAGTGAGACACCGGCATTCCTGTGTGGTGTGTTGACTATTCAACAACAGTAGGAGTGAAACCTTGAACTATGCCGGTGTAAATGTCTTTGATAATCAAGCATATCACTGTGAAACTATAAACTGCATTCAGTAACCAGTAAACCAGAGATTACAAGTGCATGGGCCTGCATACATCATGGCAGGATGTGGGACGAAACAAGATGGAGCTGCACTCTGGCAAAAAATGGTCTCACCGGAGCGCCGTTCAGCTTGGAGCTGAGGCCCACTACCCCAATTTGAGTACGCTCTCTGCCCTTGACTGCCACAAATCTCCTTAACAATGTGCGTTTGGGGTCTCGATGCGAGCCACGATATGCAACAACCTGCATCTGAATGTCGTCCTTTGTGGCACCAGGACAGCCCAAAGTTGAGCAATGAAGCAGTCCACTGCTGTATGTATGGTTCAATCTTTGCACACATTTTACTGTCATGGTGTCTATTCTGACAAATTAAATGAGCAACATACCCAGTGTACATTGCACGCTCAGAATGAATGCACAATTCATACCCAGTGTGCAAAGCACGCTCAGAATGAATGTGCAATGGAATTACTATCACAGACATGTTTGATCATTTGGCGGTCATTCTTATGTTCCCAAAATGCACTTTGTTTTCATGCAAAGCAGCCAGCATCCTATATTCAAGACATCCACATTATTCAACACCTAGCTCCGCCCCTCAGACCACACCACACTACTGGCAATTCACCCCTGCCTCCTCCATGCGCGAGGGTAAGTGAGGGTTACCCCATACATTTCATCGATTTCCAACACAGGGTAAAATGTAATGGGCACTTCTACTGCACACGTTACGGCCACAGTGGTCTCCCGGTACTGAGACTTGTTTGTGTTGGCCCTCAGGCATTAGGAGTTGACATTCCTGCTTGCATGAAGAATGTGTTCCAAAATGGTGGATAGTGACATGCCTTGGTGAATGGCTAGATTCTGCTAGAGGTCAAATGAGCATATGATGTCTTTCCCGTCCCAACCACGACCAGGTGGCCCGAGGATGCAGGGGAGGTGTGCTGGAAAGGAGAAGAGCCCAAAATGGGGAGGCAGGGCATTGTCTAGTAAACATCTGATGAGCCATTTGCCCAATGTCTCACTTTTGTCCTTTGCCATACAGGTCTCCTGCACAGTATAATAATAATAATCTCTTAATTTGTTGGTTTAGGTTAGCGCGCTTGCATCCAACATACACACAACTCCCTAGCCCAGATCGCCTCTCTGATCGGTCCACTGAGCTGCCAAGTGACTCCGCCCCGTGTGCCACACTCAGCCAGTTCTGATTTGTAATCAGCAGCACTTTGCGTTTTTGGTACATTGTTTTCTTTTTGCTTTTGAAAGGCAGTGATCGAAGTGAGCGGGACGGTCGGCAGCGGTGTTCCACTACTTTATTTTGTCTGTTTATCATTCCTCTACTTGTATGACTATATTCACCATTCTATAAAAAAGGAGGTGCCCATTCATGTCCCTGTGCAAGTGTAAAGTTGTAATAGGAGCCTTATGTACTAAGACTATTGCAATGCCCCGGGGGCAACACCTTGTCACATGTTGCACTGTGCTTCCGCCTACCCTCTCCCCTGCCGAGACCACAGTTCCACTACCATTTTTCAGTGCACTTCTACCGCTGTAAAAAGTGTGATCGTCCAAGCATCGGCATGAAATATGTTTTTATCAACAGACAAAAAAGACAAACGTTGACTGAGGGTTGCACTCATTGCACAGGGGAACTTGGCAGGCGCTGCTTAACGGATGGGGCCTGGCACAGTATGCAGGAAGGTGGACGATTTTTGTTATTGTTTGCAACAAAATGTCGATTAATTGAATACTGTTGATTCTGGTAATAGGAACACTTATAATACTTGGAAGCGGGGGGAATCTGACAAGAACGCTATATTAAAAAAAGGTGGCGCTACTATAAGATTTATATTAAAAGTCTGTTTCATTTAGTGGCTGCGTGCCTGGCGAATGCTTAACGCAGCAGATAAAATAACGTATCGATGCCACGCATTTCATCACCACGTGATGTATTAAAGGTTGGTCCAAAGAGTTAACATTGTGGACTAAAGGGTTCACAGAGAATTCTACAGCAAAGGCAAAAGGGGGGGGCCACTAAAATAGCCCGTGTGGGCATTCGCGCTTCCTCATTTTACAAACCAATGTGCACTTCGATTCATTCGACAGTAGACCTGCATTACTAACATTGTGTGTCACTGCCGGATCCTGCGCGAGTCACTTCCTGTCTCGTATTTAGGAAGAGGTGGGGCAGGGTATCGCATGCATCAGTCATCATAGCATCCGCCGTCCGCTCTAAGCAGCGTCCATGGTGTTACAATCGTTCGTCCTGCTCTCCCCGATACTAGTGCAAATCCAGCTCCCTCGCACCGTCTCAGGCATTCCACGCACTTGGCACTCGGACACAAATAACCCACAAAGCCAGAAGTGGGGTTGTAAAAGTGCTGTAATGTTAACACACACACCAGGCTCTGGAGGGCTGCATCGACTTTGCCCCCTCCCAGGCCTGGCTCATACTTATGTACAATGCAAAGCTACATATTAATCTCCTCCCATTAGCCGTACGTATTCATAACAATAGTTCATTTCGCCGAAGAAAAGGCAATCAAGTACATTTCGTAACTTCAGATTGTCTTTGCAAGTCAGGCTCTTATCAACCTTGGGACTTGAGCCAGCAGCATCCGAACTGTGTACATTCTCGAAGGGAGGGCTGTTCATGCCCGTCTCTGCGAGGCCTGCGGCATTCCACAGCTAGCTGGGCTGGTTGTGCTCTGGTGGTTCTCTGCGACATCTGCTTTCATGGCTGTTAGATGTTTAGGCCAGTCCTTATGTCAAATCATTAGGCCAGTGTTCCTGCTTCAGATGTGATGTATCTCGAACCAAAAGAAAGTGCAGAATCAGAAATGTACCACGTAACATGTGCCCACTTTTTTTTCATCTCTTCTTATTTTATCTATCAATCACTAACGAAAACCCTTGCACTACTTCTACATAAGCACATTGTAATAAAACTATTCTTACTCAATAAAGAAGCAGAAAAATAACAAAAAACATTACCAAACTAAGACAGCTTATTTATGTCTTTACACATCTAAAGCCCTTCACTGTACTGTATTGCATAAACACTGCCACCTATTAACCTCAGCCATAATCTAGAGTGCATCTAAAACAAACATAACTACATGTCCCGCCCTTTCCAGCTCTGAGCATCCCTGTCACTCTCACATTCAGCAACACCACATACATGTGCCTGTCATGTTTGTTTGCACTGTCCAAGTCAAACTCTCCCTTACTTTCCAATAGATAGTAACCCTCTAGTACCTCCCATTCCCTAGGTGCACCCGCAGTCAGTGTCAGCAGCCACTTGTCAGTGCTTGTCATATTTTTCCCAAGTAGCATCTTCCATGGTGAATACCTGGTCGCTGAAAACTCTCTCAGCAGTCCATGGAGAACAAATGACAGCCAGTCTTGCCACTGTGTGTCTTTCTCATCCGTCTGTTTGAACTGCTCCTTCTTGGGCACCTCTTTCTGTTTGTTCTTCCATTGAGCCACACAAATGTCCATGTGCTCCTGCCACTCATCTTTTGCTGTGGGCCCCCAGGCCCTCTCTGTCGGGCACTGAAATGCATTGTCTTGCCCTTTCTCTGCATTGAGAAGCTTAATCATTAGTTCATCCTCTGCTTTCCAAATACCCAGGAGGCGCTCACATTTCCTTTGATCCTGCTTCTTGCTCTTCTGTAAGATAATCTCCACCACTTCAAGCTGTGGCCCCTCCATCAAATGACACTCCTTATCTTCTATGGATGCCATTAGCTCTGGCTGTGGATCATTGTCAGGTGCCACGGGCCACTCTCGCTCAGATGCAGTTACCATCTTTCTTCCCAGATGCAGCACCACTGATTGTGCTTCACCATGCTTTGCTCTTTCCCCCCCAAACACTATTAAGTGACGCTGACACTGACCACCAACTTCATATGTGGGCCTGTCAATGTGCTTCTCTGGTGGACATGCCCTGAAAGCGTCTTGTTGTGATTTGACATTCTCTGGCATGTATTCGCTTGACACTACACCTTTCACTATCATCTTGTTCAATTCCTTGTCTAAGGTGCACACTGCACAGTCACCTGTCCTTCTGAAATTCAGTTTATTTATTGCCCCTTTGTCTGGACATGCCTTCCCCCATTTTGTCAGGACCCCGTTTGCCAAATCAGTCATTGCATCGCTCTCTTCCAAAATGTCCTCCCTCCGGTATCTTCCCCCACTTCCTTCCCTTTCTCGGAAATACATAGAGCCATCCCCACAGCGTTGTGCGTCATCCACCCCAACCCCCAAAGGCACTGGTGCTGGCACCTCACATTCCTGCCCCTCTTTGTGTCCTCTCTCCTCCCCCTCCTTTACTAACACTGTTTTTTTCATTTTCAGCCATGCGTCATCAGCTGCATTCAGAATGTCTGCCCACCCCTTGGCGGATCTTAACCTTTCCTCCACATTCCCTTCAACCACCCTCCTTATCTCTACTAGCAGCTGCCATCTTGTGCCGATCATGAACTTTTGTGTAAGCATTACTTCAAAATCTGAGCGTCTCTGATCACTCTGTACCTTTTCTTGTGATTCAGCACTTCCTCCCTTGTCCATTCCCTTCACCACCCTTTGTAACTGATGTTCGTGGGCAGCCCCAAACTCCTTCTTCCTTTGTACCGACTGGGGGATCACATCCCAATTGTGCAACATGCTCTTCAGCCTTTCCAGCACAGCCCTTGCCCCCGACTTATATGACAGATCTTCACCCGCCTCTTGCCTTGTCAGTGGACCGGCATCTGCCATGTTGCCACTGAAACTGTATTCTGTAATCTGTATTCTTTAATCTCTTTTATTCCTCTTTTATTCCTCTTTTATTCCTCTTTTATTCAACCTTCAGACAGACCTCCCACTCTGTGTCCTCTACAGCATCGACCCTACACCCACTCTCCACGCCCCGGTGCTCTGACTGTATTACAGGTGCCTAAGAATGCTCTGCCCTCTTTTATTCCTCTTTTATTCAACCTTCAGACAGACCTCCCACTCTGTGTCCTCTACAGCATCGACCCTACACCCACTCTCCACGCCCCGGTGCTCTGACTGTATTACAGGTGCCTAAGAATGCTCTGCCCTATCTTTGTATTATTCCTAGAGTCCCTGAAGACTCCAAATTCCCCAAATTCCACTACCGCAACATGCAACAGGGTCCGCGAAAATGTTTTCACTTACCCGTTGTATTGCTGTTATCTCTGTGCACTTGATGAACAGAAGAGCTCCCGGGTTTCGGCACCATATGTTACAATCGTTCGTCCTGCTCTCCCCGATACTAGTGCAAATCCAGCTCCCTCGCACCGTCTCAGGCATTCCACGCACTTGGCACTCGGACACAAATAACCCACAAAGCCAGAAGTGGGGTTGTAAAAGTGCTGTAATGTTAACACACACACCAGGCTCTGGAGGGCTGCATCGACTTTGCCCCCTCCCAGGCCTGGCTCATACTTATGTACAATGCAAAGCTACATATTAATCTCCTCCCATTAGCCGTACGTATTCATAACAATAGTTCATTTCGCCGAAGAAAAGGCAATCAAGTACATTTCGTAACTTCAGATTGTCTTTGCAAGTCAGGCTCTTATCAACCTTGGGACTTGAGCCAGCAGCATCCGAACTGTGTACATTCTCGAAGGGAGGGCTGTTCATGCCCGTCTCTGCGAGGCCTGCGGCATTCCACAGCTAGCTGGGCTGGTTGTGCTCTGGTGGTTCTCTGCGACATCTGCTTTCATGGCTGTTAGATGTTTAGGCCAGTCCTTATGTCAAATCATTAGGCCAGTGTTCCTGCTTCAGATGTGATGTATCTCGAACCAAAAGAAAGTGCAGAATCAGAAATGTACCACGTAACACATGGGCCGTGCATATTAACCAACCGCCGCATGCTTTGGCAGGAGACAGCCCTGTGTTTAACTCATGGGAGCTCAGTGTGTCAAGGCATCTGCTGCTCGGATGTCCCTGATGCCTGCGTAAAAGTGGTTCCACGTGAGACAGCTCAGTGGGTCCTTGTGTTACGGAAACGTGGGGGCAATAAGGCGTGCGTGCCTGTAGAGAGACACGTCAAAGGCCGGGACTGGTTCGCGCTCTTTCTGGGGTCTCGGTGCTGGCCAGCGCCGGATACAGACACTACGTTTACATTGATCGGTCAAGGAAAATGATGGGGAGGGCAGGGCGGGGAACACACATCTCGCACAGGGTGATGCCAGGCATGGGGCGGCACTGGTCCTGGCTGCGCAGGCACAGCACGCGGATGCTCCGTTGCCCTGGTGATGGTCAGGTTGCAGCCGCCTCAGCAGGGCGAAGGACCGACAGCGGATACCTTCCAGGAACAACCACAGCTGTGCTCGTGTTACACGTGACCTATTCACTATGCAGACGCAGATGACTGCGTCGGTTCAAAAACGCCAAGCCTCGAGCTTCTTTTAGCTCCTAATAAACGGCAACCGATCCCTGGCACTTCTTCGCTGTGTCTCGTATCCTAGTGTCTATCGGTGGCCACTGGGCCACGAATTATTACGATATTCGTTTTCCAGCTAGTTCGCCCCCTAACCCGGTCTGGATTGTCCCCTTTCAGGGGCAGAACCAGCCTCAAATGGGGCGAGGGAGGGATGGGATAATAGTGGGGCGGTTGCACAAGCGGGGATGCGCGAAATCCCCAAAAGAGCCCCCCAATAGGAGTCCAAGCGCCTGCATGCATGTCCATTATAAATTGTGCTTTTGCAAACCACGTCATAAATCTGCAATGTCTCTGCTCCCAACTGATCAGGGAAAACATGAGCCGCAAGGTGAAACACAGGGGGGGGTGCCGTGCTGCTAGTCAAGTAGGCCACCTTCAGGAGGGGTTGGGTGGCGGGGGAGGGGAATACTACAAGCCCAATGTAGCAAGCATAGACGCACCAGGAACTGGGTGTGTGGCCTGCAGCTTACGCAAATATCTTTGCAGTAGGTGCATTAACCCACCGGGCGGTTTTACGAGGTTTCAAGCCCGTGGCTTGCAAGTTAGGCTAAGAAAGGCTGGTCTCCTGCTAAGGTTCGGAGGTGGAATATTGTCCTATTTCCTTAGCGGTGCCCTTTCCCTTGCTAAAGAGATTGGTGTGGCAGCTGGCGAGTTATAACGCTGCCAAGCGTGCCTGTCTAAAATGCCTGCTAGCATGCATACTACGATTATCCATTCCATTCGGAAGACACTAGTCCAGCCCTGCTTTTAACTTTCCATTTCTCCAGTTATGGTTCTGAGATTATTATGGGGAAACCGAGGACTACAAGACCCAAAATGGAGAGTTAAACCCAGGACTGGACTATTGTACCCCGGATGAGCTGGACAAGTTTGGCATATATATGTTAGTACAGACTGGTGAGCTTTGGAGGTGGGCAGCGCATAAAAGCGGCCCTTCGTGCAATGAGCGAGGGGGCATTTCCAAATGTACCCCAATCTGGCAGACCCATCTCCTGAGAACATGTTAGAAAAATAGGAGGCAGGCGTTAGAATTCACCGTACAAAGGACATTCTCTAAAAATAGACCACCCAGGTGCAAAATGTCTCTCTTAAATGTGCCACAAATTGTTTGAAATGCCACTAAAATGACACACAATGTAAAAATTGTA
The DNA here is from genome assembly GCF_040938575.1 of Ambystoma mexicanum. NCBI lineage: Eukaryota > Metazoa > Chordata > Amphibia > Caudata > Ambystomatidae > Ambystoma > Ambystoma mexicanum. The sequence continues at coordinate 1,221,270,240 of NC_090934.1, read as the reverse complement.
CTTTACCCACATGCAAGCTATTCCAATTTATGAAATCGACATATCCATGTCAATTTCAGATATCCAGGGCGCTTAGCACCTGTTGCTTCAAGCCCCGCACATCATCATTTCAAAGAACTCCCTTTGCGAGTAATTGTTTTCAATAATAAAGGCATTAGAAAGGAAGTTCTGTACGCTTAATATATATGACAGCTGGGACACGGGGATGGATCCTGCCGTGCTCCGTGTCGCCTTGCTTCCAAGGCGAGCACCTTGCCCCCGAGCTATTTTTTTTTTTTTTTTTTATTTGCATTTAGTTCATTTACAAGAATAATTTCGAGTAGAACCTTTGCAAAAGAACATGTTAAAATCCATGTAAAAAGAAAGAAAAATTGAAACATTTGAAATTACATTATTTTACATTAACACACAATACTTTAAAATACTATTTAAAATACAGGTGCAAGAGAAAATAAACCAATCAATTTACCAACTAGGCATTTCATTCTCCACTCAAAATAAGTTCTTTTTCTATATGCTTACAAAAACTTACTAATTCATAAATTAAACGGTTGTGAGCTCCTTGCATCATCCGAGACCATAAAAACTCAAGGCGGTCCTCAAATCCTATATCAACAAATTTCATAAATCTTGCTGTACGTATTTTGTTAAAATGGGGACAATAAAGTACGAGATGCTTCAATGTTTCGTGTGGTTCATTGCACTCATCGAATCGACATCCCACAGCAAATGTGGTGGCATTTGTTCGCCAGTTCTTTGTTCTATCTCTAGTATGGTAAAGATTAAATCTAAATCGAATATATGCCTTCCTGGTAGTTTCACAGGGGAATAAAGTGATATGTGCATAGCGAGGGATGCGCTGTTTAACAAAGGCACCATATTCTTCATAAGATTTGTATGTCATAATCCGATCAATAGTTACACACCAGTCTAAATCAAAAAGTTTTTTTTTTGCATGGCACGGGCGAAGATGGACATCATTCACTGTAATATTCACTTCACTTAAAAGTTGTTGCATTTTCAGTTGATAATTATAAAAGGAAGGAAGACAGTGGGTACCCAGCATCTTATTCAAATCCGCATATAGTGAATTAGTCGGTGGGTAATTCATTTTTGCAAAATGAGATAACTGTCTCCATTTCCATCTAGACGATAGTGCCACCAACCCCAATTCATGACGTATGATGGCATTTGGAATGGACATAGGCAAGAACATTGCTGCTTTTAAAAGTGAACCTTGTAAACAATCCAACATATTAGACATATCACACAAACAAATATCTAGTGCATAAAGAATGATACTCTCAGTCTTCAAGGACATAAATTCAATTAACGGAGTTAATGAAAATTTGCAGAACCGGGTATAAATCCTTTTCATTTGTGAAAGGAGTGTCCTGGTTTTGCATTTAATAATGTCTGTCCATGCCTTGATGGAATTCTGATCAGAGAGAAGATACCCCAAATAAATAGCGTTGTTAATACAAGATATCTGCGTATCCATAATATGCCATCTAAAATTGCCCTTTTTCTGCTTCACTCCAAATTTCATAATGGCAGTCTTTGCCGGGTTGGGAGTCAAATTATGGTCCTTTGCAAATTCCTCAAAAAGTGTTAATTTCTTTTGTAAACCTACAGGAGTAGGGTCAAACAAGATAATATCATCTGCAAAGGCGATCCATTGCAAAGAGATACTCCCAACCTTCACAGAGAACAGGTTCATATTTTCCCAGTTTTTATCCAGATCCGCCATGTATAGATTAAACAGGGTTGCAGCCCTGTTTCAAGCCCAGTGCTGTTCCTATTGGAGCTGTGGTGCCCCCGTCCTGTGATATTTTTATTCTATAAGATGTATTGGTGTGCAATTTCATAATCCAATACATTAAATCTTTTGGAATTCCGAAAGCCACCATTTTCATCCACAATAAGTTGCGGACAACATTATCAAAGGCCGCACTCATGTCAATCATTGCGATATATACCGGATTAGAGTTCTTATTTTTTGCTCCAGCAATAACGTGCGCAAGGATAATTGCATTTAGAGTGGTACTCATATTCTTTCTGAAACCCGTTTGAAATTTAGAATAAAGACCCTTGGACTCAATAATTTTCTCCAAATCGTGAAGAAGTAGAATCGCAAAGATTTTAGCCTCGGTATCGATTAGAGAAATCGGGCGATAATTTTCAGGACAGGAAGGATCACCCCTCTTAAATATGGGGACTATGTTTGCAGTTAACCAAGATGGTGGAATTTCCCCAGAGTTGAAGATGGTTTCGAATTTGGTATTTATAATTTCTGCCCACATGGCACGGTCCGCTTTATAGAGACAAGGGGGAAGCCCGTCTGGTCCTGCAGCCTTAGAATACGACAGCCTCGAGATTGCCCAAATTATGTCACTAATGCTCCAATTGAACCGAGGGATCCTGGTAGAGTCTAGCAATATACCAGGAAGAAATTGGAACTTATAAGGTAGTTGATATTTGGCAGTAATATACGTCTGCCATGTCTGATCAGAAATACAATTCGGCATAGATAACACAGCATTTTTTGGGTCAGCTTTTAGAGTATGCCATATAACTCGAGTGTCATGTGACGTGATGGCACGGATTAGAGTACAGTTCTCCTCATTATGTCTTGAGATCCGGGCGAAACTTAAGTTTTGTTTGTACTGAGAGGTGATTTGATTCCGCCTTTCTCTGAGTCTTTCAGTGCCTAAAACATTATATTTCAATTGTCTTAGGGCTTTGTTTTTTTCCCTTTTCAACAGTTTGCATTTCTGATCATAGATATGAGTATGTTTCGCACTACTGCGGTTTTTACAAAATTTGAGCAAAACGGTGTCAACTATTTTGGAGTAATCCCTATCAGATAGTTTTATTCTTAAATTGGCACCATATTGGTCAACTCGCAGTGTTTCTCGAGATATGTGTTTAACAATCTGATCGCACAAGCCATTGTTCCACCTGATTGAGTGCTGAGGGCGATCAATTTCTACTGCTGTTAGTGAACTATTTGCCCCTAGCGATTGACATTTCAATTTCAATGATGTTATAAGTTGTGCATGATCACCAATCAATATAGGATCTATTACTAATGGGGCCATGTAAGCTATAAGATTACGAGATACAAAGATAAAATCTATCATTGACTTCTTAACTCCTCTTTCCCATGTAATTTTTGATTTCATATCGTGTGTCGCCAAGAGATCCATGTCCGAATCAGTTAAGAGTTCTCTAAACTTGGCTCCTCTAATGCATGCTAAGGTTGCGAGTTTAGATAGACTAGTTTCATTCACATTTCTACAGTCACAATTAAAATCGCCACCAAGAATGATCTCACAGTTCTGATATATACTAGCGGAGAGTTCCAAGCATGCTTCAAGATCGTCAAACATCTCTTCAATAGTTAGATTGGCAGGGTTCCAATATAGTGAGATGATAATTAATGATGGATATCTGATTGAGGGTATATTAAGATGAACCCCTAGTAAACTCTGAGAGTTCCAAACTAAATTAGGTTGGACTTTGAATGAAGTATTTATTGCAATCGATAAGCCCCCAGATGGGCGGCCTGATAAATGTCTCTTAGCTAATGAGTTAAAAGTAACATAACCAGGGATAAGTAGAGGTTCTATTTTCATCGACTCTTGAATTATGATTATAGTTGGTCGTTCATCACTGATAAGATTGAGATGCCAGTTCATTAAATTCACAAAGCCACACGAATTCCAGGATATGATTTTAAGTTCTTTGTGATTAGATAGCTATGTGACTGGTTTTGTAGGTAATGAAGTAGTATTAGAAGACAAAATGGCCAAGAGCATGGGTTCCAGCCAAGGAAGGCCATTTGTTTGAGCTACAACTTTCAGAATCTCAGCCAAATCAAGTCCAGAGCCCATATTTGTTTTAACAATAGGTACGGTCATGTCAGTACAATTTCCATCGATCACTTTTGGTGGATCTAGGAATAGAGCAGCGTCATCCTCGGATCCGAAGGTAAGTAATACCAAACCCTCTCTTTTTATTTCTTCCCGATTGGACCAGATAAATTTCATTACTGCCTCAGAACTAAAATAACATAGGGCCCTGAAGTTGTTGATTCTGGCCAGGGAGACTCTGGTAATATCATTGGATTTAACCATTCTCAATTGAGGTATTTTTGAGAAAAGGGAGAAGATAAATGAACGATTAATACGTTTATCTACCAATTCCTTAGCATTTCCTTCAAGTCCTATAATGTATTCCTTCATCTCATCTGACTGCAAGGGCCTGTGTGAGATTGGCGCTGAGACAACTGGAGTTCCTGCTTCAACAGCAGGATTGATTAATAAATTATTAGGTTGTTTTAATAAGATCTTGCTATGATTGTTTGTGTTCTGATTGTCCATATGAAAAGTTTTACTCAGAGCTACAGAGGCTTTGCCATTTTTATACAAGAAAGGATTGGTATTCATGTTTTGTGATAGTGTTCTGCTTTGCGCAGGGCCATGTATAAATATACGATTTGGAGTCATTACATTATCAATTGATCCAGTTTGATCGAAACAGCTGAACTTAGGACTCTCCTTATGAAGGACGGCCGATGCCTCAACCAAGGTAGTTCTTTTTCCCGTGCCATTTACTGCAATTACAGACTTACTCATATTCACCTCCTCTTCTATGGTATTAGTTATTTCATCTACCTCTACCTTCCCTATTTTACCAATGCCATTTACAGCAACTAAGGGTATATTTTTGGGCTGTTCGGAGATATTGTTCGCAGAGAGTTCAGTAGTCACATCCCTCGAACATACTTCACTATAGGTTTTCCTAGTTAGTGAAATCGAATTGTCACTACCATGAGGGCCCGGGTGAATAATGTTGTTTTTCATCGTACGACATCTCCCTATAATCGGGAAAAAGTCCCTTAAGTTACTTTTTACTACAGAGCCGATAACAGGTTCGATTAGAGTTGTTGCACATCCGTTGTCCTGATTGTCTAACACCTTTAGAGACATTTCACATAATTTTGATTTGATCAAAGGTTTAGAAATCGTAATTTCCTCAGATGTACTATTCGCTGGATTATCGATGCCAGACTTAAGATTAGCAATCTGAGGAGGGACATCACCCATCATTAGTGACTTGGTAATAATACCGTTTTGACTTACTTCCTCCGATGAATTAGTAACCGGGGTAAGAGCATCTTGGCTTTCTTTGGACAGTTGTCCTACATCAATATGATCTTCATCGATTAATTCTATACTAGGAACCGAGTAAGTATCTTTTCCACGTCCATCATTCTTATGTAACAGTGCTTCCTTCCTACGCTTAGCATATCTCTTAACGGCTCGCAAGTGATTTTTTTTAACTCGACGGGACATAAAAGTAAAAGGTTCCTCAGTAACACAGTGTTCTGTCTCTGTTTTTTTTTGTGATTCGATTTCTTCAAGGAGAGCAGATGGGCTATCAGGGAACCGCATTAAAGGTTCCGTTTTGGAGAAGTGAGTTGAAATTGTGAAATTCAGTGCATCGACTGATGCCTTAATTTCTTTCAAGTCATTGTCGCACCTACATTTCACAGGTTCAATTAATGCGTCCTGATTGCACTGTTTCAAGCTGTTTGCATATAAAACGTGCCTCCCTGCCTCTTCATTGCTATGGCCTTGTCCTCTAATTTCAGATTGAATGGATCTTAGGGTATCAACTGCAGTGATAAACCCCTCGATTTTATCCATTTTGGAGCAAAGATAATGCAAGATGGCCTTAGATTCCTTTAATTCAAGATGAGTGAGCTCGTGACCCTTGTCAAGAAGATCTAAAATGTTGGTGATCACCGGAAGAGGGGTTGGAGAATGATTTTCAATTCCGCGCACACTATTCGTACCTACTCCAAGATCCTCAATTGATACTTTATTTGAAACATTTAATTGATCAGGCGAGAATGAAAGCGTGCGCGGAATTGGTCCAATTGGTGCCTCATCCGATACATCATCATCTATTTTAGTATGATAGCTCCTATTAGTAATTCCAATGGTGCCCAAATTTGTTGTGCCATATACTAGTGGAGTCATCATACTAATAGTTTGATTGACTTGTGCATTTAATGCAGCCATCTTCTGCAAGGTAGTGCTAAATTGCACTTTGTTAGGGGTACATGAATCCGATCGAATCATACTATCATTCGTATCTACATCTACAATCTCTTTTTCCTCAACCTTTGTTGGGGCATACATAGAAACAGAGGAAGTAGCATGCACTTGGGCTACATGAGTAGAGCAGTTACCAGTATCTAAACAAACCACAGGGACAGTAGGTATATTGTCATCTACCATGTCAATTAATGGCACTTCATGATATGAAGTTCGACCCTTGCATACCGTAGAGTCAATGCTGGAAGATGTTAAAATGTTAGTTATTGCCTCAATGCAACGCCCACTTCGCAGGCCATTGGCCATTGTAAAGAGGAGGTACACCAAATATAAAAATACTTTTTACAAAATATCAACTTAAAAGGCAAACACCTTTCCTAATGATGGGTCAGAGAATTAAAACGTGATGTAACAACCTTCTCAAAGTAAGCAAAGAATTCAGCACTGTGCGCTATCACGAAACAATACTTCTCAAGAACTTAGCTTGTGCCAGGTGCCCAGGTCACAGCCAAAAAGCACAACAGCGACTCCAGCCCTTACTGCCTCCAGGGCTTAACGCTGCAAGGGTGGTTGTGCCGGGGATTTCAGTGCTGGGTGAAGTCACGTGACCAAACACGTGTCGGAGTTCAGCTCCGCCCCCTCCAGGAAGCGGTTACTGCAGCAAGAGCAACGCTCGCAGTGCTGCCAACGGGGTGCGCAGGGTGAAAATGATGAAAAGGCACAGCACTCCTTGTAAAAGCTATCTTCCCGGGCTACCTAACCCTCCATTAATGCCTAGCAAATTATCAAAATGCCTAGCAAATTGTAGGGATTCCTGGCGTCTGGTGGTAAAATCTATTTCTGCCAGCACCGGGCAAGGAAGTGAGTACGTGGCTATATGATGGCAACACCCGGTCTATGATGGGAGTATGCGGACATATCATGGCACAATGTGGCAGATGAAGACATCCTAGGCAACACTGGGGGAAGTGTGCGGGCACCTGGGCGTGTGATTTTAATATCCAGCAACACAGAAATGCAGAGATGTTGACTTTATTAATGTGTGTTTTCTGCCTGCTTAATATGTCCGTGTCTCAGAGTGAGGAGCACAGACGCGGGAGTGGCAGCCAGGACATAGTGCCAGGACGCACGCAACGTTTAAGAATAGCAGTGATCTCCTTCAGCGAAGTCCACCCAGTCTTCTCACCCTAGCCTCCATCTTCTGGAACCACCACCCTTCCATTAAGCAACTCCAAGAACTTTTGCCCAACGCCCGAAGAACAGCAAAAAAAAACATACACACACACACTGGCTACAAATGTTGCCTTTTCCCCATACTTGCCCAAGCAGACATGATTTAGTGCTGCCATCACAGCATACAGTGGCCAGGTGTCTTATTGCCAGCAAGGCAGCTATTTTTCAGTCATGGGCTTCATTTAACAAGTCAGTGCATTATGGTAGTTGTAGTCTTCGCTGTTCAAATTGGAGTTATGCACCAGGAAACCATGATGTTTAAAAGGAACCCAAGATCGGATAAGTGGTGACCCGGTGACGGAGTCATTCTTCTGGTCACCCGAAAACTGCAAACACAGAGGCTCCCATATTGACAAATGTATTCAGAACAACAATAACACATTTGAGAAGAAAACATGGAAAAAAAGAAAATTACACTGATCACAAGACCATGAATTAAAGCTACTTGATCCCTTCGTAACTTTATGTTCCTTTGGCTCACTCTTGGGTCTCCGCTATCGCCCGAAGTTCCGAGGCTGCCCTCTTTGTATGTGTATTCAGTCTGAGAAGAGCGCTCTCGCGCCTCAAACTTGTCTCTTGGCGCTAGACTACACACTGTCGTGAACGAATTCAGAGGGGTCTCTTTAATCATGCCGATCATTCTCAGCTGGCAACGCACCTACACGCAGCCAGCAGCGCTTTGCCCGGTAAGGCTGGTCACCCCTCGTTTATAATGAAAAATGCAGAACTATTCCCAGTAGTGCCCAAACCTGCGAGGGGACAGGGACCCGACCCGCTTGCATTCTGGGATTTGCAGTCCTAGTGTGACTGAATCCGCTGTACCTCAATGCCAGACTACCGTTAGTTGTGAACGAAAATAGATGGTGCAAAAGCAAGATTTCTGAACACCATTCACCAGTCACAGGTTTGAATTGTTATGTGTGGCAAGGGGTGGGCGGCGTGAGGGGGCTCATTATAAAAGGGGACTGCCGCCTGTTCAACTCTGTGATGGAGACGTGTGCTAAGAATTAGCTGGTATCCCATTTCTATGGCCGGCTTCCCATCTCAAGCACACCATGTGATCCTGCGCACATCATTTGAACTTGTGCCTTAGTTCCCGTAACGGTCAAAGTTAGGAGCACATCGTAAATGCAAGAAAGGCGCTACAAAAAACTACACAAGCCAATAAAGCGTTACGTGTGTTGTTGTGCCGGTGCACCTCGGACGTGATCGGCCAGCGCGAAATGCGGCGCCGTGCCCCTCTGCGTAGGGTGCCACCCGATGCGGTGCCCTGGGGCCCACTTACCCGTTAGCAGGGCGCGGATGCGGGCATGGCTCTTCGTGTTCGCCCGCGCGGGGAGAGGCAGCAGGAGGCAGGCGGCGGCGGCGATCACCAGGCAGGGGAAGCTCATCCCAGTGCTGAGCAGAGCGAGCAACGTCTCGGATGCTGAGTTCAGATCACAATGACAGAGGGAAGGGAGCCGGATGGGCGCGCTGAAGCATAACCGGGGGGCGTTGCTAGGGCGGGGTGGGGGGGGGGGCTAATAAGGGGGCTATAGCCCCTGATATTTATATATCTCAGGCTCAGGAGCTACAGCCAAAAGACTAGCTAGCCCTCAGTCCCAACAGTTCCGACACCAGCGTAGCCCCGGGTCTTTTGCAGACCTAGAAACTCCCCTGCGTTTCACACGTTCCAGTGAAGGGTGGATTTCAGCTAAAAAAAAGACTTCACGTCCCCGAAGTTTTTAAACATTTTCATGTCGCTTTTTTGGGAAAGGAAGGGTGGCAGTGCCGTTTTTTGAATCACCAACAAGTATAAACTAAAACAAGCATTGGCAATGCCAACAGACCTTTGTGTGGGCATGGGAACGACACTTGCCAGGCACAGCCGTAGTGTAATTAACTACCCAATTGTTGGTAGCAGGTGCAAAATAGTGTGAATACCTCGGCACCAAAAAGTAGTGCCTGGCAAAAGCTTAAAAACGTTTGCACAAGCTTTGCCAATGCTTGTTTTGAACAGGATTTCAGTGAAGGACACACACAGTGCTTATAAAGAGTGGTTGGAGGCTAGTCTGATATTACACCATTAGCGTGTTTACAGCTCCAATTAAGTAAATAACTCTCAGAAGACTGCTTTGAACAAACACTGGCAGACCTTTTGAATGCAAAGTTTGATGGTAAGGCTTAATTAAATCGAGCTCAACGAGTTCCCATCAGGAGTTGTTCTATATTGTCTGGCAATTGGTGGGCACATAAAATAACCAAACAACACCTATAGACTGTGTCCCTCCTCATATGTCATTCCAGACCTCTTTTGTTTTCCAGTCCACCCCTGTTGCTCCCTATCTGTATTCCAATGCAATAGTTTCGTCTTATAGGTTTCGCAAGTGACACCTAGTAGCCCAAACTAAAAACGGTATTATATTTTAAGAATTTTTCCATCTCAGAACGACGGTCCACGTACCAGCCATGTGTATTAACTGCGTTTGCCACAGAGACGGGCTGAGAAATGTATAAATAGCTAGTCATGTAATGTCAAACATAACAACACACGTGTTATTTACGTGTTCATATCAATAGTCAAAACCAGATATTTTTTATGCTGATACTGTTGGATTCTGGATGGGGGAGGGAAGGGCTTGGCTTGAGAAGGGGTGAGAGAAGCGAGTAGGGTAGTCTTTCTTTTATGTTTTTTTCCTGTCCCGTTTTTGTCTTGAAAATCTGGCCTCTGTGAGGATGTATGCTGCGATAGACCTGCTAGTGCTCACCCCAATTCACCCGCCCATCAATTTACATATGTTGTGACATAACCAAATGTGATGCCACTGAGAGGAACGCCAGTCTTTGATACTAGAGGGCACCGCTGGCAGTTACATTGCAATCAGTTGTCATGAGCGAAACAAATAACGTTTTTGTGTCCAATGTATGAATGGTCATTACTATTATTATACAGACCATTACAGTGGGGGAAGGCTTCTTTTAAATGTGAACAATGAGAAAAAACTCACTCCTGGAGAGTTAGATAAAAAAAAACATTTACCCCGGTTCACATACTTTCGTCAAGTGTTGAAACCCGGATTTCGATTTGAGGCTAGTCTGCAACTTAGTCAACACATATATCTATCAACTAGAGGTGAAATGCTACCCTCCCTGCGTGACGCCTGGAGCCAGTTCTGTTTTTTTTAATTCCAATTGTGGGGTAAAATATAGCCCCTGAAAGCCATAAATAAAGAGGCCAGAGTGATTTGTGAAGTCCCATTGAAGTATAAGGCCAGTACAGAAATGGTGATGTAAGACATGAGGCCTATTGAACCAAAAGCAGGTCTAAATCTCAAAGGAAAGAAAATGGGCTTAAATCTCAAAAGTGCAAAGATATGCGCAATGCATTTCAGCAAGGAAAATAAAGACATGTGGCTGACAATGCTGTTTTATTAAATCCATTGAAAGCTATAATTTTTACTTAAAGAGACAGATAGCAGCATGTACATTATCTTCAACGTAATACCAGATTGTGATCACAAAATCTCCAGTGAAACCAAGCTTCTTGCATTCATAAGAAATAAAAAAAATTTCCTCAACTTAAATGAAAGTACACAGAGAGAAGTGCCTATTTGGGTTTAAGGTGAACATGGTTTTGTCACTTAATTGCCCTATATATGGACTATCCAGAAGGGATACCCATATCCTTTGCAACTGTTAGATTAAAGAAGTACATTACACATGGATACAAGGCGCAGGTGCCTTATAAAATGTCATGTAAAATGCATTGTCTGTGACTTAAAAGCCACTTATTGCAGAATTTTACATGCAGCCCGTCAGTTCTTCTGAAATGAAACTTTAACTTCAAAGACCTTTCTTCTGCTAGTCCTTGGGGAAGGAGGTCTGGTTGTCAAAAATCAATCAGGTCCATTGCTTAAACATATAAAGAAATACACTGCTGATGATGGAAATCACGGGGGAAATAGATAAAGCTATGCCTGTCTTTTCAACAGAAGTGACATTGAGGACACAACTCCCATAAATTCTGCATTAAAATGGCAGCCAGGGCCATTACAAGGCCAGTAAGGCATAGGCTAAGATAAACACGAGCCCGCATCTGGCTGGTCACAAGGGGAAATGCGACTTAAGAGAAAAAAGCTGGGGCCAGAGTGAACTGGAGTTGGTTAATAGAAAAACACATTTATTTAAATAAAAAGGGCAATATATATGCCACAATGCTCATTCCAGACTTTTATTAACAGTGACAGTAACCCCCTTTGAACCGTGCCAAAATGATGTTTGTGTGATAAACATACTAGAAGTTATTAAGGAAAATTTGATATGGGCCTTCCCTTAATTCCGAGAGATTTGGAAGATTGTGTGAGGGTGGACGAAATTAACATGGGAACTATGAAGTAGCATATTTTTCACTAACATGGCTCCTGAGCAAACAAAGAAAAACATATCTCTGCATAGGAAGGGCATGCCGACTTCAAATTGGCCTTAAAATGTAGTTCTTAAAAATATATCTCTACATATAAAGATTTGCAAAAATGAGGGTACTTAACATGTTGATAGATTTTCAGAGTTTGAACATGCCAAAACCACATGTCAGTTTGGGATGACAAAGGTTTCTCCTCCCACAGCTTTCCTAACTCACACCCCTCATCTCCTTGTCCTAGCAGCACATAGGTGGGAGGTGGGTAGAGAAAACCAACCAATCCCTTCTGCGGGAATCATGACAAGTTTGTGTTGTCATTTACCCAATAAGTAAACCAGTTTCCATCAGAACTCGGCTTTTTCACTTATTCCGGGAGGTAACCTGCTGCTGAATTCTTGCAAGAAACACCCAAGCAGAGAGGACCCAAAACTTGCATTGGAGACAGCGACCAGGAGACATATAAGCTGACTGGGACCCATCGGAGGAGCCAGAGGGCACTATCCTTGACTGACACCCTTGCTGTCCCAGGGATGCCCTGCTGTTCCCTGATACGCATTACAAGGCCTCTCATGTAAGTAAAACTATCCCAAAGGCATAGATTGTGTAGTCCCTGCATTTTTCTCAAGTATTGTTCTAGTATTTCCCCATAGCAAAATATCCTGTTTGTCTGTGTAGATGCGTAGTATATTTCATTAAAGTAAATCAATTAATTCCCCTTTAGAAATAATCACAAGATGTGTTTTGTTAGCATTCCAAACTAACAAGCTACTCCCAGTGTGTTTTGAGCTGGTATAGACATAAAGAGTTGCCAAAAGAATGAATCCCAAATCCCTGTTTCCACGTGAGTGTGCAGGGTGCAAAACAAAATTCCCCATTGATCCCCTTCATTTTAAATCAGAAGTGTGAAGCCTTGTATTTCCTTTGCATGTGTGGTGGGAAAAACGAAATTGCCCCTTTGTTACCATTGTGCTCTGACCAAAACCACAGAGCCCTGCCTGTTCTTTTTAGGTGTGGCGAAACACATTTTCCCATTGCTTTTCCTTCTGTCACGACCCTCAGCCCTGATCCCCACTGGCAAGCCCATTGGCCAGGTGGAATCAGACTTCGGATCACAAATAAGGCCTGGCACCCGCTTCACAGACCCTCTTGGGGCCAGTCCTGGTGCCTTTGGTGCCAGGCTCATAAACAGGGAAAGACATCAGTTAAAAGAACTACGTTATTCAGGCTTTCAGCCGACATGGAGGCATCCACATAGCTTGTTTCCTAGAACCAAGCTATGCGGTATAGTGTTTTGGGTGTGGTGGCCTAGGGACTACTTTACCTGGACTACTTTGCAGAGACTATTTAAACCGATCCTGAGCAAGACAACACGCTTTGCGTTACTTTGCTACTAGCAACGTGACACTCACTGTGTCCAGCTTCTCACGAGCTTGGGGAGATCCAGACCTGCAGGAAACAACAAATAACATCGTTAGCAGCAGAATCTTACCTGCAATCTCCATCCTTCACTGTTCACACCTCCTGGGCAGCTCCATGTGGATGGTTCGCCACCCGGATCGAACGACCTGAGAAAGGAAGAAAGACATCATTAAAGGAGCTAGTAGAGACATTTCAACCACAAATTGCTTAGAGACTTACCTGGCTGGTGGTCGGTCAACCGGTATAGCTCCGGAACTCCATCCGCACTGGGAGCACACCGTGACCTACAAAAAGAGAAAACACAGGTCAGTGAAGACAAGACATCGCTGCGCAACGCGCTTTCTTACCGCATCATAGCGCTATTGTGTGCCATCATTTACCGGCGAGAACCAACCTACCCAGTTCGCCAAGCGGACGCTCCATGCACCTAAGGGAGATAAAAAAGAGACATTATCGAACAGAGAAAAGGCATGCAAGAATAACAACTCCATAAACCGCAATAAGACCTACCTGAAAGACATTATTTGGGCCGCTGTCAGTGAAGTAACTGGACCACGTGTGCCCACGAAAGACAACGCGCCCCTGCCCAGAAAGCAGGACAGAGAGCCCACCAACTTCGATAGCAAGGTAAGAAGAGAACCCTGAGGGGCTGAAATCGCAAGGGAGGTGGGAAGGCTTACCTTGGCTGTCCAGTCCTAAACATAGTCTTCATTTCCAGGCGGAATTTCACCGAGAACCGCACCAGGGAATCATTGAAAAGGGGACCAACGACCAACTGCCTGGGTGGCATCCCCGTGGATACCAGGTGAGCGTAACAGAACACAAAGCCTCACATAAATAATCCACCTGGGTACCATGGAGACATTGGAAATCGACCAATTGGCCCAATTGTTGGGGGATTTTTGTGCCGAGGTTCATTCAGCCCGACAAGAGACTAATGCACTCCAAAGAGACCTAATAGTGACCAAGGATCGCACCGAGGAGATCGGCAGACAGTTCTTGCAATCGCAGGCAGGTCAGACTCCTCTGCCTGGGGGAAATCCACAATGCAAAATCCTATCTCACCATCTTATACCCCCACACAGTACAGATCACGCTGCCTGGAACAGTTCCCCTGGAACCACCAGAAAGGTTTTCGGGCGACCCACGGAAGTATGCAGCATTCATAAATCAGTGTCGCCTTCATTTCCTTTTTCGCCCTGGGGCGTTTCCAAATAACCAAGCCCGGGTAGCTTTCGTCCTATCATACTTGAGTGGAAGCGCAGCGGATTGGTCGGTGCCGTTGGTGACCCATAATGATCCATTGTTACAGGACTATAGGGGGTTCCAGAGAGAAATGGAAAAACTGTTTGCTCGCCACACCCAGGAACAAGCAGTGGATAACAAACTCTTATCCCTCCAGCAGGGGAACCAGCACTTGTTATCATACATTGTTACCTTCAATAGACTGGTTGCTGAAGCCAGGTGGCCAGAAAACAAAAGAACCACGTTATTCCATCGAGGCTTACAAGGCGAATTAAAGGACGTCTTGGCTCAGGTAGTTGATCCCCCCGAGAGACTGTACCGAATTCATAAATCTAATAGTGCAGCTGGACCATCGGGTGCAGGACCGAAAAGCGAACCAGTCCAAAGCGGACTCTCAAGTAGTTTATGTTCGGTCTAGAGACAATGCACCATGGGTGCCAGACAACACCGTAGAACCCATCGGAGGGATACGACCTCCACTAACAAAACAAGAGCGGGATAAAAAAAGACAACAGCAACTCTGTTTGTATTGTGGAAAACCAGGACGTTTCCTGAAAGACTGCCTGGTAAAACCCCCAAGGAGGACAGTCGAGGCCACAGAAAAGGATGAAGTTAAGGAATCGGAAAACTACCAAGCTCGGCAACCGTAGAGGTCAGTTTGTTGAGTGGTAAGAAAGAGCCACTGACCTCACACTTTGCAATACCTGTGATCTTAATAAACCACCAACAATCGTCAAAGATGCATGCCGTAGAAGCGTACATCGACAGCGGAGCAGTTGGGAATTATATAGATCTAGAGTTGGCAGCAGAGATGAGGCTCCCTTTGTGTTCTAAGTCTACCAGGGACAAGGTGACTACCGTGGATGGAACAGAAATTGCCTCCAGACCAGTAACCCAGTGCACAGCTACAGTAACCTTGCATTGCCAGGATGGACATTGGGAGTGTATTTCGTTTGATCTCATTAAGGCACCTCATTTCCGGTTAATACTAGGGATGCCATGGTTGGTTGCTCACAACCCTTTGATAGACTGGCGGGCACGGAAATTAACCTTCTACGGCAACTGCTCCCTGGCCTGATACTCTCCAGAACCGGAACCCAACTCTTGTATCTCCCATACTCCCAATAATGTAGCATCTACCCTAGGAGTAACTAATACTTTGCCAGATGAATATCATGACTTTCAGGACGTATTCCAAAAAGACCAGGCTAACACATTGCCGCCGCATAGGCCTTATGATTGTCAAATTGACCTTATTCCTGGGGCACATAGCCCTTGCGGCAGGATCTACGCTCAAACCGAACCAGAAAACCTTCACCTGAAATCCTATTTGGACCAGTACTTTTCAAACAGATTTATCCGCCCATCTAAGTCCCCGGCAGCCAGTCCTTTGTTCTTCGTACTGAAAAAAGAAGGGGACTTGAGGACCTGTATTGATTACCGTGCTATAAACCAGATCCCCGTGAAGAACCGCTACCCCTTGCCCCTTATCCCGGAAATGCTAGACCAAGTTAAAATGCCCAGATTTATACCAAATTAGACCTTCGGGGAGCACACCACCTGGTCCGGGTCAGAAGCAGAGATGAGTGGAAAACTGCTTTCCGTACCAAATATGGCTTGTTTGAATATCAGGTCATGCCTTTTGGCTTGTGCAACGCTCCTGCAGCGTTTCAATATTTCATGAATGACGTCTTGAGAGAACTGATTGATGTTTGCGCCTTAGTGTACATAGATGACATCTTGGTGTACTCATCCTCAAAACAAGACCATATCAGGCACGTTCGTTCAGTCCTCACCAAGCTCCGCCAACATCGTTTGTATGAAAAGCTGGAGAAATGTTTTTTTCACGTCACCGAAGTAGAATTTCTTGGTTTCATCCTTTCTCCAAAAGGCATCAGAATGGATGTACAGAAGGTTGACGCTATTCTAAAATGGCCATCACCAACATCTCTGAAAGGGATACAGAGCATGCTGGGCTTTGCAAACTTTTATCAGCGATTTATCCCAGACTTATGTCAGGTTGTGCACCCGATCACAGTACTTCTACAAAAAAGCAATAAAAAGTTTGCTTGGACCAAGGAAGCAGAAAGAGCCTTTCAGGAACTGAAACAAAGATTCACCTCTGCTCCAATCCTGCGGCACCCTCATCCAGACCTCCCTTATGTCATAGAAACTGATGCTTCCAGTATGGCAATGGGAGCGGTCCTTTCACAGAGGGACCCAGAAACTGGCCAGCTGCATCCTGTGGCCTTCTCACCCCCGGAAATTAATTACGCCATCACGGACAAAGAACTCCTGGCCATCAAGTCCGCTTTCAAGGCATGGCGACACTATCTTCTAGGAGCTAAACGCACCATTGCAGTGATCACAGACCACCGGAACCTGCAATATCTCAAAACAGCCAAAGCCCAGTCCTCACGCCTGTTACGGTGGGCCCTTTTCTTCGCCGAATATGACTATGTGATCACATTTCGACCAGGGGTCAAGAATGGAAAAGCTGACGCCTTATCTCGAATGGGCATCGATGAAACGATGTATACAACCCCAGACCCGGTACCCATCATGCCAGAAGACAAACTCTTGGGTATCACGACAACCTTATCTCAAGCAGAATTACAAAATGAAATTCGACAGTCAATGAACCCAGATACTTTCCTCGCATGGCAAACTCAAGGAGAACAATATTGCATCAAGGATCAGTTACCTTTTTTTTAGGGACCAGCTATATGTACCCAAGAAGGAGTTACAACAGCATATCATTTCAGATTATCATGACTCTCTGATCGAAGGACACCCTGGAATCACTAAAACCTTAGCTAAGGTGAAAAATAACTTTTGGTGGCCTACCTGGCGTATGGACATTGTCCAGTATGTTCAGTCCTGCGGTGTCTGTGCACAAAATAAATCACAGAAACAGAAACCATCGGGTCTCCTACAACCACTGGACATCCCTCCCGCTCCGTGGCACACTCGCTCCCTTGACTTCATCACTGATCTGCCTCCTATTCAATGCTTTAACACCATTCTTGTAGTCATGGATTTGTTCTCTAAGATGGCACATTTTATTCCACTCAAGGGCCTCCCGGACGCATCCACCTTAGCAGAAGTATTTCTGGAAAACATTGTCAAGCTAAACGGTTTCCCATCAGTTCTCGTCTCTGATCGAGGCAGACAGTTTGTATCCAATTTTTGGAGAAAATGTTGCGCAATGGAACAGATTGACGTCCGGCTATCGACCAGTCACCACCCCCAAACGGACGGCCAAACCGAGAGGACCAACCAGACCCTCGAGCAGTATTTACGGTGCATGCTGCACCATGAATTGAGAGATTGGAAGGACTTACTTTGGATAGCCGAGTACGCATATAACATTTCCGTACATTCTAGCACGGGACAACACCTTTTTACACGCTTTATGGCAGACCCCCACGTACCTCAGAACTCGACCTTCCTGCCAGCTTGGAAATGCCTGCAGTAAAGACTCTTCACACAACCATCACTCAGGCATTCATAAAGGCGAAGGAGCATCTTATTCATGCTAAAGAAAAACAAAAGCACTTCGCCGACCAGCTTTGGAAAAAGGCCCAGGCTATCAAGTGGGAGACAAGGTTTGGTTAGCCGCCAAATATGTACCCATCAAAGGGACCCGGACCTTCCATCCTCGATATTTAGGACCCAATACCATCAAAGCAATTATCAACACAGCAGCCATCAAATTGGATTTACAACCTAATCTACAAATCCATCCGGTATTCCATGTGTCCCTCTTAAAACCAATGCAACCTGGTACACGAGTCAAGACACCACCTAAACCCAAACTTATTGATGGAGAACCAGAATTCGAAGTCAAAGGCACCCTGGACTTTAAATATTCTAGAACAAAGTTATATTATCTCGTTGACTGGAAGGGATTTGGACCCCAAGATAGATCCTGGGAGCCCAGTGAGAACATCAATGCACCACGTCTGATCAGGAAGTTTCATCGGAACTTCCCAACTAAACCTGGACCAGACAGGAGACACGTCATGGGAGGGGCCTTGGGAGGGGAGTGCTGTCACGACCCTCAGCCCTGATCCCCACTTGCAAGCCCATTGGCCAGGTGGAATCAGACTTCGGATCGCAAATAAGGCCTGGCATCCGCTTCACAGACCCTCTTGGGGCCAGTCCTGGCGCCTTTGGCGCCAGGCTCATAAACAGGGAAAGACATCAGCTAAAAGAACTACTTTATTCAGGCTTTCAGCCAACATGGAGGCATCCACATAGCTTGATTCCTAGAACCAAGCTATGCGGTATAGTGTTTTGGGTGTGGTGGCCTAGGGACTACTTTACCTGGACTACTTTGCAGAGACTATTTAAACCACACCCGAACAAGACAACACGCTTCGCGGCACTTTGCTACTAGCAACGTGACGCTCACTGTGTCCAGCTTCTCACGAGCCTGGCGAGATCCGGACCTGCAGGAAACAACAAAGAACATCGTAAGCAGTACAATCTTACCTGCAATCTCCATCCTTCACTGTTCACACCTCCTGGGCAGCTCCATGTGGATGGTTCGCCACCCGGATCGAAGGACCTGAGAAAGGAAGAAAGACATCATTAAAGCAGGTAGTAGAGACATTTCAACTACAAATTGCTCAGAGACTTACCTGGCTGGTGGTCGTTCGACCGGTATAGCTCCGGAACTCCATCCGCGCTGGGAGAACACCGCAACCTATAAAAAGAGAAAACACGGGTCAGTGAAGACAAGACATAGCTGCGCTGCGCAACGCGCCTACTTACCGCATCATAGCGCTATTGTGCGCCATCATTTACCGGCGGGAACCAGCCTACCCAGTTCGCCAAGCGGACGCTCCACGCACCTAAGGGAGATGAAAAAGAGACATTATCGAACAGAGAAAAGGCATGCAAGAATAACAACTCCATAAACCGCCATAAGACCTACCTGAAAGACATTATTTGGGCTGCTGTCAGTGAAGTAACTGGACCGCGCATGCCCACAAAAGACAACCCTCCCCTGCCCAGAAAGCAGGACGGAGAGCCCACCAACTTCGTTAACAAGGTAAGAAGAGAACCCAGAGGGGCTGAAATCGCAAGGGAGGTGGGAAGGCTTATTTTGGCTGTCCAGTCCTAAACGCAGTCTTCATTTCCAGGCGGAATTCTACCGAGAACCGCACCAGGGAATTACTGAAAAGGGGACCAACTACCAACTGGCTGGGTGGCGTCCCCGTGGATACCAGGTGAGCATAACACCTTCCCTCATGTTGCATCTGAGGTAATAAGTGAGAAAAATGATTTCCCCCTTGAATCCCTTTACCAAAGAGTGCATTTCTATCAGAACCCAAAACGATGTTCTGATTGTGTTCCCACTCTCTGCCACTGGCCTTTAATTCAGAGGGGTCAAGTCGAATTGATGTTTGGAGGGTGAGGGTTGCTGGGAGAAAGAAGTATTATAACCAAATCAGCAATCACTGTGTGTCTTGATTTGTACTTTTTCTGTATTGGTGGGTGATTTGAATAGAAACTGTGGGAAATTGTGACTGCATATCTTAGTATTATCTCTGTGTTGGTGCCATTACGGAAGTCATTTTTGTTCTTGTGTTGCCACAGCATTGGTGGCTGATGTTAGTCTGTTTGTCAAATTTGGTTTAGATAAATTAACAAATATATATTTTTACTACACACCGTCCATGTTCCTAGTCCATTGTACAGGTCTCTCAAATCTAGCAGGGGTTCTGCTCCAAATTGCATTGTATGATGTTTAGATTGCACTGACAGGCCTCTCTCCCACTATACAGGTCTCTCAAATCTAGCAGGGGTCCCGTCTCAAAATTTCGGTTGTATGATGTTTAGATTGCACTGATAGGCCCCTCTCCCACTATACAGGTCTCTCAAATTTAGCAGGGGTTCTATCTCCAAATTGCATTGTATGATGTTTAGACTGCACTGATAGGCCTCTCTCCCACTACACAGGTCTCTCAAATCTAGCAGGGGCTTTGTCTCCAAATTTCATTGTATAATGTTTAGATCCCACTGATAGGCCTCCCTCCCACTATACAGGTCTCTCAAATCTTGCAGGGGTTCTGTCCCCAAATTGCACTGTATGATGTTTAGATTGCACTACAGGTCTCTCAAATAATCTAACTGCGCTTAATTCAGTACTCTATCAATCCCGGAAACCCATCACTACCTAACTCAATTAAGCCCCAGTCCACCAGACTGTTAAAGGAATGGTTCGGTCAAAATGTTTTATTGCCCCTGCGGGTCGGCCATGTGTTTTTAAGCCTAAGTGGCTCGATTTTAGAAAAACTTCCTATGGACCTTACCCGAGTTTTCGTCAATTAAACGCTCGCGAAAACAGGCACCAGGGAGCTGCCATTTTGTGATAATCCTATCACTCGCTGCATCGCCCTGGCTGACCTGCTTTTGCGGCAATAAATCATATCCCCCGCCCCTGAACTTGACATTATCAAAACATTCATATTCCCCGCTTCTCTCCGTGCCGTTTCTGTGCTGCGTAGGCAAACGCGCCCAGTCGTCTTCTACGCGACTTCACACAGAACCCGGAAACCAACACAGATCAGCTCACAACACAGCGCGCCACAATTAGGAATATGAAACTGTACTTTAAAATCAAACAGCAACACGGTAAATTTGGTAAAGTACATTTATTTGACATTAAATGTTTATAGAATATTCAGAAATTGCCATATGAACTCCGAAAGTCATTTATTTTCTTTTATCTCTATCTGCAAATCTGTAAAATTTCATCGTGAGTCACGCGCTGTTCCTTTATGGTACACAGGGTGTTGGTTTTCGTTCAAAGAAGCACTTTTGTCGCATGTTGAACCGCAAGGCTGTTCCATCAAGTAGGCACTAGGCCAGCGTAAAGGTTGATATGTTGCTTCTAGCCGCTAGTATCGCGTAAGGGCATATGGGCCCTTGGCGATCGTCCCATAAGATCATCAGAATGGTGCAGTTGTTTACATTAAGATGCAGCTGGCGGCTGAAGAAACCGTCTGCCGGTGTCTGAAACTGGTGGCAGTGGCAAAATGGAAGTATATACCTGTTTTGAAAACATAAAATGTATAATTAGTCTCTCCAGCAGATCTTTATTAATATTATTCATTTTATTTATTACAGCCGAGCTGAAACTATTTGCTTTCAAGGATAGTGCAATGGAGTATGTTCGGCTCTAAAATCAATGCGAAAACTAACTAAATAAATCGAGGTTAGTACACAATGAGAAACGACTTTTTGTCTACATGCATGTGGAATGTGGACCTGCATGCCCATGTGCCCGCTACAAGGACGATCCCACAAACCTTTTCAAAGCTCTTCATTCATTCATTTATTCATGCATCCATTCATTAATTCTTCATTCCGGTATAAAAGCGTCTAAAGAGTTACTTACATTATATTTGCAATTTCCATTGTGTCTCTGCGTAATGCAGTCCGTAAATCCCACTGTGCTCTTGACAACGATTTTTTTTATACTGAACTAACATGAAACTCGGTCTAGTGTAAGAATTTTCTGCCTTATCGTCTCTTACGTTATTGCACCCCCCAAACCCCCCTTCAAATGAAGTTTTTTCGAGATGGTCCCTGTATCTCACGGTCAAAAAACAATAGAACCTTATACTGCCAGTGCGAGTTGTGGGCCTCTTCAGGGCGCGAGCTGAAAATCAAAGCCGCTGACCTTCACTAGAAATGAGCATACATTCTTTCTTTGCAACATCCCGTAGTAAAGCCATCTGTGAGAACTTGAAGTTTCGAATCCATCTATGTACTGCGCCTCAATGTGCAAATGCGAACTGGCTTCTCTCCCATCTGCAACGGCTCGCTTGGCGCGTTCTAAGGCCCCCAATTCTGTCCTCGTTGTCTGCGAGCTTTGAAGCCCCAAAGAACCATAACTATTGAGAATTTAAATTTTTTGGGGAAGGTCAGGAAAAGTATAAAGTACCCGAGGAGTTGAGTTGAAAGTGAGATTTATTGTTTGTTTGTTTTATTATTTGCAATACGCAAGCCTCCCCTCGGTTAACAGTGCGCAGCATTTACATGAGATTTGCGAAAATTAGTTACATCAACAAAAATATAGACAAGGTCAGCAATATGAGGTGAATAGAGAGAGAATTCAAAAATGACACCCAGGTAGTTTGGCACCCAGGATGGTGAAGGTAGGGGTTAGTGTTAGCGTACTTTGTATGCACACTGTACAATAAAATTTATTTACAAAAAGCAATCGTATTACAATTATTTAAACCGGGATTTGTACTTCGCAACCAGCTCTCCTTTGGGTGGACATGGCCAATGTTGGGTGGCAATGGATCAGTGCTCTGCACAGAAACATTCAAAATTCCATATCTGTGCTTCTCTAATACAGCAACAATAAGGCTTTTGACAAAGTCGAACTCCATTTCCTCATAGACTGGTTTGATCACCCATTGCTTACTTCTTTTTGAAAAGGCCTTAGTGTAGCGAGGCATCCTTACATTACCCTTAGTCCTAGATTGTTCACGGCCGAGATTCTCGTTATGAGCCAAGACGGCAAGTAGAGTCCTATGTCTCATGCCCTGTATGCTGAAATGCAAGAGCTTTGGCCTGTACTTTAGGCACATATTGTGGAACACCTCCAAACCTCCAGTGTGACAGAATTCTGTCAGTCCCCTCAAATCTCTTGATAGAGTTTTATCGAAAACAATCTACTCAATGGCTTTGTGTGTCGGTGAAGATGGATTCAAGCACTTCTTCTTCCGTGCCTCCACTGGGGATAAAGGGCCATGTTCACATTGGTGGAAATGTAGGTTTTCTGACCAGAGGTGCATGTTGGTACAGTGGTGCATCAGTGACCGCCATTTTTCAAGTCGTATTTCCACTGACCCTTCACAAGTTTTGGAGCTCCACCAAAGATGGTTGCTGATAGACAGGGACCACTCTGAAATACTTTCCAAACCTTTTTTTTCCCTGCAGCCGAGATTTTCTTATTGATTGATTTAGCAAGATGCCATACGTCAAATTGATGTTTAATATGTGGGAACTGCTCTCTCATTGTCTTGGCAATTGAAACGTGTCTGTCTGTGGCTATGAGGTCGATGTGCATTCCACTCGATTGCAGATATTCCACTGATTTTATAAATCCTAGTTTCTCCATGGCCACTGAGGATGTACATTGTGTTACCTGCACGACCACCAAACTCACAATTTTCTTCCTATCCATGTCCTGAAAGTGGTAGGTGCAGTACTTGGCAGAAAATCCAGGGCTGTCGCACTGTCCATCGCCGGCTAGCCTGAATTGTTTGCCTTTGAATGTACTTGCTAGAGACAATTGTTCAATTTCCCAAGCATCACTAATGGCCGGAAACAGATAATCATGTTGGTATTTGTAGTACTGCGTTTTTGAAATGAAATCGAGTCCCACAAACTGAAAGAAAGACTTTAACTTTCTAAAACTGGAGCCACTAAAAAGTGATGCAGCTGCACACAGTAGATTGCCTGCTGGCAGTTTCCTCAGCATCGGTTGTGCAGACCATGAGAACGTTTGATGTAATCTACAGGCGGCGTGTATTGTGACGTTACTGCCTTGTTTTTGACGAGTCACATGAATCAATGGCTTCCCACATACTTTCCCTCTGACGGAATGCCCACATTTCAGCATACTTATAATATCCATCAAACAACTGTCGAATACTATGTATTTGTCCTCTTTCATTAGACTGTCATCCTGCGTCAAAGTTGTTTCGGCCTGTGACGTTGAGGACATATCACCACATTTGAAAGAAATATTGCTGCTATCAAGTTCTGATGCGTCAGTGAATGCTGTTGCTGGTTCATTCTCTGTCATTTCAACATCTGCTACTTCAACATTGATGGGAGAACACAACAATGTCAACAGCTTTTTTGGTGGCAATATTTTGGCAGGTGTAGATTGTGTAAATTGATCTGCGACTACTTCAGAGCTATCTTCAATACATCCAGTATCATGTTGTTGCGGTGGTTCGGTCGTACTGTAGCAATGTTCCAATACAACTTTGCTGGATTCTCCGGACACATTCATTTCATTTTCTGTACATTGGACATGAGCATCCCGAGTCTCAACACGCCGTGTCTGAATTAATAGTTCCTCCATAGCCTCCATAGTGTAAATGGTCTGGCAAGCAACATCTCTCATTCACTTCACTGTCTGTGTATGTATAGTCCGTAGACCCACAGGTAACTAGAGGACAGATTGGAAAAGGGATGTTCAGTTTAAACACAAGATAAAGTATAGTACAATTGACTTTAAAAAAACATAAAATAGTCCCCAGCACAAAAAAATTTCTAAAGTTATGAACTGTTTGTAACTAACCTTATTTTTGTTTCTTTTCTTTGCACCTTTTTTGACTCGACCTTCAACATCTGCACGCTGTTGCTCCGATACGTGTCTGCATGTCTCCCCTTCCTCTTGCGCTGCAAGGACTATATTTTCTGTATCCGCATAGACAACACAGAATGAGGCTCCATCGACTCCCTGAAACATAGTATTTTCATTACTGTGTATCAAAATATTGTTAGCATAAAACGCACGTGAGGACGAACACACATGTACATCTCAATAGCCAAACACGATTTAAACATTGTGTGGAACAATCAAACGACAACTATTCGAGCACTGATGACCTAGTTCGATGGAGCTGTCAGTATCCATACCTCTGGCTCTGCATGGACTGCCACAAATGATTGTATTGAAGAGGAGGCATCTGCAACTCCCTGAAACACAGTACTTGCGTTAGTATGGTTTTCAATATCGTAAACATAACACACACTTGGGGTCGACGGCACAGGTACATATAAAGAGATAACCACAAATGTTGCATTGTCTAAAAGAATCAAGGAATATTTAAAAATGATCAGATTTAATCAACTTATTTCTCCGATTTCTTTACATCTGCATCATCTAAATGGGATTTTGTGATTGTAGTGGAAGCTCCATCATCTCCCTGAAACACAGTACTTGCGTTAATAGGGAAGAAAGTATAGCAAATGGAATCACGTTATATGATCATGCTCGATGGAGCTTTCAGTATCCATACCTCATGCTGCTGAAGAATATCTAGGGCTGTTGTCAATGTGGTACGCACTTCCGAAAGCTGTTGTGCCGATTTGTATCCGCATGGTCCGCTTCCACCGGAATTACTTGAATGTCAGGCTCTGCATCAAGTGCGTGGGTTGACGATTCAACAACTGCCTGAAACATAGTATTTGCATTAGTAAGGATTACAATATTGAAAACACTACACACACTTGGGGTCGACCGCACAGGTACATATCAACGGCTAACCACAAATGAAACATGGTGTAGAACAATCAAACGACAAGTGTTCCAGTCCTGATGATCACGGTCAGTTGAGCTGTCAGTATCCATACCTCGGGCTGCTGAAGAACATCTAGGGCTGTTGTCAATGTGATGGACGCTTCAGCATCTCCCTGAAAGACAGTACTTGCATTAGTATGGATAACACTAATTATAACTGAAAACAAACACCAGGGGACGAGAACTAAGGTGTATATCAATTGGAAAGCACTAACCAAACAATTGGTAAAATAATCACACGATACATACAAACTATTACTTGACATGCATAAAACAAGTCTGTAGCGGAATAGCCAAGTATGATTACCTGATACGCGCTAGAAGTGGTTGATAACTGCGAGCACGTGACGGAAGTAGAATGTTCTTCCTTCAGATTCAAGGGATAGTCAAGAAGTTGTAAAGGTAAGTTATTGTTTGATAATAAAATGCCATGTAAGGAGACAGAATACTTGAGTAATGCGCAATATAGCACAGTTCCCTGTCCCCATATATAGATTTCGTTTGTGGGTTATGAAATCTAAAAATAATATATTGATAAATGTCAGTATTCAAAAAGCTATACACTCATATCAATGTCGAAAGTATTACAAATTGGAAACAACACCTAAAATATCAATGAATCCATTTGGCTAACTACACACTACCGCAAGGCCTAAACCTAAAAAGGGACACTTGACTCACGAGTGGCGGATTGTGAACGAATAGAGTGGGAATAGCGTTTGCGAGCAATTTTCGTGTCGATTGCTGTTTATTCTTCTTTGTTACCCAAGATGTGGTTTACATGTTCGAGAGAAAGTGGTGGCTGCAGATGCGGTATCGATCACCCTTCTTGTCCTCAAAGACTTGTTGGACTCTACTTTCCAGCTCATCCAGTGGATATCCGCAATGTCTGACCCATTCTCTTATTCAATCAACAGTTTTCGGGAACACATGCATTGTAGTGCCTTCAGATTTAGCATGGGTCTTCGAAGGGCAACCGCTCATCGAACAGGCAGGCGTTGTTGAAAATAATGAAAAGTAAATATCAAGATTATTAGAAAACCTTGATGAATAAAAATGTCATAAAAAAGTAAATCAACCATACCATGCTCAATGCAAGGTTTGTTTTGGTTGCCGGAACTATACCAGTTCATCATGTGCGGCTTAGTATTTGCATAAGTTACAGACATTTTTTAATTATGTGACTAAACTCTGAACATGTGACTCGTCCCTTGGATGTTCTGTCTTGCACGAAAAGGAACCATGCTTACATTATAGACTGGACCCCCGAAGGATGCAATTCGATGACAATTGACACAGATGAAAATAAATAGATCTATTGATAGTATAACAATTGAAACTCAAGTCAATAGCAATGAGACCAATGACCATAGCTCTATTGGGTACGGTAATAGCAAATAGATTGAAATGTAAAAATGACCGAAATATGACTAGGATACATGGCCTTACCTTGACCAACAAACAGTTGGATTCAGCAGGCCGAGCAGTATGTTGCAGGAGAACAGGTAGATGGCCACAGGTAGCACACTGACGAGTTTGCTCGAAGCGGTCACAGATAGCACGGCGACGAGCATATTAGCATAGATCTCAGTGCTTCTCAGGTAGAAGGTTCAGGAGTTGACTTGCAAAGCACAAAGATGTTCTCATGAGACATATCAAGTGGTTTATAAAGTATTAGAAACAGGGGTGTGTTTGTGAATGAATGACGTGTGTATGTCGTGGTATTATGTTTATTGCAGGGGGGCGGCCTGCCTCAGGGGAGGCCTGCCTGGAGACATGGGGTCTGAGGAGGCCATGTGAACGATGGCCCTTGGGCGTGGGATACCTTTTGAAGTGTACATGCTGTTTGGCACCTTGGCCGTTTGCGCCCGTCACAGCCCCCCATGCCAGCGCTCATCCCCGGGTGTGAACCGCCTTTGATAGAGGGGGTGGGATGGATGGGCCTGGCACATGCAGAAAAAGCACAGGAAGACTGCTGAATGGAGACACACTTATGTGGATTGCAGGGGGGCGGCCTGCCTCAGGGGAGGCCTGCCTGGAGACACGGGGTCTGAGGAGGCCATGTGAGCGATGGCCCCTGGGCGTGGGATACCTTTTGAAGTGTACATGCTGTTTGCCACCTTGGCCATTTGCGCCTGTCACAGCCCCCCATGCTAGTGCTCATCCCCGGGTGTGAACCGCCTTTGATAGAGGGGGTGGGATGGATGGGCTGGGGCGTGCAGATAAGGCACAGGAAGACTGCTGAATGGAGACACACTTATGTGGATTGCAGGGGGGCGGCCTGCCTCAGGGGAGGCCTGCCTGGAGACACGGGGTCTGAGGAGGCCATGTGAGCGATGGCCCCTGGGCGTGGGATACCTTTTGAAGTGTACATGCTGTTTGGCACCTTGGCCGTTTGCGCCCGTCACAGCCCCCCATGCCAGCGCTCATCGCCGGGTGCGAACATCCTTTTGGTGTGCAGGCAAGTGTGTGGGAGCGAGGGGCCATCAGGCCCCTCTCATCCTTTACTTCTCAGTAGAAACTCGTACCAAGTGCCTCCAGAAGTGGGTTCGCCCCTTGCCCTTATATGATGTTAACTTTGGATGACATTCGCGTAGATGGGAACACTGAGCAGGACACGGGCACCCCTTTTTGTATCCCCTTTCCACTCCATTTTGGTGACCAGGCCTCACTGCGATAGTACAGCGCGCAGAGCACATGGTGGCCCACAGCCTCGTTCCCACTCTGACTGGAAAACTCCAGAGGTATTTGCAACAGCTAATAAATGTAACACATCACTCTCTGAGATCACGGTCCTGCATATGAACCGGCCTGAACCAAGCACATGGCTCGTTCATCTCCACAAACGTGTCCTTGCCCACGCACCCTCGCCAGTGGAAACTTACTGCCATTATGACCCTGTGTCCCTGCAAGGTATTCTCTTCATGTGCCAGACCACTGACCACGCCATGATGCCCACCTAGCAGATCCCCAACTAACATTAGACCCCTAATGCAGTATATTGTTGCCTATCAATAACAAATGCAACATACCAGAGATTCTTGTGAGCACAGACCGACACTTCAAACAGTGTATTATAGTGGTCAAGACCCTTGACCTAAGGCCTGTATAATCCAATGTTAATTGGTAGTATAGATATATGTGTGACTTTTATCGAGACATAATTGACTGAAAGACTTTGAACAAGTTTTATTTAGTGCATGCATTATTGATCATATATTATGTTAGCTTAGATAGTGACCACCCCACTTCACAGCGACCTGAACTTCACCCATTCTGAGCACAGGTGTCTGACGTCCATCCTTGAATGAAGACACACTTGATTGATTTAAAAAATCGAAACAACCGTTGTTAAAATATATGTGGTGTTTTATTTTGTAGCTTATTTTGATGACACAAAAATACACATTGTACAGTTCAGGTTGCAGCACAGCAAGAGAAAATCCCCTGTACTGACCGCTGTCACTCGGGAACATTTCTCTTATGGCACGAACGGCACAGGTGGGTATCACTCTTCGAACGCGGTGTCCAAGCCTCCCGTGAAGCCACCATGTAAAGGAAAGATAGGCCACCAGCCTGTACCACCTGTGAAAAGGAATGAAACAAACTGTTTTTAAATGACCAAGATAAGTTTAATAAACATTTGTTGTCAATGACAATTCTTGTAACTAATGGCATTCTGCTCGGACAAATGCTGTCTAGACACTGCACACTATTGAATGACTTTCATGCGTTACAATGATATGTATATGTAATTTTGGATATAGTAGAAGACCATGAAATGGGAGTGGCATGACAAGCAGAGTATACTTACTCGTTACTCGGATTACGAGGACGAACAGTTGCGCGAAGTTCGTGCATAAGCACCATCATTATCCTCAACACGGACCGTGTGAGGTAGGCTGCCCTGAAGTCTGGCAACTCGGTGATGCATTGCGGTCGTGGCTCACCTTCCGAAATGTAGGCCACGCATCCCGAGTTTTCACAGCAGCAGCAGTTCTCGTCCTCGGTTGGCATTAGCTCGCACCGATTGCATTTGCACCAGGTGGAAACACCGTCCATGCGACTAGGTCCAGGCTCTTCAGCTGTTGAATCGTCCTCCCAACTGCCGTCCGAAGACCCATCGTTTTCGCGTGTTTCTCTTTCCAGTAGTTCCTCCTCGGTATACTCAAGCTCGTACATGTAGGGCATTATTGTATCCATTGTGTGTTAAACAAACTAAAATAATTGATAGCGGTGGTACTGGTATCTGTTCACACGGGCTACAAGCAACAAAGGTAGCTTACCAGAACCCAGAAACGAGTCACAGAATACTCAAAGTAACACAAAGACAGGAATGGAATCGAAAATCTGCTGCTGTGTGTTGTGAAACGGTCTGTTCATACTTATTGAGGAAAGAGGCGTCCTGCCATTTCCATGGCGACACATCATTAGCTGAAGTGCAGCGATTGTTGACACGAGACGTGCTTTGGCGTTGTGAAATGGGTGGTACGCATCTGCTGATGACAGGCTCAGGGGCGGGGGATATGATTTAGTGCCGCAAAAGCAGGTCAGCCAGGGCAATAGGGGAAATGATAGGATTATCACAATATGGCAGCTCCCTGGTGCCTGTTTTCGCATGCGTTTAATGGACGAAAACTCGGGTAAGGTCCATAGGAAATTTTTCTAAAATCGAGCGACTTAGGCTTAAAAACACATGGCCGACCCATAGGGGCAATAAAACATTTTGACCGAACCATTCCTTTAACTCCCTAACCCCACCGACAGTGCACCCTTAGGAAACACACCCTATGTCATGATCCATCGATCATGCCCTTTCTGGTCTTCCTGGTCCCTGGCACGTCGGAGGTTACTCGCTGTAGAACACCCAACATGGCCGTATACACGGAACGCGGTCTATTGACCTTACGTCCGAGGCAGCACGTTCTATAAATTAGCCACTCCCCTGCGGTTCTGTGCGTCTTCCCAGAACCCATTCCTTCTCTTTCCCTTCCCTTCTCCTTGTACCTGTATCCTTCCGCGTTCCACGTGGTCCGCCCCCGTATGCTGCCTTTCTTCCTGGTCGTCCTGGAGTTTCCTTGATCCCGGACGAAGAAGGTGAACGAATCCTGGAATCCGAAGATGGCCGAGCGGGCTTATACAAGACCTGAACAGCACGGGAGAAAACCCCGGCGAAGGACCTGTGACAGATTGAGACGCCACCTGATTAATTTCGATACGGACATGGAAGCGGCCATCCAGGAACTTATGCGTGGTATGCAGGAGTTGACGACCGAAGTGCAGAACTTAAAGGCAGAGAACACCGCTTTAAAGCAATTGGTGTTATCCCGTGAATCCGCCACGAAAGAGAGTGTAATACAGGGTGGCGTTGTTGATAAATATGATGGTTCCGCAAAGAGCCTTCGTGTATTCCTTGATTCATGTTTGGTCCACTTCACTTTTAAGCCATATTATTTTCCTACGCACAGGGCTAAGGTGGGCTTTATTATCTCGCATCTTTCCGGTAATGCTTTGACCTGGGCCACCCCACTAGTTAACTCTGGGGATTATCTCCTGGATGACTACGACGGCTTCATACAGGCCCTTAAGACTATGTTTGACCGGCCAGAACAGGTCTACAGTGCCCAGGAACGTCTACTCGACTTTCAACAAGGTTCCCAGGATATGCTCACGTATGTCACACGCTTCTAACAGCTGGCTAAAGAAGCAGATTGGTCCTTTGAAGCTTGTTTTACTCTATTTCGAAGAGGGCTAAATGAAGACATCAAGGATGAACTAGCCAGAGTGGCACGCCCGAGTTCCTATCAAGCCTTGATGGATCTCGCCCTACAGATTGACTTTCGCATCCAGGAAAGAAGGGCAGAGAAAAAGAAAAGCAAGTTACCACTCCAGAAGAGCCCCAGTGCAACACACTTGAACCCCGAAGGCATTTCTACCTCTAGCAACGAGCCTGAACCTATGCAGCTAGGGGCATTCCGTGGACCTATATCCTCCCAGGAAAGGATGCGTAGGATCCATACCGGATTGTGCATGTATTGTGCATCAGATAAACATTTATTGAGAGAGTGCCCAATAGCCCCCCCACGGCGCTCGGGAAACGCCAGCTCCCGACCCTAAATGGAGCACAGGTTGGGGAGAGAGAGATGCCTGCTCCACATCTATTCCATCCTTGAACTCTCCTGGACAAAATTCTTTGGTAATCTTACAGGCCTTCTTATCGCCATCCAAGAAGGAAACATATTCCATCCTGGCACTGGTGGACTGTGGGGCTATGGGGGTGTTCATAGACCAAGAATGGGTCTTTAAACACCATATTCCTTACGAATCCCGGACTATCATGCAACCTGTAGAAGCAATTGATGGAAGACCTCTTTCCTCAGGACCCATAACCCTTCAGACCAAGGAAATCGAGCTTGCTATAAACCACCATCGAGAAAAGATAAGATTTGACATCATCAAGTCGGCTCATTACCCAATGGTTCTGGGAATGCCCTGGCTTCAAAAACACAACTCGTACATCAATTGGGCAGCGGGTTCCTTGTTCCTGGGTTCTGAGTTTTGTATGTCCCACTGCATATTTTCGGACCTTGTTCCGACACCATCAGAAGGACTTCCTACGAACCATCAAGGTACAATTTCAGTCTCAAACATTATCCATGTTCCGGAGATATACTAGGAATATTCTGATGTTTTCTCCTCTGCAATTGTCCAGGTGCTACCTCCCCATAGACCAGAAGACTGTGTTATAGAAACGGAACCTTCAGCTGTGATCCCCTTTGGAAGGATGTTCATCTTATCCGCACCAGAAAAGAAAGCCCTTCGAGTATACCTGGATATAAATCTTGCAAACGGCACCATACGACCCTCTAAATCCCCAGCAGGGGCCTCACTGTTTTTTGTCCCTAAGAATGACACCCAGGAACTCAGACCGTTTCTGGACTATCGAGGTCTAAATCAATGCACCCTTAAGGATCGCTATCCGTTACCCCTGATCTCGGACATCCTGGAGGCAGTGAGGGGTGCCGTTGTTTTCACTAAGTTGGATCTCAGGGGTGCCTACCATTTGATCCGTATCAAGGCAGGAGACGAGTGGAAAACAGCCTTTAGAACACCCTTTGGTCACTTTGAATACTTGGTCATGCCCTTTGGACTTGCTAATGCCCCAGCGGTCTTCCAGCGCTTCATGGATCGGGTGTTCTCAGACATGTTATTTCTTTTCGTGATTGTCTATCTGAACGATATCCTAATATTTTCGAAGGACCCTTCCAAGCCCGAAGAACATGTTAAGGCAGTGTTACAACGGCTACGGGAAAACAAGCTCCTGGCAAAACCTGAGAAGTGTATCTTCCATGCCTCTACTATACACTACCTAGGATTTGTCCTTAGCCCAGAAGGCATCGGTATGGATCAATCCAAGGTTAAGGAATCTTTGCCCAATCCATGAAGCGTTGGGCAAAGAAGAAGGCCCACCGAGCTTGACGGCTATTCCTACATTCCAAGGCCTGCAATACTTGTAGGTTTCGATGGTCCGTGCGGACCTGGATGGGGTGTTTCGCTCCGAGGAGTAGATGTCCCCACTCAGTGAAGGCTTGGCGGATGGCTAGCAGTTCCTTTTCCAAGACTGAGTAATGGGTTTCACTAGGGCTTGGCACATTTTTACAGGAAATTCATATCTTCCTTTTCTGAGATAGTCCAACCAATCATTGCCCTGCTAAAGAAAGATGCTCCCTTCCTCTGGACCACAGCTCAAGAGGAAGCCTTTCAACGGTTGAAGACTGAGTTTACCCAGGCCCCCATCCTGGCTAAACCCGATGTCAACCGACCATTCATAGTGGAGACAGACGCCTCCAGCTACGCTATTGGAGCCGTTCTAAAACAGCTATTTAGGGACAGGATGGAACATCCCATCGCCTACCTTTCACGGACATTAACTCCTAGTGAAACCCATTACTCAGTCTTGGAAAAGGAACTGCTAGCCATCCGCCAAGCCTTCACTGAGTGGCGTCATCTACTCCTCGGAGCGAAACACCCCATCCAGGTCCGCACGGACCATCGAAACCTACAAGTATTGCAGGCCTTGGAATGTAGGAATAGCCGTCAAGCTCGGTGGGCCTTCTTCTTTGCCCAATACCAGTTCCAGATTTGCCACGTTCCCGGAACACAAAATCTCATAGCTGACGCCCTCTCTCGACGTCCAGACTACGAGCCTCCGGGAGATCGGGCATATCCCAAGATGTTTCCTCATACAATATTTGTAGCTCAAGCAAACAATCTCCTGGAAGACATTCATATGCAAACTCAGACTTCGGAACTCTGGAAGAGTCTTTCAAAAAATAATCAGTGGGATCTGAGAACCAAGGACGGATACTTGTTTAAAGATAATAAACTGGTCATCGATAAATGTGAATCCCTAATACTATGATTTTCAGTAAACCCCAAAACTAACCTGAAATTCATACTGATATTCAGACCACCAACCTATGACGAGACTTTCATAAACGCATTCACGGAAGTAATCACCATCCTAGCCATCAAGTACAATCATCTGATCATCCTCGGAGATTTCAACATCTGGTTCGACGAAGAAACCATAACCACACAAAAATCTTTAACTGCCCAACTAGCAGCCATGAATCTACAACAACTAGTCAAAGGAGCAACCCACTCAGCAGGGCACACACTTGACGCAATCTTCGCCAACAAGGATCTCATCACCACGGCACCTCCAATTTAAATACTCTTGAGCGACCACCTCATCATTCCATTCATAATCACAACGGCCGCTCCAACAAAAAAGCAACAAGAAAAACCACCTATCATGATGAAAAGAAATTGGAGAAACATAAAAAACTCCAACCTAACCGAGCTCCTAGAACTCAGCAAACCACAAGCATCAACCATGGAAGAAGCAGACCTAGACAAAAAAGTTGCCCTACTCCATAACTGGATCGCAACAACCCTAGAAGACATTGCCAAAGAAAATCCCTTCACCCCATCACGTAAGAAAACAACAGCAAAATGGTTCACCCCACTACTCAATGCCATGAAAAGAAAAACGAAAACTAGAATCTGAATGGAGGACCAACAACACCACCGCAAACAAATTTAAATTCCTGCAACAGATCCGCTCATATAAAAAGGAAATACAAAAAGCAAAGAGGAAACATTACGACAACCGAATCTTCAGAGCACCAAACGCCCAAAAAGAACTTTTCAAAATCATAAACAAAATAAAAAACCCACCGTGCTGCAACAACACGCCAAATCCATCGATGAAACTTTGCGATGACCTCAGCGATCACTTCAAAAACAAAATAACCTCCATCCAACACACCATACGAAACAGACCAAGCGATCACAGCTCATACCCCACCAACACCGACGAGGAAAACACAAACAAGCTACGAAACTTCCCAGAAATATCCATTGAGGCTTTCGTCAAACTGGTAAACCAAAGCAACAAATCAGGCTCTCCTGAAGACCCTTGCCCCCCGGACATATACAAAACAATTATCAAACAAGGAACCCCAATGGAATACCACAGGAACCTCCTCAACCTCTCAATCTCAACAGGTAAAGTACCACAGGCCTTCAAATCAGCTTACATCAAGCCGCTACTCAAAGACACAACAGGAAACGTAGAGGACCTATCCAACTACAGACCCATCTCCAACATACCCTACATAGCCAAACTACTAGAAACTTACGTCTACAAAATAACCCAAGAATTCATAGAAGAGCACTGCCTACCAGAACAGGCACAAGTTGGTTTCAGACCAATGATAGGAACAGAATCAGCTCTCCTCTCAATATGGGACGACCTGCTTTACGTTTTGTTGTGCCGGACCGTCTTGTGCTTTGCGGCCTTGACTCTCCAGTGCTCAATGTTTTCTATTCCGCTTTACAGGCGGGAGCATTTCTCTGCGGTTCATACCGAAAACGCTGCCAGGATGAAGCTTGTGAGGTTTTTGATGAAATTAAGTCATGAAACCGTTACTATTGAACTAAAAAACGGAACCCAGGTCCACGGAACAATTACAGGTGTACATGTGAGTATGAATACACATCTTAAAGTGGTAAAAATGACCCTGAAGAACAGAGAGCCTGTACAACTAGAGACCTTAAGTATTCGGGGAAATAATATCCGATACTTTATTCTACCTGACAGCCTGCCTCTTGATACATTACTGGTGGATGTTGAACCCAAAGTTAGATCCAAAAAAAAGAGAAGTGGTTGCTGGAAGAGGGCGAGGCCGTGGCCGTGGCAGAGGCAGAGGCGGGCCTAGGCGAAAATTTTGACAAGCTACACATGGCAGACTATTTTGAAATGTTTTTGTACAGGTTTTGTTTGTTTTTTTAATAAACCGAAATATTGCCACAAAAAAAAAAAAAAAAAAAAAATAACTAACGCAGACTCGGACAACAGTACCACCCTGATTCTCCTTGATCTGTCCGCAGATTTCGACACTGTCAACCACACCAGCCTCATAAAGAGACTAGAAGGACTAGGGATAACAGACAATGCCCTACTATGGATCAAATCCTTCCTAACAAACAGAACAGAAACCATATGGATGAAACCTTTTAAATCCAAACCTAAAGACTACATGTGCAGAGTACCACAAGGATCATCCTTCTCCCAGCTTCTATTCAACATCTACATGTACCTATTAATCAAACATATCAAAAAACACGGCCTCACTTGCTACAACTATGCAGACGATACTCAAATAATATTCAACATACAAGTCAGCCGGGAAGAAAACACTACACTAGAGAATTGCCTCCGTGACATATTCGACTGGATGAACCTCAACCATCTCAAAATTAACCCAGGCAAAACAGAGAAAATGTCTCAGCATCCCCTGGCCAGGAGAGCTCATCACCACACCAGAACCATCATCAACTGTAAAAAACCTAGGGGTCCTGATGGATAACAACCTCACTCTAGAGACACAAGTAAACTATCTACTCAAAAAATGTTTCTTCCTCCTGCGAGCAGCAAAAAGGATCCTACCGTTCCTGTTGTTCACCAACAAAACACTTACCATCAACGCTCTGATCATGTCCAGAGTTGACTACACCAATAGCCTATGCCTGGGCATGCCCAAACGACTTCTACAAAAACTGCAACGCATACAAAATGCAGCAGCCGGACTTCTCCTCAAGCTGCCCAGAAGAGAACACATCACACCCGCGCTAAAAATACTACACTGGCTACCACTAAAACAGCAAATAAAGTTCAAGTCCATGTGCATCACGCACAGAGCAATACACAAACAAGGTGCAGAATTCCTAAGTGATAATCTACGCCTACACCAACCGACAAGAACACTGAAATCAAGCACCGACATATGCCTGGAACCAAAACCCCACAACAGAAAAAAACTCGGAGGATCCTCTTTCTCCCACCAGGCACCTAAAACCTGGAATGACTTACCGAAGAATATACGGAACATAACAAACCATCTAGCATCCAGGAAGCTCCTCA
This sequence comes from Ambystoma mexicanum, assembly GCF_040938575.1. Lineage (NCBI taxonomy): Eukaryota > Metazoa > Chordata > Amphibia > Caudata > Ambystomatidae > Ambystoma > Ambystoma mexicanum. Next base: position 1,221,232,978 of record NC_090934.1, on the reverse strand, counting down.
AATCATGGCTTTTCACAGCGTAACCACAACAGCGACACACTAGAATGCCCAGCCATTAAACAACCATGAAATAACTCCAACCTCGGCCACTCTCACATCAGTGAGACTGATCACATACTTAGACCCAGACGAAAGCCCTGAAGTCACTCATCCACTCGTACGTACCGGACGCACCAAATCCAAACCGGCAGACGCATTTAGAAAGGAAGTTTGGCAGAAGAGTCCACTACACCTGCCCAGCACCCAAGGAGGAGAATAGACACCCAACCCGCATTAATCAATCCATCAGCATTAGAACACCTACAGAGCTCGCTAGAATTGAACGGCGAGGAGCAATTAGAACACCTACAGTGCTCGTCACAACAGCACAGGGAGCGCCCCACACAAATCAAACCCTGCCAGGCGTAACCCCTTTTGCTCACCCTGATGAGATTGGGAGGATTGGCGAGCGCCACTCTCGGACAAACTTCTGAACTTGTGTTAAACTCCATACAACCAACTAACAAAAAACTCAGCATTTCTGCAGACTTATCTGATTCAATAACCTCACTCAACCATCTCTCGCACTACAACCCGCACGCACTTCACAACACCGAAACAACACATAAGCAACACCAACAGCACACGAGGACTGACATCGATCCGATACTCACACTGAAGCTCAGCACCCAGTGTATACCGAGTTGAAGCTGCCAACAAAACACCACTCCTCTCACTATCCTATTCCCACTTCACCTACTAACCCATCCCACCCTCTCATTTGCAGATCCGCCAGAGCGTCTGGGGACCAATTCCGTTTGCTGACGGTATGCGGTACAAATACCTTTAACATTTAACACTGTGGCACCGGGTATTTGTTGAAGTTGGGTGCGAGACGGGTCGGAGGCCTTTCCAAATTGTACCTGAATCAAAATCATATTGATTTGTTGTGCACCACATTGATTGAGGGGAAAGGAACTCCCTGAGTTTAGTGTGACCGCGCAATAAATCGCAACACAATTGCATGCTGGAACATGCAGTTTTCTTTTTCCCATTGCAAGGGTGGGCCTACAAGTCCAAGGATGCAGTGCGAAAAAAAAGAAACAGGACTAGCTCAAAGATTCCACATGGAACTGGGAAACCTGGCAGCTATGCAATGTCTGTTCAAGTGGCTGGCATGCAAAAATACAGTTTTCTAAGAATAACTTGAAATGTACACAAATAAAATAATGAACAAATCTCAAAAATCTATACATCCTTACAAACCTGTTAAGCAAATAGAATAATATTGTAGCTTTATTGCCCACATCTTGAATGGGAGACATCTAGTTCCATAAGCAAGATAAGGTGAGATTAAAAGAATCTCTGTCGCGTTTAGCAAATGTGCCTTCAAGAACAAGATATATAATATGTATCATCACCTGCTATCATCACCCGCTATTAGTCATTGTTTAAATCAGCGTGCGTTGATATACATATATACGTGTGTGTGTCTGTGTGTGTATATATATATATATATATATATATATATATGCATACATATTATGCTGTTGTACTAGTACAAGGCATAGTTAAGGTCAGGTCGAAGTGTCTATGGCATTTGAGAACATTATTTTTCTACTTTTCTCATTAAATTTCAAACACTGGCATGCAAAAATCTAAAAATGTTTCACAGTAATATTTCAAGGCAGCTGCTTGTGCATTCACAAATTTCAGAATTGTACATTAACAGTTTCATAGTCTAAAAAATGTTTACTTTAATTGTGTTTTGAACAGCTTTTAAAATGGGGTTTTCCCATAGTAGTTTTTTTTTCCAGCCAAAATATCTCAAAGATGGGCCCTTAGAGTTTTATAATTCTTTGCAGGTGCCTAGATTTCATCTGGAATTGGCTCGCTGAAAACATTTTTGAAAATACACTTTTGAGTCTAAATAGAATTAAAAATTTAGAATTAAATAGAATTTTGAGATGTTAACATTTGAAATCTATATATAGAAGACGCATGCACAGAATTAATGTGCATATTTCATACAAACCGTACACAGAGCATATTAGTTTTACTGTTCATACATCACGCAATAACAGCTAGAAACTCACATCAAAGGCAAGTGACAGCTGACGTTGATGTCAGTTTTTAAGGGATTAAATAAATTTGCACTTTTCATACGAAAATGTACACTTTTCATACGTAAATGTTAGGAAGCATACAATGCATGGGCAGAAAGAAGGTACGTTTTATATCAAAACCTTACAATACATTTGTGATATTAACATTGTGTATATGAACACTAATAACGTGCTCCTACGACACATGCACCTAATACACACTCATTTGCAACACATAACATGGAGATCTGGGGTGCCCAACATATGCCGCGCAAGCCAGGGCTCAAGTCGAGGGTACATTGGGGTGGACGGAGTCCACCTACTTTTTTCAGAGTGTGGACTCTCTCCCCCCCAGCTAAAATGAGAAACATTTAATGTCTTCTTTGAATTTATGAATTAACATAGACCTCGAACCACGGTCATCACATTCGTAACGGTTTATTGATAAGCCACCCTCAACACAGGGAGTTCCTTGCCTCCCCCACTTACGTGGTTAAGCAACAAACTGTTTAATAGATTCTTTTTTTGAGCCCTATCTCAGACACACATAATGCCCCATGGATCCCTCTCAGCTGAGCTAACAATGAGCCAAGAACCAGGCCGGTGTACAAGAAATATATTGGTATTTATTTAAATTAACAGTAATCAGAATTAGCACGAAAATGTCAAAACACCACTTTATCCATGGCACAACACAATCAACTTCTCTCAGCATAAATAAATCACAAAAGTGAGTTAAAAAGAACACAATCACAATTCTTACTTTCTGCAAATTTAACTTCATGAAATAATGGCACTGATCATTAACAAAGGGTCTTATGTAATGTTGGGCGATTTTGATTGTCCTGCAGGCTTAAAATGGTAGCAGTAGGATTTCAAGATTGGTAAAAATACATATGGCAATTATAATTTTGCCCACACATTTGGTTTAAAAGAAACACAAGGTGATTGATCGCTTTGTTTTTCAGACCCTCCCCCCCTTGCTTTGGTCTATTTTGGGAAGTCAGACAGAAAAACTGGTATGCTTTGGGGAATTCTAGATTTCAGACCCCCCCGGCTGAAAGGCCTGTGTTGGGTAAACTGGATAAAAAGGTTGGACTGATGGCCTTTCGCTCTCCACCATAGGACCCAGTCAGCTTTGAGGCCTTCCTAGAGATATATAACTACACCCAGATGCACCCTCAGCAATCTCCTCTGTTGTATCCTTAGAGCTGTCGGATGATGGTAAGTTTCAGCAGCATTCCTGATGGTCTGTCTCTTCTCTCAGTCCTCCTGTCTTTCTCCTTTTTTCTGTTTGTCTGTCCTAGTGCAGTCCCCCTTATATAGCAGCGATGAGACCACCAATTTTACAATCTTTGGTAAGTACCCTGCAATAATCCCTGCCGCTAGGATTAGACAGTTACACTTCTCTCTCCTCCCAAACCCAGCCTCCAAGTCAGGATTGGTTTAGGGGTTGGGAGCAACATATGGCAATTCCCATTTGTCATCATCTTTTGTTCTTCTTTCAAATATTTTGCAAAAACTAGTTACGTATCACACCTTCATACTTTTACTAGCAACAGCCATACTAAACATATTTTCTGTCTCCCCTAATCATGGGGAATTAGATAAGCCAACCACCAAATCTGTATCATGTAGCACGGCCATGTGGCACCTTTCTGCCATTTCTATAAAAAACACAACAGTTATGAATATGTAAGATATTAAGCATATCCCTAATTTCAATTCCCACCCGCTCACCAGCTCTCACATTTGGACAATGTTCAGATCAGCCAGAAACCTAGTTTAACTGGCCTTTACAGTTCCCACAGTCACACGAAAATGAATTTTATATCCCTGAAATCCCCAAAATCGCCTGGAAATTACACAAAAAATGGTACTTAGATGAACTTCATCCGCCTTATGATGGCTGAGAAAAAGGCCTAAATGCTAACAGTCCCTTTAAATAAATTGTGAATCTTCATGTGTGGGACAAATGGTCCCGCTTCTGCTTCCAGCCATTTGTTTTCACTGGGTGAACCTGTGCCTTTATCAGTCTCCTTTGTGTTGGAACCTTGCTTTTTGAAGTGGGTGCCCCCATTTTCACACATATTAGTTGTGCTCCAGCCAAGGGTGACTTTTCTTGAAGTCCATGCTTTCAGAGCCAGCAGGTCTGGAGAACACCGAATTTCAACCCCTTTAGCAGGACATTATTAGATGGGAGATGTGACATCCAGGCTGGGAGTGGGAGCTTTACTTGTGAAGTTTTCCCTGCAGCCAGAAAAAGGGTCTGGCTTGTGCTGACATATTTTTTATGAAGACAACGTGGCTCTTCAAATGTCATTAGAGTTTTGTGGGTAAAACATAAAATACATTGCTCTTTGTCAACCCACACACCATGTTTTGTTTTCCTGACATTTTTCTATGAGCAGTGATTTTTTTTTCACTTTTACTTTTCAAACCGTTTTTAGTTGCACACACATGTGCAGGCCGTTTTTATTTTCAATGTTTAAAATCCTGTTTTCAATGTGACAGGGATCTTTGATTCCTCCTTCTTTTGTAAATTAAAATGCTGCTTGTCCATTGGTAATGACAGTTAGGTTCCTTTCCACACGGATCTTTAACTTTACTTGAAAAACAAAAACAAATGGTGGCCGTTTTTGTTTCAGTGTTTAAAATCTTGCTATTCATGTGAAAGGGACTTCTGTTTGGAGCCTGTAAATGTACCCCACATGCCCCCCTTCTGTTCTTCCATGACTCTATGTTGGGGAAGGGAAGGGCATAGTGGGGTTTCATTAGGTGTTATTTCCTTCATCAGAGAGTGGGCACTCCAGTCTCTCCTTCCATCTCTGGGTTGGGGGTATGGCATGGCACCCCCTTTTCTTCCTTCTTTTGGGAGTGGGCCCTCCAGCCTCCCCTGCCATCTTTCGGTTGGAGGGTGTGGCACGGCACTCCCTTTCTTCCTTCCTTTCCAGATCTCTTGGGTTTTCTCCGCACTCCACGCTCAACTCCAGGCTGGAAGTTAAGGAGGTTAGTTCGATGATAAAAGATAGAAAAAGAGTTTCAGTACTTTTTACACACATTTTTCTCCCGGAAGATTTACATAGAATTTACAGCAACAACATACAATTACAACAGGACATTTCCATTTCACGAAACACATTTTCTTCATTTGTACAATAACACCAAGTACATTACTCCATGTTATATATTTCCATCCAATTTTTCATCCTTCCTTTTCATTCTTCAGATGGTTCCTCTGCTCGACTTTCATTTGGCTCATCAATCAGTTGTAAAGCGTGTCTGGCATGACACATTTTCAACAGGTTGATGTGGACCCATTTTTCTTCTGTCAGTTCTCCTTTTGGGATGCAGATCTTGTAAGCAACAGGTGATATTTTATCTACAATTTCAAAGGCACCACGCCAAGATGTGAGGAATTCCCGCTCTTTCGCCCGATTCCTTTGACAATTGTACAGGTAAACCTTGTCACCTATTTCATACTCTTTCTTGCTGGTCTTTAGATCATAGTAGGTCTTCGTTCCTTCAGCGGACCTTTCAAAATTATGCTAAATAAGCAAAAGCATGCTAGATGTGCTTCCTTAAATTTTCAAAGTACTCATGTGTAGTGGATGCATTTATCAGTGTCTGCTCCTGAGTCCTATAGAGCATATGGTGTGGTAACACCATTTTCTGTCCGGTCCTGAGCTCAAATGTAGACATCTTTGTTGACGAAAATGGTGTAGACCTAATAGCCATCAGGAAAAACATCAATTGGATGTCCCAACTGGGTCCAGAGTCTGCCACAAACTTCTTTAAGATACTCACAATTGCTTTGTTGTATCTCTACACCCCCTGCTTGAGGCCAGGTGGTAGGCAATGTGGAGTTTTCATTTTACCCCCAGAATCTCCCACATCTTCACCATCACCTCACTAGTAAAATGGCTTCCTCTGTCTGACTCAATCCTTTGCGGGAGGCTGAAACAAGAGAAGATGTGGTTGATCATTAGTGCAGCAGCTGGCTCTGCCTTACAATTCAGGGCTGGAAGACATTCTACCCACTTTGTGAACAAGCATGTCAAAGTGAACATGTACTTGTTTCCTCTAGAGGAGCAAATCACTGGCCCGATGAAATTGACCTGAAAATCTGACCAAGACAATGTCATTCCCATTTTTTGTAGGCAAGCTCTGTGTGTGAGTGAACTGGTTTGTAATTGAGCACACATAAGACACCCCTTTAGGTAAGTGAACTAAAGTAAGGATGGTGAAGTATCACAGGTAATGGTGCACTAGGTCCCCAATCTTTATATATGATCCAAAGCAGCAGCAGCAACAATAAAGGCTCCGGTAGGACCCTCCAAATGATTTAGACCAGACGTGTTGTTGTTGATCTGCGCAAGCATCAAAGAGTCAATCAGTCAACTTATAATTTGTGGAACCATAGAGTTCTAGTGTGTCAAATCCAAAGATTCAAAACAGTTTCCAAAATTGTAATTTATTGGTAAAAGTCAATGGATCAACAGCCTACACGTGTTTGGACCAGTCGGTCATCCTCAAAGCGGAATTAGCTGATTCTCTAGATCAGGGGTGCACAACTGATTTTGACAGAGGGCCGAAAGTACCTTACATGAGGGCTATAGTGGGCCGAAAAGTAAAAGTGGGCGGGACGGTAGGCGGGACATGTCAGGAGGCTTTTTCAACCCCCAATTTGTATTAAACACATGGAAAAAGATATGTTTTTGAGGGGTAACGATTTTTATTGCATTTCAAACTTACATTTTGTACTACACATTTTCCATTGCTATCATTTATTTCGATTTAGTTATTGTATATCATATATTTAATTAAATTATATATATTTTATTGACCCTTGATTGGATATTCCGTTATTTTGGACTGCTATAGTTTGCTGTTTGGGTTACCCAAGAGGAGTATGGCCTTCGTTGAGTCAGGTTTCCTCAAAAAAGCAAAGGATGTACATCTCCTAACTGTGCCTGTTTTAGCTTTATTATTGAGTTCACTCTTTGAGTGCAACACTATGCCCCATGGCTCCCATCCCCAACCAAACACTATGCCCCATGGCCCCCTCACCCCCAACCAAACACTATGCCCCATGGCTCCCATCCCCAACCAAACACTATGCCCCATGGCCCCCTCACCCCCAACCAAACACTATGCCCCATGCCCCCTCACCCCCAACCAAACACTATGCCCCATGGCTCCCATCTCCAACCAAACACTATGCCCCCTGTCCCTCACCCCCAACCAAACACTATGCCCCATGGCCCCCTCACCCCCAACCAAACACTATGCCCCATGGCCCCCTCACCCCCAACCAAACACTATGCCCCATGGGCCCCTCGCCCCCAACCAAACACTATGCCCCATGGGCCCCTCACCCCCAACCAAACACTATGCCCCCTGTCCCTCACCCCCAACCAAACACTATGCCCCATGGCCCCCACCCCCAACCAAACACTATGCCCCCTGTCCCTCACCCCCCTCAAGCAAACACTATGCCCCCTGCCCCTCACCCCCAACCAAACACTATGCCCCATGGCCCCCTCACCCCCTAACCCCCAACCAAACACTATGCCCCATGGCCCCCACCCCCAAGCAAACACTATGCCCCATGGCCCCCTCACCCCCTAACCCCCAACCAAAAACTATGCCCCATGGCTTCCACCTCCAACCAAACACTATGCCCCCTGTCCCTCACCCCCAACCAAACACTATGCCCCATGGCTCCCATCCCCAACCAAACACTATGCCCCATGGCCCCCTCACCCCCAACCAAACACTATGCCCCATGGCCCCCTCACCCCCAACCAAACACTATGCCCCATGGGCCCCTCACCCCCAAGCAAACACTATGCCCCATGGCCCCCATACCCCCCTAGCCCCCAACCAAACACTATGCCCCCTGTCCCTCACCCCCCAAGCAAACACTATGCCCCATGGTCCCCTCACCGCCAACCAAACACTATGCCCCATGGTCCCCTCACCGCCAACCAAACACTATGCCCCATGGCCCCGTCACCCCCAACCAAACACTATGCCCCATGGGCCCCTCACCCCCAACCAAACACTATGCCCCATGGCCCCCACCCCCAACCAAACACTATGCCCCATGGCCCCCACCCCAACCAAACACTATGCCCCCTGTCCCTCACCCCCCCAAGCAAACACTATGCCCCCTGTCCCTCACCCCCAACCAAACACTATGCCCCATGGCCCCCTCACCCCCAAGCAAACACTATGCCCCATGGCCCCCTCACCCCCCTAACCCCCAACCAAACACTATGCCCCATGGCTTCCACCTCCAACCAAATACTATGCCCCCTGTCCCTCACCCCCCAAGCAAACACTATGCCCCATGGCCCCCTCACCCCCAACCAAACACTATGCCCCATGGCTCCCTCACCCCCAACCAAACACTATGCCCCATGGCTCCCACCCCCAACCAAACACTATGCCCCATGGCTCCCTCACCCCCAACCAAACACTATGCCCCATGGCCCCCTCACCCCCAACCAAACACTATGACCCAAACACACTCAAGCATGCACCCATACAGACCTGAACCCCCCACCCCCCAACTCAGCACACACTCTCAAACATGCACCCATACAGACCCGCACCCCCCACCCCTCAACTCAGCACACACACAAACATGCACCCATACAGACCTGAACCCCCCACCCCCCAACTCAGCACAAATATGCACCCATACAGACCTGAGCCACCCACCCCCCCAACTCAGCACACACACAAACATGCACCCATACAGACCCGAACTCCAAACCCACCCCAACTCCAAACCCCCACCCCCAACTCAGCACACACACTCAAGCATGCACCCATACAGACCCGAACCCCCCACCCCCAACTCAGCACACACTCAAACATGCACCCATACAGACCCGAACCCCCCACCCCCCAAATCAGCACACAAACATGCACCCATACAGACCCGAACCCCCCACCCCCCCAACTCCAAACCCCCACCCCCAACTCAGCACACACACTCAAGCATGCACCCATACAGACCCGAACCCCCCACCCCCCCAACTCAGCACACACACAAACATGCACCCATACAGACCCGAACCCCCCACCCCCCCAAATCAGCACACACACAAACATGCACCCATACAGACCCGAACCCCCCACCCCCCAACTCAGCACACACACAAACATGCACCCATACAGACCCGAACCCCCCAACCCCCCAACTCAGCACACACACAAACATGCACCCATACAGACCCGAACCCCCACCCCCCAACTCAGCACACACACAAACATTCAAATCAAAACATTCATACACATCCGACACACATCCGACAACCCCCCACCCCCGCATCTCAACATACACACGAAATACATTCAAATACAAACATTCACATCCCCCGCATCTCAACATACACACAAAATACATTCAAACACAAACATTCATACACATCCGACACACCCCCCCCACCCCCGCATCTCAACATACACTCAAAATACATTCAAACACAAACATTCATACACATCCGACACCCCCACCACCCCCGCATCTCAACATACACTCAAAATACATTCAAACACAAACATTCATACACATCCGACACACCCCCCCACCCCCGCATCTCAACATACACTCAAAATACATTCAAACACAAACATTCATACACATCCGACACACCCCCCCACCCCCGCATCTCAACATACACTCAAAATACATTCAAACACAAACATTCATACACATCCGACACACCCCCCCACCCTCGCATCTCAACATACACTCAAAATACATTCGAACACAAACATTCATACACATCCGACACACCCCCCCACCCCCGCATCTCAACATACACTCAAAATACATTCAAACACAAACATTCATACACATCCGACACACACCCCCACCCCCGCATCTCAACATACACTCAAAATACATTCAAACACAAACATTCATACACATCCGACACACACCCACACCCCCGCATCTCAACATACACTCAAAATACATTCAAACACAAACATTCATACACATCCGACACACCCCTCCACCCCGCATCTCAACATACACTCAAAATACATTCAAACACAAACATTCATACACATCCGACACACCCCCCCACCCCCGCATCTCAACATACACTCAAAATACATTCAAACACAAACATTCATACACATCCGACACACCCCCCCACCCCCGCATCTCAACATACACACAAAATACATTCAAACACAAACATTCATACACATCCGACACACCCCCCCCACCCCCGCATCTCAACATACACTCAAAATACATTCAAACACAAACATTCATACACATCCGACACCCCCACCACCCCCGCATCTCAACATACACTCAAAATACATTCAAACACAAACATTCATACACATCCGACACACCCCCCCACCCCCGCATCTCAACATACACACAAAATACATTCAAACACAAACATTCATACACATCCGACACACCCCCCGACCCCCGCATCTCAACATACACTCAAAATACATTCAAACACAAACATTCATACACATCCGACACACCCCCCCACCCTCGCATCTCAACATACACTCAAAATACATTCGAACACAAACATTCATACACATCCGACACACCCCCCCACCCCCGCATCTCAACATACACTCAAAATACATTCAAACACAAACATTCATACACATCCGACACACACCCCCACCCCCGCATCTCAACATACACTCAAAAATCATTCAAACACAAACATTCATACACATCCGACACACACCCACACCCCCGCATCTCAACATACACTCAAAATACATTCAAACACAAACATTCATACACATCCGACACACCCCTCCACCCCGCATCTCAACATACACTCAAAATACATTCAAACACAAACATTCATACACATCCGACACACCCCCCCACCCCCGCATCTCAACATACACTCAAAATACATTCAAACACAAACATTCATACACATCCGACACACCCCCACACCCCCGCATCTCAACATACACTCAAAATACATTCAAACACAAACATTCATACACATCCGACACACCCCCCCACCCCCGTATCTCAACATACACTCAAAATACATTCAAACACATTCAAAAACGGTCAAAAGGGCATGGCGGGCCGCAACTGGCCCGCGGGCCGTATGTTGTGCACCTATGCTCTAGATCCTTCAACGGACAGTAGTCGACAAATATCAAAGAAATTAGATTTTGATATCCAAAATATAGTGGTTTCACATATATAAAGGGTTTGAATGGTTTCAATCAGGGTCCGTGCCGGGAATGGAAATGCGGGATTAAGCCCGATTTTATTTTGAATAATAGATCAGGTATCCATACCTTTGAATTTGGACTTCTAGAACTCTATGGTTCCACGAATTATAAGTTGACTGATTGACTCTTGGATCCTTGTGCAGATCAACAACAACACGTTCTGGCCTTTAGGTAAGTGTGTCAAGGTCCTGTCCCATGTGTGACCAGTAGGCAACCTTGTGCAAGATTTCAAATTTTGTATGAAACCCCTTATGACTGGCAGTGGCTGTGTCATGGGCATGGTTCAACATCAGGCTTCGGAATGAGGTAGGTACCACCCACTGGTCACAGCCAGATAGGGCTCTCCTTACCAACAAACCATCTTGGATCCGGAACATCTTGGAAAACTTCATCAACACGCAGAGATCCTCTTTACCAGAATAATCCGACTCTGTTAGAGGAAAGCTTACGGAGTCTTCAATGTGTCGATAACATTTCCCAATGATTGGGTCCTCTTTCTGTGCAGTGATCAAATCTTCATCTGGGGTATCTTTACTTCACTGGGCTGTTGAGAGTTTGCGGTTAGAACGAGTTTGTGACCTGGTGAGAGCTGCCATTTAGATTTCACCCAGCAGGGATTCTGTTTCTATGTAATCCTCCTGCAGAGCTCTGGCTTTAGACAGCTGGTCAGCCAGGTCACTCCCAGTCCTGTCTTGCCCCTCTATCTTGGAATGACCTCTTATCTTCTTCCAATAGATGGTCATCTCATTGAAGGTCACCAGATCATGGATTGACTGGATCAGTTTGGCATGCTTTAGAGGTTTGTTATTGGCACAAAGCATGCTTCAATTTTTCCAGCTAATCAGGTGCTCCACAAATCCATTCCTGACATAATCAGAGTAGGTGATTATGACTAGTTAATTGAGTTGGTGGTGCACTGCAGTGAGGATGGCTCGATAAACAGCCATCAACTCCGCAACCTGATTACTTCAAGGTCATATTTTATAACCAGCAGAGGGTTTAGGGGTATCATTCACCCAGACTTTCCCAATGCAAGCCACCAGTTCTTTTTCCCTGTTGCTATCAACATGGTAGGAGCACCTATCCACATAAACTGTGGGTATCCCCTGACACGTGTCTTCTTCATAGATCTTGTGTGTGTAAGTTAAGTACGCCTTCATGTTGTCGTTGGTCATTAGATGTTCGTCCTCAAGACAGTTTTCTTGAGCACAATCATGCAAGTCTGCCAACTCTTGCGCTAGGGGATATGATATGATATGATATGGCATTTATAATGCGCCTATACACAAGTGTTTCAAGGACTCTTGTTTTGGCCATATCTGGCATCCACAGGAAAGCCTTGCATGAACAGAATCCAGGAAGTAATTCTGGAATTACTAATGTTCCCCGCCCAGATTCTGTCACTTTGTAGATACTGCACGGGTTGGTGAGGAGTCTCGACAATGATGTGCTCCCCCTTGATTAATGGGCAGTCATTTAACAGCACGCACACCGTTGCAGGAGTGCCTTCTCACAAATCTTGCTCACATATGAGATGACCTTGTTGACCTTGCCATGCTTTTGGTACAATATCGCTATTAGGCAAGTATCTGAGAATGCTGTCTCCAAGAAGAACTCCTTGTTCTCCTTGTTGTGGGGTGAAGAGGAAGTGTCAAGTATCGTCTCCACTCCAGTTGCCCCCTCCCATTACCTATTGAGTTCACACCAAAGTATGTGACGTATGAAGAACAGTTGAATCAGAAAAGAGCAGCATATGGGTTCTGCCCAGTACCTATCAGCATCTGTTAATATATCGACACCTAAGAAAACCTGGACAGTAAGGTATCCATTAAAAAGTCATACCTACATTCTAAACAGTATGACGGTTGTTTGAATAAATTACCCGAAGAAGCAAAGAAGGTAATGAAGGAAGATGAATGGTCACATCATAATAAATCGGACTGACGCACATATAGAAGATATAATGACCTGAGAATACTGATAAGAGACGAAATGTAGAGAAGATACCATGGATGAGTGAGATCTTGGGATCAAGATGAAGAAACATTTGCCGCATACATGATGAAGATATTAAGTTAGTTTAAACGTGTACAGATGCAAGTAACTGCAAGAGGCAAAGAAATCGTGAAGCTTGCTTATGCTTTATAGTTGATAGATTGTAGCAAGCGCCAACGTTTACAAATATATACCTCAAGGAGCATTTTATGTATAGATGAAAGTCCAATACGCACATAAGCAGAATGAACAATGGTTACAAAAGGCCACAGATGGAGTCACAGCAAGAAAATCGAGAATCAAGACAGAATAAAATTCAGCAAAAGGATGACCATGCCAAGAAGCCAAGGTCTTATCTGACTGGAATTGGCCGACATTGGATACAATTGAGGAGAGAAGAGGACAGAGGATCCTGTTCAGAAAGGTCAATTGGAGCCACAGACGACAGAGAACTGGTAAAATTAAATCAAATATATAAAAAGACACAGAGAAAAGCCGCTTTTACAGTGTCCAGTCACGTGACAAAGGCAGGCTGAAAGAGGGAAAAGAGGGAAACTATCACACCTACGCATGGATCCCCGCCATGCCCATACTCATACACAGTTCTCAGAATACAGAACAGACACAAGGCCAAACTACAAAGCAGTAATTGACACATGACCACTGAGGTGATGATTGATTGTGGCATAATTGCTGAGAAGCCGGAGTGCAGACGAGCTTCTCTGCACTTGGATGTTCCTTCTGGGTGCTGCTAGACGTAGATGGAAAAGTATGAGTGGGGTTGATGCCAACCCAATCATAGTGGACCATGTAAACTAGGGTCCTATATTGAGCAGAGCCAATGGGACGTCATACTTTTAGTGATGTTCATAGTGGCCATTTTGAAGGTAGGGCTTAGTTGCACCACCTGACATTTATTATCCAATCCCCTCCCCCCATTACCATATGCAGATATAGTACCTATATTAAGTTACCTTCCTATAACCAATCACATTGCATGTTAGGTTTTTAAGATTGCCACGTAGAATGACGTTAGTACGTGCTCAGGTTGAACATCAGCAATGACGAGTTTTTGTTATAAATATTGTGTCTTTTCTAAAAGTAAAGAGAGCGAGAAGATCGAGCGGTTTCTGATGTTCGCTGTACTCCCCGTTTTATGAACTTGTCATTAAATGGACTCCCTTTGCCAAACTATTGAGTTGTATTTATTATTTAATGCATGAGTATGAATCTGCATCCTCATCTATCTGGAGGGTACTGCTACTCATCTTAAAGGGCTGTTTGGAGATCAGCCAGTTCACTTGGAATTAGAGCATTGTTAGGTTAGATAAAGATACCCATCGACCATTGACATAAGTAACTTCGGGTCCTCGGAAATATCACACGTCCTTTGCCATCTGGCTGACAGAACGAGAAGCTCCCCATAGATAGTGGATAGATTACTTAAAAAACCCTGCAGGTTAGGTGTGATGGGTTCCTTGCTTTCCCCTAAAAATCCCTCCCAGTACTACAAGTAACAGATCGGACAAGCGGCACAGAGAGGTGGCAACGAAGGCAGTGATCCCGAGCGTCAGTAGAAGAAAGACATGTGAACAGTGAGTAAAAAAGACTGAATGTTTTGGCAAAGCATGCATGCATAGAAAACAAGTAAAGGGAAGGTAACGGAAGGAGGCTGGATAAAATATGAATCAGAATAAGAGTGTAAAATATATATAAGGGGAAAGAAATTGACTCGAGTATGGCCGAGCAATATAAAGAGTTATCGTGAGTGTGGCCACGATAAGAGTGTACGCCCAGTTCCTAGGTTTTAAAGAATGCTAGCAGAAGCACTTATCTAAAGTCCTGTTATTAGAATGACGTAGGAGACCGGTTTGTTTAAAGACAAATCCGAAAGAGATAGGCTTAAATTCCATGTCGGAATAAACATAGGGGTAAGTTGCGTCTGAGAGAGCAGACAGCATAAGGTTCATGTGGCTGCCCAGAGTTTGTCTGTTTGTTTTGTGCGTTTAAACTCGTGACATCATAATCGAAAATTGTTTTTTATGAAAAAAGAGCATGAAAATTGCACGATTGTAGAAGGAAATGATTGCATGTCATGGATTGACGGTTGTTTTTTAGCAAGAGTAAAGTAAAAAATATTGTTGAAATAACAGGATTGGAGCTTGCGACGATTGGTGTTCGCTCATATTGATTGTTGAGACGCAATTGTAATAAAGTGTAAAGTGAAAAAATAAGCAAGTATTATATGAATAAGGGATAAACGAGTTAAGCACGGAAGATATCACTCTGTTAGTACACATGTGCAAACAGTTGTCGAAACATGCACCTAAGCTTAAACAGTACAAAGCGGAATGGGTTAAAGGGACCGCAGACAAAATGTTTATGCCGTGGCCCAAGGTGGGTCGCTATCTAAAATGGTCCTGCAGCACATGATGACGTATTTACATGCCACGTACACTGGCAAAAAGTTAGACAAGTGCCTGGCTAGTTTAGAACTTTGGAAGATGTACCAGGAAGAAAGGGAGGAGGAGCCACCATTAGATTGGATACTGAATATATGCAAAGAGGGGGGGTGAAGAGCCTCCTGCGACACCTGCCCCATCTGAAATAAAAAAACAAAGCTAGTAAAGACAAAGGGTTATACCCACTGAGGGAACTTAAAGCAGCAACGGTATATAGCAACCCGTCATTTGAGTCACCTACACGAAGGAGTGACGAAAGCCCAGAGAAGGGCAAGGAAAGAAATATTACCTCCAAAGTCCCGAGGGACAGGGAGAGATGTGAAAAGGAAAAAGGTGATCAAGCACAAGCAAGTACATCTCTAGGTACAGGAATAGAGGTAAAGAGATGGAAAGGACATGAGACTAGAACTGATGAGATGGCATTCACACAGAACGAATGGATGGGAGGTCAGATTTTATTGAAACTCGATGGTAAAGGCACTGAGGACAAGAGACAAAGGCAAGAACGAGACGAACAAGATAGAAAGGAAAAGGAGAAAGGACGATTAAGAGACGAAGGGGTAAGAAAAAAGGATAGGCAGAAACGAGAGCAGTTATATCATGATGAACAAGCCATAAAACAAGATAAGGCGGAAGAACAAAGAAAACGCAATAATAAGCAGAGAACGGCTGATGATCAGGAAAGAATAGAACAAAGGAGAATAGAGGAAGAAGAGCAAAAGATACGAGAGATGAGAATAAAAAGACAGAAACATGAGGAAATATGAAGGGCAAATGAACGAAGAGATACTAGGAAAAAGAGGAAGACAGGGTTAGAGAGGAAGTGAGGAAGCGTAGGGAATTTGATGATGATATGGAATGCAAGCGAAGACAGAGAACACGTGAACTCGAGTATCTGGAAAGGGATGTTAGAAAACCCGATCTAGTGGTAGAATGGGAAGATATAGAATAATTATTTACTGATTACGATTCAGTACCAAGCAGGTCTAGAGTAATTCTAGAAGATGATTTTGACACCAGAAGTGTGGTAGAGACAATCAATGGAATATATGATGAGATGGGACTAGAAAAGATACCCCAAGGAAAGGGAAAGGGTGAGCGCCTTGAAAGCACTCAGTTGTACGATACTGAGGACGCTTCATGCAGCAGCAGACATAGAGAGCTGTTGTTAGATAGGCTAACTCTAAGTAGAAATGAGGAAGATGAGAGAAGCTGCACGATTTGGGCAAAGGCAATATCAGACGAAGAAAGGGAAGCCCGTGAAAGAGAGAAAGAGAAGAAAGAGACACAGAGCAAGGTCGCAAGAGACGCTTCTCTAGGGGAAAGAGGATAAGATGGTTGGATACAACCATGTCTACATCTAAAGTACCAGAGTCAGTGGCACAATCAAATCGGCATGAAGGACTGCCACACGGTCAGAGGGGGGTGTCTCCCCAGCCATATGTAAACAAGCTAAGGACTTTGCCAGGCAGACAGCGATGTGGGACTATTACCCCTGTGGTAGTCGGACAAATGATGAAAGAAGAAAAGGAGTTTATTGTTTCACAGTTTCCCTTAGCAGAGAAGGGAGGGGCAAGGCCACAGTATAAACCATGGCCACAAATGGATAGAGAGAATCTAAAAAACAAGCTCCCAATGTTGACATCTGGCGCTGGGAAATAGATACACGAGTTAGAAAAAATGATGGAGGTAATATGTTAGCTATAGGGGATATCAAGGGTCTTTTGATCGCCATACTTGGTGATAGAGCTGACGATGTTTGGACACGTGCAGGTTACCCTGGTGTGACCACAGTTAATCCTGCGCATGACGGAGCACAGTTTAACAATTACAGAACCGCAGTATGGCAAGTGCTTCAAGTGCTACACCCGGACACTTCTGATATGGGAGCTATAATGACATGTAAGATGAAAGAGAGAGATGATCCGTTGCTTTACATTCAGAATTTCCAAGACGCATGGGTGCTGGAAATGCATGAATCTTGGGAGAAATCTATACCCTTGTTTTATCATATATTATGCCAAGGGCTGCAAGAACAGGTGCAGAAGCAGCTCAAAAAAATGGGTAGGAATTGAAGCTAAGCCATGGTCTGAAATACAACTGACACTGCAGATTATAGCAGGCTGCTGCAAGATAAAAATCGCAAGAAGAATGATGCAAGAAAAGGCGAAGAAGCCAAATTAGTGCAGACATTTTTTTCAAAATATGCCATTGAAGGAGCAATGTTAACTAGCACAGACCCAATGCGCAACAGGTTAATAACCAGAGACAGTTTGATCAAAATAATAATGGATAAGTGCACGACTACCATCTCACTTTTCGGCACAGGATGCAAAATTAGTGAGAAAAATGCAGACCAGGAAGTAACAGTGTACAGTGACTCCGCCTACGTGACGTCGATGGTACACGCAGGGCTACCCCGTTGGAAAAGGAGGGGCTACCTCTGAGCGGACAGCACTCCAGTGAAACATGCTGTCTTATTGGATAGACTTATTAAAGCACTACAACTCCCAGTAGCTATCGAAGTAGTTAAATGCGCAGCTCACACTAAAAGAGCAGACACACATGGAAATCAAGCTGCAGACGAGGAAGCAAAACGAATTGCATATTCAGAAATTATTATGAATTTTGATACGCCTGATGTGAATGAAAGCATGGTGTTGATAATGAGTGTGCATGAAAGCTTTAGTAGCTTGTCTAGAACTCAGCTGATGTAACTTCAAGGGGAAGCGCCACAGGATTAGAAAGACCTGTGAATGCAGAGGGGGTGTTCTTTATTCCCTTCCAAAGCATTGTGGTGAGAGGAAAGCATTGGTAAACCAGAGATGCCTGTAGCCTTATTAAGGGTGGTGTTGGAACAGCTGCACTACCCTGCGCATGTCACTAGAGAAAGTCTCGCAGCAGCTATTGCGGAGGACTGGCTCATACCGAACATGCTATAACATGCTGCATTATATGCAGTGAACTGCATTGTATGGCAAAAGTTTACTGCTGGGCACACGCTGCATACAGTTGTAGGAGTTATCCCGAGACCTAATGGTCCATTTCAGCATTTACACATCGACTATGTCGATATGCTGCAAGTCTGTAATGGATACAGATATACGATTGTAGCAGTATGCCCCTTCTCAAGGTGGATTGAAGCTGGGCCATGCACACATCTAGATTCCACCTGCACAGTGAAATATTTAGTACGAGAAGTGTGTCCTAGATGGGGAATATGTGAAGTAGTAACATCTGATAACGGCCCTCATTTTGTCAATGATCTTTGAGCAAATAAGCTTGTTGCTTAGTATAAGGCACATGTTTTCATCAGCTTATCATCCGCAAGCGAATGGGGTCCGGGGAGACTCAACAGCCTGCTTAAAGAAAGGATGGCTAAACTGAAACATACATTGAAAAAAGGATGGTTGCATTGCCTACCACTGGCGTTGTATGCGTTGAGAAATCAACCATATTCTGACCATCATCTTACGCCCCATGAAATAGTGAAAGGGAGGCGAATGAGGGCACCCCTCACTCCTCCATCTAGAACTAGAAGTGATGCCCAGACAACAGCAGAATAGATAGGAAAGGTGTTACATGCTTACTTAGCCTGTATGACTACAAGTATCTCTGCCATTTCAGATCAGCTCAAGCAGAAGGGGTGCGAGGCTCAGAACACAGATGGAGACAATACCACAACCGGATTTAAAGAACTAAATATTCCCAAACCTTTCCCCAGAGATAAGATCCTAATTAGAAACTTTACGAGGAAGAGGCACGAGCCACGATTCAACGGTTCATTTGTTGTGGAGGATGTAACGCTGTCAGCAGTGAAAGTGCTAGGAAGATGTGCATGGATATTTTTTGGAGTCGTAAAGATCTATGCTGGAGAGACCCCTTGACCCCCACCCCAGTCGGAAACAAGCAGTGGGGAAGAACCTCAGCACGTGCAGACTAGATCCATGACAAGGAAGAAGGACGCAGAGACTGTCCAATAAGACAGACAAAGGTCCTCATTCCAAGGTTGGTGCTAGTCATGGCGCTATTAGCCATGACTAGCACCAATACCAGTACCGCCACTGACTTGGTGGTATGGGGACTTACCGGTCTATTCCAACCTTTGCGGGACCGGTAAGTCCCCATTTGAAAAGCCATTCCCCATTCCCATTTGAGCCCCCTTGGGGCTCAATGGGAAGGCGTCAATAACGGTACCGCAAATTGCGGTACCGTTATTGACCCCGGTATCCCTTTGCGGGTCCCGTCCATAACGCCTGGTAAAACCAGGCGTTAAGGGAGGGACCCGCAAAGGAACCTCGGAATAGGGCTCAAAGGGATTACCGGCACAAGTGTCATTACCGGTGCCCGGTATCCCTTTGCACCCAGGTCGTAATGACCCCCAAAGAGTTCATTGGACTGTGGCTCTTTTCGAGACACTATTTAACTGTTACAAAAGGAGTGAAAGAAGGTTATTTGTTCGTGAGCCACAAGAGCTTGTTAACATTGGAATGAGACACATTTAAGTCTTGATCGAGAAGGAAAGATGCCAGATCTGGAGTTCCTTTTCAAGGACTGGAAGAAGGATCAGTTCCTCAATTTCTTTCTCACTGAGTTTCTTTTTGGAGGGACCCATGGTAATGCCTGATGGCCACATTCACAGGATCGTTCTTACAGTTTTTCTCTTCATTCTTCGTGCATATACTGTGTTTGTGGGGAGAACTACTAGCGTTCATCTGTTCCTGCAAGATCCTAAGAATGGTCTAATCATGAGGAGATTGCTCACAGCCATAATAGAGCAAGTTCCCCAGGCTTCCTGGGTACAGTTTAGAAAGTACACATGTCCCTATCTGATGATGATGCTCAAAGACTAGTTGGAATGGTCTTCTACTACTTAATTGAGGAATGCTCACAACTTGTTGGAAGCCAAACTGATGTACGTACCTTTTTGAGAGATCCGAGGAATAAAGTGGTACTTTATTAATTGCTACGTGACATCATTGAACAAGTCAATCTATATTCTGAGAGAACACTGAGAATGTCCTGAATGAGACTTTTGAGGGAGGAGATTCAAAGCCTACTGTCTATAGTTTTCTACTTCTTGCTGGATACGCACCCACATTTTGGCTGGTGAAAGGACAACTCCTTTGTGTACATTAGGAATCCTGTTGATCATCCTGCTATCAGCCAGCTGTTTGAAGAACTTGTTGAGCAGATCTAGATATTGCCGGAGTATTGCATGATGTTACCTGAATAAAGTGTACTTTTTCTTTCCTTAAAAAAGATTAAAGATGGGTAACATAGAGAGTAACAACAATGTTGCCAACAACGAGAGGCCACCATGACGAGCGAGGAACTACTGCTGTGGTAAGTGGGTCTATCTGTATGTTATCTATACATGCATCTTGTTTATTGTGATTCTTATCTTACTTACAGTACGTACTGCCAACTATTTGGATCCAAAAAAAGTAAGGGTCCCTGAGTATCTTCCTATGCAGAAGTAGAGTACAGATGTGGCAACTACCAGACAGATTATACTTGTAAACAACTACTTCAGATACAAGACTCAATACTACTTGCAGGCATCAGGAACCTCAATGGGGTCAGCGATGGCCCCTGCATATGCCAATCTATTTATGTACCATCTGGAAATGAAATGGATTCTAATACCAACAAAATTTAGCGAAAAAATCATCACCTGGAAAAGGTACATTGATGACGTCTTTGTCATTTGGAGAGGACAGCTTACAGAATTAGAGGAATTCTTGCAATATGTCATACCCTCTGCTCATTCCACTAGTGAACCCAGGTCCCCTTCAGCCCCACTGACCCCACAACCCCCACAACTCACTTCACGTAACTCTCATGGTTTCCGGGGCTCACGTTGGCAATCCGGTTTTGCCCGCGGACGGGCGCAACATCGGCACCTGCATTCACGCCTACGACCTTTTCTTCATTGGCAGTTGTCCTGGAGACTAGGAAGCAGCACGCTTCGAGGAACGCATCCTCGTCGCCTTGCCGTTTCCATCCATTCACGTGACCCAGAGTCTCGGTCACGTGACACGTTCTCACTTCACGTGACCCGGAAGCGTTCAGTACAAAAGCTGTAATTTGCTTTCGTACCGCGCTTCACAGCTGTTCTTTCTTCGGAAACTCTGTTTGGCTCTTGTGCTTCCTGTGTTTGCTCTTGGAACCTGTACCCGGCTTGGTCCCACGGATTGTGTTTGGATTACCCTTGGCTTTTGGATTGGAACTTTGAAATTGCTACTTGCCTGCTGACCTCGGACCGTTTTATGGACTTGCTTTTGGATTGCCCCTGGCCTTCGTCCTACTGACTCAGAATTCTACGGACTCTCCTGCTATCACATGCTCTTGCCAAGTACTAAGTAACCCGCTCCAGGAACGAGCCCACGTGGGGTTTCTTCCCTGCTGCTTCCGTGGCATCTTGAACCTGTCTGCGTGAGCCCTGAAACCCTTCCACACCCCTAGGTTTCCCTCAGTACTTCTGACAACACTTGGTAAGGTCTCTTATTTTTCCTACCTTTGCACGAGTTATTCCTGCTTGCCTGGTATTTAACCTACGTTTCTTTTCAGCTTCCTTGGGGTTTCCAGCACTCGGCGGCGTTGGATCTCTCCACCTGTGGCCTCAAAGGTTATACAGGGAGTAGCATTATATCTCCCTGTGTGACAGTTGGGGACGGAGGTCTCACATATCTGCACGACGATCAAGGTCTAACAGACTGTGAAGCCTTTATCGTGCCGGATATGGAGGGTGCCGCAGAGGACCCCATGGCTGCTGTAATTCAGGCAATCACGGTACTTCGGGCAGACATGGTTGCTGCTAATACAGCAATCCACCAACGACTTGATCTGTTACAAAGTGCCCAGCATCCCCTGCCCTCTGATCCGGAGCTCGGGGATGCTGCCCCGCTACGCCCACTGCCGTAGTCTCGAAACCAATCATCCCGGATCCCGTTCCTGTAGTGCTACCTTCCCCCTTTCTCCTGGCAGCCCCCGAAAGGTTCCAGGGAGACCCTGGGAAGTTCAGAACGTTCCTTAATCAATGTAAGTTGCACTTCCTATGCAGACCCCTTTCTTTCCCCGGTCCCACTACAAAGGCGGCATTTATCCTTTCACACTTGTCCGGCATAGCTGCTACATGGGCCAACCCTCTGTTAGAAACCGACCACCCCGCCCTCTATGATTTCGATCTCTTGATAACTGAAATGTCACGTGTGTTCGATGCCAGACACAAGGGGGAGTCTCATGACTTAGAACTGTTAGAACTCACTCAAGGCAGAGGGTCCCTTAACGAATACATCACTCGATTTAATCAACTAGTGGCTGAAACATCATGGCCGGAAAATAAGAAATCAGTGGTCTTCTACCGGGGTTTAAGTAATCCGATGAAAGACGCCCTCTCAGTGGTCCCATCCTTGCCTACCCAATTTCCTGATCTTGTTGATTTGACTCTGCAAGTGGACGCTCGACGTTCTGAACGGAGGGCCCAGGCTGGGTCTCCCTTCCCCTCAGGTACACCCACACCCGCATCCTCTTCTGATGCCTCCGGGGAACCCATGCAGATCGGAGGGGGTAGGTCCCCTATTATTTCAAGGGAAAGAGAGAGGAGGAGAACAGATAATGCCTGTTTCTATTGTGGCTTGAACGGTCACTTTGTTAAAGAATGTCCCCGTCGACCTAAACCAAAGACTCAGGTTTTTCGCACAGCTCGACCCTAGAATTGGGGCCTGGATCGAGCGCTCTCTGTCAGACCCCAGACTCTGTTCCCGCGTTTGGCCATGTTAGGCCCATTCAGGTACAGGCCACCCTTCAGCCTACTCCTGGCACCATCCATCCAGTCACTATCATTATCGATTCAGGAGCCACGGGGAATTACATTGATATCACCCTAGCCCGAACACTGAACCTACCTTTAGTTAACAAAATCCGACCAGAACCTGTACAAGCAGTCGATGGAACTGCATTGAACTCCGGTCCCATCAAACAACAAACAGCACCACTCATGTTAACAATCCAGTCCGTGCACAGTGAAACCATTCATTTCGATTTGATCGCCATGCCCCAGTTTGGGCTGATACTAGGGATACCCTGGTTACGGGACCATAACCCTCATATCAATTAGGGAACGGGTCAGGTGCACTTCGAGTCGGAGCTATGCCAGAACTACTGCCTCCCTATGGTCAGAGAGGAAGGAACACCTGCATCAGTATCGGGGGCTATCGCCCATCTCAGGGTGTCAGACGACCTCGAATCTCCATATATAGTGGGCATGGTTGCCGCTAATGTCCCGCGGTATACCATGATTATGCTGAAGTCTTTGACCAGGGTTCTTCCGCGGTACTTCCCCCGCATCGCCCCTATGACTGTCCCATTGATCTAACCCCTGGGATCCCAGTACCTGTGGCTCGAATCTATTCTCTGTCCCCATCCGAGGATCAAGCCCTTAAGGACTATATTACGAAATCCCTACGTTTGGGCATATTAGACCCTCCAAATCATCAGC
Organism: Ambystoma mexicanum; assembly: GCF_040938575.1. Lineage (NCBI taxonomy): Eukaryota > Metazoa > Chordata > Amphibia > Caudata > Ambystomatidae > Ambystoma > Ambystoma mexicanum. The sequence continues at coordinate 1,221,208,670 of NC_090934.1, read as the reverse complement.
TGCCAGTCCAATCTTCTTCGTCCCGAAGAAGGACGGCGATCTTCGTCCCTGTGTGGACTACCGATGTCTCAATGCCATTACGGTTAAGAATCGGTATCCCATACCACTTATCTCTCCCTTATTGGACCGCCTAACCAATGCTTCCGTTTTCTCCAAACTGGATCTACGGGGGGCGTATAACCTCGTCCGAATGCGCAAAGGGGACGAGTGGAAAACCGCCTTCTGTACACGATATGGTCTTTTCGAATACACTGTCATGCCTTTCGGGCTCTGCAATGCCCCGGCCACGTTCCAGCATTTCATCAATGACGTTTTTTGTGATATACTGGACATGTTCGTGGTAGTATATTTAGATGATATACTCATCTTTTCGCGTAGTCTGGAAGAACACTTACAACATGTCCGAGAAGTGCTCTCTCGCTTAAGGAAACACTCCTTATTCGCTAAACCTGAGAAATGCCAGTTTCATGTAGATAACATCGAATTCCTGGGGTTCAACATCACACCTGGTGGCCTGGCGATGAATTATTCCAAGGTACGAGCGGTCTTAGAATGGCCAACTCCGAAGACCCTAAAGGCCCTACAATCTTTCTTGGGTTTCTCCAACTTCTATCACCGCTTTATCTCTGGGTTCTCTTCCAAAGTGTCACCGCTTACGTCCCTTACGAGCCCTCACACCCCTTTCGTCTGGACAGAGGTACACCAAAAGGCCTTTGAGGATCTAAAGACGGCCTTTACTACCGCTCCCGTATTGCAATATCCCGATTCCAAACGTCCATTCATTGTCGAGGCAGACGCCTCCTCATTTGCTCTAGGGGCAGTTCTGTCACAAACCTGTGCCTCCACTGGTCGTTTGCATCCCGTGGCCTACCACTCCCGTAAGTTTAGCTCCACGGAGGCCCATTACACCGTCACCGAGAAGGAGCTCCTGGCGGTTATGGACGCCTTTCGGGTTTGGCAACACCACCTCCTGGGGGCGAAGCATAAGACCACTGTGTTTACCGACCATCAGAATCTGCAAGACCTAGCCTCCCTTAAGTGTGTGAATAGCAGACAGGTTAGGTGGCATCAGTTTTTTGCAGCCTTCGACTTCCAAATCAGGCATCGCTCTGGCATGGCTCACGGCAAGGCTGACGCGCTGTCTCGTTCTCCTGGGGGGGTTGCACTACCTGTCTTCCCCGAGACACTCCTACACCAAGGAAACGTTATCTGTACCTGTACACCCCCACTGGCGCTACTTGACACGATCCGTACTTGGGTACTGCAGCACCCCCATCAGGCATCAGAATGGGACCCTGTATATTATGATGGATTACCTTATGTTCAAAACCGTCTAGTCCTACCCACCAGCGAAACCAGAAATATAGCCCTGGAGTGGTCCCACGACTCCCCTGTCAATGGCCACCCGGGTCAGGACCGTACTCTGGACCTCTTGAAACGCTGGTGCTGGTGGCCCTCCATGAAGTGGGACGTGGTACAGTACGTACAGACATGCTCAGTGTGTGCCCAGTGTAAACACCGCAGGGGCCGACCGGTGGGCCTCCTACGACCGCTACCCATTCCACCGAGACCTTGGCACACTCTGACCATGGATTTTGTGACTGACCTTCCTAGGGTCCGGGGATTCGACACTATCTGGGTGGTGGTTGATACCTTCACTAAAATGGCCCGTTTTCTTCCCTGCCAGGGCATTCCATCAGCCCCTAAATTAGCGAACCTGTTTTTTGAGTCCATTTTTTGTTTTTTTGGCCTGCCATCGGTACTCATTTCGGATAGGGGTTCCAGTTTACGTCCGTTTTTGGCGTGCCCTGACCGGCCTTCTCGGTATTGACACGCGCTACTCCTCTGCCTACCACCCAGAAACCGATGGTCAGACCGAAAGGACGAACCAGTCAATGGAACAATACCTGCGTTGTTTGACTCTGCAACTACAGACAAACTGGTTGCAGGCCCTCCGGTTTGCGGAGTTTGCCTACAACAATGCTGTCCATGCTTCCACCGGTTCCTCACCCTTTTATGCTTTGTATGGCCAGAATCCGTGGGTTTATCCCGTCCCCGATATCTCTTCGGCGGTCAATCCGGCCGCTGCTGCCTGCATTCGGGATATGTCCTCTGTTCATGCACAAACCATCACTCACCTCAGAGAGGCGCAGGCATCAATGAAGTCCCGGGCAGACGCTAAACGCGACCCGGCCCCGGTATATTCTGTGGGGTCCTGGGTATGGTTGTCCACCCGTCACCTTCGCTTGGCGGGTTGTCGGAAGCTGCTGCCCCGTTTCATTGGTCCCTACGTGGTTTCCCGAGTCATCAATCCCGTGGCTTACCGTTTGGTACTCCCGTCCTCTTGGCGCATACATCCTGTCTTTCACACATCCCTGCTCAAACCTTGTCCGGACACTTCCCGTCTTCGTTCCTCTCCTGACCCGGTGTCCCTAGGTTCCCCTGATGTTTTCGAGGTTTCTGATATCATGGGTTCCCGTCTCCTTAGGGGTGGCTTGCAGTATTTAGTGGACTGGAAGGGTTATGGTCCGGAAGAGAGGTCCTGGGTTTCCGCTGCAGATGTCCAAGCCCCCCGTTTGGTGGCCCGATTCCATCGGGAACATCCTTCCTGCCCACGTGGTCGTGGGCCTTTGGGGGGGAGGCTCTGTCATACCCTCTGCTCATTCCACTAGTGAACCCAGGTCCCCTTCAGCCCGACTGACCCCACAACCCCCACAACTCACTTCACGTAACTCTCATGGTTTCCGGGGCTCACGTTGGCAATCCGGTTTTGCCCGCGGACTGGCGCAACATCGGCCCAAGGTTTGCACCCTGCATTCACGCCTACGACCTTTTCTTCATTGGCAGTTGCCCTGGAGACTAGGAAGCAGCACGCTTCGAGGAACGCATCCTCGTCGCGTTGCCGTTTCCATCCATTCACGTGACCCAGAGTCTCGGTCACGTGACACGTTCTCACTTCACGTGACCAGGAAGCGTTCAGTACAAAAGCTGTAATTTGCTTTCGTACCGCGCTTCACAGCTGTTCTTTCTTCGGAAACTCTGTTTGGCTCTTGTGCTTCCTGTGTTTGCTCTTGGAACCTGTACCCGGCTTCGTCCCACGGATTGTGTTTGGATTACCCTTGGCTTTTGGATTGGAACTTTGAAATTGCTACTTGCCTGCCGACCTCGGACCGTTTTATGGACTTGCTTTTGGATTGCCCCTGGCCTTCGTCCTACTGACTCAGAATTCTACAGACTCTCCTGCTATCACGTGCTCTTGCCAAGTACTAAGTAACCCGCTCCAGGAACGAGCCCACGTGCGGTTTCTTCCCTGCTGCTTCCGTGGCATCTTGAACCTGTTTGCGTGAGCCCTGGAACCCTTCCACACCCCTAGGTTTCCCTCAGTACTTCTGACAACACTTGGTAAGGTCTCTTGTTTTACCTACCTTTGCACGAGTTATTCCTGCTTGCCTGGTATTTAACCTAGGTTTCTTTTCAGCTTCCTTGGGGTTTCCAGCACTCGGCGGCGTCGGATCTCTCCACCTGTGGCCTCAAGGGTTATACAGGGAGTAGCATTATATCTCCCTGTGTGACTGTGTGACTGTCTCACATATCTGCACGACGATCAAGGTCTAACACAATATATCAATTTGGGCCATGACAGAATCAAGTTCACAATGGAAATCGGAACCCCTAAATTACATTTTTTGGATGTCGAATTGGAGAATGGTCAGGAAGGAATAATTACAAACATCTACCACAAACCTACCGATGTCAACAACACGTTACATTTCATGAGCCATCACCCGGCGCATCTAAAGAACAATTTGCCTTACAGCCAATTCCTCCGTCTAAAAAGGATCAGTTCAACAACAGACACGCTCAAGAATGAAAACATACTAATGACAAAAAGATATAGAGAAAGAGGCTACCCAGAATCCATTGTCAAGATAGCTGAAGAAAAAACATACACGTTGGAAAGGAAAGATCTCCGCACACCAAAGAATAGATCTAAAGAGATCCCATTTCCCTACGCTCTGAGGTACTCAGCACAGAGTCATCACATAACAAGGATGATTAAGAAGAACTGGAGAATAATCAATCTGGATCCACAACTGAAAAGATTATTTCCAGAACCACCTATTATTGCCTATAAGAGGGGCCGGAACTTTAGGGACAGCCTAATAAAAGCTGAAAGGCCAAGAGTCGACAACCAAAGAACCCTCACCAAAAGGAAAACAGGCACATATGCGTGCCTTAGTTGTTGCAATTGCAACAACATAATGAAAGGAAGCTATGTACGACATCCATCAAATGGCCAAAAAATCCCCCTGTAGGATTTTGCAACCTGTGACACGAAATCAATCATTTATGGCTTAAGCTTCCCATGTGGCATTTACTATGTTGGACAGACACAAAGGAAAGCAAAAGAGCACTGGAATGAACATAAAAGTAACATAACAACTAACAGTACCAATTCACCAGTAGCAAGACATTTTGCCATAAAAAAACACAATATCTCCCAACTTAAGGTGGTAATTTTGGAAATTGTGAATAAGGCACCAAGAGGTGGCAATCATGCCAGACGCATGAACCAGAGAGAGACCTTCTGGATAGAGAAATTAAATAGCCTAGCCCTGAATGGGATAAATGAAGAATGCAGTTTATCCTCATTCCTCTAGATATAGAATGGACCCCAAGCAGGGTAACTTAATACTGTTTTTTAAACTTCATACTGTTTTTTAACTTCACACTCAAAACTTGATGTATACAGAATTTTCATGCCAACATTGTCAGGTGATCCACTCATGATGTATGTATTAAGATGCTAACCCTAGAATGTGAGCATGCCCCTCTTGGTATTATAAACACATGGATGTCCAAACGCCCAAAACTATCCCATACTAGTGGGTCTTATACACACAAGTAAGGTTGCCATTACATATTTTGGAAAGCAAGGACTCATGTAACTATCTCAATGTACAAGATTTGGTGAACTAACTACAAGCAGCAAGAAGCATTCTACATACGCATCTCCCGCATAAAATTGGGAGTTTGTTTTGATTTATCTTGATTTATTTTTACAAACTTGGACAAATATTGGAAGGCACCAATACATAAATATTTTATACCTTTCTAAATTTAAGAACAGGGCAGTGCCACCACATACGTCCGCATGAAGTTTTTTCGTCACGCGTTGACGTTGTAAACACCGTGACGTCATCACGTCTCCATGTGATGACATCACGATGTAAATAGCGACCATCTTTGATGAGAACCGTGAGGAACGGTTCGAGTCTTAGCACCGGCTACCGGAACATCCTCGTAGGTAAGAGGTAAGGGAATCCAACTAAGTTGATCTTACAAGCAGTTTGATTTTTTGACTTAAATTAATCTCCATGGCTATGGCCTATGACATAGAGGATTCTAGAGACTCCCGCCTATTCTTTAACATATGGCCCATACAAGGCTTTTTTTCTTAACACAGCACAATTATATGTGTTTTACAGACACGAGCAGAGGGATCTCCCACGCTGCAATTCCCCATTTCTGAGGACTCTCACAGCGCACTACAGCGTTTTGGCTCTATTTGAAGAAGTAGCTCTTAATCATCTAAGAACCGCAAGGTAAAGATTTTAATTCTCCTAAGCACATGACTAGGTTCTCTTTCGCACAACGACTCTAAACCAGATTCCTCTTTCCATTTGTTTTTCTATTATATCCACAGGTTGCATAGCAACTGGGAATTCCATCAACTATTGGGTTGACATTATTACAAATAATAAATCCAGTCAGGATATTCCACATTGGACATACAGGTGTTATTAAAAATTTCTCTCAAGAGTGAAATGACAGCTATCAGTTTGATTCCAAAACCTGATTACTGTATCATGTATTGTAGGCAAATCAAGAATAAACGGAACAAAGAGGGCTAACAAATCTTGAAGAAGGGGACACCAACAACCCCGAAACGCGTCGATAAAAAATTTGTCATTACTTCCTATGAACCCTACATGGCAAAAAGTTAATTTTGTAGAAAGTGTGATGAACACATTGTATGCCCACAAATTATATTTTGTTAAAACTGAATGTGTTTTCTAAATAAGTATGTTTATGTTTTCATGTGCATTAAGAATGGATGGTGAATGAATTTAAACTCATTTCTAAAAACAGATGATTCAGAAGAAAATTAAAATTGATGGTTACCATCACCTGTTTATATCAACAGTGTCTAAAAATTGTTTTTTCTCACCAACCTCTCTTTTCCTAAAGTAATCAACTGTTATCTCTGTATAATAATTTGACTGTTTCTACAGCTAAAAGGGTGTGCAGGGGACGGGAGAGTTCCACAAGTTGTGGACAATCTGTTGGTTTTACATAGGTTAGAACAACCCAGTGTCAAGGTTGTTATTCTCCCCGGCACCCCGCTAATTTTCTATAAAATTCTATAACAATCTTTAATTTAGGTGTGCGCTAGGCAACACAAAAATTGGACGGCAACTGCCAGACAACCAAGTACTTATGTAATTGTCCCTACTCCAGTAGCCTGTGTAGGAGCACCTGGTTCTGTGACAAATGTCACTAGACATCCTTACTTAGGAAAGAGTGTTGTAGAGATTTTCCTTGTGCACCAGATACAGGCTCGTAAGGAAAGACAAAGGAAGAGATCCTCTGTGAGTAAACCTACACAGGTAGCACATGTAGAAACACCAAGTTCACTGACAAATGTTCCTATGATTGGCCCAGTAAGAAGGAATTATGCTGATATACTTCATGAGATGATCATAGAAGCTCATGAGAATAGAAGGAGACCTAAGAAATGCTAGTGAGGATGATCATGAGTTGAATGATTACCTGGATAGTACAGCACATTTGGGAAATAACATATGGTATCAGCATATGAAAGAAGTGGGAAGGAGAACCCCAAAGGAAGAATGCTTTGTGTGTGCACTCCTGCTTTATAGTATGGGGAAGTCTAAGATCTTCATAGCTATTGAAATAGACGTCCAGACAGCACATGTTCTATCACTCATAGCACTCTGCCGTACAAGAGGTCAGTTCATCGGCCGAATGGGCAACTGAATGAACAGATCCAGAAGAAGATTACTATATCCAAGACACAAAGACAAGGCTAGAGAGCATACCAAGATTCACATGATCAGACACGAAAAGCCTGGAGTAAAAGGAGCTGAAATAAGATGGGAAGTAAACAGAAAACTTGAAAGTGCAGGAACATCTGCAGAAGAAATTCGTATTTGGAAGAACAGAGGCCAGGTGCAGATTTGGGGATGACTTGGAATAAGGATGAGCATGTGAAATCAGCTGGATGCCTGAAAGGAGTAATCAAGATATGGGTCCCAAAAAATCATTTCTTAAGACAAGGATATCTAGATGTGAAGGATGATGAGAGAGTGGTCGATGAATCGCCCATAGGGGGGAGTGTAGAGAAGGAGCCAAGTACCCACACCTCAAGCATCTCACCCATATTGCCTATATGTTGGGAACCAGAGTGTGAAACACGTGCAGTACCAGTGAGAATACTGATACCAAGGAGAATCCTGGAAGCAAGGTTCCAAATAAGAAAAACATACCTGCATACGAGACAGTACGATGGCCATTTGAATGAAATCCCAGCAGAAGCATGAAAAGAGAGCAAAGAAGCAGATTGATGACATCACGTGAAGTAATACTAATGCACCTAGAAGATATGCAGAGACAAGAGGATCTAGATATTTTATAAAGCATCAAGAAAGTATCAAAGATAAGTGATATCTTGGGCTCGAGATGAAGAAGCTTATGATACAGAAACAATCAAGAGATATCAAGTTATTTTACACGTATACAGATGCAAAAAAACGCAAGGTATTTTTGAGGCTAGCTATGCAGTGAATATACTGCAGCAAGTGCCAATGTATATAAATAGGAGTAAGAAAGGAAGGGCTTTTTCCAGTGTGTCGCAGTTGAAAAGCAATTGAATTACAGGAGTGAATCCCAGAAGGGCGAGGCTGGACCAGCCCAAAGAAGCCAAGGCCACTTAGGACTGGAATGATCAGACAGTAGTTACAATCATGAGCGGGAACAAACTCCTGTTCAGAAGACGTTCATGAAAACAAGGAAGACGTCAGAGGTTCATTAAAAAATAGTAGTATAAATACACCAAAGCTCAATTTTGTGTTCTTCAATCACGTGGAGGGATGGAACTGGACAAACATAAGAACCACACCTACACAAGGAGCCAGAGCATGCCTGCACTCCCTTGTATTCCCCAGAGCTAGGAACATATCCAAGGCTGAGTTCAAAGTGTTAATTGACGTGCAGACCACTAAGGTGATGATAGATGATATGCTAATTGATGGGAAGCTATGGTTATGACCAACCCACCAGCACCTGGAAGTCCAGCCTGCGTGCGTGCTGCTGGCCTTGGTGGAAAAGTACTGACGGTGATGAGGGTGCCAACCAATTGTAGGGGGCCGCATGGTTAAAGGCCCTATAGTTTGTGTAACCAATGGGATGTCGTGTATTTAGTGACGTTCATAGGGACCTGTTTTAAGGGAGGGCTTAGTTGTCCCACCTGACATTAGAGACCCTATCACTTTCTTAGACTAGTATGGAACGTATACCTAGATGTGCCCTCTAAGCCTATCACATTTGCCACTAGGTTTTTGTAGTTTGCCACGTAGGATGGCATTAACAATTACGTAGGTTGACATCAGCAATGATGAGTTTTTGCTATAGAAGTGTTGTTTTTATGAACTTCATTGAGATCATGCTGTGAGACGTCCATTGATGTCTGCTGTACTCCCTGTTTGAGATAATTCAGATTAAAACAGTCATCTTTGTCAACTTTCTGAGTTAGTTTGATTATTGATGTTTGAGTATCTTCTGCATCTCCATTCATCTCAAAGTATTGCTACCTCGTCTTAAAGGGCTGGATCGGCTGTACCAGTTCAATTTCTTAACCCAATACATTTGCTGTACTCTCAGCATCCTTAACTGCTCAAGTGGGAGGAGCCAGGGGAAGTTGCATGCGCCGTCCTGTTACCACTGCATGTGGGGTTAATGGGTGGTCGAACCCAGGCTTATTGCGCAGTGCGAACAGGGCTAAGGGTAGGCAATGCAACCAATTTTTGTTGAGACTCTTTTTAGTCTTGACTACGGCTTCTTGAAGAAAGCTGTTTAGGCGTTCATACATCCCGTTCGCTTGTGGGTGATAAGCACAGGAACATTTGTGTTAGATTCCTAGCAAAGTTGTAATGTGCTGAAACATCTAATTGGCAAAGTGAGGGCTGTTGTCAGACCACAGGACCTCACCCACGGCCGATTGTGGGAATACTTCCTGGACCAGGAACATCACTGCTCTAAGGGCATCAGGATGAGAACAAGGACCAGCTTTGATCCAATGGGAAAATTGACACACAACCACTATCCTGTAGTGGTACCCTTGACAGACTTGGATCATTCTGACAAAGTCGAAGAGGAGATGTTGTAATGGACACACTGGGTGAGGTATGGCTCCTCTCACTACCCTCAATGTATGCCCTGAAGTAAACTGTTTACATGTCAAATAATTACTCATGAATTTGGCCACGTGTTTCCTCCAAATTAAGACAGAAGCATGTTTCTCCAATATGGGCAGAAAACACCTCCTTTCCGGTATGGGTTGGATAGTGTAAATGTGTCAGTGCTGTGTGCAATAATGCAAGTGTCATAGCCACCTTCCCTGTGTTGTTTTGACACCATAGGGCATTTGTTGCGGCTACTGTACATCCCCTCGTGAGCCGCAGTCCCCTTTCCTCCCTGGGTGCAGCTCCCTGCAGCTCCATAATTTGTGTTGCTGGTAGTATGTTGTAGCCCTCTTTGAGCATCATTGTTCTTGCATAAACGTATGCATGTGACAAAGCCTCCATTTCTAGAATGTCCCCAAAATATGCAGGCCATTTTGCCTCCGCATCTGCTGCTTCATTTCCCCTTGCCCTATGATCTTCCACTTTTGTGTGTGCTTGGCATTTCGCAATTGCTAGTCACTCTGGGAGATGTATGATGTCTACCAATTTGCCCAATCGGAGTGCGTGCTGCACCGGTGTCCCATCAGCACGTCTGAAGCCCCTCCTCATCTACTGTGACAGCCCAGAATGCACTGTGGATGTCACGTAAACTGAATCTGAGTAAATCAACACTTCCTTCCCTCAGCTGCAATCCAGTACCAATATTAAGGCCACTAATTCTGCTGCTTGTGCTGAATAATGTGATGGCAGTCATGCACTTGTCACTATCTCATTAGTCCCGTCCTCTCTCATTCTCACTACTGCTGTCCCAGTATGTCTTTCCCCGTTAGTTTGGTCAATTGTTGAGGACCCATCAATATAAAGCACATCTCCCCCCTCAAGTGCGTCCTCCTGTACCTTGTGAGTGCCACTGAATTCTTCTAGGTTTGCTGTGCAGTCATGTGCGTAGTCACCCTCCTCTAAAGCTTTGGCGAGAAATGTCGCCGGGTTGACATGTCTGCATCTCACTATTTTGAGCGCTGGGTTAGATAGTAACACCTCATAACCAGAGGCTCTCTGTGTTGTCAGTGTGCTCTTTGGCCTTTCCAGTATTGCAAAGAGAGCAGGCTCCACGTAAAGCATGGTGCTGCATCCCATGGTAATACTCGCCGATTTGTCCACTGCGAATGTGGCTGCAGCAAATGCATGTTCGTATGGGTAGTGTCCTCTCATTACTAGGTCTAGTTTTCCACTGTAATATGCTAGTGGCTTGTGCCCCATGCTAGTCTTTGCATCAGTACTGCTGTCATTAGTACTCCATCGGAGTGTGAGAACAGAAATAATTCCTTTGATAGCCTGGGATCCCTAATACTGGAGCTGTGTATATTACTTCCTTCAGCTCGGTAAATGCCTCAGCCATTTCTGTTGTCCACCGTATTGCCTTATCCCCTTTCTGTGCTTACTTCAGTGCACTTAATAAGGTTCTAGTGTATGTGCTGTAGTCGAACACCCATACCCTGCCGTAATTACATAGTCTCGGAAACTGCTGCATCTCTCTGACTGTTGTAGGTTTTGTTGTCCTGCGTATTGTCTACGCACTTTCTGGCGGCACTCATTGGCCATTTTTTAAGATCATCTGTACAATGCATAGCACTTCTGTCTGGCAGTATTGTAGTTTGGCCTTGTCCACCTTGTATCCCTTGTCTGCTAACACTGACAGCATGTGTACTAAGTCATGTATACACTGTTCTGTCTTGCTACAAATAAATGTAATTTATGTACTGTATGACTGTGCTCCCCATCTGTACATTGCCTAAGTCCATCTGAAGGACTCTATTGAATATGGAAGGAGATTCACAGTATCCTTGAGGAAGTCTTGTATGTTTCCACTTCTTATTTCTATATAGAAATTAAGTCAAGACTTGTGAGTCTGGATGTAGTGGTATAGAGAAGAAGGCATTCTTCAAATCTATGACCGTGAAGTAGGCAGCTTCCATAGGAATGCTCCACAAAATTGTTGCTGGATTCGAAACTAAAGGATATTCTGCTTCTACAATATGGTTAAGAGGGCGAAAGTCCTGTATAAAATGCCACAACCCCACTGTCACCTTTTTGACAGGGTACACAGCCGTGTTGTATGGTGATTCTGATGGCACTTGATTCACTAGTGCTCCAATGGTTTCATATATCCTCTTGTCTGCCTCCCTTGAGAGTGGGTATGGTTTAACTGGAGGTATAATTGTTCCTGACTTCAGCTATACCTTCACTGCTCCTATCCCTCCAGGAGCCCCATATCATAGGGACTTGTAGTTCATAAAATACTGGGTACCTTGGCCAAATCTTCCTCAAGAAAAGTCAGCAGTGCTTTCAGCGCCATCGCCATTCTCTGTGGTACCTCTCTGTAATGTATTTTCACCCAATATGTGATGATCATTTCAAACACAATCTCATGATCTGATGTCTGTGAATAATTCTTTGTTTGTGACCGTGGCCAAACTGTATCCTTCAGCTATGGTGACCACTGCTCGCCATGATCGCCCTTTGTCATCTGTCCCATGCACTGCTATCCAATCGTCGACCATGATAACTGCCTCTAATTCTAGTGGCACTATCGCCCCATTATTGTTCTAGTCCAATGCTATCTCTGGCCTGAATAAGTACATAGTTTGAAGGTGCCACATCTTCCCCTGGATACCTGGGAGCCATGCTATTACAATCTTAGTCCCATATTGGAACATCTCCTCGTCCACTGGCACCCCCCTCTGTACCCTTTGTCCACAATAGGCTTGAATGATTTCCCTCACATTGAGAAGGTGTATTCCTGGTGTGTGGCACACTATCCCTTTGTCAGTGAATGAAATGGTCATGTTAAATCTGCTTATAATGTCTCTCCCCAGTATATTTACAGGTGTCTATCAGAAGTAAAGTAGGGGAAAGGATAGATCATGCTCCCCTATAGAAAGTGCAATATTGTCTGTATTGTCTGTAAAAGAAACCACTTCTGACGCCCCAGAGAATCCTTGAGCATTCATGGCATCACCTGACATACTATATTTCCATTCCTGGATGCAGGATGTTGTCACCCCTGTGTCTACAAGAAAGGAACATTTTTGTCACCTATCGTCAACCTTATGTTTGGTTCCTCCACAGGGTTGGTTGTAATCGATAGGATTGAACACATTTAGTCCATCTGTGGGCTGTCCTATTGAGGGTATGAAGACATCCCATTCCCTAGGAATGGGTTGCCTCCCACTACAGTAACCCCACCAAACTTCCGAAAGGGAGTTGTTGTCATGGAGTCTGTGCATGCCATTGTCCCGTCATTTGGTTGTGTGCTGTTCTGCATCTGTGGCATTTGCTGTGTCGTGTATGCATGCAGTGTGTTACCCTGCATCTGTGGTGTCTGCTAGTACTGCTGCACAGGTGCTTGCATTTGTGGTGCCTGTGCCATGGGCTAGTGTGTCTGCGGGAATGTGTTTGGTGCCTGTCCTCGATGTGGTGCCTGTTCCTGTGTGTAATACTCGTCCTGTTCCCTTGCTATGCTGGATGGTATTGCATTCCCTCATTCCCATTCTGTTGCTTTCCCCTGCTTCTGCACACTCTCGAGATATGTCCCATCTGTCCACACACCCAGGACTGACGTGGCTCTCTCCCCTGACTTTGGAACCCGCAGAAAATCCCCCTGGTCCTGCTGCATCTGTTGCCCGTGCCCACGTCCTCTAGGTGGACCCCACTTCCTCAAAACCTGTCCTGCGCATTCCCCCATGAATCCTCCCCACCTGGTGGCGGTGCGTATAGCATCTGTGGGGCCCACTGTCCTCCTATGCTCGTCAATACTGCCACTATGGCATATTTAGATTGCTTCCTCTGTACTACGCTTCCTCTTGCTTCCTTTCCTCGCATTTTAGTCCTTGCATTCTCTTGCAATAGCCTGCAATATTGTACTGTTGTGGGCTGTATTTCTGACTAAGGCTTTGCCTCCATCCCCACCAATTTCTTGAGTTGCTTTTGCACCTGCTCTGGCAACCCTTGGCATAATATGTGGTACAATAATGCTGCTGTTTTGTCCCATGGTTCTTGCATTTCAAGGCGCCAAAGCTCTTGAATAGTATGAATCTAGTGTAAGGGGTCTTCGTCTTCCCCCATTGTGCATGCCATAATCGCACTATTGTCTGATGTGTGTGGGTATTGTGTCCTCAGAGCTTGCCATATGGCCCCTCAGCAGTTTGCAAATGGCAAGCCATCATGCGCTGTGTCCTGGGTGGTTACTCCTGGCTACCCCCCCCTTCTCTCTACATCATCAGTGGCATCCCCAAGGATTGCCACTAGTAGCCCTTTTAAGTTTCCCATGGCTACTTTCTGTCCCACTGCCATCCTTTCCATTTCATTTATCCATTTCCCCGCACCTGAGGTATATGAGGGTAGCCCACACCTTAAGTTTTCCTTGTCTATGTGCTTCCATGGTATATATTGAGGTCGCCCCTGCCTTTTCCAGTAAGGACAAATGTGTGAACCCGATCTCCCCATTCGCCCTTGTGTCAGCCTGATCTGTCTATGAGGTTGTTCAGCATCTTTAATGTCAGTGCATGCCTTTGTTTGCTCCCCCTTCTGTCACCCTGGGAGATGCTTAAGCCTCCGCACATATGGGATCAGGTTGTTTAGACTGTGCGATGCGTCTCTACACGCTGTGACCGACCATCCTGTCACCCCTAAATCCCCCTGTGTCCTTCCCTACTTCCCAGGTCACACTTTTGTCTGCACTTTTCCCAGTCCACTTATGCTTGGGTCGCCCTCTTCTCTCGTCCTCACTTCCACCTGCATCTCTGTCTGAGTCTGTCTGAGTCAGTGTCCATATCGCTGCAAAAATTGTCAATGAAGCTCAGCCTCCTGGAGGCCATGTCTGTGCTAGGCTTCCCTTCAAAGTCAATCAAGTCCTTGCAGTCCCTTTCCCCAAAGAACCCCATGTCTGCCTTGTCTGATAGAGTGGCAGTACTGTCCTGTGTGGTAGTGCTGTCTGGCTCCGTTCACATACTTCCTCCCATTTTGTTGTCTCCCGTCCCCATTCCCCACTTTGTCCTTATGTCTCTGATCGTGCGCTCCTTCTCCTCCTTGTGTTTGCGCTCTCTTACGAGTCACTCTATTTCCCAATTCCTCTGTTCCCTCTTTACTAAAACTTGCTTTTCCTTCTCGTCCACTTCCCTTTGTCTCTCTATCTCTGTGAGCTCCCTCATTCTCCTCCCTTTGCTTGTCCCTATGCACTCTCTTGCATCTCTCCTCTTCTTCCTTCTCCTTTCTCTCTACTTCTTCCAGTATCTCTGCCCCGTTCCTTAATTCGCTGCTCCCCTTAAGGCCCTCCATTTCTTTGATTGCCCCTGCTGCTTCGCCCATTGTCTTTCCATTCAATTTCAGGAGGATCTGCCCCCCCTCGTCATTCAAGGCTATGCCCTCTAGCCCCTCCTTGTTGCTTCTCTGTGCCTTGCCACATGCTCCCTTTCAACTGTCCAACCCCTTTCTGCCCCTCCTCCTTGGTATATGGTGGAGGTTTAGAATATTGGATTTGTTTACCCCTCTGCCGCCTTTAGCTCCTGTAGTCGGTATAATCCCTGCTCTTCTTCTGTATCCCCTTCTTTTTTGCTTGCAGGAAAAGGTGGGTGGAGCAGAGGGCGTGGACGCTGGCCCCAGTGTCTCCTGTTGGATCAGCATCTATTGACGCCTCGCTACTTCCCCCTCGTCCTCCTGGAACATCCTCCAGAGTTCAAATATCACCATACGATTGGCTAATTTGTTTCCCTTAAAAGTGTCCTGTAAGTGTGTCAGTAGTGGTTGCTGCACATATTTGGAGAAAATTCTTCATTGTGGACATGAATTAGTCAATTTACCCTCTGTACTTTTCGCCCATTGTGCGCTATATTTACAAATCTTGTCCTTTTAGCGTGGAAGGGTCTTACACCAGTGCTGTAGGGGTGTGTGTGTCCCACACTTCCCTTAAAACATTGCTTTTATACTTACTTGACCTCAAGTTGAGGCTTTTGACACTCTGTTGTTACACAAGCACAATAAAATAACAGTTCTTAACAATTATTCTCAAACCTCTCTGGCTCCAAAAACAACCTGTCAGGTGTGCTCCGAAGCACCACCCTTCTACAATGCTCCAACTCCCCAGGCATACCTACCAATCTCACGCATTTGCCTTCCGCGCACTGCCACCGAACAACCTCCTCTGTCAATTTGAGTCTCTCAACACTGCTTCCACAACACCTCATGCTCTCCAAGTCCTATGCCCAGAACTAATGGGTGCAGTCACCCACTTACTGAACAAGGTAGTGCTAAAGATCACTTACAATGCTCACAATGCTAGGGTCCGGCTACACAATCATTTATAAAAACCCAACATGAACCCACAGCTGTCTTCCTGCTTCCTAACAGGCGATACCAATATTATATTCTTCATGTTCAATCTATACCTACAGCATCGCCTTGCTGATAAAACGTCTCAGGACGAAGAGCTTGCGCAATCTAGGCCACTTTCTTTTGCTAAAACGTACACGAGTATACCATCATCTATGACCCGAGCTACAATGCCCAACTCACAGGGAATCCAATATTCACACAAATTCTGTCATCCGTACCCGTAAGTCAATAGTCTGGGTTATTCAGAACGTTTTACCTCAAGACCGAATGTGCCTGGTATCAGGTAATAATATCCCCAACAAAAATATCACCGTAAATATGGCTGTTTGGTTCACCATAGGCGATATTTTTATTGGGGATATTATGTGGGAGCGGGGGTTGCGGGGGTGTCCCCTGCACATTAAAAAATGATGCGGGGTTGCGGGGGTGTCCCCCGCAGGGTCCATTGTGAATTTCGCTGGAAAAATATGGCGATATTTTTGTATCCCAACATTTTTGCCGCGGAATTATCACATGGAACCATGTGCCCTAACCACAAAAATGACATCTACCTCTGCTCCTTTCCCTACTATGCTTGACTATACTCGACACTACTAGACAATACTCGACAATACTTCAAGGATACTCAACAATGCTCAGTACCACCCTTGCACCCCTGTCACTCTCCAAATCCCCTCAGTTGCTGTGTGGCTGAGTCAATACTTACACTCTGTGATCCACTGACGCTGTTCGGCTACCAGTCTCCCAAAGCTGCCATGCCACATTTCTGGTCTGCTGGGCTCCTCACAGATCAGGGGCAGGATATTTCCAACATGGCTCCTGACGGCCTCTGTACGGGGATGCACTTCCCTGTCGTATCGGGTCCAGCAAGGTGCCACGCAGCCCCCCAGGCACTGCGGTGGGAAAGGCAGCTGCAGGCCGAACGGGAGTAGCCAACCGATCCTTTGCTACCAACCTGTTGGTGAGGTTCCGGTATACCAGAGGTCTGGAGGTTACTACGAGCTCACCTTTTCAGCACCCAGCGGCTCAACAACCCTTCCCCCAGAATAAACAGAGGACTCAGCCAAAGGCAAGTTAAAACTGTTGTTTATTACAAAAACTATACTAAACAGAGAGGATGCCCTATGTGAAGCGCATGCTGAGGACCAGCGAGTGTGTTCTTATTAAAAATACATCATACAATTTCATAAAATACATCATTTTTGAACAATCATAAGACAACAATTCATTTCCAATCAACATATATTTTTGTGAACAAGTTTTTTTGTGCAAAAAGCGCATTTTTGTGTAGACATTTATCCTACGTGTATATCACTAACACACCATTCTACCATTCGTCTTCACAATCAAATCTAGTTTGTATAGAGACATTCTAAATAACTTTTACAGTAGTAATATTCCTACTTTGACAGTCCACCATTATGTATCAACTATAAGTATCCAAGATTACGCTAGTAGTATTCCTCTCATCATTTGATTTCCTTTTGTATAGTTTCGACTTCACATCAATTGGCCAGATTTTACAGAACCATTGGTCAACGTCTTCTTCAGGATTAGTAGACTTTTTTTTTTTTTTAATTTCTTTTATTGATTTTATACAAACAAAACGACAAAAACCAAACAAGCAGCATAATCATAATAGTTCTATTACACATCAAATTATCTTAATCACTGCTCCCACTAACCCTCACTCCCCCCGTGAGCCTATTTGTCAATCTCATTCAATGTTTGGCATATGCTGATGGGTTTCGTTCTCTTCGGAGTCAGTTGGATCTGATATTACTCCAAACAATTCTGCTATTAGCGTTTTCCAAGCCAACCGGGTGCCCGCCTCCCCCTCATTAACCCGGCTACTCGCTTCTTGCCATGCCACCGTTTCAGCCTCCACCCATTTCTGCATGTCCTTCCACCCTACATCCACCCTGGGTTTGTGGCATTTCTTGCACCCTATGGCGATCCTACGTTTCGCAAGCACATAAGCCAGATTTCTCAGTTTCTCAATATGCTTAAGTTTCCGTGGCCTAGGAAACCCGCCCAGTAAGCAGGCCCAGGCCATATCTGTGACAAGAGTAACCACTTTATCAGCCAGTTTCTGCACCACTTCTCCCCAAAAACACCTAATGATCGGGCACGACCAAAACAGATGTGTCATGTCAGCGTTCTCCAGGTTACATTTAGGACACACTTGTCTTCCAGCGTTTCGGAACTTAGATATCCTCAAGGGGGTCATGTATGCCCTATGAGTTACATACAGCTGTATTTGTTTTAATCTGGCATTTCTAGACACTTTTTTGTGGTAGCCCAGGGCACGCTCCCACACCCCATCCTCTATCGGGGCCCCCACTTCCGCCTCCCAGTCCAGTCTCAGATGTGTCAAATCTTTCCCCGCCTTAGCCATCACCATCTCATACAGTCTCGAGATCTCATGACCTCCTTCGGACATATCATATATTGCTCCCAAAACTGCATCTGGTTCTTCTATCAAAACTGTCTCTGGCCAGGTGTTCTTAATCATCCGAACCAAACTAATGTACGTGACATATTGGCCGGTGTGTAGCCCCGCCTCTTCGTTGAGTTCTATGAACTCCTTAATGGATCCCTCTTGCCAAACATCGCCTAGCGTTGCCAGCCCCACCGATTCCCAGTAGGTTCTAACAATCACCCTCAGTTGATTATCCCCTCCTGTCAAAGCAACCAGCGGTATCTGCGGGAGGCACGGGCATGGGACTGCCATCAAACGACAAGCCCTACACCAAATTTTCCATCCAAGCCTCAACATCGCAGGACGCCCCCTCATTTCGGTTTCAGACAGCCAAATCATCTCTTTCAAATAAAACGGGGCGCAGTCCTGTCCAAGCACCCTGTGCTCAGGGGTCACTTCATCAGAAAGCCACTTAGCCACATATTGTAACTGTCCCGCTAAATAATAAACCTCAAAATGAGGCAGTCTAATACCTCCTTTTTTCATAAAAGTTCTGCAGTTTCCAAAACGCCACTCTATTTCGGGTACCATGCCACAGGAAATCCCTACACATGCTTTTCAATTTACTGAAAAACTTCTTGGGTATTATGTATGGGATATTACTAAAGTAATGCAGGAGCCTGGGCAGAACTACCATCTTAAGCATAGCCCCCCGCCCCATCATCGCCAAGGGCAATCTTGGCCAGAACTGCATGCTGTTCCTAATTTTCTAGACGGCTACTTCCGTGTTATGTCTGTGTTCTTCTTCCACCGTGTGATATACCTCTACGCCCAAGTAACAAAAAGAGCTAGTTGCCCATGGTACCTGTAGCACCGGTAGTCTATCTACAGGGGTCCCCTTATAGCTACCTAGCGGGAATATGACAGACTTTTGGGGGTTCACCGATATGCCCGACAACTCTGCATACCTTTCCATCACTTCAAGTATGTATAAGAGATTTTCTTCTGGGTATTGCAAGTACAGTAACAAATCATCTGCGTACAAGGATATCAAGTGTCGTTCTCCTCCTACCTCAATGCCTATCGCATCATACTGTGCCCTAAGGCATATTGCCAGAGGCTCCAGGGCTAAGATGTAAAGCATCGGGGACCAGGGGCACCCTTGTCTGGTGCCTCTACCAAGTTGCCATCTCTCGGATATCACCGCTCCAGTTCGGACCCTGGCAAGTGGCTCACTATATAACATCCTAGCCCACCTGATATAGCCCGGCCCCATTCCATACCCTTCCAAAGCAGCCAATAGCCATGACCACTTGACCGAATCAAAAGCTTTAACTGCATCTAGAGACACTATCGCCATCTCACCCTCGTTCTTACTACCCCATTCGACCACCAGGTGAAGTCGCCTATGGTTGTGTGTTATGTTCCTGTTCGGGACATAACCCGTTTGATCCGGATGTATGAGTCTACCAATCACTTTCTGCAATCGATTTGCTAGGACAGCCGTGAGAATCTTGCTGTCCTAATTTAGCATCGACAAAGGCCTGTAGGAACCGCATCTATGCTCTGGCTTATTGGGCTTGGGCAGCGGTATTATGATCGCCTCTCTGAGTGACTCAGGCAACCGTCCTATCTCAAACGCTTCATTAAGCATGTCTAGCATTGGGGGAAGGATTTCCTCTCTGTATACTTTATGGAATTCGCTGGGGAACCCATCTGCTCCCGGGGTCTTACAGGTAGGCAACTGCTTCACAACCTCCTCTAACTCCTCCAACGTGATTGGCTCATCTAACTCCTCCCTCTCTTCTTCACTTATCTTGGGCAGCCCTATGTCTTCTAACATTTCAATTATCTTGCGTTGGTCACCCATCTCATCATCTCCGTACAGCACTCTGGAATATTCCACTAATTCTTCGTTAACCCCCTCTTGCGTGGCCACCCCACCCCCGTCCTCCCTAATGATGGTCCTAATCGGAGGCCTAGGGGTCTCGCTTTTGTATAGCCAGGCCAAAAGGCGGCCTGTCTTATCTCCCCCTGCATGCTGCCTCTCAACATATTTCCTATAATTGAGATTGCAGAGTCTTTCCCAATGCCCTGCACATTGTTGCTGTAGTTGGAGTACCAGCTCCGTGTCTACGTCACCACTCTTCAATGCTGTTTCTAGCTCAGTTTCCGTCCTCTGCAGGTCAGCCAAGACCCCACCCTGTAACCCTCTTGACTTAGCAATGGCCGCCCCCCGCATCACCACTTTAAAAGCTTCCCATAACGTGCCTGTGGAATCAACACTCCCAGTATTCTCCTCAAAGAAATTGGTAATCTCTTCCCTTATATCTTCTCTAAAGACCGGATCTGTAAGCGCCTCCGCTCGGAGGCGCCATGTAGGGATCTTCGCCCTCGGGGCGCAATATTGCCATCCGAGGATCAGGGGCGAGTGATCCGAGAGGACTCTGGCCTTATATTCGATTTGGGTAATCTCAGACATCACATCTGCTGTAGCAAAGACGTAATCGAGCCTACTGTGCAGTTGATGCGGGCTGAATAGTGCGTATATTGCCTCTCAGTGGGATGTTTCATCCTCCACGCATCTGTAAAGCCAAAATAAGTTAGCAGTGTCTGCAACGCTCTCGCCACTGGGCTAGGCTTACCCACCCCGCCATCAGATCTGTCCACCACAGGATCCAACACACAATTAAAGTCCCCACCCCAGATCACTGCGCTCCCTATACACGTACTAAGATTGGTACACAGGGCTCTGAAGTATGCTGCTGTGTTTTGGTTGGGGGCATACGTATTTACTATGCATACCTCCCCGCTCTCCACCAGCCCTCGCAATATAGCCATCCTTCCATCAGTTTCAACTACCTCTTGTGTCGATTTGAACGGGACATGCGGTGCCAACCAGATTAACACACCCCGGGCGTATGCAGAATATGGCGAGCCCACTACAGTCCCTCTCCACTTTCTCTTAACAAGGTCCAACTTCTCTTGTATCAAGTACGTCTCCTGTAGTAGTGCAATATCTATTTTCTGCCTTTTCAGACACATCATGATTTTGTTTCTTTTCAGATAACTGTTAAGGCCCCTGACGTTCCACGTTATTATCCTGAGGTCCCCCATAGGTCGTTAGTAAGCACCCTCCCGATCCTCCGCCAATTCCGCCCCTCCATGCACCACAAGTACAACATGCTAATTCCTTCAAATAGGCTCGAAACAAAACTCAAACTCCCCAAAACCACACACACGCTCAACTTCCCGTCCCCCCACCTTTTTTCCCACCCACCCCTCCCCCAACAATACCCTCCCCAACCGTTGCCCAGCTCCATTCCTGGATCTCAGGCACCCCCACATCTAGCCCTGCCTAGCACAAGCTTCTACTCAGGGCTCAGTAGGGTAAAGCCGCCCTAATGGCCGCTGAAACTAATAATCTATTGGGGTAGGTCGTCCACGTTTTGTTGCTCCTTTCAAAAAACATTAAGCGTTCAGATGCCAAACAGTTACCAATTGCAGTTACACTCACTATATTCCAGTCCAAGTCGAGCACCAGCCTCAGATTATGTTCAAAGTTCAGCCAGTTACAGTTTCTCTGTACAATCAGGGTCCTCCTCCCGCTCACCCTCACCATGTCCGTATTACAAAATCTTCATTCGGTATGATCCTGCCGATCACGATCCGCTTCTTGTTCCGGGCAGCCCTGCAGGTCCAGCCATGTGACAACATCCTCCGGGGTATCATAAAATAGTGCTTTGTTCTTGTGTAGCACCTTCAATCGTGCCGGATACAGCAGCATATATTTGACTCCCGCATCCTCAGCCTTCTTTTGACAGCGACGTAACTATACCTCTGCCTCTGCACCAGTATCATGTAGTCTGGGTATGCTGTGATGTTGGTGGATGCTCTCTCTATCGTACCGCCCTTACGAAAATATTCGAGGATCTTCTCTCTGTCCCTGTAATTTAGGATCCTCGCGATGATCGGTCTTGGCGGGGCCCCCGGCCGGGGTTTCCTCATTAGAGCGCGGTGCGCCCTCTCCACCGTAAATCCCTGCGAAAGATTCCCTGCTCCGATCCCTTGCAGGATCATGTTTTCCACATAGTTTGTGGGGTCTTGTCCTTCTTCCCCCTTTGGAAGGCCAACCACGCAAATGTTGTTCCTCCTCGCCCTTCCTTCCGCCTCTTCCACACGATTTTCCAGGTTGGCGACCTGTTGTTTTAAGACATAAATCTCTTTCGCATTGCTCGTGCTAACATCGGTGCTTATCTCCACCCCACTTTCCAGACCACTGGTCCTTTCTGCAAGCACCCTGACATCTTGACGTAGCAGTGTGAGTTCCGTACCCACAGCATCAATCTTATTCTCTAGAGCTGTGCGTAGGTCCGCCATTGCCAAGTCCCATTTAGCACTCAGTCCTGTTATAGCCTCCAGGATCTGGTGCTTGTCCCCTTCGGGGGAGTCTTCCGCAGGGGTCACGACCATGCTCTGCACCGATGTTGAGGGGGTCTGCTGCGTTTTCGTGAAAGCCTCCATCGTGGGTTGCTTAGTCTTGACTCTCAACCCTTTCGCCGACATGGCGCTGCCCTACACTTCTGTTCGACTCCACCTTAGTGCAGCTGTTGCACTGTCCTTGGCCCGACAATGGTCTGGAGACCTGGGTCTGGCTCCCAGGTCTCCCCACTCACATTCGAGATGGCACTTCGAATTGTCTTACGGGTGGACTATGGCCTCACACTCCTCGTTCAACTTCCATAGGCCTTGTCGCCCAAGCATCCAATGTTATCTCCTCCTGCAGTCATATCGCCGAGGTTCCATTAGCGTCTGCCAGGCCGGGCGCTCTCATGGTGCTAGTTCGAACGCTCTGCCATATTTCCCTATTGAACTATTCCTCCAGGCAATTTTCGCAGCCATGTCCCGCAGTTCCTGGGAATCAGTTTTGTTTCTACTCGGAGTATGCTACTGTTATTTCATAAATGAGGAGCAAACTTCAATTTCTTTGTAAACCCTGGCCTTCTGTATGGTGCATCCTTTGGGGGCTTATTATTGCTTGAACTGACAGGAATGTACAGTAAGGGGGTTTTCTTAGTTTTTATTTGAAGACAGTTGGGGACTTAGTGGCCCAAATTAACAATGGTAATTCACTTACCGCTGTTTTTTGCATTAGGAGGTTAACTAACGCTGAGCATCTTGGGTCTGAGTTTACAACAAAATTGAAGTTTGCTCCCCATTTATGAAATAACAGTAGCATACTGAAGGAGCTCAGAGATTGTGTTTTTTAACAATGTTGTTTGTCTATGTTTTTAAGCATTATGTAATGTTTTAAATCATGGTGTTGTTGTTGTTTTATATGTTGTAGCACTGATAAAGCCTTTGAATAAGTCTACTAATCCTGAAGAAGACGTTGACCAATGGTTCTGTAAAATCTGGCCAATTGATGTGAAGTTGAAACTACACAAAAGGAAATCCAATCATGAGAGGAATACTACTAGAATAATCTTGGATACTTATAGTTGATACATAATGGTGGACTGTCAAAGTAGGAATATTACTACTGTAAAAGTTACTTAGAATGTCTCTATACAAACTAGATTTGATTGTGAAGACGAATGGTAGAATGGTGTGTTAGTGATATACACATAGGAGAAATGTCTACACAAAAATGTGCTATTTGCACAAAAAACTTGTTCACAAAAATATATGTTGATTGGAAATGAATTGTTGTCTTATAACTGTTCAAAAATGATGTCTTTTATGAAATGGTAACAGAATAAAATGATATATTTTTAATAAGAACACACTCTCTGGTCCTCAGCATGCGCTTTCTGAAACACATTTATTAAATTTTTCAGCACATAGGGCATTCTCTCTTTTTAGTATATATTGAACTCACCCCAGATGCCCATGTAGGGGTCCCCACCTTTGTTTTTGGATTTAAGAGCAGAAACATTTTGCTCTGTGGGAAGACAGTGCTTTCCCCCTTTTTTCTGCTTAGCAAGTGAGGTTTGAATTTATCCCTCACAGCGACTCTGTCTTCTTTAGAAGTGGGAAAGCATCCTGTGTACATTCTGATCATGGCTGCATCGGATGCAGTTTGGTTTAGTGAAGAGCAATTGGCAGAGGTAATTAAAGGGCCATCATATTATGAGAAGCTACAGATAGACAATGTCGCAGGGGATTACCTAAACATTTCTAGTGAAAGTATTATTAGGCTCAAAAAGAAGACATGTTGTACAGAAATGCACAGCCATCTTCTCACTGAATATTTAAAGAAAAATATAATCCCTATTGGCCTATTGGTTCGCAATGAACCTTGCCTTTTTGTAGATGATGCAGAATACAAACATGCATTTTTAGGTATTGGTACCAAATGCAGCAGGGATTGGATCCTATTGACGATAAACACAGCTACAAAAAAGAGTATGTTAGTAGAAGAAGAAATTCAGAAAGCTGAATTAGCCTTTGTGGCAGACAAAACCATATTGAATATCAAAGAAAAATTAGAAACTATAGAAAAACCAGTGAATGAGTTCATCAACATAACAACAACTAAAAAGATGGAAAAATTGGCTAAGGATATCAAGAATTTCTCAAAGGAGCTAGCATATCCCTATTTGAGCCCTGACTATCAAGGACCACAATATTGGAAGGACCAAGACAATAGCACTATGGGTGCAACCACTAGAACTAAGCCAGTGGCCTTCTCTGACACGTCTTCAGATGACGGAGATGGTAGCCAAAGGGGCCAAAGAGGCAACCAGTAAAACCCTAGACAGAGAAATAGAGGGCATGCGAGGGGAGGTGGGAGAGGATTCCAGAATTTCTTCCCCTTTTTTCCCCCCGTACGGCTATCCCCAAGGGTTCAATATTCAAGGTCAAGGTTTGCCTTTTCCTCCACAGGAACTCCCTTTTCCATCTCAGCAGGTAGGACCACCGCCTTTACAAAATGTGTTCGAAACAAGAAGAAAGTCTTACAGACGGTAAGTTCACCTTCTTCAGTATTTAATCTCTCTAATAGAACACTTTCATTAGAAGAAAGTTCACTTTTGGAAAAGGGCTTCTCCTTTATATCTATGAAGAACCCAAGCCAGATGGAGACAGAAATAGAATTACAAGCCTTCTTGCGTAAAGTTAGACTTAAAGATTTCTTTGGTGCTAATGAAATGAATAGTCAAAGGACAGGGACTAATACCCCCATTTAAACTAGCTTCCTCCTTTATCCCCACTTTGAATATGATTTCAGAGGAGACAGCAACCTTTGAAAAAGCCGTATTATGGGACTTTGGGGCCATCTATGAAAAGAAAAATGGTGAAAAAAACACAGAACATAGTTTCAATTTCTCCAAAACAAATTGGAAATGCCTGCGGTCTTTAAAAAATGACAAATCTGTGGTAATTAAAAAGGCCGACATAGGAGGAGGAATAGTTCTTTGGGATGCACATAAGTATGATGAAGAAATGATGAGGCAATTAAACAATACTGATATCTATGTCAAACTACAAGGTGATCCTACTGAGTCCATTTTGAAGGACATAAGAAAATTATGCAATACAGCTCTAGAAAAGGGTATTCTAAACAAAAAAGAAATTTTGTTCTTAACTCCTAACAAGACGAGGATTCCTTTGATATATTTTGCCAAAAATACATAAGAGTACAACTAATCCCCCGGGAAGGCCCATTGTATCCCTTTGTGGGTCTATTTTAGAACCCATTGGTCAATATCTGGACTTTTTTATGAAACCCTTGGCCAGATTAACACCTACCTACTTAGCGGATTCCACCAATGTGATCAGAGCTGTGGAACTATTACCTTTTAACGTGGATAGTGACCTTTTGATCACTCTTCATGTTGAGTCTCTATATTCTAACATTCCGCAATTAGACTCATTAAGAGTCATTAAGAAATGCTTAGAGAAAAGGGCAGACAAAGATACAGTACCTAGTGACTTCTTAGTTGAGCTTTTAGAGATTGCGTTGACAAAAAATTTCTTTCGCTTTAAGAATTTGCATTTTATGCAGATTAAAGGTACTGCGATGGCAGCAGCATTTGCCCCTAATTATGCAACATTATATGTGTGGGCCTTCGAAGAGTGTAACATTTTGGTAGACCACAATCCTTTCACAAAAGCGTTGAAATTCTACAAAAGATACATTGACGACATCCTTATTATATGGGAACGAAAAGAAGGTGATCATCTTGCCTTCTTTAAGTGGATAAATGAGTTCAATCCTAACCTGAAATTCACAATACAGTCAAATAACAAGGAGATCCCATTTTTGGATCTACTGATTAAAGAAGCCAATGGTGTTCTATTGGTGGATTTATATAGGAAAGAGTCAGATAGGAACACTATCCTCCATCATGAAAGTTTCCATTCATAGGCGCTTAAATCCAATATCCCATATGGTCAGTTTCTTAGAGCCCGCCGAAACTGTTCCCAATTAGAGGACTTTGGAAAACAATCTAATATTATTGAAAACAGATTAAAGGAGAGAGGATATTCATCTAAACTACTTAGAAACTCTAAAAAAAGAACCAGGTTCCAACACCGGAGATATTATTATCTTAAAAAGATAATAAACAAAGACCATCAAATGACCGACTTGTATGTGCATTAACATTCAACACACATCAAAATAAGATAAAAAAGATTATAGCCAAACATTGGCATTTGCTTTAACTAAATCTACCTACCCTAGCCAAACCTATGTTTGCCTTTAAGAAAGGAAAAAATATAAAAAATTGGATCTGCAAAGCAGATAGGAGTAGTATACAGGACAAACAACCATTAATTACTACTCTTTGGGGTATGCCAGTAGTTCTAGGCCATTACCCCTTTGGGGGATGTTGCAATTGTAACCTCACCACATCCTGTAAAAACATCAATATCAATAAAAGGACTTGGGCCCTGAGGGATCATGCTACGTGCAATAGCAGTAACGTTATCTATGCTATTGTATGCCCCTGCGGTAAAAAATACATAGGTAAGACATTGCGGCCAGTGAAATTAAGAATCACTGAACATAGATCAAAACTAAGGAATAAACAGCTTAATGCTCCACTTGTGGCACATTTCCTAGAATTTAATCATAACCCTGATACCCTAAAATGGTGGGCCATTGAGAAAATAAGAGGCACAGATCTAGCAAACACTGCGAAAAGGCTTTCGCAAAGGGAACAATGGTGGATCAACCATACCAAAAGTTACACTGACGGGCTTAATTCGCAGGAGGAATGGAGTTAATATATCTGCTTTGGTTACACTCCTGTCTTTAGTAATGCTGCGAAATATCATGAACCGGTTTTGGCGGTCCTGTTGTTCCATAATGATACAATGGACATTCAGACGTATGGACACATCCGCTTGTTTGCCTTTTGACGCTAGGCAAGTCCTTCTTAGATAGTGACGATTAAGAGGAGCTGCTCTCTCTCTTTTTAGGCAACAGCTGTTAGCCCTTCCCTCTCTTTCTTAGGCAACAGTAGTTAGCCCTTATATACCTATTTCTTTTTCTTTATTATCTTTATTTCATTTCCCATTTAATGAAACGTTGTTGGCTCTGTGCAGCATGCTGGGAGTAAGGCAGCTTTTTCCGGGGGGGTGTTTTTTTTCAAACGTAAGATCCTTTGCTTAAGACTCTTTAGTATTTATTTATTCTATCATAAGGTTTCCACTCTGATTGAGGATTACCGCTAGCTGGGCTGCTTTATTCAGTTTATTTCATTCAATATATTTTCGTTTTTCAAATTATTATTTTTTTTTAATCTATATTAATGATTATACTTCTTATTTTTATTTTTTGACTATCTTGGGTTGTCCTTATCTTTTAGCCTTTATCGTATTCCATCTTTATGCATTAGAGAGCGTTTTGCTAAATTCATCTTGAAGAAATAGTACATTTTTTGTTTCTATGGGTGTACCCTGAGCTTGGGTTAGACTGAGGCAATGCCTAGTCCGCTTTCTATCTCCTCTATGTTTGAAGGAGCAGTCGTGCGATTGGCAGATTAGAATGCAAGTTCCCCTTTAAAAGGAAGCAGAAAGTAAACGTAATGTCCAGTACGGAACAGCTGACTGCTGCGGTTCTGTTTCTCTGCCGTTTTCGGGTGTTCCTGAGTAGGCGAGGCCCTTCTTTTTGAAGCCAGCATTCAAGGTAAGCTAACGTAGGACCCCTGTTTACATACAAATTCTGATGCTAAACAAAGGGCTAAGTCCATTGACTATCCTTCTTCTCCACCACCTTCCCTTTTTTAGTCTAATACTGGTGGGTGAATTTGACAGTGGGGAAGCAAGTGTGTCCCAGCGCGCTGGAACACTTTTTGAAGGTAAAATCACCTTTTTCATGTAAAAATGTACACTAGCACTGAAAGACTTAAAGCACCCTTTCTCAGAGGAATTCTGTTAAGCAAATGGAAATGGAATTATGGGATATGTAGTTTCACACATTAGAAATAAGTCCATTGACTATTCTTCCTTCTCTTCCCTCCTCTTTCTCTTGGTAGTTATTTACTGTAGAGCGAATTCGGTAGCAGGGAAGCAAGCGTGCCCCAGCTCGGTAGAAATGTATTGAAGGTAAAATGACTTTTTTCCTATGCAAAAATCAACACTAGCACTGGAAATACCAAAAGCACAACGGTACTATACCGTTCTTGTTAATCAAGATATGGTACAACACTGTTTTTTTGCTAACTAGAGACACACTATGCTTCAACTACCTTTATCTTTTTTATACTATTATATTCACAGGAATTGTATTTAGTGGAATACTTTGCCTTTGAGGTGGAGCTATACATATTTCACTCGCTTACTGAACGCTAGTGGAAGGACACAGTGGGAAACCACAGGAATCAGAACTTTTTGCAAAGCTGCAAAAAGAAAACATTTTCTAAATGGACGTTTAAAGGTACAAATGAGATTGCCTTGCTTTACAGATATCTTTAACCCTGGACCTCTGTATGGTGCACCCTTTGGGGGCTTATAATGGCTTGAACTGACAGGAATGTACAGTAAGGGGCTTTTCTTGGTTTTCATTTGAAGACAGTTGGGGACTTAGTGGCCCAATTTTAACAATGGTAATTAATTTACCCCTGTTTTTTGCATTAGGAGGTTAACTAACCCCGAGCATCTTGGGTCTGAATTTACAACAAAATTGAAGTTTGCTCCCAATTTATGAAATAACAGTAGCATACTGAGGGAGCTCAGAGATTGTGTTTTTTAACAATGTTGTTTGTCTATGTTTTTAAGCATTATTTCATGGTTTCAATCATGGTGTTGTTGTTGTTTTATGTGTTGTAGCACTGATAAAGCCTTTGAATAAGTCTACTAATCCTGAAGAAGACGTTGGCCAATGGTTCTGTAAAATCGGACCAATTGATGTGAAGTCGAAACTATACAAAAGGAAATCCAATGATGAGAGGAATACTACTAGAATAATCTTGGATACTTATAGTTGATACATAATGGTGGCCTGTCAAAGTAGGAATATTACTACTGTAAAAGTTATTTAGAATGTCTCTATACAAACTAGATTTGATTGTGAAGACGAATGGTAGAATGGTGTGTTAGTGATATACACATAGGATAAATGTCTACACAAAAATGCACTATTTGCACAAATAAACTTGTTCACAAAAATATATGTTGATTGGAAATGAATTGTTGTCTTATAATTGTTCAAAAATTATGTATTTTATGAAATTGTAACAGAATAAAATATTACATTTTTAATAAGAACACACTCTCTGGTCCTCAGCATGCGCTTTCTGAAATACATTTATTGCATTTTTCAGCACATAGGGCATCCTCTCTGTTTAGTATATATTGAACTCACCCCAGATGCCCATGTAGGGGTACCCACCTTTGTTTTTGGGTTTATTACAAAAACTACAGGGATCATACAGAACATTTGCAAATCTCCAGAGTCACAATTCCAACAAACATGTCACCCCTTTTTGCATCAGCACCTGGGCCCTCCCCGAAAACCCATCACTCGTACTCATTGGGTGGTCGGAGTGGTAGAAACTATAGAATGCCCATATACATCTTACTCTAGTGATCCTTCCATGTCAGATGGCTGGCCTGCCCCTTCCCCAAGAAACTATCTATTACATTGTTGCAGGATTTGCAGGATTGCAGGATTACCATTGGCCCTTGGATTTCTGTCCCCCGATTGGTCTCCTCAGGCCTGGGACCCAGTTTGATTCTCAGCCTTCTGTGCACCTCTTCAAGGTGATATGAAATGAATATGTGTTCCCAATGTATCTGGTAGCAACACCACTTTTGTCTATGAAAGTGCTCTCCACGCTGCAACATTGTTAACTTGTTCATGTTTCACTTCTTGTCTGAGTGGCTGAGAACGGTTCGTCTTCCCACCGTGGTGCATAACCATTGTCTAGCTCGGCTGCATCATATGGTTGTGGACCACAAAAATCGAGCTATCTGGGTGTGCAATTATAAGAATTTATTCTGCTGTTCTGCAGCTGGCCCCTTGTCATTTGAGGTTGGAATGTGCGGTTTGTCTCTGACCGTGACTGTGAGCTCTGGCCTTCCTGCTCTGTGCAGCGTGGTTCTGCTTCCCTTATCTCTTGTCCTACGGCTTGAGGCCTTCTGTGATTTTCATTAGACTTATGACATGATTTCTACACACTTATTTCATGCTATGTTTCCTATAGGATAGTCATGCTTGGTCCTGCCAGGCTTCTTATGTAATCCTGTAGTTGCATAAGGTTAGTTGCCATAAGCATCTGCAAGCTTTCTCTGCATTTCTTCATTGCTGTGCATTAAGCATTTCTGTACTTGGCTAATGAGAAAAATAAAAGCTTTCGACAGCATGTATATGTATCTGTCCTCTATCTACAGAACTGTGTACGCATGTTCTTCATGTATAGGACTGTGTGTTCTGTAAAGCTGTGCATGGTTTCGAGTGTACTTCATGACTAACGTGGCTATGTCGTGGTGTCACTAATGACGTCAGCATAGTGGTTTCTCTGCATTTAGTCAACATCATTCGTCATGGCATTAGGGTCCATGACCACTGTTGAAGAACCTGTATCCATAAAGACATTCACTGGATAAGGTTGCAATGGCTGTTTGAGAGAATATCTCTCTGCATACGTGACAGTCACTGGTGCTCCTGGGGGTTGTCTGAATAATGAGTGACTTTGTGCGTGATTGACTCTGCAGGCCGTCATGGGGGGGCATTCCAGGGACCCTCTCCTCAGCTAGAACTAAATGAGAAGATAGTGTGATCTTGCATGAGTCGAATTGATGAGTGTTTATTCAACCTGCTTTACTTCTTGAGATTAAAGCAGTATTTTACCATCTCCTTTGAGTCTGTCCGGTGATTGGGTCTGGAGTATTTTCTTCGAAATTCCATCTAGCACAACAAATGCTTCAAAGTGCTAGAGTGGAAGACCCTAATGCAAGAGACTACAATTGAGTCAGCCTGAGAGTGAAGTACTTCACCAGGAGAAGGGAGTCATTCTCCTGGTGGTTAACCTGGAACTTTATTGAATGTTTATTGATTTACTTTTGTAGTGACAGGGATAGAGTCGTAGCTTAGGACAGTGCCTCATGTTAAGTTTGCCGGTCTGGAAATAAGGGTGCCGGTATGCTCACTGGCACCCTTCTTTCCAGACTGGCAAACTATGGGTTTGCCTGCCAGAGCCGCTGTGCTGGACAGGTCTGACCCTGCCGGGCACAGCGGTCATGGTAGGCAAAGCCGCCACGGAAGCACCGGCACCATTAACAGCAGTGCTGGTGCTTCTGTGTCCACACTCCCAGAGAGTCCTATTGAACTCTATAGGAATGGGTATTAACAAAATTACTGGTGCCTGACTTCCCAGCCGCCGGACTTGTAATAGCCCAGTGGCACCGGTAAGTCAGTCGCCAGTTATATTTTTATGGGTCTGGTGACAGGGTTACCGCCGGACCCATAATGAGGGCATTTCTTTTGACTTAGATTGGGGTGCAAAAGTAGACATGGGACACAAAGGTTGTATTTTTTTGGCATAAACCTTTATTTTATAGAAAGTAAGGAAAGAACCTGGTTTGTCCCTAAATCTAAGCAGTGTCTCCCTGCCTCAAAAAAACAAAGAATGTTGTCACACTCTCTGTCAAAAGAAATATAGCCCACTGTCCTATGTCCCAAACCTATTTCCGTCACTTACACTTAAAAAAAACAACTATATAACTAACTCCACCCTGATTTCAGAAAGGTGGATCCTTCCTTCTGGGTGGCTTTAGGCCGTTTGTGACTGTTGGGAGAATATCCCTCTTCCCCTGGCCATCACCAGGCCTTTCGATATAGTACCACACAGATGGAGAGGAGGTCTCCCTTCCGCATGCCTTCTTAGGCAACTCTTTACAGTTCTGCAAAGATGGAGGGAAAATCTCTCCCTTCCCCAAGCATTTCTTTGGCCCTCTTTCAATATTCCCTATGATTTCTGTGGTTCTGCCAGGGGATATCTCTTTCCTCTCCTGGTCTTCTCTTGACGTTTGCCAAAGGATATCTCCCTCTCCTGTTGGTCTTCTCTTCCAGTTATGTGGGTCCCAGACCACTTCCTCAAGCTAATGTCTCTCGCTCAGGCCCGGTTCACTATCCTGCCAGGCATTGTTTTGCATATACAACTCTTCAATCCTTTCAACATTCAGGTCCCAGACCCCTTTCTCAAGTTCATAATGTATTTTAATCAGGCCCAGTTCACTATCCTGCCAGGCACTGTTTCTCATAGAAAGTCCTCTGGGATTCTTCCAAGTATTGGCACGAGGAAGATGACAACTTTAGTACTCTGGTTGATTGTTCTCAACAATTGGTTTCAACACAGAGCTTCTCTTTTGCCCAGACTTGGTTTAACTCTGCCCCTAAGGGTCTCAACAGAGTCTTTGCTCTGCCCCCTGCTTTGTAGAGCAACTCCCAATTCCTCAACACAGCCCTCTTTATGGATGTCCTCAACCCTAGGGGCGTGCTCCCTACCCCTGCTCTGCGGGTTGCTTCTCTCTAGCTCCCAACTTCTCTGGGCTTCTCTCGCCCCTGAAGTCATGCGGTGGTTCCAGAGCCCTGGGTCCCCCACAGGTACAGCAGGCCCTCTTTCTGCTCTCCAGCTCGCCGCCAGATACTTGTTTCCCCCAATTTGGTCCTTGTGTCTCAGTGGCGTGCTCCGCTAGGGTGAATTTGCTGTCTGGCCATCTTGGTTTCTTTAGTTCTCTGTTCCCTGCACAGCAGCTCCCTCCAGCTCCCGGTTCCCCCAGGGAGGATCAGACAACGAGAGAAGCCCTTCCTTTTTTTTTTTATCTTCGGCCCGGTTGTGTCTGGCTGAGAGCTAGTATGTTCGCTGTGGTTCTGTGGAGGGCTCTTAGTCACGTATGTTTTTCTCATACTCATAGACAGGTATACTCTGCATAAAGTAACTATAAGTAGAAAGAGGAGGTAAAGCAGATGGGAGTGTTTTGGCTCTAACAAAGTGGGCAGATGTGTTTTAATGCTTAGAGGGGTAGTTGTTATACCATGTACTCCATTGATAGTGTGAGAAACCTGATGGTGTTCTCCCACCCACTCCCTCTGGATCTTCCATTTAGGTGGTCAGGGAAGAGCCATCGCTTTTGGATCCGGACCCTGTGGGTGGACAAGAGAGGGAGGATCACCCGAGTGGAGGGTCACAGGGGATTGGGAGGAGGATACCCAAGGGCAAGACGACATGGGGCCTCATTACGACCCAGGCGGTTGGGGGTTAATGGCGCCGGTAGAGCTGCCGGCGCCGTTAACCCCCTACTGCCTCATTACGAGGTCTGCTTGTGGGACCCGCTAGGACGCCTGGTAAAACCAGGCATCCTTAGCGGGTCCCGCGAGCAGACCAGGATGCTAACAACGTTGCTAGCATCCTCCCCATTCCCATTGAGCCCTATGGGGCCTCAAATGGGAATGGGGATGTACCGGGTCCGGGTTCCTTGAATGGGGAAATACCGGGCCCTCCAAAGTCGGAATAGCCCGGTATTTCCCCATTCAAGGGTCCCGGTACCCGGTATGGGGGTAACCATGAGCCTAAAAGCGGCATGGCTACCTCCATACTCAGAATGAGGCCCATGGTATTCCCCCAGTACCAACAACATCCCAACCTACTCTCCCTCAGCCTTTATGGGGTAATTCCAATCTCACCGAAACTCTCTCTGCCCATTGCCATCAAAAACTGAGACGAGGAAAATGCGACTAAGATCAGTAAAGATTAACCATAGGAATAACAGTGTGCTTTTTCCTGTTTGCCCAATCTTCCTCATGTCAGTAGTAAGAGGGACTAGCACTGGGTAGTTCCTACTCTTGCTTATTGAATGTTCAAAGTGGTTGGGGTTTCCGATCTTACAGCAATAGATGTACTTGTGGGGAATTAAAGAAGGGGAAGTGTGGTGAGATAAGCGAGGGGACAGAGAAGGAGGACGTGCATACGATGTTGTCCCAGGATAGCCATCACTGGGTTCCATGGAGGGGTTTCCCTCCCAATAAGATCCACCCACTTAGTACCACCCCCAGGGGGACTATCGGATAGCAGCCTCACCTCCCTGGCCTCATGGGAAGGGGCTCCCCCCATACGATCAGTGACAATACCCTAACACAATCATAAAAGGTGAAACAGGCACAGTCAAGAGATATACTTTTATTTGCCTTTTGTGGTAAGGTGGGCCGAGGGAAGGCTATACTCTCAAGTGCAGTGATTTTGTTTATCCAGCAGCAACCCAAACAGCAAATTATAACAGTCCAAAATATAAGGAATGTCCAATCAAGGTTTTATAAAATTATGTATACTTTATTTAAACACACCATCTGCAATACTAATAAAATAGAAAAAACAGTGCACAAAACCCACCCCTGTGGAAAGAACAAAGAATATGCAAAGATAGAGAGATGCAGCATCGCCGGCTAACAGGGGTTCCTGAAAAATGCTCTTGTGCACAAAAAGTATTAGTGATCTAACCACTCTATAGAGCCCAGAGATGGACCAATGGGGCAGTTATCATTTAATATTACCTTTCACTGTTCTTGCCGGTTCTACAGCATTGAACCAGGATTCAAGCAGTAGTACAGGCAGTCCGAAAACCAAGTTGAGATGCAGCGAGCCATGTGGGTCTAAGCAGCAAGCGGGTATTGAGTATGTTCGGATGGGGTGGCTCAGAGCAGTTCAGAGGTGGTGTTCGGCTGATGTAGTTCGGAATGCTCAGCAGGATCGATTTGAGTTGAGCTGGTTCGAGACGTGTGGTGGTGTTTCAAAGCTGTGATACTGATGTTTCTGTGTGTAGTTTAAGGAAGCAGCAATTCAAGGTTGAGTCAGTAAGATTCGTTCAGTAACTGAGGGTTTGGATTGGCGAGTGACGGTGCAGAGGTTCAAGTAGAGATCCATCGATGAACAGTTCATTTGAACCAAGCAGGTTATGGGCTCTGCGAGGTACAATGTGGCATCAAGCTGGTTCTAAGTTGCATGCACACTGTTTCAAAGTGTTTGATTGAGTGTCAAAGATGGCACCGGCGTGTCCTGGGGTTCGAATGCGGCGAACACAGTTCAAAAGCAGTTCCATCAGTTCAAGGCAATAGAAAACAGGGATCCTGGCTCGTCTACCTCTCAGGATGCTGTGAGGCCCAATCCAGGGACTCTGGGTCGAGATGACTCCTTGTTCTCGTGTCTCCCACCCAGGGGGAGGCTGGCACACACGTGCAAGGATCCTTCAACACAGTGAGGCCCTGGGTAACAGTGTGGCTGTCTAAGAGGCAGGTCTTTCTCCAACAGCAGGTCACCCCAATGTGCTGTGGGGATTGTTAGGGAGCAGAGCTTGTCTCTGCCTTGTACACTCAGTCTTCACTTCCAGCAGGGGCTTTGGAGAGCTAATGTTCCCAAAAGAGGTCCAATATTAATTCGACCTTAGGTACACGAATCTGAAAAGGAGTGGGAGCTCCCTTTTTTTAAAGGGAAAAGCCCACAGTTGATTGGACTAAAAAGCAAGCCTGCTTTAGAGGTCCAATCCAAGTCCTTGGAACAAGTGGACTTTACCTTCTGACATCATAT
This sequence comes from Ambystoma mexicanum, assembly GCF_040938575.1. Classification (NCBI taxonomy): domain Eukaryota; kingdom Metazoa; phylum Chordata; class Amphibia; order Caudata; family Ambystomatidae; genus Ambystoma; species Ambystoma mexicanum. Next base: position 1,221,172,341 of record NC_090934.1, on the reverse strand, counting down.
TGAAGGTTCTTTGTGTTAAAGGAAGTGGAAGGAACAGTAAGGAAGAGAAGTATAGAGAAAAAACAAGATGGTGGAATCTTCCTCCAACTTTTATGAACTCCAGCTGTTTACACTAACTTCACCCCTTCCCTTGTCAATTGCATCAAAGGCCCTTTCAGTATGCAGCACCCTGGTGTGAGGCTAGTCCTCCTGGGATGGGTGTGTCCCTTGTTTTCTGTTTCCCAGCCAACTCGTACTGGAAGGCTGGCTCGCTGTAAAGTGTGCTACCTGCCCTCACAAATGATCAAAAGGAGAGGAATAGCCATCCAGTCTCCTGCTTTCTCACTTGGTAGGGGCTGGATATCTGACCATAATACACATAATCCTTCCACAGATTAGCTCACACTGCAAACACTTTGATGACAAAGCCCGGGCTTTTATTTTTTATTAAATAATAAAATGATGCAGGTAATTCCATCTCTGAAAAGGACATCTGCTAATCAGATTCCCCTTTCAAAAGCTCCATTCCCAAATCATAGTGTTTTCTTCTGCCTTCCTGCATCAACATCCCAATTTGCAGCACCTGGTCTACCAGTGCTACAGTGCAGGTTCAGGGGCAACAGGTACCCTCTTGATAGCTACACTGACACCAAAGTTTGAAGATGTTGTCCTGTTGGCACATACAACGCACATATAAGCCATACCCGATTTAAGGCATGGTGGCCAGCATCTCTAAGAGTTATCTCAGCCACTTTACATTAATTTTTCACATGTGTCAGCCCTGTGGGCCCAGTTCAGCTGTGAAAGGATTATGTGTATTCCTCCCAAACAAGGCCCACACTTGTCCACTGACAGGACTAACCGTTGCCAATTGTTATTCTTTGTTCCATTGTAAGGGCAGGTAACATACTTTCCCGCAGGAGAGCCACTCCACAGGACACTGGCCAGGGAGCAGAAAGCAAGAGGCACACTCGTTCACAGAGATCCAGGTTCTGCCATCTTTATTCTCTCTGCCTATCTTTATGCTTCCGGTCCCCTCCACTTTCTCTACAGCAAAGCACTTTGGGTATGAACCCACAAGGGCAATGTCCACACATTCCAAGAGCAGGGATTAGACCCCTAAATCAGGCTAGTTTTAGTCCAATCACCTGGGGACGTTTGCCTATAAAAGAAGGGGTCTCCCACCACTTATTTGAATCATCTGAAATCATCTTGAACTATCATGAAGATTTTATTGGACCCAGTTGGGAGAGCAATCCTCTCTAAAGTTCTCTAGCTGTGAGGTGGAGACAGGTGCTCGAAAGGCAGAAACAAGCCCTGTCCCTTAACCATCTCCAGGGACCACTGAAGGTGATCTGCTCCTGGAACAGGGCCTTCCTCTGCCAGCCACAACGGTACCCAGGACCTCATAGTGTTGGAAGACCTCTGCAGTTGTGTGTGTGCAAGCCTCCCCATGTTTGAGCATGAGAAAAGAGCTCATATTGTCCCTGAGCCCCTGGATTGGGGTTCACAGCACCCTGAGAGCCAACACAGCAGGAATCCTAGTGGTTTTCACCATTGAACTGCTTGGAGCATGTTTCAAAAACTGTTCAGCACATTTGAACCAGCAGAACCCTCTGTTGCGGCCTTTTGCTCTTTTTCAATCTTCGCACAGTGCCAAGATGTCGGGTTTTGCACTGCTGAACCACCAAGAACTGCAAAGAAGGTACTATTGACTGCTAACTGACCGCTTGGTGCATTTGTTGGCCCTAGAGACTGGTTAGGTCATTTTGAACCTTTATTCTAACAAGTACATATCCTTTTTCAAAAACATTGTTGCTTTTGCTTTCCTTTCACCCCGGATTCATTACCCAGAGTGCTGCATCTACTATTTTGGCTTATTTTACGTTCTTTCCTCCGGGGTGGGTTATGTGTAGTGTTTTTGTAGTTAGTTGGTTTTGCACATGGTGTGTTTAATTAAACTGTATATATTTTTATGATTGGACATTCCTTTAATTTGGACTGGTACGCTGTTTTGGTTGCTATTAAACCACATTCACACACCTCTTAAGAGTATGGCCTTCCCTTGGCCCACATTACCACAAAAGGTGAAGCATGTATATCTCTTGACTGTGCCTGTTTTACCTTTATGATTGTGTTGGCTCTTGGTTTGTATAAATGGCTGAGTGGGCATTTTAGTCTCTACTCATGCTTTTACTCCTGCAGGGCAGAAGTCTATTTGTCACAGACGCATACATTACAATTGCCACGAGGATAGCACCGCTCATGGATATATAGTCTGGGAAATGAAGCCCCTGTGCTGCAGTGACTTGGCTGCCACTGCAGCTGTCTGATGGCCACCTGTGTACCCTGAACCTGCACTGTGCCACTGGAGAGCATGCAGTGCTGCTCTGGATACTGATCTAGCAAGGCGCAGGTGTACACTGTGCTTTTAGCATGGAGCTTATAAAAAGAGAATGTGGTTAGCAGATAATTTTTTCTAAGATGGAATTATCTGCATCATTTTATTAATTATAAAATATCTACACACTTGCCAGATGGCATTTCCGCATACATATAATATACAAATAGAATGACTACTATATATATATATATATATATTAGCTCAGCGGGTTGAGCGCTCGCTGCTGCGATCTGAGCGTGATATATTAAGGTACTATAATAAATAACACATCATTATATATATATAAATATATATATTGATAATGATGTGTTATTTATATAGCACCTTATTCCAAAGCGCTTTACAGAGCACATATTTACATACAATATCACCCAACCGAAATTGGAACTCATTTATCGACAACGGAAGGATGAAAGTCTGAGTTGGCCTTGCCGGGGATTCGAACCTGCGACCTGCAGATCACGCTCAGATCGCAGCAGCGAGCGCTCAACCCGCTGAGCTATTTTACCGCCATATATATGGAGGTATATATATATCTCCACCAGCTTCAGTTCCCTTTTGACACTAAGGAAATGGTCGTTAGGTAATTTCCAACATCATGTTTTGGCGATTAAATCATCAGTGAGCATTCCCTTTCTAAAGCAAAAAGAATAATCACATCTTTTATGTGAATGATATGACATGGCATTTATAACCCGCCTATACACAAGTGTTTCAAGGCGCAACGAGGCAGGGAGGGGAAACAAAGGGAAGACAGAGACAATGATCCTACTAGGCCTACTAGGAGATTGCACAAGTACAGGGGAGGGGGAAGTGCGATAACAATAAAATACATAAAGACAATACATAAAAATGCGGCCAGCTGGGGGCAAGTGCAAGGGTAAGTGCAGACATCAAGTGTCAAGTGCAGGTAGGGGCTGTAGGGATGCAGAAACTGTCCCAGTGTACAAAGGTTGCCAGGGGGGAAGTGCAGGTGTGCAACTGGCGGGGAGGGGACCTGGCACCGAGATCAGAGGTTAACCAGTGCAGTTTCAGATTCAGCCACGAGATCAGCAGGGGAGAGGAGGAGAGAAAGCAGAAGCAAAGAGGAAGGTCTTGAGGTGCTTCGGGAACCGGAGTTGGTTCTCCTCAAATTTCAGAGAGGTAGGGGGGCTGTTCCAGAGGGAGGCCCCAGCAGAAGAAAGAGATCTACCACCAACTTGCTGCTTGGAGAAGCGACTGACCCTGAGGGAGTTGGAGGAGGATGAGCGACGAGCTCGAGAAGGACACGGCCATCGCTATTGGATCCAGTTCCAGGGGATGGACCAGTGCGGGAGCATCACCTGGATTGGGGGTCTTCGGGGAGTGGAAGTGGGACAATGAAGGGTGCAACACTGTATCCCCTTCCTTATGACACCTTTTCCACATACTTCCCAGTGGGATACTTGGAACCTCTACCTCCCACCCCCTTTTCCACCATGAACACTTTCTCACAGCGTGAACGACAATGGTCTAATACCCGAGCCATTTACCTGACATGTCCCAACACAAGGGTCAGGCAGAGTCAGGCAGTTGCTGACAACTACACAAACCTGAATACTCTTTCCCTTCTCCATTGGGATAAAAAATAGAGCACAAGACCACACTCTGCGCAAGGCCGAACGCACCAGGAAGCAGCCATTCCAGGCCGCAGTTCAAACGCAAAAGAAAGATGGCGAGACCTGAAAGGACATCAAGCAGGGAGTTGCCCTTCACCTTTTCAACCCAGACCCACAAAATCTCAGAAGAAAGAAACATAAGACCAGAAATCGCAGCTGGCCCATGGTGTGACGGATGTCAGCGGTACATGGCACCCTCCCGCACTGATACCCAAGGCGGGGAGACGAGGTTGCCATCGTGGTACCATCCTTGACTCCCGCGACAAAGGAACCATCACCGAGTTCAGCACAGCCAGTGAGTTGGAAGAAGCTGATTAGTCAACCAGACTGTGTTAGGCTCAAGATTGCAGTGGCTACAGCAAGAATATAATTGAACAAGAAGTCTTTCGTGAACACATTGGTACCAGAGATAGAGTGGTCTGGCGCCACAGGGGCACCCAGTCAAAGGTCTCTGGCTGGTAACCCTCAAATGAAAAAAGAGACTCTATTGAATATTGGGAAGAAAGATTACTACAAGTACCAAGAGACCATAGGGAAGGCCGGTATAGAGTGTTAAGGTGGTCATGCAAGGGTCAAGCCAAATCCCTTGTAAAATTGAATGTCCTTAACCCATTGCTGAAGTTTTGACATTGTGTACAGGCCTTTGCCGTAAGCAGAGTGACCCAGTGAGACGAGATCGCCCTTCAGAAGTCTCAGTTTGGATTGGCAAGTGCTCTGGTTGGTCTGAGCTCAAATGAGGGAGAGTGACTATTGAGAGAAGGATCTGAGCCCAGCTAAAGGGGTTCCAAGGGTGAAAGGTAATCACCCAATGCAAAAGATAATGGAAGGAACTTTTGTTTTGTTGTTTTGAAGTATCAGGCTCTCTGAAGCAAGAGACTTTGCATGAGTAGAGACTTGGGCACAGAAGGCCCTGATATAGAGAAAAGGAACTGTAAACTCATGCTGGAGAGTCCCGACTCGTCCCGTATTAAAAATGTGGGGAAGGGAGACCCCGGCCCTAACATCCTGACTTATCATTTTCTGAACACTTCTTTCTTTTCTTGTGAACATTATCCAAGACTCTTTTGTAGCATAGCGGTAAGGATTGGCAATAGGTTTTTAGTATAGGCCTTTTTAATTTGACTGGACTCCACTAGGACTGTATTATTATTATTATAATTATACAGTATTATTATTATTTGATGGTTGTAGCTTGCTCCCAACTTAGATTTAGGTTTAGATTAGGTGTTTATCTCACCACTTTACAGTTTAATAAACACCCTTGAACTGTGATCACTTGTGTCTGTCTTACTTTGATGCCACACATTCCTTACATATGGTGTCAGCAGTGGGATCTGACTCAATTGAAACTAATTGGGGAACCGTACAATTTCAAAAACTCATTCATAGAGCTTCCAGCCCTCTCTTGCCATGAAAGAATCGATAGCTGTCAATATCTGTAGCAGTAGAAAAGTGTTACGCTCACCTGGACCCCACAGGGGCGTCGATCGGACCCGGACAGCTGCGGTCTCCGCTAACGTGATGCGTAGTGCAGAGATGACTGTCTGGACTGGCCCGCCTAGTCTTGTCTGCTGGACCCGAAGAAGTATTTTCCTGCAAGTGGAGACAGGGATTTAGCCACCCGTGGGTTTTATTGATGGCCCCCCCAACTGTTCTCGTTCTCCCCCACTAATCACCTCTGATACCCCCTTTAGTATCCACACCTTATGATTTTAAATGATGAGCTCTCCATCCTGTGAGTCTTGCAGGGGCGCATATATACCAGTTACTTCACTGGTTTGAAGGCGTTGGGAGAGTTCCGGAAAGTATTGACTGGCAGGATTAGTAAGTATCAAGTTCAAAGAGTTCAATGTGTCCGATGTTCACTCTTGTCTCCTTCCTTCTTTATCTTGCAGCGGAGTTCGTGAGAAGAAGGTCTCGTGGCTGCTGATGGCGTTCAGGTAAGAGTCTGTATTACCCAACGCAGTCCGGTAACTATTGCATGCTTTAACGTGTTGTTTTTCTCCCTCTTTACAGGTGCGGCATATGAAAATGTGGAGAGTTATAGTATAATGCCTCCGGTGGTAAATCAGGGAAATCTATGGTTGTAAAGAGGTTGTATTTGTTGATTCCCTTGGCTCACCTTGTTCTTTCTTGTGTCCTCTAGGTGCCGGAGTGCGTTGAAGAAATGATGGAGGCAGCGCCGGATCGAAAGATTCTGTGAGGACTGGTGAGTATGGAGTGGCGCTGGAGTTGGCGAAGCGGCGCGTGCAGGATTGATGTACTTTCCAGGTCCGGAGATGAAATGGATCCGGAATCAGGTGAGGAATTTGAAATAAGTTTGTTTTCTAAGCTTGTCCTTTTCTTCCTCTTTATTCTAGGAGCTCCAGATTCGAGGCGGGCGTGGCAGAAGACTGGATGCTGGCTGCAGGCATGGTGAGCGTCACGCTGCTGGATACAGAATAACGCAAAGCGTGTGCTGCTGTTCGGGCGTGGTTTAAATAGCCTCCAAAGTAGTTCCAGGTAAGAAGTTCCCTAGGGCCACGCCCGAGTAAAAAATAGTCCCTGTAACAAAATAGTCCCTGTAACAAAATAGTCCCATCCAGGCCTCATGTAGGCTTGGGCTCTTTTGCAGCATGGTCTGCATCAGGTAAGTAAAGTCTATGAGCCTGGCGCCTTTGGCACCAGGACTGATTTCTTTGATGAGCCTGGCGCCTAAGGCGCCAGGACTGAACCCAGACAGCCCCTAGCCGGGGCTGCTGAGGTTTAAATAAATGTCTGGATGCCTGCTCCCGGAGATGATGGCCTTGGTCCTGATGCCTGGGGTAGGCATCATGACAGCACTCCCCCACAAGGCCCCTCCTAAAGTTGTTCTTCCCCTTGGCCCTGGTTTGTCTGGGAAGTTCCGATGGATCTTTTCACCAATCGAGGTGCATGAACTTGGTCGCTAGGCTCCCATGATCTTTCTTGTGGTCCGTAGCTCTTCCAATCGATTAAATAAAAAAGTTTTGATTTAATCATCTTGGAGTCCAGGATATTTTTTACCTCGAATTCAGGTTCTCCATCTATCAAGATGGGGTCAGGTGGTTTGGTTAATCTTATCCCTGGTTGAACTGGTTTTAGAAGTGAAACATGAAAGACAGGATGAATTTGCATATTAGAGGGTAATTCCAATTTGACAGCCACCGGGTTGATAATGGCCTTAATGGTGTGAGGTCCTAAATATCTAGGATTTAAAGTCCGAGTTCCCTTCAGAGGTATATGTTTTGTAGCCAGCCAAACTTGATCCCCAATCTGGTATTGTGGAGTTTCACTTCTATGTTGATCAGCATTTTTCTTGTATTTCTCTTTTGCTTGTTTCAAATGTTCTGTGGTTTCCTTAAAGGCTTGTGTAATAGTAGAGTGCAAATGACTAACTGCAGGCATTTATAAGTGCTGAGGTGAATCGAGTTCTGAGTTTCGAGGGCGATGTCCATATATGGTATAAAAAGGGCTTTGTCCGGTTCCTGAATGTACAGAGTTATTGCATGCGTACTCGGAAATCCATAAAATATCTTTCCAATTGCTTTCGGTCTGGTGTAGCATGCAGCGTAGGTACTGTTCAAGGGTCTGGTTGGTCCTTTCCGTCTGACCATCGGTCTGGGGATGGTGACTTGTTGATAGCCGCACGTCGATTTGTGCCAGTTGACAACATTTCTTCCAAAAATGCGAGATAAATTGACTACCTCGGTCAGAAACCAATACGGAAGGAAATCCGTGTAATCGAACAATATTTTCGACAAACTCCTTGGCCAGAATCGAAGCAGAAGGTAAACCCCTTTAAAGGAATAAAGTGGGCCATCTTGGAAAAAAGATCCACAATAACTAGGATGGTGTTAAATCCATTACATGTAGGTAGATCTGTAATAAAGTCTAAAGACAAGGTGTGCCATGGTGTAGGTGGAATATCCAAAGGTTGTAAAAGGCCAGCAGGTTTTTTCTTCTGGCTTTTGTTTTGGGCGCAAATGCCACAAGACATCACAAATGACTTTATGTCTTTTCGCCAAGTGGGCCATCAGAACGGTCTCTTAAATTTAGCTTCAGTTTTTGCGATACCTGGGTGGCCTTCCATCAGGGTGTCATGGTAATTGGAGATGACTAGTTCTTGTATTTCCTTGTGTGGTAGAAATAGTCGTCCTTGATAATAAGGTAGGTCATTGACAACTGAGTAGTCAGTGCCTTTCTTTACCCAGTTCTGCAGGGTTGCTGGATCGAAGAGTTGTTGGATTTTTTAATGAATATCTTCTAGTGTCTGTAGAGTAGTTATGCCAAGAATCCTTTGCTCGGGAATTATTGGCACCGGTTCCGGGTTCGCATATGCTTCTCCCATCCCTATTCGGGATAAGGCATCTGCTTTGCCATTTTTGCAGCCTGGTCGATAAGTGATCACGAAATCGAATTCGGCAAAGAATAATGCCCATCGAAGTTGTCGCAATGATTGGGCTTTGGCTGTTTTTAAATACTGCAAGTTCCGGTGATCGGTGATTATGGTAATGGTATGCCTGGCACCAAGAAGATAATGCCGCCAAGCCTTAAAGGCGGATTTTATGGCTAATAGCTCTTTATCGGTAAACGCATAGTTTAAATCAGGTGCTGAGAACTTTCTGGACCAAAATGCTACTGGGTGAAGTTGACTGGTTTCAGGATCCTTCTGGGACAGGACAGCTCCCATGGCTAAACTGGATGCATCAGTTTCAACTATGTATGGAAGCTCAGGGCGTGCATGCTTTAAGACAGGTGCTGATGTGAATTTCGCTTTCAGCTCTTGGAAGGCCTTTTGAGCCTCTTCGGTCCACAAGAAGCGTTTGTTTTTTCGCAAAAGTGCTGTGATGGGGTGTACAACATGGCAGAAGTCCGCAATGAATCTGCGGTAGAAATTAGCAAATCGGAGCATGCTTTGTACCCCTTTGACTGAACTGGGTGATGGCCACTTGAGAATTGCGTCCACCTTTCGAGAGTCCATTCGGACTCCTTTTGGAGTCAGGATAAATCCAAGGAATTCAACTTCCGTAGCATGAAAAACACATTTTTCCAATTTTGCATATAACTTGTGCTGGCGTAGTTTCTCAAGGACTGCACGCACGTGCTTAAAATGGTCTGATTCTGAGGAGGAGTACACTAGAATATCATCTATGTATACGACAACACAGACGTCAATGAGTTCACGAAGGACATCGTTCATAAAATACTGGAAGGCTGCTGGTGCATTGCACAACCCCAAGGGCATTACCTGATATTCGAATAATCCGTACTTGGTGCGAAAGGCAGTCTTCCATTTGTCGCCTTTCTTGACACGTACCAGATGATATGCCTCTCGGAGATCTAACTTAGTGTAGATACAAGCGTCCTTTACTTGGTCTAGTAATTTGGGGATCAGAGGCAATGGATATCGTTTTTTTACCGTAATCTAATTTAATGCGCGGTAATCTATGCACGTTCTAAGGTCACCTTGCTTTTTCGGCACGAAGAATAAAGCTGAGGATGCAGGAGACTTGGAAGGACGAATAAAGCCATTAGCAAGGCATTGGTCCAAGTATTGCCGTAGATGAAGATTTTCAGGTTCCGTGAGGGCGTAGATTCTACTGCATGGGGGTTGTGCACCGGGTAGGAGGTCGATTTGACAATCGTATGATCTGTGAGGTGGTAATGTATTGGCCAGTTCTTTTTGAAAAACATCCTGAAATTCTTGGTATTCCTGAGGTAACTACACGATTGGGTTAACGACTGTAGCCAGGCCTTTGTTCGAGGTTTTCTCCGGGTAACAGGTGTGTGTACAATCCGGGAAGGTTATTCTCTTCTCTCGCCATTCAATACAAGGATTATGTTTTTCCAACCATGGCATCCCCAGCATTATTTGGAACTGTGGGGCTTTGATTAGATCAAACACAATAGTCTCTCGATGCCCATCTTGACTCAACAGTGTCATCTCTGTAGTGGAATGAGTTACAGGCCCCGAGGCAATCTCAGTTCCATCGACTGTGGTGATGACATCTGAAGTAGTCTTTTTGCAAAGAGGTAGATTCATCCTTGACACCAATTTGTGTTCCATATAGTTTCCTACGGCCCCGCTATCAATGTATGTATGCCCTTACTGCGTGCATATGTGATGGCTGCCTGGGATCAATTAGGACCATTGGGATGATCAGATGCGAGGTCTGAGTGTCCTTCTTTAAGCTCGGCAAGCGGACCTCTACCCTTGTCGGGCGTGGTCATTTCCCGAATCAGGCTCTATGTGGCTTTTATCAGCAACTCCTAACACCTTCTTGGGTGGTTTTATAGGGCAATCCGGTAGAAAATGTCCTGAGGTTCCACAGTACAAACACAACTGCGTCTGTCGTCTTCTTTCCCTTCCCTTTTGAGTTAAGGGTCCTTTAACCCCCCTGATCTGCATAGGTTCAGATGCATATGTTCCTTTGGGGGCAACGTTGGGTTTAACCAATACCCGATTCTCGAATTTAGCTCGATCAGTCTTTCGATTCTGAAGTCGGTGGTCTAGCTGGACCACTAAGTCTATAAACTCTGCGCAATCCTGAGGTGGGTTCACAACTTGAGCCAAGACGTCTTTGAGTTCTCCCCGAAGTCCACGATGAAACAATGTAAGTCGTTTTTCCACCGGCCATTCGGTTTCCACCACCAACCTATTGAAGGTTGCTATATAGGTTAGCAGATCCTGGTTACCCTGTCGTAAGGATAAAAGTTCGTTGTCCAGGGCTTGACCCTGGGAATGTCTGGTGAATAGTCTTTCCATGCTCCTTTGAAAGCCCTAAAAATCCCAGAGAAGAGGGCCATCCTGGTTAACTAATGGAATGGACCAATCCGCTGCGCTGCCACTAAGATATGATAATACAAAGGCTACTTTGGCTTGGTCATTTGGAAAGGCTCCCGGTCTGCATAAGAAATGCAAGCGGCATTGGTTCATAAACACGGCAAACCTTTTGGGGTCCCCAGAAAAGCGTTCGGGTGGAGCTAACGGAATATTTCCTGGTAAAACCACTTGCACGGGATTGCTTGATGAAACAGGGGTTGGATTCCCCCCATATCCAGGTAGGGGCATTTGCCCAGCTTGGTTTTGCAGTAGTTGCCTAGCCAGATCATCAGTGCACTCCTTAGAGACAATCAGTTCTCTCCTGAGGGCATTAGTCTCTTGGCGAGCGGCGTGCACTTCCACCCTAAATTTCCCCAATAATTGGGCCAGTTGGTCAGTTTCTGAGGTTTCCATGACACCCGGGTGGGTATTTGTAGAGAGGCTATGCATTCTGTTACACTCACCTGGACCCCACAGGGGCGTCGATCGGGCCCGGACAGCTGCGGTCTCCGCTAACGTGATGCGTAGTGCAGAGAAGACTGTCTAGACTGGCCCGCCTAGTCTTGTCTGTTGGACCCGAAGAAGTATTTTCCTGCAGGTGGAGACAGGGATTTAACCACCCGTGGGTTTTATTGATGGCCCCCCCAACTGTTATCGTTCTCCCCCACTTATCACCTCCGATACCCCCTTTAGTAACCTCACCTTATGATTTTAAATGATGAGCTCTCCATCCTGCGAGTATTGCAGGGGCGCATATATACCAGTTACTTCACTGGTTTGAAGGCGTTGGGAGAGTTCCGGAAAGTATTATTAGTAAGTATCAAGTTCAAAGAGTTCAATGTGTCCGATGTTCACTCTTGTCCCCTTCCTTCTTTATCTTGCAGCAGAGTTCGTGAGAAGAAGGTCTTCGGGCTGCTGATGGCATTCAGGTAAGAGTCTGTATTACCCAACGCAGTCCGGTAACTATTGCATGCTTTAACGTGTTGTTTTTCTCCCTCTTTACAGGTGCGGCATATTAAAATGTGGAGAGTTATAGTATAATGCCTCTGGTGGTTAATCAGGTAAGTCTATGGTGGTAAAGAGGTTGTATTTGTTGATTCCCTTGGCTCACCTTGTTCTTTCTTGTGTCCTCTAGGTGCCGGAGTGCGTTGAAGAAATGATGGAGGCAGCGCTGGATCGAATGATGCTGTGAGGACTGGTGAGTATGGCGTGGCGCTGGAGCTGGCGAAGCGGCATGTGCAGGATTGATATACTTTCCAGGTCCGGAGATGAAATGGATCCGGAATCAGGTGTGGAATTTGAAATAAGTTTGTTTTCTAACCTTGTCCTTTTCTTCCTCTTTATTCTAGGAGCTCCAGATTCGAGGCGGGCGTGGCAGAAGACTGGATGCTGGCTGCAGGCACGGTGAGCGCCTTGCTGCTGGATGCAGAATAACGCGAAGCGTGTGCTGCTGTTCGGGCGTGGTTTAAATAGCCTCCAAAGTAGTTCCAGGTAAGAAGTTCCCTAGAGCCACGCCCGAGTAAAAAATAGTCCCTGTAACAAAATAGTCCCTGTAACAAAATAGTCCCATCCAGGCCTCATGTAGGCTTGGGCTCTTTTGCAGCATGGTCTGCATCAGGTAAGTAAAGTCTATGAGCCTGGCGCATATGGCGCCAGGACTGATTTCTATGATGAACCTGGCGCCTAAGGCACCAGGACTGAACCCAGACAGCCCCTAGCCGGGGCTGCTGAGGTTTAAATAAATGTCTGGATGCCTGCTCCCGGAGCTGATGGCCTTGGTCCTGATGCCTGGGGGTAGGCATCATGACAAGAAGCTGTTATCCCCCTGGGAAAATAGGAATCATACTGATTTGGTTTTGATACCCCCAACGAGGTGTTACATATGGTTGGCCCCAAAATCTGGCCTAGTGTGGAACTTTGGCATAGACGTGTTAGCAGGCATCTTTGATCCCGACTTTCGGGGAGACGTAAAGTTTCTCTTACAGAATCATGGTGAAAGCCCAATTGAAGTACGTCGTGGGGCTCAAATTGCTCAAGGAATTTCGGAAAGGGTTCTAGTTTAAACAAAGTGAACCAGACAAAACAGAAAGAGGTACATTAGGCTTTTGGGAAGTTGATAAACTAGTTAACATTGAAGAAAGGAAAGGAGAAGAGCCTACTATCTATCCCGAACTAGCCTTCGCCCGGCAAAATGATCCAGCTCTCGCTGAAGCTTTTTAACAGGCCATTGCTGAAGGAGATGGTATAGAGAAAGGAAGCTCCTTTTTCTTCTTAAAGGATGGGATGTTATATAGGAGAGAAACATCTACAGAAGCCTTAGTGCAGACGCAGCTAGTAATCCTCAAGACGCACGACAAGGTTGTTCTGGAGATTGCGCCCTCCCATCTTATATGAGGACCCTTAGGACATTCCAAATCCCAAGCACATATCAGTGGGAAGTTTTACTGGCCAGGTATCCACGCCGACATCGAAACCTTTGTTCAGACGTGTGACATTTGTCAAAAAAACAGTAGGTACATCCCACTACCTGCCCCTCTGAATCCCTTACCCATCATAGAAGTCCCTTTTTTGAGAATTGGGATGGACATTGTTGGGCCTTTAGAAACATCACGATTAGGCCACAAATATGTTCTTGTGATTTTTGATTGTACCAACAGATACCCCAAAGCCTTCCCGATGTGAAACAATACCACACAATAAATCCTTAAACACCTCTTACCATATTTTTCCAGGGTCGGCTTTCCCAAACAAATACTAACCAATCAAGGTTCAAATTTTATGAGCAAGCTTATGGCAGAAGTCAAAGAGGTGCTCCATATTACAACCTTACAAACCCCTGTATAACATCACTAAACCAATGGCTTAGTGGAAACATTAATTAAAACCCTGAACTTTAATCCTATGGAAATTAGCAGATAAGGATGGAAAATACTGGGATTGAATGATCCCTTGGGCACTATTTGCAATACGGAAAACTCCACTGGCCTCTACAGGATTCTCTCCTTTTGAGCTACTTTATGGCAGAGAGCCTAGAGATGTCCTGGACATGCTCCGGCGGAAACCTTGGAAGAGTGAGAAGAGGCAACCATTCCCATCTCACAAACCATCACTAGAATGTGGGAACATATGAGACTAGTGGTTAGGGGAGTGGCCTGAGCCCATGGTGTGAGACTGTGAACTAACAGAGCTCCTGTCAAGATCCTCAACTGATCCTGATGTTATGGCAGTAGCAGTTATAACTAACAGATTGCAAGGACATCTGCATGAGGGGGAAGCTGGCGCCCTGCTGAGGAGCATTGTCCTAGGCTGAATTGGTGTGGTCTAGTCATAGAACAAGTGCTTGAAACTCTGACCCCAAGCAGGGGAAAGATGGCGGCTGGCGCTGCGTTGCAGTGAGACGGAGGAGGAGGGGTGGAGACGTGTCTGTGCTTCACAGCACACCCAGGGCATTCTGTGCGCAGAGAAGGTCTCTGGTGTTCCCACTACCGGGGGCTGCCTAGTTTGCTGATAGGCAGACCCCCGGTGATCATACGCCCGCCTGCAACATATGCAGAGTCTGCACCCACAGGAAGTCCTGCTAGCGCTGCTAGCAGGCGGGAACCTTCAGATCCCTGACTGATACTGCGGCGGCCGGACCTGAAGCCCACGACTAACTACGAGCTCGCCCCTTTGATTTGGGTCGGTTCAGGCCCAGAAGCAGGTGAAGACAAGTAAGCTGGCGCAGGGTGCGTGTTGGTGGCTGGATGCTAGCGAAGACACGCTAGCTGAAGCATGGTGCCCGAGAGCCGCCTGGGAGTGAGCGGGTCTGTCCGTGATACTGGAACTACCCGAAGCACCGGTGCAGGCATGGCAGGGCCCTGAGTGGATCTTTCGCACTGCTGACCCGCAGGCTGAGACTTGAGCTTTCCCTGCTCTGAGTGCACTGGCTGATTAATTCCATCAGAGATACCGGCGGATTATCTGGGGACCTTGCTGCACTCTAAGGCATACGGACATTGAACCTGCCCCACGTTGGTACTGCTGGAGTCACACGTCATGCGTGGCAACCAGATGGTGACGTGACATCCGTTGCACTGTAGTTTAGCAACGCTGGATCTGGAGATGGTTTTTTGAGGAGAAGGAGGAGCGCGGTACGAGTGAGGTGGAGGGGAGCTGCTTCCCATTTGCTGTGCAGCTGGTTCTCTGGGAGACTTACGGACTTTGGGTGACTGTTGCTGGGCGAGGACTGCTCCATTGACCTGAGTGCTTGGAAATGTATGCATCAAGGGGCCTGAACTGATTGGGGGGTGAAGACTCCTGCTGATATTGAAGGAGGGTGGGGCCTGTCTGGTTGAACGGCTCTGTTTGCATGCAACTGGCTATCTCTGGTGACCAGACATTGAACCTTGGCGCCCATAATTAGCAACACCTCTGGTGCTATGAGATGTGGAATTGTAGCTGTGGCTCAGCAGCAAGTCGAAGGACCGAAGGTGATCACCTAACCTCTGTCCTACTGATACATGCAATACAGCTCCTTTGGTTGGGCAATGGACATGTAGCAACGTGGAAATGCTTAAACCCAATTGTTAAGCTGCTGAGTGGACCCACACTGACCAAGACAGGACATTTCTGATTGCCTGAAGTGGAGATACTGTTTTTCACTGGTGTTGAGTATGGGCTCCCCAGGAGGCATATCAACAGGGCATGTGAGGCGAGAGAAGCAAGGACACTGCAGTTCTTGGTGGCTCGGCAAGTGAACGCCTGTGGGCAGCGATTGTGGAAAGGTGAATATAGCTGCTTACACTAAAGCTGGAACCTACGAGCGCAGGATAGGGCACCCATGCGGAGGAGTGGCCTGCATCTTGCTGACACCCCTAGGCTGGAAGACACATGAGGTGTTGCATGGCTTGTGGAATGGTAGCGTTATTGAGGACAGTGCTGGGACCTCGAGATCCTAGGTTTGGAGCCCTCAAGGCTGGCAGCATCCTGGAGGCTGGGTGGGGTGGCTCACCGCGCTTGCCACTAACGACTTCTGGGATGACAAGCATTGAACGCTTAAACACTCCCCGCTGAAGCTTCCTGGTAGTGCACCTGGAGGGGGAGCAGGTGGTAGTGCAATTAAATAGAAGCAACACCCAACAGTACACTACGGGGTAGTCCTGAAGTCTGATTTTGGGCCTCTTGCACTTGAGGGGTCGCCAGCTCCCAGTGCTAGCTAAAGTGCACTGACCTTGTGAGGCTTGTCACCCTTGGCTGCATTGCCTGATCAGGTGGTTTTGGGGGTGCATCTGAAGACTCCCGCAGGAACAGGGGACTGGAATATGTGGACTGCCTCTATCAGACTGCTACAGAGTGTTCTGGGGTTAGGGCATGGATAACTGAACAAGCGCACTGTAGCGCAGAAACTAAAGCTGTGTCTCTGGCTACTAGCTGCTTCATCTTTATATGAATATGTCCCGCACCAAAAGCAAGGGCAAATCCACGATCATGGATTTGTTTAATAATGCAGGCAGGCCCCGGAATCCAGTGCAGAGAACATCTGCATCTCAGACAGAGTCATGCACACCTGGCACAAGCACCCAGCAAGACTTGGTGCTGGCGGCAATAGCTGCGCTAAGATCCTCATTGGAACCGAAAATAGATGAGGTTAATGTACGTCCGTAACTTGGCTGAAAGGGTAACGTCGGCTGAAACAGAGCTGAAGGAAACGCATGAGTCCACGAAGGACCTGGAAACCCGGGTCAAGAAACTGGAGAGACGGAACACCGCTCTGGAGCTGTGGTCCGAAGATGCTGAAGGGAGGGCCCCACAGAACAATATCAGGTTGCTTGCGCTCCCAGAATGCCTTGAGGGCTCAAACCCCACCCAGTATGCAGAGAACTTATTACTGCACGAAATTGGCACCGGGAACCTATCGCAAGGATTTGCTGTTCAGTTCACTGCTCGCTGCAAAAGAGGCCCTCATCGGGGTCACACCCTAGACAAGTTATTGCAAAGATTTTAAACTTTCAAGACCGGTAGGTGATTTTGAAGCACTAAAGGGAAGGTGGCGAGATCCAGCGGGACTACTCCAAAATTGCAATTTATCCGGATTACACGCTGGCAGTCCAGAGAGCCAGGAATTCTTTTTTACAGATTAAAGCGAGACTCAGGCACCTAAATGATAAATATACGCTTATGTATGCTGCAAGCCTCAAAATTATCTACAAGGGCAGAGCACACTTCCTTCAAACGACTGCAGCGGCTAACATGTGGCTGGAGCATAATAGTTTGGCTTGCGGGGAGGAACCCATTACATGATGCAGTGGTTGTTAACATTGTGGTGGGTTGCCTTCCCTAAAGGGATGGAGCGCTTGGGCTTCACATGGTGGGCCTTCTGCCGAATCACATGTGCCTTATGAGGTCTACTTCTGACAGAACAATTGTTTTCACCAACGATGGGGGCAACGTTTGATCACCTACCACTGGTTTACTGGTTTGGCTGGTGTTGACCTGTTGCTGACACCCAATACTCGGCACAAAATGGGCTGGATAGAACTGGGTACACATGACACACAGTATGATGCTCTAGCTGGGAAGCAAGAGGGGGACAGGGCGATGATGGGTGACCCATGACTCGGGGTCAGTCATGGAAATATGGTGGGGGGTGGCTGGTTGCGCAGAATAGGTTCCAGACATTTGCATGATGACCCCCATTAAGGGATTGACATGGAACATGCGGGGTCTGGGCACGTATTTGCGCAGAATCAAGTGAAATCCTTCCTAAATCGAAAAAAGGTGTCCATTGCCCTGTTACAGGAGACCCACCTGACAGCTGAAGAACCTGAGGGGGTCAGAGAATGCTGGGGGAGGCGGGGAACGGGGTGGCGTACTCTAAATATGCTAGAGGGGTGTTTATGTGGATAAATGATAATGTGCCGTTCCAGCTGTTGGAGGTGGACGCGGACCGGGATGGGAGGTATCTCATTTTGAGGGGTTATATAGACCACATTGAGGTGTGCATAGTTAACTCTTATTTCCCAAATCATGGCATTCCATCACATGTTAACACACTCTGTGCTCGAATCGCGCATCACCGGGAGTGTTTTTTCATATGAGGAGGTGAATTTAATTGCACCAGGGATCCTATGTGGGATAGGTCCTCTCCTCCTCAGGGACGTCTAATGCCTGCGTCTGCAGCTCTCAATGCGGTACTGGCCAATCTTGACTTGGTGGATGTCTGGAGAGAACTGAACCCTGAGAGTAGGGGTTACTCCTTTTACTCCTCGCCCCATGCCCCATTCACAAGGATCGATTATTACTTTGTCGGCCGGAATCAAATGGCAGACAGGTGAAGCAGAGTACCTGGGTCGAACAATATCTGACAACTCCCCACTATTGATGAAGTAGAACAATAGAAGCCCCAGGCCTCCCATCCCATTGTGGCATATGCCAGCAGATATCTTAACAGATAACATCTTCAGAGATAAACTGCAGAAGACTTTGGAGGAGTTTCTAGACCGAAACATAGGCAGTGTAAAGGAGTGAGGCACTGTGTGGGAAACCTTGAAAGTTGCGGTTAGGGGAGATGCTATAACTAATGCAGGGGGCATCCACAGAACACTGAGGGCTGACCTGGAAAAGTTAGACAATAACATCCGAGACATGGAGGCACAGGAGGCGGGTCAGCAGACCAGTGAAGAGAGGTTGCCTGAAACTGCTGCCTTGAGGCGTGGGGGTGGGGGCTTAGCCAAATTCGACTACAGTGCTAGAACTACCAGAGCACATGCACAGGGAGATAATCTGGGTAGGCTTTTATCGTTGCTCTAGAGGAGGGAACACCCCAGACACCTGACCACGGAGTTGAGAGACTAAAATGGTTGCAAGTGTAGGACACAGCTAGAAATCAATAGTATTTTTGCCAAGTATTACTCACAACTGTATAGCCACGAGGAACTGGTCTCTCAGGGGGATATAGCAGATGCTCTCTCAGAAATAGGGCTCCCCAGACTAGAGGTTGCGCACCAGGCTGCACCGGACCAATCCATCACGGTCGAAGATGTGCACAACGTGATTGCTTCACTTGCCACTAGTAAAACTCTAGGCAGCGATGGGCTCCTGCCTAAATTTTACAAAACATATGCGTCGAGTGTGCCCATGGTGTTGCTCAAGGTTTTTGAAGAAGCCGACTCAAAAGGCGAACTCCCGGCAAGTATGAGAGAAACCCTGGTAATTCTGATTCGTGAGCCAGGGAAACCCATGGATAAATGTGAATCCGATCTACCTCTAGCCATGTTAAATTATGATATGAAAATGTTGATGACAATACTGGCGAGGCGACTTTGCAAAGTAATTGTGGGTCTGATACACAACGATCAGACTGGTTTTATCCCTGTCCGTAAAACCGCTCTGAACTTGCGTCGACTGCAACACATTATTGCACAGATTAATGAGCGCACTGAACAATATGCAGTGGTGTCATTAGACCCAATCAAGCTTTTGATTCGCTGAATTGGGAATGGCTGTTTGCAGTATTGCAGGAATTTGGGTTTTGCAAGCAGTTCATACATTGAGTAAAGATCCTATATGCATCACCGAGTGCAAGGGTTAAATCTGGGAGGCAGGTGTCGGCAGCGTGGGACTTTCAGAGGGGAACACGCCGGGAGTATCTGTTATTGCACATGCTGTACGTATTGGCACTGGAGTCTTTAGCGGTCAACCTTCACAAAGAATTCCTAGAGGCAGGTATATGGGTTGGTGGTACTGGTCATTTAATATCCCTATATGCCGATGACATTTTGCTTTACCTCGGAGACCCGCAAAATAATCTACCAATTGTTATGGAGGTACTGGACAACTTTGCTAAACTGTCTGGAATATTTTTCAGCAGGGAGAAGTCTTGCCTGTTTCCATTGGCAGGTCTCTGGGGGGTTGATGCTGATGACTTACCGGAATTGGGGTTCCCGTGGTATGTGGAATCCTTTTAAATACTTGGTACACATCATGCATGCACGAAACACGGCTGAGGTGGTGAAAGGCCGGAGGAGGTCAATGACATTCTGGTCTAGGATTCCATAGGGTTGCGATTACTAAAATGATTCTGGCCCAGATTTTTGTATTTCTTACATGTATGTCTCCTTCTTACGCTTGTTGGATGCGCTGATCAGGGGATTCCTATGGGGCTCGTCTCGCCACAAGTTTGCCCTTGCAACACTGTGCTTATCTTACAAGGAAGGAGGTGTGTAACTCCTGAATCTGAAATGGTATTACCTGGCGGCGCAACTCAGCTTTATTAACAAGTGGCTGTCAGATGACGTTACATGAGTCGCTGTTACTACAGAAACTGGTGGCCCCTGCCCACCTTAAAGAAGTTATATGGTTACCGCTGAGCTGCCTGGGTGCTACCCCTCTATTAATTAACCTGGGCAGGAAGGTGTCACGCATAACACTGAAACTATTGAAGCTTGATCGCCCCTACTCGCCTGAGGTCCCGATAGTCACGGATGTATGCAGAAACGGGGAAGAACTTGCAGCAGCACAACAGTGGGAGGGCTGGGGTGTCTCTACTTGGGGCGACATGCACGTGAATGGTAAATTCAAAGAACTAGATGCCATAACTGAACAGACGGGGTTTCCCAGGGGTTGATTTCTGCGATTTTTGAGATTAGTGGGGGTGGCTAATCAGAAATGGTCAGGATAGCCTGAAGACCACTCCACTACCGACTGATGTATTCCTTGGAAGACGACTGGCGACTGATATCCAAACTATATAGTGGCCACTAGAGTTCTGAGTTGAAAGCACACTGGGAGGCAGACCTCGGGGTGGACATCGGCGAATGGGAATGCATACTCGGTTTCCCCCGGGAGGTGTCTAGGAACCCCAGTTTCAAATTAATGCATTGCACCGCACCTACATGACACCTAGCACGGTGGCTAAGTTTAACAGCAGTAAGCAACCAACATGTCCCTGGTGTGGCAGTATAGGGTCTGACTTGGTTCATATGTTTTGGGGCTGCACAAAGGTACAGCGTTTCTGGATCCGCATTGAGCAAGCGTGTAGAAAGTCTGGGGTTACAAGGTATACCTGGAGCCCGAAGGAGTGCCTGCTGGGAGCATACCCGAGGAATAGCAAACATAAACACGTCATTAAGTTTATGGACATGGTGTGCATTCTTGCTAAGCGGTGCATTGCCATGGCATGGAAATCAACTGTTGGCACGCAGTATTCACGCTGGCACAGAGACTTTGAGACCTGGGCTGAGGCGGAGTCCAGAGTGTGGGTGAGATCAGCACACAACCTTGAAGCGATCACTGGTGGAACCTATGAGTCTTGGAGGCTACTTATCTGGGCCATGTTTCACCCCTCCGATGACAAGCCACCATAAATAATACACCACTCTATAAAATGTTGCATTGATATCCTGGATTCCTGAGTTCAGTGCCCTGCCAAGTACCCCTTATGCCCCTACGCTAAGC
The DNA here is from genome assembly GCF_040938575.1 of Ambystoma mexicanum. Lineage (NCBI taxonomy): Eukaryota > Metazoa > Chordata > Amphibia > Caudata > Ambystomatidae > Ambystoma > Ambystoma mexicanum. The sequence goes on along the minus strand of NC_090934.1, from coordinate 1,221,151,064 downwards.
AAAATAGTGAATATCACGACCCCAACACTAATAAAGGCTGCCCATTGAGGGTCCCCACACACCTGGCCTGAGCCTGAGCATAGAACCAAAAGTGGAGAATTCTGTTTTATTGTTAAACATGCAAAAAAGGTAGCAGGCGCCCCTCTCTCGGAAGAACAAGGCATGATAACCTGTTCAGTGGTTATTAACCACATTGAGAGTTCGCAGCCATTGCTTTTTATTGTTAAACATGTTTAACTGTTTTTATGCTTCCAGTTAGCCTTGAATGTAAGCTTATTACGCTTGAATTGATGAACAAAGGTCAATGCTGCAGCACAAATGTATGTTTATAAATGCTAATTAAAATCATTTTAAATAAATTAGACTTGTTTGCGATCTAGTCCGCGCTCATATGGAAAAAGCAGAGAGTCAGCAAAAATCCACTTATGATAAGAAGGTGAGCTTAAGATTGTTTTCTATAGGACAGAAAGTTCTGGTCCTCTTACCGACCTCAGAAAACAAGCTTGTCTCAAAGTGGCATGGGCGTACGAAATAGTAGAATAAATGGGAGCCTGTACTTATAAAGTAGCACAACCGAACAGGAAACAGAAAGTCCATTTGTATCACGTAAATCTCTTAAAGGAGTCGAAAGAGAACCAATCAGGCACCCACGCCAAAATAATATACTGTCTGGTTCCAAAATAAATAGACAGCTTTGAAATGATTACTCTAGAGCTATCTACTCAACAAGAACATCTAAAAGATGCAATTACATCATTTACCAATGTATTTTCAGAAAAAACAGGAAGAGTGAAAGGCACCTACCACTATATTAGAACACCTAAGGGAAAAGTGGTTCATGTAAAACTCTATCGACTCCCGGAAGCCCGCAAGTAGATAATGATTGAGCAGGTGAATAAAATGTTGAACAGCAATATTATCAAGCTTTCTTTGAGCCCATGGTCGTCCCCTATCATTTTGGTCACTAAACCTGGCAGTTCCTGGAGATTTTGTATAGACCTCCGTCAAGTTAAGGCAATTTCTGACTTCGATGCCTACCCCATGCCACGCATCGATGATCCAATTGATGAACTCGGATCAGCCATCTTTCTATCCACCTTAGACTAGACAAAAGGGTACTGGTAAGTCACAGTTTATGGGCTAGATACATTGAAAACAGCTTTTTCAACGACCCTAGGACTGTTTCAATTCAAAGTCCTCCATTTTGCTTACCTGGTGCACCAGCCACTTTCCAACGCCTCATGGATAAGATTGTATGACCCTATTGCGATTTTTGTGGAGCTTACCTTCTGTCATCATATCCAAGGACCTTTGTGTTTGTGTTAAAGGAAGTGCAAGGAACAGGAAGGAAGAGAAGTATATAGAGAAAACAAGATGGTGGAATCTTCCTCCAACTTTTCTGAGCCCCACCTGTTTACACTAACTTCACCCCTTGCCTTGTCAATTGCATCAAATGCCCTTTTGGTATGCAGCACCCTAGTGTGATGTTAGTCCTTTTGCGATGGGTGTGTCCTTTGATTTCTGTTTCCCAGCCAACTCGTGCTGGAAGGCTGGCTCACTGTAAAGTGTTCTACATGCCCTCACAAATGATCAAAAGGGGAGGAATAGCCATCAAATCTCCTGCCTTCTCACTTGGTAGGGGCAGGCTGTTTAACCAGAATACACATAATCCTTTCACAGATTAGCCCACAGTGCCAACACTTTGATGAATTGCCATCTGGCAAGGATAAATGCCCTAGCTTTTTTTTACATTTATTAAAAAATAAAATGATGCAGGTAATTCCATCTTTGAAAAGGAAATCAGCTAATCAGATTCCCCTTTCAAAAGCTCCATTCCCAAAGCATAGTGTTTCCTTCTGCCTTGCTGCATCAGTATCCCAATTTGCAGCACCTGCTCTACGAGTGCTACAGAGCAGGTTCAGGGGCAACAGGTACCCTCTTCATACTTACACTGACAACGAAGTTTCTGCAGCACAGGAGCTGCATTTCACATGTGCACCCTTGTTCCAAAAACAACATAACGTTGAAGATGTTGTTCTGGTGGCATATAAAACTGCACATATAAGCCATACCTGATTTAAGGCATGGTGGCTAGCATCTATCAGAGTTATCCCAGCCACGTTACATTCATTTTGTACATGTGTCAGCCCTGTGCGCCCAGTTCAACTGTGGAAGGATTATGTGTATTCCTCCCAGACAAGATCCACCCTTGTCCACCGACAGGACTAGCCATGGTCAAATGTTTTTCTTTGTTCCTTTGTAAGGGCAGGTAACATGCTTTCCCCCAGGACAGCCACTCCACAGGACACTGGCCTGGGAGCAGAAACCAAGAGGGACACTCATTCACAGAGAGCCAGGACTCACACCAGGGGCTGCATTTCTAAAGGTCTTTGATTCTATAGGGAGGGGCAGAGTTAGGGTGAGCCAGAGAGGGTTCTGAAGACTGTTTGGAGGGTTCTGCCATCTTTATTCTCTCTGCCTCTCTTTATCTTTCCTGTACCCTCCACTTTCTCTGCAGCAAAGCACTTTGGGTGTGAAATCATAAGGGCAATGTCCACAGTTTCCAAGAGCAGGGATTGGACCCCAAAAGCAGGCTAGCTTTAGTGCAATCACCTGGGGACTTTTGCCTATAAAAGAAGGGGTCTCCCATCACTTATTTGAATCATCTGAAATCATTTTGAACTATCCTGAAGATTTCATTGGACCCTGTTAGGAGAGCAAATCCTCTGTAAAGTCCTCTAGTTGTGATGTTGAGGCAAGGGCTCAAAAGGCAGAAGCAAGTTCTGTCCCTTAACCATCACCAGGGACCATTGGAGGTGATCTGCTGCTGAAACAGAACCTTCCTCTGCCAGCCACAGCGGTACCCATGACCTCGTCACGTTGGGGGACCTCTGCAGTTATGTGCAAGCCTCCCCAGGTTTGAGCATGAGAAAATGACTCACTTGTCCCAGAGCCCCTGGATTGGGGTTCACAGCACCCTGAGAGCCAAGACAGCTGGAATCCTAGTGGTTTTCACCATTGAACTGCTTGGAGCATGTTTCAAGAACTTTTCAGCACATTGGAACCAGCAGAACCCTCTGTTGCGGCCTTTTGCTCTTTTTCAATCTTAGCACAGTGCCAAGAAGTCGGGTTTGGCTCTGCTGAACCACCAAGAACTGCAAACAAGGTACTATTGACTGCTAACTTACCCATTGGTGCATTTATGGACCCTACAGACTGGTTAGGACACTTTGAACCTTTTTTCTCACACGTACATATCCATTTTCAAGAACATTGTTGCTTTTGCTTTCCTTTCACCCCTGAATCAGTACCAAGAGTGCTACATCTACTATTTTTGCTTATTCTATGTTCTTTTCTCCGGGGTGGGTTTTGTGTAGTGTTTTTATAGTTAGTTGTTATTGCACATGGTGTGTTTAATTAAACTGTATATATTTTTATAGAACCTTGATTTGACATTCCTTTATTTTGGGCTGTTTTGGTTGCTATTAAAACACATTCACACACCTCTTAAGAGAATAACCTTCACTCGGCCCACATTACCACAAAAGGTGAAGCATGTATATCTCTTGACTGTGCCTCTTTTACCTTTATGATTGTGTTGGCTCTTGGTTTGTATAAATGGCTGAGTGGGCGTTTTAGTCTCTACTCATCCGTGTACTCCTGCAGGGCAGAAGTCAATTTGTCACAGACACATACATGATATCAAATGGATGTGACTGTAATAAGTATGAGAGATGCTAGCCGCCGGTACAGCGTCCTTTCATCGTCTGCCTGCTCATCCCCAGGCTTTTTAACATGCACATTCCATTGAATGTGCTCATCAAATTTTTTAGGGGGGGGGGTGGGAAAGGGCAAAAAATAAGTGTGGGAGGGGGCTTGACAAAAAAACAAAACATGAGCACATTCAATGGAATGTGCACGTTCAAAAGCCTGGGGATGAACAGGCAGGCGATGAAATGACATGGAACCCTAGCCACCATACCCTAACTCCCATATGGCTTACATTTAAAGTTTACAACTGCCACCAGGATAGCAACGCTCATTGATATATAGTTTGGAAAATGCAGCCCCTCTGCTGCAGTGACTTGGCTGCCACTGCAGCTGTCTGATGGCCACCTGTGTACCCTGAACCTGCACTGTGCCACTGGAGAGCATGCACTGCTGCTCTGGATACTGATCTAGCAAGGCACAGGTGTACACTGTGCTTTTAGCATGGAGCTTATAAAAGAAGTATGTGGTTAGCATATCATCTTTTCTAAGATGGAATTATCTGCATCATTTTATTAATTATTAAAAATCTACACCCTTGCCGGAGGGCATTTCCACATATATATAATATACAAAAGGAACAACTACTTTATACAGAAGTACCAAATATCCACCAGCTTCAGTTCCCTTTTGACACTAAGGAAATGGACGTTAGGTAATTTCCAACATCATGTTTTGGCGATTAAATCATCAGTGTGCCTTCCCTTTCTAAAGCAAAAAGAATAATCACGTCTTTTATGTGAATATCAGGTGAGTGCCGGGAAATCTCCAGGCATATCCCCCAGCCTTCAGATAATGGGAATATGGCTAATTTGGATCTGAGAGTTAGTGATCAAACTTGGTGGTTAGAGATGAAATCACACAGCTCGATAACCATACAAACTCTGCTGCATAACCCCAAGGGCACTGTCAAATTGTAGTAAGGAAAAAGGACAGGTGTGAGAAACCTGAAGGTGTCTCACCCGCTAGTCCCTGGGGTTCTGTCATTCAGGTGGCCAGGACACGGCCATCGCTATTGGATCCAGTCTTAGGGGAGTCGAAGTGGCACACCGAAGGGTGAGATGTGGTATCCCCTTCCTTACGACACCTTTTCCCCATCCTGCCCATTGGGATACTTGGAAACTCTGCCCCCTCCTCCTTTTCAACACCAACACTTTCTCACAGTGTGAACGACAATGGACTAATACCCGAGTCGTTTACCTGACAAGTCCCAACACAAGGGTCAGGCAGAGTCCGGCAATTGCCGACCAACTACACACACCTGACTACCCTTTCCCTTCCCCATTGGGATAAAAAACGGAGCACAAGAGCACACTCCGAGCAATGCCAAATGCACGAGGAAGCAGCCATTCCAGGACAGCAGTTCAAACGGAGAAGAAAGGTGGCAAGACCTGAAAGGACGTCAAGGAGGGAGTTGCCCTTGCCCTTTTCAACCCAAACCTGCAAAACCTCTGATGAAAGAAACATAGACCAGGAATCGGAGCTGGCCCATGGTTTGACGGATATCAGCGGTAGATGGCACCCTCCCGCACTGATAGCCAAGGCGGGGAGACGAGGTTGCCATCATGGTTGCCATCATGGTACCGCCCTTGACTCACACGACAACGGAACCGTTAACGAGTTCAGCACAGCCAGTGAGTCGGAAGAAGCCGATATTCAACCGGACTGTGTTAGGCTCAAGACTGCAGTGGCAACAGCAAGAAGGTAATTGGACAACAAGTCTTTTGTGAACACATTGGTACCAGAGATATAGTGGTCTGGCTTCACTGGGGCGCCCAGTCAAAGGTCTATGGTTGGTACCCCTCTTATGAACAAAGAGACTGCATTGAATATTGGGAAGAAAGAAAACTACAAGTACCAAGAGGCCATAGGGAAGGCCAGTATAGAGTGTAAATGTGGTCAAACAAGGGTCAAGCCAAATCACTTGCACGGTTTTGACATTGTGAAACAGGCATTTGCTGTAAGCAGAGTGACACAGCGAGACGAGATCGCCCTTCGGAAGTCCTGACTTATCATTTTGTGAACACTTCTTTCTTTTCTTGTGAACATTATCCCACACTCTTTTGTAGCATAGCGGTAAAAATTGGAAATAGGTTTTTACTATAGGCCCTTTTTATTTGACTAGACTCCACTAGGACTGTATTATTATTATTTGATAGTCATAACTTGTTCCCATAATAGATTTAGGTTTAGATTAGACATTTATCTCACCCACTTTACAATTTAATAAACACCATTGAACTGTGATCACTTGTGTCTGTCTTACTTTGATGCCATGCCTTCCTTACACAGGCCACCGTCAACTGTATACGCATTATCTTTTATTTAGTCATCTCACAGCTTCTTCAAGGGTTCAGGGTGTATACCTCATAGCCCATAGTGAGGATATTGAAGGCAAAAAAGTGGGGCGCCGATTTCCTAGCCTCGCCCCAAGTTTCTCTTATTTAGCTTTTCCCTGGAGACTGGAGTTTGACTTAATAGTCTCTCAAAATGTTAGATTCTAATCTTGTCACGAGAGACCAGGGCTTCCTTTAATGGCCTCTCACAAAGTGTGTTCCTAATCTTGTGTCACGGCAGAGGTGCAGACAGGGTAGGGCCTGAGGGGCAAGGCCCACCCAAAATCTATAAATGCCCACTCAGCATTGCTGTGTGGGCATTTAGAGATATTTTTGTCAGTGCAGTGGGCTCAACTACATTAGCTTCAGGCCCCATTTGCTAGACAATCCTGGCTATGCCTCTGTGTCAGGGGAAACCAGGGCTTCCTTTTATGCGCTTGCACTGCATCCCCGGCGCGCAGGCCTTTTCCCGGCTTCCTGCTCGACGATTCCAACAGGTAACTTGATCTGTCTACACAGGGCAACAACTCACGCCTACTGCTACGGCCGTGCTGCGAACTTGCTCCTTGCCGTCACCGGGTCTTCCATTCCTCCCTCCGGCATCTTTCAGTATGCCCACACCAATGGCTCTCCTCAGCCTCACTCGCCTCCTGACGCGGAACCAAAACAAGCAAAAGGAAAAGCACCTGTCAATTTCGAATGCTATGGTTCCTGCCCCGGGCCCATCAATCCTCCTTCAACCCTCCCTCGGTTGGCTCTCATCGTTTTCTGTCCTGCTTTTTCCCTTTTCCTCACAGCCTTCCTACAGGAAGGCAAAGGAACAGTCTAGTGAAGACGCCCGTTTCCTTCCATAGGATCTTTCTTGTGGGATGAGAAGGATGAACAGTAATGGGGTATGGAGGGCACAAGAGGGTGTTTTGGCTTTTGCAGAAACCTGCCCTTTAATCAACTATCACTGGTGGATAGAGGGGGTAACGCGTAGGCCCTATTGGCAGGGGTCGAAGTCTACAAAAAAGTAGTGGAACTATGTACCCTGCTCACACACCCCGTTTCATTCTGCTCCCCACGGACCCCAACCATCGGCCAGCCCCCCTGCCCCACAATACAAACCACATACCAGGATCCAGCCTTTCCTCCTCTTCACCCAACCACTTTGTGTTACAACAATACTAAGAAGACTGAAAGAAGCCCAGTGAAAGAAAATGCATCTTAAATGACCACCATTATTTTCAGTCATAAATTATTCCATCCCATATAACGCGGATTCAACCCTGTGTTGTTGTCTTGCTTCCAAGACAAACGTGTTGCCCCCGAGTTATTCTCCCAGTCATTGTTCCCTAAAGTATGCAATCTCTTAGCCCCCGCCACCCCCCCCCCCACACTTTCTAATCATCCACCATTCACAACTGTTGCTTAAATGCAGAAAATGATCGCTGATGACTGAGGGAACAGGGCTAAGAAGGGGCTCGGGAATGGGCTTTATGTCTCAAGCAGGCTACTCACAAAATCAGCAGCTGCAAACTAGCGCGGCAGGGTGTGTCGTTAGTGCAGATCCAAGGTTCAAATCCCCTCTCAGGGGGCAGCAAAAAACAAATGTGTCATTTGCCTGCCGTCCAGGAATGGTTCTCAGCGTCACAAAAAGTAAGGGAATGATGGCTGATTTTACCAAAAAAGTAGAGGGACGTCTTAACCTTTAGCTCCCACTCACTTTTGCCTCTGCATGTTGTACCTCTTAAAAAGTCGTTTATGGCCTCCTGCCAATCTTCAAATGGGCATCCGGTAGATTTGGAGGTCCCCACAGGTTTCTTTTACTGTAAAGGGGAGTCAGAAGACAGAGGATGTTGGCAAGGGGGCGTGCCCAAAGTCATGGATGGAGAAAATACATTTCAACAGCATGCATTGGGTATACAGGGTTTATATCGAATCCTATATATTGAATCCCCATATATCGAATATTTTATCTTGAAAACCTTTATAGTGAATGTATTTGGGGTGGGGTAAAGGTTACATTTTTTGGGGAAACGGTTGGGATGGGTTTTTAGGGGTGGGAAATGGGGCGATTGGGGGGGCCAAAAAAAAAATTCACTATAAAGGTTTTCAAGATAAAAGATTCGATATACACGACTCATGCACGCTAACTGCCATGTCATACAAGATAAAAACGTTTTGTAGTAATGTTAAAGGCATGTAGAGCAGCACTCAAGCGCTTTCTAGGATTACACAGAAGCCCATGTAGCTCCTGAACGACATTTGCTGTTGCAGCGATTGTCTGCACCAGGTCCACTTGTAATCAATGAAAAAGCCTCCGATAGCTTTATAGAAAGTAACTCTATTACAACGCTCAGGAGAACAGGCAACCCTGCAGCACTTGAGAATGAGCTGGGCAGAGAATCCCGAGAGAACTTGAACCTGAAAAGGTGCCAATACCCAAGAAGCGCCAAGACCCGGCGGGCATTGGAACAAGAGAGGTGCTCAAAATCAGAAGGTGCTGGAATACTGGGAAGGATTAAGCAATCATGACCCTAACAAGAAAAAAGTTCAGAAAAGTTGATTGAAATTCAAAGACCAAGAAACTTTGGGTGGATCTTAGGTCAACCAAATAACAGGCCGATTCATGGAATAATTAGCGGGCGCAAGTGGGCAAAAACGTGCGAATCGCAGAGGAATAGCGAAAATCGCAGTGCAAATGCGAAAATCGCACGAAAAGCAGCGCACATCGATTCATGGAAGGCCGTGCGCGAGAAAACCATCGGATGTGCGATAAAAAAGTGCGCGGCGCACGTTGGCGCACAGGCCATCTAACTGCGTGCGCCAGGTCACAGCGAAAATCGCACAGGCCACAGCGAAAATCGCACATAGCGCGGCGCACGCAACAAAAGTAGGCGGAACACGGGGCGTAACACTCGGAATGGGGAACAACTTGCCAAAACGTGGGCGTCACGGGGGAAGTACAGGGTACAAGTGCGCGGAACGCCCACACGCTCGCCTACAACACGTATTCATGGAATAGAATAGGGCAAAAAAGCGCACGCTCAAACCAGCGCACCGGCACAAACATGACCGCCACAAGAAAGCAGGCGGTAGCGTCTCTGCGCCTGAAGAAATGTGCGCCAAAAGGTGCGCCAACAAATAGCACCTATATACAGCCATGATGAAGGTCCTATACTGTGGCCCTCCAGGACAAATGACGTGCAAAGGGGTACCCACAAACAAAGACACCCGCTGACAAAAAATACGTGTGTGTGTATACCGGGGTGCGCGGGAAGTCTCACAAGCGATTTCGGTAGGGTACGTGTATTTCAGGGGTGCGCGGGAAGTTCCACACGCGATTGGCCCAGTGCGAGCAGGGTACGTGTATTTCAGGGGTGCGCGGGAAGTTCCACACGCGATTGGCCCAGTGCGAGCAGGGTACGTGTATTCCATGGGTGCACGGGAAGTTCCACACGCGATTTCAGCAGGGTACGTGTATTTCAGGGGTGCGCGGGAAGTTCCACACACGATTTCAGCAGGGTATGTGTATTCCAGGGGTGCGCAGGAAATTCCACACGCGATTTCAGCAGGGTACGTGTATTTCAGGGGTGCGTGGGAAGTTCCACACGCGATTGGCCCAGTGCGAGCAGGGTACGTGTATTTCAGGGGTGCGCGGGAAGTTCCACATACGATTTCAGCAGGGTATGTGTATTCCAGTGGTGCGCGGGAAGTTCCACACGCGATTACAGCAGGGTACGTGTATTTCAGGGGTGCGCGGGAAGTTCCACACGCGATTGGCCCAGTGCGAGCAGGGTACGTGTATTTCAGGGGTGCGCGGGAAGTTCCACACGCGAGTTCAGCAGGGTACGTGTATTTCAGGGGTGCGCGGGAAGTTCCACACGCGAATTCAGCAGGGCATGTGTATTTCAGGGGTTCTGGGGAGTACTACACGTGAATTGGCCGTGTGGGTCCTCCCAGGTGTACGCTCCACAACCTCCACGGCCCCTGCAGGCAGCCCACACCACGGGGGACTACCCTGCACCCCTGCTCATGTCCCGCAGGCAGCCCATCCACCATGGGCATGCCCCCCAGCCAACCCACATGTCACCTTGCACTACTGATCAACAATGCATGTCTCCCACCACCCCCACCCCCCAGCAGTGCAGGGGCACCCTCCACCAGGCCCCCACTCATGTCACCCACCACCCCCACCCCCCAGCAGTGCAGGGGCACCCTCCACCAGGCCCCCACTCATGTCTCCCACCACCCCCACCCCCCAGCCACCAGGGGCACCCTCCACCAGGCCCCCACTCATATCTCCCACCACCCCCACCCCCCAGCAGTGCAGGGGCACCCTCCACCAGGCCCCCACTCATGTCACCCACCACCCCACCCCCCAGCAGTGCAGGGGCACCCTCCACCAGGCCCCCACTCATGTCTCCCACCACCCCCACCCCCCAGCCACCAGGGGCACCCTCCACCAGGCCCCCACTCATGTCTCCCACCACCCCCACCCCCCAGCAGTGCAGGGGCAGCCTCCACCAGGCCCCCACCCATGTCTCCCACCACCCCCACCCCCCAGCCACCAGGGGCACCCTCCACCAGGCCCCCACTCATGTCTCCCACCACCCCACCCCCCAGCCACCAGGGGCACCCTCCACCAGGCCCCCACTCATGTCTCCCACCACCCCCACCCCCCAGCCACCAGGGGCACCCTCCACCAGGCCCCCACTCATGTCTCCCACCACCCCCACCCCCCAGCCACCATGGCCAGCCCCCACCAGGCCCCCACTCATGTCTCCCACCACCCCCACCCCCCAGCAGTGCAGGGGCACCCTCCACCAGGCCCCCACTCATGTCTCCCACCACCCCCACCCCTGAGCAGTGCAGGGGCACCCTCCATCAGGCCCCCACTCATGTCCCCCTGCACCGCCACCCCCCAGCATCCAGGGGCACCCTCCACCAGGCCCCCACTCATGTCCCCCTGCACCCCCACCCCCCAGCATCCAGGGGCACCCTCCACCAGGCCCCCACTCATGTCTCCCACCACCCCCACCCCCCAGCAGTGCAGGGGCACCCTCCACCAGGCCCCCACTCATGTCTCCCACCACCCCCACTCCCCAGCCACCATGGCCAGCCCCCACCAGGCCCCCACTCATGTCTCCCACCACCCCCACCCCCCAGCCACCAGGGGCACCCTCCACCAGGCCCCCACTCATGTCTCCCACCACCCCCATCCCCCAGCCACCAGGGGCACCCTCCACCAGGCCCACACTCATGTCTCCCTCCACCCCCACCCCCCAGCAGTGCAGGGGTACCCTCCACCAGGCCCCCACTCATGTCTACCCCCACCCCCCAGCCACCAGGGGCACCCTCCACCAGGCCCCCACTCATGTCTCCCACCACCCCCACCCCCCAGCCACCAGGGGCACCCTCCACCAGGCCCCCACTCATGTCTCCCACCACCCCCACCCCCCAGCAGTGCAGGGGCAGCCTCCACCAGGCCCCCACCCATGTCTCCCACCACCCCCACCCCCCAGCCACCAGGGGCACCCTCCACCAGGCCCCCACTCATGTCTCCCACCACCCCACCCCCCAGCCACCAGGGGCACCCTCCACCAGGCCCCCACTCATGTCTCCCACCACCCCCACCCCCCAGCCACCAGGGGCACCCTCCACCAGGCCCCCACTCATGTCTCCCACCACCCCCACCCCCCAGCCACCATGGCCAGCCCCCACCAGGCCCCCACTCATGTCTCCCACCACCCCCACCCCCCAGCAGTGCAGGGGCACCCTCCACCAGGCCCCCACTCATGTCTCCCACCACCCCCACCCCTGAGCAGTGCAGGGGCACCCTCCACCAGGCCCCCACTCATGTCCCCCTGCACCGCCACCCCCCAGCATCCAGGGGCACCCTCCACCAGGCCCCCACTCATGTCCCCCTGCACCCCCACCCCCCAGCATCCAGGGGCACCCTCCACCAGGCCCCCACTCATGTCTCCCACCACCCCCACCCCCCAGCAGTGCAGGGGCACCCTCCACCAGGCCCCCACTCATGTCTCCCACCACCCCCACTCCCCAGCCACCATGGCCAGCCCCCACCAGGCCCCCACTCATGTCTCCCACCACCCCCACCCCCCAGCCACCAGGGGCACCCTCCACCAGGCCCCCACTCATGTCTCCCACCACCCCCATCCCCCAGCCACCAGGGGCACCCTCCACCAGGCCCACACTCATGTCTCCCTCCACCCCCACCCCCCAGCAGTGCAGGGGTACCCTCCACCAGGCCCCCACTCATGTCTACCCCCACCCCCCAGCCACCAGGGGCACCCTCCACCAGGCCCCCACTCATGTCTCCCACCACCCCCACCCCATAGCAGTGCAGGGGCACCCTCCACCAGGCCCCCACTCATGTCTACCCCCACCCCCCAGCCACCAGGGGCACCCTCCACCAGGCCCCCACTCATGTCTCCCACCACCCCCACCCCCCAGTAGTGCGGGGGCACCCTCCACCAGGTCCTCACAATCCCCAATCATGTGCGTTATGGTCAGCCTCCACAGGCAAAAAGCCCTACCAAGTAACCCATTCACCCACATGGAAATGAAAATTACATGTTACACCCCCAATGTTCATGAAGCTAATGAACCAATGCCCGTCACACACAATGGTTGCAAATGAATGGGAAAACACCCAACATGACATGCATGAAACCAATGAGATGATACCACACAGTGAAGTATGAAAACAAAATTGTATTGAAAAAAATAAAGAATGCTAAAGAAATGAAACAAACTACAATGGGAATGAGAAAAAATAAGCTGCATGTCCGTATAAAAAAAAAACAGCAAATCCGAATCCAAAAAAATGTCGTCCAAAGTCAAATGTAAAAAAATATCAATCCAATTAAGACCTATGTAAAAAACTTCCAAGGGTCCATGAGCCCAATTGAACAAAGGAAACCTACAAAAAAACCTAACTAAAATGCAACTATATACAAAAAGTGGAGCAGTGTCCGTCGACTCCAAATCATAAGAACAAACAAAGGAAACCTAAAACTAAAGAACTATATACAAAGGCGGCGGGCAAGTCCAGCGGCTCACTCCGTGGTGTTCCGGGCCAGGGCATCATCGAACTCATGTTCGATGTCCCGGAGGCGGTCCAGTTCCATGGCCCCGAGGGTCCGCAGGGACGACGCCGTGTCCTCCTCCAACCCCCTGCGGATTGCCTCGAGGCACTCGGCCCGCCTCAGCGCCCTCCGCATGGAGTTCTCCACCCTGACCATTGTGAGCCGCGCCTCTTCCGCCCGCCGCTGCTCCGCACCTATGGCGTGGCCCAACTGCTGCCACACGGAAGACACTCTCTGTTCTGGGTCCTCCTGCCCTCCGGCCGATGCCTGCCCCTCCGATGTCGAAGGCCCCGAGCCTTCATGGCTCCCACCATGTTGCTGCTGTTGCTCTGCCTCTGCCCGTGCACTGCCTCCTGCTGCCTGCACATCCTCCGCCGGCTGGGGTGCAGTTGTTGATGTGGCCACCCCTGCTGGACGTCCGACTCCCGACTGTGGCAGGGATGCCTCCTCCACCATCCTGACCGCACCGTCAGAGGCAGCTCCACAGGGCACCCAGGTGACTGATGGGTGGGAAGATGGCAAAGAGGACGACTGGCGCGTAGGGGGTCCAGTTGAGGAGGGGGTCGGTGCAAGCCCCATCAGACGGAGGAATCCGGCCTGGGTTACCTGTCCCAGCAGGCTGACGTGGTCAACGAGCCATTCGAGATGACGTGCAGTCTCTCCATGAAAAGACTGCAGGTCACCTCGCATGGCCCGTTGACGCAACGCCACACCAGCCAGGACAGGCTCAACCCGGACCTGGATAGCCACGTCCGCAGACAGAGGAAGGCCAGTTGATGTCAGCTCATCCCCTGCCTGAAAACGGGTCTGGACGTAGGCATCCCTGCTGGTGCAAGATGATGCAGGGACAGGATCGGGGACAAGATTGCACACAGGCACCTCCGCGGCGGCCTGTGCTGCCTCCTGTCCCTGTACTGCACCACTAGCACCAGTGGGATCCCCACCTCCAGACCCCGTCTCTGGTGCTTGCACGGCCTTCTCCTCCACCAAACCCCCCACCAACCTGGATGAATCCGTGCCATCTTCCCCTGTCGGGCCCTGTGGGGTCCCAGCTGCCCCTTCTGCTGCCGAGGAGTCCAACTCCAACCTCCGCCTCTTGGACCTCCCCCCGGCAGCTGCGGCCTGGGACGCGGCACCGGACTCCTCACTCCCCGACGAGATGACAACACGGGAGGGGAGCCGGGCCTTGCGTCTCCGGCTGGCGGTGGGACCCCCGCCACTGTGCTCCACAGCACCTTCTCCGCCCTCTTCATCAGTTGACGCTGCAGACAGGGAGAAACAAAACACAGCCATCAGGGCACTGTACAATGGACACATACACACATGACAGTTGCACATGAATGGCATTGGCAAACCTCAGACATGTCATCACAAACCCCAACACACATGTCATTGCAACTCGCACACATGAGCCATACCACAGCCATATCGCAACTGCCACCACCATCCATACATATACAACAGCATGAGCAGCCAAAGGGGAGCCAGACATCACATGCAACACAGGAAGTGCACCACACTTGCATGCATGTGTACACCTCTGCCAAGTGTCACACTGTTCAGACGGGCATCCATGTCACATCTGCCAATCAGGCTTCCACATACCGCTGTCACATGCATCCATGTTGCATCACTGTTGCACCCTTGTGAAATACACACACACATGCACATGTACACAGTGCTCATACATGCAGCCGAAAACAACATACATGTGTGACATCACGGACATGTCTACTTACATACACATTCATCCAAACATGTGTGCACGCACAACTGCATTTGGCACGCAAGTCTACACACACAAGCACCATCCATGTCTCACACATTACAGCCCTCGCATGTGTCAGCCCCACGGCCCTGTACACCGCCACCCATACTCCACCCCATGCAAACAGATGTGCAACCTGCACACTACCGAATAATCACCACACGCACTGCTCACAATCAGGATGCATGTACACTCACCGCTCGACTCCAGACGGGTCTGCTTCTCCAGGACCTGGACGTGGAGCGCTGGGGATATGCGTTCCAGGACCCTCATCTGTTCTTCCGACTAGTGGCCCCGGCGCCTCTTGGCATCCGCTGCCTTCAAGAGGCGCCGGGCCTTGTTCAGGGTCCTGGACCTGAAGTCCTCTCAGTGCTTCCTGACATGTTGTAAGTCCCGGACTGCCACCCCCTCCGCGTTGATGGCAGTCACGATGTCAGTCCATATCCGAGTCCGTCCTTCCTTGTCGGTGCGGGAACTTCCAAAGAGGGCATCATACTGCCCCAGGACTTGCTCCATCAGGACACCAACTTCGGTGGCACTGAAGCTGGTGCCCCTCTGCCTCTCTGGCCGGGGGTTGTCAGTGGTCACAGATGGTGTTTGCCCCGACATGACAACCCCAGAGGCAGGAGTGGGTGGGCAACTGGGTCCTGGGGCTGGGCTGTGGAGCGATGGAATCCCAGTCGGGAGTCTTCGGTTCCAGCAGGGGTGATCACAGCAACAGCACCCCTGGCTGATGTGCAGGCAGCAAATGGCAGTGCACGTGGGCAGCTGGCAGTCAGGCAGCAGCAGATGGCAGGTGGGAGCGTGCTCGGGGGGGCAGTAGTTCGGCCTTCTGGGCAGGAGCGTGGTCTTCCGTGTGCTTACGCGTGGCCAGCTTGATACGGAGTGATTTGGCACGTGAAAATCCTGCACGTCGGTGTGAAAATCGAGGAAAGGCCCTTAGCGCCTAAGCGCGTCAGCACACATACGCGATTCTATTGGACCAAAGGCACTCAGCGCGTAAGCGCGTCAGCACGCATACGCGATTCTATTGGACCAAAGGCACTCAGGCGTAAGCGCGTCTGTGACGTGACCCGCACGGGTGTTTCCCACACAGCACGTGATGACAGAGCACACGTGGAAAGACTGCAGGTCAGAGTGTCATCGCATGTAATTGGACAGCACGTCAGAGTGTCATCGCGTGTAATTGGTGGGAATGGGCCTAGCGCGTACACGCGGCAGTGACAAAGCGTGTAATTGGTGGAAATGGCCCTAGCGCGTACACGCCGCGTAAGTGACGCTGGACGTGTGGGCCTGTATAAAAGGTACGTGTAGGACACCATTTCCTTGTACGTGCTTTTCGTGGAGAGCGAGTGGGTGAATTCTGTACTTCTTGTCGTTTCACACGCGATTTACTTCACGGCGTTTCAAGTTCGTATTCCCTGTTACCTCTGACAGCTTTTTCTCTTTTTTCTCTTTTACTGGTTTACCTGGGCCTGTTCCCTCAGTGTTCCCTTCTACTGTTGTCCTGTCTCCTCAGACAGCGTACAAATCTTCTTTTGGCGGGGGTGTTGCCAACCAAACGCGCTCCTTTTTCACGCTCTTTTACCTGGGAGATGGTGAGTCACGCACGTATCTAACATCTGTGCTTGCCCCGTGTGTAGCCTACCCCTTCAGAGGCCATTCTAGGCTGCGTGTGACACGCATATGTTCATTCTTGTGCTTCTGGGTGCCACAGCGTAGTGCAGGTTTTTCTTTCTGCACACGTGGTCTAGGAGGGGTTGCGTGCACGTCATCTCCCTTTTTTGGGGCTCCTGTGCGTAGCGTGACCCGTCATCTTTCCCCAGGGGTTACATTCAGCCTTGCAAGAGCACTAGGGTACAACTACCATCTGGTACCCAACCCCTTTGACCCCCAATTGCCCAGGACAATAGTTTACAGCCACTCCCATACGCACATTTACATCAGTGCCATGGCTGGGAGGTGAGGATTCCGTAAGGGTGGCAAAGGTGGAAGAGCCACAAGTGGTGGCCGTGGTGGATCCGGTAGGGGACGTGGTCGTTACTTGCAGGGTGAGCCTGTCCCCCCATGTGTGGAGGACCAGTCAAGGGAACCCATAATCCCCCCCCCTCCCGTTGAGGCTGATGTGGCTGACACCATCCATGCTCAGCCCTTGTTGGACCAGCCCATTGTGGCACCAGACCTGGCTGACTCCATGGCCGACTTCCAGGTCAGCAGGCCTATGACACGTGCGCTGGTGCACGTTGATGTCACCATGCCACGTGCATCTGGGGCTGCAAGGTCATCTGCTGCCCCAAGTAGGCAGGGCGGAGAGGCTGCAGGGGCAGCTGCGGCCCCATCCACCCCAGCCCTCGCACACCCAGCCAGGACAGTGTCGGTCCTAGTCCATCCTGCTGACATTCCCCCTGACACCATCACACTTGAGCCAATGCCTGCACCAACTCCCATGCTGAGTGTGCAATCCCACACTCGTGATACAGAGTCCACCAGGGCTCCTGCCCCTAGTGTCCAGAGCGGCGCAGGACACTCAGGATCACCACCACCTTCCAAGCGGAAGAGGAAGAGTGCTCGTCCGGCACAGGCTGATGCCCCAGACACGGCTACACAGTCTGGCCCATCCAGGAAGCCCAGCTTCACGGATGACGAACTGAATGCACTTGTCGAGTATGTGTCGGCACATGACAACGAGATGGTCATTGTTGCAGGATCCAAGACCACACCTGCACAACGCCAGGCACACTGGCAGACCGTTGCGGACATCGTAAGTGCCCTTGGAATCGTGAGGCACACAGCCAATGATTGCTATAAGCGCTGGAATGACCTAAAGCGCAGGGCAAAGAGTAAGCTGGCCTCAAGTCATGCCGCAACTCTAGTGACTGGAGGTGGGTCTCCAGTAGTAGACATGGAACTCACTCCACATGAGTCAGTCGCTGGGACCTACGTCACGGAGGAACAGATCCAAGGCGTGGGAGATCTGCCTGATTACGAGGCATTGTCCGGTGAGTGCACATGCATGTGTGTGTCATCCATGTGCATGGTGTGAGGGCTTCTGTTTGTGTGCCAGGTGAGAGTGTGTGCGCCTGAGTCGTATGGGTCAGCCATGTGCTTCATGCAATACATCCTGCGCAGCTGCATTTGGCCATAGCAGTATCCCTTCTGCCAACAGTAGACATCTAGCCCAACTGCACGCCAGTTGCCCTTGAAGTGTCACCTTGCCACAACATTGTTGCTTATTTTTCACTGTTCATTCAGTCAGATTGTTTGCATTCCACCACTTTTACTAGGTATGTCGCAGTCCTCTAGTCACATGTCTGACATGGCTATGGTAAAGTGGAGTGACTTTGTTACCTGGATATCATTTATTCACACATGTCCCTGTGCAATTGGACCATTTTGGACTGGCAGCTCCAGGTGAAAAATCTGACCTGTTTGAATTAGAAAAGCTATTACATGCGGGAACTGGACTGAAAGAATAGGTGCTGCCCTCCTCTCCATCTTCACTCAATAGCAATGGTACATGCCATCTGTGTGATGGCATGTGTGTTTCACCTGGCAATCACAGGCCAATGTGTGATGCCACTGCCAGGCAGCATGCAGAAAATGTGTTCATCTTCCATCTTGGTGTCATCAGTGTGTGCCATTTGCCTGCCCTTCATATGCAGTGAGGGTGCATGCATGGGAGGGTTTTAGTCATGTGGGACATGTGTCAATCAAGTACTGGTTCTTTTGCTTCTCAGCCCTCATTGTGTGCCATGGTGCTAATGCCTGTTTCCATTTCTCTGTTTTTATGTCTTTGCAGGGGAAGACGCACCTGATACTGCTGGGGTTGTGGAGATGGTGCGGACCCAGGAGGGGGTCAGAGGGCCGACCAACCACCAGTGAGGGACGTGGTGTGGTGGTGGGTGAGAACCCACAACTGCTGCAGGTCGTGCTCTCAAGGGGTGTCTCTGGCTGCACCTCCCCCAAGCTGTACTCAGGTGTTGATTCGGATGAGACCTACGTGCCGTCGCAGCTGAGTGTTCCAGGAAGGGATTCTGTTCTGTCCCACCCACCTGCACCAGGGTCAGAACCCTCA
Organism: Ambystoma mexicanum; assembly: GCF_040938575.1. Lineage (NCBI taxonomy): Eukaryota > Metazoa > Chordata > Amphibia > Caudata > Ambystomatidae > Ambystoma > Ambystoma mexicanum. Next base: position 1,221,132,020 of record NC_090934.1, on the reverse strand, counting down.
ATGGGGATGTCAGTGTTGGCAGCTACGCCTTTGGTGGTTACGGATGCAGGGTCACACTCCGCGACATCTGATCCTGTTCCTGGGCCAGCAGATCAGAGGGGGAATGCAGTCCTGCAGCCTCAGGCAGTGCCGGCACAGCAAGGCGCAGTTCGCCTTGCCCCAGACAGGTGTGGTGCCCGCCGACGTGGTGGCCGTACGCCACCTGGCAATACCGCATGGGAGCAATCCATTTACGGTATGGCAACCCAACAGGCAGCATCATCCGAGATGATGGCTCAGGCCATGGATAGGGTGGCCACTTCCATTGTCCCCCCTGAAAGGCTGATGGAGCAACTACAGCAGGCAACCGACTCCATCTGCCAGTCACACAGGGAGGACATGTTGGGGTCCAACAGGGACAGGCGGGTGGCACTGGTGACTCTGCAGGAGGCCATCTCCATTGAGACCCAAGGCCACAGGGAAGCCCTGAGGCAGGAGCTCCATCACCTCAGGACGACTCTTGTTGAGCTTGAGGCTTCAACACACCAAAGGACAGAACAGCAGCTGGAGCGTCTCACCCGTACGCTCTCAGCTGAGATGCAGGCAACGAGGGCGGAGGTCCGGGCATCCCGTGAGTTGTTGCATGGGGACCTCCGCACACTCATCCTCCAGAACCAGACCTACCACACCCGCATGCTTGCAGCCATGGAGGAGCAGACTAGGGCCTTGCGTGGGCTGCCTTCCATAGTGCAACCACCTCCGGATGCAGCTGCACAGGGTGATAATAGCGACAGCAGTGATACTCCCACAATAGGGTAGCCGTGTGGGCCATGAGCCCATGGAGGTGTTTTTTTTCCTAGGATCCACACAGGTGGGTTCTGGTGTGCACCCTGTCCTTGGACCTCCTGGGTGTCCTCCCCAACCCCCCCGGGCCCATCAATGGCCATTTTTTATTTTTTTTTATTTTTATTTTTATTTTTAATTATTTTTTTCCCAATTTTTTTGGGACCATTTGTTGGCTTCCGTGGTTCCTGTGGGCATACGCTGCATTGTGGCTGGGCACATGCAGGCTTGTCATGTATTTGGTTCAGATGCTTGGGTTTGAGTCACACACACCGCTCCTGCTTCCCGTTTCCATGGGCTTGCAAAGGGTGTGCCCAAGTGACATTGACGTACATGGTGACATTGGACTCCCACTACATGTGTGGGTAGTCTAGTCAATACTGTGTATACATTCCTAGTGCATATTGCTGTTGTGTTGTACACTGCATGTGCATTGATGTGTAACTCATCATCTGTGTCTACCTCCCAATTTGCAGGTCCCTTCCTCATGTCTACACAAGGCCCTCTAGTCTGGAGATGGGGTCCATGTTGGCAGCAGTGCACCTACAACTCTACATGGCGCCAACACTGCACAGTTGGTAGTGGTGGGAGTGCAGGCATTTCCAGGTGGTGAGACTACTAATATATAACATTTGTGATGTCATGTTAATGATAGTACCTGCTCAAGTTTGTTGTTGGTCCTGCATTACTGTGAGCATTTCAGGTGTTGCAAGTTTCAATTAGGGACACTCTACATTGTGACACTAGTGTCATGTTGTGGGGATTACTTTGTTTACCTGCAAATAGCATGACATGGCACGGTGTGTCGTGTGGCGGTGCTGGGGATGGGTTGGCTGACATGGCACTGTCCTCTTGTTGCATTTTGCAAGTGGGTATTCATTTTAGCTGCTTGAATGTGTTACTTCACAAAACTGCATTGGTGCTGTCTGTGTGGGTAGGGATGCACACATTGTGACACTTCCAGGTGAACAATCTCAGGCTGATATGGTTTTCACGGTTCATTCTCCAGACATTCAGGATCAGTGTCAGGTTGAGTCATCATTGATTGTCAGATGGAATGTGCCAGGGCAGTGTGCACTCCACAGGGGTGTGATTTCTATGTGAAGTAATTAGCCACTAGCTGTGTACGGGCTGCCTCCCCCCGTGCCCTTTCTCCTCCCATGCGCAGCGGCTGTGCATGTGGTTGGGGATGTGGGGCCACCACCATGTCCACGGCCAGGCCCCGGCGTGTTGCAACGTTGTGCAGGACACATGCTGCCACTATGATCCTGCACACTACTGGGGGAGCGTACAAGAGCTGCCCGCCAGAACGGTCAAGGGAGCGAAAGCGTGACTTTAGCACTCCGAATGTGCGCTCCACTATGCCCCGGGTTGTAATGTGGGCTGTGTTATATCTTACCTCGGGTGGCGTGGTGGGGTTCCGAATTGGCGTCATCATGTGGGGGCTGAGAGGGTAGGCACTGTCCCCTGTGGAGGTGGTGATTGGTATCATTGGTGGGGTTGTGACCTTGCTCAGTATCTGACATGCATGCACGTGCAGTGGCATTCATACTCACCAAGCAGCCATGTATCGCCATGCCGCCCAGCTTCTAGGTCCCGGCTTAGGGTGGACATTCGGTAAATGAAGCTGTCGTGGGTGGAGCCGGGATAGTTGGCATATACTGAGGTGATGATTCCCTTGGCATTACATACTACCTGCACGTTGATGGAATGCCAGTGCTTGCGGTTCCTATAGATGTGCTCTGATGCCCTGGGGGGACGTAGAGCCACATGGGTGCAGTCGATGGCACCTAGCACTTTGGGGAATCGTGCCACACTGTAAAAATCCAGGGCGGCAGCATGCCTTTCTGCAGGTGTTCTGGGCAGGTATATGTGCCTGCGGACTGATGGGCCTGCAGTGATGATGTTCAAGACCTGGTGTAGGCAGCGTGACTGGGTGGCCTGTGAGACACCACCCACAATGGCACTTGTCCGCTGAAATGATCCAGTGGCTAAGAAGTGCAGTACATTGAGGACCTTCTCCAGGGGGCTGAGTGCTTGGGAGCACAGGGTGGGTGATGTGAGGTCATCCTCCCACTCACTCACCAGGTCCAGTATAATGTGTGGTGGAAACCTGTACCTCCCATGCACCTGGTCATCAGGCATCCCGAAAAGGCTGGTTCTGGGTGTGAATATTCTGGCCCTGACTATCCTCCTCCTCCTCCTTTGGTAGCCCACGCCCACTGCTGCTAGGAACGGTATGTTCATCCTGTGTCTGAGCTTGTTATTTTGTTAGCGCGCAAATGTATGCGTTGCGCGTGTTGTAGGCGAGCGTGTGACCCGCGCACCCCTGGAATCCAGTACCCAGTCCAGTAGCGTGTGGAAATTACTGCGCACCTCGGGATACAGGTGCGCTGACGTACTTGCGTGTGTAAGTGCCCGCGTACCCCTGATATACACGTACATAGGCCAATCGCGTGTACGCGCACTTTTGTCCAATTACACGCGATGACATTCTGACGTGCTGTCCAATTACACGCGATGACACTCTGACCTGCAGTCTTTCCACGTGTGCTCTGTCATCACGTGCTGTGTGGGAAACACCCGTGCGGGTCACGTCACAGACGCGCTTACGCCTGAGTGCCTTTGGTCCAATAGAATCGCGTATGCGTGCTGACGCGCTTACGCGCTAAGGGCTTTTCCTCGATTTGCACGCTGACGTGCAGGATTTTCACGTGCCAAATCACTCCGTATCAAGCTGGCCACGCGTAAGCACACGGAAGACCACGCTCCTGCCCAGAAGGCCGAACTACTGCCCCCCAGAGCCCCGAACACACTCCCACCTGCCATCTGCTGCTGCCTGACTGCCTGCTGCCCACATGCACTGCCATTTGCTGCCTGCACATCAGCCAGGGGTGCTGTTGCTGTGACCACCCCTGCTGGAACCGAAGACTCCTGACTGGGATTCCATCGCTCCACAGCCCAGCCCCAGGACCCAGTTGCCCACCCACTCCTGCCTCTGGGGTTGTCATGTCGGGGCATACACCATCTGTGACCACTGACAACCCCGGCCAGAGAGGCAGAGGGGCACCAGCTTCAGTGCCACCGAAGTTGGTGTCCTGGTGGAGCAAGTCCTGGGGCAGTATGATGCCCTCTTTGGAAGTTCCCGCGCCGACAAGGAAGGATGGACTCGGATCTGGACTGACATCGTGACTGCCATCAACGCGGAGGGGGTGGCAGTCCGGGACTTATAACATGTCAGGAAGCGCTGGGAGGACTTCAGGTCCAGGACCTTGAACAAGGCCCAGCGCCTCTTGAAGGCAGCGGATGCCAAGGGGCGCCGGAGCCACTTGTCGGAAGAACAGATGAGGGTCCTGGAACGCATATCCCCAGCGCTCCACGTCCAGGTCCTAGAGAAGCAGACCCGTGTGGAGTCGAGCGGTGAGTGTACATGCATCCTGATTGTGAGCAGTGCGTGTGGTGATTATTCGGTAGTGTGCAGGTTGCACATCTGTTTGTATGGGGTGGAGTATGGGTGGGGGTGTACAGGGCCGTGGGGCTGACACATGCGAGGGCTGTAATGTGTAAGACATGGATGGTGCTTGTGTGTGTAGGCTTGCATGGCAAATGCAGTTGTGCGTGCACACATGTTTGGATGAATGTGTATGTAAGTAGACATGTCCGTGATGTCACGCATGTATGTTGTTTTCGGCTGCATGTATGAGCACGGTGTACATGTGCATGTGTGTGTATTTGACAAGGGTGCAACAGTGATTCAACATGGATGCATGTGTCAGCGGTATGTGGAAGCCTGATTGGCAGATGTGACATGGATGCCCGTCTGAACAGTGCGACACTTGGCAGAGGTGTACACATGCATGCAAGTGTGGTGGTGTGTGTACATGTGTGGTGCACTTCCTGTGTTGCATGTGATGTCTGGCTCCCCTTTGGCTGCTCATGCAGTTGTATGTGTATGGATGGTGGTGGCAGTTGCGATATGGCTGTGGTATGGCTCATGTGTGCGAGTTGCAATGACATGTGGTGGGCGACATGAGTGGGGACCTGGTGGAGGCTGCCCCTGGTGGCTGGGGGGTGGGGGTGGTGGGAGACATGAGTGGGGGCCTGGTGGAGGCTGCCCCTGGTGGCTGGGGGTGGGGGGTGGTGGGTGACATGAGTGGGGGCCTGGTGGAGGGTGCCCCTGCACTGCTGGGGGGGTGGGGGGGTGGGAGACATGAGTTGGACATGAGCGGGGGCCTGGTGGAGGCTGCCCCTGCACTGCTGGGGGGTGGGGGTGGTGGGAGACATGAGTGGGGGCCTGGTGGAGGCTGCCCCTGCACTGCTGGGGGGTGGGGGTGGTGGGAGACATGGGTGGGGGCCTGGTGGAGGCTGCCCCTGCTGGCTGGGGGGTGGGGGGTGGGAGACATGAGTGGGGGCCTGGTGGAGGGTGCCCCTGCACTGCTGGGGGGTGGGGGTGGTGGGAGAAATGAGTGGGGGCCTGGTGGAGGCTGCCCCTGGTGGCTGGGGGTGGGGGTGGTGGGAGACATGAGTGGGGGCCTGGTGGAGGGTGCCCCTGCACTGCTGGGGGGTGGGGGTGGTGGGAGACATGAGTGGGGGCCTAGTGGAGGCTGCCCCTGGTGGCTGGGGGGTGGGGGTGGTGGGAGACATGAGTGGGGGCCTGGTGGAGGGTGCCCCTGCACTGCTGGGGGGTGGGGGTGGTGGGAGACATGAGTGGGGGCCTGCTGGAGGCTGCCCCTGGTGGCTGGGGGGTGGGGGTGGTGGGAGACATGAGTGGGGGCCTGGTGGAGGGTGCCCCTGCACTGCTGGGGGGTGGGGGTGGTGGGAGACATGAGTGGGGGCCTGGTGGAGGCTGCCCCTGCACTGCTGGGGGGTGGGGGTGGTGGGAGACATGGGTGGGGGCCTGGTGGAGGCTGCCCCTGCACTGCTGGGGGGTGGGGGTGGTGGGTGACATGAGTGGGGGCCTGGTGGAGGGTGCCCCTGCACTGCTGGGGGGGTGGGGGGGGTGGGAGACATGAGTTGGACATGAGCGGGGGCCTGGTGGAGGCTGCCCCTGCACTGCTGGGGGGTGGGGGTGGTGGGAGACATGAGTGGGGGCAGGGTGGAGGCTGCCCCTGCACTGCTGGGGGGTGGGGGTGGTGGGAGACATGGGTGGGGGCCTGGTGGAGGCTGCCCCTGCTGGCTGGGGGGTGGGGGGTGGGAGACATGAGTGGGGGCCTGGTGGAGGGTGCCCCTGCACTGCTGGGGGGTGGGGGTGGTGGGAGACATGAGTGGGGGCCTGGTGGAGGCTGCCCCTGGTGGCTGGGGGTGGGGGTGGTGGGAGACATGAGTGGGGGCCTGGTGGAGGGTGCCCCTGCACTGCTGGGGGGTGGGGGTGGTGGGAGACATGAGTGGGGGCCTGGTGGAGGCTGCCCCTGGTGGCTGGGGGGTGGGGGTGGTGGGAGACATGGGTGGGGGCCTGGTGGAGGGTGCCCCTGCACTGCTGGGGATTGGGGGTGGTGGGAGACATGAGTGGGGGCCTGGTGGAGGCTGCCCCTGGTGGCTGGGGGGTGGGGGTGGTGGGAGACATGAGTGGGGGCCTGGTGGAGGGTGCCCCTGCACTGCTGGGGAGTGGGGGTGGTGGGAGACATGAGTGGGGGCCTGGTGGAGGCTGCCCCTGCACTGCTGGGGGGTGGGGGTGGTGGGAGACATGGGTGGGGGCCTGGTGGAGGCTGCCCCTGCACTGCTGGGGGGTGGGGGTGGTGGGAGACATGAGTGGGGGCCTGGTGGAGGCTGCCCCTGCACTGCTGGGGGGTGGGGGTGGTGGGAGACATGAGTGGGGGCCTGGTGAAGGCTGCCCCTGGTGGCTGGGGGGTGGGGTGGTGGGAGACATGAGTGGGGGCCTGGTGGAGGCTGCCCCTGGTGGCTGGGGGGTGGGGTGGTGGGAGACATGAGTGGGGGCCTAGTGGAGGATGCCCCTGCACTGCTGGGGGGTGGGGGTGGTGGGAGACATGGGTGGGGGCCTGGTGGAGGCTGCCCCTGCTGGCTGGGGGGTGGGTGGGTGGGGGACATGAGTGGGGGCCTGGTGGAGGGTGCCCCTGCACTGCTGGGGGGTGGGGGTGGTGGGAGACATGAGTGGGGGCCTGGTGGAGGCTGCCCCTGGTGGCTGGGGGGTGGGGGTGGTGGGAGACATGAGTGGGGGCCTGGTGGAGGGTGCCCCTGCACTGGCGGGGGTGGGGGTGGTGGGAGACATGAGTGGGGGCCTGGTGGAGGCTGCCCCTGCACTGCTGGGGGGTGGGGGTGGTGGGAGACATGAGTGGGGGCCTGGTGGAGGCTGCCCCTGCTGGCTGGGGGGTGGGGGTGGTGGGAGACATGAGTGGGGGCCTGGTGGAGGCTGCCCCTGGTGGCTGGGGGGTGGGGGTGGTGGGAGACATGAGTGGGGGCCTGGTGGAGTGTGCCCCTGCACTGCTGGGGGGTGGGGGTGGTGGGAGACATGAGTGGGGGCCTGGTGGAGGCTGCCCCTGCACTGCTGGGGGGTGGGGTAGTGGGAGACATGGGTGGGGGCCTGGTGGAGGCTGCCCCTGCTGGCTGGGGAGTGGGGGGGGGAGTGGGAGACATGAGTGGGGGCCTGGTGGAGGCTGCCCCTGCACTGCTGGGGGGTGGGGTGGTGGGAGACATGGGTGGGGGCCTGGTGGAGGCTGCCCCTGCTGGCTGGGGGTGGGGGGGTGGGAGACATGAGTGGGGGTCTGGTGGAGGCTGCCCCTGCACTGCTGGGGGGTGGGGCTGGTGGGAGACATGGGTTGGGGCCTGGTGGAGGCTGCCCCTGCTGGCTGGCGGGTGGGGGGGGTGGGAGACATGCATTGTTGATCAGTAGTGCAAGGTGACATGTGGGTTGGCTGGGGGGCATGCCCATGGTGGATGGGCTGCCTGCGGGACATGAGCAGGGGTGCAGGGTAGTCCCCTGTGGTGTGGGCTGCCTGCAGGGGCCGTAGAGGTTGTGGAGCGTACACCTGGGAGGACCCACACGGCCAATTCACGTGTAGTACTCCCCAGAACCTCTGAAATACACGTACCCTGCTGAAATCGCGTGTGGAACTTCCCGCGCACCCCTGGAATACACGTACCCTGCTGATATCGCGTGTGGAACTTCCCGCGCACCCCTGGAATACACGTACCCTGATGAAATCGCGTGTGGAACTTCCTGCGCACCGCTGGAATACACGTACCCTGCTGCAATCGCGTGTGGAACTTCCCGCGCACGCCTGTAATACACGTACCCTGCTTGCACGGGGCCAATCGCGTGTGGAACTTCCCGCGCACCCCTGAAATACACGTTCCCCGCTTGGCCTTTGCTGTTTGCCAGCCTGGTGAACTGGTCCAGGGTTAGCGCAGCCCTTTGTGATGATTTAGCGATTTTGATGGCTTTTCCTTGCGCAAGGGCGTTCTTGGGGGCGTTACTGGCGCTGCTGCAGGGTCGCTGCGATTCTCTGCGCCACGGCTGGTTTGGGTGCCTAAAATCCATGAATACGCTGTGCGCGGAAATCGGTTTTAGCGCACGTGCCTGGCGCAGTCAATCGCACGCGGACACTCTGCGCCAGCCGCTTGCAACACTTTTCTGCGAAATTCTATGAATTACCCTGTAAATTTGCCCAGGCCCAGTTGTGGGCTCGCACTCTCAGGGATTGCAATACTGGATTTATTTTTTAATATTTTTAGAAAGTGTGCACCATTACATCACTAGTCGGGAGATATTTACCTGGGAAACAAGAGATGTCTCCTCTTTTAGGGCTGGTTAGAAGATAAACAAACCTGTGGCGTTGCGGCGCCCCATGTCAAATGGGAAACAAGATCGCCCAGATTCTGGAACTACCAAGTGGGGAGTCAATGGATTGCAACTTACCAGTTGCACTCACACTCTGCGCCTTGCCTCGTTTGCACGCCTATGACCTCACTGACTCGGGAGAGCATCCCAATTGAGATTACACAGAACCAGACTGGAGTGACTACATAAGAGGCACTGAGATAGGGAAGCGATACCTTCCACATGTTGGTTACCCAAAGGAGGGCTATCGGAGTACACTCTTGCTTGTTTGCCTTTATGTGGTAAAGCATTGTATGTGCACACCAGACACTGCAGGGAGGCCGTTTTAAACCCAGTTCATATAATCACTGTTGTGTTTCCTAAATCCCCTGTAATCTGAGGGTTCTTGCAGAACTGTTTCATGGATTGGGACTGACAGTACAGGGGTGGGGTCGGGGGGGCAAGAGGACTCGTGTATGGCCTTGGCGTTATTAGCGTCAGCCTTGGCGGAACTTCGGGGCTTTATTTCCCGGTGCCCATACTACTGTGGTGCTTGACAGCAGTTTGCCATCGCCAGTGCCTTACAGAAAGTCGGGTTGGCTGCGATTCGCATTCAGCCGCATTGCAGAAGTCAGAACATGCTGGATGGAAGGAATACCACATAGGCGTGCCTCAGTGTCACATGTGGATAAAGCCACATTTCTCGGGAGACAACCTCCATTGACCTTACTCCAGATGACAAGTCATTCCCAGCTGCGAATCACACACACAGTCAATTGAATCATGCTAAACTTCGGATTAGCTGATGTTTCTTCCACCAAAGCATTATCAGCCATGAGGCATTAATCGTATCAGGAAGGGACTGGGTTCCTGAAACATCTACCTAGACAAGTGCATTTATAATACCTTACTCAGTAGCAGAAAGTATAGGGCGACCAGATTTTCAAAATAAAAAACCGAGACAGGCCACCGACATAGAGGTAGGACTACAATTTCATGGTGGTCACCGACACAAAAGTAGGACTACATATCGGTAGCAGCTATAAACACAAAAGAGGAACTACAAACATAGGATTTATGACAGCAGTGACCAACATGAATGAGTTTGGGGGCAGCCGTGGCAGATTATTCCTATCAAACACTGGATTAATGTACAGATGCCTTTGAAACCAATATGTGGCACTGTTTTGTGTTTTTAGAGTGAATTCTTGGGGATCCACCTGTATAGGGCATGTATATATTGAGGTAGAGCACTATAGTGGACTGGGGTTTTGTCAACCCAACAATATTTTGATGTGAAATTAAAGCAAGCCTTTTCACAATAAATACTGATTGGCTGTACATATTTTATTAAGAACTGCTAACCCCCTTGCATCATTGAATGGCACAAAAGTAATGCACACCACAGGCGTATGGCAACCTTTATTGTGTGGAATTATTTCACCCGACAAGGTTTTTGGTGATCAAAAGAACTATGCCTTTATTGCAAAGAAGGGAAAAAACTGTGAAGATTAAATGCAAGAGATAATTGCTGTACATGTTTTATTTCTACTCAGAGAACTCTGCAGATGAATACATTCTGTGTAGTACCATTTTGTCCTTCCGTAGGGGTATGAAATTTACCCTAGTAACCAACAGGGATTTCAAAGTGCCAATGTCCATTCGGTTTCTTTCATCTGTCCATGTATTGTTCATTATGGAAAAGATTATTTCCACTGGTGCATTTGTCCCGGGCAAAAACAAAGCAAACTGTACTATTATGCTCAGGTTTTTTTATTGTAATGTTCTGCTTTGAAAAATAGGTGAAAACCTCCACCCACCATTCATCTGGAGACTTTTTCTGCTCATTCCACTGAGCCAGTCTGCAAGCTGTGTAATTCTGTACACAGCTTAGCTCATCAAAAAGCCACAACCATGGCTTTCCCCCTGCCCCCATCAAGGGGAAGATTGATGCTATGGAGGGAGTTGTTTCCAGTCACCTGCCAGCAAAATCAAGTGCGAAAAATACAAGTACCAGAATCCTCAGAGCTAATTAACTTGTCACACCTGAAACAAAAATGCAGACCCGCCTGAAAAAACAAAGAAACTCAGCCTCCCTGAAGATTGATGAAGTCATGAAAACGTGCGTTAGGAGGAGAAGCTAAAGACTGGTAACAGAGCGCCTGCCTTCACATCTTTAAACATTGTTCCAGGAGTCCCAGGCTCAAAAGGCAGTGCAGCAGGGTCATCATGCCTTACATTGGAGAGCCACAACCATGGCTTTCCCCCTCCCCCCATCAAGGGGAAGATTTGTGCTATGTAGGGAGTTGTTTCCAGTCACCTGCCAGCCAAATCAAGTGCGAAAAATACAAGTACCAGAATCCTCAGAGCTAATTAACTTGTCACACCTGAAACAGAAATGCAGACCCGCCTGAAAAAAACAAAGAAACTCAGCCTCCCTGAAGATTGATGAAGTCATGAAAACATGTGTTAGGAGGAGAAGCGAAAGACTGGTAACAGAGCGCCTGCCTTCACATCTTTAAACATTGTTCCAGGAGTCCCGGGCTCACAAGGCAGTGCAGCAGGGCCATCATGCCTTACATTGGAGAGCCACAACCATGGGTTTCCCCCTCACCCCATCAAGGGCAAGATTTGTGCTATGGAGGGAGTTGTTTCCAGTTACCTGCCAGCAAAATCAAGTGCGAAAAATACAAGTACCAGAATCCTCAGAGCTAATTAACTTGTCACACCTGAAACAGAAATGCAGACCCACCTGAAAAAACAAAGAAACTCAGCCTCCCTGAAGATTGATGAAGTCATGAAAACGTGCATTAGGAGGAGAAGCTAAAGACTAGTAACAGAGCGCCTGCCTTCAGATCTTTAAACATTGTTCCAGGAGTCCCGGGCTCACAAGGCAGTGCAGCAGGGCCATCATGCCTTACAGTGGAGAGCCACAACCATTGCTTTCCCCCTCTCCCCATCAAGGGGAAGATTTGTGCTATGGAGGGAGTTGTTTCCAGTCACCTGCCAGCAAAATCAAGTGCGAAAAATACAAGTACCAGAATCCTCAGAGCTAATTAACTTGTCACACCTGAAACAAAAATGCAGACCCGCCTGAAAAAACAAAGAAACTCAGCCTCCCTGAAGATTGATGAAGTCATGAAAATGTGCGTTAGGAGGAGAAGCTAAATACTGGTAACAGAGCACCTGCCTTCACATCTTTAAACAAAGCGACCTAGCTAGTATTTCTTGATAAAGCTTGAAGAAAAAAGTAATGTCAGTTGTCTTGATATGGTGAGCTTCGTTTCATACAACAACAAAAAAAAAATTGTGATGACTGAATCACGGTTGTAGTAGTATACCTAAAGGGTCATTAAATCCCTAAATGTGTTTGTGACTTATACAGGTGCAACAAAGGGCACAGCATTGGCATTTGACAAAACACCAACAAAAAGAAAAGGGGTGGAGAGTGGTGCCTGAATTGCAGGAGGGAACTGTGCAGGCATTTACAGGCAAGAATAACGCCTACAAAGGTCCTCTTCCTTAAGAGGGCAATACAGTATCGCCTCCCAACCTAGCACTATCCCTTCCACCCAACCTACTCCTCCCCCTCCCTAACCCATGTCCTCTGCACTTTATTTCTTATTTCACTTGCACGATCCAAATGGCACATGGCCTAGTAGAACCATTATTGCTTTTTTCTTCCATGCCCCTGTAGAGGAGGTCCCAAATATGACCTGCACTCCAGCCACCCGTTTTGAGATGCCAGAAGCATACTCGCAAACATATGTGACGTAAAAGGAGCAAATAACCAACAGAGAGCCACAGTAGGGCTCTGTCCAGTGCCCATCAGAAGGACTTGTATACCTATTGAAGCACCAAAAACCAGACAACCATGGGCTGCACGGTATCCATTGAGACAACCATACCAGCAGTTGACACGACATGAAGACTACTTACAAACTATCCCCGAAGAGAACCAAAGGGTACTTAATCGAAGGCAAATAGTGAACAACACAAGTGCCCGGACAGACGCACAGAGGAACAAAACGCGGATCAAAAGAAGTCTCACAAAGATGATATGTTACGAATAATGACGTAATGAACATTGAAGAAGAGACGATATTGAAATAAAAAGAGACGTAATCAGGATTGAATTATGCAACTGGCTAAATGCCTGTAAATAGGCTTGGAACGCAAGAAGCTAAGGAAACGATACCGCTTGCAATGCTTAGTAGAAGGATAGAGCGGCAAGCGCCAACTATATATCTACCTCAAGAAGCACACAAGTGTGACTCCATTTTATAAATGCAGAATTAAGCCCTGGACGGTGAAGGACAACAGGCCAGGATTCAGATACTAGCTCAAAGCCAGACAAAGAGCAGAGTCGAAACTCATCAAGAAGCGGCTCATGCCTTGGAATTCGAGGTCAACTCCAGGAAGGGAGGAGAGCGGCAACTCAGAAGAAACGAAACTTAAGAGCATAGAAGCCTGCCCCGTGAATGTCAAGATAAGGAGGCCCGGCAGGTGACGAGGCCAAACAAAAGAATCAAATACACAAATTGAGAGAGAATGAAGCAGATTCACGGTGAACTGGCACGTGATCAGCCAAGTGCGAAGAGGTACCAACGTCTGATGTCACCCAAACCAGAGGGTGCCACAACTTTTTCTGATAAGAAGCTACAGTTTCGAGGCCAACCTCAGCCAACTAATTAACACATAGCCCTAAAGCGCTGATTGATGGAAGGGAGGCAGGGTGAATCTTGGGGCACTCCGCATCTGGGTGTCCGCTCTGCATGCTGCTAATTAAAGTGGAGATTTATGCTGAGGGGTGTAACCCACACAATCACAATGGGCCAAATAATCTAGGGTCCTATAGCTAGTAAAACCAATGAGATGTCGTACTTGTAGTGACATCTATCACGAGTGATGTAGAGGGATGGGCGTAGACCCCCACCCGATAAGAGTTATCCAATCCTCACGCTCTGTTACCATATACAGATATAGTACCTATACTTAAGTTATCTTTCCCGACCAATAGAATTGCATGTCAAACTTATGAGTTCTACACGTCAATGATGACGAGAATTTGCTATAAAAATTGCTGTTTGCATGAAGAATTTGGAAGTTGAAGCGAGACAGGTGATCGCAGCTCTGATGATTTCCATTTGTTTCACCGTTTTTTGTACTTGTCATTAAACAGACTTCCCTTTGCCAAACCATTGACTTGTCCTTATTGATTGGTGTTGGAGTAAGAGAATCCTGCACCCCATCCTCCTCAAGGTGCAGCTATCTCGTCTTAAAAGTACTTGAGGGAGAGCTCTGATCCCATGGGCCCGTCAAGGTCGCTTTGCCCTCCTGTACACCCCCTCCCCCTTTTTTGTCTTGTGGCGCCTTGAAACACCATTCGTTGTATAGGTGCTTTAGAAATAATCAATAAATACACACATAAAATTAATTTAAAAAAATACTCTGCTCCCAAGTCAATGGGCCTCATTACATGGTAGGCGGTAGCCATGGCGCTATTAGCGCCATGGCTACCCCTTACCACATTCCGGGTCCATGTTCCCGGAATGGGGACTTACCAGGTCATTCCGACCTTGGTGGGACCGGTAAGTCCCCATTCCGGGAACCATTCCCCATACCCATTGAGCCCCTATAGGGCTCAATGGGAATGGGGAAGGAGCTAATAACGGGCCCGTTATTAGCTCTGAAGTCCCTCAATGGGTCGTTTCCTTAACGCCTGGTAAAACCAGGCATTAAGGAAGGGACCCTCTAAGGGACCTCGTAGTAGGGCGATAAGGGATTACCGGCACCGGTGTCCTTACCGGTGCCGGTAATCCCTTACCGCCTACCGTGTAATGAGGCCCAATGTCTATCAGAGTGGATTGGCTTTCACAACCACCATTGACAAGTAACAAACAACCACAAATTCCCCATTTGAACAATACTGTCCAGTATCAAGATAATCAAATTCAAATTACATTTCAAAGCATAATACCTTTAAAACGACACAGTATTGGGAAGGACAGGACTGCCCTGGGTAACATTTAGCTCAAAAGAAATATACATGCGTGTAGAGCCAGGGACACTCACAGAAATGCACATACGGAGGGGCAGGCATGCTAACACAGAGACAAGCTGTGTGCAAGCTCAGGCAGACACGTGCAGCGATAGACAGACACCTGTTAAAAGTTAATCTTCCTTTGGTTGGCTTCGCTTTCTATGCAGCTCTCCCCCCGCCCCCTCCTATCTCAGGAGATACCTCTGCCCTAACCGTACTGTTTATATTTGTTGATGTTATTATATAACCTGTGAGGCCATGTTCATGTGGGCTATTAACTGTCCCTATTCCCTTGTGTTCAATCCCACCCTACCACTTTACCCCAATCTGATTTCAAGCCTCATGCCACAAAACTCTAAAGGGGAGGGGGTGGGGGAGAGCTGCACTGATTTAACAGTAATTTGCGCTCATCCTGCTGGTCAGATTCTAGACTGGAAGAGAGACTAACTCCTTCCACTTTCTCATCTAAAAGTAGGCCTCTGAGGAGGTCAGGCAGAGGTTCACTCTCCTCCTCCTCTTGAGCTTAAGCTAGAAGTAAAGCTCCTATTTCAGGTCTAGAGACATAAGCCTTTAAACGGTTGGTGTGAAAGACTCTGGGAGCCTCCTTAGGATTGCCTAAGTCCACCAGATAGTTCACCTCTCCAAGTTTACCCACAACTTTGAAGGGTCCTATCCATTTGTCCTGCAAGGCCCTCTGCCTTGTGGGTACCATTACAAGAACAAGCTGGTCTGGAGTAAACTCAACCATGTTAGCCTTCTGGTCATACCAATGTTTGACCAGAGCTTGACCAGCCCTCAAGTTGTCACTTGACTCTGCCATCATGTGTGACATTCTCCTCCGGAGACTTATCACATAGTCAATCACTCTGACTGGCTTGGGGGAAGGAGCACTCTCCAACCCCTCCTTAATCAGGGCCAATGGACCTCTGACTGGATGGCCATAGAGGAGTTCAAAGGGACTGTAACCTACTCCCTCCTGAGGGACTTCTCTATATGCAAAGAGAAGGCATGGCAGTAGAGGGTCCCACTTTCTTTTAAGGGGTTTTTCTAAAGCACCTATCATGCTTTTCATAGTTCTGTTAAACCTCTCAACCAACCCATTGGTTTGTGGGTGGTAGGCAGTAGAGAACTTGTAAGTGACTCCACGGATTTTCCACATGGCTTGCATGTAGTGGGACATACAATTTGATCCCCTGTCAGATATCACTTCCCTAGGAAAACCTACTCTGGAAATATACCAAATAGGGCCTTAGCCACAGCCTGAGCCATAACAGTTCTCATAGGTATTGCTTCAGGATACCTAGTAGCATGGTCTAATAGAACCAGGATAAACCTGTAGCCTGAAGATGTGGGAGGGTCAAGAGGACCAACAATGTCAATCCCGATCCTCTCAAAAGGAACTCCCACCACTGGGAGAGGCACTAAGGGTGCCACATTCTTGGCTCCACCCTTGCCAGAGGTTTGGCAAGTGTGACAGCTCCTACAGAACTTGTCTACTTCTGAACCCATCTTAGGCCAGTAGAGGTAAAGTGAGAGCCTTTCCTTGGTCTTCTTAAAACTTAAGTGACCAGCCAAAGATATCTCGTGGGCTAACTGTAGAAACTGGAGTCGGTTCACTAGAGGCACTACAAGTCTTTTGCAGTCCCCAGGGGCTGACTCAGTCAGTTCACTGTGTAATAGGTCATCTTACCAGTGCAACCAATACTTCCCAGGCACTTCCCCATCGAGCTGAGAAGCTGCCTGTAGGTGAAAACCTTCAAGAGTAGGACACTCTGCTGAAGTCGGCCCTGTTGGGTCCACCTTCTGCCAGTAAAGACTGCAGCTCAGGATGGTCAACAGGGTCAAGATCTCCAACCAGAGTAAGATCTTCTTCCAGATCGGAGTCCTCAGTATCTGGTGTAACCATACAGGGTTCAACCTCACACTCAGCCGCAGCTGGTGGAGGAGTCACAGGTGTGACTTTGGGCAATCTTGGTGATGTCCTTGTAGGCACAGGGGTGCTTACTGTTTTCTTGCTGGTAGACTTGGGTTTCCCCTTCGTCTCTTTTTGTCTTGCAATAGCAGTAAGTAAGTCCTGTGGACTTGGGATGATAGCAGACTGTGTGAGCTCCAGCTTCCTTTTACTGGGAGGCCTGGGGGTACTAGACACAACTCCACGAGTTTTTAGGTCATTACCCAACAGGACTTTCCCAGGTACGTCACTCTGCACACTAACAGGTATTCTGACAGGTATTCTGACAGTCATGTCATTGTACTGGATGAGAGCTGGTAACTGGGGAACCATTTGCACAGGGCCTCCAGCTAACTTGGTTAGGTGTTTGGGTGCCTTAGCAACATCCGATACCTTGAGAAAACATTCATCAACCACAGTTATGCTGGCTCCAGTGTCTCTGATGGCAGGGGTGCCCTGACCATTCACAAGAACACTATCTTTATACTACTCTTTAGTATTATCTGGGATTGAGTTATAGACATCTAAGTTCTGTTGTTCCCAAAGACCCAGGGACACTAAAGGAACACTAGCTGAGACTCTCACGGGTTCATCAGCCAGTAATTGAAAGTTCCCACTTCTCGTAGGTACTTCTTCCACCTGGGAGAAGGCTAAGGAGACAGTGTGGACCCTTGAAGATTTACCCTTACATCTGGGATCCCCTTTCACATGGTCAGTAGCTTCGCAAACAAAACATTTACCAAATGTCCTATTGAATGGAGGCTTACTCTGGCCTCCAACTGGTTTAGCACCAGATGGTACACTAGCCTGATTCGGTTTCCCTTGTGGCTTACCCTGGTTCTGTTTGGGGCCCTCTTTTGGATTGGAATTATTGGAATTCTCCTTGTTATCTTTCTTTGGCTGCTTTCCCTCATCCTTTTCCTTAGTTGCCCCAGAATCCTTGTGAGTAGCCCTATTGGCAATCCACAAGTCAGCAGCCTTAGCTAACTTCTTAGGATCTATCTCCTTTGAATCAGCCAAGTGCTGTCTAAGCTCAGGACAGCAGGCATCATAAATTGGCTCCAACATAACAAGATTCCTCAAACCTTCGTAAGTGTTCACTTTGTAACCCTTAACCCAACCATCTAAGTTTTTCAAACAGTCACACACTCAGGTAGCCCAAGGGGAACCATTGTGCTTTTTGAGGGTCCTAACCCTGTTAAGGTACTGGGAAGGGGTCTTCCCAAATCTAGCTATCAAAGCTAGCTTCACACACTCATAATCCTGCTTATCCACCTCCCCCAACTCCATTACAGCATCACTTGCAACAGGGGGGAGCCTAGAGAAAAGCAAAGGAATCAAATGATTCCCTGAGATACCCTGAATCCAATGATTGTATTCAAACATTGCTAACCAATCCAAAACATCAAGTTTAGTCTCATACATACCAATCATTTCCTTTGGCATACGGGGTCTCTTAGGACTGGAAGACCTAGAAGATCCTGGGAGAGAAGCATTTTCTACAGAAAATGTCTTCATCTCTAAAGCATGAGCCATCTCCATTCGTCTGAGCCTTAATTCTTGATGTTTCATCGCAGTTTGTGCCTGCCTTAATACGTTTCACTTCTAACTCAAGTCTCGTTTTCTCAAGTGCAATAAATTCAGGGGTGAGTGTAGGACCTGATGGGGTCCCTGTGGACAGAGGTTGTGGTTTCTGAGCAGGCAAGGGAGTTGTAGGGTTCCTAACAAGGACTCATCTACTTCTTCTAATCCAACACTCTCAGAATCAGAAACATCAGTATCCCCATTTGCTGGAGGGGTAGGCCCTTCTGGCCCACTCTTCAGACTTTGTTTTCCCAATAACTTAGCAACCAGTTCAGATTTTCTTCCTTTACCAGAGAGACTCCACTCTCTACACATGGTTCTCAAAACCTCAGCAGTGTAGTTTAAGAGACTCTCTTCACTGTAGTTTTCCATATTTTACATGATTTTTCAGTTAATAGATTTATGTGGTGTTTAGCCTTGTGGTTAGTTGACCCAAGGTAATAGCAGCACTCTAAGTGTAATCACTATACTTAAAAATCCCACCGCTGTACACCAGTGTTAGGCAGAATTCTATGCAGTGCCCTTAGGGACCACTACACACAATTAAGACTACAAGTGGTCGTACAATTTCACCTTTGGTACAAGCCTGTAATACACAGAAAAAGTGGTAGCAATGGCTGAGCAACCAGAACTATCTCAAGAGCAAATGAGCAGTAGTAGAGATTACACAAAGGACTACAATTACTGTGACTCAAGCAAACACTGACTCAAGGTTTCTGGTTAAAAAGTAAAAGTACATTTATTTTTGGACCATCTGTTCACAAAACACTTCTCTTCTATTAAATTAAAACCACACTTCAAATTTACCACACACAACCAATTCCTCTTGTGCAGAACAATTCAAGGTAAGTACCTTTGGATTTGACAGACCGGTGTTGTGAAACAAAGACGTTAATGTGGGTTAATACGCGATCACTTTTTGACATTGTCAATGACAGTTCGGTCTTACCAAAAAAAGGCGTACCCGCGAGAAGAAATGTTACCATAGTCAAACACACTTAGCACATGAATTAACACAAGAGAATAGAGGATAAAAAAGGGGATACAAATCATAGGCAATACTTTTGTCAAGACAGCTAGAATTCGAGGACACTTTCTAAAATGTAGATAAAAGTCAATAGGCCTGTGCCAGTGTCAAATGGGACAGGGTCCTGTTGTCGAGGATTACAAGGTTAGAACAGTTCACGGTTCGAGATGCCAGGGGTACTTGGATATTGTCACAAGGGAAGCAAAAGTCATAAGAGGGAAGGAAGACAAGGGCAAGCCTTGGGTGAGGAGAAAGGGTTCACCGCAATTCCTCGAAGTTGGACACAGTACCTTATTCGTTTGAAGAAAAGCTGGTGCTATGGCAGTTGTTCCTGGTAGTTCCTGTAGACTCACGGTTTCTGTAGCATCAGTCGTGGGACAAGAAGGAGGATGTCTGGAGCGATCTGCACTACCCAGGGATGAGGCCAGCAGCAGTGAAGCAACGGTGAATAAAAGGTGTGCTCCTTTAAAACAGGAGAGGCTCTTCAGGCGACTATCCGGACCACTATAGCTGTGTGCAGCGATTTCGACCAAGAAGAGGGTCCTAGGGCTGTGGAAGGTGAGCTGGTTGATCCCACCAAACTCAAGGGAAGAAGACTCTGGACTAGATCTTCTCTTGTCGTTGAAGCGGAGATAGCTCAGGACTGCAGCAGTGCTTCACCAGGACTCAGGAGTTGCAGCAGCCGTCTTCTTCTCTGCTTCTGTTCGGTTCTTTGCATTTCCAGTGGCGACTTTGACTTCCAGCCCAAGAGTCCTGCCTTTTATGCCGAAATCCCCCATTCACACAGCCTGCCTGTCAATCACTCTGCAGGGGGGTTGTCTGGCCCGGACAACAACCTCAGCCAATCCACACAAAGTGTGACTTGGGTCTCCAAGGAGACCCTGTGGGAGACCCTGTGTAGGGGGTGACTAAACCCCTCCCTCACATTCAGCCCACCTAGACACCGAGGCGCCAAAGGAGGGCTTCTGAACAGAAGCCCGCCAAAGGTCAGCGAACAAAGAAGGCAAACCTGGTTTGCCACGCAAAGTAAAACACAAGAAGGATTTTACAAAAAGAAATGGTGATAAAACCCGACCAGAGCCAAAATAAAAAGTATTTGGTCAATCGGGTTTAAGTTAGAGGCTAATACAATAGCCTAAAACAGTATCACGTTTATATAGTATAATCGTGGTAGAAAAGATAGGATAGATACCACTGCCACCAGCCAAGTCTTAGTGTTAAGAGGGCAGAATAAAGTTAAGGGAGGCACAGACAAAAAGGGGTAGGAACTAACCCTTTCCGATACTCCATATAAGATGGGGTGTACTGGGTCTGTAGTTTAAAGTGACTATATAAAGTTAATGGCAACTTTACATGTTTCTGGGGGACAGTAGTCAGCCCCAGAAAAATTGAGTCAGTGGGAAGTTTCAAAGACAACCCTGTGTCACTGCACTGAAGGTGCTCTGTAACAGACACAAAAAGTGGGGCTCGTGGAGTGGTGTAGCTCCAGAGCCCAAGATCACACAAACAGTAGAAATACATATGGCAAAACACATGTAAGAGTAGAAAAAAGGTTCACACTCTTACCAGGTGGAAAAAATAAACCCCAAAAATCCTGCAAAGCTGCTGAGGGACTCACTAGGTGAGGGGAATTAGCCATATATGAGGATTCTCCCTAACAGCCACCAAAGATGATGTTGCCTGGGAATGTTTCATCCAAATATTCCACGATGGACTCAAATAACTAGCCATTTGATGGCGTCTGCCAGAAAGATGCATTTAAAATGATGTAATTTTTAGGAAATGTCGCAAAATTGATTGCAAAAAATAGAACTGATTTCTAGCCTACATACAACTGGTAAGAAAGGGTTATATGTGATTTTACCGACGGACATTACAGAGTGGTACATGTCATCGTAGTCAAAGCACTGAAAAACACAGTTTTTAAAAGGAAAATGTGCCCCCGTTTCAAACCTCTCAATTTTCCACCCTCATACCGCCACCCCAACCCCATCCTGACCCATTTAAACCCTTACCCCACTAACCTTTATATATTTATTTAATCGTATCAGTGTTTTTCGGTGTTATAGTCCACTCTGTTATGTACCACTCTGTAATGTTTGCTATAAATTGACTGGGTACCGTAAGAAAGTACTACAAAAGAACAAAAATCAGACCTCCAGAACATTCTCCCTGGTTTGCTTGGAATACTTGTCACAGAGGCCTCTTGAATGCACAAACAACTGGACTCTGACGATATGCTTTTACAGTCAAAGTAAAACTTTAAACAAAAGGTCAAGTAGCAAATGGAAAAAAAAGTCTTCAAAACAAGTCTTTTTCCACTGGGTTTCCAACTCTACTGGGGGTAATTCTTGTAAGCTAGCTACACGAGGGCTTTCCCTGGTCCTGTGCACTCGGCTGTCTAGCACCAAGTCCCTTCCATCAGTCAAAAAACACTTCTTGACACTTCTCTTCAGGTTCCTGCTGTGTCACCTCTAGTAGCTGTAGGTACAATCGGAGCTGGAGTTTGAGCCAGAAGTTGCCACTACCCCTCTTCTGCATCCAGGTCCCATCTCCACCATTGGGTTTACCCGACTGGACTTCCTCTCCCATCGCTTCTCTGATCTGATGGGAATCTTCCTGTCCTGTTTTGTTAGCTCTCGAATTGCCAGGTTCTGCTTAGAGCTAACCCGGCTCATTAAAACCATCCTACCCTTGCTGTCTTTGTAACCACTTCCTCCTGCTGTTATGAACCCCTCCTTGGGTTCACCACACTTTCCTGATGTAGCCACTTCCTTCTTCCATCACCATCTCTTCCAAGTCTCCACTTCCTAATGTTACCACTTCCTCCAAACACTCACTGCCACCTCCTCGTACAACCACCTCCTGTTAACACCGCCAATCTCTTATGTGCCCCATCTACGACTGCCAAGATCTCCAACACATCCTCCACTCTCAGAGCATCACCATTCACATACCACCAGCTCCCCACCACCTCATCCTGGTTCCTCCACTCCCTCTCACTTTCAACAGCCTGCACATTCCTTATAACACACATCAAACATCTCCAACCACC
Organism: Ambystoma mexicanum; assembly: GCF_040938575.1. Classification (NCBI taxonomy): domain Eukaryota; kingdom Metazoa; phylum Chordata; class Amphibia; order Caudata; family Ambystomatidae; genus Ambystoma; species Ambystoma mexicanum. The sequence goes on along the minus strand of NC_090934.1, from coordinate 1,221,109,764 downwards.
AGCCACAGCCTGCTCCAACAACCCACTCATAGCAACGGGGGCGTGTACACGTATACCGTTTCCTTACTGGGGACGGGGGTCTTCACCTATGAATACTGATTGGGTGAGGGGTGGGATTGGTTAGCTTCCTTGAGTGTGCCCAAGGATACTTTGGGCCTGGTGGGTTGGACCAAGCCTATATGTGGCCCATCCACCATCATGAAATTTAAGTGTGTTCCTCTGGCCCTCCCAGCGGCGGCCTGAAGTGAGCTGAGGGGTGTGGTGTTTCCAGCATATGGACTGGCTGAAACCACACTGGATATGCGCAGGCAGCATTGTGCCTGATCATTTGCTTCCCCATTATATGAGTTTGTTGCTGGGGAGCTCAAGCTTCCTGTGTCAAATCCTCCACATTTAGGAAGTAATGGGCTGGAAACATTTTGTCACCAAAAAAGCAGTACTCATGAGTTCAGCGGATCTCCAAATAAAATTCCTTTGACGTGCCGGGTGAGGCAACAACAGTAGCATTGTGTGCTCTATCTTCAACGATTACATAGGATGAGTCTTACACCTAAAGTGAAAACTCTTGTTATCAGTAAGGGGGATTGTAGTCCGGCTAGTGAGCTTTAGGCTCTCTCAAATGGAAAGAGGGGGCTCGCCCATTAGCCTGCCAAGCAATACATGAGTCAAATCTTCTAGGGCTGTTCTGCCTTGACAGGCTAGTGGAGTAGGAAGAAACTAGACACCGGATACTAGCCTACATTTAGAAAATGTGCTTCTGCTTGCCCTGTGTCACAGACCAGGGTATGGTGACTAGGATGGGGAGCAGGTGCAAGTGGATCTAGGTCACCTGGCCTAAGCCCCGCCCACCTGCCACCTTCCAGGTTGCTGCTCTTTTTCCTCACTTAGCAGGCTACGCCCACCTGCCGCCTTCCAGGTTGCTGCTCTTTTTGCCTACTTAAGGAGCCCTTCAGCCACTTTTCCTTTGCAGATGGGGAGCAGGTGCAAGTGGATCTAGGTCACCTGGCCTAAGCCCCACCCACCTGCCGCCTTCCAGGTTGCCGCTCTTTTTCCTCACTTAGCAAGCCCAGCCCACCTGCCGCCTTCCTGGTTGCCGCTCTTTTTGCCTACTTAAGGAGTCCTCCGGCCTCTTTTCCTTTGCAGATGGGGAGCAGGTGCAAGTGGATCTAGGTCACCTGGCCTAAGCCCCGCCCACCTGCCACCTTCCAGGTTGCTGCTCTTTCTCCCTACTTAGCAAGCCTCGCCCACCTGCCGCCTTCCAGGTTGTCACTCTTTTTCCCTACTTAAGGAGCCCTCCGGTTTCTTTTCCTTTGGAGATGGGAAGAAGGTGCAAGTGGATCTAAGTCACCTGGCCTAAGCACCACCCAAGGAGGACCCAAGGCCTGACCCCCTGCTCAAACAGCAGGTAGGCATGCACCAACATGTGTTTACTCCCTCTGTCGCCCACAGCCCATCCCCACCCCCTCCGGTCCCCCTGTGATGTTCCCTTATGCACACCTCCCTTCTCACACACAGATGTTGCCTGTTTTGCTTGGTTCTTCTACCCTGCTATCCCTCCCCTTTCAACCCGCCCCAGCCTACTTCTGCAGGAGTCCGTCCTTATACATTCAGGTTGTGTGGCCAATGCTGGATTGGACTTTTATGGACTTCATGGATTCACGGTGCGCCAGCCTTTCTCAACTCTCATGCTGGACTTCCTTTGCATTTTGTACTCATGTGGCCCTGAATCATGCCGTTCCCATCTTCATCTTGTATCCTGGCTTGCAACATTATGTGTTACTTCTGACTTCTGCAATTGTATTCACTCTCCCCTCTTGCTTCCCCACTCTTTTTGACTGCTTACTCACTGTTCTCTCCTCCCCTTACTTTCCTCTATGCACTTACTCTATTAGAATTGTCCCTGGACCTAGTATGATAGCAACCTCTTCTGTCTCCTCCCCCCTCCCCTTACTTGTGCCCCCCCCACTCCATCACTATCTGAAATGTTGTCAGGCATACGCTAGTCGCTTGTTTTGTTCCTCCCCTCCCTTTCTGCACCCCTCTCCCTCACCTTTTTGTTTTCCTCCGGCTCTACCAGAAATGTGGTCAGGCCTAGTACAGTAGTCGCCAGTCTGTTTCCATTTCCTTCCCACTCGCCCCCTCCCTTCCTTATCTATGTCTTAGCTCTTGCACTATCTGAAATGTCGCCAGGCCGAGTATGATAGTTAATTTCACATCCTCACGGTTCATGGCCTGTAATAATGTCATTGTATTTTCCCTTGTTCCCTCCTTTGCCTTGAAGCGCTTTGAAACTCATTGTGTATAGGCGCTATATATATAGACTATGATATCATATCAGGATATCTTCCCCATCCCAACCCCCTTGCCCCCCCCCCCCCCGGTCACACATCCACGGGCTGCCACCCCGCTCCCCTCCAGGTCACCTTCCTGGGAGTGCTACATAACATGCTTTACATAAATATTCTATATTAGCCGTATTTTCTGGAAGGCAGAGAAGGCATGTGCCGTGTTGCGCTATTTAGGTTTAAATAAATATAAAGATAATACCCCAATAAACAAAGAAAACACCTACTATATTCACAGTCTTTGGAAGACCTTCCAGAACTACATGAAGGTCTATGTCTGAAATGCGAACAACAGATAGTTCAGAGTTTTCACTGGTCAATCATTGGGTAAACTCGGTCCAATCAGGGGGATGCAGCATGTCATAGGCTCAGGGAGGCACCCCGAAGCAAATACTAACGCAAAGTGCCAAAAGAGCGTCTTATGAAGCAGAACAGCTACTCTGAACTAAGGGGGAGATAAAACCTTCAGGGTGTTGACAAGTTGTTTCCCATGAAGCCAAGTATACTTTGTTTTCAGGATATCCAAATAAACTCCATTTCAGTGCATTCAAACCAAGCTGTAGTTATCTACATAATAAATGGTGAACTGATGAAATCTGGCGCGCTTAGTGCACTTGATGACTGCACTTGGAGGCCGCTGAGCCACAAGCACCAAGTGTTTCCCATTGTGTAATATGCCTCCCCTGTGCAGATCTGGCCCTTTCCCAGTGTCCAGGCTGGATGAGATTTTGGATTAATATGGGTGCACTGCACATAAGGGAACCGTATCGAGGGATATTTAAAAGAGCAATTTTCCAAAACCATAAACCCATAACCAGTTCTTGCCTTATAGAGTTGTTCTGATTCATGATGACACCATCCAGGTGACGTAGCTCTCTAACAACATCCCAGCAGCTGATGTGGCACCTCTTATGTAATCATCCCAGTATCACTTATCTTGATTATGTATTGTCCCATTGCTACAACAGGTAGTAAGTAGCCCTCATTGCAGTTAAGCAAGTGGAAGCCAACACGAACCATGTGGTTTGGCCTCACAATGAATCACCAGCCATGTGGAAGGAGGAAGTGAACCAAAGAAGAGGAGCCTTGTCGTGTGATCAGACATCGCCTTCCCTGTGGGACATGCTGTGTTCAGGGCTGATTTCATACAGGTCAGACAATGCTCTAGGGAGATTCCCAGGAGGAAGAGAAATGCATGTTGTACTGATTAGATCCCTAATCCCCATGGACAATCATATATAACACAGGAGGGTTTCTTGGTGAAAAAGGAGAAGTGTGGCTCGGCCAGAACTGGCAATGGTCACCTCTCTCCACCCTCTGAAGGCGCTCCGTCAGATGAACAGATCTGGAGCGCGAGACTTCCCCTTGTGCCGTACCTTCTGACACTGAAGTTCCACTTATTGCAGGCGAGTTATCAAAGAGGGGCGAGACGAAATAATCTGCCAAGGACGATTTCTAGGTTTCATCCAGGAGACATGGTTGGAGCAGCGGATGAGCACCTGGGGGGCAGTTCTCTCAGTTTGGTTTTGCTCTAACTTCGGTTTGCATGTCGGGGAACCTCGTGGCCATCTACCCTCAACTCCATCTTGTCCTTTTGCGTTTGCCTTCTTTCATATTCCCTTCCCCCCTCGCCCCCCAAGTTATTCAACAGAGTCTATTCAAAGAGCAAAAACTCTCACCCTTCAACCAAAACTTAAAGTGTTACAAGTGAACAGCTAGCCTAGAAATACTTGTCTTTTCTACTATTTAAAAAAAAAAACATACGTGGAATTTCTAAACCAACACAGGAGGTCGGCTAAGTGGAGTAGAAGAATAATGCTTTGAATCTCAAGTGTGATCAGAACGAGTGGTTGACATTCTGATCTGGTAAAGAATCTTGCACCTATAGCAATCATGGAACATGGGTTCTGTTGAAATCAAGAGCGTATCGTGGTTCTTTGACAGTAAAGCAACTACTCCCTCGACCCAAAACTCGCGGTCACAGAGCTACTGTTCACCAATGGGCATGGCCTAACAGACCAATCTCTAATCAAAGATCCCATTCTGGGGTTGCCAGGCAAATAGGGCCTACCCCAACCTTTTCGAACACTGCCACTACCCTTGCAACCCCTGGGTTAGAGTTTGCAAGGGCAGAGCCATGGGGCAAAAAAGCAGACAAGCTTATTTAACATCCGTGCTTACTTTCTGGGGTGATAGCCCATTCACTGACTAAGCACACTCAGACATCTGCCTGGAGCAGAAAAGATCAGTAGGCCTGGCAGAATTTCCAAATCAAAACAAATAGAAGTGACTCTAAAACGCAGCTGCTCGGCTTTCATGTATCTTGAAGTTATGTTTGTTATGTTATGTGTATTTGTAAAGCGCACGACCGCCCAAGGGCATCTTGGTGCTGAGTAGCTGAGGGATCAGCAGCAGTAGAGAAGAAGCTTATAATAACAGAATTTTCAGAGAACGGAGGAAGGAAAGATGGTCAGCCGTGGATCGAAGAGCGAGCGATATATCATTCCAGGCCCTTGCAGTGGCCACGGAAAAGACACAGCCTCCAATCCAAGACAGCATGACACGGGGGACAGACAGCAGATAAGCAGACTGGGAAAGACGAGAACGAGTGGGAACATACTGTGGAAAATGTTCCTGAAGATATTCCGCTCCCAGCTTATATAAAGCACGATGGACAATACACAGATTTAAAGAGAATCCGCTTCCCAACAAGAAGCCAATGAAGCAAGCCGTCTAAGTAGCAAGGACATGTGTGTCCTTGGCGGAGGGTGCAAAATTACTCTAGCAGCAGCATTCTGAAGCATTTGAAGTTGATTAATGAGATAGCGCGGCTGGCCAAGGTACAGCGAATTGCAGTAGTCAGTTGTGCTAAGAACAAGCGCAGTGACCACTGGGGCATGGAATTGATAAGGAAGAAAGGAAGAACTTTCCACAAGTTCTGTATTATGAAATGGCCAGATTTACAGATGATAAGGAGGATGAAATCTTTGCCCCCAAATTTTTGGCCGAAGAGGATGGCAGAGGAAAAGGACCCAAAGAGGTGGGCCAGAAGTCAGGAGAACAAAAGGAAAGAGGACTGGTGGTTCCCTCAACAAGGACCTCCATCTTATTACCGTTCAATTTTAGTGAGTTAGCCGACATCCACGATCCCAAATCCTCGAGACAGCTCCTAAGCCGTGGCGCAGCGTCAGCCCAAGTAAGATCCAGGTGCACCAGAATCTGTGGTTCATCAGTGTAGGAGTAATATCTAAACCGATGTAATAGGATGAGAAGAAGAAGACATCTAATATATATATTGAACAGTATAGGTGAAAGTGCAGGTCCCTGAGAGACCCCACATGTCAAGAAAACAGGTTTGGAACAAAAAAAGAGGGTGAAACTCCGAATGGGAGCGCTCAGCCAGGAAGGTGGAAAACCAGTTCAGAACTTGACCAGATATGTCAGCATCCGACAACCGGGAGATCAGGATGGTATGATCAACCGTGTTGAATGATGTTGATAGGTCTAACAAAAGGACAGCACTGACTCCGCCCTAGTCGACCAGAGGGGCAAGATCATCAAGAACAGAGCCGAGAACCGATTCCGTGCCCCACCCAGGCCAAACCAGACTGGAAGACATAAAATAAACAGAGAATTCTAAGTAGGACGAAAGAAAAGGAGAGACAAGAGCCTCCAAAACCGTCATCAAAAAAGTGTTGTCATGATTACATTCACTTTTTCACCTGTGAAACAGAGAACTCTAATTCGGTAAGTAATGACTGTCTTACACCAGCTGAGCTGCAGGAAAAGAGATGAAGCCACGCACGAGCAGCTGTGCTATTAGGGGTCTTATGTGATGATGCCCACTGCCTTGCCATAGCTGCCTGTGTAGGTGACTTTGGTGACCAGGCCCCACCACCCACTCACTACTTGTGGGGCACGGTATTTGTATGTGGCGACTTTTGCGGCTTTTGGTCCCCCCACAGCACAAAGACAGACTAGCAGGCATGGTCAGCACAATATAGGTTTTTGAGAAGGCCCCTTTCCAACTGGTTACAATGGATTCCAGATGCCCCTTGAAGCAGGACCTGCTGTGTCCCATGCCAACGATACCGGAGAAGGGGCAGAACTGGGTTTCAGAGAACTGACAATCCTCACTGCAAATGCTAGAGAAACGTCTAAGGCAGACTACACGCGCACACACACAAAGACCTACCATTATGAGAGCAAGCAGAGAGAGACACAGAGGGAACTGGGCAGAAGCCAAATTCACCCTATGGGCCCAACGACTGCACTTCACTGTGCTTGCACGTCGTGAATTAACCAAAAACTACACGCATAACTGTATACCGGGCAGCACATTTGGTGCCAAACAATCCTGAGGAAGCAGCCATCAAGAACCCGAGCTCAGTGCCGGATTACCCATTAGGTCAAGTAGGCACCGGCCTATGGGCCACACTTCTTTTAGGGGCCCCGTGCCAACGGATCAAAATAAAGCGGTGCAGAAAATAAAAAACTTATTAGGAGATCATTTGGGAAGCGGGGACCCCAAAATTTCGACTGCCTAGGGGCCTCGACAGGGTTTCATCTGGCACTGCCCGAGCTGCAGTGTCGGATTAAACCTGTCTTGGGGGAAGACAAAATCCATTGAGGGGGAACGTTGTGGTATAAGAACTCCCAGCCAGGAAGAAGCAGTGTGTCAAATTGGAGTGGCGGGGTGATAAGCGTTGCAGAGGTGCAGAGAGAGAAGAAGGTCCGGGGGAGAAGGTGGAAGTGCAAATAAAACTGAAGATGCAGAGGAGGGGGTGCATATAGAGCTGAAGGAGGCAGTCAAGCGGTGGAGAGAGCCAGAGGTGCAGGAGGCAGTGAAGATAGAGGAGAGTACAGAGATTGGGGGAGAAAGCAGCAGTGGTCAAGGGAGGTTAATATAGAGGAGGGCAGATATCAGAGGGGGTTGGAAGGGGATAGGTAGTTTACTGAGCAGAAGAATTCGAATTTAACTAATTTGTGTATCGAATTTTGCCGCAAATATATGCACGGGGGTAAAGTTAATAATTGTGGTGAGGAGTGGGGGTTCACACACATGCAAAATTAGTTGAAATCGAACTCGATGAATTCTCCTCGATCAAACCACACAGAACCGATTGTAAGAAGGCGAGGAGTTGCAGGGGGGGGGGCGACTGTCCAAGCAAAGTAGGGATCTAGAGTTGCGACCTCTTGGGGTCCACTAGGCTTCTTGAAACAGAAGAGAACAGAGTGGATATGGTTTGTTTATGGTAGCACTGAGCATGTGCAGAGGACTAGTATCACATAAAAGTAAGCAAGCTCAATGTGGTAACATACTCAATGTGGTAACATACTCAATGGGTACCATACTATAAAAGAAAAAGACCTCATTTTCTACCACTGTCCGCCAACAGAGATTGCATTGCTTACTGCGCCGGGTTCCTGCATTTCCTGGAGGCACTTGTTGGGTGCTGCGCTACTTTTACCACGTCTTTAGAAGAAGAAAACTTCGCCTAAATCCATTAACAGTACATTCACATTAAGGTGATCGTGAAATCTTTGTTGGGGAAACGCGAGTCAATGAAATCAAAACTTGGTTTTGACTTGGGGTCAACGCTGCCTCCTGGTTGTCAAGAGGAACTTTAAAGGTGCTCCGTTAAGTTACACTACTAGATGCTGTCCCCTCCTAAATGCAGGAGCATCAAGTCCCCGCGTTGAAAGATGAAGGATTAGCAAAACACTGAGCAGGACATGGATGATTTGAGTGGTAATCTAACTATGGTTAGAATAGAGAAGAAATATCTCCTGGGGAGAGTAGGGTCACTACAGAAACTTTTTTAAAGTAGATGCCACATGACACGTTTGTTGCCCCATCTAAAATCTTGTCACAAACTCCTACACCGAGTACGGCTCTTACTGTCTTTAACAAAACTGCTGTATTCACATTTATTGCCATAACTGTGGTTCTGACATCCCTGCACGGAAGCCTGGAGCACGAACAGGACATCACCAGTGCAAAACCATTGCAGAAATGCATTTTAAAATGATAAGACGACGTTTTGTATGCCTAGGGTGTAAGGTTGCTTAAAGTTTGAAACCCCACAGTACTTATAGGCCAGAATGATTCTATGCGTTCCCCCTGGATGTAATTGTAATTGTAATGGGTTATTTAACGCACTTACTACCCAGAGGTTCCTAAGCGCGGACCCAAAGATCGAACCTGTGTTGCTCCACCTCGTCTTGCCTTCAAGACGAGCGTGTTGCCCCTGAGCTATCCTCCCTAGGATATGGCATTCGCTGATGTTCAAGCCAAGGTGACACTTGGTATTTCAATGAACTAGCACGTGTCACACCTATGTCCCTGAACGGCGAACCATGGGCAACACTTATAAAAACTTCAAGAATGAATTTAATGTCACCTTTAGATGTACATTTGGTGGCCAAGCCAAGCTCACAGACCACTTCACCGTGGACAAATAACCCACAATTCCATTGCCTATGCTGCACAATTTAAGAGACAGCAAGCACGTTCACATTACTCATAGAAGGCTGAACTGTTTGCATACCCTTCTGCAATAAGAAAGGATGGGAGACCGACCATTGAGTTTTTCTTTCTTCTTCCAACACTGCACACAGTTTTTCTTTTTGTGTGCACAAGTAATAGTTAAGGAAAGATTCAATTGCCTTTACAGTTAGCTCAAGAATCACCAGATTGAAAGATAAACTAAAAACAGCTCAGGGTCCAGCCCATCAGTTTTGAGGTTTAAGACACATGATAAGGAAGTGGCTAAGCTGTTTCATGAAGAGATTCACAGGTTGAAGGTGGGAACTGAGATCGATCAAGGATAAAGGGGCCGGAGTGCTGCGATTAGAATTGGAAATAGTTACATCCTGTGAAGACATTTGCTTAAGGCTTACAACTTCTTTTCAGTAGTACATTTAAGTCAATGGCCCTCATTACAACACCGGCGCTAAACCATGGTGCTATTAGCACCATGGTTGGTGACTGTGTTGTAACGGGTCCGCCATGGGTCAATGGGCAATTACTACCCCATTCCAAGGTTGGCGGGCAGTAATTCCCCATTGAACCATGTCCCTTCCCCATTCCCATTTTCGCCCCATAGGGCTCTATGGGAATGGGGAAGGCGCTAAGTACGGTACCGCAAATTGCGGTACCGTACTTAGCACCAAGGTCCCTTTGCGGGTCCCTACTTTAACGGCTGGTGTAGACCGTTAAGGTCAGGTCCCGCAAAGGGACCTCGTAGTAAGGCGCTAAGTGTTCAACGGCGCCGCAGCCTTTTACGGCGCCGTTAAACACTTAGCGCCAGGGTCTTAAGATCATTCTAGCCTTTAGGGGCAGCAGGAAACTTTATAGATGATAAATGTGTAAATAAAAAACAGACTGCACTTACGAAACTCACAGATGATGTCCCATGGGAAAAGCTCATGCTCACCCATATATTATTAGGATTGGGGCTCACTAACACATCATTCAATGCAATGCAAGTAATCCCTTTGATATATTACGTGGATCGCTTATAACCTTTTCATACATTGCATTCTTGCAAAGTATAGTGCAAAAATGTTTTGATGGAAGAAGTGTGCAATGTTCATAATATTCACAAATGTGTTCAATTAAGTAAAGCAGGCGTGTTTGCATAGGCATAGCTACTAGAGGTACAATAGTATATTCAGATGTTATTAGTCTTAAGAAGTAAAGAAGATGCCATCGAATCAACCATGTAACTGACATAGATCGGATGCGCAGGAGACAAACTACATGGCCAAATAGGTCATGTTAGGTTACTGGGATTTATACTGCCACCAGTGCCATGTCCATGGTCTTCAGGGACTGCTATAATTAGGATGGAAACATAGGCCTTGAAACACTGCTTACGTTTACGTATTTCTGGTTATGCCATGCTCCACCAGCTTTACGACAATTTGCAGATGTTGCCTTATGAAATATTCTAAAAGAGTAGATCATCTAATTTTCCTCTATACTTAAGGAACATGGAAAGCCACAATCAACACATCCGAATGTAGGCGCTCCTGGGATTTGTAATTTTTCTGCAACTCTTTCTAAGAATAGAATTTAGACGCAGTACTGAACTGGTCTCAAACAAATAACTCAAGAGATCCGAAATAGTTTGGGTTCTTCTAAATGTTAATTGACAAATATTCTCCATTGGTGACCACATTGATGTGATTAACAAGTAAGGAAGTGAAGCTTGCTGAGGGGTGGGGAGTGAAGTGTTGAAGAAGAGTAGTCATTTCAGAACCCAACTAAAGGTTTTGCTCAGGCTCAGTTTTCCATGAACCTCATTTTACAAAAAAGCTCCCCTGAATACAAGTGGTACCAACATTAAGATAATGGGCATTGCCTTGAATGCAGTTGGATGGTAAAATGCATACCACTGGCAATTCATGTTTTAAGGAAACCCGGGCTGCCATCTTGGATGAGTATATTTGCTGAAATGTGGCCTGTGGCCATTGGCCTCCCCAACTGGACCAGGACCTGCTGTTTAAGGACGTGGCATATCATGGGATTTGGGTGTACATAAAAGAGTGTGCTGTGTTGATTAAAGTAAATTAAGAGAGATGATGCTCTCAGTAAGGTTCATATCTGTTAGATTTAGAAGCCAAGGGTTAAAAATGGGATGACTGTTATATCACCCCCAACCAGAGGAGACTTTTCTCAGCCTGAATCATTGCCGAATATGCTTTTGGGACGGACTGAAGAACCAATCGCATTGCTGGAGTGACATGTAGCAGCAGAACTCTCTCCATGTTAGAATAATGCAGGAAAAATAACCAACCGTCCTGAAAAGTGAGTTCCCTTAAAAAACAATAAAAAAACCTTTCAAAACATGGAATGCAGGCTTAAGAGAACGGAGGAAAGCACGGGGCAAACGCACTGGTTTTGGAAGCAAGACCACGCAGAGCAGCAGAGCAACAGAGGTACGAATACCGGATCCGTGCTAAGAAACCGAATTCAGGTACAGTATAAGGTGCGTCAAAAAAATAAATGTATTCATTATTTTCTAATAGTAATTCAACTTGAAGTGACACGAACCAGTTCAAATGCCAACATTGACAATAGTGTTCATACTCCAGGGGTGATGGGCGCAGTATAACTATTGGACAACATAAGACACTCAAAGTAGTGAGTGCATCATGAATGAGGGCAGTCTAGAGGGTAAGGGCTTCTCTTCCCTTAGCCAGAAAAAGGAGATATGGAGCAGTGTAAAAGAAGCACACATTGCAACTTTTTTTTTACAAAAAGTGAGATTACAGGAGTAAAGTCCTGTTGTTATGTGATACAATGTAATATAAAGTGATTTTTTTATAGTGCCCTTCAGTCAATAATGTTGGTCTCCCTGCGCATGGCTGTGTAAGAAAGGAGGACATGGTGTGTGTTCATTGGTATCTGGAAGGCAGATGCAGAAACATTTGGTGTTGATGGATGCAGGTCAGAAGTACCTGTGTATCGATATGAAAATCTCTTTGTTGTTTGTGGTTGGTACTGACCAGGGAGGTTAGCCATATGGGTAGCCCTCGGATTGTGGAGCGCAGAAATTAACAACATGTTTGTTAGTAGAAGATGGATAGGGTCTGAATCTGTTAAATACGGTATCCAGTGATTCCCTCGAATACACAACATCGAATGCAAAAGCCTCGGAAAAAATGAATTGAAAAAATACCTTTTTTTGTAGGTAAAGTTTTTTTTTATTAAAATGGGTTTAAGAGGTAAAGAACAGGGGTTGGGGGGACCTCCCCATTAAAACATTTTTTTTTAAATGATTTTTTTCAATGCACTTTTTTCAATGCTTTTAAATTTGATGCTTTGGATGTCGAGGCTATCACTAGGAACTGTTAAATACACTAGACCTATAAAGTTGTCTGTAGGAAGGTTTCATGAAACAAGATTTTAATAGTGAAGAGTTAGTTGGGGGAAGAGGTGGGTGCAGAGAGGGGGCAAGGGTGTTGTCACTTCCTGGCTCTTGGTGATAGATTCCACTGAGATTCAAGGTGCAGACCAGCGCCAGGAGAGGTTTCATGAGTCAGCTTTGTTTCCTGCGGTTGGTAGTGCCAAGAGTTTTAAAAAATGCTTGTCGTGAATTAGCCCACGTTTCTGGTGCACAGTTTTCTAGTTGGTCGTTATATTTTTATTTTCTTTCAAAAGTTGTTGGTTCAAAAGCAAAGTCCTGGGCTGTTTCATGAAAGCCAGGTGTTCTACTCCAGGCAGAGAGGTTTGGTAATGTCTGTGAGTGGGGGCACTATGATGGGTTTCCCCCCATTTCGGTTTGAATTCATGGAACAATGTTTGAGGATGAACTTTAGGGTGCTGAGGCGAGAAGTATTTACCCTACCCCTCAACCAATTTATTTTTTTATTGGTTATTTATAAGGCGATTCTACAACAAGACAGTGTTTCAAAGCGCCACAAGGCACAAGGGGAGGGAACAAGGGAGCAATAAACAATGAAATTTACAATAAATAAATAGAAACGGACAGCGGTCCTACTAGGCCTTGTGACATTCGGAGCGTGCAAGTGCAGTGAAAGAAAAAGGATAAAAGGGGGCGGTGCAGTAGGGGGTAAGTGTTAATTAGGGTCCCCTAGGGGAGGAAGGGCTAGAGGTACCCATTCGAAAGGGAACAGGTAAGTGCATGGTCCGACTGACCACAAAAGTGATGGCTGGAAGGTTTAGAATTAATCTAACCGACTGGCAATTGCTCAGGGCAACCTTCCACACCACCGTTTTTTAGCCCGTCTGCGCCTTTGCAAAAGGGGACCAGCCATGTGCAAATCAGTCAGCAGCTGCCGCCACCGAAGGTAGCAGCCCAGCCCGAACTGCTAGGCCAGGTCCCCTATGCACAGAAAACCAAGCAACCCCAGACATGTTTCGGCCTTGTTGGACCTCCTCAGTGAGGTGCAGCCTGGTTCCCTGTGACGCAGCGAGCAAGGGACCCACGTCTGGGCATACTCTTGTAAGAGGATTCAATTCAACACTACAGCTAAGTCAACGCCTAGTCTAGAATACTGAATGAAAACCCTTATTGATATATCTTTATGTCCAGTTCATGCGTTCTGGATGACTACCCCTATATAACACCCCTCTCTTGGAATCCTCCTGACCCCACTGAGCCAAGAAGTAGTTCTGTCTTGCAAGTTAAAAGGTTTAATTGATAATCTAAACAATATATATATATAGATATATATCACGCTTTTTAATAAATTAATAATTGAATATCACACTTAATCTGATATGATAAATATTAACAACGGAGAATCTGGCACTAGCACACTTCTTTATAATCACTAAGGAGTTGAGATGAAATGGATAAGGTAGCACACTGGTAAATAGGTACAGAAGTATAATGTGGTAGAGAATGCTTTATAGGGTTCAAGGAAATGCAAGGTTGAATGAATGAAATGCAGTATAGAAAATACTCAATATGATTTCAAGAAACAATGTAATCACATTTCTCTGGCAATCCCCTTCCCCCCTTGATGCAAGGCAAGGAAATGGAAGTAAAACACACAGTTCTCAGAAATGCAATCAAATGTGATTCAGTTCACCCCAGCAAGCTTAGACAACAGAAGTTTAAAACACAGGCAAAATGCTTTGATATGTGCTGGCAATGAAGGAAAAATATGCTAAAATGCTTTTAATTCCCTCTAGAGGTTCAGGGTGAGTGGTATCTAGTTAATATTAGTCCAGGCTCACACTAGCAATGATTCAGGGATGATTAGCAGGTTAAACGAATTTCTGGCAAATGGAAGGCAAGCAGCAGCGGATTTTTTTACACGTGGAGAAATTTGCAAATCGCGGTAAAATTCGCGAATGCGCCGAGCGCTATTACAGAGGAACTACAAGGACTATCACTATCTTTTCAAAAAGACAAGTGCAGCTTGCAACTAGAAAATGACAAGTGACAACTTTGCAAATGACAGTTAGGAGACAGTTCTACTTAGATTAAAATAGCTTGAATTATATTATCTTAACTAAGAGATTGGTTCTGCACAGTTTTGCTATGTACTCACAATATATTTAGAAATATGCCTTGTCATGGATCTGGTCAGGTTTTAGACGGGACTCTGGTCTCTGCACTTCACAGTGATCTGGGTCTGCTCTCTCTCTGGATTCTGAAGATTGAGGGATTTAAAGTCTGGATCTTTCTGCACAGCTTTCTCTGGAGATTGATGGAGGTAAAGTATGGATTTTCCCGGCAGAGCTTCCAGCTGCAAATGGATTTGAAAGTCCCTATCTGTCCTGACTGTCTGCTTTTTTGTGTTTAGAATGTGGGTGTGTTCTAGCATCACTGACCCTACCTCTCTCTCAGCTTCTAATTGGTCAAACTTCCATTTCTCATTTGATTGGGGGAGCTAAGCTGTGTCAGAGTGATGTCATTTTACAGCCTTGCAGAGAGGACACTCCCCAGTCAAATTGCACACATTCTATATTTGATAACAAAAGACATATTTGCACAGGTAAACATTGGTTTAAAATTACATGCACACATCACATATCACAGGAGATATACCCTGTCCAAACTTTGCTCTTCCTGGGGGCTTGCATTCAGAAATGGCACATATTTCACTTTTTAACTGATTTTGCAATTCCGGACATTGACCCAAATTTACACACATGTGCGCAAGGAGTATGGACATTAGTTGATGAAGTATCAGATTTTTCACATGCACACATTTTGAGTAATATCCTCTTTTCCGCTAAAACCCCCCTGAACATGCCACCGGTTCGAAAAACCTCTTAAAATGTGGGCAGAAAAATCACAAGAATTATGGTGTCATTTATACAATTTTCACATGTCCGCTCTATGAGTTATTCATCTTTTTCTAAAACCATATTCTGGCTATAGAGGTGTGTCTTTTCATGTCACATGGTACAGAAACCAGTCTTTCCAGTTTCTGGCAAGCTCAGAGACCCTGCCACTCCCAGCTTCTGCCAAGAGGAAGCTGTTTTACGACATCTGCAATAAAACATTTGCCTGAGTCAGGACAGGGCTTTGTTCAATTTCCTGCAGAAACCAGGTAATTCAATCAGGGAAGTGTCATATCCCTTTTGGTGTGAGCAGCAAAAGGGCAGCTAGGCCTGGGAACACAGCTGTGACTCAAGTTTCACTCCTGATGGGGGTAGTTGCCAGGCAGAATTCAGTTCCTTAAGCCAGGTTTCAGATAAAATGTCACTTTTTGTTTCCCAGTTTAAGTCAAGACAATTTTTTTACATATGCAGCTAGAATGCTGATTCTAAGTTCAAAACTATGACATTTAAACAATTGCAACCTATGTGACACTCAAAGTAGGTCACTCATTTCTCTTAAACCTTGAGATTTTTAATGTCTTTCAGTCCAAATTTACTTAAACTGCTGAAATCCCCAGCTCAGCCAGTCTTGTTATAAACCTTCAAGTCACTTCAGAATATAACTTTACATTGGATCCACCTCTCAGTAAGTCTTTCTTTGGCCTGTTTTGGGTTCATTTATTCAGTTTTCTACAAAATCTGGTGGTTTTAAAACGCCGGCTTTTGGATAGTGGTGAGTACTGGTACTGCACCCCTTTTTGGGATTTAAGAAAATGAATTCCCAACAGTTATGGGTTTGCTTTTGGCAATCAGCATTGCCACTCCCAATGGTTTCAGACTACTATGTGGGTAGTCCAATGGTGGTTTTAGGCAGTGTCCTTCTGTGCCCATAACATCGGCAAAAATGAGTGGCAGCCTATTCTTCATGCATTTCCCTGTGCATTTTCTGGGAAGCTCTGGCCATCATGATGTTTTCCATGTCAGTACTGCACAGTTTTGAGGTAGGGCTCGGATGCATGGGTAAATACATCCCACAAGCCCCCCTTCTTGCGGTGGCCATCTGATCCTTCACTGGTGGGACCCGCAAGATCTGGGATGTTTCCTCATCTTCTTCCAATAGATGGCACAGTTCAGCATCTTTTCCCCCATCCGGTACTGGTCGATCGGTTCTCCTCGCCGGTCCTGATGGGAATATTGGGCGGTACCCCGGGCCCCCTTGCATCATCCGGTCTCCGGGTCATCCTCCTTGGTCATTCTCCATGGTTTCATCTCTCCTAGGATGATAAAGCAAAAGCGGCAATACCTACTCATAGACGTTTTTGCACCACTGTTGAGATAGTGGGGCAGCATATGCATTTCATCATAACGAAACATTACATTCTTATTTTGATAAAAAACAGTATAACTAAGAGACAGTTTCATGCAAATCACAATATTTTAGAGACTAGATGTGGTATGTTTTATGGTTGGAACTGAATTAATCTGAGACAGTGCCCGCTAGGATTCCAGAGGATTCCTCCAGTTGTTGCAGAGTGTGCCTGGGATGGCAACATTTCAACTGGTTTATGTGGACCCACTTGTCTTCCCCCGCTGCCAAAGGACCTTTGGGGATGTGGATTTTTTAGGCCACAGGAGAGATCTTGTCGATGATCTCAAAGGGTCCCTTCCATGTAGGCAAAAATTTCCGCTGCTTGGCCTGGTTCCTTTGGAAGTTGTATAGATAGACCCGGTCCCCCACCTGATATTCCTTCCTGGAAGTCTTCAGGTCATAGTGGGTCTTCATGCTATCAGCCGATCTTTCTAGATTCCGCTGAGCGTAAGCAAAAGCATGTTGGAGGTGTTTCCTTAAATTCTCCACATACTCATGAGTAGTGGAGGCATTTATCAGTGTCTGCTCTTGGGTCCTGTAGAGCAAATGCTGAGGAAGCACCATCTTGCGCCCAGTCATCAACTCAAATGGTGACATTTTGGTTGCAGATGAAGGGGTAGATCTGATGGCCATTAGGACCAGAGGTAATCGGATATCCCAACTTGGCCCAGAATCTGCCACAAACTTCTTTAATATGCTCACAATGGTTCGGTTATATCTCTCTACTGCCCCAGAAGAAGCTGGCCTGTAAGCAATATGCAACTTCCTTTTGACCCCCAGTATCTCCCACATCTTTGTCATTACTTCACTGGTGAAGTGGCTACCCCTGTCTGACTCAATCCTTTGAGGTAGACCAAAACGAGAAAAGATGTGGTTAATCATCAAGGCAGCTGCGGTTTCTGCCTTGCAATTTGGGGCTGGGAGACATTCCACCCACTTGGTAAACAAGCATGTCACAGTCAACATGTACCTATTCCCCCTAGCCGAGCGAATCACAGGGCCTACAAAGTCGATTTGTAAATCTGACCATGGCAGTGTCATTCCCCTCTTTTGGAGAGGCGCACGGTGTGTGAGGGATGATGGCTGAAATTGTGCACACACAAGACAACCCTTCAAGTATTGGTCGAGGTCCTGCCCCATGTGTGGCCAGTATGCAACCTCTCTTAAGATTTCCAATGTTGTGTGAAACCCCCTATGACCGGCGGTGGCCGCATCATGGGCGTGACTTAACATCAGGCTTCGGAATGAGGTAGGAACCACCCACTGATCGTGGCCAGCTTTGGATTTCCTTACCAACAAACCGTCTTGGATCCGGAACATTTCTGGACATTTCATCAACACTCTTAGGTCCTCTTTCCCAATGTAAACGGTATCCGTCAGGGGAAAGTTCTCAGGGTCCTCAAGGTGCTGGTAAAATTTACCAATTATTGGATCCCCCTTCTGAGCGGTAATCAAATCAGCATCAGGGGTCTCCTTACTCCATTGTGCAATTGAAAGATCATTGTGAGCATTTGTCTGGGACCTAGTGATAGCAGTGACCTGGATTTCCCCCAACAGGGACTCAATCTCAATTAGATCCCCTTGGATGGCCCCGGTTTTGGCCAGCTGATCAGCTAAGTCATTTCCAGTTTTGTCTGGTCCCTCTACTTTGGAATGACCCTTGATCTTTTTCCAATAGATGGTCATCTCATTCGAGGTGACCAGATCGTCAATGTTTTGGATCAACTTCCCATGTTTCAAGGGTTTGTTGTTAGCACATAACATGCCTCTGGTTTTCCAATTAACCAGGTGCTCCACGAACCCGTTCCGTACATAATCCGAATCTGTGATTATGACCAGTTCGCGGAGTTGATGCTGGACAGCAGTGAGGATGGCCTGATGCACAGCCATCAATTCTGCCACCTGACTACTTCGGGGACCAATTTTGTATCCAGCGGAGGGTTCTGGGGACTCATTCACCCATGCATTCCCTACGCCAGCCACCAGTTCTTTCTCCCCGTTATTGTCAACATGGTAAGAGCATCCATCCACATACACAGTGGGCATTCCCTCACACTTGTCTTCTTCAAAGACTTTGTGGGGGGAATTAAGGTATGCCTCCATGTTGTCCTTGATTTTCAGACTTTCGTCCTCGAGACAGTTTTCTCTGGCACAATCATGCAAGTCAGCCAGACCTTGCGCGAGGGGACTCTTCTTGTTTTGGCCATATCGGACCTCCACAGGAAAGCCTTGCATTGACAGAATCCAGGAAGTAATTCGGGAATTACTCACATTTCCGGCCCGGATTCTATCACTTTGGAGATATTGCAGAGGCTGGTGTGGAGTCTCCACTATGATGTGTTCCCCCTGGATAAACGGCCAGTAATTCTTCAATGCCCACACCGTTGCCAGGAGTGCCTTCTCACAATCGTTGAATTTTTCCTCCACAGAGGATAAAGTTTTGCTCGCATAGGATATTACTTTATTGACCTTGTCATGCTTTTGGTATAATACTGCCGTCAAGCACGTATTAGAGAACCCCGTCTCCAGGAAGAACTCCTTGTTTCTGACAGGGTAAGCTAGGCAAGGCGCTTGTGAGAGGCTTCTTTTGAGTTGTCTTACTGCCTCGGATTGTTTTGGACCCCATTCCCACTTGACCCCCCCCTTCAGGAGATGAATCAGGGGTCTGGTGATCTCTGCGTAGCCCTCAATGAACTTTCTGCTGTAATTAGTCAGTCCAAGGAGGCTCCTTAGTTCCCGCAGAGTTGTGGGGTCTTTCAGTTTCTGAAGTGCTTCCACTTTCTTTTCCTGGGGACAGAGGCCCTGAGGAGTAATCTCATGCCCCAAGAAATTAACACGGGTTCTACACCACTGTGCTTTCTGAAAGGAAAGTTTTGCTCCGGCGGCCCTCAACTGCGTCAGAACATAACGGATCTCCGCTATGTGTTCCTCCAGAGATGAACTTTTGATGAGGTCATCATCTACATAAGCCAGGTTACCCCTCGCACCCAGGTCGGGCATGGCCTTATGTAGGAAAATATTGAACTCATTACCGGAGTTGAGGTATCCGAAAGGAGTCCCGGTCCATGTGTACTGCTGGCCCCCAAAGGTAAAAGCCAGTTTGTATTGGTCCTCCCTACTGACAGGCACGGTCCAGTACCCATTGGTCAGGTCTATGGCAGTGAATACCTGTGACCCCTGGATCTGGGCCAGCCCTTGGTCAATGTAGGGCAGAGGCCATCGGGAAGTATGGACCCGTTTGTTGAGCTCCCTGAGGTCGGCGCAGAGTCTCCACTGGCCGCTTGGCTTCAATATTCCCAGCACTGGATTATTGAAGGTGCTGTGGACTGGACGGATTATTCCCTGGGACTCAAGGTTCTTAATTATTTCAGTAAGGGACTCCATTGATGCGAGAGGCAAGCGATATTGCTTCACAAACACAGGAGTCATGCCAGGGTCCGTGGGGATTGTTGTTGTGTGGATGTCAGTGCGACCGCAGTCATATGAGTCTACCGCAAAGAGATCTTGGAAATCCAAGAAAACTTGTTTCAACATTTGCTTTTGTTCCAGAGTCACACAGGCGTCAGCTAGGTTGACTCTCTCTTCCACCATCTGCCTGAAGCCTGGAAAGACTTCTGGTTTGGCTATCTCCGCGGCCTCCTCCAGCTGGGTGGAGAAGTCCCTGGTCAGAGTGCTGATTTGGACCGGAGGCTTCAGGTGGGAAAGGCAGCCCTCATGGACCTGGAAAATCACCTCATCCCTCCCGAAGTCACAAGTCACATCTTCCTTACCATAGGGGCAGGAAGTGTACACCAGGAAGTTCCCCCCATGCCGGGTAAAAATTCTGTCTGGTGTTGCGTTGTCATCACTGTCACTGTCAAAACAGTCCTTGGGGATTGGTCCTAACAGTTCATTTCCAAGATCAATGGAGAAATGTCGGTCATCAACCGCCATTCCAATAATGGTGCCTGCGGCTAGAGTAATACTCTTTAAGTCGCTGTTATCCACCTCTATTGGAATGGTGTCATGTTCTATGTTGACTAATGGAGTTGGGTTTACCCCCAACCCTTGCTGTTGGAGAGAAGCATTTAGATGTATGTAAGCATCAGGGTTTTTCAACTCTTGTCCCCTTTTAACTTTCACTTCCAGGGAGAATTGTCGGGTCCTTTCTGGGATGGTGACTTCCTCTTTAATCTGAATTTCAACTGCATAAGGTAGCAATTGAGCTGACCTAAATGCTTTTTCTGGATCATCAAAGCTCATGGGATTATCCGCTAATCGGGACCAAGCTTTGAAGTTTATTAGGTCCAAACTAATGGCAAAGCGATTGAGAATGTCACTGCCTAAGTAAAAGGCGGCAGGGACGTCTCGCACGACCCAACAATTGTGGACTATGCTCTTGTTGCCAAAGGAGAATTTGAGCATACACCTGCTTGGCAGGAGATGTTTGGAATTAGGTGCTTCCAGGTCCATTTCCCATTTGTCTATCAGTTTGAAGGTGGGAATGGCTGGATCCTTTGGGAGTTGGCGAAACATGGCTTCCCTGATGAAGCTCTTACCGTTGTTCACACACACTCGAGCGAGAACAGAGTCCTTCCCATCATTTAACTGAACAGGGATGAACAACTGCTCCCCAATTTGCTGAATATCAGCCAGGCTTTGAGCTGATTTCACATCTTTCTGGACTATGGGAGTGGGAGTTTCTGATTGTGGATTAGTATAGAATTTCAGAGTGTT
Organism: Ambystoma mexicanum; assembly: GCF_040938575.1. Lineage (NCBI taxonomy): Eukaryota > Metazoa > Chordata > Amphibia > Caudata > Ambystomatidae > Ambystoma > Ambystoma mexicanum. The sequence goes on along the minus strand of NC_090934.1, from coordinate 1,221,088,523 downwards.
TCCTTCCAGCATGGAATACCACCTTAAACTGGAAGGAAGGTTGATTTTCAGAAATAGAGAGGACCCCCCATCACCAGTCTGTTGTCCTACTGCTATTACTGTCACGTCTGGAATTTGGTTGTTCTGGAAGTGAAATTCTACTTGGTCAGATTTTTGTTCAACCATGTGGCAGGTGCCGTTTAAACTAACATGGTTGACACTCTTTTTTAATTTTATTGGTCGGCTAGTCTGGGTCCAGAGGACCTTGTTTATGCAATCTATTAGGGGTGACAACCTTCTCAGGAGGTCATTCCCTAGTAAACAAGGGGTGCCCTCTGGGGTCACCACTATGACCGGGTGTTTCACCTTGTGTCGCCCGATCTTAATGTCCAAGTCTGCCGTCCCCTCGACGGGAATTTCCTTCCCATCAAAGTTCTGCAGTTGTCCAGGAAGAGAGGTGAGAGGAATTTGGTAATTCTCTCCCCTTCCTGCATTCAGTTCATCAAAGGCCCTTCTGGACAGAAGGGTAGCTTGAGATCCAGTGTCCACCAGTGCCAAAATTGTACCCTGTCCCTGTACTTGTACCGGGGCATAATATCTTCCCTCCTTCTCCTCAAGGGGGCACAGATAATGTACATTTTTGGACAACTGGTGGGCTAATTTTCTGGTTTTGGACATCGCTAGCGAAGAGATTTGGGCAGAATTCTGTGGAGAGCCTTGGGAATCTGAAAGAAAAATTTGGCAACTGGAGATCAGAGCCATTGTGGGTTCCCCTGGCTCCGGTTCTGGGCCGCCCCCCCCTTTTTGGAGGCAGTCACCAGGATGGGTTTGAACCAGGGGATTTTCTTGCTGTTGGTTCTGGGATGAGATGGTGGGCGGCGGTAGCTCAGTCTCCACATCTCCCCAGTCTGGATTTGCATCCCTTAGGACCCATTTTTCTTTGGGAGGAGTTCCCCCCTCTCTGAAGGAGAAGATCCTTTTCCCAGGATCCTATGAGGATCCCTCTCCCTCAAATTGGAAGATCTGTACCTCCTCCTCAAACTGAGTCTGTTTGGGTCTTTTGTTTCTCCTACCCCCCCTCTGCTCCTTAGGAGGCAGACTTTCAGGGGCAAGAGATTTTGTTTCCGGTTCCTGGGTTTCCAGGGGCTGTTTACAAGTGAGGAAGGAAGCTTCCTCCAAGGCTTTACACCCCCCTTCCCTTCGTGCCTCCTCCCTTGGAACCGGTGTGTTATCGGGGTGCTGCCCCCGTCATTGTTCTGGAGCACCAGGTCCAGAGTTGGGTGCGTTCTGCGCCGGCATGCTGATCTGAGGGTTCTGCTGAGCCCTCAGTATGTGACCCATATCCCGCGCCATGTTTTGAACCTGGCGCTCTAACTGGGAAACCCGCTCAGGCTGATACGGGGCCCTGTTTTCTCCCCTGGGCTGATCCCGGGAAGGGTAGCTATCCCTTCTTTGGTAGTACCCCTGGTTGGGAAGATTTGGGTACCCCTCCACCCTTGGCCTCCCCTCTCCCGGATTCAGTGGTCTGGGCTCAGGGAATTGGGGAAAGAAGGATGGATGGTTTTGGGGCTGAAGGTCGGGTGGATATCTGGGGAAAAAGTTCTGCCCAGGGTTTGGTAAATTTCTGCCCTCCTGTGGGAAGTTTGGAGGGAAGTTCCCTGGGTTTGGTGCTTGGCTGGATCCCCCCCCTTGGGCTGGAGGAGTCCACACATAACTCAGGATGGGTCGATTTCCCTTGTAACGGGGACTTACATAATCAGGAGAGCGAGGGACCCCATTTGTGGGGCTGCCTCCTTGGCTCCCTGTCTGTGACTGACCCAAGGACCTCCTGGGCCTAGCATTATTAGGTGCAGGTAGGTTTTTAGGCCCCCCCATCTCCAAATCCAAAACGGGGGTGACCTTTACCTCTGCCACCTTGGCAGCAGCAGGGGTGCTGTTGGCTTTGGGGTTTTTCTGGGCATTACTTTTGCTATCTACCGGTTTCTGCACCTCATAGATCCGGGTAGCCTGTTCAATGACCCAGTCTAAAGATCTTTTCTCGTGAAAATCCCTCACGAGCTGGGTCATGATATATTTGGGCAAGGCATGGAAAAACGTATTAATAAATTCTCTGCTATCCGTGCGCACCCTTCTTGTGGTCTGTGCAAAAGCACGCTTTAACTCCTGCACAAATTCGTGTGGGGCCTGATCCTCCCCACATTGCAAATTGTAGGCTGCCTTGCGAGCCTCTTGAGGATTTCTGTGAACAGAAAAATGTTTCAAGATGGCCTCCTTATAGGTGGACCATCTTAAATGATTTTGGTCCTCCAGCCCCGCAAAGAAACTGGAGTATTCCGGGGAGAAGGTCCACTTTACATATTGAATACAGCTTTGGCTGTCCTTCAAATGGAAAGTCTCCATCATTTGTTCAAACAACTCTAAGTGCTCCCAAACAGAATACTTAGCGTTCTTATGGTAAGGCGTGATGACGCTCCTGATCGCCTTAATCTGCTTTAAGGGGTCCTTAAGCAAGGCCCTTTTTGCCTTATTGGCCTTTTTGGTTCGGGTAACCCTTGTCCATTCGTCCTCGGATTCAGAGGCACTGCTCCCAGAGGTTCCCGTCTGTTCTTCCAGGTTTTCCCGGATTCTGCGAGCCTGGGAATGGCTGGCAGAATGTGGGGACCTGGTCTCCTGTGTCCTGCGCAGTTCAGAGGAGTCTTCAGATTCCTCCTTGCTGCCAGGATTTGATGGGTACCCCCTCCACTGACCTAACTGGGCAGAGGTTTTCAGGATGCCCTTAATGGGCCTACTCTCCTGGGGTTCCCCATTGAACTGTACTTTACTTGGGTGCCCATACCCGGATGCCCACCCCTCCATTCCTGAGTGGTACTGGCCTATGAGCCCCATACTCTTAGCTGGATAGTAATCTGCCATCCCTGTGGCCCTGTGCTCATGTGCGCCAGGGGACATGGGGGTGGTAGAGTCCAGGGACTGGGGGAGATGAAGGCCCCTGATGTTAGGGCTCCTGCGGTTATGGTCAGGAGTCTCTCTTTCCCAGCGGACCTCATCTCTATCCGCCCCTGCTCCCTGTTGCAATGCAAGAGCCTGCATTTGTGCTTTCAGTTCCTCAGTCAAGGCCTTACTAGACTCTATCAGTCTCTCCCGCATCGCTACCTGTTGTTGGAGCCTATCATTGTGTTGACAGAGGGCCTCATTTTCCCTCTGTGTTTCCTGATTGGTCCTGGAGCACTGGGCCAGTCTTTGCTGCAGGAGGTTTACCTCCTGAGTCCCATCCCTACTGGCCTGCTCCTTTCTTGCCAGAGCATCTTCCACCCTTTTGGTGTGCTCTACCAAGTTCTGGTTTTCTTTTTGGAGGTCACCCAGCCCCTGGAGGGCCAGGTGATTTTCTTCCATTTTCATTTTTAAATGGCAGACTTCCTGGCCTATGGTGTCTCTTTCCTGACTGAGAGCCTGCATCTGTGCTGCCAGGTCGTCCCTTTGCCTTTGGAAGGCACCAGCTTTCTGGCGCTCCTGATCAAACTCTGCCTGGGTATCCAGGTCTCTCAGAATTAGTTTGTTGCTCTCTGCCTTCACTCTATCTAGGTGGCCTTGGAGGGTGACTACCTGCTCAGCACATACCCTGTTGAAGTCCAGTTGTTGCTCCAGCTTTTTCTGGCTTTGCAGTAGGGAGTCCAAACCTTCTTGGTGTTCCTTCTGCAAGGCCAGAAATCTGGTATCCTGTTCTGACTTTTCCTTTTGCAGCACTTCCATATCCTCCTTTATTTTAGTGATGTACTGCCTGGTCTCATTTTCTGACTCCTGGCTCCTGTGCAGCCTTTGCTCAGAAGAGTCCAGATCAGATTGGGCCTTCTCTAACGCCATCTGTTGTCTTTTTGCCAGATCATGGCCTTCAGCACATTTATTCTGTATGGCTCCCATATATAAATATAAATATGCCGCTATCCTAACAATCTTGTCATGTTCATCTTTGGCCTTAGGAGCCATATATAGTTCACTCAGGGCCACATGTAATGGACCCTGATCTCTCCATAAGTCTGACCCTGTTTCAGTGACCTGTCGCGTGATGGCCTGCAACCAGGCATCCTGGCCTTGCTCAGCCCATTCACCTCTCACAAATAGTTTATGTAAGAAGTGCTCTCTGGCTATTTTCATATCTACCAAGGTCGTCATTCTAGAGATTGGTCTCTGTCCTGACTTACAGAAGTTTGTATTTTATTTTTGCAGAACAGAACTTTTCTTGGAGTGTCCCTTTTGAGGAATGCTTCACAGCGTAATGCAGCGTGGTGATCCAACTGGATATGTGTATCTGGTCAGCTGGCACGCTGTATTAAGCTGCACAAGTGGTATTCAAACGTCCGGCCCGAGCCCCCAATTTGTAAGAGGATTCAATTCAACACTACAGCTAAGTCAACGCCTAGTCTAGAATACTGAATGAAAACCCTTATTGATATATCTTTCTGTCCAGTTCATGCGTTCTGGATGACTACCCCTATATAACACCCCTCTCTTGGAATCCTCCTGACCCCACTGAGCCAAGAAGTAGTTCTGTCTTGCAAGTTAAAAGGTTTAATTGATAATCTAAACAATATATATATATATATATATCACGCTTTATAATAAATTAATAATTGAATATCACACTTAATCTGATATGATAAATATTAACAACGGAGAATCTGGCACTAGCACACTTCTTTATAATCACTAAGGAGTTGAGATGAAATGGACAAGGTAGCACACTGGTAAATAGGTACAGAAGTATAATGTGGTAGAGAATGCTTTATAGGGTTCAAGGAAATGCAAGGTTGAATGAATGAAATGCAGTATAGAAAATACTCAATATGATTTCAACAAACAATGTAATCACTTTTCTCTGGCAATCCCCTTCCCCCCTTGATGCAAGGCAAGGAAATGGAAGTAAAACACACAGTTCTCAGAAATGCAATCAAATGTGATTCAGTTAACCCCAGCAAGCTTAGACAACAGAAGTTTAAAACACAGGCAAAATGCTTTGATATGTGCTGGCAATGAAGGAAAAATATGCTAAAATGCTTTTAATTCCCTCTAGAGGTTCAGGGTGAGTGGTATCTAGTTAATATTAGTCCAGGCTCACACTAGCAATGATTCAGGGATGATTAGCAGGTTAAACGAATTTCTGGCAAATGGAAGGCAAGCAGCAGCGGATTTTTTTACACGTGGAGAAATTTGCAAATCGCTGTAAAATTCGCGAATGTGCCGAGCGCTATTACAGAGGAACTACAATGACTATCACTATCGTTCTGGGGTCTTAGGAAAGCCTAGGATCTCAGCTTCCAGATGAAAGTTACTGCAAGTCTCTAGCACAAACGGTTACGGAGATATGAGCGATTGAATAAAGGTCGTTTTTCAGATTTGAAATTTTAAAGTTCAAAAAGACAAGTGCAGCTTGCAACTAGAAAATGACAAGTGACAGCTTTGCAAATGACAGTTAGGAGACAGTTCTACTTAGATTAAAATAGCTTGAATTATATTATCTTAACTAAGAGATTGGTTCTGCACAGTTTTGCTATGTACTCACAATATATTTAGAAATATGCCTTGTCATGGATCTGGTAAGGTTTTAGACGGGACTCTGGTCTCTGCACTTCACAGTGATCTGGGTCTGCTCTCTCTCTGGATTCTGAAGATTGAGGGATTTAAAGTCTGGATCTTTCTGCACAGCTTTCTCTGGAGATTGATGGAGGTAAAGTATGGATTTTCCCGGCAGAGCTTCCAGCTGCAAATGGATTTCAAAGTCCCTATCTGTCCTGACTGTCTGCTTTTATGTGTTTAGAATGTGGGTGTGTTCTAGCATCACTGACCCTACCTCTCTCTCAGCTTCTAATTGGTCAAACTTCCATTTCTCATTTGATTGGGGGAGCTAAGTTGTGTCAGAGTGATGTCATTTTACAGCCTTGCAGAGAGGACACTCCCCAGTCAAATTGCACACATTCTATATTTGATAACAAAAGACATATTTGCACAGGTAAACATTGGTTTAAAATTACATGCACACATCACATATCACAGGAGATATACCCTGTCCAAACTTTGCTCTTCCTGGGGGCTTGCATTCAGAAATGGCACATATTTCACTTTTTAACTGATTTTGCAATTCCGGACATTGACCCAAATTTACACACATGTGCGCAAGGAGTATGGACATTAGTTGATGAAGTGTCAGATTTTCCACATGCACACATTTTGAGTAATATCCTCTTTTCCGCTAAAACCCCCCTGAACATGCCACCGGTTCGAAAAACCTCTTAAAATGTGGGCAGAAAAATCACAAGAATTATGGTGTCATTTATACAATTTTCACATGTCCGCTCTATGAGTTATTCATCTTTTTCTAAAACCATATTCTGGCTATAGAGGTGTGTCTTTTCATGTCACATGGTACAGAAACCAGTCTTTCCAGTTTCTGGCAAGCTCAGAGACCCTGCCACTCCCAGCTTCTGCCAAGAGGAAGCTGTTTTACGACATCTGCAATAAAACATTTGCCTGAGTCAGGACAGGGCTTTGTTCAATTTCCTGCAGAGCCCAGGTAATTCAATCAGGGAAGTGTCATATCCCTTTTGGTGTGAGCAGCAAAAGGGCAGCTAGGCCTGGGAACACAGCTGTGACTCAAGTTTCACTCCTGATGGGGGTAGTTGCCAGGCAGAATTCAGTTCCTTAAGCCAGGTTTCAGATAAAATGTCACTTTTTGTTTCCCAGTTTAAGTCAAGACAATTTTTTTACATATGCAGCTAGAATGCTGATTCTAAGTTCAAAACTATGCCATTTAAACAATTGCAACCTATGTGACACTCAAAGTAGGTCACTCATTTCTCTTAAACCTTGAGATTTTTAATGTCTTTCAGTCCAAATTTACTTAAACTGCTGAAATCCCCAGCTCAGCCAGTCTTGTTATAAACCTTCAAGTCACTTCAGAATATAACTTTACATTGGATCCACCTCTCAGTAAGTCTTTCTTTGGCCTGTTTTGGGTTCATTTATTCAGTTTTCTACAAAATCTGGTGGTTTTAAAACGCCGGCTTTTGGATAGTGGTGAGTACTGGTACTGCACCCCTTTTTGGGATTTAAGAAAATGAATTCCCAACAGTTATGGGTTTGCTTTTGGCAATCAGCATTGCCACTCCCAATGGTTTCAGACTACTATGTGGGTAGTCCAATGGTGGTTTTAGGCAGTGTCCTTCTGTGCCCATAACATCGGCAAAAATGAGTGGCAGCCTATTCTTCATGGATTTCCCTGTGCATTTTCTGGGAAGCTCTGGCCATCATGATGTTTTCCATGTCAGTACTGCACAGTTTTGAGGTAGGGCTCGGATGCATGGGTAAATACATCCCACACTCTCTCTCACAAGGAGAAACAAACTGACCACAAAAGTGATGGGTGGAAGGTTTAGAATGAATCTAAACCACTGGCAATAGCTCTGGGCAACCTTCCACACCACCGTTTTTTAGCCCGTCTGCGCCATTGCAAAAGGGGACCAGCCATGTGCAAATCAGTCAGCAGCTTCCGCCACCGAAGACATCCCAGGTGAAGGAGGGAGATCTACCGCCCAACAGGTAAGTGTAATGCAGAGGCAAACCACCCAACAGGCGGGTGTGGGCCCAGAGAGCTGTGATGGCAGGGTGCTGGGGGTGATTGTGCAGAAGGCCAGGACCCTATTTGACTCTTGAGGGACCAGGACGCCAATCTCGGTGACAGAGGAGATGGTTAAGAAGGGAGGGGGACAGGGAAGGAGGAGGAGAAGAGTTCTTGGGCCTCATTACGGGTTTGGCGGTAGCCATGCCCTTAATAAGGGTATGGCTGCCTCCAAACCCATGTCCGGGTACGGGTTCCCTGAATGGGGAATTACCGGGCCATTCCGAGTATGGAGGGCCCGGTAATTCCTCCTTCAGGGAACCCGGGCCCGGACCTTCCCCATTCCCATTGAGCCATAGGGCTCAATGGGAATGGGAGCGGGAGCAAATAACGGGCCGATTACGACCGGCCCGTTGTTAGCTCCCTGGTGCCCTCGCGGGACCCGGTAAGGACGCCTGGTTTTACCGAATTTTACCAGGTGTCCTTACCGGGTCCCACGAGGTGACCTCGTAATATTGTGGAATGGTTTTAACGGGCCCGCCACCATTAGCGGAGCCCGTTAACCCATTCTGCAATTCTCGTAATTAGGCCCCTTGAGTTGTTTGCGGAACCTGAGGTGATCCGGTTCAAGATGGAGAGAGGGAGGCTGTTGCACAGGAGCGAGCCAGCTGAGGAGAGAGATCTACCTCTAGCTCTCGACTTGGAGAAACATTTGATCAGCAGTGAGTTGGAACCAGAAGGTCAGTGGGATCTGGAAGCACAGTATTTAGTGAGTGAGAGTTAGTCCCAGGCTCCAGACAGCCTTGTGGGTGATACAAAGGGTCTTGAATTTGATCCTTGCAGCAACCAGGACCCAGTAGAGGGATTCTAGAGCAGGAGAGCGACAGTCCCAGGGTTTGAGCCCAAGGATAAGTCTGGCAGCCCTTTTCTGTATTAGTCTAAGAGGATGGAGCGAAGAAAGCAGATTATGGAAGAGGCTGTTACAGTAGTCTAGCTCTGGAGAAATTGAGCTTTTGGGGGAAGGTGAGGAACAGGCGAATGCCCCTAAGGATGTGAAGTTGAAAGTGGGCCTTCTTGGCAAGCTCCAAGATGTAAGGAGTAAAGGAGAGGCAGGAGCGAAGATGATTTCAAGGTTTCTGGCCTCTGTGGAAGGAGAGGGAGGTGCACCCAAAGAGGACGGCCAGAGTGCAGGAGGGAAGCGTGCAGCAGGTGTCCCGATAGGAAGCATCTCAGTCTTACTGGCATTAAGACAGAGATCATTGGAGGTGCACCAAGACTGAATAGCAGACAAGCAGTCAGGGATGATAGAGGAGCTTGACAAAGAGTTGTGTGTCATCTGCGTAACACTGGAAATTAGGATAGAAGGTAGAAATCAGGTGAGCAAGAGGTGCAGGGTAGATGTTGAGAAGCCAAGGTCAGAGGATAGAGACCTGGGGCAAACCACAAGTAGAGAGAGTGGTGGAGAAGGAGCCCAAGAGCACCTGTGAAGGGCAGTCAGTGAGGAAGGCGGTCAACCAATCCAGTGCTCGGTCTGAGATACCAAGAGTATCCTGGAGCCACTTTATGAGGATAGAATGGTTGCCCATGTCAAAGGTGGGAGAGAGGTCAAAGAGAATGAGAACAGCAGGAGAGCTAGAGTCAACATTAGCAAGCAGTTCTTCACGTGTGTTCAGGAGAGCAGTTTCCGTGCTTATGGATGCTCGGAATCCAGATTGATGGTCATGAATACAACCAACGAGCTCAGTGTATTGGGTCAGTTGGGGGAAGACCAAGTTCTCGAAGAGTTTCCTAAGGAAGGGTGTGGTAAAGATAGGGCAGTAGTTGGCTGGACATGAGGGGCCGGCTGAAGGCTTTTTTAGGATAGGAGAGGTGCACAGGGCTTGGGGGAAGAGGGGAAGAGCCAGATGATAGGGAGTGGTTGCAAAAGTCAGCAAAAGCTGGTGCAAGGGAGGAGATTCTGCCGTGAATGGTTCTGGAGGAGCAGGGAGACACCTGTTTGGATTAGACCTTCATAGAGCTGACTACTCTAGAGATCTCATCTGTTGTGATAGGTGATACGGAGGAGAGTGTGAGGGAGTGGAAGAGAGACCAAGGGAGGCAGGGGGCAGAAAGGAAGAGATGGGAAAAAAGAGAGCAAGGTCAGAATGTCCTGAGTTTTAGAGGTGAAATGGGTGGCCAGGGGAGTGCAGAGGGCCTGTGAAAGAAGAGGCAAGGTGGAGACTGCAGATGCATTGGCTAGTTCTGTGCAGATTTTGAAGAGTTCAGCCATGTTGTTAGAGGCTCCAGAGATACAAGGCTGGATGAGAGCCCTCTTCTTGAAGCAGAAAGAGAGGCAGTATTGCCTTTGGTGAAGGCGGCAGGCCAGTTTCTCAGCAGATGAGCCCGAGGTCTGCCACTTCCGTTCAGCAAATGTGCACTTGTGTTTCAGAACAGCTAGATGGGAGTTGTACCAACTGTTACGCTTAGAGGCAGGTTTCAGGCATATCCTCATGACAGGGGCAAGGATGTCAAGAGTGTTGGTGATAGCAAGATGAAGGTTGGCAAGAAAAGTCGGTGGGAGAAACTAGTGGAGGGGAAGGAGGAGGGATGAAGGTGAAGGCAAACGCAGCAGCTGACACTTGTTTCATCGGGTGGCTCGGATGACCGCAAAGGAGGCTGGCAGCGCTGCTGGATGCTCAGTCAGGGGGCCGAGAGGTCCCAGATGAGAAGAGAGGAGTGATCAGACCAGGAGAGCGGGGAGGTGAGAGGGTTGGAGAGCGGAGGATTCGCTGGGATGAAGGCATCAAGAGTGTACCCGGCAGAGTGGATGGGGCTGGAGGGGAGATTAGTGAAGGAGAGAGAGGGACAGAGATCACGAAAGAGAGAGGCAGCAGAAACAGTGGAGTCAAGGTGGATGTTGAAGTCTTCAAGGAGGAGGAGTTTAGAGGTAGAGGTCTGAAGAGAGGAGGTGAAGTCAGCCCACTCTGAGAGGAAGACAGACGCAGGGGCAGGAGGCCTGTAGATAGAGGAAAGGGTGAGAGAGAGAGTCGGAGAGACACCAAGCTCGCAGACAATACTTTCAAAGGAGGAGTAGGGCTGGGTTGGTATGAGAGAGGTAGAGACCCTCTCAGGGAAGATCAGGGCTACTCCACCACCAGACCGGTTGGGCCAATGCTTAGAGAGGATCTGGTAGCAGTCAGGGAGAAGGGAGTCGAAAGCAGTGACTGAGCTGGCAATGAACAACGTCTCTGAGAGAGTGAGGACGTTGAGATCAAAGTCTTCAAGAAGGAGGCAGTCGTCAGAAGAATGACAGCAGATTGAGTGTTCAAGGTGGCTAAGTGTAGCCAGTCACCACCTTTGAAGGATTTCCGAGGAGGGGTACAGGGAAGTGGTACACCCGTTGGAGGTGGTGAAGTAGGTGCAGAGAGAGAGGAAGGAGGAGGAGCAGGAGCAGGTAGGAAATTAATGAGGCGCCCGTCGAAGAGAAGAAGATTGGGGTGAGGACCCTGAGCCATGATCGACACTAATAATGCACTTAGTGTATGTGAAGTATGCCAAGAGTACTTCCCATCTAGTGCCGCCATTAATGGGAGGGGAGAGGGGAAAATGGGAAGTTCATAGGTCTGGCGAGGGGACAGAGAAGAGGATATCAGAGTGATAATCTGTCTGAAAGCAGCACTAACGACGTAGGTGTCAGCAATGGGTAGGCCAGGATTTGAGGCCAAGAGATCTTTTTAAAGCTTTTTTCTTCCAGACTTCCAAAGAGAGGCGAGATAAGTGATAGATCACAGTTAGAATAGATGGGGGAGATGAAGAATGACATAGAGGTGGAGGAAAAGAGGGACAGGTTGAGCGGCTGCACAATGCACAGGCAAAATCACCAGGCGGCCTAGCAGCCCAGGGAATAAAGAAGAATGCACAGATGGAAGCACACCCAAGAACGAATTTACCAAAAAGCACATAAATGCAGTACAAAATGGAGGGTGCACAGATGCAAAACCCTCCTAGGAATGACGATTTATTTGAAGTAGGGCATTAGGAATGGAGCAAAAAGCATACAGTGGGAGGCACAGAAAGGTGCATAATTCAATAGGGGCAGAGAATAGAATTAGCAGCTATGCAAGTAGGGAGAGGATGCAGGTAGCAATCAATGACCCATGGAGGTGCAGGGTCCAGGACAAGTGAGCCTTGATGCTTACTGTAGTGTTCGAAAGCAAGGTTTTTGGGCTCCTTCCAGCTCCAGACAGGCCAGACAAGGGCCTTATTTGAGGACATTGTGCAGGGGGGGGGGCTACGGCTCCCTGATTGGCCTTAAGGATGTAAATGCAGCCAATCACAGACACACAGGGCGGGCTCCGGTAGGGCTTGTGGCCATCATTGAAAAGAATGAAGCCCATAGTTAATTCAAGGAGCTTGGCAGGGTTCGCCTTATGAAGAAGGGATCAGGGCATCAGGCAAACGACCACACAACACGCAGTCGAAAAATGGAATTCATCATTTCTGGTTTCAAATGATTTGTTACTTTTGAAAAACATATTGTTTGGCCAACAAATTCTTATTCAATATTGAAGTGCTAAGGCTAATTTTGCTACAATTACTTTCTTCATTACTACTGTGTAAATCACTTACGATGGAAAATATGCTATGTTTACCTCTTGATTTTCAGAGCAAGTTATTTTTCCCGGGTTATTTTGACACAGAACTCTGTTGCTAGGGTCTTTATGAGAAACACATGGAAATCATGGGCAGTTTGTGCTACTGCAATTCTAAAATTGACTAGAGAATGTCAAAATGAGTCGTGAGATGTAAGGAGAGATGTCGTCAGATTTGGGAGACGAAACAGATGCATTTGGTGGTATCTGTAATTCTGATCAGTGATGTACCCCCTCCTGATCCCCCCGGCTCCCCCCACCTCTCCCCCCCACCCCGGTACTTGTCACAAAATGAATTGCTGCGTTAAAAGCATGGGTCCTTCATTTTATGCGTGGTTTGTATGCACCCCGAGTAAAATCTGCGCAGACCAGAACGGCCCCCTTATTCTGCGTAACCACTTTTCAAACCAGTTGCAAAATGGTCATGGTATGTACCTAGATTTTAGGCTTAGAAAATGTTTTTTTAATAAAGAGATGTGTTCATGGCTAAAGAAAATATTTATAGCACCTCATGCTGAATTACTTCGTTTTCTGGGCGCTCTAATAGTATCACTACCCAATGTATTAGTACTGAATCTATCAATCTTGGAAGTATAGAATGTTGAGTCGGCACGAAGGCCTGAGTCGGCCGTGGTGGGTTTCTAACCTGTGACTGCAGGTTGCATATATCACAGGTCAGCAATTTACCACACTCCACTAAGCTATTTTACCAGTTACGTTAAGATATTATATACATTCAAACAAGAACCACTATCTAATATCGCCCACGATGACCTTCATTATACAATTTACTTATTAGGGCTTTAAGTGGGCAGGGGCTTGCAGTTTACAAAAACTGCTCGTAAACTGGGATTCTGCCAGGGCTCCCTATCACCCATAAGCAGCCCGTGTGACTTTTGTTCTTTCATCGGCTGTGCAAAGACTGGCGCTACCAGGACTTCCTGCCGCTACATCACAGCAAGGGAGGGAACTGAGCAGGGCTAACGCGGATGGGTGCTAGGATGGAAAACTGCCCGAGCGCTCCTGGGTTTGGATGGGGTGCCCAGCCAAACCCATATCGGAATCGATATGCTGCAAAAAAATCCATCAACAGATACCTCCTGTGTATGCACGCTTTTCAGCACACGCTGCAAGGGGTCATCACTTGAGTGCTGCCACCATCAGACAGTCATCTTCCACTCCCATGGGCCACTCGCTCCGCATTCCCCTGCAGCAGGGCCATGGCAGGGTGCCATCTCGCTACAAAGGGGGCGTGATTACAGCAGTTCCCGCCATGTCCCATACTGTGCATTGCATATGGCGATGTGCTCTTCCGCCATCAGCTCAGCTCTGCTGCTGGTTTGAAGGACAGGTCTTTGTCCTCACTGCTGTCTGTGCATCCTCCCTCATACTGCTATGTTCAGTACTGAGGCAGAAAAGAGCCCCCAAGGATTTATTCCAATCTGCCCTGGCTCTTGTCACAACGATGGCCGGATATGGTTAATTGAACCTATAAAGCATTCCGTGTTCACAATAGCAAAGCAAGTTTGCGCATTCTCCACAGAGCAAATTGCGTCTTTCTTGAGGGAATATATTGATTAAAATCAATAATCGAAGTTGAAATGCACAATGACAAGTTTGAATGCCATCATAGTTAAGATAGCTCAGTGAGTTTAGTACTTGGCAAGGCCAACTTAGCCTTTTCTCTCTCAGACAGTATAATTGTCCATATAAATACATGTATAATATGTAGATTGGGTGCTGCCTGAGACCATGCTGTGACAGAAAGTAAGTTTGTATTGTTTCATGGTGTACTGTGAGCCAGGCCAGATGGTGCCCGCTTTATTCCACGCCCCCTTGTGGCAGCTCATAACTCGATTACGCATCCTAATTAAAACACTGTCGCTTATGTAATCCCTAAAAGTACATAACGTGTTAATCGCCGAAACAATGACAAACGTGTCTATCGCGTAATAAAAAAATACCGGCAGTGTATCCGCCGACTCATTCATACATTAAAAACAGGAAGAGTATATCAACAATTATAGCCTTCAGGTGACGTCACCGCGAAAGGTCCGATGCACATGTAATTGGCGTCAATTATGTTGCCAGCGGCATGTAGGAAACGTTCCTGAATATTTACTATGGTCTCGCGTTCACTAGCAATCTACGCGCGCGCCATATTTGTGGCGGCTCGGATATAGATGCCATTTCCCAACCAGGAGCAGGTTTATCCCAAAGAACGCGGATTCAAAGAGAAGCGAGGTACGAATCTCCTCAGGAATGGGCGGGAACCTGTCAGAACTCGTGGCGGCAGTTAAGCAATAGCAAAGTATGTATGGGCTTGTGAACCCTCTGTACATTAAGTAAATATGTTCGGTGCAGGGGTGTTGCTAGGTCTGGAAAAGATCTGGGGCTACTCTTAATTTTGGGACTGTCAGGACTGGGGGCTAGGTAGCCTTTTTGGTTGTGACCCCTGAGCTTTTACCATTCGAGTATGGTAATGGAGTGAATATGTAGATTGGATGAGTGTATGGAATGGATGAACATGTTGAGTGGATGAATGTGTAGAGCGGCTGGATGTGTAGAACAGACGAGCATGTAGCGCGGATGAGAGCGAAAATAGAGAGAAGCGTGTAGAACGTAAGAGTACGTAAAACAGAGGAATGCCCAGAACGGACTAGCGTAAACCGGATAAATGTGTTGAACAGATGAGTATGTGTAGCGGATGAGTATGTAGAGCACATGAATGTGGATATCGGGTGAATACCGAAGTGCAGAGCGTGTATAGATCGCTGGAACCAGTGCTTTAAGTGGGCCGGGGCCTGCCGGGGCCGGGCCCCGGCAGTCTCCAGAAAGTGGGGCTGAGCCGGGGCCCAGCCGGGCCCCCCGTCCCACACAACATTGGCGGGATGCATTATCCCGCCGTGGCCGCAGCCGCGACGGGAGATGCGCCTGTCATTATGTCGGCCAAGCTGACAGAAGTGCCAGCCAGCCAGAGCGACGCTGAGGCTGGCGGCACTTCTGTCAGTTAGTGTAACTCCCTCTGATGACCCCTCATCAGGGTCATCAGAGGAAGTTACTGTCTCTTTGTTTTCCCTCCCCAGGTCACTGACCCCTGCGGGCTCCGTGATCTAATATGCAGATTAAATCACGGAGCCCGCGGGTTCGCAGAGGGTGAAAGACGCCTCGGGCTCAGTGATAGCAGATAGATCACAGAGCCCGAGGTGCCTTTCTCCGTCGGCAAAGCTTTATAAAAGATGCCTTGAAGTGTGTACGTTTCAAGCCATCTTTTATAAAGGTAGAAATATTTCTATGTTTATAAAAGACGGCTTGAAACGTGCACAATTCAAGGCATCTTTTATAAAGCTTTGTCGACGGACAAAGCCACCTTGCGGTTTGTTTTATCCGTCATCAACGCTTCATAAAAGATGCCTTGAATTTTTTACGTGTCAAGCCATCTTTTAGAAACATAGAAACATGTTACAAATATCTATGTTTATAAAAGGTGGCTTGAAAAGTACACAAACCATAGTAAGGTAAGCACACAAGTGTGCGTAACTTACTATGGTTTGTGCACTTTTCAAGCCACCTTTTATAAACATAGAAATATGTAACATTGCTATGTTTATAAAATATGGCTTGAAAAGTACACACACCATAGTAGTACGCATACAAACATATAAATGCTCACATACATTTATATATTTGTTTGCACACCTTACTATGATTTGTGCACTTTTAGGCCACGCCCACAATGAAAGCCACGCCCCCAAACGAGGGCCCCCCCTCAATTTCTTACCCCACTTAAAGCACTGGCTGGAACAGATGTACAGACCTGTCGAATGTGCAGAGCGTACGAGTGGATAGAGCGGAGTGGATAGAGCGGACGAGTAGGTAGAGCGGATGAGTAGGTAGAGCGGATGAGTTGATAGAGCGGAGGACTGGATGGAATGGATAGAACAGATGTATGCATAGAGCGGGTGAGAAGATGAGTGGATAGAGCGGACGAGATGAGTGAAAAAAGCGGATGAGTGGATAGAGCGGAGGGTGGATAAGTGTATGGATGAGTGGATGAGCGGACGAGTGGATAGATGAGTAGATTGAGTGGATGAGTAGATAGAGCAGATGAGTGGATAGAACGGATGTATGGATACAGCGGTTAAGTGGATAGAGCGGATGAGTAGATAGAGCGGATGTGTGCTTAGAGCGAATGAGTTGATGAGTGGATAGAGCAGATGAGTGCATATAGCGGAGGAGTGGATAAGTGTATAGAACGGATGAAAGTATAGAACAGAGGAGTGAACAGAAGAATATATAGAACTTGATATTGCTGCTGATTGCGTGAAAAAACGTGATTGCTTAAAGACGATGAGTGCGGGGAGCACATGAGTGCGTAGAGGGGATGAGTACGTAGAGAGGGCGAGTACGTAGAGAGGGCGAGTGCGTAGAGGGGGCGAGTGCGTAGAGGGGGCGAGTGCGTAGAAGGGTGTGTGGGTAGAGGGGATGTGTGGATAGACGGGGGTGAGTGCCTAGAGGGAGTGAATGCGTAGACATCTGAAAGAGCATATATCCCATCATATCTCACCACCATGCTTACAATCTCCTTTACATCACCACTCAACTAGAACACAGAGATACTATGACACCATTCGGTATAACTGTTCTCATACCATCGCTCACTCCACATCATTCTAAGTAAACACTGCTGGTTACGCACCCCCCAGCCAGGCGTTCTCCTCAGGCCTAACGCAGCCACATCCGATCTAGATATATCCTGCCAGAACGAACACATACTCCTGATCTCTCGACCACCACACCTACCACTAAGAAGCAGCTATTACACGGATCCCGCACGAGCTGCACACATACCAGGTGCTCACACGCACCTTTGACTCTCAACCTACCAGCGCCTTCAGTCCATACCAATGGTATATAAGGCGCTATATAAGTGCAAAATAACAATAACAATAAGACCTGGGGCTATAGCCCCCTAGGCCCCCACCTTAGCAACGGCTCTGGCTTGCAGCAAATGGCGAGCTGAAGCTTGATCAAATTTAAAACCACGTCAACCACTCTTCGATAGGATTTAAAGGAATGGTTCGGTCAAAATTTTTTACTGTCCCTACGTGTCGGCCATGTGTTTTCAAGCCTAAGTCGCTCGATTTTAGAAAAATTTCCTATGAACCTTACCCGAGTTTTCGTTCATTAAACGCACAGGAAAACAGGCACCAGGGCGCTGCCATTTTGTGATAATCCTATCACTTGCCCCATCGCCCTGGCTGACCTGCTTTTGCGGCACTAAATCATATCCCCCGCCTCTAAGCCTGTCATCAGCAGACGCGTACTGCCCATTTCACAACCCCAAAGACGTCTCGTGTCAACAATCGCTGCGCTTCAGCTAATGACATGTCGCCATGGAAATGGCAAGACGCCTCTTTCCTCAATAAGTATAAACAGACCGTTTCACAACACACAGCAGCAGATTTTCGATTCCATTCCTCTCTCTGTGTTACTTTGAGTATTCTATGACTTGTTTCTGTGCTCTGGTCAGCTACCTTTGCCGCTTGTAGCCCGTGTGAACACCTGTACCATCGCAATAAATTATTTTAGTTTGTTTACCACACAATGGCTACAATAATGCCCTACATGTACGAACCCGAGTATACCGAGGAGGAACTACTGGAAAGGAAAACACGCAAAAACGATGGGGCTTCGGACGGCAGTTGGCAGGAAGAATCAACGGATGAAGACACTGGACCTAGTCGCATGGACATTGTTTCCACCTGGTGCACATGCAATCGGTGTAAGCTAATGCCAACCGAGGAGGAGAACTGCTGCTGCTGTGAAAACTCAGGATGCGTGGCCTACATTTCGGAAGGCGAGCCACGGCCGCAATGCATCACCGAGCTGCCAGACTTCAGGGCAGCCTGCCTCACACGGTCTCCGTTGAGGATAATGATGATGCTTATGCACGAATTTCGCGCAACTGTTCGTCCTCGTAATCCAAGTAACGAGTAAGTATAATCTGCTTGTGATGCCACTACTATTTCCATGGTCGTCTCCTATATCCAAAATTACATCTACATATCATTGTAACGCATGAAAGTCGTTCAATAGTGCGCAGTGTCTAGATAGCATTTGTCCGAGCAAAATGCCATTAGTTACAAGAATTGTCATTGACAACAAACGTTTAATCAACTTATCTTGGTCATTTAAAAACAGTTTGTATCATTATTTTTCACAGGTGGTACCGGCTGGTGGCCTATCGCCCCTTTACATGGTGGCTTCACGGGAGGCTTGGACACCGCGTTCAAAGAGTAATACCCGCCTGTGCCCTTCGTGCCATAAGAGAAACTTTCCCGAGTGACAGCGGTCAGTACAGGGGATTTTCCCTCGCTGTGCTGCAACCTGACCTATACAATGTGTAAAGTTTTGTATTTTTGTGCCATCAAAAAAAGAAATAAAATAAAACACCACATATATTTTAACAACGGTTGTTTCGATTTTTTAAATGAATCAAGTGTGTCTCCATTCAGCAGTCTTCCTGTGACTTATCTGCACGCCCCAGGCCCATCCATCCCACCCCCCTCTATCAAAGGCGGTTAGCGCCAGTGGATGCGCGCTGCCATGGGGGGCTGTCAGGGGCACGAACGGCCAAGGTGCCAAAAAGCATGTACACTTCAAAAGGTATCCCACGCCAAGGGCCCATCGCTCACATGGCCTCCTCAGACCCTGTGTCTCCGGCCAGGACCCCCCCCCACGCTGGCCGGCCCCCGGCAAACCACATAATACCACGACATTCAAAAACACACCCCTGTTTGTAATACTTTATAAACCACTTGATATGTCTCATGAGAACATCTTTGTGCTTTGTAAGTCAACTCCTGAATGTGCTACCTGAGAACCACTGAGATCTATGCTAATCTGCTCATCGTCGTGCTATCCGTGAACTTCTGTGACCGCTTCGAGCAAACTCGTCAGGAGCTACCTGTGGCCATCTATCTGTTCTCCTGCAACATACTGCTCGGCTTGCTGAATCCAACTGTTTGTTGGTCAAGGTAAGGTCATGTATCCTAGTCATATTTCGCTGATTTTTACATTTCTATCTATTTGCGAGTAGAGTACTCAATAGTGCTATGTTCATTGGTCTCATTGATATTGACTTGAGTTTCCATTGTTATGCTATGAATAGATCTGTTTATTTTCATCTGTGTCAATTGTCATCGAATTGCATCCTTCAGGGGTCCAGTCTATAATGTAAGCACGTTTCCTTCTCGTGCAAGACAGAACATCCAAGGGACGAGTCACATGTTCAGAGTTTAGTCACATCATTTATAAATTTCAGAAATGTATGCAAATGCTAAGCCACACATGATGAACTGGTATAGTTCCTGCGACCAAAACAAACCTTGCATTGAACATTGTGTGGTTCATTTACTTTTGTATCACATTTTTATTCATCAAGATTGTAAAATAATGTCGATATTTACTTTTCAGAATTTTCAACAATGCCTGCCTGTTCGATTAGCGGTTGCCCTTCGAAGACCCATGCTAAATCTGAAGGCACTACAATGCATGTATTCCCTAAAACTGTTGATCGAATAAGAGAATGGGTCAGACATTGCGGATATCCACTGGATGAGCTGGAAAGTAGAGTCCAACAAGTGTTAGAGGACAAGAGGGGTGATCGATACCGCATCTGCAGCTGCACTTTTCCTCGAACATGTACACAACATCTTGGGTAACAAAGAAGAATAAACGGCGAACAACACGAAAATTGCTCACAAACGCTATTCCCACTCTATTCGTCCACATTCCGCCACTGGTGAATCAAGTGTCCGGATTTATCTTTAGGCCTTGCGGTAGTGTGTAGGTAGCCGAATGGATTCATTGATATTTTAGGTGTTGTGTCCTTTGTAATACTTTCGACATTGAAATGAGTGTATGGCTTTTTGAATAATGACATTTATCAATATATTCTTTTTCGATTTCATAACCCACAAACAAAATCTATATATGGGCACAGGGAACTGTGCTATATTGCGCATTTTCAATAGCATTACTCTCAAGTATTCTGTCTCCTTACATGGCAATTTTTAATATTGGCATTTCATTATCAATCAATAATTTACCTTTACAACTGCTTGACTATCCCTTGAATCTGAAGCCAGAACATTCTACATCCGGGACGTGCTCGCAGTTATCACCACTTCTAGCGTTTATCAGGTAATCTTACTTGGCTATTCCACTACAGACTTGTTTTATGCATGTCAAGTAATATTTTTATTGTATCGTGTAATTATTTTACCAAATGTTTGGTTAGTGCTTTCCAATTGATATACACCTTAGTAATCGTCGACTGGTGTTTGTTTTCAGTTATGATTAGTGTTATCCATAGTAATGCAAGTACTGACTTTCAGGGAGATGCTGAAGCGTCCACCACATTGACAACATCCCTAGATGTTCTTCAGCAGCACGAGGTATGGATACTGACAGCTCCATCAAACTAGATCATCAGAGCTGTAATACTTGTTTGATTGTTCTACACAATGTTTCATTCGTGGTTAGCCATTGATATGTACCTGTGCGGTGGACCCCAAGTGTGTCTTATGTTTTCAATATTGTAATCCTTACTAATGCAAGTACTATCTTTCAGGCAGTTGATGGAACGTCAACCCCTGTACTTGATGCAGAGCCTGACATTCAAGTAATTCCAGGGGAAGTGGAAGTGGGACCTTGCGTATACGAATCGGCGCAACAGCTTTCGGAAGTGCGCACTTCATTTACAACATCCCTGCATATTCTTCGGCAGCACGAGGTATGGATACTGACAGCTCCATCGAGCGTCATCATATAACGTGATTCCATTTGCTATACTTTCTTCCCTATTAACGCAAGTACTGTGTTTTAGGGAGACGACGGAGCTTCCACTACAATCACAACATCCTTTGTAGGTGATGCAGATGTAAAGAAATCGGAGAAATAAGTCGATGAAATCTGATCATATTTAGATATTCCTTGATTCTTTTAGACAACGCATCATTTGTGGTTATCACTTTATATGAACATGTGCCGTCGACCCCAACTGTGTGTTATGTTTACAATATTGAAAAGCATACTAATGCAAGTACTGTGTTTCAGGGAGACGACGGAGCTTCCTCTACAATTACAACATCCTTTGTAGGTGATGCAGATGTAAAGAAATCGGAGAAATAAGTCGATGAAATCTGATCATATTTAGATATTCCTTGATTCTTTTAGACAATGCATCATTTGTGGTTATCTCTTTATATGTACCTGTGCCGTCGACCCCAAGTGTGTGTTATGTTTCCAATATTGAAAACCATACTAATGCAAGTACTGTGTTTCAGGGAGTTGCTGATGCCTCCTCTCCAATACAACCATTCATGGCAGTCCATGTGGAGCCAGAGGTATGGATACTGACAGTTCCATCAAACTAGATCATCAGAGCTCGAATACTTGTGGTTTGATTGTTCTACAGAATGTTTAATTCGTGTTTAGCTATTGAGATGTACCTGTGTGTTCGTCCACACATGTGTTTTATGTTTTCAATATTGTGATACATAGTAATGAAAGTACTATGTTTCAGGGAGTCGATGGAGCGTCATTCTGTGCTGTCTATGCGGATCCAGACAATATAGTCGTTGCAGCGCCAGTAGAAGTGAAGACATGCGGAAACCAATTGGAGCAACAGCGTGCTGATGTTGAAGTTCGAGTCAAGAAAGTTGCAAAGAAAAGAAACAAAAATAAGGTTAGTTGCAAACAGTTCATAATTTTAGGAATTTTTTGTGTTGGGGACTATATCATGTTTTTTTCCTGTCAATTGTACTATACTTTATATTGTGTTTAAAATGAACATCCCTTTTCCAATCTGTCCTCTAGTTATCCGTGGGTGTACAAACTATACATACACAGACAGTGAAGCAAATGAGAGCTGTTGCTTGCCAGACCATTTACACTATGGAGGAACTATTAATTCAGACGCGGTGTGTTGAGACTCGGGATGCTCATGTCCAATGGCCAGAACATGAATTGAATGTGTCCGGAGAATCCAGTAAAGTTGTATTGGACCATTGCTACAGTTCGACTGCACCACCAATAGAAGATGATACTGAATGCATTGAAGATAGCTCTGAAGTAGTCGCAGAACAATTCACACAATCTACACCCGCCAAAAAAAAGCCACCCAAAAAGCTGTTGACAATGTTGTGTTCTCCCATCAATGCTGAAGTAACAGATGTTGAAATGACAGAGAATGAACCAGCAGCAGCACCCAACGACGCATCAGAACTTGATATCAGCGATATTTCTTTCGAATTTCTTGATATGTCCTCAACGGCACAGTCCGAAACAACTTTCACGCCGGATGACAGTCTATTGAAAGAGGGCAAATGCATAGTATTCGACAGTTGTTTGATGGATATTATAAGTATGCTGAAATGTGGGCATTCAGTTGGAGGGGAAGTATGTGGGGAGCCACTGATTCACGTGACTCGTCAAAAACAAGGCAGTAACGTCAAAATACATGCCGCCTGTAGATTTAATCATGCGTTCTCATGGTCTGCACAACCCATGCTGGGGAAGCTGCCAGCAGGCAATTTACTGTGTGCAGCTGCCTCACTTTTTAGTGGGTCCAGTTTTAGAAAGTCAGAGTCTTTCTTTCAGTTTGTGGGACTCCATTTCATTTCTAAAATGCAGTACTACAAATACCAACATGATTGATTATCTGTTTCCGGCCATTAGTGATGCTTGGAAAATTGAACAATTGTCTCTAGCAAGTACATTCGAAGGGAAACGATTCAGGCTAGCGGCGATGGACAGTGCGACAGCCCTGGATTTTCTGCCAAGTACTGCACCTACCACTTTCAGGACATGGATAGTAAGAAAATTGTTAATTTGGTGGTCGTGCAGGTGTCCCAATATAAATCCTCAGTGGCCATGGAGAAACTAGGATTTATAAAATCATTGCAATATCTACAATCAAGGGGAATGCACATCGACCTCATAGCCACGGACAGGCAAGTTTCAATTGCCAAGGCAATGAGAGAGCAGTTCCCACATATTAAACATCAATTTGACGTATGGCATCTTGCTAAATCAATCAATAAGAAAATCTCGGCTGCAGGGGAAAAAAAAGGTTTTGAAAGTATTTCACAGTGGTCCCAGTCTATCAGCAACCATCTTTGGTGGAGCTCCAAAACTTGTGAAGGGTCAGTGGAAATCCTACTTGAAAAATGGCGGTCACTGATGCACCACTGTACCAACGTGCACCGCTGGACAGAAAACCAACATTTCCACCAATGTGAACATGGCCCTTTGTCCACAGAGGAGGCATGGAATAAGAAGTGGTTGATTGCATCTTCACCGACACACAAAGCCATTGAGAAGATTGTTTTCGATAAAACTCTATCAAGAGATTTGAGGGGACTGACAGAATTCTGTCACACAGGAGGTTTGGAGGTGTTACACAATATGTGCCTAAAGTACAGGCCAAAGCGATTGCATTTCAGCTTACAGGGCATGAAACATAGGACTCTACTAGCCGTCTTGGCCCATAACAAGAATGTGGGCCGTGAACAGTCTAGGACTACGGAAAATGTAGGGATGCCTCGCTACACTACGATCCTTGGAAAAAGAACTAAGAAATGTGGGGTAAAACCAGTATATGAGGAAATGGAGTTGGACTTTGTTAAAGGCCTTATTGTTAGTGTACTAGAGAAGCACTGATATGGAATTTTGAGCATTTCTGTGCAGAGCACTGATGCATTGCTACTAAACATTGCCACTGTGCCATGTCTACCCAAAGCAGAGCTCGCTGAGAAGTTCAAATCCCGGTTTAAATAAATCATTGTAATCTGATTGTCTTTTTGAAAATAATGTTATTGTACAGTATGCATACAAAGTATGCTAACCCTAAACCCTCCATTCAACATCCTGGGTGGCGAACAACATGGGTGTCATCTTTGACCTCTCTCTCTATTCACCTCATATCGCTGACCTTGTGAATATGTGTATGTATATATTTTTGTTGCTGTAACTAAGTTTCGCAATCTCATGTAAATGCTGCGCACTGTTAACCGAGGGGAGGCTTGCGTATTGCAAATAATAAAACAAATAAACAATAAATCTCACTTTCAACTGAACTCCTCGGTTACTTTATACTTTCCCTGACCTTCCCCCAAAAAGTCAATGTCTCCATAGTTATGGTTCTCTAGGGCTGCAATGCTCGCGGACAACGAGGATAAAATTGGGGGCCTTAGAACGCGCCAAGCGAGGCGTTGCAGATGGGAGAGAAGCCAGTTTGCATTTGCACATTGAGGCCTAGTACAAACATGGAGTCGAAAATTCAAGTTCTCACAGATGGCTTTACACAGGATGTTGCAAAGTAACAATGTACGCTCATGCAGAGTGAAGGTCAGCGGCTTTGATTTTATGCTCGCGGGCTGAAGAGGCCCACAAATCGCACTGGCAGTATAAGGTTCTATTGTTTTTTTACCTTGAGAGACAGGGACCATGCCGAAAGGACTTCATTTGAAGGAGGTGGGCAATAACGTAAGAGAGGATAAGGCTGAAAATTCTGAAACTAGACCGAGTTTCATGTTAGTTCAGTATATGAAAAATCGTTGGCACGAACACAGTGGGATTTACGGACTGCAATTCGCAGAGATACAATGGAAATG
This sequence comes from Ambystoma mexicanum, assembly GCF_040938575.1. NCBI lineage: Eukaryota > Metazoa > Chordata > Amphibia > Caudata > Ambystomatidae > Ambystoma > Ambystoma mexicanum. The sequence goes on along the minus strand of NC_090934.1, from coordinate 1,221,063,621 downwards.
GCAAATATAATGTAAGTAACTCTTTAGACGCTTTTATACCAGAATGGATGAATGAATAGCAAGTACAACATTTGTGGGATGGTCTTTCTACTGGGCACATGTGCATGCATGTGCCCATTTGACACGCATGTAGACAAACGGTCGTTTCTCAGTGGTTCAACGGTAAAAAAAAACATTTGTTTGTGTGTTTCCCTCGATTTACTTAGTTAGTTTTCGCATTGCTTTTAGAGCCGAACATACTCCATTGCACTATCCTCGCAAGCAAATAGTTTCAGCTCGCCCGTAATAAATAAAATGAATAATAGTAATAAAGATCAGCTGGTGAGACTAATTTCAATTTTTATGTTTTCTAAACAGGTACATCCTACCATATTGCCACTGCCACCTACTCCAGACCCCGGCAGACGGCTTCTTCAACCGCAGCTTCTTGTAAACAACTGCACTACACTGATCATCTTATGGGACGATCACCAAGCAGCCATATGCCCTTTTGCTGTACTAGCGGCTAGAAGCAACATATCGACCTTTACGGTAGCCTAGTGCCCAGTTGATGGAACAGCCTTGCGGTTCACCATGCGTCCAAAGTGCTTCTTTTAACGAAAACCAACACCCTGTGTACCATAAGGGAACAGCGCGTGACTCACGATAAACTTTTACGGATTTGCGGATCGAGAGAAAAGAAAATAAATTCCATTCCGATTTAATATGCCAATTTCTGAATATTGTCGAAACATTTAATGTCAAATAAATGTACTTTACCAAATGTACCGTATTGCTGTTTGATTTTAAAGTACAGTTTCATATTCCGAATTGTGGCGCGCTGTGTTGTGAGTTGATCTGTGTTGGTTTCCGGGTTCTGTGTGAAGTCGCGTAGAAGACGACTGGGTGCGCTTGCCTAAGCAGCACAGTAACGTCACGGAGAGAGGCGGGGAATAAGAATGTTTTGATAATGCCAGGTTCAGGGGCGGGGGATGTGATTTAGTGTCGCAAAAGCAGGTCAGCCACGGCGATGCAGCAAGTGATAGGATTATCACAAAATGGCAGCGCCCTGGTGCCTTTTTTCGCGAGTGTTTAATGGACGAAAACTCGGGTAAGGTCCATAGGAAACTTTTCTAAAATCGAGCGACTTAGGCTTGAAAACACATGGCCGACACGTAGGGACAATACAAAATTTTGACCGAACCATTCCTTTAATTCGGATTGTGCTCAAATAAGAATACATACAATCAAAAACATACATCTTATGTTTGTTGCTGTTTGTGATGTCACGTGTCACGGGAGACCGGGTCACGTGACAGGGGGGCGGGAGCTGGAAATAAAGGAATCACTGCAACTGGCTATTTGGCGCCAGTCTGGGTTTATGCAGTCAACAAAGTGGTCATGTCTTTCCTTTGCGCTGCGCAGCGACTGTCATGCCTAAGCAGGTCTGTGTTCCACTGGAGGCTCCCATACCACCGGAGCCTCCTACATCACACTGTTGAGACTTGTGAGCTCTTTCCTTTGGCGCGCACTTAGAAAGCAGATTGTGTTTAGGCACATTGCATAGTGCAAAGTATTGTTTATGACTAAGGTCACCCTGGCCGGTATAACAAACGCCAAGTGTGAAATCTTCAAAACATAGCATAACATAACTGAAATGATGAACGCCAGAGCTCAGTGAACTGTGGAGAACGTCGTTAGCTGTGTGTGAGCCCAGCATCACCGACCCTTCAGTCAGAGCCTGGGCACAAGAAGGATGGAGGCTAACTTTACCAATGGATGCTGCATCAGAATATTACTGTTCCTCCGCAAATACCTAACCTCATCATTTACACCACAATAATCTGCCTCAGTTTGTTCATTTCCTGCCTTCGATTATACATTTTTTTTACCAATTTCAAGACTTACCTTCAATTAAGAGAAAAGGGGCCAGTTATTCACAATAGGGGCTCGGGCACCTAGTTCTAGTTCCCACTTCCTCCAAATTTAGAGCGAATGGAGCCATTTTTCTGTAACAGTAAAAAAACCTTTATAGAAAATGTAAGGGAAGCGCTGGATGCATGAGTGCGCCTCAGCCGCCCTCTCCTTTCAAGCCTATTTGCTTTCCTCCTTAGCACTTTTTGTCTTTTTTCTGGAATTATGTATCAGCAAAGTAATAGTGGGTTGAAAAAAAATCTTCCACGTTAAATGTGACAGCAGAAGTAGCTTCTAAAGCCAAGCCACAGCACAGCACCAGCCACCACTGAAAGTTCACTTCCTGTTCAGAGCCACATGGACAATGTTTTTTGGGTATGCAAATTACCTCAAATGTTAAGACTTTTCTACAGGAAAATGGATGTCCATAGAGCAGTGCTATTTTATACAGAGCAATTTTCAACTCAAGACAGGCCGCTCTCAGGGATTCAGACAACCGCAAACATATTTCACCTTTATTAGGGATAGCCCGCGAAGTATCATGTGAATCCTTGTGATAGGCGCATATGTTGAGCAAATTCCAGCAAAGTTATGTAGGGTTTAAAAGGCTTGGGCGAAAAACACCCAGCTGAAATGTGAAAGCGTGCCACCCAGTAGCGATCACTGGACGCGAGCATGCAAAATAGCATTGCTATTTTATAGATGGCATTTATCAACCTAAGAAAGACAGCTTTCAAGGATTCAGGCAAATCGATGCTTATTTTACCATCATTAGGTATTGACAATGCAGTATAGTCTGAATCCAGTTTAGATGTTGAATGTCCAACTTTCGGCCAGTTATATTTTTTGGCACATATTTAGAGAAAGTTGTCTCAGAGCAGTTAAACAATTGGATAACTACTCAGAATCAGTTAGCTGCATGCCAATCTGGTTTTCGTACAGGATGCAACATGGAAACAGTCACCTTGCACATCCTCGACAATGTATACAGAGTTTTCGATGATGGTGGCTCATGTTTGTTAGTGCTGCTTGATTTGTCGATGGCTTTCGACACCGTTGTTCAGGGCATGCTTCTTGCGATACTATCCCAGAGAATGGGTACCAAGGGACTGATTTTCCAGTGGTTTTGCTCTTTTCTGAATGCAAGACAACAAAAAATTACTTTTTATCAGGCCTGTTTGGACCCTTATCCAGTGCCGTATGTAGTTCCTCAGGGGGCAATTCTTTCACCCTGCCTTTTTAATTTATACATGGAATTTTTTGGAATTTGCACTGAAGCATGAAGCTAAAGTGCACCATTACGTATTTAGTATGCAACACTATCTTAGAATCCCCTCTAGTGGGGATATGTGGCAACTCTGTGAATGCTGTGTAGATATTGAGATTGGATGGCCTCGTTTTTTTAATGAAATGCAACCAAAACTGAATTTCTTTTATTCTCAGACAGTTTCAGCCTTCACAACTTTCTAATTGGTTTGGTTTGCCAACACTAATATTCCAGGTGCTTCTTCTGCTTTTTCTATGGTTGTGAAATCATTAGGTTTTACTTTTGACACCTGTCTATCTTTAATACGAAAAAATGCAACCTTCTCTACCATCGTTAGGAAGAACTGGAAGGTAGTCCTTAAATAATGGACCTTCACTCTGATGTCGTCATGCTGAGTATCAACAATATCAATTTTATTATAGAATTTATCACACATCTTTTAAAAAAAGTTAGCAATATATTAAGATCATCAATACAGTACACACTCATAGGATCAATAATGCCTATTGGACAGTCGTAGCGTCAAACAGGTATTTTGTATGTCCAAGATTGCGCTGTCATACACCCTTTTAATTCTTGGGACATGAGTGGAGACCAAGAAGTCAAACTTTCCCTACACTCATAGAATAGCCCTACTTGTACAAGTTTCTGTCCTGAAAGGTGTAAATCTGTCAGACATTCTTCAGGGGTCGCACAGTTCTATGTACGTGTTGGTCATCTGATAGGAGAAATCAAGTGTGCACCAATTTTCCTGATATTCCCTATATGGATAGAGACACATGCTTAGTTCTTAATGGTCTATTTAATGGCCTGATTCAATGATTCAATACCCCTTAGAATTATATATATATATATATATATGTATATATATATATATATATATACACACACACCAGTGAGCCTGGAACTAGTCTCAACGTACACCAGCAACTCCCAATGTTGCAGATGCCAATTCCATTATTTTGTTATGTTATATTAAAGGTACTTAGCGCACCGTCACCAACGGAATTGGTCCCCAGGTGCTCTGGCGGATCTGTAAACAGGAAGGAGGGCGGGTAGGGTTAGTAGGGAGGAGGGGAGTAGGAGAGTGGGAGAGGTGGTGTGCTGTTGGCAGCTTCAGCTCGGTATACACTGAGTGCTGGGCTTTGGTGCAAGTATCGGATCGGGCAAGGCTTTGTGTGCGGTAGGTGCTGTTTATGTGTTGCTGATGCGGTGTGGTAAAGTGTATGCGGATTGCTGGGAGAGACATGGTTGTGTGAGTTTTGCGTGGGTTGAGTATGCTGAACATTGAGGGTTGGGTTAGTGGGGTCTGTATCCTGATTCAGATACTTCTGGTTCTGTTTGAGCTGTATCCTTGTGGGTGGGGTTGTTGTTGGTTCCTTATAGGCCGTCTCGCTATGGTGGAGCTGCGCGGATCCAGCTGTATCATAGTGAGTATTGTATGGAGTGGTGGGTGTGTCTGAACCTTTTCTTTGGGTGTGGAACTGGGCTGGTACTATCTATTCCCTGTTATCTAATGTGACCCTGGTCAGTCGAAGCTTTAAATTGTTCAGGGTCACAGTGTGGTTGATGAGGTGTCCTATTGCATCCGTCTTGGTCAGCCTGTGTATTCAGTAGTGAGATTCCTCCTATCATGAGTATCTTTCAGTTAGTTCTTCGATTTTTCCGTGGGGTGACTTCCTTAGGGCTTTTGTTTGGTTGTACTTTGTGTGAGATGGCGCATTCTGCTTCCTGCTCTATCTTGATGAGCATTGTGTAATGTGGGTGTTTATTCCATTTCTCACCCTCTGGATTGGAGCTAATGGTACAGACTTCCCTATTCCCTTGCTATCTGCCATGATTCGGTCTGTTGGGAATGGCTATAGTTTAGGGTCAGGGTCCTATTGATAAGTCATCCTGAAGTTTCTGTCTTCGTCTTGGTATATATTCTGTCTTTGGTCCTATTTGGTCCTTTTATTTTGTTTTTCCTTTTTTTCATTGATGGCTTGGTGTGGATCAGGGTCTGTCTCTTCGTTCATCAATGTTTTAGTTGTGTGTGGCCCTGTGGCCGGTCTTTCTAGTTATGACGTGAAGAGCCAAGTTTTAAGTAGTTTCTTGAATAGTAAGTGGTTTCTTTTGTTACGTATGTATTTGGGAAGGTCGTTCCAGGTTTTCAGCGCTTGGTGAGAGAAGGAAGATCCTCCAAATTTCCTTTTGTTGTAGGGTTTCAGTTCCAGGCAAATGTCAATGCTTGACCTGAGCATTCTCGTTGGTCAATGTAGACGCAGTTTGTCCCTCAGGAACTCAGCGCATTGGCTGAGTACTGCTCCATGCATGATGCACATTGTTTTGAATTTTATTTGTTGTTTTATTGGGAGCCAATGAAGTGTTTTCTGCGCTGGTGTGGTGTGTTCTCTTCGGGGTAGTTTCAAAAGCAGTCTGGCTGCCGTATTTTGTATGCATTGTACTTTTTTAAAAAGTTGTTCAGGCATACCTAAGTATAGGCTGTTGGCGTAGTCTACTCTGTACATGACGAGGGCGATGATGGTGGTTGTTTTGTTGGCGAATGATAGGAATGGTAGGATCCTCTTTGCCACTCGCAGGAGAAAGAAGCATTTCTTGAGAAGAGCGTTTACTTGTGGCTCTGGCGTGAGATTATTGTCCATCAGGACCCCCAGGTTTTTTTTTATAATCGGAGAGGGTGTTGGGGTTGTCCCGAGTTCCCTCAGACAAGGGATGAAGTGGTTTTCTCCTCCGTTATCTGTGCCGATCATTATTTCTGTTTTGCCTGGGTTGAATTTGAGGCAGTTGGCAATAGCAACACATCAATGTCTTGCTATTCTGCAGTATGGGGAATACAAATAACACCAGCCACTATTAGTTACTCACACATTACTCTATACACGTGTTCAGTTAAAGACCTATCCTTTTGGTACCTCAAGCTAGATAGACCCGTACACCATCTTACACTTGTTGGACCATATTTTTTTTCTCTTGGGAAAGGTTTTCCCAAATGTTTGGATTGAAGCTCTACTGCTTCCCCTATATCAAAAACAAAGAGACGACTCTGCAATTTTACTTCTTCTAGCCCTCTGGGAATAGTAACCAGAGTCATCTTGGTTCTTAATATTGCCCCCTAGGTTTGAATTACTTATACAGCTTGTGGCACTTCAGTCTTGCAGCCTCCTGGCGTTTTTGGGCCGTGTGGAGACCCAAAATGGCTCCCGTTAAATAATAAGCATCAAATGCATGATGATGTCATCACGCACCGTGCATGGTGACGTCACTCATGCAAAAATGGGACTCCGGGGCTGAAGTTGTGCCGTAATTACCCTGTGGATGGAGGATCCTTCTGCTACTATTGTCTGTGATAGACAATTTTCATTTAGTCACCATGAAATGTGAATGAAGACACACATTTCTATTGGATATTTTAGAAGAGGAATGATATGCCCTGATGGCATGATAGTGTTTGTCTGCAACATGGTCATTCCTAAAATGCAGCCTGCTTGGCATAAAATGAAAGTGCATTTTAGCTACATAAGAATGACCACAGAGCTTTATATTTGACAAATACATTTGTGACAAAAGGGGTGTATGATTGAATCACTAAGCTCTGTCATGCCTGGCTCTAGCAATGCTCTTAGTCATTCCAAGTGTTTTTTTGTTTGATTTTTCAGGGCCCCAAAGCCGTCCCTCTCATCTAGAAAACATCAATCCTCCTTAGCCTAGGCGTCCCTACTCCCCAGGTAAGTTTATACCGAATATTGATCCCTGCTGTCTAGGTTTCGACTTATACTAGAGGTGAAGACCGAAAGGCAATTCACCTGATCTGTCTAACCGCCCCCCCCCTCCAGTCCCCAGGAACTTCCTAGACTCACCGACCCTACACTATCCAGGGTTTGTTATCTAAACTGGGGCATTGGATTGTGCCTTTCTGACACTCCTCTTTGATTCATTCTCCTCCCTTTTACAATTACGTACTCCTCTCCCTTATTTCCAAGGTTCTCCTCCCTTCGACTCTGTCTGCCTTCTCTATTCCTAGGATTCTTCTCCCTAGACCCAGCAACGACTCCAACTTCTATGCCTTATCTGCACCCATTGATGTGATTACTCCATCCACCACTTTACTATTAGCTCCTCCACTCTACTCCTCCATACTGCTGCTACTGCTCCACCCCACTTTCTACTCAAGCCCCCTCCTTTCACTCAACTTCACATTCACTCCTCCCCACCCCCAAAGCACACAATGCAGTACCACGGCATGTGCACTCCCTAACCACTGCCCACCTCCTCTGTACTCCACCATCCTTCCTCCTGCTGGTCTCTTGGTGTACCACCTCTTCTGACCTTGCCCGAACAGCACGTTTCCTATCCCTTGGGGTCTATCAACACATTCCTTATCCCTATCCTCTGGTTGGTCAGCTGTCCCTGGCCAATGTGGCCCTTTCTTCCCCATCTAAAAGGTGTAACATACAATGAAGCTTTCATATAGTTCCTTAAGCCCCACTCCCTTTCTCCGAACTGAGCCGCTGCAGAACAACAACAGCAGTTCGGCTTTTACTATGTCGCAGTTCCTGTTGGGGAGGGGGGGTAGGACCTGATCACTGCTAAGTTAAGCACCGTTTAATATTAGGTGGGGTGTATCTCCCTGGTCGCCTAAGGGAGTTGGGGGGCACACCGATCTCTTTCCCAAGCGTGTTGTGGCTGACGTGCAGTGCATGGCTTTGAAGCAGCTGCTTAGGCGCTTCGGTCCTTATTCTGCTTGTTTCCCTCCATCAGGGTTTGTATGCAGCTCATGCAGAACTCTGAGCCAGTTTGTATGGCCTCCCTGTCTTTACATGCTGGCTCTCCCCTTACAGCAGGGCTTGCGGTTGCCTCGGTGTGGATCAATGGTGATTTTCTCTTGCAGGTATTCTTCTTTGTCTGCAGCATTTCTGGACAGATAAGGAAAAACTTGGCCAGCAATTAGAGCCATAGGCATGGGGCGATGAGCATGGGTACTGCACATAAAGAAATTGGGACATGCGGCAGGAACTGCCTCCTCTCCTTCCCCCTACAATTGCCACCATCCCCTCCTGTGGTTAAGGTGGCTCTGTGTTCCGCCCTGGCAGGCTACCATGCCAGGCTGAGAGGGGTTCCCATGCCCTCCTAACAAGGTCAGAGTCCTTAAGATTATCACCATCTGCCATTCCTTTTTTTGTCATCACCATATAGATATTGGCTAAACATCTTGTGCATCCTTCCGTTCCCCTTATTGACTATGGCAAACCAGAAGAAGGCATCAGACTCAAGGTTAACATTTCAAGGATCTTTCGATTAACTCAAAAAGAAAAATGTCCAACTGTCCCCCTCAGCCCCCACTGCTACAATGGATTTTCCCTGCCTACAGACTAAACTAAGGGCGCTCATCAATTGTCAAAAACAAAAAGTAGTCCTCGGTCCAAATCCTTTTCAATATCTGGCCCTACCACTTCAGAAAAAAAACATAAAAATGAGCCAGAGCTGTAGCCTTCCAGCTCTTGCTACATCCAGCCAATGTTAGTTGGATTTATCTCAAGTACTGAGATAATAGTTCGCAAAAGAAAGGTTTTCAAGTCACTTTTTAAATTCCTCCAGAAGAATTGCAAGTCTTTACAAAAAACAAATAGCTCAAATTCTTGAAGGGAAGGGTATGAATCCAGTCCGTTTTCACCAACTTGCACCTTTTCTTTCCCTCAATATTGTGCCTTGTATAGACTGATTGAACCCTGCAGTTTCTCTTCTTGTAACAGTGTCTCAACTCTTTAGGACTCTCCAGGCCCCTCTGGTCCTTTGGATTACTTATTTCTCTCTCTTCGTGTAACAACTGACCTTCCTCCACCCTAGGCAACCCGTGTGCCTTACGAGAATTGTTTGCTTATTTTGTTGGCATTATTCATTTCTATACTTTTAGAGTTTGCAAATCGTTGAGTTATTACTGGATCTTTGATCTTTGAGTTAAATGTAAAGACATGAAGGGAAACGTTCCAGAAACGTGTTGAGCAGTAATTGAATAAATGGAGAACATTTTTTTTAACTACTGTGTAGTTTGATAATTGCTTTTGAATTTCTGTGTACTTGGATTTATAATCGATTTTCTTTGAATTCTTGATATACATTAATACTGGCTCTAAAATTAGTTCACGATTGGCTTCACCCAGTCTCTAGGTGTGCAGGGGACAGGGGTTTCCCTTATTTGGGTTCCCATCCTCTAATTCGTATCTATAAGACTTTTGTGCCATAGTTGTTGTTCTCCCCTGCACCAGAACATAAATCAAATTACTTTGAATACAATTCAACTCATGGGGTGCAGGCAACTATTGTGATTCAACCCCTGTGCCTTCTCTGCCTTCAGGTTTGCACCAGTGGGATGGCATCTCTGGCACATACATGTCTTTTCTCTTCCTGCCAGTCACAGCAGTTTCTATGATTCCCACACCGAGAGCGAAGTATTTGTTCCTCCGTTGTCCCCTGGTCTCAGCATTGGTTTACGGGTCCCAGACCCACCACAGCGGCAGCATGGTCACACCTCCATGTAAGACTGTTCTTCCCCGGTCTGAGTTTCCATCTTGGCAATATCACCCTTCTTGCTCCCGGCCTTCCGGCGTCTCACTTTCCCCTCTTCGATTTTCCACGCTACTGCTGGCTCCATGGTGTTGCAAGGCTCAGCCCCTCCAGGACATTCTCACATCAAAGGCTCGCCTCTGCATAGGATTCTTCCTCCTCTATTCAAGGTTCCTCGTCTCTTTATTCTCGCTGCCATACATCAAAGGGGCATGTTGTTTTTCATCAGCTGCTGGGTTGAAGGGGATCCCAGTATTACCTTGAGCCAAAGATATGGAATCAATGTCAGTAGGGTTTGAATGTAAAACACAAGCAATAGCAGTCTTTTCCACTCCCATATATGCAGAGAGTATTTTTCATAGGGAGTTCCTCATAGGAATGCGAGTCCTTGTCCCTTAGAGAGGAGTCACTCCCAGGCACGTCCCATTTTCTAAGACCCCTTGGGACAGTCTTGCTTAGCGGGCTCACCTCCGTAGCCTCACAGGGGGTGGTTCCCCCCCCAAGGGAGCAGGGACACATTTCCCAGATTCCTCACATGACCCAGTACAAAATGCACTCTGAGTTTGGTGCTCATTTAATTTTTCACAACACTCACCATAACATTAAAATGTTTGTAATTCTTTAGGATATGTACTGCTTCAGAAAGCCTTCAGCTTTGGACACGAGAGTAAAATGGGTGCGACTAGGATTCAGGTGTGTCACCTCTACTGAGCAGGATCCTGGGTGCAAACAGTCTCAGCTTGTAATAGGCCTTGTCCAGCCTGGAGATCATCCCAGATAGAATATGGTTGAAGGAAAAGGCTTGGCCTTTTCTTGGAGTACTTTGTCTTTACCTCTGTGAAATACTTTGGAGCAGACTCTACCCCTAAACTGCAACAAAGCGTCAAGTGGAATACCTTTTCAGTAATCAAAAGATGTTCCCCACTGAGAGGAGGAGACACCCACCCTTAAGAAGGTATTCTTGAAAAAGGTGGATTGGTTCCCTTCTAGCCTTCTGTAAGATATCCACTTGTGGCCACAGTTTCAGAATCTGCCTGGTGAGGTCATAGCCAGAGTGATTTACTTGTGGGCTGGGATAGAGAAAGCTTGGGAAAATCTCTCCTCCTCTCCTGGCTACGCCAACTCTACCCCTGTCTGGCTACAAAGACCCCTGTTAATTACCAGCCTAATGTGACTTCCTTTGGCCTGGCAGAGTCTGTCCTCTGGACCAGTGGCCCTCTCCCTCCCCCTGTAGTCAGTTCCTGTCTTCAGTGGGAGGGACACAGAGCGTTTTGCTGGGTGAGAGCCAAAATGGCTTGTTTTTGGCTGAAGCCCAGACAGGGACAATTAGTACACAAGAGGCTCTGACAGAAATGTTGCTAGAAACTAAGATGACAAAGTGACAACAAAATGTTTTGGCCAGTATAATTGTGTATTCCCAGAGACCACTGTGTCATAACTAGACATGATATATACTGAAATGTTTATCTGCCACACAAATTTGTAGGCGTTCACAAATATGCATTTTAATATATATTTAGAAATATCCAGGGCTAACGGCGATCCTGGCTGCTGTAGCTTTGATCCCCTCAGGCAATGTCATTCAGGGGTCGAAATTGGGATTCATGGAGCAGGAGCTAAAAGTATCTCCTGGGTATCAGGATTTTTGTGTGACTAGGAGCCATTTCTTCTGACCAGGGGCTATTCAATTTCGTTTTGCAAATGCATTTATAGGAGTCCTTGAGGGACTCCTACTTTCTGAATTCTAACAGTTTCTGTACTCCTTGCCAGCAACAGATTTGGAAACCACAAAGATCTGTTTTCTGGGGTCTGTATGTCAGCGTAGGTCATAGCACACGGATAATGTATTGGGCTCAATGAGCATGAGAAGTCAGGGTTTTGGTCAGATGCACTTTGCATGTCTAATGATCGGAACTCACCCCCTAGTTCCACAGGCAGAGGAAATAAGTTACTGAGCCATCACATTTTCAATTCAAAGCCACAAAATATATTTTCACATTGAAAGGTGTCAAAATCAAGTATTTTGCAATAGTGTTATGCCAGTCATGAAAAATTGATTTGATACTGGCTATACAATTCTTGTTGTTCATATTCCAATGGATTTCAATCAAGCAGCATCTATCCTCACTGTAATGGACATTCGTGAATACGTTCAGGCAGATGTGTAGCTTCATCATGAATTGTGGCATACAGTGTACTAGTCACATTAAAGTAACATGCACAATGCCATACTGTTATAAATGTTGTGCTATTGTTTCATACTTTAAATGGATATCAAATCCAGCAGTGTAGTGTTATGTTGCGTGAGATCTTGCAAACACTGAAAGCTGGACGAGCAAATGTAAGTACCAGGAGACATTGAGTGAAGTGTTCTACTGCAAGGCAGCAGTGGTGGCCAATGTCACAGGTAATCAAAACAGCAGAGTTGATATGTGCCTTTGAAGTGCAGCATCTGTGGCCTGCTAATTAGCACCATACATCTCTGACCGAAACCACAACAGCAGGATTATAGGGTAATTGGGTTTTGCAGTTTGGGCATTAACATTTTCCTTCTAATCATCATTTCTTATTTACATTATACAATCGGATGGATATGGAAATTACCCTACTAGCACAGGAGTGATTATGTTTGTGTGCCGACCACAGCTTGCAGAGGTTATTGACAAACGTTGGAAGACACACAAATTAGAAACCATTGAATGGCATGGTATTCAGCATATAGAACGCCATTTGTTTTCTAAATATTGTTTAAGCATGCCAATTCGCAGCCCGACTTGTCTACAAGACCCAATTTTGTTTACATTCTGTAACAGTGCACAGTTTAGCTTAAATTATTAAGGAAAAATAAAACATTTCATTAAAAGATTTTTATTAGTGCCCAATGAATTATCTGACAGAATCAGATGTGTATAGTTGTCAGGCACTGGGGCGCTGCCAAAGGGTGGTCAAAATGCTGAATCGGCTACCCTGCAATAAATAAATAAATAAATGGAAAATAACATGCCCAGATCGGTACGAAAAAAAAAGTTTTTTGCTTTTTAGAATGATGTGGCCTGAGACTCTAAACTGCTCCGAGTAGAGCCAATGAAGTTGTATTACGCCTAACTTACCCTTTGCCTGAGAAATAGCTGAAGGGTGGCACATTTAGTGCAATACCTAGGCATGGATGGATTATGGGGCATATTAAAGAAAGAAACTAAAGATTGATCAAAGGTTCAATAAAGACCTTTGTATGACATCATCCCATATGGTGTAACTATTAATATACTGGTAAAATAATATTGCCTCACCTGTCATCGCAAGCAAAAGGTGTTAATGGTAGAGACTCAAACCTGCTTACAATTTGGTGGCATCAGTGAATACAGTGGCAGGGTGCCCTCATAAGTATGACCAATGAACAGCATGGTGACAAATAGTTGCATGGTGGTGGAGTTAGTATAACAGCAGAGCACAAAGACGGGGAATTTAAATAAAATCAAGGTAACAACAGAGTGTGGCATGGAGTCAGAAGCTTATGGTTTGATAGTAACAAATGTTCGAAATTGGAAGGTTTTAAGTTCTTCCATGAAGATTGTGGGTGACAGCACTCATCGAATTCAGATGCCAGTGTTCCAAATTTTAGGTGTTGAGTAAAGTAAGCATTGACTTGCAGTTATGGCACTTGTTTGGTACGCCATGCATCACAGCCACCTGAGAGTTCGAGCTGGTGTGCTAGATACTAAGGAGCACTTAGGTAAAAGACCTATTGCAAGATATATTGAATGCACTGCAGGCTTCAGTGATAAGCTATGGAACTGAGATTAATACAGATTAATACTGGCATGATTTGGTCATAACACATTCTTCATTTCCGTTTATTGAAAGCTTGCTGCCTTGCTTTCATCAGAGCAATTTGGGATTCGGGGTCGTTGATCGGAAGGGTCATATGTCTAGAAGTGAAGCTCGGCTTGAAAAAGTGTGCCATGGAAACACGCAGGGGTGGACTGTGAACCAAAAGAGACCCTGGAAATACTTTTCAAAGAGGCCCAATATTACACATTTTCAGCAAGCCCAAACCTTTTCCTATGAGAAAATTTGGAAATAAAATAGAAAAGAGGCTCAGGGTGCAGTCCCACCAGAAAATCTCCAGAGTTCCTTATAGGCCAGTCCACCCCTGGACACACGCGGTGAGGACCAAGGCATACAGCAATCATTTGCCGGGACGTTTATTGTTTGGGGGAGTCGGGGGGGAGGGTGTTTAGCATGCACTCTTTCCAGTTACCAGTTTGTCATTCACATTCAAATATACTTACATTTACTAAAATGGTTCTAAATAAGAACGCTCCAATACTTGATAAAGGAAAGTGCTACTATGCTCCACCTGGAGTGACACTGGCACACACATTCGGGAAACACAACAGTGCACTATTACGGCACAACCAATAAAAGCTACCAATGAACATCACCTGGTGCTTGAAAATAAATCAATATACAATTCCTTGACTTTCATATATACATAGTTTTCAACGGGACTATATACTACATCAGCATAATAGATTTCCTGAAATTCAGTTGTTTGTTTTGGTGTGCCCCCCCAAGACTTCCTGTGGCTTCATCAGGCCATCCCTATAAAAAATGTCTGGGGGCACCAATGGCAGGGCATTTTTGTCATTGGTGTTTTGAATACATTAGACGTTATGGTTAAGGGGGGGTGGGGAGGGTACAGGTCTGGTTTATGGGGACCAGAGGCCCACAGCTGCACTTTCATGCAGGGGAACGTCCACAATACCCCTAAACCTTTTTTGGTGGAGTAAGGTACAAGTAAACTAAGTGAAGTTTAGTAAACCCAGTTTCATGCATAGGATGGCTACTATCAGATCCAGCAGCTCATTAATTTCCTAGAAACAGAGCACAGTGACAGTTTTCAGGGACTAGATGCCATCTGTGCTCTGCTGCCAACTAGTGGCCAATTATGAGAAATGCACTGGAATACAGCAGGTGCATTTAGCAGAGCCTCCTAATGCTAGACAACAGATTACCAGGTACTGATCAAGTGCCACCCGGAGCTAATTGGCGCCCAGCCCTGGTAATTTCGGACCCTGCAATGCACATGCCATATTTTACATCAAGACACAGAGGCTCATATTATGCGTTACTCTCTTTTATTACTACTCAAGCAGCATACCAAACCAACAAGTTCTGAATATACAAGATGGAGAAACACGTCCTGAAAGGACAGTCTTTACACAATAAACTTGAATGTCCAGACGTGATACTGCCCTCCAATCCGGGCATGCCTGCTCACATAACCATCACTACATATCCCGTTTCCTCCTCCTCCGTTGCTGCTCGAGCAGCAGTGAAGAGAAGTACTTTTGGTCTTATATTCATATATTTGCACACGCTCGGGTAACAGCGTGGTTGCTAAATAGCATTAGCTTAGTGGCAGGTTCTCCTCTTGAGAGCGCGAGCGCATGAACAGAGGAATTCTCCTCACCAGCTCCCCACCGGCAGTGTGAGCACACGAGTTGTGACAGCGAGTTTTGAACAGGAATACACCGTTCCGCTCACCCGCATCTTTGCTCCTGCAATCGGCGCGGCTTGGGGAGAACGAAATTGGCAGATATTGTAACCATTAAGCGTGCGCTGGCTGTCTGCAGACCAGGAGAGGATGCTACAGACGGCACTTTGGGCAGGATTGGGGCCTATTGCTGGCGAAGCAGACCTGCTGCAAGATTGGCTCTCCTTTTTGCAGGTCTCCTGGGCTTTCTGCCCTTCACAAAAGTCAGTGAAAAGCAGACAAGAGCAAGGGGGGCTGGAGAGGACCGTGCCAAGAAGCGCAAGACCCATAGGGCAGAGAGAGCCTTGACCTCCCGCCTCCTCCAGGTCCACTTCCCAGGTGCCACGGCAAGAATGACCATTCTAAGAAAAGACTGCCCGAGTCTTTCCTCAGCACTGATCTGCGACAATCCTATATCCTCCAATGTTTCTACTATCTTCGTGTAATTACTCTCATCATCTCCATATAGAAGCCTGTAATAGTCTGCAAACTCCTGGTTAACTCCTTCTTGGGTATCAACGATACTTCCATCTTCCCTTGTTATTGTTCTAATCGTGGATCTGGGGGTTCCACTCTTGTATAGCCATGCCAAGATCCTTCCTGGTTTATCCCCTCCCGATTGCTCTCTCTCTATATATTTTTTATAGTTAAGGTTACAGTCTTTCCCAATGCCCAGCACATTTCTGCTGCAGCCTGAGTATTAGTTCATTGTCTTCCTTGGTGTCATTTTCTCACTTCAATGCCCTTTCCAATTCTTCCTCCGTTTCCCGCAAGTCAGCCACGATCCCTCCTTGCAATCCTTTGGATTTTGCTATGGCTACCCCTCACATCACAACTTTAAATGCTTCCCACAACGTGCCTGCAGAGTCCACACTGCCAGTATTCATCTCAAAGTAGTTAACAATCTCCTCCCTCATAACCTCTCTAAAAAAGGGGTCTTTCAGCGCCTCTGCTCTGAGGCGCCATGTCGGAACCCTCGCTCTCGGGGGGTCGATCTTTCCATCTGAGAATTAGTGGCAAGTGGTCTGAGAGGACCCTCACTTTATATTCTGCTTGCATGATCTCCGTCATTATCTCTTGTGTGACAAAAACATAGTCCAACCTTGTATGTAATTGCTGCGGGCGGAATAATGCGAGTATTGCCTCTCTTGGGGGTGTTGTGACCTTAACACATCTCTGAACCCAAAGTCTTTCAGCAGTGTCTGCAGCGCTTTAGCGGCTGGGGCAGGTCTATTCATTTTCCCATCTGATCTATCAACCTTCAGGTTTAGTACGCAATTAAAGTCTCCTCCCCAAATCACTGCACTCCTCACACATGCTAAGGTTGTTACACAGGGTTCTAAAATATGCCGCTGTGTTTTGATTCGGGGCATACGTATTTACAATGCTCATCTCCCCATTTTCCACTAATCCCCTAATTATGACCATCCTCTCGTCCGTCTCAACTATCGTCTGTAACAGCTGAAACGGGACATGTGGCGCCACCCAGATAATCACTTCCCTAGCATAAGCCGAATATGATGAGCCCACCACGGTCCCCTTCCATTTCTTCCCGATCATCTCCCTCTTATCTTGCGTCAGGTGAGTCTCCTGCAGCAAGGATATGTCTATCTTCTGTCTACGTAGGTATGACATAACCTTATTCCTCTTTATGTAGCTATTGAGCCCCCTGACATTCCAAGTAATTATTTTAAGATTCCCCATGGTTTGTTTATAATCCCACTCCTCCCCCCGCCACCTGTGCAGTCCAAACCCAAATGTATTTCCCATCTATATAGGCTTGTTTCCCAACTTAAACTTCCCTTAACTAAAAGCACAACAAACACCCCAAATCCCTCCCTCCCACCTCCCTTCCCTGTCCCAACAACACCCTCCCCAACTGTTGCCCAGCTCCATCCCTGGATCTCAGGCACCCCTGCATCTAGCCCTTTCTGGCAATAGTCCGTACTCGCGGCTCAGCAGGGTCAAGTTGCCCTAGTGGCTGTCTTGCTACTAATTCCTGGGGGTAGGTTGCCTTCCTCCTGCTGCTCCTGTTTACTTCAAGTTCACTACGCCTAATGCTACCCAGTTTACTTGTGCATTTTATTCTTTATATTCCAGTCCAAGAGTGTCATAATACAATTCAAATGTTATCTAACCTTGCTCTTCTTCTATCATCTGTGCCACAGTCTCTTACTGGGACTCCCCCCCACTTATCCCCTCTTTATGCATGATACATCCCCATCCCTTATCGTGCTCCTCATGATCCTGCTCCCCATCTCGCTCCGGAAAGCCCTGCAAGTCCAGCCATGCCGCCGCTTCCTCTGGGGTATCGAAGAAAAACGCTCTACTTTTATGCAAGACTTTTAGCTTTGCAGGGTACAAAAGCATGTACTTGATCCCAGCCGCGTGCAGTCTATTCTTGACCGCCACATAGCTGTATCGCTGTCTCTGCACCAGCATGGTGTAATCAGGATATGCCGTGATGTTGGTAGATGCCCTTTCTATCGTTCCACCTTTACGAAAGTACTCCAAGATCATCTCTCTATCTTTAAAGTTCAGGATCTTTGCAATTATTGCCCGAGGAGGGGCCCCGAGCCGTGGTTTCCTCATCAGGGCCCTATGTGCTCGTTCAACAGTAAATCCTTGTGATAGCTTGTCTGCCCCCATCTCTTGCAGGATCATATTCTCCACATAGTCCGTGGGGTCCTGGCCGCCTTCTCCTTCCAGCAGGCCGACCACGCGGATGTTGTTTCGTCTTGCCCTTCCTTCCGCTTCTTCTGCTCGGTTCTCAAGATTAGCCACCTGTTGCTTTAGTATGTGGACCTCCTTCACGTTACTTGTGCTGGTGTCTGTGTTGGTTTTCACCGCACTCTCTAGACCACTTGTTGTTTCTGCCAGCGCTCTGACATCCTGTCGCAGCAGGATGACTTCTATTCCTACTGCATCTATTTTGTTCTCCAAGGCCGTTTGTAGGTCCGCCATTGCTGTCCCCCATGTGGTTCTTAGCTCTGTTATGGCTGCAAGGACCAAGTGGTTTTCTCCTTCTGGGGTACCGTCCACTGAAGCCGCCGCTGCGCTTTGTGCCGGAGCGGTAGGAGTCCGTTGCGTCTTGGCAAAGACCTCCATTGTGGGTTTCTTACTCTTGGCCTTAGGTCCTTTCACCAACATCATGCAACCTTGCTCGTGTATCCAGTTCCAGCCCTTCCGTACCGTGTAAGTTCTGTTTCCTGGTATTTCTGTGACGCCACCAGGTCAGTTCGGGCCAGGGAGCGTCGTCCTCAGAGGGCTGCAGTATGTGGTAGCATGCTCTGTGTTGCGTTTCGGGTGGGTTGTGTCCTCCCACGTCCTCAACCGTTGTTATTTCTTCATATGGACCTTCTCTGACTGTTATAGTCAATACCCCATTCGCTTGTTCCCTGGGGCCATTAGGTGCACCTCCTTCTCCACTACCACTATACCTCGGGCATATATGGCGCTTGGTGTTATGTGTTCACCTAGGTGAGAGCCTTTCTGCAGTGTTGGCATTCAGCTCGACTGCCGCCTTTGTTCTCATCGTGCCATCATTCAGCAACTGTCCAGGATAAGCTGGATTATTGTTCAATCAAATTACTACAATGCCAGTGTTCCCCAATGCTTATATTTGCACAGCAGTGTGCTAGCATGGGTCCAGCTTCATTACATAGGTCCCATTTTCTCTTAGGGGTGGCAATATTAGATTAGTTCCCTGGGCACATGTCCCTCAGAAAAATAGAAGCGCACTCGAATCCCTTACTGTAGCAAGTAGCCGGCGTCCAACGCCCTTTGAGCACCAGTAGAACACTTTGTTGTGTGGAGCACTTATTCCTTCTAGTGTTCTGGCAGGGCTGCATTATGGTTGGTGTCTTATTTTGGTTTCCGCGCATGACTAATCAAAAAATGTATCATGCAAGCCGCGCTGGCTCCTCTCGCACAGCGTGGCTCGTTCACTGTTTATTCAAGGTAACAGTATTCGCGTCCGGAGCTCTGCCCCTGTTGCCAAGATTCATTGCCAGCAGCTACTGTATCCTCTGTGCAGATCGTTCCGCCGCTCAAAGTCCGGTGATCTGCCTCACTTGTAACAAAACACTGTTTCCTATGAGCGAATACTGCTCATAACATTAGGAGCGGGCATATGCAAACGGCAGGGAGCCGCGCAAATGCTAGATGCCGGTCCCCAGGATTCAATACACGTGGCTACTGTATCGGCAATACAGATCACTACGCCGCTCCGAGTTCCAAAACATTGCCTCAATGTCGTAGAACGCTCTTTCTTGTGAGCGACCGCTGCTCCTAATGTCAGGAGCGAAGCGTGTAAAAGACAGTGTCGCGCAACCTCCAAAGGCCAGTCTCCTTCCTTTCTCTCTGCCGCTCGGCTCTATTCAATTGCTCCTGCTGCCGCGGATGCGGTCCCTTTGTTGTCCGCCATCTTGCACTACTTTGTTTCCATACGGCCGCATTCTGTAAAGTCAATTTCCTCTCTGATACTTCACTCAATTCACTTGCTCTTTGTAGCTGTTGCAGGGCACCTGTTCAGATGCCTTTGCTTTCATTTCTGAGGCGTGCGAGTCATTTTTCAGAATAATGGCGGATCCACAGGAGCTGCTCAGCAAGGCACGTCCTACACCATGGCTAGATAGCCACGCCCCTCCTAATTTCCTTTATGATCAGAATTGTCTTAGTCAAGATGGTATTGCCCCCTAAATGCCTCTACATGTTCCTATGCAACTCAAAGCCCAGGCATTCATTAAGATTAAGACACTACTCACCGACCTCAAGTGGGGTACGCTGATCCTGCCATACCATCTGGGAGGTTTAAATGTACCCGATTTTGAAACATATGCACTGGTTACCATGTTTCACCATGCAGTCCAATGGTGCCAAGCCTCCACTGTACCCCAGCGCATTAAGTTGGAAAACATGCTAGTGGGACCAATAGCTCTTGAGACAATGCTTATTGCAACTAGTAGGTTCCGGCCGCAACCTGTTATTCTCGTTGCGATTACTCGGTGGCCCTTACTGAAACTGCTTAAGTTTGACGATTCGCCCCATCTATTTACTTGGACAATGTAGAGTGTTTACCACGGAGAAGGGCGTTACACGCAAGTTTCTTTTAAAAGGGCTCACGATAATGGAAAACCTGTTGGTGAGTGGGCAGCTTATACCTTCGTCTAATTTTCAGGAACAGATGCCCGCCCCCCATGATATCCGCTCTACTATATACCCAGCTATCCGACTATACCCGAGGAGACTAAGAAAATCCCCTTTATACAATATAGGTCTCCCTCACATGTGGTCTCTACACTGTACAACATTGCTATGGCTATTTCACCTAAGTGAGATGGGGCAGCTAGGAAAAGGTGTCAGAGGCCGCAGGGCACCCGAGTAGATAAACAATGGGACAAAATATGCTGGCAAACAAGGTACATTTCACTTCGCTATAAGCACAGAGCGCTGCAGTGCAGATTTCAAACATACTATACACCCCTGAAGGTTAGGAGGTGTGATCCTGCACAGTCTGGTTCATGCCTCAAATGAAAACAGATCAAAGCCGACTTCTGGCACATGACCATGTTATGTCCTCCAATAGCAGGGTTTTGGCAAGAGGTATTAAGCACAACAGCAGAGAATTCAGGATTGAAGGCGATAAATGACCCTTTGATTTGCCTTCTTGGTCTTCCACTGCCGGTACCTAAGCTATCGGGTAGTGTCATAGTACTTGTGCTATTAATAGCTCAAACGTGTATTGCATTAGGATGGATGGACAAACCTCGACACAAACAATGGATTAATTAACTGGTTATGGCTAACAAGCATGAAAAGACACATCAGTCCGCCAGACCTAGGGTGATGTGTGGGCATGCCTGCTGGCGCAGGCAAGCCCACACATCCCCTAGGCGTGGCAGAGAAAGCAGCCAGAGACTCTGGATCCTAGATCCTGTAATGATTATTGATGCATATAATGGGAGAAGCACAGCAGAGTGCTGTGTTTACGTCTATAGGCAATTGCAGTACCCATACTGATTTGTCGATTTTCTTGTCATTGTTTTCCTTTCATTGTTCCCGTTTCCCTGAGTTATGTATGATACACGCCCTGACTGTTGGGGATGTGGCACAACCCCTATATTATTGCCTAGCAGAGTTAAAAGTAAACAGGAGGCCACCATATATAGTCACATATACTGGCCCGGAAAACGAACCAACCTGCAATATCTCTTAGCCGCATGACTTATACGGAAGTCTAAGCCAGCATGGAAGCTTGTAATGGATGCTCCTTGCTCATCTGCTTGAGCTCATTCAAGGCAGTGTATGGTTCCATTGAACAGTACCACTGCAAAACAAGTATTGTACACTTAGTACCTCAGACGGAGGTCCCAGGACACTCGGAACCACACTGCCACAGGGAAGCAAAAGAAGGCATACTTAAGCCACCACACACATGAGCCAGGCGGTGCTTCACAGGCCTAGTAATAAAGGAATATCTATTCTCTGACCAGCGTGAAAAGTTTCAAGACTCTGGTCAGAACCTCGGTTTTTCCTCATTGACTGCCGTGTCCTGAACCGAGGAGCTTGGCAAATGTTTGTTGCTTTTGTCAATGCCTGCTGTTGGGGAGATCACAGCGAGTGCTCTGCGCCTGAAATGTAGACTACCAATGAACAAGAAAACGAAGGATCCCATCACCCAGCAACATGTTCCATGCGTTTCTTTAACTGTTTCTTGGTGGAACCTGCAAACTGAGTTTTTCTGTCAAATGGAAGATCAAAGACACGTAGAATCAGAAAGGTTGTATAACATCATCCACTCTGTTATGACTTATGCACATTTGCACCCTTGGTTCATGCCATTAGCTGTGGTGTAAACATTGTTCAGTGCAGTGTTCAGGTGGGCCAACGGCACTGCCTCGCATCACAGGCACACATTGATCCTGCTGGTACTCCCCAATGAGCATCGTTCATCATTTCCTTCTATAGTTTGTTGCCAGGGCAGTCAGGCAGAGGTGGCAGTAACAGTTGGCATATATTCGGTAAAAGCACAACAGATGTGTCAGGATCAGAGATAAGTCCCAATGAAAAGAAAAATCAAAAGACTGCCTAGAGACCATAAGGGGGCACAGACCAATATGATGGCGTAGCCCCAAGCTCTGTTGACCTAGCAGATACCCTGCATTGAATGAGCCAGCAAAACTCCCTTTAAAGAAGAGTTTGGAATCTGATTGACCCTCCTGAACCCCCAGGGAGACCATCCCCACTCGGGAGGCCATGAGAGGGCCTCATGAATAGAACCTGGAGGCAGTAGAGGCCCCACAACATCCGCTGGGACTGGAGATCACTTTGAGGAATCGGGGCAAGGAATGCTCCTCGCGGTCTGTAGAGAGGTGGCCTCGGGACACAGACCTAATTCAAAGACGCAGAGAAGGACCCAAGAATGGGACACAGCCAGAGACACCAGAGGCAGCAGAAAACCAGATGATTCCGGGGGCCCATCTAGAGGAGACAGGCATGTCGCACCCGCTCTCCCAACCAGTGGGGAGTCACCCAGAAAGCAGGCCCGTGGCGTAGGCACAAGACCAGTTGGAATGCAGGAGACCCAACAGGAGGGCATTAAGGCAGAGAGCACTAGGGAGAGTGAACCCCGTTTAAGGAAAATGGACACAAGCCAGGCTCTGAGTGTGGCCCCACGAAGAGGAGAAAGACAGCAAAAAAAGGGTCTCAGAAAATGTGTATTCAATAAAAGCGGGATCTCCAGAATTGCTGAGGGGTCTTGCTGGGAGGAATGGTGCTAGATCCCATTTCTTCATTTGCCTCTGGTTCCCTAGAGAGACCCACTAAAGATGGGAGACCAAAGTAGACCCTCTAGCTGCTGAAAGAAACGGACTAATGCCAAGGATAGTGACAGCGAAAGGAACATCCGCATTTAAGAAACAGATTGTTGGACAGATCTCTTAAGAGCCAATTCTCACCTTAGGGTCTATTCCGCATCCACCCCTCACCTTTGTGTACCATGTGCAAACTCTCGCCATTACAAAGAGCTTAAGAGATAACCCTGTGACACCAGGTGTGGAACGAAACTGATGAGGAAGTGCAAGAAGGAAAGATTGCGGGCTCCTGTATAATCTATCAGTGGACAGCCTGGTGGGTATACAGTCACTGCAACACTTCTGAAGGCCGCAGATAAAACCAGGGAAGAGACATGGGAGAGATGGCCATGAAGGGGTACTTACGGGACCTCTTAAGTGACATTAAGGCCCTCCGAACCAACATACAAGCATCTGTAAAGGAATTGAAAGGGAAAATCGAGACGATTGAAGATAGACTTGAGGATGTTTATCGCAATGGATATATTGAAAATTAAATCAGAGGCAAGAGCCACTGACCTCGACAACAGAGAAGTGGACTTGACAGAAAATGTCAATGGCATTGAAAATAGAGAAGATCAGAGAGACACATCAGAGAGACACCCAATGATGTGGAGAGAAAAGTGACAGACATCATTAACATGGCAAAGAAGTATCCTTAGAGAAAGACATAGATGAGGAGGAGGAGCAGGAAAAGGCTGCAGATCAGTCGAAAGGGCCACCACTATAGAGACAAAGTGGATAGAAAGATAAATGACCCATCACCTAAACACAAATTAATATCTGGAGAGAGTATGCTGGTTTAGTAGAGAAAATAAGGAGATTGGAGATGAGCTGAAAAGAGTAATACCGGTGACTAGCTAATGAATGAGCATCTCAAATTATTATTACAGTGGTTAGTGAATTGTTTCTTGAGTTTGGTTTTTATTTTAGGGGGGAATACACAAGATGACTGACCAATATCTATGTGGTGATTTAAATAATAAAAAAAAGAAATAAAGTTGTGTTAAGCCCAAAGGTCCCCCGAATTGCAAAATGGAAAATGACACTAACCTTAGAGCCCGACAGAGAAACAGACATGAATGGGGAGAGGAATCTGATAGTGGGGTTCTTGAAAGTGAAAAGGCTAAATTAATTCTGCAAAAGAACAGTGCTAGCTTTGGAGTTTATTCATCAAGGTTTGATTTCTTTTTCATACAAGAAAAAATGTAAGGCAGGAGAAGAAAGGAAACGTTAGGGGAATCACTTAGGCCTCATATACTGGGCCTTGGGAGAACAAAAGAAGGGTGGAATGGGCATTTTAACAAATAAAAGATTGGGCTTCTAAGAGACAGGGAGCGACATGGCCATGGGAGCAAAATGCTCTTTGCGAGAGGCAGAATAAGACACTTCAAGCGAATGCTCTGCTCTCTGTACTGCCCCAATTGAGGGCAAGTTGGGTTGTGTGACAAGGCGCTTCGTGCTATTGAGAATAGGTGGGAACCTAAACATGGTTTTAGACTTGTTTATAGATAAGTGGGCACTAAAGTAGAAATAGCATCCCAATAAAATAATAGAAGGGACCCATTTAAACCATTATCTCCTGAAAAACCACCTATATGTCTATAAGAGGGCTTTACCTTTTTTCTCTTTCCAGCACTCCACCTATACACACTAATTACCTTTAAATGGAAAGAGGAGACCAGAATATGGCATTACTCAAAGAACAATTAGTAAAGTTGTGTGATCAGATAACATGGTCATTTTCAAATTGGATATTGGAGACTTCTTCCATAGAGTAAGCAGAAGGCAGTGTAACGATAAAACTGTTGCAAAGCCCCTTATTTAACGAAGGGTGTAGGAAAGATAGAGGACTTTATTAGTAATACCACATAAGGGTTGAATATAAGTACAATCAGGGAGGCTGCAAAAGAAAAGCTACCTTTAGAGACTTCAATCAGAGAAGGGGCAAGGAGGAAGAAGGAAAGGAGACTCTTGGAGAATGATTATACAAATTGGAGGGAAAACTTTGGGGAACAAGGATCTGGGGAAGAGGTTTGCTGCAAGAAGTCAACCATAACAGACAAACTGAGATCCTTGGCACTAGAGGAGGTCTTCCAGAAACGATGT
Organism: Ambystoma mexicanum; assembly: GCF_040938575.1. NCBI lineage: Eukaryota > Metazoa > Chordata > Amphibia > Caudata > Ambystomatidae > Ambystoma > Ambystoma mexicanum. The sequence continues at coordinate 1,221,038,396 of NC_090934.1, read as the reverse complement.
CAAAGCACACATTTTATAAAAAAGGAGATCAAGCAGGCTCTGTTCTGGCAATTCGATTACGCTCACAGAGAAGAGTGTGTTATGTTAAAGGCCCAGAGGGTAACGAGCGGGCCTATCCAAAGGAAATGCTAACCAGTTTCTCCGAATGATATCAAATCTATACAAGAAGGAAGGGAGCATCACAGGCACAAATGAGAGATTATGAACACAGCTTGGTCCACCCTTCTTTAACAGTAAGCACCGCCCTACAGTGGACTCAATCGAGGAAACAGAAGTACGGAAATCCATAAGTAAATGTATGCGGATAAAGCTCCAGCAGTAGATTCACAATTTTGCTCTATAAGACTCGATTACTTTTCTAAATGGGCTATACAACGCAGTCCTCGATGGGGAGGAGAATCCATCCATCTTTCATAGAAGCCCTCATAACGGTCATGTGTAAAGAAGGGAAGGACCCCAAACATCGCGGCTCATACCGCCCCATGTTTTAAATAGAGATGAGAACATATTCAGTAAGCTCCTTTCCTTGCGGCTGGTCATTATCTTGCCTAAATTGATGTACAGACCAGGTGGGATTGATCAAGGGTCAGAAGGTGGCAGATACCAGGTCAAATACACTGAATTTATTAATACTCATTAAGTTAAATGTAAATGACATGGTGCTATTCTCACTCTAGACACTGAAAAAAAAGTGTTTGACCAAGTCAAATGGGACTTCATGTGGCAGATGCCGATAGGCGCAGGGTTTCAGGACAGATGGATGCAGGGGATTAGGGCACTATACTGAAGCCCCAGCGCCCAGGTCTAGTGAATGGGATACGGTCGGAAATGTTCTCTATTACTAAAGAAACCAGACAAGGCTGTCCCTTTCACCCTATGCTATTTATTCTAGTTCTAGAACTCTTAGCGTAACACATACAGAACAATTCCACTACAAAAGGGGTCAGATAGGAGTTAGAAAATGTGAAACAAACTATTGTTAAAGCAGCTGTAAGAACTCAACATAGGGGGCATGTGTGTCTTTTCGTATCTACAATTGAAGGGTAATCTAGTGGCTCATAAGTGGATCCAGGAATTAGAGGGATTCGACTCTAAGGGGTTAAGAGTAAGAGTCGGACACAGTATCAGGGTCTGAGTTGATATAATACCTTTATTGCCAAAATAGTAAGAGGGGTTGGGGAAATCCTACCTGTCCGTATGTCTATCAGGGGTTTCCCTCCCTCAACAAAGCTAATGAACCTCTGTCAGCATGTTGAACAAATAAAACTTCCTCCATCCTTTGTCAAATACTCTAAACTGACTCTTACATGCTAAACTAAATACAAAGGGAAAATAGGGATTTCTCTGAGCTCTAAACGTATAGCTTATTAAAGTTCCCCAAAATGTTTTAAGGTGCATGAAAGAAAAGGACATATAGTTTAACCAGAAAACAGGGGCTCTCCCTTCCCCTAGGTTTCTTTCGGTATCTCCAGATCAGTCCTGTTCTTCTGGCACAGCCAATATCGCTCCAATGTCTCTCAAGGCGATGACTCTCTCCTTGCATACTCCTTTTTATCCACGTCATTATCACAGTTTGAAAAAAGGGGGTGAAGAGGGGGTGGTTCAACCCATGAACCATTTTCATCTCTTCACTGGTTCGACGGTTTCCCTCCCTCTACCTCCGCTCCTCCCCTCCCTACCCCCTCGCCCTACCCCCACACCTTATTCATTTCTTCACCTGGTTTACTTCCCTGCTAGGGTGCCACTGTGATGTTTCTCATCTTGGTACTACAATTCCTTTCAGGGATAAGGAGTTCCCATTTCTGCATCAATATTTACCACAACTGACTTCTCTTGATTCCTTAAAGGGGAATGAAACATCCCTCATCTGTTATCGGCTTTCATATATGGGAGCTTCGACCCCTGTACTTTCTCAATCCTCTTCCCTAGTATACTCTCCAGCCAGGATATTGTTCTTTATCACAATATCTTTAAAAGGGGCATTAGTCCTCCCTCATTTGTACTCCCCATCCACATATAGGGGTTCTGACCCATATGCTTTTTACAATCCAAGGCATAAAATAAGTAACGCATTGCAATTTGCTAAATAATAATGCTGCTTTTCTGTTTATTTGAATAATCATGTCGCCCCAACTGTAATATGATTTCCAGAGCCGATTGTAGTTTGTACCTTCAAGCTCTGCACACAGTGCACAGCGTGAAGGCGCGGCAGAAGCTCCCGGGCTGGGCTAAAAACATTGTATCAATGTATGAGCCCAGGTGCACATTATTAAATTGCGTGGACAGAAGAGGGACTCGCACTCGGCTCAGGCTGCTTCAATCCGAGGTAACGTTACATGGGGTGCTTAGGAGAGGGTGGGGTGGGGGAGGACTTCTGAAAGCAGGTTGGGTTTGCTGCAGGCTGGGGGGTTAGCAAGTGGCCACTGCTGGGAAGAAATATTTCTCCTGCCCATTCGGGTGAGAGAAATATTAAATCCAGCCACTTGCTAGTACCCAGCCCCGTAAAACACAGTATGCTGGCAGAAGGTCTTTCAGATATTCTTTCATTCTCGTGATAAGCACTTTAATCACGAGAATTCAAGAATATTTAAAAGGCCTTCTGCAAATATGCTATGTTATTACTGCAGAGGTTGGGTGTTAGCAAGTGGCTGCCGATAATATTTCTCCCACGCATTCGGGTGGGAGAAAAAGTATTGTGGCTATGTTGCTATGTTGACAAATCATTAGACAAGGCCCAGCATGTGTCCACCACAGTTTTCAGGATAAAGCATTGGAGATTGAGGCCTGTTTAGCAGATCTCACTTTGAGGGTGAAAAAACACCATTTTGCAGAGCAAATTTACAAAGGTTCAGGATTGCAGTCCCTATAGAAGACCTTCTGACACGCCAGTCAGTTATGCAACTAGGACTAAACCAGAAGGAACCTCAGGGTTGTCCCATAAGAGCTATCTCTTAAACCCAGAAGCCGCCTCAGTATCCTCTCCAGTAATGCATTCACAAGGGCTCTGAAGCCGAATTCCCTACATCGAGATATGATAAGAGTGCCTGAGTGAAAACAAAATGTGCCTATACTCCTATAATTCACCTTGAGGTCGGATGAACCAGTTGATGAAGTGTCCTCCTTGCTGTGTATTCTGCAACTAAACAAACGCACAGAAAAATAAAATAGAGCCCAGATGCCACATCTGTGATTGGGCCCGGAAGCAACCGGCTGGGTGGTGGGGGTCTTAGCTGGAAAAAGACTTGCTGCAAGAGTGAAAATGGCTGCAACCTTCGGAGCAGAGCATAAAAGGCAGACCGCCCAAAAATAATAAAGAAAACTAGCTGTACCAAGCGTTTTATATGCCAATGTAGCATGTTGTCGTCTCACATTCAGTCTCTTGTGGTGGGAGCAGCACTGTCAGGTTCATGTGTGCTCAAGCCACCCCAGCCATTGCTGACAGTAGCTCGATCAGGGGGAAAAATGTGCCTTGCAAGTCTGGTTGGGGGTAGGGAGAGGGTGTTTATGGTTAAAAGTATAATGAGCGCAGCAGTGACGGTGGTGGAACAAAGCCCGTTAATTGGTGACAAATGGTCATTGTGTGTGCCCTACTAGAAAAGTTACATCACACCAAGGCAAACCTCTTTTAGAAACGTTCTAAACTAACCCCATCGACAAACTGAATAGCAGGAGTGTACGTTGTGTTGCTTAACATTTTTTTAAAACCTTCTCCCACTCCTTTCGTAGTGCACTGAGGTCTAATAGTTACAACAGGTCAGTTCACAAGCAGAGAATAAGCTCATCAAGATTGTAAATAACCTTTTGATGCATGTCTAATAACAGCACATTTATACCAATATTTTTTACTGCAGTCAACGTTTTATTACAAATATATTTATTCAAACAATACAAACCACACAGTTAATTTAACATTTCAAACAATGCACATTTTTTAGTTACAGAAGGCGACCCACCTTTTAGAGGATTATAAAATGTCAACAGGATTCAGGCACACTTCGAAAATGCGGATAGACAGGAGTACATTAGCATGGAGACAATAGGATCAGGAGCACAGTATAGGGTGAAGGTATAATTACATAAAAATCTCCTGAAGTATGGTAAACAGTCAGGGATGAAGCATCTGGGCATAGATCGAGGTATTGGCCAGGCTCCAGAGGTAATGCAGAGTACTAAAGTGTAATGGCGAATATTCAGCACCCCAGTAACTAGGGACGGACATCAAATTAGAGAGCTGTAGAATGCACGAAAACAGAGGCAGAAGACAAGCAAACAAGGACTGGCAAAACAGGTGTCAAGCACCATGTAGAGAAGTACACAACATTGGAAAGGTGCAGCTTGCCCAATTCTTGAGTAAGTGGTTCAACAAGAACAAACCGGCAAACGTACACGACACCAGTACAAGCGAAAAGTAGCGATCTGCAGGAACTAATCAGCATGCTTTCTAGAAAACAGTTAATCAACCCTGGGAGAGAAGCTAGACCAGAAGCAAGCATATCACTTTGGAGAGCAATTGGTAACAAAAAACAAACACATATAGACAGAAGCACAAAACGTGTGCATCAGAGAACATAGCAGCACTGAAAATGCAGGCAGGCAAGGCATGAAAAACAAACCAGACCTGAGATCAGCATGTACACTGTATTTGAGCAAAAATAATAAGATAAATGGCAGCTTCAGCAAAACAGAGGGAGTGGGAAATGATTAATCGGGGGAAAAATGCTGTTGGAGGGATTACAAGCATTTTGATGAGGGATGGGGATAATGGGAGACTATTGTACATATTATGCAAGTCTGTGTGTGCTGGCAGAGCATCTTCTATTTAGAATTTGCAAAAAGCCCTCTGTGAAAGGTTGGCAACAGAAGGCTGGGAGGAAACCAAATGTATAGGGAAAGCACAATAGGTGTATAAAACATCTTTCATCTATGGGGTAGCTAAGAAAGCTGATGAGAAGTGGCATAGGGGAGGTGGTTATATGGAGCATAGTGCGAGCAGAAGCAGAATACCTGACATACTGCAGTCCAATTTCACTGCCTAAGATTTTATTTTAATTTCTGAACAGACCATATAGCTTGTTCCTCTTCGGGAACTTCCCATGAGCCGTCAAAAGATAATCCGTACAACCAGATCACCCATTTTATGCAGAAGTTTTTCCCAGCAGTGCATTGGTGCGTGCAACCCGGTCTCAAACAAGGAGTCCTTGGTTGGTATACAGGCTTTCTGCAAATTCAAAGGAGGTGCAGTGAAATACTCTTCCTTTTCATTCAGTCACTGGGAATTGATGAGAGGTTTGTCATACGGCCGATGGATGATTAAAGGCTAAACACTATTTTTACAATAATAAAAACCCTTTTCACCTGAAAAACAAAATCACGCTCACTACCATCAGCCGTCTAGAGTCCAATTCCATTCCCGAAAGCAGACCACTGCAATTCATCAGTCGGCTGGCGGCAAGGTAACCAGAGTTAAATTGTATGGCCTCATACAGAAAACACTGCATCTGGGTGCACCTAAGCGCTGGCACGGTTTTCAACCAAGAACAACAAACTGGAGACTATGGGGCACCTCCGGCAAAGATAAGTTCCAAAGCAGCTTGGATGTCTCCTCCAGTAGCCTGTAATGCCCTCAAGCTCAAGTCATCATCCTGGATGCCCATGTCCCTCAGCTGTTGCAGCTGCGGTTGCCATTGGCTCTGCGGAGGCAAAAAGAAAAAACGTTGTCAGAAGAGACTGATACACAAAATAGACAACCTATGCCTGTGAAGGCCTCTAGGAGGGGAGGACTGAAGGAGAAATGCTCAAGGGCGACAAATGTTCGTAAACAGTACTTTAACAGGAAAAAACACGCAACCCTTTACAGGGGCACCATGGTGATGAAGACTTCTTAGAACCGTGGGTAGTCTCAACATTTTCTGGGGGTACAAAATGTTCAGTTTGGTCTTTGTCCAGGGGGGCAATATCGATGATTGCCCAAAACTCAAAACCCCCAAAACACTAACACTACTCTATTAAAGCCCAGGGAGTGGTGTGAGGGGGGTTCTAAGTCACAAAAAAGAATGCGTTCTTCTTAAAAGTGCACTGGTCATGTAATATTGATAAAAAACAAAAACGTTACTCACCGTAGTGACAACTGCACTCTTAGTGTCCTTTTCTTTGCATAGGCCGACATCTAGCGGTTGGTGCGCAGTATTGCATGACTTGTTTTCGAAATTGGAAAAGGGACGTTGACGGGGCATGTCTAATACTATCCCTACCGTCGCGTGCACTGCACCCATGGTCCTTCACGCATCGAGGTCCTCAGATGGGTTTTTTTCTGACATGAGGGTGCATGAAGTGTGTATGAGTACTGGAAGGTAAAGAAAGGTATAAGATGTACAAGTTGTCTATGTAACTTCAACTCGGACTGAGGGGAGGAAGGGGGGGGGGTGCATGTGAATCTAAGCAGATCCAAGCTTCAGAAAAACAATTACAGGTATGTAATATTGGTCTTCTGAGGCTTGTGGACATGCTTAGAATCACATGCTTTGCATAAACTAGCGAGCAGTACCAGGAGGAGGAGTTGGGTTGATAGACGGTACAGAGGCAAAAAGATGTCTTAAGACCACCTGTCCCACCTTAACATTACTTCTTGATTAATTATCTACACAGTGCTGCTGTGCGAATGTGTGGACTGAACTCTATGTTTCTGCTTTACAAATTGCCTCTACAGGCACATTTGTGATGAATGCCAAGGTTACACAGGTACGACGAGTTGAGTGTGCTCTGGGTGTAAACGGTAGTGTCTTTTTTGGATAGTGTGTAGCATTGTTGAATGCAATTAACAATCCACCTTGAAATTGCTGCTTTATAGACAGTCCCCTTCTCCACCTGCAGCTAGTGAAACGAAGAATTGGTCAGTCTTCCTTAGTGATTTAGTTCTGTCTAGATTGTACATCACCACTCTACTGACGTCTAGTGTATGGAGGGCATATTTCTCAATAGTTCTGTGGGGTTTGAAAGAACGCTGGAAGTTCTATTGATTAATATGACATTTTATATGTAAACTTAGGTGAGTAGCGTGGATGTGTTCTTAAGATCACATTACCGCTATGAATGATGGCAAAGGGGTCAGCAACTGATAGTGCTTATAGCTCACTGACCCTTCTTAGAGGTGATGACTATAAGAAAAGCAGTCTTGTAGGTAAGCTCATTAAGGCCAGCTTTATGATTGCGTTTAAAAGGAGGCCTCATAGGTTTTGTTAGGACATTTAAATCCCACCCTGGGGGTGGTGCTGAAATTGGGGAGATGCATTCTTTTAACCTAGAGGTCTTCAAATTGTGGGGCGCGGCCGCATCCCCGGGGGTGCGTGACAGCCCAGCATGAAATGTAAAAAAAAGAATTATTTTTTTTGATTGGAGGAAATGGGCATGGGCGGCTCACATGGTCGGACTGGAGAATAACACTGTCTTAGGCACCGATGAAAAAGTGGCCCGCAGTTGAAAATGGATATTCATTCCTTTAGTGGCAGACTGTTTGAATAGTACCCAAGTGGGTGTTTATTTGTTAAAATGTAAGCAAATTGTGATATTTAAAAAATATTTATTCAGCAACAATGGTCAAAACTACTAGCTGCATAGTGAAGTAACACATCAAACTGGCCCACATTGGCAAAAAAGGTGGGCCATTTTGACTGGCCCACACTAGCATTGTTGGTACGGGCATTACCCTATAGGCCAGTCCGAGCCTGGTGGCTCATCCGTAATGGGCGAGGGGGCATCCACCCAGTGGCCCCCTCACGCATTATGGAGGAGCAGAGGAGCCAGCCCAGTGAAACACTGAGCACACCCTCAGCTGCTTTTTCCAGCTCAGGGAGTGCTCCTGGTCTGGCTGAACTGTCAAAGGGAAACACGGTTTCCCTTTGACAGTTCAGTTCAGTTCCCCGGCCGCACATGATCACTGAGCCATGCAAGGCTGGGTGTGTTTTGCTTCGCCAGCCTTGCATTCCTTATTGGAATGCTGTATGGGGCACTGCATGTCTGTATGTGCAAGGGGGAGCTCCTGTGCCTCCTCGCACATATGGACAGAGTAGCCTGGAGTTCAGCACCTGCAGAAGGTAGGTTGGTTAATGTATCTTTTATTTAAATGTGTATGTATGCTTGTGTTAGGAGTGAGTGTATGGTGATGGATGCTCGTGTGAATGATAGAGTGATTGCTGTGTGAATGTATGTGTGTGTTTGTTGAGCCGATTTTGGCGAGTGTGGGACGGGGGGAGGAGGGTTGTGGAAACCTAGAACCGCTCGGTATAGGCACGTTATAAATGCCATATCATATACAAAGGCATTTTTAAAATGCCTTTGTTGCACACTCCCCCTACCTACCTGCCAAAATCAGCTCTCCTTCTGAAGCGCTGTGTAGCCCAGGTGACAGGCATGGTATTTTTTTTACTGGATATCCATCATAGATGTCCAGTCAAAAATACCATGCTTTCCCCCTTGGCCGCCCAGCGCCATGCATACACACATAATCATGTTGATTGTGTTGGGCACTGTGGGGCCCAGGGGACATGGATGGTATCTTTTTATTGGACATCTATCGGATGTCCAGGAAAAAATATCATGCCCGTCACCTGGGCACCCCCCAGCCCCAATTGCCAACTGTTTGGCTTTTCACCCATTATTTTTTTAAGTATGCTCTAAAATGCAAATTCACCGGGGAAACTGTCCCGCCCCCCCCAAGCCCCCCTTGATTGGCATATCTGGTGGAAACAATTATGCCCCACCACTTAAATTCACCAGGCATCACTGGTCCTGGGACTGTGCTGGGGCAGAGTGGGGGAGCCCAGGGATTGTGGTGAGAGCAGGAGGGGCAGGAGCCATCCGATAGTGGTGGGAGCAGGCTTTGTAGTGGGATGAGGGAGGCCAGAGACTGATGGGAGCAGATGGGGGAGCCCAGGGACTATACTGGAAGTAGGGTGCGGTGACGGCGCGCAATAGTTCATAGCCATTTGGACTTACTGTCCATTTGGCATTTTGGGGGGGCCTGATCGTCCCACATTTTGCTCAGGGGGGGCCCGGCCTAAAAAGTTTGAAGACCACTGTTTTAACCCCTTCCATGAAAGCTTTAACAACTGGGACTTTCCACCAAGACACTTTGCTGCGTGAGGTAGTGTACGCTGCAAGCGCTGCTAGATGGACATTAAGCAAATTTAACACTAAACCAGAGTAAAAAGTGTACCAGGTAGTGTATAATATTAGAAGGTGAACAGTCAATGGGATCAACATTATTCCTTCTACACCATAAAACAAAATCGCTTCCATTTATTGAAGTAGCAGTGTCTTGTGTTCGGCTTATGTGCTTCCCTTAAGATGTCCATCCATCGTTCATGTAAGTTAAGGTGCCCAATCTCTATGACCTCAGGAGCCAAGCTACTAAATGGAGTGTCTAAGGATGTGGATGGAGGGTTGTTCTTTGATGTTGCGACAAGTTGTAAGGGCGGTTCCATGTTCTTAGATTGCCATGTTTTTTTTCATGAGGTTTTTTGCAGAATAAACATCCCTTCCCGGTCATCTTGTCGCTATTCCAGACACCCACCTGCCCCTTATATCACCTTAACCCCACCCATATTTTTCGATAAGTTTATTCAGCTGAACATTTTCGTCAAAAAATGCAGTGAAAAAAAGCCTGCCGATGTAACGTTGTTGTACCGTAAGTGCTCGGTAGCTTGATTGGTGGGCAGATCTCTTGAGTAGGTGTGAGAAACTGGTTTGCATGCCCACATTGGAGCTATTAGGATCATAGTGATCTGTTCCTGCTGCAATCTGTGGATTATTCTGTTGAGAAGAGGTGTTGGGGGAAAAAGCGTACGCACAACTCCCTGACCAACTTATCCACAGTGCATTCCACAAGGACCATTTCTGGGGAAAACTGGATGCTTACGCATGGAATTGTGCATTTTCTTGTGTTGCAAAGAGATCTATGTCTGGATGCCCCCATTCTTTGAAGACATTGTTTAGAATATGTATGTGTGTAATTCCCACTCATGTTCTGTGGGAACCTCTGTTTCTGATTAACACAACTACCAGAAAGTTGTTCTCCCCTGGAACATGCTGTGAGAGGAGGAATAGGTTTCTCTGGAGAGAACAATTCCACATTTTCTGTGCTAGTTTGGACAGACTTGGAGAATGTGTCCCGCCTTGTTTGTTGATGTAAAATATGGTTGTTGTGCTGTCTGAGGACTTAAACCGTAATTGGCGTTGAAAGGCTTGTAGGGCTTTGAAGACGGCCAGCAACTCCAAGATGTCAATATCCTATTTCAACAGAGGCTGTGTCCACATGACATGCACGGTTTGGTGGAGCTAATGGGCTCCCAACCCTGAAAGTGATACGTCCGTTAGAGGGGCTTCCACTGCAGGGGCGTGAAAGGGTATTCCCTTTAACAGGTTTTCCTTTGTTCACCACTGCAGTGGTTCCACTACAGCTTACAAAACCACCACTAGATCGTCCCAGTGACCGGCTGCATGAGACCATTGTTTCGCCAGCCACTCCACTATTGGACGCATGCGCAACCTTGCATGTGGCACTAGAAAGATAGACGTAGGAAGCCATCATTCCGAGAAGGCACATTACCTTTTGAACAGTTATTGGATGACCGGCTGTGTAACAAGGACCTTGAAGTAGCATATTTTGGACCCGGTCGTTGGATGGGAAGACTAGAGGGTCTTCTTTTTGAATTATTGCGCCAAGAATGGTTTGATTTGGCTGGGAATGAGGCTTGATTTCTTCTCGTTGATGGAAAAGCCTAACTGAAACAGGAGGTTGATTGTGTTTTGTGTGTGCTAGATAAGGATAAACTGCGATGGATTTCCTGCGTAAGTGAGCTGCTGCAACTGCTAGCACTTTTGTGAACACTCGATGGGCTGAAGCAATGGTGAAGGGGAGTACCTTGAACTGGTAGTGAGTGAACCCTACCCTGAACCTTGATGTGCTTCTGGTGAGCTGGCAACATTGAAACATGAAAAGTATGCATCTCTCATGTCCAGAGTTGCAATGTAATCCCCTTTTGAAGAAGGATTCCCTCCTGTAAGGTAGTCATCCTGAAATTTTGAGACTTGACATACGTGTTTGCAGGTCTTAGGTCTAACACAGGGCACATGGTCTCGTCTTTCTTTGGATTAAGGAAGTGCACAGAATAAATACCCTTGTTAAGCTCTTCCAGAGGAACAAGGGCTACTGCTCCTTTTTCGAGTAGTGACTGACCTTCTGCTTCGAGAATTAGCTGATGTTCCTTGGACATCCTTCTGGACCTGGGCAGATGATCATGAGGTATCTCCAGAAACTTGATGCAGTAGCCCTCTGACAAAGTTGATAGCACCCCCTTATCTGTAGTAATCCCTCACATGCGTGGGTAAATAGTGAAATGTGACCCCAACTGGGGAGCCATGGAAAGGAATCTGGATGTCTGTCTCATTGTTTTGCGGGGTTGGCTGCACCTTTACTGGCTTGGCCTCTGCTCAGGCCTTAGCCTCTTCCTAATGCTCTCTGGAAGGAGTTGAAAGGATGATGGTTGAGTTTAGCTTGAATACCAAGGTGAGGAGGTAGCACCAGTTGAAAAGGATGACTGCGATGCCTTAGAATACCCCTGGCCATGAAAAGTGCGACGGGTATTAAATGATCCCTGCTGCATAAAGTGTTTATTTAAATTTGACGAAGGGTTTTGAGGGTCTCATGCTCCTTTTTTGACGTCTCTAGTGCATCATCGACTGCCTTTGCAAACAGGGCCTCATTTTCAATAGGCATATTAAGATAGTCTGCGACTCCGGCTTAAACCTTGAGTGTCTAAGCCAGGAGTGGCACTTAATCAGTGTTCGTTCAGCTGCTATTTTCCCTACAGCGTGTGCTGCATTAAGAATGTTTTATTATGGAATTAGCTACCCGTTTTCCTTGTGTGTGTCTGCAGAGGCTCTGATACCGCATCCAGGTGCTCCTCTACAGATCCCATTGGGCCCCGTTATAAATTGCCATTAGTGTGGTGTTATTGGCAATTCTAGATTGAAAAGCTGCGGACGTAGCCACTTTTTTACCCAAACTATAAATCCTTGTGCTCTCCTTATGGAGAGGAGCTTCTGAAGTTGCTAAGGGAGTGCCTGCCCTTTTACAGGTAGTTGTGACCACTCTGGAGTCCAGCTTTAGGTGGCCTGCAATGTATAAGTTACCGGTTTGAACTGCTTGTCTATCCATGGGTTTACTGGTTTTGTGAGAGAAGGAGTGGATAGAGATGGCAGGATGTGTTTCTTTACAGAGTGCAATAAGGGAATGTATTGGCCCACAGATTTCTTTTCATTTAAGATATTATCCACAAAATCGGTAGCCTCCCCTGACTCGTGAGTCTCTATTTTAAAGTGTTCCGCGGCTTTCTTTAATTGATCATTAAAGAGAAGCTGATCACCAAAAGGAGAATCAGCCACAGGCTCATCCGGGACACCAGGGTATTGAATGAGGTAATCATCAGGTTTGTCATAATCTGTACCAGGATCATCATCAATAAAGATATCCTCACCCTCGTCTAGACTAATAACTGATTGAGTTAATGGCTCAGAGACATTTTCCACTCTAGGTGTCTTTGCTGGTGGATCCCCTGCTCTCCCTGTGATATATATTTTTGCTTATTAGGGCGTTTTTCCGAAAAATGTACAAATGAAGACACCTTAATCCACTGTGGCTTCAAAGCGCTCTGTGGTGCAGGTGCCTGTAGCTGAGATTTCTTTTAATGGGAACACTACTTCTTCTGGGTTAGTTTAGGATTTGCTGTGCAAGACTTGCGACAAGGGGAAGTGACATTGGTGTATATGGGAGCCATTGGAAACAGTTTCCATCTGTTTCAACGACTGTTTTGGCTTTTCTGTACTAGTAGACGCATGTCTGTATGTCTGTTTCGGCGCAGGTATCCGAGAAGACGAAAGCGCTGAAGATGTGTACGTGGCAGCAACTGCGCTCAGCGGCTGTTTGGATTTAGACTTGTGCGTCGAAAGCTGGGGCGGCTGGCCCATTGCAGCGATATGCGCTGCGCCCCACCAAATACATGTCTTATTATTAGTAAATGACTCACTAATAGCAGGGCTTACACGTTTCACTTTCATTGATGCAGCTCGTATCAATGAAAATGAAACGTGTGCAGCAAGCAGGAGCAGGGCAGTACAAGCCGGTGATACAGGCTGCTTTATTTATTTGCTAGCACAGGCTAACTGCACTATAAGTGCAGTGGGGCCGGCGCTCTCAAGAGTCCACCCCACTGGACATGCTCAGTGCAGACTGAGCCAGGCTGAGACATCACAGTGTCTCCAAGCCAGGCTCAAATGAAGGCCTGGGGGCGTTCAAATTGAAAATGCCCCCTTATACGGTCTCCCATCCAGGCGAGGGTCGGATTATAGTTTGCTGACATCACCCGAGCCTATGTCAGGTGGGGTAAGGCGATGCGGGTGTGATTTCACAAGCTGAGGGAGGCACTAGGCAGGATCTGGTTTTCAGTTCAAGCATCCACCTTCCCCTCACCTTGTGAGTGACTGGTGCCATGTTTTCAACAGGCTTCTGGAGGAAAAATGGTGCCAGGCCAGAGCCTAGCAGGAAATGCGGAAGTCCAGATATTTGCGGAGGACGAGTAACCATTTATTTAATGATTAACTACTCTGGGAAATTAAGCATCAATAGGTCGTGATACCTTTTTCTAAGTACTGACTCAAAAACCTAAAATGATGTGACTGCGAGTCAAGCAGATTCGCAGTCGCATAATTTGAACTTTTTGAGTCAGTCAGCCCTTGCGAGATGTAAATGCAAATGTCAGTGCACATTACATCTCACAGTAACAGAATTTACATTCTAAAAGCAGCTTCGTCAGACCGTGATGCTTCTCTTAAATCAAGAAAATCAAAGCCTCCTGGACTGGTGCTGCTTTTAAAAGGTTAAATTAGGTCATTGCGAAAGTCCTAATGTGCAATGTATTTACAACTTGTACATAGTCACTTAAGTTGAACTTTAATGAGTGTCAAATCGACTCAGACTCATAAAAGTTCAAATTATGTGACCAAGTGTGATATGTAAATGCACTGCGCAGTACAACTTGCAGTAAGCATTTCTGTGATTCTCTTGTGAAAAAAGGAAGGTCATATCATTTATGACCTTCCTTTTTTTGAAGGGGAATAACAAGAATGTTTTAACCTTCCACTTAATTGATGTTCCCAAAAAGGAGGGAGGACACTGCTCTCAATGCAGTGTCCACAATACCCTGTGTAAGCTGTGTGATAAAGGGAGGGCATTGAATGTGAAAAGATGCTCATTCCATCCGTTGAAGGTGTTCAGTGTTTCTTGACAAACTAGTCAAGAAACAGTGAACCCCTTTAACAAGTAGGTGTTGTGTGTGTGTGCAGGCATAAGGATGGCCAATGGTTTTGCCCCGTGGCCCTGCAGAGGCAGACTACAGAGTTGGCCTTCAGCTGCTTTAGGGCTGCCTCACTGAAAGTGAGGATTATGCCTTTTGACTACCCGTCGCTGTACCTATTTGAAGCATGTTCGGTTGTTGTATGGGTTGTACAAGCTATCTATGATGAAGCAAGACTGATATGCTTAATCAAATGGCTAGACTGGTATTTTGGTACAGCATGCAACATCTGTATAAAAGCCTGGAAATCGTTTTGTTACAGGCTAGTTGTGACATCAAAACTGATCTGCAATAAGAAAATGGCATCACAACTGTTCTGTAATCATTACGCTCCAGTTGTGACATTGCAATGCATCTTGCTTGTGCAAGCAGAAAGAATTACAGATGTCACTGCAGCACTTAAAATGTCTTGTTTGCAGAGTAGTTTTTTGTGACACATTGCAGCCAGTAATTGACAATGAACTGTATGATCAAGAGTCTGCATGTTATTTATTTTAAATCACAAAAGAAACGTTTTTGTTCAATACATTTGATTAAATTGCTTAAACTGGTAATCCAGCTTCATTTTTAATTTTTAAAATCCAAACAGATTCTATATTGATTATATGGATCAGCAAATTGAATATCTCTTACATTATATTAATCAAGAGACAAGGTATTACCGGGAATTACAGTGTGTGGCCATGTATTATATGGAATGAAATACCCGCAACCATACATAAAAAGGATATTGCAAGTCACCTTGGAATTCCGTGACCTTCACGGTAGGGGTACATTATCCTATATACACAATATCTTTCTGTGGCATGGCGTTTTTTACTGCACATCGATTATAAAGCAAACTTAAGTTCTATATGATAATATCTAGACTGCCCTTCATTGGTACAGCCAGTTTGCATTTGTTTTCTTATTGTGGCATGGCCTCTTAATGACAAAGCCAACAGGAAAATGGTCTTATGTGGGAATACTGCCATATATTGTCAGAGGTAGCTTGTAGTATCATTACGTCATTATGTGTAAAGCAAATAAGTATCTATTTTTATATGGGAAAACTGGCATATTTTGGTGCAGCTAGCATGGAAATGTATGGGCACAGCCAGTAAAAGGTTTTTTATACTGGCATATATTGAGGGGAAAGGCATCATGAAAATATGTTGGGAAATGCTCCTGTGCACTCTACAAAACCAATGGCAAACTATCTTTTTACCCAATTTCTCACAGAAGGGGGGGGGGGCTGTATGCGTACAGATACAGACCCCATAAATTGGGGACAGGAAATGTCAGGAAATGTCAGATGAAGAGTCTGCAGTGCGTATCGCCGCCATATGTGAATAGATTACGGTCATTGGCAGGAAGAAGGCGATTAGGAACCATCGTCCCTACTATGCATAGGCAAACGATGGAAGCAAATTGCAATTTCGGGGTTTCACGGTTTCCTTTATTAGTATATTCCATTGCCTCAGATGGATAAGGACAACTTAATGCCCAGTTTAGCATCCGGTGCTGGAAAATGGATATATGAACTAGAGAAAATGACAGGAGGTAACAGCAATAGGAGACATTAAAGGTCTCCTTGCAGCATTCTTGGGGAAAGAGCTGATGACATTTGGTCTACAGCAGACTACGCAGGAGTTACAGCGCAGAACACGGCGCACAATGGCGCGCTGTTTAATAATTGTAGAGCAGCTGTCTGGAAAGTGCTTAGAGTGCAGTGTCCTGATACATCAGATATGGGAGCTATGACACGAAAGATGCAGGAAGATGAATATCTGCTTGCTTACATTCAACATTTTCAAGAGCAGTGGTCTTTGGAAACGCAAGAGACGTGGGGAAAATATATACCAGTCTTTTATCATATCCCATGTCAGGGATTGCCAGAGCAAGTACAGAGACAGCTTAAGGAATTGGTGGGTAAAGAAGCAAAGCCCTGGCCAGAAATCCAGCTGACCATTGCGCATCATTGCCGATTGTTACAAGAGAAAAACAAGAAGGAAGATACTAGAAAGGTAGAGGAAGCCAAATTAGTGCAGAAAAAACTGTCGAAATATGCCATTGAAGGGGCGATGTTAACCAGTGGAGATGGGACAGGATTGCAACAAAATGTAGGTATGCCGCAGGTGAATAACCAACGGCATCCAGTTCAAAGAGGAAATGGATTTATGCAGAGAGGAAGAGGAGGTTTCCGGGGACGAGGAAGCTTTCAGAATAATAAAAGGTTATTTCCAGAACAGTCAAGGTAGTAATCAAGGTATGCAGGATGGACAAATTAGGAGATTCCCTCCTGTACGTTGGACATGCTGGATGACTTGGCACATAGCGCGTATATGTGGGAGCCAAGGGTATGTACAGAATGGGCAATTCTCAAGAGGGGGACGCGGAATATAGCATATAGCCAACAAAGAAGGGATTGGTCAGCCCAAGATCAGACAGTAAATCAGACACAAGCACCCCAAATACAGCATGCTTTTCAATCACAGCAAGTACCATTGAGTCCGCCACAAGAACAATCACAGCATGCACCTATGCAGATACAACAGAGCGCAAACACGGGACAATTGTTGACTCCTAGAGTAGGGGGTGTCAATGTCGAGAGTGGGAATCCTTTTACAGGTACAAGGATAAGCATGTACACACAACAGGACAGCTCACTGGGGGACTTCATGTGTTCAGTACTGTCTGTGATGCCTAATCCTAATGAGGAACCGAGGGTTGACGTCACAATAGGAGGCAGATCCTTTTCTTTTTTAGTTGATACTGGAGCAACACGCTCATGCATACGAGAGGGAAAATTCTTTTCGTCAGGTAATACCATGAATGCTCAAGGTTTAACAGGAGCTACAAGTAGAGTTCCTTTTACTGAAAACTTGCCAGTCTCAATAGGAGAATGTGATAGGTCTGTTCCATTATTGTATTAGAAACAGATGCCAGTTAATATACTGGGTCGGGATTTAATGACAAAGTTGAACGTGACAATTTCTTTACCCATGAGAGTATAGTGTATTCAACACCAGGAATACATTATTTAAATGTAAGCACGCTTATCATGGCATTCACAGGGCAAATAACCTTGCGTGGGAAGCCATTGGAGCCTGAGGTTTTTTTTATTATGGCATGCGTATTCTGTTAACATGGCCATCTGGATTAGTGGGCAAAGTTATGAGAATACCTGATGAATTTTTATTCAGGTCACAGATACCCATGAATGAGGAAGGGGGGCAGATATTCCCCTTAGAATTACAGGCAGCCATAGTTCGAGGAGAATTGCCCGTGCCTGAGGGATTCGATGATAAGGGCAGGCCATGGAGAACAGTGATTGCTATTGAAGAAGGGTTCAGGTTGACTGACATCACCTACGAGGATATGTTTAAGGATGACCAGTCAGATGACGAAGTAGTGTTTGAAATAAGCATTACATATTGGATTAGAACAGCAAGGAGAAAATCCCACAGCAGATAGCGATCATGCGGCACCGACCCACATATTTTAATGAGGATATGGACAAAGTGCCAGTTTCCTTATGTGCAACAGGTCCCTATGATTTAGGACTACTGAAAGAGGTAGAAGAGGTTAAGATTAAGCTGAAACCAGGAGCAATTCTGCCCTGTGTATGGCAGTACCCCATGTCCAGAGAAGACGATGAGGGGATTTTTAAGACTATATCAGCTATGATGGATGAAGGCATTCTAGTGACGTCAGTCACCATGCAATACTGCGGTGTATCGGATCAAAAAAAGTAAGGGGAGTGGGGGGTTGTGGTGTTAAATTCAGGACATGGGACCGATTAACCAGATTGTAGAGGCAGAGTTTCCTCTAGTTCCTAATCCGGCGACGATTCTATATAGTATCCCTGTTGAGGCGCAATATTTCATTGTGAGTGACTTGAAAAAAGCGTTTTTCTCAATTCTGTTGCATAAGGACTCCCAAGACCTTTCATCGTTTACATTTTGTCAGACTACACTGAAAAGCACAAGGTTACCCCAAGGGTATTGTGAGTCTCCACTGATTTTTAACAGAGTCCTGCAGACGGACTTAACAATATAGATTTGCTGAGTGTTGGGTTGCAGTACGTAGATGACATGTTAGTTTGCAGCACGACTAAGGAAGAGTAGATGATACTCGGTTCAATTAATGATTACCCTTGCAAAGAAAGGTTATAAAGTGGACAAAGAGAAATTGCAGTATTGTCAAAAAGAAGTGTTGTACATAGGCCAGTTAATCTCGCATGAAGGAAAGAAGGTCACACCAGAAAGGGCTGAGGGGATTTTAATAACAGCACAACCGCACACGATAAAGCAAATACAGCAGCTTTTAGGACTGTGCAATTCTGTTAGAGCGTGGATATTTGATTACAGTTCATATACAAAGCTATTGCTGCAAGCCTTGAAAAAAAGCACAGCAAAGTTTAAAAAAAGATTGAATGAACTGAGAAACTGGATGAAGGCAATGATGAATTAAAACAAGCAATTTGTAGAGCTCCAGTTTTAGGAATTCCCATTTATGCGAAAGGAATTCTTTTTATTTTAGCACACAAATGGAACAGTTATGACAGCAGTGCTTACGCAGAGAACTACGTTAGGGTATAACCCCCTGGCGTATTACAGTGGGATTTTAGATCCAATATGAGGGGTCACTTTTCGTGCAAACAGTCACTGGCAGCCACCCCGTTCGCTACTGAGAAGTCTGCTAGTATAGTGATGGGGTGTTCTATGACGTTGTTTGTTGAGCATGCTCTATTTGCCGTTTTAGAGAAACCTAAGGGTACCTTGCCGTCCCAAACAGATTCTGCTTATGAAGTGGTAATATCAAATCCAATGATAAAAATAGTCAGATGCAAAACAGTGAACCCTGCCATATTTGTCGCCGAACCATTGGCAGACTGAACAGGTGCATGATTGCTCAAATTATGAGGAGTTTTAGGAGGTTATCCCGAGGGTGAAAGGAAATACTCTCGCTGCAGGAGAAATTGTTTTTATTGACGGTTCCTAGAGAATCGATCAAACTGATGGACAACGATATACAGGTGCTCCCGTAGTGAAGCATAAGACTAATGGGGAGTTTGAAGTAATGACGAGTGCAAGACTACCATGTCATGAGAGGCTGCAGAACTGGTGGCACTTATTGTCGCGCTCGAGAAACACGTAGACCAGGCAGTGACACTGTATAGCGACTCCACCTACGTTACGTCAACCGTGCACGCAGGATTGTCATGCTGGAAAAGGAGGGGTTACCTCTGAGCAGACGGAACTCCAGTGCAACATGCCGCCGTATTGGATAGGCTCATTAAGGCACTACAGCTCCCAGTAGCCATTGCAATAGTTAAATGCGAAGCACACACAAAGAGAACCGACTTTATGTCGTGCAGGAACTAAGCCGCAGATAAGAAGAAGCAAAAAGTGTTGCATATATATATTGGTCCTAATGACCTTTGATACACCTGATGTGAAATAGAAGATTGTGGTGATGATGATTGTGAACGAACGTTTTCATAATTTGTCAAAAACACAGATTATGGAAATACAGGGTGGTGTTTCACTAGAAGAGAAAGACTTGTGGGTACGGAGGGGGTGTTCTTTATCCCCCACTCGAAGCACTGGCGACAGGACAGCACTGGTAAACCAGTAATGCCTGTAGCCTTATTAAGAGTGGCGTTGGAACAGCTGCACTACCCTGCGCATGTTACTAGGGAAAGCCTTGCAGCAACCATTGCAGAGGATTGGTTTGTGCTGAACCTATTAGAAAATGTTGCATTTTATGTAGTTAATTGCATCATATGTCAAAGGTATACTGCTGGGCACACACTGCGAACAGTCAGGAGTCATCCCTCGACCAAATGGTCCTTTCCAGCACCTACACATAGATTATGTGGATATGCTGCAAGTCTGTAATAGTTATAGGTATATGATAGTGGTAGTGTGCTCTTTCTCAAGGTGGATCGAGGCTGGTCCGTGCATAAATCCTGATGCCCCTTGCGCTGCAAGATGTTTAGTTCATGAAATCTTTCCTAGATAGGGAGTATGTGAGGTGCTGAGATCAGATAATGGCCCCCATTTTGTTAATGAAGTATTCGAGCAAATGCACTTGCTGCATGGTATAAGTTTTCGTCAGCTTATCATCCTCAAGAAAATGGGATCTGTGAGGCTCAACAGCCTAGCAAAAGAAAGAATAGCCAAGCTCAAATTGACCCTGAAGAAAGGGTGGCTGTTTTGCCTACCCCTCGTGTTATACACACTTAGAAATCAACCTGGCTCGGACCACCACCTCACACCCCACAAATTAATCACTGGGAGACCAATGAGAACACCTCCAACGAGGGTTAGGAGTGATGCCCAGACAACTGCAGAATTGTTAGGAACTGAGTTGCAAGAATATTTAACATGCATGATGACCACAAGTATCTCTGTCATTTCAGACCAAGTCAAGCGGACGGGGTGTCAGACTCAGAAGACAGATGAAGACCATTCAGCAACTCGAGAGCAAGAACTTCTTGTACCAAAGGTCTTTCCAGGAGACTAGGTACTAATTCAAATTTCACTAGAAAGTGGCATAGATTTGGCGGCCCTTTCATTGTGAAAAATACCACACCATCAGCTATAAAAGTTATAGGACTAAGAGCGTGGATTTATCAAGGTGGGGTGCAAATCTACACTGGAGAGACTCCCGCACCCCCAAACCATTCGGAGGCAAGTCAAGAAGAAGCCAGCACGTGCAGACAAGATCGATGGCGAGGAAGAAGGACACAGAGACTATCCAAGGATAGAAAAAGAAATCTTTGGACTGTGGCTTTCCTGGAAAGCATTCTTTGCTTTTGCTACAGCAGAGTGGAAATATAATTGTTCTTGAGCCACAGAGAAGTGTTGACATTTAACGCTGGACTACAAAAAGAAAGAGCAGAGTAATGACAAAATTGGATTTCTTATTTGACGACTGGAAAGGAGAGCAGTTCACGGATTCGTTTCAAACAGTTTCTTTTTGGACAATTCTATGGTCTTCACTGATGTGGACAAACACAGACCACGCCTTGCTGCCTTTATCTTCATATTCAGAGCTTACCCAGCTCTTGTTGGTCGTCATGGTGATATTCATACTTTCCTCCAAGATCCTGAGAATGGACTAGCGAATAGATGACTTTTGGCAGCAATACTACACCAAATCAGACTACTGACTGAACATTTCTTTGAACATGCAGCTGGTTCTGCTTGATATAGATTTTCATAGACTACTTGGATTGATTCTTTACCTTTTGATTTGCAAGCATCCTCATCTTGGTGGAAGGCGCACAAGCAGTTGTGTATATCTGAGGGATCACAGAAATCGACCTGCAATAAACTGGCTGATACGTGAACTTTGCAAGCAGGCTCATTCACTGCCTGGTGCTTCTTTGTGAGTAAACAAATGATCTTATCTAATGACGACGCTCAAACTATGCGGGATGGTATTCTATTACCTGGTTGAAGAACAGCCACATATTGTTGTCAGGCAAACTGATGTTCGCACATTTCTGAGAGATCCAAGGAATCAGCGTGCCCTTAATCAGTTGCTATGTGATATAATGGAACAGATTCATCGTTTGTACAACGTTTCTTCTTGAACTAGTGGATGGTGTTGTCATAAGAAGAAATCCATAACTTACTGGCTTTAATCTTCTATTATCTACTCGAAGCACATCCCTACCTTGTTTGGTGAAAGGACAACACGTTCGTTTTTTGTAGGAACCCTATTAATTGTCCAGTAATCAGCCCATGTGGAAAAGATACAGCAGCTACCAGAGTGGTTATGAGATTGCCTGAATAAAGATGTTTTCTTTCCTTAAAGTCAAATACAGGCAAATCATGTGGTCCATAAAACACCTAGCTATTCCAGAAAGAGAGATGACGATCAGCATCTTCACATTGTTGGGGCATATTTTATTGGTGCATAATTTATGCCTTTTTACGTTTTTTTGTCATTTTAATCCAGGTAATACATGCTGCATATGTTATGGATCTGAAAAAAGGGAGAGTTCCTTTTATTCTCTATAGTCCTGAAGGTAAGGGAGAAGTTCAGGTTGCAAGAGATCATGGGCCTTATGCGATTGTTCCTACTCCAGTAACGTATGTGAAAGCACCTGCTTCTGTGGCAAATGTCACTAAGCATCCGTAATCA
Organism: Ambystoma mexicanum; assembly: GCF_040938575.1. NCBI lineage: Eukaryota > Metazoa > Chordata > Amphibia > Caudata > Ambystomatidae > Ambystoma > Ambystoma mexicanum. The sequence continues at coordinate 1,221,015,846 of NC_090934.1, read as the reverse complement.
GGAAAGGACGTCTTGGATATTATTCTTGAGCATCAGATACAGATTCTTAGGGAGACACACAAGAAGTCTTCTGTAACTACCCCTACACCAGTAGTACATGTAAAGACAACAGTTTCACTAACTAATGTTCCTATGATCCCACCAGTAAGAAAAAGCTATGTTGATATACTGTATGATTTAATGATTGAACCAAATGTGGCAAGAAGGAGACCTAAGAGATGTGCACCAGAAGATGATTATGAACTGAATAATTATCTAGACAGCACAGCACACTTAGGAAACACTGTTTGGTATCAGCACATGAAAGAGGTGGGTAAGAGAACGTCTATGGATGACTGCTATGTATGTGCACTCCTGACTTATAGTATGGGAAAATCTAAAGTCTTCGTAGCCATGGAAATAGATGTCGTAACAGCACACTGCCTATCTCATATAGCATTCTGTCAAACAAGAGGCCAGTTTATGGGTCGAACAGCGTACCTAAAATGGGCAATTGAATGGACAGATCCAGATGAAGATGACTATGTGCAGGACACAAAAACACAAGCAAGAATCCACATAAGAATCACATGATCAGGTATGAACAGCCCGGAGTAAAAGGAGATGGAATCAGATGCGAAGTAAACAAAAGATTGTAAAGCCTAGGAAAAACTAAAGAGGAGATCTGAAGATGGAAGGAAAGAGGCCAACTGCAGATCTGGGGTTCAGTACTCTCACCAGATGGTTGGAAAGAAGATGTGGTAATCTGCAGAGATTGGGTAATAGTTGGTCATTACTAGCCAACTGTTGAAAATGCATAAAAACTGTGCAAACCATAATCTTGCTAAACTTTTGACATGGGTCAAGGACAAAGGGGGACCTTTGCAGATAGTGCCCTTGGAAAGTGCAAAGCTGTGTTTCAGAAATAATGGCACGAGATAAATAGGAGAAAATCAGAACTGTGGTCGAATCTTTGATGCACAAGGAATGAGTGTTGGGACAGCAGTGCTAATGGATCACTACTGGGCTTGTGGATACAGAGCTTCTATGAAGCCACCCCAGGTTTGGGGAGGACTGTGTTCTATAGTGAATATTCATGTTCCAGCACTGGCGATTCCAAAAAGTGATCTGAAAAAGATCACTTTTTGGAATCGCCAGTGCTGGAACATGAATATTCACTATAGAACACAGTCCTCCCCATTGGTGAATTCCCAAAAGCAGATACGTATCTAATTAAGAAGAGGTCTGCAGAACTTTTGAGCTGACTGAAGAGGGAGTACTATTTCTCAGCAAAATCAATAGAAGCTTGATTGTATCCCATATGAACACAGACTGTTCAGCAGGACCTCATCGATATTCACGATAATCTTCATGTCCAGGATCCAGTCTGATGTGAATACTAAATGGCTGCAAATAACCAGATGGGAGCTTCTGCAAACGATACACACTACCATAAAAGGGTCCAATGCAATCAAGGAGGAGCCGAGAGCCATAAGACTGATGACTCTTCAGAACAGATATGCCTTGGATATGATCACAGCTATGGATGGAGTGGTTTGTAAAATTGGAGAATCATGTTGCACATTTATACCTTCCCACGACGATGAGAATGGCACCCGAACAGAGGCCATATACATGTTGACAGACCTACACGTTCAGATGATTGATGAAGTGGAAGGCATTGCTGATGACAGTTGGTTTGGAGCAGTTTTTTCATGGGTTCCACAATGGATGGCAGACATGTTCAAGTTTCGTGGAGCTCTGTTGGTGATGATCATGCTTGGATTCTATGTGATCAGAATAATAATCTCCAAAATGCAAGAAGACTGCAAAGAAAGCTGCGGGAATGAAGATCATGATTGATGTTGAATCAGGATGTAAACTAAGGAATTAACAGATGAAGAAATCGGTGACTACGTGAAAGCCAGCATACATGCACCTAGAGGTACAACATTTCTGTACCCAAGACACCAGAAGAAATATGTGGGAAGATGGATCTACTGTAGCCCTACTGGACCCTGCACACTTATGACCTGGAGCATTGATGAGCATGTGAAATCAGCAGGAGACCTGAAAGGAGTTGTTAAGATTTGGGTCCCAAAGAAACAGTTTTTCAGACGAGGATGTCTTGATGTAAAGATTGAAGATTAAGTGGTCGATTAATCCCCCAGACGGGGGAGTGTAGAGGTACAGTTGGACATCCTCACTCCAGGCTCTGCCCCTATGTTGCCTATATGTTGGGAACCAGACATGACGACATGTGCAGTTCCAGTTAGTGTACCAATACCACAGAGAACCTTTGAGACAATATATCCATTGAGAAAACCCTACCTAACTGCACAAAGACACAGTATTCTTTTGGATGAAGTACCAGAAGAAATGTGCATTTGCACAAAGAAAGGAGCCTGATGACATCTTATGACATAATAGGTAACGTATCTAGAGGCTGGACGGAGAGAAGGAACAAGTTACTTACCTGTAACTGTTGTTCTCCAGCATGGGTCTGGCATGGATTCACATGCTCATGAATATTCCCCGTCGTCATGCTGGGAATCCTCGGTAAAGAAAAATCAGTATCAGTTTCATTTCTGATCTGTCTTTCGTAGTAGTAACCAATCACTGTTCTTTGCGTCATACTGACCACAGCCAATGACTGCCATCTCCCTAAGCCCCGCCTCTGGCAGCCATCTTCAGATTTGGTAGCACGTGAAGTGGCAGTATGACCAAGTGAAGAGCCGCAGAGGGGTAGGCGGGAGGGTTCGCATGTGAATCCATGCCAGACCCATGGTGGAGAACAACAGTTACAGGTAAGCAACTTGTTCCTTCTCCAGCATGGGGTCTGGCATGGATTCACATGCTCATGAATATAAGAATACATAGCAGTACACACATGCACAACCACGGCAGGTGGCAAAAGGCTCAACATTAAGCAATACAACAACTCAACATTAAGCATCTCTTACCTCACCAGGCTCACCTTAAGCGAACAGGTTGCGCAGCACTGCTTGGCCGACCCTGGACTCCTCCCTGGAATCCCGATCGACGCAGTAGAATCTCGTGAAGGTGTGCGTCGACCTCCACGTAGCAGCCCTGCAGATGTCCAGCAGGGGCACACCAGATAGGAACGCCATAGTAGCAGCGATCGCTCTGGTCGAATGGGCTCTCGGACGGCCTGGCAGCGGTCGGTTAGCCAACCGGTGGCAGTGCATGATGCAGCCGCAGAGCCATCTGGAAATAGAAGACTTCGAGAGAGCCTTCCCTTGATTCACAGGTCCAAAGTTCACAAACAGCTGTGATGTCCTCCGAAAACTCTTCGTGCGGTCCACGTAGAACTTCAGCGTTCTAGCCACATCCAGCGAGTGCAAAGTCCTCTCGGCCGGCGACGAAGGAGACGGGAAGAAAACAGGTAACACCAAGGGCTCGTTAAGATGGAAGTCCGATGGCACCTTGGGCATGAAGGAGGGGTGCGTCCTAAGCACCACCCTCGAGGCATCGAAAGTCAAGTACGGTGCTTTGCAGGATAGGGCCTGGATCTCTCCCACTCGTCGTGCGGTGGTAATGGCCACCAGGAATGCAGTCTTCCACGACACAAACTTCATCGGTGCGGAGTGCATCGGCTCGAATGGGGGCCCCATGAGCCTGGTCAGCACCACGTTAAGTTCCCACGCCGGGGCCTTCACCGGCGGGAACGACCGGAACAGTCCTTTCATAAACTCTTTTACCAGTCGATGGGACCACAGGGACGTCCGTCCTGTGGTTCTGGTATATCTGGAGATCGCCGCCAGATGAATCTTAATGGAGGAATGGGCTAGCTCAGCCTTTGCCAGCGATAGCAGGTACGGCAGCACTTGAGGGGCCGTAATCCGTAGCGGGTTGATCTTCTGTGCTCGGCACCAGATAGAGAACCTCTTCCACTTGTGGCCGTAGCATTTGAGAGTCGAGGACGCCCTGGCCTTTGCAAGAACCTCTCTGCAGTCGGCCGGTATATCGTACCCTCCAAACTCTAGCGCTGCAGGAGCCAAGCCTGCAGGTTCAGCGACGCCGGGTCGTGGTGGAAGATGGCGCCTCCTTCTCTGGAGAGAAGATCCGCGTCCGCCGACAGCTTGATGGGTGGGGACGTTGACAAGTCCAGAAGGTCCGGGAACCAGATCTGCCTCGGCCACGCCGGTGCGACGAAGATCATCCTGCACCGGGACCTCTTGAGCTGGTTGATGAGTCGAAGCAGCAACGGCAACGGAGGGAACGCATTCAGGTATAGGCCGTCCCAGGGGAACGAGAACGCATCGCCCATGCTTCTCGGCTGGGGAAACCTGCTGGCGAACCTCTGGCACTTCGAGTTCGTCGCTGTTGTGAACAGGTCGATTTGGGGTTTGCCCTATCGTCGGAAGAGTTGATCCACCTGATCCTGGCACAGCTCCCACTCGTGACACGCGCGCAGCTCCCTGCTGAGCGAGTCGGCGATGGTGTTTCTTTCTCCTGCCAGGTGGAAGGGAACCAGGAACATCCCCTGGGCGACCGCCCAGTGCCACAGATCCTGTGCCTCCTTGGATAGGGCTGGGGATCTGGTGCCTCCCTGCTTCCGTATGTAAAACATTGTCGTGGTGTTGTCCGTGAAGATCCGCACCACCTTGCCCTTGAGCGACGGGAGGAACGATTTGAGAGCCCAGAACACGGCTCGGAGTTCCAGGATGTTGATGTGCAGGAGCTTCTGCTCCGGGAGCCAGAGGCCTCTTGCGTGGAGATCTCCGGTGTGGGCGCCCCAACCCTCCAGGGAAGCGTCCGTCATCACCGTCTCCTGGTACGCCAGCGTCTGAAAGTCCTTGCCCACCGTGAGGTGCGCTCGAAAGCCCCACCACTAAATCGCCCGCCGGAACACCTCGTTGAGGGGGACCCTGTCTTCGAAGGTGCCCGTCGCCTGCATCCAACTGGCGTCGAGAAATTCTTGAAGAGGGCGCATCCGTAGTCTGCAGAGGCGCACCACGTAGATGCAAGAGGACATCATCCCCAGGAGGGACTTGATGGACCTCACCCTGGCCACGTCCGTGGCTAGCAGGCGCTGCACTTTGCCCAGAATGGTCTTTGTCCGTTCTTCCGACGGTGCCGCCAGGCGCCTCACTGTATCGAGCTTCGCTCCCAGAAACAGGGCCACCTGCGACGACACCAGGTGGGACTTTGGGTAATTTATTGTGAATCCCAGGTCTGTGAGTAGCTGGACGGTCCTCGCAGTGTGTTCGACGGCGAGTTCCCTCGTCCTTGAGCGGATGAGCCAGTCGTCCAGGTAGGGGTAGACTTGAATCCCCTACAGGCGCAGCCGCGCCGCCACAGGTGCTAGGCACTTGGTAAAGACCCTGGGGGCCGACTTCAATCCGAACGGCAGTGCTCTGAATTGGTAGTGGCGTCCCTGGACGACGAACCTGAGGAGCTTTCAGTGACTTTTGAGGATGGGAACGTGGAAGTATGCATCCTCCAGGTCCAACGACGATAGAAAGTCGCCTTCCTCCAGCTGTCCCAGCACGTGCTGGAGGGTGACCATCCTGAACTTTTGTGACCTGATGTATTTGTTCAAACGACGAAGGTCCAGGATGGGGCGCCAGCCGCCCGTCTTCTTCCTGACGAGGAAGTACCTTGAGTACACCCCGGAGCCTCTTCGGGACGAGCTCGATGGCGCCTTTCCTGAGCATCGCCCGTACTTCCAACAGCAGTTGCGGGACGTGATTTTCCTTCCTGGCCACAGGTGGAACGTGAGGGCACTTCTTCAGGAATTCGATAGAGTGTCCTCTTGCAAGGGTATCCAGCATCCAACGGTCAGTGGAGATGGACTTCCACACGCCGATGAACTTCGTCAGCCGGCCTCCCGCCGGGGTGCTTCGGTGGGGGCCCGAGGCCACGGCCGGTTCAGTCCTCCTTGGAGGTGGTGGCCTTGCCGCCCTGGCCACCTTGCCGACGGCGGCGAGGTGCTCCCTGCTTGCCGCGACCCCTGTAGGCCTCCTGAGACGAGGAGCGTGCCGCCTGGCGGTAGGACGACGAGCCACCGCTGGATCACTTGGAGGCCCCTTGTCTGCCTCCGGCACTGCGAAAGAGCCGTCGTTGGAGACGGGCCGCGCCCTAGGAGCCCTTCAGCGTGTCCGTCTTTATGGCTTGGAGGGATTCGTCCACAGCCTTCCCGAACAAGTTGCTGCCGTCGAACGGCATGTCCAACACCCTGGTCTGGACGTCCTGACGGAAGTCGGTCGTCCGGAGCCAACCCCGTCGTCGTAGGCAAACTCTTTTGCCCAGCTGGCGGAACCCGGTATCGGCAATATCGGTTGCCACCGTTATGGCGTGGTCCGACGCCACCTCGCCTTCTTGAAGTATTTCCAGGGCCTCGGACCTCTTGTCGTCCGGTAGGAAGTCCAATATGGGGGCCAGCTTAAACCAGAGCTCCCTGTTGTAACGGGCCACGATCGCCAGGGCGTTGGCCGCTTTGATCGTTGTCGTCGCCGCCGACGAAATGACCCGTCGCCCCATGGCGTCCAACTTCCTTCCCTCGCCGTCCGGAGGGGAATTCGACGTTGAGGCTCCTGACCCCGCCGCTTTCTTCTTCGCCGCCGCCGAGACGACCGAGTCTGGCGTTGGCTGGGCCCTGAGGCACAGGGGAGTGGTCTCGGGGACCCGGTACTTCTTCTCGTACCGGTCCCGTTTGGCTGGTGCCGTGGAGGGGTTCTTGAGTACCGACAGGCCCTCCTCCCAGATGTCATCAATTAGAGGCACCGCGATGACAGTCTTCCTCTTGGCCTCCCGGCGCTGATAGAGGAAACCTTCCCTTTTTCTGCTGCTCCGGGCAGAGCTGGAACAATTCAGACGCCCTGGTGATCATGGCGTGGAATGAGCCAATCTCGTCGGGCGGAGAGGCCCGTTCCGTTGTCGTCGCCCTCAGAACCTGTCGTCAAGCCCACCGCACCGTCATCTCCCGACTCGTGGGAGGATGAGGAGGGAACTGCAGGCCTTATGGGGGCGAGTGGAGGAGAGGGTTGGGTCCTCCGTCGTTTGTTCTGAGGACTTCCCAACGGGCCAGGTTGCGGGTCCTCCCGTCTGGGCCGTGGTAATCTCATCCTTATCTCAGAGCATAAGGACTGGATCGCAAACAAAATGGCCGCCGAGCTATCCTGAGGCCTAGGTTTCGGCTGCGCCGGAAGGGAAGGCTGCTCTTCCTCGCCATCGTCGTCTTCCTCGGTTATCTCCCGTGGATCTTCCTTGCGGGATCGAACCTTCTCGAATTGGACTTCGAGAATCCTCACGACCTCAGTCAGTTCCCTCTCCGAGGCGGACTCCGAGCTCGAGGAGGCTACCGTGCCCCCCCCTTTTTTCATCACGGGGGCCATGACGATGGACTGAAAAGAGGATTCCCTCCTTGGCGGCAGGGAAACTCTAGTCCCGGAGGAAGTCTCCGCTGGCGGGGTCTCTGCCGGGTTGGCCAGAGTCGCCGCGATCACCTCGATAGAGGCCTTTGCCTGCTGCGTAGGGGCCTTCACCACCTTAGGTGCATCCTGGGCCTTCTCCTTAGGGGGAGGGGCGACGCCTCGCTCCGGCTCTCCCGAGATCGGCCGGGGCTTCTCCCGAAGCTTACCCGGGGTCTCGGACTTCCTCTTCCCCGAACCGGAGCGCTGGCTCGTGGTTGACGGTGCCGGGGAAGGTGCGCCCTGCCTGCCGACCAAGAGCCCGGCCTTTCGGCGCTCCCGGAGCCAGCGGACTCGCGGCGCTTGGCCTGGTGTTCGGCCCCCGTCGCCGGGGCGCCCGCACAGGACTTAGAAGCCCGCTCGGACCCTTTCTTCTTCTTCTCACCCGTTGAGCCCTTCTCCAACCAGCTGGTGAGACGGGATAGACGGTCACTCATGGTCCGCTCCGACAAGTTCTTGCAGAACTGGCAGTCCTTCTCTACATGAGTCTTGTCCCCATGAAGACAGTAGAGGCATCGCGAATGTTCGTCCTCCTTAAACACATTCTGCAGCCCGCATCCAGGGCAGCTGCGAAACAGCTTGGGTCCGGGTGACGAACTCGCGTCCTGGGCCATCTCGAAGTAGGCCGCAATCTTCTGGACTCCTCCAAGAGGTTGATTCGACAAAATCTTCACCCTTGAGGGGCATAGGAAAATCCCGCAACGGGTACCCGTTAACGGAAGTAGAAACGGTGGAGCTTGAGGCTCGATTAACCGAAAAATGTGAAAATTCACCTGAAAAAGAGCGAAACACGCAGCAAAAGCTCGAGAGCTAAGCACGAGGACTCCCAACACTTGAAAATGCGGTAAAAATCTGAAGATGGCTGCCAGAGGCGGGGCTTAGGGAGTTGGCAGTCATTGGCTGTGGTCAGTATGACGCAGAGATCAGTGATTGGTTACTACTACGAAAGCCAGATCAGAAACGAAACTGATACTGATTTTTCTTTACCGAGGATTCCCAGCCTGACGACGGGGAATATTCATGAGCATGTGAATCCATGCCAGACCCCATGCTGGAGAAGAAATGTAACAGTATTCTCTAAGAATTGAAGAACAGATGGTACAGATGAGCAACATTCCGGGCTCGAGATGAAGATGCTCATGCTAAAGAAACACTGGAAAATATGTAAATCAGTTTACAGGTGTACAGTGCTGAAACGCAAGTAGGGTAAAGTATTCATAAGGCTTTCTACGCAGCGAAATAAGATTGCGGCGATGCTCCAATGTATATACATAAGAATGCATATAACCTGGATGTTCCACAAACGCACTTTAGCAGGCATGAAACTTCACGAACAAGAAAAAGACTTTCAAATGAGTGGCGCAGTTGGAAATTAATGATGGCAAGGCAACTTTCAGAGAAGATGGGGCTGGCCCTGAACCAAGGGAAAAAAGACCACAGTAACTGATGCCTGTCAAGAAGGCTACAACAAACGTGAGAAAGGAACACGCTTCTGTTTGAAGCAGCATGCAAAAACACTACAGGTTTCTACAGTTCATCATTTAATAGAATTAAATGCTGCAAAAGGCTCGAAAAGAGTGGTCTTGAAGTCACATGGGGGGAGATCGAAATAGCTTGGGTCAGGTTGTATCGAAACTAAAAGACACAGTGAAGCTATACTCCCTTTATTTCCCAGATGAAGTCAACAGTTACAAACAAGGCCAAGTTCAAAAGCCTAATTGTCTGATGGACTGAAGGAGTGTTGATGGATAGTGGGTTAATTGGAGGGGAGGCATGATCACGCCGAGCTTCCATGCACCTGGGATGGTAGCCTGCATGCTGCTAGCACGTGGAATATTCAAGGGTGTCAAACCAATTAGAGGGCAGTGTAATGAAGAGCCCTATAGTTTGAAGAACCAATTGATCGTCGTGTATTTAGAGATGACTAGTTCTTGGGGGTGGGTTCTGATGCCCACCTGACTTAGGTACCCAATTATAACCAATGGCTATATAGGACGTATATGTAGATGTTCACTGAGAGCCAACCACAGGTACACATACGTCTTGTAGTTTGCCATGTAACATGACGTCAGTGATGTCAAATTTCTGTTATAAAAAGAAATGTTTTTTTATGAAATGTTTGGAGATCAAGCTGTGCGGCGTCGGATGATGCCCGTTGTACTCCCTGTTTTAGATAATTGATATTAAAACAGAAAGCACTTTGCCAACTTCCCGAGTCATTTTGATAATTGATGTGGAGTAACTTCTGCATCCCTATCCACCTGTGAGTATTGCTACCTCGTCTTAAAGGGCTCTTGGGACTAAGAGTTCAATGCGAACAACTCTGATGGAAGAAAAAAACAATCCAAGCTCCTTGACGCGTGTACTACACGTCACAGTAGGGATAGTATTACACACGCCCTGTCGAAGTCCCTTTTTCGAGAGCAGAAACAAGTCATGCAATACTCTGCACGAACCACTGGATGTCGGTCTATTAAAAGCATGCGATTCTAAGCAGATCCACAAGTCTCAGAAATATATATATTTTTTTTTAAGCAAACATTTTCTTCCGGATTGCCTGCCTGAACAGGACATTGTTCCACAATCCAGTAACCAATGAGTAATGCTTCCAAAATGACTGTTGAGTGGCTTACGTGGCCGCCTTGCAAATGTCGATCAAGTGAGCGTGTCTGAAAAGACATAGATTATGACTTTGCTCTTAGATTGTGAGCGTGTAGCCCTGTCAGTGGGCTTTTTCCTCTAAATGTGTAGGTCTCTAAAATCGTAATTAGCCGACAAGCAATCTCCCTGTAGAAGCTGCCATTTGCGGTGCAGCGCCTCCAAACATTAGTCATGAAATGTTTCTCATTATTTTGGTCCTTTTCAGGTAGAAGTTAGTCCTTAGCCACATGGAGTGTGTATAGCGCTCTTTCAGTCTCTGGACTTCTGAAAAAGATGGAGACTATGTTTGGAAGGAACTTTGGCTGAGTTCTCAAGAACGTAAAACAAAAAGGTGATGGATGTAAGTTTTGAATTAAACAGAACCACAGGCACAGCTCTCGGCAACCCCCCAGAACATCATTGTTCTGCCTGCCAAGCCATTGCAGAGGAGGAAAGACCATATGCAAATCAGGCTTGGTCCTGCCCCAAAAGGTCACATCCCTTCTCCATGACACCACAAGCATCCCAGACATGTTTCTCACGACCACCTTATCGCTACTGAAGATTATGTACAGTTTGTCTACACTCAGGGTTTGTAGTTTGCTTAACCGACCTGCAGAGGTAATGGCTACTAGAAAATATGTTTTGAGGCTCACCCAGCATAGCTCAATTGTGGGTATAGATTCAAAGGGTTTTTCCATTTGGGCTGCTAGCACCACATTCAAATCCCAGGGGACATGAGGGCTCCTCGTAGGTGGATATAGCCTCACAAGACCATTACAAGGTCTCTTCACAACTGGATTTGATAGGGAGTGTGTTCTAAATTCCAGGTTTAAATAAGCCCAGGTCTAAATAGGCCCCCACTGCATTCAAGGAGGTCCTGCACGAATATGTTGTCTGCTAGATGCTTTTTAAATAAAAAGCAGTCTAATCCGGTTGTGCCTTTTCTAGCAGCCCTGCTGACTGCAATGTTTCTTTCCAATAAGCATAGGTGGCAGTAAACCAAGTCCTCCAGACCCAAGCGATCAATGGCCTGGGTGTAAAATCACCCCTCCCTACTGATGCAGGAGGTCTAGCCTCTGTGGTAGTATCCTCGGCACCTCGCACCCTAGCATCTTGAAATCTTAGAACCATGTCCTCCTGGGCCAATTGGAATCATGTGGCTAGGGTGGAAAGGCACAACCCATCTGCCCCTTTCACGAAGTAGAAACAAATCTTCCCGAGATGCCTCTACCTGTGCCTTTAAGGATGAATATAAGAGGCACTTCTTATTCTGTTGTGCCATGAACCGATCAAGCAGCAGTGTCCCCAGGTTGCAGAAATCTCAGACAACAGACCTCATCCTGGAGTACAAGCTCATGTGGGGCATAAGACCTTTGACGAAGCGCATCCGCCCTGATATTTTCTTCCCCCGCCAAATGTGTGGCAAGCAGGTGGATAAAGTTCTGGAGACACCACTGCCACAAATGCTGGTCTAGCCGACACAGGGCTGGTGATCTCGTACTTCCGTAAACCATGGACGTAGTTGTACTGTCCGTGTAGACCAGGACTGGGATTCCCTGAAATTACACTTGAAAAGCCTCCAACGAAAGGACTATGGCCCTCAATTCTAGGAGGTTTATTTGGCTCTGTCATTCCTCTGCGGTACAGAGTTTATGAATTTCCCATCACTCCATGGCTGCTTCCCAATCTTTCAGACTCAAATCTGTGAAGTCTCCTGGTATTGGGATGAAGCAAGAACGGAACTCTACCCCCTCCCTCATCCAACAGGTTCTCTCCTCATATTCACCATTAAAGTGCCCAGGTGTAGAGCTCAAAATACTACGATTGTGCTCTCCGCAACCCGTGCAACACAAGGTTAAGCTGTGTTATGTGCAACCTGGCTTGGGGAACAACCATAACACAGGAAGCCGATAGACCAAGCAGACCTAGGAATTTCTGGAGAGTGCACGCCTGCCGACCATAACATTTCAAACACTGTGAATGCTTCCGATCCTATACATTTCTGCACTCTCGAGTACAATCCCACATCAGACTTACATATTGTAGTCTTTGTGTACAAAAAAGTGTCATTTTTTCCTGCCTGGCAGTAAGTCCAGTGCAAAAGCCAGTCAACAGACAACCACTCACTCAGGAGTTGCAGCACGGAACAGACAGATGTCCAGGTACAGGTGTATATGGATTCCTTTGAAGCGTATGTGTGACAAACGTGTCAATAGCATTGCTGAATATTTTGTGCTGAGCTGGCAGGGAAAGCTTTGTACTGGTAGTATAGATTTCTACGGTGGGCAGTGAATAAGTCGAAAACATTATTTCGAACAAAAAGCAACCAAAAAAAGAAATTCAACATTTTTTTTCGACTTTTATTTTTAGACATTATGTCTTTCGACATAATGTAATTCGAATTTATCACTATCAACTGATTTCTACACTCTCGCCTAGTAGACAAGATTCAAGAGGCCACCCTAGTTAAAGTGAACAGGGGAAACTCTGGGCGTTTAGCCAAACCAATCAGGATAGCATGGAGCTTGGTCAAGGCTAAGCCCCAGGAGCGGCGAGTAGGATCAGGGGTCCACAATGAGTCCACACAGTGAGCACACAATGATTACACTTAGACAGCAAGTACAAAAATACTCTGTTATAGGCCGAAAAACACAGTAGGAAAATGAATTAAGCAGGTGATAGCACACAACACTCCAAATATAAAACATATATACAGTCACAGTTAATTCAATACAATGCATACAATGTACCCAAATACCTGGAAGCATAAGTGTTAGGCAATTGTATCAACAGTCCACAGGAATAAAGAGCTCTAACCTTTAGAAGTCCAACCCTATGTTGAATGGGGCCTTGTGGCCCAAAGTTTACAAGTACTTTCTTAAGTTGGGAAGAAGTTAGGCAGTGTTCCTGTGGGTATGACGATTGGTTCCAGAAGTCAGCAAAAAGGATTTACAGGTGAGGAAAGCACTTTTCTTAGCTTCTGGATGGCCTTTTTAATAGTCAATTAAAAAGTAAAGGATTTTAGCAATAAATCAAAGTTCTTCACAAACTTTATAATGGACGAGATAGGGGCACCAGTAAATATCGACACTTCTCACCACCCATATGATATAGGATATGATATGGCATTTATAACGCGCCTATAGATAAGTGTTTCAAGGCGCGATGAGGCAAGGGAGGGGAAACAGATGGAAGACAGTGACAGCGTTCCTCCTAGGCCAGGTGACATTAAAATTGCACAAGTGCAGGGGGGGGGGAAATGCAGGGGAAAGGAGAGGGGCAGTGCAAGTACATAGGATAACAGTAAGTAAAAATAGGCAATCAAAGTTGCGGCCAGCTGGTGGCCAGTGCAATGGCAAGTGCAGACATCAGGTGTCAAGTGCTAGTAGGGGCTGTAGGGATACAGAAACAGTCCTCGAGTACAAGGGTTGCCAGGGGGGCAGTTCAGATGTGCAACTGGCGGGGAGGGGACCTGGGCCCGGGATCAGAGGGTAGCCAGATAAACCAGTGAAAGTTCAGATTCAGCCAGGAGATCAGCAGGGGAGAGGAGGAAAGAAAGCAGAAGCAAAGAGGAAGGTCTTGAGGTACTTCCGGAACCGGAGATGGTTCTCAAGTTTCAGGGAGGCAGGGGGGCTATTCCAGAGGGAGGGCCCAGCAGAAGAAAGATCTACCACCAACTCGCTGCTTGGCGAAGCAACTAACCCTGAGGGAGTTGAAGCTGGATGAGCGAAGAGCACGAGAAGGAGTATATTTAGGAAGAGAGTTAAAGGTATTGAGGTTCCAGGCCCCAGAAGGCCTTGTGGACATTGCAGATGGTTTTTAACTTAATCCTCGCCGCCACTGGGAGCCAGTGCAGAGATTTCAGTCCTGGAGAGATAAGATCCCTGGGCTTGAGGCCAAGGACGAGTCTCGCAGTCCTGTTTTGGATAAGTTGCAGAGGAGGAGAGTAGAGGCAGGCAGATTTAGAAAGAGGCTGTTGCAGTAGTCCAGCCTAGAGAGAACCAGAGCTCTGGAGACAGTGAGCTTCTGGGGGAAGGAGAGCAAGGGCAGAATACCTCTGAGGAGGTGCAACTGGTAGTGTGACTTCTTAGAGACGTCAGAGATGTGAGGAGAGAAGGAAAGTGTGGAGTCGAAGAGGACCCCAAGGTTTTTAGCTTCACAGGTGGGAGAAGGAAGAGGGCCAAGAGAGGCCAGCCAGAGAGTGACAGGAAAGGAGGGAGCAGGTGTGCTGATGAGGAGAATCTCAGTCTTACTGGCATTAAGGCAGAAATCATTGGCGGCACACCACTCCTGGATGGCGGACAGACGGTCATAGATGAGAGAAGGAAAAGAGGTGGCAGAAGGAAGCCTGAAAATGAGTTGAGTGTCATCCGCATAGCACTGAAAGTTGGGGCAGAGAGCGCCAATGCGGTGGGCAAGAAGTGCCAGGTATTGGTTGAACAGCCAGGGAGAGAGGTTGTACCCCCGGGGTACACCACAGTTGGAGATAGAGGAGTGGAAGGGCCCAAGTTGGACCTCGGAGGTTCGATCGGAGAAGGAGGAGGTCAGCCAAGCCAGGGCCTGATTGGTGATGCCCAGGCTATCACGGAGACGGTTGAGCAGGATGGCATTGTTGACAGTGGCAAAGGCAGAAGAGAGATCAAGTAAGAGGAGGACACAGGGAGTGTTGGAATCGAGGTTGGAGAGCAGGTTTTCACGGATGTTCAGGAGAGCAGTTTCCGTGCTTCTGGCAGCTCTGAAGACAGACTGATGGTCATGGAGACAACCAACAGATTCAGAGTGAAGATTAAGCTGGGAGATGGCCAGCTTTTCCAGGAGTTTGCCCAGGAAAGGGGTGATGGACAAAGGACGATAGTTAGCCAGGCAAGAAGGGTCAGCAGAGGGTTTCTTAAGAAGAGGGTGCACAAGGGAGTACTTCAGTAGGGAAGGGGGGACTCTAGTGGGGAAGGAGTGGTTGTAGAAATCAACCAGAGCAGGAGCCAGGGTGTCAATGTGGTCCTTGATGGTTTTGGAGGAACAGGGCTGCACCTGACTTTCATAGATCGGACTGGTCTAGAAACCTTATCTGATTTCTCCCCCCGCCCCCCAAGGACCTGGCCAGTCAGATGTGCTGGGCGAGGTCACTTGAGGTTGATCCAGTAGAACATGCCCAGGAGCTGCAGATGCAAGCAATGTTCCGGTCAGGTCCAGGAGCCGAGTGCAACTCTTTCCAGTGGAGAAATGCATCAGGCACTGATGCAGGAATCTACAGGATACTATACCAGACGGGGGAACTCCAGTTCCAGGGACAGCCGCTGTGCATGGCAACAGAAGGCATCTCAGAAGTCATAAAGGAAGCCTGCCAGAAGAGGAACCTTCGATGCTGGGACGCTGAAACTTGGCAGGAAGGCAACTGACTAGCTGGAGACCACAGAGGTTCCGGCCCAAAACATGGAACAGCAACACTTCTAGCAAAATAGCCCAAAACTGAGCTGGACAGTCCACTCGGTGGTCCAAGGAGGTTTCCAAAGGCTCCAGGCCACAGGAGAAGATGTCGAGACTGGTTGGTCCCACCAGTCCAAAGGGTTGAAGTGCCAGCAAGGGTCTTCTGAGATCAGTAGCCAGACAGGGTTCCACCAGGACAAGAAATGGTTGCCAAGCCTCTACAGGATTCATCCTCAGGTCTTCTGTCATCTGCACAGCTACACAGGATACTTGGCTCCTCTTCTGATCGACTGGAATGGGTGCAGGACTCCTTGTCATACTAAATTCAGTTGAGCGATCAAACTCAGCCCCCACCAGCAAGAACTTCCCCACACATGCACACCAGCGGTGGTCCAATCAGGGACCACTGTGGGTCTGACTCGTGCATGCACACCCAGACATACTGGCACCAGTATGTGGATTGGGACCATACAGTTATTTGCCATACGAAGGACAACACGAGAGAGACAAATATAAATGTAGCACAAATGTAACCGCTGGCACCAGCTTTGTCTTGAGGCACATTTAAAAGTAAACAAAAATCCTTGAGTGCGGGTCCAGGGTGATACAAAAGTATCCCCATTGCACTGCAATGAAAGCTGCATTGTGCTATATGACAAAGCTACCCAAACAGATAAAGTCAAAAGGGAACAGTTTACCATTACTGACAGTTTGAAAGATTAGTCAGTTTCCCATATCAAATGATCAAAGTGAAGGCTTCACTTCACTGTAAAAAATCAGGACAAGGTGTAAAACAAAAGCAAAAGGTTTGAGGGGTTGGGGGGGGGCATAGAATATGGAGGCAAAGTTGCCTAAAAGAGAAATCTTTCCTAACATTTATGAATAGAAAAACAAAGATCTCCTGTGCGCTTTCTATATTGGGATGTGCATGTAGGCATCTTGTAACTCCAGCACACACAGCCAAAACACCTCCAACAAAGATGCCAGGATCTGCTCTGGCGTGACTATCTTGAACCCATCCAGTGGGAGGAAATGTATTGAAGCTGGATAAATCGAGGATTGCCCCACCCTGTCCTTTGGAAGCCATACCCACAGAATTACTCAAAACCTCATGTATCAGAGGTATTATTTTACCTACCAAACCCCAATCGGTAAAGTATAGGGTAACCTAATAACTGTGTACCAATCACTTTTTGTTTGGCAACTCAAGTTAGACCACATAGCATTCAACAAATGCATTAGACGTTTTTTATAAGTTAGAAAAACAAAAAAACTTGTTTTATTACTTTCCACACAATTCAATCACTGAATTGAATACATGATTTACAGATCTGTTGAAACACACCCCAAGAACAACATGGAACACAAATATCAACATAGGTGTCAGAATCAATAGGGCAATACATGCATGAATATGCAATCCTGAGGAGAAAAGAAAACCTTCCACACATTCCCATAATACATTAAATAAATTTGACACCAGAAAAAAGAAAAATTAATAATGAAACCTAACAGAGACCAACTATCTGGAGTCCAATGTTATTGGTAGTGAGCCATCAGGAAACCATCATCCTGTATACTTCCAAGAATTAATACACACAATATGAATCAATGTACATAGGAAACTTGTGTATTCTGTATAGCTGATTAACAGAGAACATCTAGAGCTACTCTAACGAGGGTGACATTCTAATAAAGCCGCTTTCATACATGGCAATCCAATGCAATCTAGGGGTCGACGTATAGCATAACGATACGTGACTATGGACAGTACGTTTCGGCGGACTAAGCCGCATTTGTCAGAACCAGCAATTTGAACCCTACACAAATAAATTAAAAATAAACCAATCCGAAAGGTTACCAATCCTATCCAAAAACAAGCAATGGCACTCACCAGAACAAAATATGTGAAAGTTGCATGGCATTGGGAGGGCAGCAGGTCAGGACATGGCAATTAAAATAATGTGGCTGGGGTGGAAATGCCCAAACCATCTGCCCCTTCCACGAAAGCAGAAACAAGTCTTCCCGCAATGCTTCCCCCTGTCCCTTTAAGGATGAATATAAGAGGCACTTCTTATTCTGTTGTGCCGTGAACAGATCAAGCAGCAGTGTCCCCACATCGCAAAAATCTCAGACAACAGACCTCATCCTGGAGTACTGGCTCATGTGGGGCATGAGACCTTTGACGAAGCGCATCCGCCCTAATATTTTCTTCCCCTGCCAAACACGTGGAAAACAGGTGGATACAGTCCTGGAGACACCACTCGCACAAATGCTGGGATAGAAGACACAGGGCAGTTGGTCAGTCCACTGAATGACCAGGAACGCTTCCGAAGACTCCAATTGGTCAGGAACCAAGAAGTAGTCGACAATGTCCCACCACTCCAATGTTCGAAGCACCAACAAAGGTCTAAGATCACTAGCCAGACAGGGCTCCATCGGGCCTGCAGCAAAAGTTGGTTGCCAGGCCTTCTCAGGATCGGTCCACAGGTCTTTCAATGTCTTTACAGCTATGCAGGATATTTGTCTCCTTGCAGTATCTCTTGGGAATGGCTGCAGGACTCCTCTTCTTACCCAGAAACACAGGTGAGCACGAAACTCTGCACAACCAATGATCTGCACAACCAATGAAGATCTTCCATACACCCACACCCCAGGAGTGGTCCCTGACTGGACCACTGTTGGTGAAACCCATGCATACAGAAACCAGTTTGTGTATGGGGACCAGCCAGTCCCAACCCCTTCCTGGCTTCCACCCTCACAGGGCCTGCACAAGTCTGTGGAAAGCCAGGCTTTCCCAGGCAAATGCATAACCATAAAAGGATTTTCCTGACCAGAGAAGGCAGGAAGAAGGCAAAAAAGACCAGATGGCCACAGAAAATGAAACCTTGTGGCACGGCCATATTAGGACACTAGACAAATATGAGAAGGCTAGCAAAAATTACAGTAAAAAGTGTTAAAAACAAACTGATGCCACCAGTTTGTCTTTAGGTACATCTTAAAGTAACCGAAAATCCATTTGTAAGAAGTCTATGGTAATACAAATGTATCCCCATTGCACTGCACTTTAAAAAGGTGCTGTGTGCAATTGTACAAAGTTACCCAAAAAAGATAAGTCAAAAGAATAAGGGAAACGTGGTTTCCTAGTACTGAGAGTCTAAAGGGCTAGTCCGTTTCCCCATAACAAGTGAGCAAAGGCCAGTGAAGTGAAGCTTGGCTTCACTTTACTGCAAAAAGTTAGGGTAGGGTGAAAAAAACAGAAGAAAAAAGTTTGGGGGTCCATAGAATATGGAGGGAAAGTTGCCAAAAGAGAAAAACATTTCTAAAAAAACTCCAACCTGAAGGACATGCGTCATTTGCGAGTTCTGCTGGTGAATTGACAAAATGTTTTCCCTGGAACATATTTAGTTTTGTCTACCATTGAAGAGCTGTTAACAGTGTTTGCGAAACCACCAGTAGATTGTACCAATTGCCCTCTGCTTGAGGCCATTGTTTCGCTAACCACTCTTTTATTGGACGCATATGAATCTGTGCATGTGACACGATGTAGATGCACAATGCCATCATGCCGGGAAGGCGCATAGCATTTCTGACTGTTACCTTGGTAATCAGCCGGTCAACAGATATTTGCCAAATAAGGTTTTGGACCCTCTCTGAGGGAAATACCAAGGTGCCTCTTGTCTGAATGACAGCCCCTAAACATAATTTTTTCTGACTGGGGGATCAGGGGGGAATTTGGCTGGACTTCTTTTAGTTTATTTTCTCCTGTTATTAGTTGGATAAGTGTACACTGGAATGTTTTCCCCGTTACTGGCGCTGATGCGATCCCGAAGGGGAGCATCTTGAATTGATTATGCACTTGACCCACTTTGGACTGTAGGTATTTTCGATGTGCAGGCAGCAGTGAAATATGAAAGTAAGCATCTTTCATTTCTAGTGTTGCCACTTCTCGAAGCTTTGAATTTTTGTGGCTTTATATATGTGTTTACTGACCTTAGGCCTAGCACTGGCCGTTTTGCTTTGTCTTTCTTTGGCACAAGGAAGTACACAGAATAAATAACCAGGTTACTCACCGTAGTGACAACCTTACTCCTAGTCCATAGTCCCCTTTCCTCCATACTTATGCAACATTCGTGGTCCTGTGGGACGGGACCGCAGCACTTTGTAAAAAGCATCACATTTTTTCAAAAATGTGTCCTTCCTCTCTTTTTACACAGGGTAGCGCACGTGGCCGTAACCCCGCCCTTCTTAGCTCAGCCCAGCGCATCACCCATCAGTCCTTTTCTATTGCCAGGTCAGAGACCTTCAAGCAATAATAGAGGAACCTTATTAGAGGGGATGGCGGGCGGGAGTATGGAGGAAAGGGGACTATGGACTAGGAGTAAGGTGGTCACTAGGGTGAGTAACCTGGTTATACTCCTACGCCCCGTCCCCTTGCCTCCATACTTATGGGAGATTCCCAGGCACTCCTCACAGGAACTAAGGGTGGATGGAAACCCCTTTACTGAAAAAGGTTTTTCAGCACAGCCTGCCCAAACTGAGCATCAGATCTGGAGCTCAAGTCCAAGCAGTAATGTTTACAAAAAGCCGATGGGGAGGCCGAAGTAGCCGCTTTCGCAATGGTCTCCCAGGGGACATACTTTTGAAAGGCAACAGCAGCTGCCTTGCCCCGTACCAGATGTGCATCAATCCCTTTAGGAGACTGTAGACTCTGAACAGTGTAAGACTCCGTAATACAGGCAGCAATCCATCTGGAGATAGTGGCTTTGGAGACCTGCTTGCCTTGCAGGTTACCAAAAGTTGAGACGAACTCCTAAATTCAGAAGTTCTGTCCAGATAGAACTTAAGAGTTCTTCTAACATCCAGGCAATGCAAAACCCTCTCAGCTTCCGAAGCCGGGTTTGGAAAGAAGACAGGCAGCGAGATTGACTGATTTAGATGGAAATCAGAAACCACCTTTGGTAGGAAAGAAGGATTCGTCCTAAGAACAACCTTATCCTTATGGAAAACTAAGAAGGGATGCTCCACCGACAAAGCTTGGAGCTCACTCACTCGCCTTGCCGAGGTAACGGCGACCAAGAAATCCACCTTCCAAGAAAGGTGTTCAAGATCTACTGTAGCCATTGGTTTGAAAGGCTTATGGCACAATGCCGTAGGAACCACATTCAAATCCACGTTGGATGCGGTTTGCGAACCGGAGGGAAAAGATGCATAAAACCTGCAAAGTGCTGTTTAATCACTGGGTTTGACAGTGAGAAAGAGCACTGGTCCGCGGATAGGTAAGCGGCCACAGCCGAAAGATAAGTCCTGCACGACAGGACATGAATGCCTGACTCTGCAAGATGAGAGACGAAGGACAGCACTGTGTCAATCGAAGCCACCCTGGGGTTCAATTGTTTGGATAAGCACCAGTGACAGAAGCGAAGCCACTTGCTCCTATACTGCGACCTCGTCGAAGGCTTCCTGGCTGCCTGAATTATGCGCATGTTGTCAGCAGACAGGTTGAGATGTTCTAAAGATCTGAACTCAGGCACCATGCCGCCAAGCTGAATGGTTGTGGGCAGGTGTGCCACAGCTGGCGATCTCTCTGGTGAAGCAGATCGGGAACTAGCGGAAGCCTGATCGGTGCACACACCGACAGATGTTGAAGCTCTGAAAACCAGAACCTGCCCAGCCACCACAGAGCTATGAGCAGAAGAGAACATTGACTGTGTTCTTCAGCTTGCATATCATCCGATGAATCAGCGGCAGAGGTGGGAAAGCAT
The DNA here is from genome assembly GCF_040938575.1 of Ambystoma mexicanum. NCBI lineage: Eukaryota > Metazoa > Chordata > Amphibia > Caudata > Ambystomatidae > Ambystoma > Ambystoma mexicanum. The sequence goes on along the minus strand of NC_090934.1, from coordinate 1,220,994,599 downwards.
AGGCCCTCATGTTGTGCCATGGAATCTCGCGAGCATCTCCCAGAGAGGAATCTCCCAGCCCGTTTCTGGAGGCATAAAGAGGAAGTTTCTTGTTTGCCGATGTGCAAAGAGGTCCACTTCCAGAGTGCCTCAACACAGGAATATCTGCAAGAGGACCTCCGCTTTCAATTCCCACTCGTAGCTGACCATTGTTTGTCGGCGGAGGGCATCTGCTGTGACGCTCAGCTGGCCCGGGATGTGTGCTGCCACCAGCCAGACACCATGCTGAACCGCCCATTCCCAAATTTGAATGGCCAGATCCACAAGAGGAGGAGACTTGGCGCCCCCCTGCTTGTTGATGTAAAACATGGACACCACATTGTCCTAGCGGAAACAAACCACTTTGTTGGCAATGACTGGCCTGAACGCCTTGAGCGCCAGGAAAATCGCCAGAAGCTCCAGATGATTTATATGAAGGAACTACTTGTCTTGTGTCGACCAGAGGTCGGAGAGCTGAAGAAGATGCAACATTGCACCCCACCCCAGAAGGGAGGAGTCCATTGTGATCGTCACCATCGGAGCTGGGTCGTGGAAACCCGCACCCACCGACAGGTTGCTGAGAGACGACCACCACACCAGGTCCATTCTCATGAAAGCCGGAATCAATATTACCTTGAAGTCCGGATCCACAGCCTGACGCCAAGAACTTCGAAGAGCCATCTGCGTCCACCTCATCTTGAGTCGAGCAAGGGGAAGAGCCAATACACACGAGGCTTTAGGCCCAGAAGCCTCTGGAACCACCAGGCCGACATGCTCTTCGACTGCGCAAACATCTGACACGTGGCCAACAGATCCGCCATTCTGTCCCCGGTCAGGTAAACTCTGCAGTCGATCGTGTTCCAATGAAAACCCAGGAAAGTCAGGTCCTGAGAAACCTTCATGGAAGATTTCCGCCAGTTCACCACCGACAGCCCAAGGTGAAACAGGAGCAGGAGGAGAGACTGAAGATTGCTCGAGGCTTTCAGCTAACAAGGACTGCGCAGCAGCCAATCATCCAAATATGGATACACATGGATACCCTGTAGCCAAAGATAAGCTGCGATAACAGACATCTTCGTAAAGACACGCGGTGCCGGGCTGAGGCCAAAACGGAGCACTCGGAACTGGAAGTGCTCCTCCCCCACAGAAAACGGTAGGTATCTCCAATGTGGATTCCAGATCAGGATATGCATATACACATCCTGGAGGTCCACCACGCTGAGCCAATCGCCCTTCTGTAAAGAGGACTTTATCTGACAGGGCGTGATCATCTTGATTTTCACTAGGGGTAGAGAGAGATTGAACTGGGAAAGGTCTAGGATGGTGCGCAGGCCAGCCTGGTTGGGTTTGGGCACCGTAAACAGCCGGGAATAGAAGCCCTCCCCTCGCTCCCCTAGAGGAACAGGTTCCACCGCCCTGAGATCCAGTAACTTCTGAATCTCGGCTCTGAGGCAGGGCGACCCCGACTGCTGGAACGGAGGATTGATGGGTGGGGTAGTGGGAAGGGGGAAGCGGAAGCCCGCCCAAGCGACTGACAAGACCCCCCGGTCTTCGGTGATGGTCTGCACGCCTCCCAATGAGACGCAATGCGTCCTCCTACCGGGGTCTCGTGCGAGCGCAGAAAACACTCATTTTGTTGGTTTGTCGGTGGCAGCACCACCTGACCCTGAGGAGGAGGCTGAGGAGTGGGAGAAAAACCGACTCCGTTGCTGCCTTCGGCGGGAATTTCCCAAAGGGGTGTCAACCCTGCAGGATTTTCAATCTAAAAAACCCCTGAAACCAGAGGAAGGCCGAGGGTTTGACAACAATCTCTGTGTCCTGAAAGGAGTTTTAACCAGGACAGACAAGGACTTGGCGGTCTGAGTGCTGTCCTTAGTGTTGGTCAGCGCCACATATGTTGTAGAGTAAAAAAGCTCCCTGCCATCGAAGGGCAGGTCCAAAACCTTATCCTGCACCTCCTTGGAGAACTTGGTGGTGTGCAGCCAAGCTTGACGAGAGGTATCCACACCAACCACAAAGCCCCGGGCCGAGGTTCGACGTGGTACACCGCAGCCTCCAGGAGATCCTGTCCAAGACCCTGGCGTCTGACAAAACCGCTTTGAAATCTTCCAACTTTTCAGAAGGAATAAACTCCTCAGAAGGAATAAACTTCTGATAAAATTCAACTCAAAATTGCCTCCCTTACCCACAAGTGCCTCAACAACAAAGCACCACCCTACCTCAAGGATAGGCTACATCGAAGCACCTCGACCATACCCACAAGAACAGCAAACACAAAGTGCTTACAAGTCCCACGATTCAAACTCGCTACCATAGGAGGACATAGTTTCCCAGTCAAGGCTGAGCAGCTGTGGAACTCACTACCACATGACATTAGAGAAAACCCCAGCCTTTTGTGAAATTCAGACAGAACTTGACCAATTGGATGAGAGCTAATGACACCTAACTACCCTGACTTGCTTGTATCCGCTGACGAACTAACCTGAAGTTCGACTTGGACCTCATCACCAGGCTATGTGTATCCGCCTCTTTCTTTATGGACTGGAATGTTCTGGGTGCCTGTATTTTATTACTGTGTATATTATTATTTTATATTCCTCTCAAGAATACCTCCACATGTAAAACTTTGTTTCAGGACCTAGATCCTGCCTTGTATATATCTACCTTCTGTAAATTGTCTGATGTTCCTACTTACCATGTACCTGTAACTAAGCTGAGCATATTCTTGTCTTGTGCGCCCTGATGCCCCAGGGTCTGGCGCGCTCTATAAATAATAAACTAAACTAAACTCAAACTCCGACAGACCTTTCCACATTTTCATATTCGCCCCCGCTAACACCAGTTCTGCATTGGGTTGACGCAGCTGCAGAGCTGAGTTAGCGAAAATCTTCCTTCGACGGGAGTCAAGAAGCTTACCCTCTTTGGCCAGAAAATGTGTAGCCACGAAGAAGAGGATGACACAGGTCTGGATTGCAAAGTGGCTGCCGCTACTACCGTGGAGGAGGGGGGCGGAAACGACGCTGAGGCCACCTCTTCCGAAGAATGGAGCCTGTAACGCGTGTCAATATTCTTGTTGACAAACAGTCCAGAGTGTGGCTTCTCCCAAACTTTATGGACCTCGGGCAAAACGTCCTTCTGCAAGAACAAGCCGGTACGCTCCGAAGGAGATAAGGGGGACGCCACCCGGCCATGAAAAGCTGACAGAGCGGGGCTGGTCTTCGCTGTCCTGATCGCCCTGTACAGCATCCAACAGGTCCGGATCAGGTTGAGTCACATCCGGCACCACAATAGCCTTGTCCAATGGAGGCAGAGGTGGAAGAGTTGGGGGAGGCCCAGCCGGTAAAGGCGGTGCCGGCGCGGCACAGGCACCACAGCCGGGACCGCAGGCGGGCATATCTCCCTGAACAAGCCTCGAAAGTACTCCTTCATGGGGTCGGAACACATCAGTTTTTGAAACTTGCCGAAAAAGGAGTCCTCCGCCGATGATTTAGGTGTGACAGGAGGCGGCCTCTCATGAGTGGAGTAATTCCAGGGGCGTAAGGGAGAGGGTTGCCAAGAGGGCCCTTCCTCACTGTTGTCTACAAAAATCAAGGGTGCCGATGCCGCAGGAAGCGAGACATTGTGCAGTAGAGTCATTCGAGCGTTCCAGTCATAAACTGGACGAAACGGATGTGCACAAGGAAAGCGATGTTCACCTGAAAAAGCACCCCCTACACCTAGGGCCGATGGCGTAGTTTTAAGGGTTGTATCCAAAATGGCCGCAGTGGTCTTGGCGGGAACGGCCGCCATTTTGTCGGGACATGAGGAGAAATGCGACACGTGTGGAAGTGAAGCAGAGGTCCACACAGGTGGGTCAGGGGTCTTCATTTTAGCCATAACACAAGGGACCTCGGCCGAGCCAGTACTGTGTGGCCTAGAATGTTTCTGTGACATCGTAACAGCCAAACTAGCCTTCAAAAGGAAGGACCTCGGCACTGCCGGTAATGGAGGGATTACGGTCCAAAACCTCACTCCGTGCCCCCTCAACAGAACTGGGGTCTCCGCAAGAGCAGGAACGATGAGGAACTCACCTCACCAACAAGACCTTAACAGGCGTCTCAGAACTGTTGGTCACCTTAGCCTCTAAATGATGGTAAAAGCCTCCTCACGAGGGGCCTCAAACTTCTGTTCGGTGTCAACCTCAACCGAGGTCTCAGGGCGTACCCCGGTAATTTTACAGGACGCTCCTACCAAGGAGACCTTGAAGCAAGCTCCCGTACCTGATGCCTCAGTAGAACTGGGTCCACAAACAGCCCCCACAGGAGGGGCCTCAGAATGCAATCCGGTGTCAATAGGCCCCTTACGGATGGCCTCTGAGAAAACTCCGGTAGAATCTTTAGGCCTGGAAGGCACCTCAGGGCTAGCCCCGGTAATAGAGCTTTTGACGCTCCTCCCGGACTGGGAAGAGCCCGGGAAGGAGTCCCCCAGCCGGGGTGCCCTAAAAAGTAAAGAACTCACCGGGCATGTCTTTTTTTCGTCGATGAAAGTTTGAAAATGCACCGGGGGAGTATGTTGAAACACCTCTTCCCACCACTCCAAACGACGTTGAAGCGCCCGGGCCGAAAGGGAGTCGCAATAAAAGCACGAGTCCCACCGGTGGTCCGGACCCAAACACGAAGCACAGAGGATGGGGTCCACCCTTGCAAAGCGTCGCTGACAAGAAGAACAATTTGGAAAGTCTAGCTGCAATAGCATAGACCGACTACCACGCGACCGCTAAACCAGAGCAAGAGAGGAGGAAATGGAAGGAAAAAAAAAAAAAATTACAAATAAAAAAAAAAAGGACTAATGGGCGATGCGCTGGGCGGAGCTAAGAAATGCGGGCTTACGGCCGCGTGCGGTTCCCCCACGTAAAAAGAGAGGAAGGACATTTTTGAAAAATGTGATGCTTTTTACAAAGTGCTCCGGTCCCGTCCCACAGGATGGAGGAATGTTCCATAAGTATGAAGGAAAGGGGACTGGACGTAGGAGTATGTGGTTTACCTCTGATGGTGAACCGGGTTCTATGGCTCCCTTTTGTAGCAGTATCCATTTCCTATTGGAGAAGTTTCAGATGTTCTGCCGGTATCCTTTTGTGCGTTTTGGTGACGATTGCGCAGATGTTCTTGAAATTCGATGCAATGCCTGCCTTTTACCGTTGACAGCACCCGCATGTCTGTTTTGATCTCCTCTCATTCGTGGGCGAACAATGTTACGTGATCCCCCAATAGGGTGAAAAGGGAGGGGACTTGTAACAGGAAGTCATTACTTTGCGGAAGTGGACGCACTTCTTGGGTGTTGGCCTTGACCTCAGCCCTTTAGGAACTAGCTTAGAAAAGTGGAGCCTGAGGTAGACGACTGACCTTGGTTCCTGAAACAGGAAGAGGAGCAACCTGCAGCAGAGGCATAAGGTGCTTGAGCTGTAGATCTGCAGTAGCCTTGGGTACAAAACTACACCGGCCTGACTGAGCTCCTCGCAGCTGAAAAGGATGGTTAGAAATCTGATTAAATGTTTTCAGCATTTCATGATCTTTTTTGCTGTCTCTAAGGTGTGAAAAACCTGAAGGTACTCTCCCAAGCAGACCTCGAGAATCCTTTATTCAGGTGGCCAGGGAAGGGATGGCGCTCTCAGATCCCAACCCTAGGGGCGGACAAGCGAGGATCACCTGGGTAGGGGATCTCAGGGTTATGCTCGGGGGAATACATCAGGTGAGGCACAGTATTATACCAGGGAAGGAGAGGACGAGATCCCTGAGACCTTTGTAGGCTGTACCACATCTGCCTCCCTTCCTCCCAATTAATCTCTCTTGCCCAGATTCAACGACCCCAATGTATATGACAAATCCCCTAGGAACCCAAACCCGGGTGCACCCGGAAACTATCTCTCCCAGAATCCCTGTTATCCTGTGTCCTACCCGAATACTCCCAGTCATTCTCCTCCACGTTAGATCCGATTATTTCCCGAACCGCCAATGTGACAAAACACTTCCCTTCCCACGATCTCCCCTATTCAATTAAACCCTACAAAGCTCACTGTTCCGAGTTAACCAACCACCCCCTTCCCTTATGACACCTTTTCCTCATCCTACCCCATATGATAACTAGAAAATCTACCTCCCCTCTTTTCTAACACGAACACTTTCTCACACCGTGACAGACAACGGACTAACAAAGCCGTTTACCTGACATGTCCTAACACAAGGGTCAGGCAGAGCCAGGCAACTGTCAATAATTAAACACACCCGGTGACCCTTTCTCTTCCCCATAGGGATAAAGGCAGAGCCTGAGAGCACACTGGGAGCAAGGTCGAAAAAACAAGGAAGCAGCTACTCCAGACCGGCAGTTCAAACGGAGGAGAAAGGCGGCAAGGCCTGAAAGGACGAGGAGGGAATTGCCCTTGCCCTGTTCAACACGGACCTGCGAAAGGGGAATCATAAGAGGGAAGTCCAGCTGGCAGGTGGTGCGACAGGTGTCAACGGTACACAGGGTCCTCCCGCACTGATAGCCAAAGCAGGGAGACGCGCTTGCTGCTGTGGTACTGTCCTTGACTCTCGAGACAAGAAACTACAACAAGTTCAGCACAGCCGGTGAGTCCGAGAAAACTAATAGCAAACCGAACTGTGCTGGGCCCAAGGATGCAGGCGGCAACATTGTTTGAACAAAGAACTTGTGTGTTTGAACTTTAAAGATATCCCAGTAAAGGTCCAGATGCAGAGTGGTGTGGTGCCACGTGAGCTCTCATTTGAAGGACTCTGACTGGAGCCTTTTTGTGTGTTGAAACTACAAGAGGCCTTGGGGAGGCAGGTGTGAAGTGTCAAGGTGGTCATTAAGCAAAACCCCTTGGACCATCGAAAGTCTTTGACACATTGGGGAAAGAAGGTGAACTGTGTTACTGGGGCAAATGTGAGTCCAACTGAGGGATACCTACGAACCGGGTAACCAGTAACGCGCCCGAAAACATTGTATTAATAGAACTGTGTGAAGCCTGGCTGGGGGCTTTAAGGAAAGCCTGACTGGGGGCAGAGACCCGGATTTATGTAAAGGGAAGAACCTAAGGGGACTGTCTTGTGAACTGTGGCAAGTGTGAACCTCAACGGATGGATGTCCAGAGAAAGCTAGGGGAAGGGAACTCTGCTTTCTAATGAATTGAGAAATTGTGAACTAAGGCAAGTGTGAACCCCAACGAAGTGTTGCCAAAAGAAAGTCAGGGGAAGGGAACTCCACTTTATGAGATTATAGAATCATGAACTGTGTTAGAATGGCTATGTGAACGCGACAGAGGGATGCCGAGGGAAAAGATAAGAGAAGTAAATCCTGCATTGTGATAAAGCAAAGGGAACTGGGATATTGGCAAATGTCAACCTGTCTGAGGGATGCCTGCAAATTAGGGTGAACAGTGATACACCCATGAAGATTGTGATGACAAGCGTGAACCCAACAGAGGGATGTCCACAGTGAGTAGTTTACAATGAGACTCTTGAATGTTACGGTTTGAATTAAAGGCCGCAGTGAATCCGACTGAGGGAAGCCAACGTTGCAAGAAGGATCGGAGCCCACTTGAGGGGGTTCGAGGGTGAAGAGAAATCACCCGACATGAAGATAACTGAAAGGAGGTTTTGTGTTTGTTGTTTATGGCACATCAGGTCCTCTGAGGCAAGAGACTTTGTATGAAAGACTTGGCCACAGAAGGCCCCGATATCTTGGAGACAAACTGTAAGCTCGTGCTGGTGAAGCCCAGCTTGTCCTGTGCTAAACACGGGGGGGGGGGGGAAGGCAGACCCCAGCTATACCATCCTGACTTTGTTACAATTAGGTACTCACGAATGTCCGGAAACAGCAGAGGAGTAGAATAGCTCTGAGGAATATAGGTAATTCCCCCAAAGTGTTCAGAGGCCAGAGAACTGGACTCAGTGCACTCCGGGGGCAGTACCCTTGGGAAACCCTCGTGGGGAAGAAAACCCAATTGTGTCTCGTAGAGGATGGTGTCTTCCGAGTAGCTGTGGAAGAATGGTAAGTACTGCAGGCTGAAGGAGGAACGATTCCAGGAATCCGCTCGGGAAGAAGGGTCGAGCAGCAATGTAGAGGAAGTCGAGTGCAGCAGGCTTGTGGACGGAACGGTTCAGGAATCCGCTCGGCGAAAAGGAACTTGAGCAGCACCGTAGAAGGAAGTCCGGTCAAGCTCTATGTATTAGGCAAGGAGAAAAGTAAGGAAGGAAGCGAGGAAGGAACCGCACACGAGTGCACGGGGAACGAAGGCAAGAGGAGAAACGGGGAAAAAGTAAGGTAAGGAAAAGTAGAATAAGTTGAGACGGAACTCAGACAAAGTGCGCAGAGTGCAAAAGAGAGGATGAGAGGCTTAGAAAACCTCAGCGGTAGTATTGCAGAAAGTTAGAAAAAGCACCAGCGCGAAGCGAGGTGAAGCGAACAGAAGCGACGCGTCTGGCCCAACCATAGAGAGGAAGATATAGAATGGGCAGACGCGGTCGCCATGTTGGAAACAACTAGAACGGTAATCGTCGTGTGGTAATAGCGCTGATGAGCCGCCATCTTGAGTTCCATTGTTGGTATCTTGAATGACTCATTCTCCATTTCCGCCATGTGTGTCGAGCTGAATTCCTGACAGTATGCCCTCCCCGTGGGGTGATTGGACCAGGTTTCCAAGGGTGAGATCGATGGAATTTGTTTACCAGTCTGGAGGAATGAACTGATGAAGCGTTTTCCCAAGTTCTGTCTGATGGATTGTAGCCTTTCCAATCGATTAGATATTGCAACTTCCCATGATAGTATCTGGAGTCGCATATTGCTGCTACTTCGTACTCAGGACCATCTTGAGTATCCACTGGAGGGGGAGTATGATTGAAGCCCCTATTGAACCTATCCAGTATCTGTGTCTTGAGTTGAGAGACATGGAAAACATTATGGATCCGGTGCCAGGATACTGGTAGACGGATTCTATATGCTACCTTCCCGATGGCCTCAATAACGGGAAATGGTCCAAAATACTTGGGTGAGAGTTTCGATGGTACCAAATGTTTAGGAAGGTATTTAGAGGAGAGCCATACCAGATCTTTAGGTTTGTACGTGGGTTCCTGTGAGCGTTTCTTGTCAGCTTGTTGTTTTACCCTGTCTCTGGTTTCAGAAAGGGTAGCAAGGGCTGTAGCATGCCCTTTCTGGATGTTGGAGACTAACTCATCCACCGCTGGGATTTTGGTGGATCGAGGAGTTACGGTAGGGAAGCTGGATGGATGGAACCCATATGTGCATAAAAAAGGTGTCATTTTGATGGCAGTGTGAAAGGAATTATTATATGCGAATTCAGCATATGGTAGAAGAAGACTCCAGTTGTCTTGAGAAGCTGAAACAAAGCAACGCAGATACTGTTCTAAGGATTGATTTAGTCTCTCTGTTTGCCCATTGGATTGCGGGTGATACCCAGAGGTGAGGTTTCTTTGTATACCTAAGGTTTTGCATAGTATCTTCCAGAAGGAGGAAACATATTGTGAACCTCTGTCAGATATGATGGATTTTGGAAGTCCATGGAGACGGAAGATAGTTTGTAAAAAACAAGATGCCATCTGAGCTGCTGATGGTAATCGGCTCATGGGAATGAAATGTGCTAGTTTGGTCAAAGTATCTATAGATACCATGATGGTTGTATTGTTTGAAGAAGGTGGTAAATCTACAATAAAATCTGTAGATATGCATTCCCATGGTTGAGTGGGAAGGTTAGGTTGTACTAACCGCCCTGTAGGCAGATGTCTAGGAACCTTAGACTGCTGGCAGATGGAGCAAGAGGACACAATCCTTGATGTCTTGTGTAACTCCAGGCCACCAAAAGTGTCTATTGATGAGTTCCCAGGTGGTTTTGATTCCTCTATGTCCTGCGACTTTATGGTCATGACACATATGTAATACTCTCTTTCTTGATGTACCTTCACGTATGTATAGTTGGTTAGCTCGAAAGTAAAGTCCGTCTTCCATTCTCAGGTCATGATCTCTGATTTCTGTCTGATTCAGTTCTTGGTATTGTTTTCGTATAGTTTGTAAGTAAGAGGAAACATAGAATAGAAAAGTGGCGTGTGACCACATCTTTTCCGGGAGGAATGACAAAGTATTGTGTGAACTTCTGGATAGAGCATCAGCGATTTGATTATTGGTTCCAGGTATGTAAGTAAGGATGAAGTCATAGGATGAAAAAAAATATGCCCACCGAGCTTGTCGACTGTTTTGGCACTCCATGTTCTGTAACACTTTCAAGTTCCTGTGATCTGTGCGTATTTGAACAGGGTGCTGAGCCCCTAAAAGGAGGTGTCTCCATTCCTGGCAACTCCTTTTTATAGCTAAGAGTTCTTTTTCAAGTACGGTATAATTGCGTTCTGATTCTGTAAGGGATTTCGACATGTAGGCAATTGGATGTTCGAGCCCTTCTTTTGAAACTTGTTTGAGTACTCCTCCTATGGCTGAATCCGAGGCATCGGTTTCCAATATAAAAGGTTTTGTCTGATCTGGTAACCGTAATATCGGTGCTGTAGAGAAGGTATTTTGAGACCTTCAAAGGCTTTCTGAGTGTTTGGATTCCACTCAAAAGATCTTCCTTTTCGAAGAAGAAGAGTGAAGGGTTTGATGATTCTAGAAAAATTTGGAATAAATTTTCGGTAGAAGTTAGTGAACCCTAAGAACCGTTGTACCTCCTTTACGTTCTGAGGAGGTTTCCATTTGTAGATGGCTTCTACCTTCCTTGGATCCATAGCAGCTCCTTCTGCAGATAAAATGAAACCCAAACAGGGGATACTGGGTAGATGAAACAAGCATTTTTCAATTTTGGCAAACAATCTATTTTGACGAAGCCGTTCTAAAACTTCGGAAACATGGATAATATGTTCTTGCAGATTGTTAGAAAAAATGAGGATGTCGTCCAAGTATACGATTAGGGTATGAAGGAGTAAATCCGCAAATATGTGATCAACAAAACGTTGAAAGACTGAAGGGGCATTTGCTAGCCCAAAAGGCATCACCCGATACTCATAATGTCCGAAAGGCGTGCGGAAGGCTGTTTTCCACTCATCTCCACTTTTAATTCTGATTAGATGATATGCCCCTCTAAGGTCGAGTTTTGTAAAGATAGTTGCTCCTCGGACTGCTTCCAGAATGTCCTGGATAAGGGGCAGTGGGTATCGATCTTTGTATGTAACTTTGTTTAGGCCTCTATAATCGATGCAAGGGCGGAGCTCTTTACAATCTTTTTTGGGTATAAAGAAGAGTGAAGCACCTGCAGAACTTCTAGACTCTGTGATGAGACCATGACACAAGTTAGTTTGTAGGTATTCCTTTAAGGCAACCTTCTCGGAAATAGAAAGAGTGTACATGCGACCAAAGGGTACTTGCGCATCTGGTAGTAATTCGATAGAACAATCGTCTTTTCTGTGGGGTGGTAATTCCTTGTATTCATCATTTGAGAAAACAGAGCTGTACTTGTGGTAACATTCCAGTAGTAGATTCAGGTGGGATATGGTAGATAATACCGGGCTTTTGTCTGGGGATGCAGTTGTAGTATACAACCCCACCACCCCTTTGGGGAGGCAAGAATGCAAGCAGTGTTCGGAACCCAAAAATAATGTTCCTGCAGTCCAATTAATGAATGGGTTATGTTTAACAAGCCATGGGAGACCCAGTATGATTGGATAGTGAGCGGCTTTTATCAAATCGAATGATATTTCTTCTTCATGAGTAGAAATCTTCATGGTGAGAAAAGTTGTGTTTTCTTTAATGGGTCCTGATGATAAAGGGTTTCCATCTACTCCTTCCACTGGCAGACTCAGGGTTTTAGTCACCCGGGGTATGTTGTTTCTGAATGCCCATTCGGAATCCATAAACAATCCCGCTGCACCACAATCTATTAAGGCAGGTATTTGTTGGATATGATTGTCTAGAAATTGTAGAGACACATTGATTACCACCATCTTATGGTGAGTTGAGGTTGTTTCCTGGGAACTTTGTACCAAAGACCCACTCATGGTTCCCTTCATGGGTGGGAGTTGTCGTTTCCCTGACGTCTAGGAGTAGTCAGGTGACAATCTTTTAGAACATGTTTATCGGAACCACAATACATGCATAAACCTAATGTTCTTCTTCTTTGTCTTTCTTCCGGTGTTAATGGTCCTCGAGCTATTCCCAATTGCATAGGTTCCCCTGATTCTTGGTTTTTACTGGTCCTTGTAATATCCGACTTGTAAGGTCCTAACAGTGGACGTGATTTCCCTTTCTTTCTTTCAAGATTTCTTTCTTGTATCCGGTAATCCATCTGAAGTACTAATGTAACCATTTCTGCAAAGTTATGAGGTCTAGGAACTCTAGAGACTTCATCTTTGAGTTCTTCACATAGGTTCCGACGAAATATGGTCAGGAGAGCATCATCAGCCCATGCCGTCTCATTGGCTAATTGTTTAAACTGTGTGATGAAAGTTAGGATATCAGTATTCCCTTGCTTCAGATCCAAGAGATTTTCTTGTGCTGAGACCACTAATTCTTTTCTCCCAAACATGGCTTGCAGACTATTGGTAAATCCGGCGTAAGAATCCATTAGCTGATTGTTGGTGATGACTAATGGTGTGGCCCAGGCCAGGGCGCTGCCGGCGAGATTAGATATCAGAAAACTTACTTTAGCTCTATCGTTTGGGAAAAACGAGGCTTTCAAAGTTATTTGCACCAAACAAGAATCCAAGAATTCTTTTAGTTTTTTAGGGTTGCCATCGTATTTTCCCATGGGTAATGATCCTGGGGGAATCTCTGCCCTGTTTGCAACCATTTGTCTCAATGTAGCATTTTCGTTTCTTAACATCTGTACTTCAGTACTGAGACTCTGCATGGCTGCCATTACTTGTTGCATCTGCTGTTCCATCTTTTGGGCGTCGCTTTCTGTTACAATTAGGTATTCACGAATGTCCGGAAACAGCAGAGGAGTAGAATAGCTCTGAGGTATATAGGTAATTCCCCCAAAGTGTTCAGAGGCCAGAGAACTGGACTCAGTGCACTCCGGGGGCAGTACCCTTGGGAAACCCTCGTGGGGAAGAAAACCCAATTGTGTCTCGTAGAGGATGGTGTCTTCCGAGTAGCTGTGGAAGAATGGTAAGTACTGCAGGCTGAAGGAGGAACGATTCCAGGAATCCGCTCGGGAAGAAGGGTCGAGCAGCAATGTAGAGGAAGTCGAGTGCAGCAGGCTTGTGGACGGAACGGTTCAGGAATCCGCTCGGCGAAAAGGAACTTGAGCAGCACCGTGGAAGGAAGTCCGGTCAAGCTCTATGTAGTAGGCAAGGAGAAAAGTAAGGAAGGAAGCGAGGAAGGAACCGCACACGAGTGCACGGGGAACGAAGGCAAGAGGAGAAACGGGGAAAAAGTAAGGTAAGGAAAAGTAAAATAAGTTGAGACGGAACTCAGACAAAGTGCGCAGAGTGCAAAAGAGAGGATGAGAGGCTTAGAAAACCTCAGCGGTAGTATTGCAGAAAGTTAGAAAAAGCACCAGCGCGAAGCGAGGTGAAGCGAACAGAAGCGACGCGTCTGGCCCAACCATAGAGAGGAAGATATAGAATGGGCAGACGCGGTCGCCATGTTGGAAACAACTAGAACAGTAATCGTCGTGTGGTAATAGCGCTGATGAGCCGCCATCTTGAGTTCCATTGTTGGTATCTTGAATGACTCATTCTCCATTTCCGCCATGTGTGTCGAGCTGAATTCCTGACAGACTTATTTCAAGAAGACTTCTTTCTTTTCTTGTGAACATTATCCCACACTATTTTCTTACATAGCGGTAAGGATTGGCAATCGTTTTTCTTTTAGTATAGGCCCTTTTTATTTGACTAAGACACCACTAGGATTGTATTATTATTTGATGGCTGTAGCATGCTCCCATCTTAGATTTAAGTTTAGATTAGGTGTTTATCTCACCCCTTATACAGTTTAATAAACACCCTTGAACTGTGATCACTTGTGTCTGTCTTTACTGTTTTCACCATGAGATCCTTAAAAGGGCCTCACCAACCACTTTGCCAAATAGAACTTAATTCTCTATTGGCATATTTAAAAGGGTGTCTTGAGTTTCAGCCTGAAAGCTTGAGCTTCTGAGCCATGCAAGTCTTTTTTGTATTTTGCCTTCCACAAGGATTCTCCCAGCAGTAGCTGCTGCAGCAAGAGTGTTTTTACACACAGCGTTAGCAGTTTGTTACCCCTCAGATAAGGCTTTAAGTATCTCCATTGTATGTTCTTGGATGTTAGCAGTAAGTTCCTCTAACATGGTCCCAATGGAAATCAGGTCTGTGTTATCAGCAATGTGCATTTGATATGCTGCGGAGTTTACCAGTTTTTTTGCCTCAGACAAAGCGTTTTGTACTCTCCTTATCAGGAGGGGCCTCAGATGTAGCTAAGGGGGTGTCTGCCCTTTTCCGTGTTGTGGTAACGACTAGCGAGTCTGGTTTTAGAGGACCCTTGATAAAGAGGGGGTCAGTAGGCGCAGGCTTAAATGTTTTTTCCACACAAGGGTTAACTGGTTTAGTTCCCACTGGACTTAAGGAGGGGTCTAGCCGTCTTTTTATAGATTTAAATACTGGGAGGAACGGACTAATCTCCTTTTCATTGAGGAAGTCATCCACAAAATCCATGTCCTCAGATTCATGTGCGTCTATTTTAAAATAATGTATCTCTTTTTTAGAAGGTCAATGTGTAATCAATGGGCGATGATTAAATGGGGTCCTCGACAAATGATGAGGGAACTGGGAGGTCATCTAGGTCTGCATCAGTGTTATCTCCAAATTCCCACTCCTTGTCTTGGAAAAGCTCAATTTCAACTGGCTCCTCATAACGAGCGGCCTGTACAGTTTTTGCCTTTAGGTGGTACCGCCTCCTCTAAAATGTTTGGTTTGTGCCGGAGAGGGTGTTTTTCTAGGAGCTCCATAAATTAAGCCAAATTATTCATCACCACCTCAAACCTTTTTTTTGTCCATTCCCCGAAGGTGCTTAGGGGTTCAGAACCCTCCCCTATTGTTTTGCCCTGTTCTAATGGTTGTCTCTTCTTTTTGAGATTATCAGAGAAGGGAGAAATGGCTTTGACATATGTGCTTTCTTTTTTCAACATGCGTCAGAGAACTAGTTTTCTACGCATGTTGTTTCTGTTTAAGTACAGACTCCTTTGAGGCAGTCGGTGTAGATGTAGAGCCATGCATTGCGTGAATGCTAGGAACAGGTTTCCTTTGTTTAACCGACCTGAGAGGCGCTAATTTAGACTTCTCCGCTGAGGATTTTGAACCCTTTGACGGGAGCCTCGATAAAGTTCCAGTGGGAAAACTGTTCTTCGACCCTGTAACATGTTTGGATTTACTTGGCAGTACTGTGGCGTGCGGTGAAATGTCTGCGTGAGCTAATTTAGTTGGTTTAGCCTTAACGGCAGGTGGAGCCTCCATAGCACAGCCAGCGTTTGCCGTTCGGAGCTGGGGACTGTCCTGCAGGAATCCTGAAACTCTCCATCAAATATCTCTTGAGCTTCTGATATTTTTTTATTTTATTGAGAATTTGTTCGGCGCTTATACAACAGAATTGTGTTTCAAAGCGCTGCAAGGCAAAATGGGAAAAGAAAAAACATTGTCAAAAAGTAAATATACAGTCGTGGTCCTACTAGGTCTTGTGGTATTTGGACATGCAAGAGCAGTGAGGAGAAGTGCAGGATATAGGGATGGGTGGAGGGTGGGGCGGCAAGGAATGGACAAGTGCTGGTGGGGGACCCTGGAGGAAAGTGGCAAGGGGAGCCAAGGGGGAGGCCTCAGACTAAGTGCGGGCGATTCCCAACAGTGGGATGTAGAGCCGGCAAGCAGGGGCCCGCAGTGCAGTGGGGACAGGTGCTGGTATCGACTGGGTAGAAGGGCTTGGTATCCTGTGAGATAAATAAAGACCAAGCCACCGGTCTCAGCGGCAGTGGGGTGATTAGAAGGGAAGGGAAGAACATAGAGAAAAGCAAAGTTTTGAGCAGTTTCCAGAACTTCCAGAAGGAGGTCCGGCTCAAGTCTGACAGGGGTAAGGAGGCTGTTCTAAAGGGAGGCAGCAGCCGATGAGAGAGAGATCTGCCCCCACTCTCTGCTTGGAGAAGCATTTGAAAATGAAAAAGTTGGAGTTAGAGGAGCGGAGGGCTCTATAGCAGGGGAATATTTAGAGGAGGAAAGATGGAGATCGTGTGGTACCAGGTCCCAGAAAGCCTTGTGGATGATGCAGAGGGTCTTGAATTTGATCCTTGTAGCCACAGGGAGCTAGTGGAGAGATTGTAGGGCTGGAGAGATACGGTCTCTGGTCTTAATGCCAATGATAAGTCTTGCAGCCCTATTCTGGATTAACTGGAGGGGGCATAGGGAGGAAAGGGGGAGATTGAGAGAGGCTGTTGCAGTAGTCCAGCATAGAGAGGACCGGAGCTCTGGAGACATTGAGCTTCTGGGGGAAGGTGAGGAAAAGGACAGTGCCTCTAAGGAGTTGGAGCTGGAAGTAGGCCTTCTTGGTAAGGTCCATAATGTGAGGGGTGAAGCAGAGGGCATAGTTAAAGATGATGAGGTGTTTGGCCTCACAGGATGGTGGGGGTAGAGGGCCCAGAGAGGGTGGCTAGAGGGTAGGAGGAAAGGAGGGTGCAGGTGTCTCAATGAGAAGGACCTCCATCTTACTGGCATTGAGACAGAACTTGTTAGCTGCACATCATGCCTCAATGGCAGACAGACAATCGTGGAGGAAAGAGGAGGAAGAGGAGGCAGTATAGAGAAGTTTGAAGGAAAGCTGTGTGTCATCAGCATACCACTGGAAACAGGGAAAGAAGGAGGAGATCAGGTGAGCCAGAGGGGCGAGATAGATATTGAAGAGCCATGGCAATAGGATCGGGCCCCGGGGCACGCTACAGGTAGAAAGTGTGGTGGCGGAGGAGAAAGGGCCCAGTTGAAACTGGGAAGGGCTATTACTGAGGAAAGAGGTCAGCCAATCCTGTGCCAGGTCAGTGATGCAGAGGGTAGCAGAGTCGTTATCTCAGGATCGAATGGTTGACCATGTCAAAAGCAGGGGCGCGGCCAAGGAGAATGTCAACATCGGGAGGGTTTGAGTTGAGATTTGAGAGCAGGACTTTACGGGTGTTCAGGAGAGCAGTCTGTGCTTCTGGATGCCCTGAATCCAGATTAAAGGTTATGGAGGCAATCAACCAGTTCAGAATGGAACTGGAACGGAATGAAATGGAACCAGGGCTTTCCTGTTCTGGCTCGGACTCTTCCACTCCGGCGGGGAAGTCTGAAGATGACTCAGCCTGCATCGTGAAAGGCACCCAGAATTTCGCCCGCCAATATTTTTGAGTTTTAGGATTAAAAATCCTACAAAACTGCCATTTGTCTTCCCAGGGATCTCGAGGAAGGCAATAATTGCAGGCCATATGCGCTTCTACACGGGAACGTTTTGTTGCACATGGGGCAACATTTAAAGGGGGTATTCTCCATGTTGGATGCCGGGGACAGCAGGATAAGGGATATTTATAGGGGAAACATAAGGAGGCATTCTCCCTGACTGTAAATGGAAGGGTCTTTGCTGAGGCCGATGAAGGCAATGAGAATGTTTGTCCAGCTTTCTGTAGACTATTTAGAAGCAAAGGGAACCAACTCCCCCCACCACCCTGCCACCACTGCACTGCCCTTGTGGGCCCCTGCTTGGCGGCTCTGCATCCCACCCTTGGAGCCCCTGCACTAGCACCTAGCCCAAGGTTCTCCTCCTTCACTCCCCTTAGCACTTCCCTCCCGAGCCCTCCACCAGCACTTGCCCACTCCTCTGCCCCCCCGCCCCAACCGCTCCCCATCTCCAGCACTTCTCTTCACTGCACTTGCCCAGCCGAATGCCACAAGACCAAGTAGGACTATGGCTGTATTTTAGAGTTGTTTTGCTATTGTTATTTCTTCCCAAGTTCCCTTCCTATTTAGCCTTGAAACACTATTCAGTTGTTTAAGCGCCTAACAAATGCTCTATAAAAATAAAAAAATGTTTTACATAGGTTCAGTTGAAGCCTATACTCTAGCATTGTGACAATTCGCCAGGTATCGTCACTTCTCCCCAAGGGGGAGCCCTTTCGCATGACACTAGGGAGGTGCAGCCGCTACCCAATAGTCCCCTTAGGGGTAGTTTAACGTTGGAAGACCTAATGAGGAGGGACTCCGCTCCGGGGACAAGGACGATCACCTAAGCTACAGCCCATTGAACAATGCCACACCCCAACCTTCCCCAATTCCCCCCCATCTCAAACCAATTCCTTGAGAGTAGACTAATGAGTTACAGTACTACATGGATAAAGCCAAAACAGAAAATACTATGACGAAGAAGAGCGCAGAAGGCATGAAGATTACTGACTTTGCTAGTACTGGTACGAGGTGGCCCTGAGGAGGCATGAAGTTCAAGGTTTTAAAAGAAACAAAGGACTTTGACAATCACCAGGGTGGGACTGGCAACAATGTATAAGAAAAGACGATGGACTAAAGAATTTTTCAAGCCCAGCCGGGAGAGGCAACAGGTGTGGAAACCATCCAGCGCAGGAGTTTCAAATCCTAATCCTATCGACAGACCAGAGATACAGAAAAGCAGAGGACGCTGTCATATCGCTGAGGGAGTTCTCTTTGGAGAGGACCTGAGCATGAAGCAGGAAAAGAAGACCAAGCAGTACAGCAGTGCGTGGGGCTGCCACAGTGCTGCAGAAGTGGAGGAGAGAAGCCAGAAGAGATGGATAGACGGATCGTAGTCACAGGAAGTCACTGTGGCATACCCAGCCCTACAGATATGCAGTGTACCAGACACTTTTACTCACCAAAAATAGGACAATATTCCCCAAAAATTTAAATAGGGAGTAAAAATACTCCCAACAAAAAATAGGAAATAGACATGTAGAACCTTGTGCCTCGGTTTTCACCCCCACAGCTCTGTGTATATATTTAGACCATTAGTACAGGAAGTACCATAGGAAGAAACTACTATTATAAATGCCTGATCGGAAGAAGTAAACATGAATCTTTTAATGTGCATGAATAACTAGGTGCAAAGAAATTATTATTACTAAAACATTTCAGTTTTCCAGTTAAAACATTTTTACTTGCTTATAAAATGCCCTTGTGTGGAATTGTACTTACATTTGTACTCTCTAAAAAACTAGTTTACCCCCAACGTTAAAAAATAGCGAGTAAAATACTCCCACTTCCAAATCTTATCTGAAGCACTGGGCATACCAAAGTCCCAAAGAAGGTAACCGGAGGTACGAGAGATGGCACTGGGGTGGAAGTGAGGCGGGCTCGAGAGGCTCTCCCCTGGCCTAGTAGTAACAAACTATTGGGAAGAGTGGAGTGAACATCCGAGGAGAACTTTCTTGTTGCAGTGGCAGCAATAAGCCCACTGACACTGGAGATGGGTTGGGGACCGCAACACTATTAAATCAAGCATTCAAGGAGAACTTTCTCATCGCAGTAGCAGCACTAAGCCCACTGACCACCAGATAAGGGACTCGGACTGCAACATAAGTGAACTGAGCATCCGAGGAAAGTATCCTCATCCCAGTGGCAGGGATAACTCCACTGAAATCCAGAGAAGGATTTGGACTTTGCGAATACTGCGAAGAGGTGGCAAAATAAACATCAAGTTGAACGATACAGAAAAGATCTCTTAGTGAAGAAGCTGAAGCCCTTTGAATATACTCGAGATGCCAGGGGAAGGGAGTCATTCCCCCTTACTTTGTTGTGAACTATATGGGAGTGTGCAGAACAATACCAGAGTCATTCTCATGGTCCCAAAAGTTGAGTTGTACAAAGGTTTTGTTCGAACCACAAACGAGGGCAAGGGAGCCATTCCCCGTGGCATTCTTTTGCAAAAGAACATTTTGGGAACAGTGTTAAAAAGCAGGTTCCAGGCTCTTTAGGCACTTCATGTAACTTTATTCCAGGTTCTTAGACACAGTTCCACATGAAAACATTTAAGGACATTAGTATAGACAGACACTGGCTCCAATCACCCAGGGCCAGCCAGCTGTAACTGTCCTGAATAGAACACTAACTGAGAAGATTCTATCATCCACACACAAACATTCCAGACAACATCACCAGCTACATCACCACAGACAGGCACAATACAACACACCTCCCTCCTTTACAAAACCTAACTCACAACACAAGTCACATACCAGAACAACCAACTACCTCCTCCCAAGACAACCACATACATGACGCTCAACTAACAAACAGACACTTCCACGACCGAAACCCAACCAACAAAAACATCACACCCTGACAAACCGCAAACCAAATACCCTCGCAAAGATACTATCATCCATTTGCCTGTTCCTGCCACAAACAAGCAACTGGGCTCTCACCCCAAGACCAACCAAACCTAAACTAGGGCAGCTTCGCCTACATACCTAACTCACCATAAAACTGCTTCAACTCCTACCACCTGCCCCCGCCTACAATAATGCGGGTGCCCAGGCTGCCACCCTGGAATCTCCAACAGGCCTCTAGACTGCCACTCTAGAGAACTGAGACCACAAAGTCTCCCAGAAAAACACCCACAGACCCACGCCAAAACAAGGGTTATCAGAGTGGAAACATACGACATCACAGAGATCACAATATACCCATGGTCTCAACACCATACCATCACATCAGACCGGGATGTACACGCCTTCCAAACACATGGGAGCGGTGGCCACACACTCAATGCCAACCTCAATGACTGGAGAAAAGCTGGATGTTTTTATTAGGAAAGAAAACATCCTAAACCAAAACGGGCTGTAGAAGGCATGGATGCAACAGAATCGACAATGAAAGCAACAAATAACATAGAATAACAATTTACTCATCACCTTGGGACATACCACTCTCCATACTAATGGGTCATTACCAGGCGTCCCCAGCTACACCTTGACCACCAACTACCCACTGTCCCCTATGATGAGGCGGTGAACAGACCCTAGAGGAGGCGCTACCTCCCTTAAGAACAAAGCCCTTGCAGTTACAAATTTCACCCGTAAAAGAGCAAACTTCTTAACCTGACCAATACCCAGATACAGCTTGGACAAACCGAACTCAACCCCTACACGAGCCGAGGCGCTACCTCGCTCTAACCTATACAGGATACCAAACTTTTACTAAATCCAATTAGCTTCATAGCCAAACCAATGCTTATACTTAAGCAAACCAAACCAAACCAAAGCTCCAATTGCTAAAGACGAGCCAAGGCGCTACCTCGCTCTTAAACAACAACATGGCTGATAAGCTTTCACCACCACATAAACTATGTGGAAAACCAGACTAAAAACACTACCTCCCAAAAACCGCATCGACCATGCGGGGCGCACCATCCATCCACATCGCACATCGCATAATCACACCATACTGACATAGGCATATCCAAAATGACATTCACGCACTTTCCATGCTCACAGTGAATCTTGACCATTAGCAAGCTCTCACTGACATTAACCATCACTGTGTAAATAATTTCATATTATATACAATCATCATCAGATTGAAAACCTATGCATTACATGCCAATAACACATTTTTCTGCACTCAAAAAAATTCTGCGATCTAAAAGTCCATAGCCATTTGAAGGCTGTGAAAGAAACCTAAAAATCCATGTTGTTTTAAACACAACACACTTCCTAGAAATCCTCAAACAATTAATCTAGCACATATTTGCAGCAATAAGCTGTACAAACATTGTTAGAACAGTGCAGTGTCAATGTTACTTTAAGACATTAGTTTTTATCCACTCATGCACAGTCATCCATCAGTGCACTCTTAACTTTAAAAAAAAATAATACTTGTGCAATCTAAAGTCCATGTGCCATAGAAACTAATATGTCCATAATCCTAAAAATGCTCGAAAAGTGTCATTTCCCTAACATCTTACATCTTTACTCGCTAATACTCGTTCATTACCTGCAATTGGTAAACATGTTAATTCCCTAAAATGTTAAATGTTCACTGGCAAACACCAATGCTGGCCTCATACCTACAAATGCTTGAAGTGTGTTAATACCCTAGCAATTTGCCCACCGCACACCACAACACCACCAACTGACACATATGTAGTGTAAGGACAACGTTTAACCCACACTAGCACCCTCATACCTTAACACCAGGTTTTTTGTTATCTCAAAATCATTTTATATTTCGCTACCGTGAATTTCCCTTAAGGTTATGCAGCAAAACAAAACACAGCTAACAAAAAGCATGTCAATCCACATCCCCTCATATTGCGGTCTCGTCCTCAGAACGCAATGCATAATACCTTGTTGGAGAAAGTGGTTCATGGAGCCCGATATGACTCTCACAACACCCTACACAAGTCACCTTTTACATTGGCCGCTAGCACGCTTCACTAACTGAAACGGAGCGGCATATTTTGACCAGCGTTCCACTTCAACGAATGAGATGCTCAAGCAGTAGACCCTTCATTCCGGGCGCTTTATACGCTTCACCGCTTTCGAATACCCAAATACACAGGGCGCAAAGACCTTATCCCACTGCACTGGTTCGTATGTTCTCACGCCGTATTACTACCGGGATACAGCACGTGATGCCTTCACGTGGCGTCAGTTCACCAAGGTCCTTTAGTCAAAAACTTAGCTGGGATCAGAGCGAACCTCGTCATTCTCCAAGTCCGAGCGTTGGAGGGGAAGCGTTCCCTTTCTTCACCAACTCCCCATTTAGCAGTGTGACGTAATTAGTCACAGACACGGCGCGGATGAATGCATTTCTCCTACTGACCAACGGTCAGTTTGCCGGATGCCACTGACCAAATCACAGGATGTAAGCTTTTACGTTTTACACTTTTAAAGCGAACATCCGTGAGTTACGGGACTCGCACAGTTCAAACCAGAAGTTCACTTACAATTTGAATGCTGCGTTTCCTGATACAGAGGGTTTCCGTTTCATTACTCTGCGGAGTTACAGATTGAAACTATTGCTTGACAAAACCTATGAAACAGAGCCCAGTGTTCTGCACGCCATAATCCATCGCGGCGCTCATGCCAGCCCCTCCTCTTCTCAACAAACATAGTCATCGCATGGACAGCTTCGTGCACTATAATAGTTCAACACAGCACTCCCAAATGCTATGGGCTACTGGTTTAACACAGAGCTGCCTTGGACTTATTTTGGCAATGGGCCCATAGACTGCATAGTCCTGCCGAGCCTTCTCTCTCCAGCCCCCTGTGATGCCATTCATAAAAGGGGCCCATTTTCCTCCTCCCCATGTGCCCTGGGTGATGGGACTTACGGTTTCTGCGGGCGGTGTTGTCCTTCTCCAGTAGCTTGTCCTTCCTGCACCCCCCGCAGCAGGGTCCACATTTCTACAGCTCGTGGCACGTAGGTTACCAAAGACCGACTCGTCGCCATTGTTAAAAAGCAGGTTCCAGGCTCTTTAGGTACTTCATCTAAGTTTATTCCAGGTTCTTAGACACAGTTCCACATGAAGACATTTAAGGACATTAGTATAGACAGACACCGGCTCCTATCACCCAGGGCCAGCCAGATGTAACTGTCCTGAATAGAACACTCACTGAGAAGATTCTATCATCCACACACAAACATTCCAGACGACATCACCAGATACATCACCACAGACAGGCACAATACAACAAACACCACACTAATACCAGGAGAAGGGAATCTCCTGGAGAAGGACATTTCTGTTGGATTGTTCTTTAGTTGTAGTGCAAGGGGTAGAAGTAGGTTGTGGCACAGGACGGTGGG
Organism: Ambystoma mexicanum; assembly: GCF_040938575.1. Taxonomy (NCBI): domain Eukaryota; kingdom Metazoa; phylum Chordata; class Amphibia; order Caudata; family Ambystomatidae; genus Ambystoma; species Ambystoma mexicanum. The sequence goes on along the minus strand of NC_090934.1, from coordinate 1,220,970,780 downwards.
GTTTGATTTTGACAGACCTTCTGACAGATCCTTTAGTATTAGTTTTAGGCCGGGAAACTCCTCTTGGGGATAGTGAGGTTTTCCTTTTACTATAAAGGTTTATAGCAACAAACACGCCACCTTTGTGTCAGCTTTCCTCTTCGACACCCTTACAGTATCCAGCCCCCTACTTCGGCTATGTAGCTTATGATTTTATTGAAAATCTGCTTCTATATTCTGAACTTTAAAGTACAGCTGGTTATCATCAGCAAATGACAATCATCACGTTATTGTTCGTTAAAATCCATAGCAGTGGCTGAATATATTAAAAAAGACTAAGGACAACAATGGAGAGCACTGAGGGATTCCATGTGTGACCTGTAATTTAGGAGACACATGTAAATCCAGTTCTACTCGTTGGGATCGTCCACATGTAGACAGGATTTAAATCGTTTTATGGGATGAGGCAAAACCCCAATTATCGGACAGGCAGCTAAGACTACATCATCGTCCACCTTATCAAACGCTGCAGATCAGTCCAACATCCCCAAAACAGTTAAACCCCTGATCAGAAAACTATAGACCATCATCCCAGACTTGAAAAATATCCAGTAATGACTTGAATTCAAAAAAATAATTGTAGTTGACCAGTCACCATTTGTTCCAAAACTTTAGAAACCCAAGTGGAACTGGCCCCAGATGGTACTTTAAAAAGAAAACGGTAGAGTCTATTCATGTTTTCTTTAGGAGGGGTGAAACAATTGCCTCTTTAGGCCAGTCAGGGACCCTCACATAAGTATTTATTGATCAAGTGAACTATGGAATAAACTGTAGATTATGCCCGCAATGTTGCTGCCAAGGACGCTAAAGCAGCTTCCAATCGACAAGTGGGATGTACATTTTAAAGTAATGGAAGGATATTAAGGCAAAATCTGAACAGATATCAAGTGTCACACATGGAACAGCTTCATCTAGAACAGGCAAAGTATAAGGATTTAAGGGTCCTGTAACTATTTGCTGGTTACTGAGGTTATGTTGAATGAACGTCAGCAATCATAGAAATAAAATAGGCATTTAGTTATTGGTGCAATTCCTCTGATATTACAAAAATAGATTAATCTGGAGTCATCTAAAAAGCTTGAATAACTTGGAAAAGTTTCCTGGGGGAATTTTAGTCTCGCTCTGCACAAACAACTTCTTTGCCTCAAAAATAGCTTTCTTATAAGTCATCGGATGTGCCTTAAATGTCAACAAATTATCAGTTTTATTTATTTCCAACATCTTCCACTTTATTAAACTTACAATAAAAAACACACTGCATCGTCCACATTGCCTTCAATATCAAGGGCCCAGATCTTATCTTGAAGAATATCATCCCATAATCCCCAAGCAAGATGCTATGATACAGTTAAGGTGGTTTAGGGGCTTTGCATTTCATGCTATGTAAAAGAAAGGGCTTCCTTAGCGGTTAGTGCCACGAACCTCTGAAAGACATGCCTAGGTGCATAAATGAGAATCATGTGATGACCTGTTAATTCTTGAAAACATGTCTTGATAGAAGGAAAGGACTGCCAATACAAACACCTTCCATGAGGCATTGACTAACCCAGAGATCAAGCATGCCCATAACCCTATGACAACAGAACCGATCACGATAAACATTCAAATCATATGCATCACTATGAGCCCAGGTTTATATCCCTCACCCTCAGGCTGGACAAATGTAATAAGGTCTTGTTGGAATTTGTTTTGTTCCATTAACTTCTACCCATAGTGAGAAAACCAAGGGTGTTCTCACATTTAGTCTCCCCGGTTCCTCTTCTCAGGTGGCCAGGGAACAGCCATCAATATTGGATGCAGACCCTGCGGGTGGAGAGGTGGAGAAGCGAGGGAGGATCACCTAGGTTTAGGGTCCTTGGGGAGTGGGAATGAGACGTCCACAGTTGAGACACAGTAACTCCTCATTTGTATTTCCAGGAACACCCTCAATTCCAGAGGCAGTCATGGGGTTCTGCTACCCCTGTCCCACTAACCAAGATAACCCTAAGAGGGATTATCACTCTAGGGCACTAGGAAAAGGGTAAAGAAAAGAAGGTTTGAGGGTGAGACGTGGTATTCCCCATTTCCATTTCATTGGAACTTTAATATTCCCCAAGCCTTTACAGGGTATTACCAATCCTGCCCCACCTTTTCCCAGTAAAGCACCCCTTAAAACATACCACTTTGATACGGAGACTAATGCCCCAAAAGACCCTGAAGTGGTTTTGGGAATGTACACAACCAAAATTGTGGAAAACATTCAGTTTCCCCATTGGAACTTCAAGTCCCAGAAACCCATTAGTACTGGGAAGAGGACTGAGGAGGCATGCTGCATCAGTGAGAAAGTAGATGAGCCTGATGACCTCCACCCGAGAGAAATTAAGGGTTTTAAAAAGCCTTCTCATGCAAGTGTCGAGAGCAGCTGTGAAGTCGAGAGCAGCAGTAGCAGTTGTAAACTAGAGTGCGAGGTGAGTTGTTGGTGGGAGCTGCAGGAAACAGTTCTGCGAGGCAGAGCACACAGTCACCGAACCCCAAGGTGATGGGGTTGTGTCCCGCGAGTGGCGCTTCTGCAGAGTCGGTGCAGCGGGAAGCAGTGCTGGTGAAGGCATCCCAATTAACCCCCCCCCCCTCCAGTACCACCCCAAAAGTGCTTATTCTGTCTAGACGTTGAGGGAATGCCACAGTGTTAGAGAGGCTGGCTGCAGACCCCTGAAGGCAGAGTCCAGGGTGACACATGTAGAATGCTGAGACAAGCGCATACACCAGTGAATTTCATTGTATCATGAAATGCTGGTTTGTCCCGCACACGCTCGCTGGAAATTGAAAGCCGATTGTTGAAAGTGTTTTCAATAGAAAAGAGTGACTGCGAACAGCAACTAAGTTGCAACCCATTATCTGATCAATTCACTGATTTACCGAAGACAAGCATTTTGCGAGTGAAGTTTTCTTTGATGACAAAGCTGTATCTTTGTATGATATGATAGGATATGATCTGATATGGCATTTGTAACGCGCCTATACACAAGCGTTTCAAGTGTTTCAAGGCGCGACGAGGCAGGGAGGGGGAAACGGGGGAAGACAGACAACGATCCTACTAGGCCAGGTGTCATTCAGATCGCGCAAGTGCAGGGGAAGGGACAAAGCGCAAGGGGAGGGGAAGGGGCAAGTGCAGCACAAGGTAAATATATATAATCAAATGAATAGGGCCAGCTGGTGGCAAGTGCAAGGTAGGTGCAGACAAGTGCTGGGAACGGGGGCTGTAGGTATACAGAGACAGTCCCGCAGAGCAGGGGTTGCCAGCGAGGCAGTGCAAGTGCAGAGTGGCTGGGCCCAGGACCGAGGTCGGCGAGAGTGGCCCAGTTGCAGATTCGGTGCAGATTCAGCGAAGAATTAGCAGGGGAGAGGGAGAGAGATTGGCTGGTGTTAAAGACACAGAAAGAATTGATCATTTTCCTGAGAGGAGTTAAAGTAAGTGGTCTACAACAAGAAGCTGGAAAAGTGTAATGGGCAAGCTGAAAATTTTATTTATTAAGATATAAGATTAAACTGGCATTGCCTCAAGCCAAGTGCGTTCTGGAACAGGCATTGCCTCAAGCACAGTGAAGGTGAAAACAAGCATTGTCTAAACCAAGTGATTACTGATATGAAGTAAGGTTTGCTGACAAGAACTGGATAGTAGCTTATGCAAGCAGGGAAGAGGACTCCTGTGGTTAAATTCATAGAAACAGATATCCAAAGCATCAAGAAATTTGCTGTTTTGTGGGTCACAGGAATACGTAAAGCCTATGGTAAAATGTCAAGGGTTCCTGGTTGCGCGACCTGTATTGGGTGGACCGTGCGAACTGACAAGTCGCCATGAACAGGGATTCCTAACTGTGAGAGGATCAAAAGGTTGTTGAGCTTAAATCCTCATACAGAGACAAACAAAGAAAGGCTGTGTGGGCAGACAAGTCTAGAGGTCCTGGTTGCGCAACCTGTGAAGGGTGGTCCGTGTGGTCTGACAACTCTGTCTAAACCAGGGAGCCCTAAATGTTGACAAGCAAGAGACCTTGGCAATAAACCACAGAGAACTGTGATTTGAATGCTAAAGCAAGCTAGAAGGCGGGTGAAGTAGACCTATTGTTTTCTTATAGTGAACAGTGCAAGTGAGAGCAGTATAAGTGTTACAGTGAAATCTTGGGGAAGGGAACCCCGAGAACCAAAAGAACTGAGAAACACTGTCTTGGGGAAGGGAACCTTAAGACCTCCTTATTCCTTTGTGGACTGTGCTAGATTGAACTTGGGGAAGGGAACCTCAAGACTTTGCAGAACATTGGTAAAGACAAGCAGCTATTGGAACTGTATTGAACTTGGGATAGGGAACCCAAGAGGAACTTTAAGCAAAGAACAGCTGAGACTTTACTTTTTAACACTATTCTTTTGGCTGAGAAGAACCTCACACCACATTTTATTTCTAGATGCGAGGCCAGGCACAGGTTTGGACACACAGACTTTTCATTTGGACTTACAGACACAGACTTACCTTAGTTTTCTTTAAGCAGGAGAAATCCCTACCTTAGTTATAGGGCAAGTTAGGCCCTTAGACCTTCCCGATATTGAAATAAAACATTCTTTGAAACTTGAAATCTGTTGTCTGTCAACTCCTGATATCATGCCCGTCTCAAACCATCCTACTAACCCACTTTTCCTCCCTCTCTTCCCCCCTCTTTACATTATATACACCAACCAGACAATTCCCACACAAAGCAGTGACCTGGCCATTTGATCCTGGTTTAGGACGTTTGTCCCGCATCTAAAGGTTTGCATGAACCAAAAGATCTAAAAATGCTACCACCAAAGGTCCGAACACCAAAAGTTCGAACCTTTGGTGGTAGCATTAAAAAAATAAATAAATAAAAAAACAAAAAAAAAACAAAAGAAGAACGGGGGCTGCGGAGGTGTCCCCCGCATCGCCCCGCTCACTATACTTTATGGTATAGTAAGTGGGGTGCTGCGGGGCGCACTCCCGCAGCCTTCTGTTACAAAAAAAAAAAAGAAAAAGAAAGAAAAGGACCCTGCAGCGCCAGTTCCCAATCACGGAAGTGAAAGGGAACTGGCGCTGCAGGGAACCAGCGTGAAGATGAAGGCAAGTGGGGTTTGTTTATGTTGGGGGTGTGCTGAGGGTGTGGGGTGTGTTATGGGTGTGTTGTGGGTGTTAGAATGTATGTAGGTTCGCATGAGAAGAACAAGTTACTTCTTACCTTGTAACGTTCTTTCGATGGGATGTTCCTCCGACGTATTCCTTATCTTTGATAATTCGTCTCCAGCTTGCTGGCCTCGGAAATTTGTTCTCTGTAGAGGGCGCTGCGCGTTGACGTCCGCCGAGTCGATGTCCCTCGACAGCCACCGTTTCGGCGCCGACGTCACCATGCCCATAAATAGCCACGTGCTGCGTCCGTTGCTCAGTTCCGTTTTGTAGCATAAGATAAGTCATGCCTGAATTGGTTATTGACTTTGAAGGAGCGTAAGCTGTAACCACAAGGGAAGTATTACTGCGGGGATGGATGGGAGGGGCGATAAGGAATACGTCGGGGGAACATCCCATCGAAAGAACATTGCAAGGTAAGAAGTATCTTGTTCTTCGAAGGGATTGTGTCCTCCGAAGTATTCCTTATCTTTGATAGACCCCCATAGCAGTGGCATGTAATTGGAGGTGGGAGTAATAATGTCATGTATCCCTTTTAGGAATGAACCGCATGTAATACGGCTTTTCCAAATCTGGTCTCTTGACTAGCGAAGGAATCCAGGTTGTAAAATTTTGTGAATGTATGTGCGGACGACCATGTGGCAGCTGCACATATCTTTGGAGGGCCAAAGAGGCTGCGATACCCCTGGTTGAATGAGCCCTAAGATTTCGGGGTGGCTCTTTCCCTGCCAGTTTGTAACATTCCAGAATGGCCAAAATAATCCACCTGGAAATGGTCTGTTTTGTTATGGGTAGTCCCAACTTGTGACCCGAGTATCCTACAAACAGTTGGTCTGCTTGCCTAATCCTAGCCAGTCTGCTGATGTAAAAGCTCAGCGCTCGCCTTGGGTCCAGCCTATGTAGCCTTTCTTCCTCTTTCCCCGGATGGGGAGGAGGGTAGAACGAAGGTAATGTAATTTTCTGAGTAATATGAAATTCAGAAAGCACCTTTGGGAGGAAATTAGGCTTCACCTGTAGGACAACTTTGTCCTTATGGAAAATTGTATGGGGGGGGTTTACAAGAGCTTGTAGCTCGCTCACCCGCCTAGCAGATGTTAGTGCTACCAATAGGACAGTTTTAAGCGTGGGAAATCTCAGCGAACAAGAGTGGAGTGGTTCGAATGGAGTACCCATTAGGAAGTTTAAGACTAAATTTAAGTCCCATAAGGGAACTTGGAATGGTTTTGGAGGATAAACATTAGTTAATCCCTTGAGAAATTGTATTACTAGAGGTAGTTTGAAGTAAAATGGTTCCTCCGCAGTGCGCTTGAAGATTGAAAGCGCTGCGAGATAGCCTTTTACAGTGCCAACTTGAAGGCCTGAGTTTCCCAAGTAGAGTAGAAACGATAACACTGTTGGTGTACCACATGAAAAAGGGTCGATATTCCCTTCTCTTCACCAGCTGCAAAATTTGTTCCAACGGCAGCGGTATAAAGACTTTGTTGCTGGCCTTCTGGCCGAAAGCAACACCTCCATGATGTCATCAGGGAGGTCCCAATCCTTGTACGTCACCCTTTCAGAAGCCAAGCGTGAAGGTTGAGGGTTCTGATGTCTGGATGGAGAACCTGACCTCCCTTCTGCGAGAGAAGATTCTCTTTGAGTGGAAGACAGATTGGAGGGCAGATGGACATATCTAGAAGGTCCAGGTACCACGTTCTCCTGGCCCAGTCCGGGGCAATTAGGATCATGGTTTTCCGGAATCTTCTGAACCTCCTGATCATTTGAGGAATAACAGGGACTGGTGGAAACGCGTAAAGGAGTGGGAACTCCCAGTCCACTACGAACGTGTCTCCTAGAGCTCCTCTCGGGGGAAATTCCCTTGAACAGATCGCACTTCCTGTTGGTGCTTGTGGCGAACAGACCACCTTAGGGGTTCCCCAAAGGGTGAAGATCTCTTGAAGGACTTCCTGAGCTAGCTCCCACTCGTGGGAGACTGTGCTCTGCCTGCTCAGAGCGTCCGCTGTCAAGTTCTTCTCTCCGGCTAGGTGAACTGCCGATAGAGAGATTCCTTCCTGAATTGCCCAATACCAGAGCTGCATTGCCTCTTTGCACAGTGGCAGTGACCCTACGCCTCCTCTTTTGTTGAGGTAGTGCATGGCCACCGTGTTGTCTGTCATATTCAGGACATTTCTCCCCTGTACTGATGGCAGGAAAGCTTTCAGCGCTAGTCTGATCGCTCTCAGCTCTAATAGGTTGATGTGTAGTCTGGACTCCGATGGAGACCAACGACCGCTGATGGTCAAGCCGTTGGCATGGGCTCCCCCACCCTGTGAGTGAGGCGTCTGTGACTACTGTTATCTCCGGCCATGGTTGCCAAAACAGTTCTCCTTTCAAGATGTTCTCTGGATAGGCCCACCATAGAAGGTCGTGGGCTACCTTGTCCAGAATCCGGAGGAGATCTGTCATTCTCCCTGAGAATTGCGACCACTGAGTTCTCAGTGCCCACTGAAGAGATCTCATTCTCAGGCGAGCCTCTGGCACAAGGAAGATGCAGGATGCCATGAGGCCTAACAACCTCAAAAAGTCTAAGGCTGGGAGATGTTGGGCATTTTGGAACTTGTTGACCATCTGCAGAATATCTTGAGCCCTCACCTCTGGTGGCGAGGCTTTTCCCAGGGAAGTGTCCAGGACCGCTCCAATGAACTGGAGTCTCTGTGATGGTATCATCTGTGACTTCTTTAAATTGAGGGAGAAGCCCAGTTTGTGAAGGAAGTGGCAGACATAATCTATCTGGATCTGAGCTTGTTCCAAAGATACAGCCCTGATCATCCAATCGTCCAGGTAGGGGTAGACGTGGATCCCTTCCCTCCTTCGACTCGCAGCCACTACCAACATTAGCTTGGTGAAGACCCTCGGGCGGAGGTCAGCCCAAATGGCAGAACTCGAAATTGATAATGAGAGTCGCCAATTGCGAACCTCAGGTATTTCCTGTGTTTGAGATGGATTGGAACATGGAAATCAGCATCCTGAAGGTCCAGAGATACCAGACAGTCCTGGAGCTGGAGGGCCTGAAGGATCTGAGAGAGAGTTACCATCTTGAACTTGTCCTTCCTGAGGAACTTGTTCAATTCTCATAAGTCCAGGATGGGTCTCAGTCCTCCGTCCTTCTTTGGTATGAGAAAGTAGGGGGAGTACCAGCCCTTGTTCCCGTCCGCTACAGGTAGCGGTTCTATGGCACCTTTTTCTAGCAGGTCTATAATTTCCTCCAAGAGGAGCGGATCTGGCACTTTTAGAGAGCTGTGCCCCGGTGGATGACTGAGGGATGTGTAGAAAGTGTAGGCAGTAACCCTGGGCAACTGTCTCCAATGCCCAAGCATCTGACATTATAGCCTGCCATTCCGTCAGATGGTGAGTTAACCTGCCCCCTAGGTGTTGTGTGGAAAGACCTCAGAGTGGTTTGGGGGCGACTGATGCAGATGCAGAGGGTAAAGAGGCACCTGCTGCTGCTGCGGCTTTAGTACTTTTGACCCATCCACCTCGGGTGGATCTCCTTTGACCGCTTTGAGCCGGCTGTCCTCTGCCTTTCCCGAATGCGGAATAATAGTGAAAGGACTTTCCTCTCCCAGAGGTTCCTGAGGGGCGAAAAGGAGTTTGGCGGATTGCAGCTCCTAACGATTTTGCCGCTGCTTTAGATGTCTGCAACTTTTCCAGACTGTCATCAGCCTTTTTACCGAATAAAGAAAAGCCGGCAAAGGGCATATTCAAAAGTCTGGCCTGTACATCTGGAGCAAAGCCATACTTTCGCAACCACGCATGCCTGCGGATTGTTGTAATTGCCGCCATGGCCCTGCTGAAACCGTCAGCGGAATCGATGCCAGTTTGAAGTGACTCGCACATGGCATCTTTGCCATCTTTAATAATGTTAAGGAAGGCTTCCCTTTCCTCTCCTTCGGGTATGCAGTCAGCCGCTGATGAAGCTCACTCCCACAGTGTGCGACTGAACCTGGCGACTGTACAGGTGGCGTTGATGGACTTCAACGCCATACTAAAAGCAGAAAATACTTTTTTGCCATAGAATCGTACCTTTTGTCATCTCTATCCTGTGGGACAGTAGGGTAAGTGGACCAGCTGCTTGATGAAGTTGCCGCTTGAACCACCAGGCTCTCCGGAGTCGGGTGTTTTGATAAGTATTCAGGGTCAGCCGCAGCTACCCTATACTTCGCTGAAAATCTTTTATTGACTGCAGGGATAACTTCAGGAGTTTCCCAATTAGATGAAATCATTCTTTGTAAGGCTGCATGGAAGGGGACCACAGGATCCTCCTGTGGACCTTTGTCTAATATGTCTGTCAGGTCATCCTGTTGAAAAACAGGTGAAGGCGCAGACAAACCCATAAATTCAATAATCCTTGCCATCAGAGTTCTATAGGGTGTTTCGGCATGTTCCCCTGGGTCTGGTTTAACAAATTCCACTTCTGGGGAAGTGTGCAGCCCACTTGCCTCATGTAATGACTCCTGTAGGTCTTTCAACCTTCTTTCCTCAGAGGTGAAATCCTCTGAAACAGGTAGTGAGGTCCTCTGCAACCCGAAGGTTTCCTGGTCAGAATCCACCCCTTCTTCATAGATTGAAGATAATCCGGGGTACTCTGACCTCGGAAATGGTGTAAACTCCATTTCTAAGGCAGAAGGAGCCAAACTCGTCATTATTGGGCGAGAAAACGTTGATGTCGTCGACGCTGATGTGACAGGCTTCGAAGGCGGCGAGAACGGCGTCGAGAAAACTGGAAGAGGCCTCGAAGAACTCGAGAGGATCGGGATCCTACTCGAGGATGTCGACGACGGTCTCGGCGTCGTGCCGGAGGCTCTTGTTATCACCGTTGGCTGTGGAGTAACCGTGGTTTTATCTTTCATCGGTGTCGATGTCGGCGTCGACGATGGCGTCGAGTCGATCGACCGATGCGTCGAAGAACCCTTCGACAACGGCGTCGATGGCGCCGATCCATGCATTGAGGGGATCTTCGACGACGGCGAAGACGGTGCCTTCTTACCCGATGGCCCGTGGCGCTCTCGGGTGGAATCTTTCGCCGGGTGCAGCGGCTCGCCGCGTTTCGATTATTTGGGTTTTTCACCCGGGGTATCACCCTCAGCTGTCTTCGAGGGGGTCGAGGCCGCTTTCTCGAAGACGCTTAGCATTTTCTTCCTGAATTCCTCCCACTCAGCCTGAGAGCTGTGTTTTTTGGGGCAGGAGACCCTTTCTGGGGAAACAGAAGATGAAGAAGAAGGCGATCTTCGCGTCTCTTCTTTGAGTGTCTCGATCTCGACGAATGGTGGGAGCTACTTCGAGATCTGGAATGGGAATGCTTTCGGCGGCGAGGAGACAAATGCCTCGACTCAGCCGAAGAAACTTTCGAGGAGGTTTTGACTGACTTACCTCTCTCGAGCTTCCCCTTGTGCTCCATCAAGGCTTTCACCGTCATGGACATGCAGTCCTCACACTCCGAACAATGATGCTCGGCACCCAAGCACTACAAGCAGATCCTGTGTGGATCTGTTATTGACATTTTTTTACTGCAGTCTCGACATTTTTTGAAGCTGGATCGCGGCATTGTCGGTTCCGATGAAGAAGCCATCGAGAACGAGTTGGTATTTGAGTAAATCTAGAAGGTTTATCTGACTGAACTGAGCAACGATATTCCGAGGCCCCACAAAGCGCGGAAAAACGGAACTGAGCAACGGATGCCGCACCTGGCTATTTATGGGCATGGTGACGTCAGCGCTGATACGGTGGCTGTCGAGGGACATTGACTCGGCGGACGTCGACGCGCATCGCCCTCCACAGAGAACATTTTCCAAGGCCAGCAAGCTGGAGACAAATTATCAAAGATAAGGAATACGTCGGAGGACACAATCCCTTCGAAAAGGTGCAAACTTTTGGTAGTTCGCACCTTTCTCATGCGAACGATTTGCCAGCTGTACTCTCAGCCGCGAGAAAATCAATTGGATTCTTTGATCCTTGCCCCCCAATCACTCAGAATCCTACTCTAGATTTCTACATTGCCAACATCCCACCACAGTAGAGCCCTCGAACCCACCATGCCCACAGGGCAAAAGTGGATAGAAAATTAGAAAAGTCGGCCACCACCACTCACCTTTGGCAACAATAGCCTCTTGCCCCAAATACCGCAGAAGCTCAATAGGAGAGAACAAGTGTTTCCAACTGGCATGCACCAACTCATCTCCTATCCCAACTAACTCCAATATCTATCACACATCTCCTGTAGAAAGGCACACCAAGATAACACTAAAAATAGCAGAAGATGCAGAAAACAAAATCTAATTGCGTTATTATCGTGAGATCCACATTCTCAAAGTGATCTGGTCTCCGGTAAAAGCGTTGACTCCTGCCCGCCTCCACAGGTGTCAGGTGCAAGATGAGGTCCTCATTAAATAGGCTTCAGGTGAGCATACCCAATGGCAAGATGGCTCCTGTAGAGCATCAACCATGGACAGAACCTCTGACTCTACCAGAATGAAAATTCTACTACTATTACAACATGTATTGTTGCTTCCTTAAGCAACTGGTAAAACTGCCTTGAGAAAGTGAATGTCTTCATCAGTATGGACAAGATTTCTAAGAGGCTAGGATACCAGGGCCTATGGGCTTGGCGTTGAGCATGAAGTATTTCTTCAGTGATTCTTCTGCATAGACGCCGAAAAGATGCAAGATGTTGAAAGTTATATTAACCCAGAAGCATAGTTTGTTCACTACATTAGTGAGCAGGGACTTAAACGAGTAACAGTATCAATCCTAGTTTCTAAGATCTGCTTAGAACCACCCTGCCTTCACCGTCCATTCCAGAAACGCAGCCGAAACGGCGCATGTAATTAATAATGATATGGCACAGTCCACAAAATGCAGCTATAAAGAACCATGCTGCATGTGCCACTAGCATCATCCAAGCCAAGGCTAGCTGAAGAACCATCTTGCACCCCAAAAGCACCCAACTTCTTGGAGGTAGGTTAGGGAGAGCATTGGTTTGGAACTGGCACTTGAAGCCTGAACTACAAAACTTTAAGAAGTAGGATGAACAGATCACCATATGTAAACTTGTGCTCTTTCGCCGTTTGGCCACACAAAAGAAATGTAGATGAAGTTTTACTACAGCTTTCATGCAGGGGCACCCCCAAGGGGTGGCCAAGGGGGGCCACGACCACCACCCTAATAAAAATGCTGCTCCCCCCCCCCATTGGCCACCCTGTGAAATTTGAAAAAAATACGCTTATTTTTTTTTCTTTGCACTGAACTGTGCATGGAAAATAGCATGCCCAGTAGTTCAGTGCGAACAAAAAAAGTATTTTTTTTTGCTTTTGCTTTTTTGCCATGGTTTGCCGCAGCCTGCCGCTCAGACTGGACAGACCTGGAAATAAATACAGCCTGAGCCTAGAGGCACGCATTTTTGCTTTGGCAATTGGCTCGCGCTTCCCAGGCTGTATTTATTTTTCCGGGTTTCCAAAGTTCTGGCTGCATGTAGGTTGTTGTGCTGTCTGCGCAGCACATACCTTGTTTTTTCACACCAAGACCAGGCTGGCAACCTGGAGCTGCATCTGGAAACTCACAGGTACTGTAACTAGCCAAGTGCTTTTCGATGCATAGGCACATTGCCGTATTTCTCGAGGTCAAGCATAATGCAAACAGCCCTATTTTGGACAGCTGGAAGCTCGCCTTCCTGGAGATGTTTGGGAACATAGCAGAGCAGTATAAAACACAAGATAAAAGGACCACCTGTAACTAGAACGTTCGATGCTGCCTACTTAACATTTGACATGGAGTATAGACAAGACAGACAGTGGGAGGATTTCACCAATCTCTGTATCTGTGCTTGCAATGGCAGGAGCGTATCAAAAAGTACCCCCTATGTCTAACCTACTACACTGACTTAGGTGCAGTCACCAATGGAAGCAGAAAGAGAACTACTTAGCTGGCACCCTGATCTCTATTCATGAAAAAGGAGTGCATCCAGGGCATTGCCGCCTCAATAATCCACATCGCCCAGTCAAGGAGACTACTGTATGTATGCCACTATGTCAAATGCTAATTATGTTGCGGATGACCTCTTCTAAAGGGACAAAATCCAGACTAAACATCAGAAAACAGACAATTATTGTAGGTCATTTTATAACTGAACCATTACCTCAGAGTCAATAACTGCAGCTGTGAAATGAAACATTGATATGAGCTTATAGTTTATGGGCCCTCAGGGTGGATCTAAATTGTGTTTCTTTAATGATGATAGGACCAGGCTTTGTTTCACAAGTTGTTGATAACAAAGCATTATTGCTCAACGCTACACAGGCTATTATGAGCCCAGACGCCATGCAGGTCCATGGCAGTAAAGCTATTAGCAGCTGGCCGCAGTGCCGGGTGCTAAGCTGAAGTGCCAGTTTGGGGGCAAAGTTAACACGCTGCAAATATTTTTGGATTGGTGGCACTGCAAAAGGAGATGGAGACCTGGGCTTCCCTGCAGCGCTGAGAGATTTATTTCCACCACACTTCACAGAGCTGAGGTAAGCAGAGTGTGTCTGTGTGTGGCACCCTGACCTGGTTTTGCTTTATTGGATGATATATGTGCAACTGAGCCAGACTGCCAGAGCCTTCTTTTCCCACAATGGAATCATAACTTCAGTCAGTTGGGATTCTTTCAGTTTATGGCTGTCAGCCGCCCCGTTTCTTGGACCAGGCGCACAACAGACCAGATGACAACTCAATGTCACTTGGCACCTTGATTAGGAAAGTGGAGTTCATTTTGTGTCACCGTGCAGACAGTAGTCCATGGCAAATCAATGCAGTGATGTGTGCAGCAATGATTTGTGCGCTGCACAAGTCGCCACCCTGACCCTGTTGGTTAATGGTGTCTATGTGGTGCTCCCTTATGTAACAGTACATATACCTGTTTTTGTCTGATGTGCCTTATGTCCATAAAAGAGCACACTGGACTGTTTTGTGTATGTGACTCTGATGAGCATGCCATACTGTGCCAACACTTAAACAAGAAGCAAAAGAGTCCTTGTACGGTGTACCCCATTTGAGTGGCTGATGTTGCGGCCATTTTATACTCGCATCCAAAAATGTAAGCTGTCCAAATGAGCATGTATGGTTCAAGGTACAAACATTTTAATGTTAGGGTGAGTATTGTGAACACCAAGCCATCCATCAGTTATGCATTTAGATATGCACACATACAATCCTTTTATTACAGACTTGTTTATCAAATGTAGAGATCTCTGATCACTTTTATAGTCCTGAAATGCTCTGTGATTCAATGCAAAGTATACAGGAATCCTCATTGGTGGTATTTGTCCCCTTTCCAACTCAGAGGTATTTTGAAAGAGCACAATAAGAGTGTACCAGACTGCCCATCTTGGAGTTATAACCTTCTATCAGAAAATAATTCATATGGTTAGTATAGTATTGCCCCTTGGCAAATACAAGTGAGGTGGTACGAACACAACACCTGCAACACAGGGCCAGGTTAGTGGGCCCTCAGACCCTGATAGGCTGTTCACAGTGCAGTGTGCCAGTGCGGACAGTTTGAAACTGCATTCACGCAAGGCCTTCCATAAGAGCAGGTGACAGAAAAACTATTTTCTTGGGCAGCAACAGCTGTGTTTTCACATTAGAATTCCTCTGTAAAGTACTTGAATTACAATGTAATGAAACCAGCTTCATTTATATAGCATTATTTATTCATATTGAGGAGGGTTTTTATCGCACGGCAGAGGTGTAGTTTGGGAGTGACGTGTGCCAGTTAGTGGGGGGGGGGGCGCATTCTGATGTTTCACCCTGGGCACCAAGTTTGCTAGAAACTGCCCTGGCTGTCAGGCGAGGTGCCTCTTGAATGTGCTTGTGAAATGTGGCTCCCGTGTAAACGACTAGGGCATTTTCCATAATTTTTGCAGCTAGGCTGTAGCAGTTCTGTTTTTTTTTCAAAATTACTTTTATTGATTGATTTCAAAGCGTATGTAACTGCACCTCCCTTGAACAGCGCTCAAACATTAATCTCGGCAACAGTATCAGTTTGCTTAACATTTAACTTGATTTTAACTCCCACCCCTTCTCCCTTATTGCCCCCTCCCCCGGCAATGGAGGCGAGACACGCCGCAAGTTTTGGTCCTTGGGTCGTGGGCAAGTTTTTCAATGAGTGTACTTGGGGCTTGGGCTATTCATTCATTCCTCTGTAGGCTTCGAGGAAGGGAGCCCATTGCATTTCCCTGCTAGGGGATAGCCCACGGAATGTTTTTCCATTACACAGAGTTCTCTGACTTTTCTGGCCCATGTTTTCTCCTTGGGAAGGTCCTCGTCTTTCCAGCCTATGGTAATACAGACCTTGGCGGCCAGCAGGAGGAAGTGAGTCATATGCAGGACTTTATCCAGCGCCCTTCTTGTTCCTCAAGTCCGAATAACACCAGTCTTGGGTCCCTGTCCCTGGTAATCCCTTCTATGTTCCTTATCCAGGCCAGAACTTCACTCCAATACTTTTGGGATTGGGGACAAGCCCACCACATATGCCAATAATCGGCGGGGCTTCCACACTCCCTTCAGCACAAGGGGCTAGCATGACTGAACATCTTCGAGAGCCTGATGGGGTCGTACTGCCACTTGTGCAATAGTTTCAGACCATGCAGTTTATATTGCGCTGAGATAGATATTTTTTGCACCGTTTCACACATCTTTGACCACAGTTGGTCTGATAGTGGGAGGCCAAGATCTTTTTCCCCCATCTCTTTTTTAGATTCTCCAGGTTGTGTTCCCGTTCTACTATCAGGGATCCGTATAGACGGGAGGTGAGGCCTTTACTCGAGTCAGTGTTGCCAAGTATCCATTCAAAATTGGTGAGGTCTCTTTGAAGCTCATCTTTCCACTCTGGATTCGTGAGCACACCTTTCAGTTGCAGATATTTGAACACGTCAAGGGATCTCATGTGCAGTCCTGCCTTCAGGTCCTGGATTGACATGCATCCATCTTGCTTTAGGATTTGCCCCACTCTTTCTAGGCCTGCTTCATACCATTCCTGATACCGGTTCGGTTCATGAATTCTGTCTCTGATGGGTGGAGCCCAGATATATCTCAATTGGGAGGCCCCGGTTGTAAGACCTTTCATCTCTTTTTTGTTCCACCATAGTTTTAAAAGGACCCATCACAAACTGCTGCAATACACTATTAGGGAAAGACTTCTTAGGGGCCATAGCCACTCACCCAGAGACACCAGTCTAAGTGGGTAGCTCTCGATGGCCAGCCACTGCTTAGCAGTTCTGTTTTTAAATATTAAGGACCCATACTTGAGAGAACTGATGGGGCAGAAAGTATCATACCTGTTACTCTTTTCTAAAAGATTTGCAATTCTTAGTATTTAACACACAGTGAAACTGTGACCAAAAAAAAATGGTCTGGGAACCTGAAAAAAAAAGTGGACCACATTTGTCAACGACCGTTTGGGCCTTTTTTGCAACTATCTTAGATGCATAATAGAATACAGATGCTAGCAGTCGGTGGTCGAAGTGTACCAAAAGAAGTAGTGGAACTATGTTCCCTGCTGGCCTGCCCACAAACATCTTTGCCACGCCCCCTTTTATGTGTTTGTGTGCCACCCCACGATTTCCTATGGCCTTATCAAGCCACCCCTATAAAAAGATTCTGGGGTGCCACTGCTTCCATGAACCCCATCAAAGTATCACACCACCCTAATTCTCGTCAGACTCTAGAATATCAGTCAACGTGCGTGCATTTTGGGGATCATTTTGGGGATCATATCGGGACAAAGAACCTTAAGGTCTTTTGAAACCTTTGCAGAGATGCAAGCCAAACTAGTCAGACTGACCAGGGTATTAGTCATGAAAGTGCAGTACTGGAGAATGATCCAGGTCAATGATAACCTGAAGCACAACAGAGGGACCAGACTGTAGAAACACTAGGACCACTAATCCAAACTAGTCGTCATCGCTGGTGTCAGCCAGACCAGCAACAAACCCGATCCCAGGGTATAGTACATCACAATGTGTGTAAAAGCTATGTTCAAAGAGAGTCAAGGTTTGTTGTCAGGGGCCCTATTGATTTCGAGTGCACCAAGCACCAATGGGGAAATGAAAAGTCCCACACGCGGTTACTTCTGCACAGAGCACTGGAGGAGACTCAACACTCTGCATCAGTGGAGGCCTCAAAGGTAGCCCAGTGGCATGACATACGGTACCATGCACAGATGGTAGAGTAATCTTAGGGCAACACAGATTCAAACAAAAAAATCCTAAAAGATTATAGTGTTGGGACTCACTGCACTGTTCACAGCAGGACCAGTGCACTTCAGAGCAGACCAGGTGGGTGTTCTCTAAAATTTGTAACATGGATGACTACAGCACAACTGCAGTGGCGGTGTAGACAGAAAAGTTACAGTTTTCATGTTTTTCCACTAGGAGGATTAAAAAACTCGATACTCTAGAGACAGCACCATAATTAAAGTCCTAAAATGTGAATTCCTAGAATCAGAAACTCTGTTGGGGGTAATATGACTTTGGGAATGCGATCGCTTGGTTTTCTTTTGATCCAGTAATGGCGCTTTGCACCAGATTTTGGTCACGATTGGACAAGGAGCAAGAGGTACGGGGGCTAACATGGAGAGTCAGAGTTAGAATAATGGGTTTTGGAGCACTGGGTAAAATTAGATGGACCTGCACTGGTTTCATCCTACCAAACGTTTTCAACTGTGTGAAGACTTCTGCAATAATTCTCTTGGATGGGCTTGGAGGGAATAGCTTGGTGTGACACCTGGATGTCAGTCATGTGCCAGACCCAACCGCAGGCAAAGCAATGGTGAGCATCCTCAGACTCTTACTCACCACAAGCTTAAAGTACAAGTCTCTGGGAATAATGATAAAGGTATGCAAATCCAACAAAAATCTATGTGAGTGGCTAGACCTCGGAGTGGCGTCTATGACATGCAGAAGAAAAAAAAATGAGGATGCAGCCAACTACATGCATGCACCAGGGGCATTATGTCCGGCTCCGGTGGAGCCAATGTCACTGTGACCGAGTCAGGTTGGTGTCACTGCAATGCCCTTGGGGACAGTTTAAATATCCAAGTCTGTGAACCTTTCCAGAAGAGGACCAATCTGGGAGGGTTAGTTCTCCATTAGATTAGTTTGTTGCTTCAATGAGTTGTCAATTTCCATATGCCTTTATCCTTTGCAGACAAGAGCATGATTTATTTCTCCCCCCCCCCCCCCCCCTCCGGCCCCTGCCCCCTCCCAAGTATACTTCTCTCTTCACCTGGCCAGGGATTTACCTGGCCAGGGATTTACCAGTACCTCCACCCACAAACAGATTTGTCATAGCAAATGATGCCAGCTTCCAAGCTGATAATGGCCTTTCCTCCTGTTACGGATCGGATTTAGACCTCCCCTCAATTTATTTTTGTCCATCCAGATACTTGGGATTCTTCCTGCGTAGGACCTTTGAAAACGCGTGTCTACATATGTCTGGGCCTTTACCTTAGCATAAGCCAACTCTGCTGCTGGCACCATAAACTGTACTACTCAGTAGTCACTGGCATCTCAGTGGATTCTTCTTCCCAACAAACATTCTCCCCAATCATGAGAACTTAATCGCCTATTACTCCATTACAAATCCTGGCAACTTGAGAGGTATCGCCATGAGGAAGAGTTGAATATCCTGGTTCCTTTTTTCAGATGTATGCAGAGACTTCAGTTAACACCTGGCAAACTTAAGTCACCCATCTCCATCAATATCCTTAAATGACTGCTCATAGATACCATCCAGAAAATAATAAGTAAACTCTTTGCTCCTTTAAAAGGACTTGCCAGGCCTCAAAATGTGTACTTGCTATTAGCAAGTATTTGATAGTTGATTAGAAATTGGTGTTATCTGTGCATGCGAAGATCTGCGAGAACGACTAGAAAGGCCTGGCTGCTTGCAACTTGAATTGTTTACCCCAAGATTACTAGAATGTAAATGGTTTTCTCGTTCTCTCTCACTAAAGTAAACTCAACAATCCATACATTTGACTTAAAATGAGGATAGTACCAGAGGACAGAAGTGCTCAAGTCACAAATGAGAGTCCATTAAGAGGCAGATTATATATGCATAGACACTATCCAGCAAGATGTTTGCAGAAACTATTCCCCATGGCCACCTTCAACAAGACCTCGCTACCAACAGATTTACAGAACTCACTTCATAATCTTTGCTTTAGCACTCTTCGCAACGTGCTGCGTTTCCATCGCAAACACCCCCAATTAGTTGGGCTAAAAGTTTAATTCCTAAAGCCTGGTGTTTCAGTTCCTTGGATTATGCCCTGAAGTAATCCCCAAATGTCACCCATAAACTTGATCAAAGCCATAGAGAGTACTCACCGGAGGGTTGGGTTGGCCAGATACTTGGAGTGCATGCTGCAAGGCCTGACTAAACAGGTCGTTTGTGATGGGTGTTCCAGATAGGACAGTGGTAGACATTGGAGACGTGCCAGAGGAGTGTCCCTTAAGAAACAAAAAAAATGCACAGCCGGTTGCTTTAAATACCATCCAGTGAACAGAGATGAAACCACTGTCCCACATAAGCAGCGTACTACCCGTACGATCCCCCTTACGCCCCCACCTTAAAAACAGACAAACGTTCTAAAACAAGTACACCCACCACCTCCCAAAAACAAAATATCTGAAACAGCAGGCACTTAAGATAATGATCCTGCTTCCACTCACACAGCTCTCCAGATCAGGGGTGCTAGTGGAGCAGTGCCACAGAAATGAGCTCCAATATTGCTGCCTGAGTAGAAGAGTAACTATGAGAAAAATGCATATTTTCATTTGCATCGATTTCTAGGTGCAAAGAAGTATGGTTTACAAAAATATATACTTTAGAGTCGAAATGTAGCTTTGTCTGCTGTGAGGAGCCAGGAATGAGACGCAGACACAGAGCTTACAGTTTTGCCTATACACATTTATTAGACATAGAAGAGGGTAGGAAAGGTACCAATAGACAAAGTTCACTGTTCCAGAGGATGGCTCGCTTCCCCTGGTTTGCTCTTCGGAATAGTCACTTTACACACTTGCAAACTTGACTTTGCTGCGTTCATTCCATCGTTGTTCTTTTGAAAATATTGGGGCTCACATTTCCTTTTCTTCAATCCACTTGCTTTTATCTCTGCTTGGTAATGTTGCTGAAGCACCCCGAAGTCCCAGTATCCCTCCGGAGGACTCACTGGCTTTCCGTGGGTTTCTTCAGTGTCCAGTTTCCATTTTACGGCCTCGCCGGCTTTGCTGAATGACTTCCACGTCTTCTGTGGTTCCTGCTCGTCTGCCAAACGCTTCTCCATGTTCGGGCGGCGCAGATGCCGCTCTCCGGTTCCCGTAACCAGTAGGAAGTCTCTCCTTTTCTCTTCCTCTCACGGTTTTCACACGGTAGACTAGCATCTGCAATCCTCCTCCTATGGCCTTCTCAGGCTCCACAGTCCCCCCTGCGGCTTGTCAGTCCCTCGGTCAGCACTGAGTAGGCAACACCTCCACAGACAGCGTCTCCCTTTTTCATGCGGGTTGAGGGTTTTTAAATGTCCCGGCATCCATCATACGCCCGCAACCACTAGAGAGCGTTCAGTGTTTCTTTCATCTGACTGATCCTCATTGTTCCAGTCAGCCTCCTTGTCCCAGTACTTTCACATGTCTGGTGACAGTATTTTCTGTACAGAATGTTGGAAGATTTCAACAGTAGGTCCCATAGATTGTTGAAGGGAGCCATCACAATATGCCACCGAGGCTTGAGGAATGGAGGGGTATCCCCAAAAGGAAAAGGGGGGATACCATGTCTCATCTGATGGGTCACTTTCTTGAGGGTTGCCTACCCCCGGTGGACCTCCCTCATATAGCCGTCCCCAGGGTCAGGATCGGGTAGCGGCTGTTGTCCCCTGCCCCCATGGGCTGAGGCTACCGCCAGGATAGGAGTGATGACATCCTCCGATTCATCACACCGCCTAAAACTACTCTAGTGGAATGGGAATTACTTTTTAATGCCAAACTTCAAAAGGGGTGTAAAATACCCCAACTTCAAAATCCTATGTGGTGCACTGAGGTGACCATACAATCCAGATATGTCTGCGGGTATACTGGTCATCCAGGGTATGGCTGTAGCATATTTCTGATAAAAGCAGCAACATGAATTACTGTGGGATACTTTTAAAGCCATTAACTTCCAGTTGGGATTACTTTTCTTTAAAAGACAGACAACTAACACTTCCACAAACAATTTGAAGACTGTTTCACAAATTATTTAAAAACAGCATACACTGAAATCTGCAAGATCTGTCATTTGCAAGCACACTTGTTTTTGGAAGTACAATGAATTCAGTTCCCTAGCTTGGATTATTAAATGCCACTCCCCAAACGCAATCCTTCTGTGACGCAATATCGGACCACTTGGAAACAAAGTCATAAAGAGGAATAATGTTTTCTTATAAAAAATAAATAAATCCTCCTTGCCTTCTGCTGCACAACCAATGTTACAATTTCCCTCACAAAAATCCCTTTTTTCACCTCCTCAGAATTCTTGAAACTCTGGTCTACAAGATGACTTACACGCTCCCCAAACTACCCTGTGCTAAAAGAGATCCTCTCCTATACCTGTGCCGGGAATCTCGCCCTCTCCACCATTAACTCTTCATTCCCGTCCAGCATTTTCACTGCAGACCTTAAAACCTCCCTTCAACAAGCTTCGTCTTAAAAAGGAATCCCTTGGCTCGCCTGATGTGAACAATTATAGACCCATTTCTAACAACCGCTACCTATCGAAATCAGCAGACAAGGAGGCATATTCTCAGTTGTGCATTTTTTCTGAACCCAACAATATCTTGGATCCTTCAGACCTTTACTAGGAAAAGAATCTTGCTTAGTCTACATTTAGGATGATCTCACAAGACACACAGACTCAGATGGGCCTTCCGCCCTAATCCTATTCTAGCCCCCCTCAGCTTTTGATCATTGCATCTTTACTGATAGACTACACAACATAGGCATTTGTGATCTAGCCCACAACTGGATATCTTCATTGCTCTGCAACACCTCACAAATTGTGTTCCTGCTCCTGTCACTTCGACCTCCTGCCCAGTTTTGCACGGATTGCCTCAAGGAGCCTTCCTCTTGCCCCTCCTCTTTAACCTCCATCTCAGTTCTTTGCCTGCTTGTATCCACTCCTTCGGTCTCACCTGTGACAACTACGCTGACAATCAAATCGTCCTCAAAATCTCCAGTGACCTTCCTGCCCCCTCACCCGATCTGGCCCCCTGCTTCTGCGGGATCCACCTATGGATGACTTCGAAGCACCTCCTCAACCCAAGGAAAACCGAAATCTTGCTTTGAAGAAAAACATCCCTGTTCCCCCTCAAGCGACTCATTGGCTTCCTTTGCTAGCCCCCCTACACCCTCCACCCTTCTTATAAAGAAACCCTGGTTGCCTCATGAATTCTAAACTTTCCAACATGGCACATCAACGCGGTCATGAAAAGCTGCATTCATTATATCTGCATCCTAACACACATTTTTCCCTTTCTTACTAGCCCCCCAGACTCTCAGCAATTCTTGCAATAGTCTCTTGTTTAAATTATGCCAATGCTCTTCTCCTCCGAGCTCCCTCAGATCTTCTGACCAAACTTTAGGTAATCCAAAACACTGCAGCAAAATTTCCTTTACGTTTAGTGCCGAGAAAGAACAATTCAGCCGCACTTCTCCACTGGATGCAGACTGCTCAGCGAAATTACTGTCAAAGCATTGTGTATAACTAACTTGGCCTTGCACCGCAAAGGCCCAGCATTAATTCAAAAGAAGGCCACACACTACAGGCCTAACATAATCCTTTGAGCCTCATCAGCATCAATACACTAACCAAATCTGCCTGAATAGGTGGTTCCTCCTCAATACAAGCCTTGCCAATCTGGAAGTCCCTCTGAACACTTGCTGTATCGAATACCATCTTCTCTTCAGGAAAGCACACCAGACCTTGCTGATGGATCCCATACTGTGCTGTAAACCTATCCGGCTATCAGCCTTCTCGCCCATCCCTCGTATGCCTGAAAAACTCTTACACTAACACTCCATCAATCCTCTCCACCTCCCCACTCCTAATTCATCCCCTAGCAAAGCCATATTTTATGACCTTGACTATATATTGTAAAGAACCCTAGGGCTTCCTCCCATCTACTCCCTTTGCAGCTTCCTCCCAGGTGGCCAGGAAAGGCCATCACTTTTGGATCCCGACCATGGGGGTAGATATGCGAGGGAGAATCACCTGGTTGGAGGGACCTTGGGGAGAGGGGAAGAGGATGTCTTTAGGTGAGGTATGGTAGCCCCCTTTCCCTTGTAAGAAGAAACAAGTTGATTACCTATCTCCAGCATGGCTCTGGCATGGATTCACATGCTCATGAATATTTCCAGCCGTCAGGGCGGGAATCCTTAGTAAAAGAAAAACCAGTTTCACTTACAAACTATTTCTCCTTTAAACCAATCACTGTCGTCTGGGTCATACTGCCCCCATCCAATGAAAGTGCTCTCCCTAAGCCCCTCCTCTGGCAGCCATCTTCAGATTTGGTAAGCACGTAAAGTGGCAGTATGACCAAGAAAAGCTGGAGAGGGGACGGAGGGAGGGTTCGCATGTGAATCCATGCCAGACCCATGCTGGTAGAACAATAGTTACAGGTAAGTAACTTGGTCCTTTTCCTGCATGAGGTCTGGTATGGATTCACATGCTCATGAATAACTAATACATAGCAGTACAACAACATTACACAACCACGGGAGGTGGCAAGGCTCAACAGAAGCAATCAACTCTTACCTCTGCAACAGACTCACCTCAGCGAAGAGGTTGTGTAGCACTGCTTGGCCGACTCTGGACTCCTCCCTGGAATCCCTGTAGACGAAGTAGAATCTTGTGATGGTGTGCGTGGACCTTCATGTGGCCGCCCTGCAGATGTCTTGCAGATGTCCAGCCCGGGCACACCAGACGGGAACACCAGACAGGAACACAGTCGTCGCAGCACCGCTCTGGTGGAGTGGGCTCTCGGACAGCCGGGCTGCGTGATGCAGCCCGAGAGCCACCTTGAGATGGAAGCTTTGGACAAGGCCTTCACATGGGTCACAGGACCAAAGTTCATGAACAGTTGGGAAGCCTTCCAAAAACTCTTTGTGGGCGTCATGTAGAACTTCAGGGCATGAGCAACGTCCAGGGAGTGCAAGGCCCTTTCAGCTGGTGACGAAGGCTTCGGGAAAATAACAGGTAACACCAAAGGCTCGTTGAGGTGGAATTCGACAGAACCTTCGGTATGAAAGAGGGGTGCATCCTCGGCACCACGCTCGATTTGTGGAAAGTCAGATACAGCTGTTTGCAGGACAGGGCCTGGATCTCAACTACCCTCCTGGCACAGGTAATGGCCACAAGGAAAGCGGTTTTCCACAAGAGGAACATGAGCGTGACCTGAAGCATAGGCTCGAAGGTCCCCCTACCCCCATGAGCCTCGTCAGCACCACGTTGAGTTCCCACGTTGGGGCAGGAGCCTTCACCTGTGGGAAAGATCGAAATAATCCTTTGAGGAACTCCTTGACGAGTCAGTGAGACCAAAGTGAAGACCTTCCTGGAGACCTGGTGTAGCGGGAGATAGCCGCCAGATGTACCTTGATCGAGGCGTGCACCAGTCCGGCCTTGGCCAAGGAAAGCAAGTGTAGAAAAATCTGTGGGGCCGTGACCCTCAGAGGGGTAATCTTCTGAGACCAGCACCACATAGCGAATCGCTTCCACTTGTGACCGTAGCGCTTCAAAGTCGATGACGATCTGGCCTTTGCAAGGACCTCCCTTGTGTCCGCAGGCAACTTATATCCTCCAAACTCGAGGGCTGCAGGAGCCAAGCCCTCAGGTTCAACGATCCTGGGTCGTGGTGATATATTGCGCCTCCTTCTCTGGTGAGAAGATCCGGAATCACCGGCAGCTTTACCAGAGGCAATGCTGACAGGCTGAGAAAGTCCAAGAACCAAATCTGCCTCGGCCACGCCAAGGCGAGGAGTATCATCCTGCATTGGCATCGTCTGAGTGGGTTGAGGACTCGTAGCAGGAGAGGCAAATGAGGAAACGCATACAGAAACAGGCAATCCCACGGGAAAGGAGAAAGGGTCCCCGGGAATCTCTTTTGGTGGAATCTGCTGGCAAACTTCAGGCATTTGGAGATCACTGCCGTCGCAAACAGATCAATCTGGGACCTGTCCCACTTGACGAAGATGCAGTCCACCTGGTCCTTCTGAAGTTCCCACTCGTGGCAGGAGCGCAATTCCCAGCTGAGGGAGTCTGCGATGGTGTTCTTGACTCCCGCCAGGTGAAGAGGAACGAGGAACATGCCTTGTCTGATGGCCCAATGCCACAAGTCATGCGCCTCTTTGGAGAGTGCTGGGGATCGAGTGCCCCCCTGCTTCCTGATGTAGAACATAATGGTGGTGTTGTCCGTGAAGATCCTCACCACCTTGCCGTTCAGAGATGGAAGGAATGACTTGAGGGCCCAGAACACTGCAGCTCCAAGATATTGATGTGGAGATCCTTCTCCTCCGGCAGCCACAGGCCTCTGGCATGGGTGCAGACATCCAGTGTGGGCTCCCCAGCCTTCCAGGGAAGCGTCCGTGGTGATCGTTTCCTGGTAGGGGGGAGGTTTGAAACCCTGTGCCCCGGGTGATGTTGGAGTGAAGGCCCCACCACCTTATCGCCCAACGGAACTCCTCGTTGAGTGGGATCTTGTCAGCGAATCTCCGGAAACCTGTATCCAGCAAGCGTCCAGGAACTCCTGAAGATGTCGCAACCATAACCTGCATAGTTGGATAACGTAGATGCAAGATGACAAGCCGAGCAGCGACTTGATGGTTCGCACTGTGGCGGTCTTCATTGACAACAGTCGTTACACTGTTCCTTGAATGGCCGCTACCCTCTGCTCCAAAGCCTACGCAAGGCAGGAGACCGTATAAAGTCCAGCTCCTAGGAACAGCACGTTATGCGATGGTGTCAAGCAGAACTTTGGACAATTAATGGAGAATCCCAGATCCGTCAGCAGCTGGACGGTCGTCTCTGTGTGTCTGACAGCTAACTCTCGCGAGCGGACCTGGATGAGCCAGTCATCGAGGTACAGGTACACATGTATCCCCCGTAGCCACAGATGGGCTGCCACTGCTGCCAGGCACTTCGTGAACACCCTTGGGGCCGACTTCAAGCCGACAGGAAAGCCTTGAACTGGTAGTGCCGTCCCTGTACTACGAAGCTTAGAAAAATTATTTTTTTCTTGTGAATGGGGACGTGGGAGTAGGCATCCTTCAGGTCCAGCAACGTCAAGAAGAACAAGTTACTTACCAACTGTAACGTTCTTTCGACTGGATGTTCCTCCCACGTATTCCTCATCTTGTGATAAATCGTTATCTCCAGCTTCGCTGCTTCGGAAAAAAAAATTCTCGGCAGAGGGCGCTGTGCTCGAGGTCGTGGCGTCGATTGTCCTTCGACGTACTCCGTACTCTGTCGACGTCACCGATGGTATAAGTAGCTTGAGCCGCGCCCGTTGCTTCAGTTCTGTTTTTTCGATGAAATATATATATAGGAGGAACACCCAGGCAGGTCCCATGACCGATACCTTCTTCGTGAGAGGAAAGTGTAAGAAAACGTAAACTGTACTGTGGGGTTGGATGGGAGGGTCGATGAGGAAAACGTGGGAGGAACATCCAGTCGAAAGAACGTTACAGTTGGTAAGTAACTTGTTCTTCGAATGGATTGTGTCCTCCCATGTATTCCTCATCTTGTGATAGGCTCCCATAGCAGTATCAATTTTTGGAGGTGGGAGTACCATTTCAGTTTTCGTGGACAGAATGCAGAACTGCCTTTGCAAATAAACCCTCGTTAGAGGAGGCAGTGTCCAAACAATAATGTTTAACAAAGGTATGTATTGTTTTCCAGGTAGCAGCTACACAAATGTCAGCTGCCGGCACTCCCCTCTTTAGAGCCGCAGAAGTAGCCATTCCCCTTTTAGAATGGGCACGAAGCCCATCTGGTGGTTCTTTTCCCGCTAATCTGTAGCATTCAACTATGGCTAATATGATCCAATGGGAAATGGTCTGTTTTGCTACAGATAAGCCTAATATTTGACCAGTGTAACCCACAAACAGTTGGTCATCTTGTCTCAATTTAGCCATCCTAGAGATGTAAAAACTAAGAGCCCGCTTGGGATCTAATCTATGTAATCTCTCCTCTTCTTTGCACAGGTGAGGAGGAGGATAAAACGTTGGAAGTACTATTTTTTTGTGACAAATGGAAGTCCGAGACTACTTTTGGCAAAAATGACGGTTTAACCTTAAGGACTACCTTATCTTTATAAAAAATAGTATATGGTGGTTTGCATGAGAGAGCCTGAAGTTCGCTAACCCTGCGGGCTGATGATAGGGCCACAAGGAGGACAGTTTTTAGAGTTAAAAGCCTCAATGGACATGAGTGCAGAGGCTCAAAAGGTATGCAAGTCAAGAATTTTAATATTAAATTTAAGTCCCAGATTGGTACATGAAAAGGTACTGGAGGGTATACATTAGTGAGCCCCTTTAAGAATTGAATTATTAACGGTATTTTGAAGTATGAAACCTCTTCCGAGGAGCGCTTGAAAATGGACAGCGCAGCAAGGTATCCTTTTATTGTTCCTATCTGGAGCCCCAGATTAGCTAGATGTAGCAGAAAAGAAAGCACCATTGGGGTGCCACACTGTAAAGGGTCCACATCCTTGTCTTTGCACCAGTTACTAAACCTATTCCAGCGACATCGGTACAAAGACTTTGTTGCTGGTCTTCTGGCCGAAAGCAAGATTTCCATTACGTCATCCGGAAGATCCCAATCCTTGTATCTCAACCTCTCAGAAACCATGCGTGAAGGTTGAGTGTCTTGACCTCTGGATGGAGAACCCGACCTTCCTCTTGCGAGAGAAGATCCTCTCTTTGCGGAAGAAATATTGGAGGGCAGATGGACATGTCTAGAAGGTCCGGGTACCACGTCCTCCTGGCCCAATCCGGGGCAGTTAGGATCATGGTTTTCCTGAACTTTCTCAACCTCCTGATTACTTGAGAAATCACGGGGGCTAGGGGAAACGCGTACAGCAGTGGAAACTTCCACTCCACTACGAATGCGTCTCCCAGAGCTCCTCTTTGAGGAAATTCCCTTGAGCAGTACTGATCGCACTTCCGGTTGATCGCGGTGGCGAACAGATCCACTTGAGGGGTTCCCCAAAGGACAAAGATCTCCAGAAGGACTTCCTGAGCCAGCTCCCACTCGTGAGAGACCATGCTCTGCCTGCTCAGAGCGTCTGCCGCCGTGTTCTTCTCTCTGGCTAGGTGGATTGCCGACAGAGATTCCTTCTCGTATTTCCCCAGAACCAGAGCTGCATTGCCTCTCTGCACAGTGGCAGTGACCCTACACCTCCTCTCTTGTTGAGATAGTACATGGCCACTGTTTTGTCTGTCATTATCAGAACATTCTTTCCCTGTACAGAGGGCAGAAAGGCCTTCAGAGCTAGTGTGATTGCCCTAAGCTCTAATAGGTTGATGTGTAGTTTGGACTCCGATAGAGACCAACGACCGCTGATTGTCACATCGTTGGTGTGTGCTCCCCACCCCGCGAGTGAGGCGTCCGTCACTGCCGTTATCTCCGGCCATGGTTGCCAAAAAGACTCTCCCTTGAGAATGTTGTCGTTGCAAGCCCACCATAGAAGATCCTCAGCAACTGCGCTCGGGACTTGCAGAAGATCCGACATATTCCCTGAGAACTGGGACCACTGAGTTCTGAGTGCCCACTGAAGGGATCTCATTCTCAACCTGGCCTCTGGTACTAGAAAAATGCAGGATGCCATGAGGCCGAGCAACCTGAGAAAATTGAAGGCCGGTAGACGTTGGACACTTCATCGGGAAAAGCCTCGCCTCCCGAAGTAAGAGCTCTCCACATCCAGCAGATGGTAACAAAATTCCAGAATGCCCAAGACTGCTCCAATAAACTGGAGTTTCTGGGCTGGTATCATGTGGGACTTCTTGAAATTGAGGGAGAAGCCCAGTTTGTGGAGGAAGTGGCAGGTGATCGAAAGATGTTCCTGAGCTTGTTCTGGAGAACTTGCTCTGATCAACCAGTCGTATGTGAATACCTCCTTTCCTGAGACTTGCTGCCACAACCGCCAACAGTTTGGTGAAAACCCTCGGGGCAGAGGTCAACCCGAATGGCAAAACTCGAAACTGATAATGAGAATTGCCAATCGCGAACCTCAGGTACTTTCTGTGCTTTGGATGGATTGGCACATGAAAGTAAGCATCCTGAAGGTCCAATGATACCAACCAATCTTGGAGTTGGAGAACCTGAAGGATCTGAGAAAGTCACCATCTTGAACTTGTCCTTCCTGAGGAATTTGTTCAAGTTTCTCAAGTCCAAGATGGGTCTCAGTCCTCCGTCCTTTTTTGGGATGAGAAAATATGGGGAGTACCAACCCCTGTTCCTCTCCGCTACAGGTACTAGTTCTATGGCACCTTTCTCTAGCAGGGTTAAAATTTCCTGCAACAGGAGCGGATCCGGAATTTTGACGGAGTTGGCTCCCGGTGGATGATTCTGAGGCCTTTTTAGAAAGGGGAGACAGTAACCTTGGGCTACTGTTTCCAGTGCCCAAGCATCTGAGGTAATGGCCTGCCATTCCTTCAGATGTTGAGAGATCCTGCCTCCCACTGGTGTTTTGTGTAACAAGGTCTCAGAGGGATTTGGAGGTGGCTGCAGGAGTGGCTGAGGGTACAGATGCCGCTCCTGAGGCTGATTTTGCACCTCTTCCCCGTGTTCCACGAGGGAAGTTCCTTTTGCCCCTTTGAGAGGCCTGTCCTCTTCCTCTACCAAAAGAGGAGTAGTATCGAAAAGAACGACCCCTCCAGGAAGATGAGCCGGAATAGGGTTTTAGAGAGTGGCGCAAAGAGGCGCTAAGTGATTTAGCTGCCGCTTTCGAGGTCTGAAGTTTTTCAAGGCTTTCATCAGCCTTTCTGCCAAAGAGCCTCGAGCCATCAAAGGGCATGTTGAGGAGTCTAGCTTGCACGTCCGGTGCAAATCCCGACTTCCTCAACCACGCAAATCTGCGTAGCACAACGCTTGCAGCCATGGATCTGCTGATAATATCAGCAGTATCCAGTCCAGACTGGAGGCATTCCCCCATTGCCTCCTTCCCGTCTTTGACTATATTCAGGAAGCCTTCCCTTTCCTCGCCTTCCGGAATATGATCAGCCGCCGCCGAAATACAGTCCCACAGGGTATGGGTAAACCTGGCTAGGGTACAGGTGACATTTGCCGACTTAAGTGCCATACTGCCTGACGTGAAAACTTTACGTGCCCAGGCGTCCATTTTTTTATCCTCTCTATCTGGAGGGATAGTTGGATAAGCAGTTTGTTTTGAAGTGGATGCTGCTTGAATGACTAAACTCTCTGGAGTCGGATGTTTATTCAAATAATCAGGATCCGATCCAGCTGGTCTATATTATTTTCTTGGAAAAGTGCTGTCTGCAGCAGCAATGGTTTCTGGTTTCTCCCAGTTTTTCCTCCACAGTCCTTTGAAGGGCCCTGTGAAAAGGGAGAACAGGATCCTTCTGAGGTCCCTTGACGATAATATCCGTCATGTCATCTTGTTCAAAAATGGGTGAAGTATTACCCCAACCCATGTATTCAACAACCCTGGTCATAAGACCCCTGTACCCAGCATCTGCATGCTCTGCAGGATAAGGTTTGGCGAACTCTAATTCTGGGGATGTGTCAACTCCACTGGCAGAATGTAGAGTATCACTCAGGTCTCTCATTCTAGATTCCTGGTCAATAAGTTCTTCAGGAACTTGTCTTGTACCATAAGTAACTCCCAAAGGAGTAACTTCGTCTTCTTCTTCTGAAGCAGACTCTTCATAGATTGCAGACATAGATTTGAAAAAGTCTGATCTGGGCAAAGGAGTGAATCTCCTTTCTTCCGCTTCCATCTGCTTCGAAGGAAATGGCAAATCCCTCGAAGTTTGAGGGTGTCTTCGAAGTTTTCAAAGAGGACTTCGATAATGGCGTCGATGACGCATTTGGCTTTGGTGTCGAAATTATCGACGTTGAGGGCGTCGACGAAGTTGTCGAAGTCTTCGACGATTTGTGTTTCTTGGCCGGCACTGGAGAGATGCTCGACTCTTGAAGATTCTTCGACGGTTTTACGTCGACTCGAGGTTTTTTGTATTCCTCGACGCTACTGGTCTTAGCCATAGTAGCCTTGGACTTCCCTTTGTCGTCCAATGGAGCGACCTTAGGGCTAGGGCTTTTTCGAGGTTCTTTCGAGGGGGTCGAGGCCGCATTCTCGAAAACCTCCATCATCTTTTTGCGGAATTCTTCCCACTTACTGGGAGAATCCGATTTAGTCGGACAACGAATTTCTTCGGTCGACTCTGAAGAAGAAGATGATGAGGGAGATCTATGTCCCTTCTTCATTTTTTTCGATGACGACGAAGAATGTCTCGATCTACTTCTACATCGAGATCTCTTCGAGTGCCTATGGTGATCTGATCCCTTAGAATCAGTCGCTTTCTTATGTTTTTTTGACTAAACCTTTTTTGAGGCCTCCCTCCCCACCGAGAGTTTACCTCTCCTCTCACGAAGAGCTTTTTCGGTCATCGATTGGCAGGAGCCGCAGTCGTCGGTTCGTGACTGGAACCGAGACACCAGAGAGAAATCCGGTGGGGTTCGGTAATCGACATCTTAGACCCACAATCTGCACACTTTTTAAACCCAGTTCTGGGTGTCGAAGGTGTCGAAGATGCTGACATTTTCTTCACAGAAAATAGAAGCGCGCCGTTCTCGATAGCGAAGCGATCGGAAAAACGGAACTGAAGCAACGGGCGCGGCTCGAGCTACTTATACCATCGGTGACGTCGACAGAGTACGGAGTACGTCGAGGGACAATCGACGCCACGACCTCGAGCACAGCGCCCTCTGCCGAGAATTTTTTTTTTCCGAAGCAGCCAAGCTGGAGATAACGATTTATCACAAGATGAGGAATACGTGGGAGGACACAATCCATTCGAAGTCTCCCTTTTCCAGTTGGCCAAGCACGTGCTGCAACGTGACCATCCTGAACTTTTGGGACTGAGGTACTTGTGCATATGTCGCAGGTCCAGAATGGGTCTCCAGCCCTAGGACATCTTTTTGACTGAAAAGTATCTGGAATAGAGTGGTTGGGGAACCAGCTCCATCGTTTCTTTTCGTAGCATGGCCCGTACCTCCTCTAAGAGCTGAGGGATGTGCTGCTCCTGCCGGGCCACCAGAGGGATCCATGGACGCCTGTGCTGTAACTCCATGGTATGCCCTTTGGCGAGAGCATCCAGCACCCATTTTTCGGTGATGATCTTTTCCCACTCGCTGGCAAATCCAGTTAGCCGGCCTCTCACCAGGGTGCAGACGTCCTGGTTGGTTCAGGCCTTCTTTAGCGCCGGCGTCCTGCCTTGCGGACGACAGTGGCGCTGGCCTCCTCCACCGTAGGCCTTGGAACGATCTCTGTAGGTTTCCTGAGTCGTGGATCTTGAAGGTTGACGGTACGAGGAAAAATTTGATGACATGCTCTACTTCCTCTGGAGCAGCGGAAGTACGAGCAGTGCTGCTCGAGGGTGCCCAGGGAACGGGTCGTCTCTGTATCCGCCTTAATGGCCTGCAGGTACTAGTCGATGACTTTCCCAAAAAGCTTCTTAGTCGAAAGGCATGTCCAGTACCCTCGCCTGGACCTCCTGGAGGAAATTTGTGGCCTTCAACCAGCCCTGACGATGAAGGCAGACACTGTTCCACATCTGCTGGAACCTTGTGTCGGTAATGTCCAACGCCATTGTGATGGCGTGATCTAGCGCTACCTCTCCCTCCTGCAAGAGGGTGATCGCCTTCATCCTCTTGTTGGGCAGGCACTCCAGAATCAGGCCCAGCTTGTACCACAGCTAGCCGTCATACCTGGCTAGGATCGCCAGCACGTTGGCCGCTTTGATGGTGGACGCCACGGTTTAAATGACCTTCCTTCCCATGGAGTACATCTTCTTCCCCTCGCTGTACGGAGGAACAGAAGATGACGGGTTAACCGACAGTTTCCTGCGGCCGCTGAAACAACGGATTCCGGCGATGGTTGTGACCTCAGGCACTTGGGTGCGGATTCCGGCACCCGCTACTTCTTTTCCAGCCTATCCCGTTTGACCCGAGCCGTGCAAGGGTTCTTCAAGAGTGCCAGGCCCTCCTCCCACACGTTGTCCAGAAGGGGCACCATCATGATTGTCTTCGTCTCGCACCTCTGGTATAGGAAACCCTCCTGGTTTCCTCTGGCACAAGCGGGAAAATCTTGGAGGCTTTGGCGACCATGGAATGGAAGGATCCCACCCCATCCAGTGTGGTCGCCCTCGGCTGCGGAGACCTACTGCCCGCTGTGACAATATCATCATTGTCATCGCCATGGCCGTATCCATCCCTGTGTCCGGATCTACCGGGGTAGAGGGCACCCAGAGCGGATGTGGAGACTGAAACTGGGACATCAGATGATGCTTCATTTTCTTTGCCGGAGGCTGATCTTGGTCTGAAGTTCCATGGGAACCGGGCCCTGGGGCATCCTCTTCTGGTTCTCCAACACCAAAGTGTGGAGGGTCGACAGAATGTCCAGAGATGCCTCCCTTGGCTGAGCTGGCATGATCCGAACACTAGGCCTGCGCCGTCCTCCACATCCTCGTGGACCGTGTGCAAGGACTCCAGGTCCTCGTTGTCTGCGGAAGAAACGTCCATGGCCTGGGGCTGATGTGGGGCCTCCTTGCTCCCCCCCCCCCTCATCCACTTTTCCACCCTGAGGGGTCAGAGCCGGGCTCAGAGACGGCATCCTCTTCTCTGGTGTGCCAGCAGACACAGCAGCAGTTTGTCTCGGAGGCAGGGACACCACCTGCGCTGTGGGGGTTACCTTTATGGGTCAGCACCTTTCGCCTTTGTGAGCCCTATCGTCGCCGAAGACTTCGCCTGAGCCAATTGGGCCTTCTTGGGCAGTTCGGTAGTCTCCTCCCCCATTCCTGGCTTCTCAGGATTCTTCTGCAGTTTAGCTGGGTTGGACAATTTCCTTTTCGAGGAGGAGCTTGATTGCTGGCTAGTAATTGAGTTGAATGTCGATCGCCAGACCTGTTTGCGCAGCGACCCCGAAGGAACCAGACTTATGGTGCTTGGTCTTGCCTTGGGCCCCCACGGATGAGGTGCCCTCAAAGGACCTAGAAGCCGTCTCCTCGGACCAGCCAGTCCTGGGTGAGGTATGACCCAGCACGGGGCAGAGGCCTTGGCGTTCAGCTACGCTGCTAGTCTACTGTGTCTATACTTCATAGTCTTCTTGCAGAAGCCGAGGCGATCTCGCACTCTCCTTCCTTGTGGTACGGATGAAGACAGTCGAGGCATTGGAGGGGTTTGTCCTCCACAAACACGTTCCATATCCCGCACTTGGTGCAGGACCTGAAGAGGGATCTTTCTTCCTTCTCCTCCGTCATGGTCGGAGGGCGCAAAGTAGGCCTGATGGCCTTCTGGAAACTTTCAAGAAACCTCAATGATCATCGAAGGGGTGCGGAAATTCACCGACAACAGATCCCCGCTGTCAGCAGATGGAGAGAAAAGCACACATGCTCTTTTTAGAACACAAATAGGACCTTTTTCTGTGAAAGAACATAGAAGTAGCTCACAGAGCAAACTCGAGGACTCCCAACACTGAAGCGTGCGGTACAAATCTGAAGATGGCTGTCAGACGAGGGGCTTAGGAAGAGGAATGTCATTGGATGGAGGCACTATGACCCAGAGAACAGCGATTGGTTTAAAGGAGAAAAACAGTTTGAAAGTGAAAGTGAAACTTTTTTCTTTTACCGAAGATTCCCAGCCTGACGATGGGGAATATTCATGAGCATGTGAATGCCAGACCCCATGCTGGAGAATACACTCAGCCCTCCCCCTGCCTTTGTAGGTTGTCAGTCCTTCCTTCTTTCACACGCACAACATGTCCCACATTCATATTCCTTTAAGAATGGGACGGGGAGGAGGCAACCGACATACTTCCATCCAGACACCCCACTTTGGTACTGAGACGGAGAGGACTAGGGGGCACCACTGCAAAGGTCAAGCATGTTCCAATATCAACATTAACTATGGCCAGGCAAAGTACTTGAACCTGCAGCCAATTGAAAGGCTACAGGTGTATAAAAGGAGTGACAGGCAGAAAGTAAAAAGAAACCCGCCTGGGAAGACGGAGGCAGCAACCCGACGTGGAACAGGTTGGAGAGGGGCCACTGAAAAGTCGCTGCAGAGGGGTGGGGACGACGCTGAGGTCCGAGTGGGCTGCAAGAGATATGAGAGCCCTGTAGTCCCCTGCGCTGTGTGTCCACAGCCGGAGCTGTGGGACACAGAAGACCCCAGGGTACCGGTGAGTGCAGCAGCAAGATTCGGAAGACGCAAGCTCTGCTTGCCAGAGTTCCTGACAAATGAAGGGGGAGTGAGAGAAAGCCAGAGAAGAAACTGAAGGCACCCGGAGGAGCAGCCGGGCACCAGTGAGTGACAGAGAGGGAAAACTCATGCCGGGACGCTCCAGTGGCTGGATATGGGCAGAGGAGAATGTCAATCGAATGAAAACTTCTAATGAAATGATCTGACCGAATGGAAGAATTTTGAAAACCGAAAAAGCTGCAAAGTACTCTTGAGTTACAAACAGTATTATTGAATACCAAAATAAAAGAAAAAAGATATGCAAAGTAAATGAAAACACTGCACGAGTGGGGAAGCAAACCCAGAGGTCTTTTTGTGGAACTGTTTTGAACTTGAGAAAGGGGGAGCTGAAAAGCAAGCCCAGAGCTGGAAAAAGCTGAGAACTTTATGTTAGAACACTGTTCCCTTTTTGTTGCTGGCATTCCTACACATTGTATATCTCTAGTTGTGAGGACAAGTATAGGTTTTGGACACAGATAGACTTTTGAGTTGAACTTTATGACACAGACTATCCTTAGTTTCTTTAGGTAGGGAAATCCCACGTTAGAATAGGGCAAGTTAGGCCTTACACCACCCTGACAAAAAGAAATAAACCATTTTATTTTAGAAAAGTTAATCTGTTGTCTGTGTCATACTACATGATGCCTTCACTATATATATATATATATATATATATATATATATATATATATATACACACACACACACACATTACAAAAAAAACTTTGTTAAGGGGACGTTATGGTTAAGTTGCCCTACCAAAAACCTGTGCACTTCACTAAAAAAAACTTACCATAATTAGGGAACGTCAAGTGTTTATTGGTTTTACTGTGAAGTGTAACGACCCTTTAACAACTTTTTTTTACTGAATATATATATATATATATATATATATATGATACATTACTCACTGTAATCGTATTTCTGATGCTTGTATCTGCTTAGATTCACATGCTGTGCATAGGCCGACATCTAGTGGAAGCTGCGGAGTATTACAGTTTGTTTTTCGAAACTCGAAAATGGGCGTCGACACAGGCGTGCCAGTAATACTATCCCTAGTGTGACGTCCACTGTACCCAAGATCCCTCACGCGTCTAGGATCCTCAGATTGTATTTTTTCTGACATGAGGAAGCATGAGGAGTAGCGTGAGTACAGATAATCCAAGCAGATAGAAAGGTAAGACTACAAGCAATCATGCGCCTTCTCTCGGAGGGGAGGAAGGGTGGGTCGCATGTGAATCTAAGCAGATACAAGCATCAGAAATACGATTACGGTGAGTAATGTATCCCTTCTGAGGCTTGTGGAATCTGCTTAGATCACATGCTGTGCATAGATTAGCGAGCAGTACCAGAAGAAGGAGGTGGGATGTGAGAAGGGTCATGAGCAAACAGGTGTCTTAGAACCGCTTGTCCCACTTGTGTATCTGTCTTGGAATGAGTGTCAATGCAGTAATGCTGAGTAAAAGTGTGAATAGAGCTCCAAGTAGCTGCTTTGCAAATGGTGTCGAGGGGAACATTTGCAATGAAAGCCAGAGTGGCCCCAATGCCTCTAGTAGAATGGGCCCTTGGCGTAAAAGGCAGAGTTTTTTCAGAAAGAGAGTAACACAGCTGTATACAGTTGATAATCCACTTCGAGATAGCGCCTTTAGAGACGCGATCCCCCTCTCTGCCTGTAGCTACGGAGACAAACAGTTGATCTGTTTTCCTTAGCGGTCTGGTTTTATTTACATAGTAGAGGACCGCCCTACGCACATCAAGGGTGTGTAGTTTCACCTCAGCTGAGCTTTGCGGGTTCTGGAAGAAAGCCGGAAGCTCGATGGACTGGTTTACATGGAACTTAGATATAAATTTAGGTGAGAACCTCGGGTGTGTGCGTAAAACCAGTTTGTCTTTGTGGATAGTAAAGAAAGGATCCTGCACTGACAGAGCCTGAATTTCACTGACCCTTCTTATAGAGGTAATGGCTACTAAGAAGGCCGTTTTATAAGTCAGGTGTTTGAGACTACTTTTATGCATGGGTTCGAAAGGGGGGCCCATGAGTTTAGCTAGCACCACGTTGAGGTCCCATCCTGGCGGTGGGTTCGAAATAGGAGGGTGAAGTCTCTTTACTCCTTCCATGAAGGCTTTAACTACTGGTACTTTCCACCACGATACTTTGTTATGGGATGTGGTGTAAGCCGAGAGGGCTGCCAGGTGTACTTTCAGAGAGTTAAAAACCAACCCTGCGTCCAGCAGGTGGAGCATGTACGTTACAACGTTGGAAGGAGTGCAATCAACTGGGTTGATTTGTTTATTCTGGCACCAAATAACGAATCTCTTCCACTTGTCAAAGTAACAGTGCCTTGTGTTTGGTTTCCTGGATTCTTTTAGGATGTCCATACACCTCTGTGGTAAATTGAGATGCCCAAACTCTATGACTTCAGGAGCCATGCTGCCAGGTTCATTGAGTTGGGTTCTTGGTGCACTGTTTGACCTTGCTGCTGGGACAGTAGGTTGTACCAGGCTGGGAGTTTGATGGGCTCGCACACCGCCATCCTGCGTAGGTGTGGAAACCATGGTTGTCTCGCCCACATGGGAGCAACTAGGATGAGCGTCATCGATTCCTTGTTCATTTTGTACACCACTTTCCTGATGAGAGGAGTTGGTGGAAAAGCGTACGCAAACATCCCTGACCAGTTCATCCACAGGGCGTTTCCTTGGGAGTCTGGCTGGGGGAACCTGGATGCATATCCTGGGCATTGTTTGTTTTCGCTTGTGGCGAATAGGTCTATAGTGGGGAAACCCCACTGAGAGAAGAGATCTTCTACGATATCCCTGTGAAGGACCCATTCGTGTTCTTCTGGGAGGGAGTCTCTGCTTAGGGCATCCGCTAGGGAATTGAGCTCCCCTGGAACATGTTGTGATGACAGGAAGATGTTCCGTCTGAGTGCCCATATCCAGATTTTCTGGGCAAGCTTGGACAGATTTGGCGAACGAGTCCCTCCTTGTTTGTTCAGATATGTTTGTCCGTCCGGATCTGTACCGACAAGTTTAGCAGATGGGGCTCGAACGCCCGAAGTGCTCGGAATACTGCCAGAAGCTCTAGCAGGTTGATGTGGTTCTTGGCTACTGAGTGAGACCAGAGACCCTGAGCTGTGTGGTGGAGATGGTGAGCTCCCCACCCAGTCAGGCATGCATCTGTAGTCACCACTGCCTGTACTTCGGGATCGTAAAAGGGTTTTCCCCTTGCGAGATTTTCTCTTGTCCACCAGTGTAAGCTCTGTACTAGTGTTGGCGAAACGACCACTAGATCGTCCCACTGACCACTTGCCTGAGACCACTGTTTCGCCAACCATTCCTGCATGGGACGCATGCGCAGACGCGCGTGGGGGACCAGGTAAATGCATGACGCCATCATGCCCAGTAACCGCATTGCTTTGCGTACCGTTATTTGTTGACCTGACTGATAATGTGGAATTTGCAGTAGTATATTCCGGATTCTCTCTTCCGAAGGGAAGGTCAACCCTTTCTGAGTATCTAGGATTGCTCCTAGGAACTGTTTTGAGGTGCTTGGCACCAGACTTGACTTCTTCTCGTTGATGGAGAAGCCTAATTCGTGGAGGAGGTCGATAGTCCTCTGAATGTTTGACCTGCAAATTCCTGGGGTTTCCCCCGTTATGAGCCAGTCGTCCAGATAAGGGTACACTGGGATTGCCTCCCTGCGTAGGTGTGCAGCTGCCACCGCCAGTACCTTGGTGAATACCCTTGGTGCTGAAGCTATCCCGAAGGGCAGTACCTTGAATTGGTAGTGGCGACTGTCTACCTTGAAGCGCAAGTATTTTCTGTGTGCTGGGAGCATTGAAATATGAAAATAAGCATCTTTCATATCCAAGGTTGCCATGTAATCCCCCTTTTTTAGGAGGGGGATTACTTCTTGTAGCGTAGTCATACGAAACTTTTGGGGCTTGACATACTTGTTGGCAGGCCGTAAGTCCAATACTGGGCGCATTGTTAAATCTTTCTTTGGCACGAGGAAGTAAGTTGAATAGATACCCTTGTTTACCTGGTGTCCTGGGACGAGTTCTATCTATCGCGTCCTTTTCTAGCAGAATGGCGATCTCCTCGAGAAGGATCTTCTGATGTTCTAAGGAGTGTATTCTTTGTCGTGGAGGGTGGTCCCGGGGACGCTGCAGTAATTCTATACAATATCCTGTGGACACTGTTGACAGCACCCATCTGTCTGAGGTCCCTTCCCAAGCCTGGGTGAAGTTGGAAATGCGTCCCCCTACTGGGGTTGCGTGAGAAGGGACCCTGAACTGAGCGTCACTGCTTTGGCGGAGGCGTGCCGCCTCCCTTGTTGGGGCTGCCTCTGCCTCTTCCACGACCTCTCTTGTTACCCTTGCTGTAACTTTGGGTAGACTGCTGGTTGTTGTTCCATTGTGTACCCTGTCCTTGGGCATAGTTGCCTCTTTGTGAATTTTGGCCGCGTGGGCGACGAAAATTACTGTTCCCCCTCTGGTTCGGGGGTTTGTTGGTAAGCTGGCCAAGGGATTTGAGAGTCTCGTACTCGTCCTTGGCATTCTTAAGTGCGTCTTCGACCGCTTTCCCAAACAATAGATCTGGTTCCACTGGCTTGTCTATTAATGAAGCCTGTGTTTCTGTTTTGAACCCCAACTGCCGTAACCACGCATGTCTCTTGATAACAGTACCTTCTGCTATCAATCTTCCTGCGTTGTCTGCAGCGTCGAAAGTTGCTTTTAATATGCAACCAGACACGGCTCTCCCTTCTGCCGAGATCCGAGCCAACTGGCCCTTTAACGGTTCAGGAGCAGAGGCTATGAGCGCCGCGACCTCTTCCCATTGATGGCAGTTGTAACTTGCCAACAGGGTGGTGGAGTTTGCAATCCTTGCTTGGTAGGCGGACGTTGAGGCTACCTTCCTGCCAAACCCGTACAGTCTTTTGCTCTCCTTGTCGGGAGGAGCTTCTGACGACGATAAGGGTGTCCCAGCCCTCTTCCGAGTGTTGGTAACCACTAGGGAGTCTGGTTTAAGATGACCTCTTATATAAAGAGGGTCAGATTGGGCTGCCCGAAAAAGTTTTTCGACTCTGGGGTTGACGGCTCTGGTGAGGTTAGGATTCAGCAGGGATGGAGCTATTCTACGTTGGATGGATTTAAGGATAGGGATGGTCTGAGCGACCGGCCTCCTCTCTCCCACCAACTCTTCTGCGAAGTCCCTTTCCTCCTGTACACCATGTGTGTCGATGTGAAAATGTTCTGCTGCGCGAGCAAGAACTTCATTAAGGAGGGGTTGGTTATCAACTGGCGAGTCGGTAACTGGGGCTTCGCTTTCTACCGGGGAATCTACTCTGTAAATTTCCTGCTCATCTTCTACCTCCTCCAGGTCCTCATCCTCCGCATAGTATTCAGACCCGGTTCGTTCCTCCATAATTGTAAACTCCTGGTCCCCTTCAGGGAAAGGTTTTCCTTGGTATCTGGGGTGTGGAGTAGAGTATGGAGTAGAGTAAGGCTGCACCTCGAAGGGGTCAGGTCTTTCGACCCGGGCCTTTTTACTTAGGGGGATAGGATCAGAGGAGCCTGAGGGTGTGGCCCCTTGAGGGTCATACGAAAGGAAATGTTCTGGGTTTTTGTCATAAAAATCAGCTAAGGAAGACATCCTTGACATGACCCTGTCTATGTCCTCACTGGACCATTCTTTGGAACAGGGTATGACTTTAGTAGGCAGCTTAGAGGACTTATCAAGGGTACCCTTGCTGGATGTTGATGTCCCAGTAGATCTATGTTTATCTGTCTGCTTGGGGTGGAAGGATGGTCTTACAGGAGTGGAAGGCTGAGCTTTCCGCTGTTTCCCTCCCTCCCCGTGCGTGGAAAAATGTTTTCCCTGCCCCTTGGAGGCCCCAGAGACTTTCGACGCCTGGCGCCGAGGGTCGGGAGAGGTATCTTGTTTCGAGCGTGGGGCCTCGCTGGTGTTAACTGCGCTCTCGGTCTCTTGGAGCGCGGCCTGGGGGTGGAAGTCGTCTTCGTCTTCCGACGATCGAACTTCCGTTAATCTAGGGAGCGAGGCACTCTTGGCAAGAGTGGATGATTGCCTTGCGTCATGAGGCGATCTCGATCGAGAGCGCCCAGAGGACACCGAGTCGGACCGTTCTATCCGTGCCTCTTTCCGAGAAGTCGACATCGTCGAGGTTCGGTTGGACTTAGTGTGCTTAGTGTGTGTAGGGTGTGTAGCGCTTGCGTCGCCGGGGGTCTTCCCCATAGCCGCCCTGCCGGACAACCTTCCGAGGTCGGGGACCTGCGCTCGGCAGTCTTTGGACGCCGTAATGCCCTCGTCGTCCGAAAGTACGGCGTCGCTGCCATCGCTGAAGGCGCCCTCCGCTGCCATGGCTGCCTGCCTGGCGTGGTGGGCCCAACGCTTTGTCGAACGGTCCTTAAGTGTTTTAGGTTTAAACCTACTACACGCTCTGCAGTTCGCTTCGGGGTGGTCCCTCGGCAAGCAGAGGTTGCACGTGGCGTGCCTGTCGACCCAAGGGTATTTGCGGTTGCACTTGGGGCAGAATTGGAAAGGGGTACCCTCCATACGCACCTTGAGGCAGCGGGCTGGTAAGTGTAGGAAATATATAAGGTGTACCTATATACCAAGAGTGAAGAGTATGTACCACCCCCCACTCTCCCTACTTGCAGGGCCGAGGCCAGCGGCCTACTAGGCCCGGGCCGAGGCCAGCGGCCTTCCGAGGCCCAGATCCGTCGTGCAGCAGCCGACGGTCGATGTCTTCTCCAGCCGTCGTCGAGTGTCGAGGGTCGACGTTGGGGTGGGGAAGGATGTCAATAAATAATTTTACTTCAATAATTAGCAAAAGTATGGCTAAGGCCAGGGAACTCCGCAAGATGCTTCCGACCAGTATGGCGGAAAAAAACAATCTGAGGATCCTAGACGCGTGAGGGATCTTGGGTACAGTGGACGTCACACTAGGGATAGTATTACTGGCACGCCTGTGTCGACGCCCATTTTCGAGTTTCGAAAAACAAACTGTAATACTCTGCAGCTTCCACTAGATGTCGGCCTATGCACAGCATGTGATCTAAGCAGATTCCACAAGCCTCAGAAATATATATATATATATATATATATATATATATATATTAGTGAAGAAAAACAAAGGGGCTAAACGTGATGGCGTCAGTGATGTCATCAATGACATTTGGGATGGCATCTTTCATGTCGTGGGTGTTAGTGTTAGGAGTGCACAGTGGTGATGGCAGGTATGGTTGCTTAGCCTACCATAACCGGCGAATTTCAGGGTTTTTTCGGTTTTACTTTGAACCATAATGGCGCGTTTGATAATTTTTATTTTAGTGAAGTGCACAGGTTTTTGGTAGGGCAACTTAACCATAACGACCCTTTAACAAAGTTTGGTACTGATTTTCACAGGTTTTTGGAAGGGGAACTTAATCATAACATTGCGTTAACAACGTTTTTTTGCTGAATATACACTATCATGTGATCTTGGGAGATTTGTAGTATAATTTGCTGACTGTGTATACATGTAACATACAACATACAGAACCCCCTCGCTATTGATATTTGTAAGGCACGGACTGAGCGCCTGTTTGCGGATGGGCACGGACGAGGTCAACAGTAACCAAACAGTCAGGGGGTATCTGAAATTGTACTATTTTAGACAAAAAATGTGGAACTTTGAAAAAGGACACAAAGACATGATAAGTACTAGTAAATTAATAGGGAAACCTAAACGTGTGAAATAAAAACCATGAATTTAATAATCATGTAGAATGAAATGGATTATACCATAACAACAAAAAAAAGGTATGCCTCCAATGTAAGTACGTCACAGAAACTCTGCAGCCAGGACCGACAGTGGACGCACGCAAGACAAGGAAGGCAAATCACAAGGAGATAGTAAGTGAACTTCAGTTTTCTTATATTTGTGTGTATTTTTTTGGTATGTGTGGTAGAAAAAATAATTTCTTTCTGTTTTGACACAGAAATGTGCAGTACATTGGAGTGGCTGGAGGAGAATGTTCCACATGGGGAAATGCCAGAAGATAGCGATAATAATGGTATACACTGCTCTGCATAAGCAAAGTAATGGTCAGTATTTTATGGGCATTTAACATACATATATATTTATTTTTAACAGACCAGGAAAAAAAAGAAGAAAGGCCAACAAACGACACAGAGGAAGACCGGCTGAAAAGAATAGAACTGAAAATGGACGCACTAAATGAAAATGTTAACAGTTTAAGACAGTTTGTGGAGGAGTTTGTGAGAGGAAAAATACTTAATCACAGTCCCACCTCTACCAGCCACCCCTTCTCCATTCCCTAGTGAACCATCCCCAAACCT
Source organism: Ambystoma mexicanum (assembly GCF_040938575.1). Classification (NCBI taxonomy): domain Eukaryota; kingdom Metazoa; phylum Chordata; class Amphibia; order Caudata; family Ambystomatidae; genus Ambystoma; species Ambystoma mexicanum. The sequence goes on along the minus strand of NC_090934.1, from coordinate 1,220,926,637 downwards.
TCAAGAAGAAAATAGACGTTTTGATGAAACATCCATCCCTTCTTCCCCTCACAAATCATCCCATCATAACCAGTCCGTGTTGAATCCAAATTCCCCTATATTCGTGTCAGTATCTGCGCGTGCGCGTGCGCGTGTGTGTGTGTGTGTGTGTGTGTGTGTGTGTGTGTGTGTGTGTGTGTGTGTGTGTTTATTAGTTGTAGTTGAAGAGATTGAGGATTTTTTTTTTTTTAAAAAAGACTTAAAATGTTTGCGAACAGCGCGCCTGTTCGAGCTATCCGTAAGCAATAGAATATAGATCTTCTTACGGCAATACACCTACCCGTACCAATGGCAACCAAGATGGAACTGATCTTAGAATGCACCATCTGTGGAAGTTGTGCGTAAGTAAACGGAATGGGGCGTCCTAAGGATATTATACCTCTCCGTACCGCTCACAAACTAGATAAAACATGTTCTTAGAACACACCAGGTGTACGGGATGTCTGTAAATGAGCAAAATGGGAGTGTCTTAAGGACACTATACCTGTCTGTCATCTGCAGCCAAGATATAACCGTCCGTAGAACTTGCGCGGTGGTCGGCATGTTCGTAGTTAAACAAAATGGAGGTGTGCTAAGGACACTGGAACTGTCCGTACAGTCAGGAGATCATGTATGCACATGCGCAGTACACCCATAAGTACAGCAAACATCGCGCCTGTCCCTAACTGTCCGTCTCACTTGTGTCTCACTTTTAATTAGTTTGAGGACCCGAGCACTGTCCGTAGGACACTTGCGCGCATGCGCACGTTTGTTAGTCTGCATTTACTGTCCAGCAGGCACCCATTTCCCTCGCGGATGTGTTCAGGACGTCATCATGTAACCGCACCCACGCTGAGCGCAGTGGCGTCGCCAGGAATCAAATTTAGAAGCGGCACAGAGGGGGTCAAAGACAAAAGTAGGGGGGCATAGACAAAAGTAGGGGGAGAACATGGTCACTGCTCATCTTAAGTAGGGGGCACAAGGGGTGCACAGGGTTTCACATTGGGGGCCCCCCCAGGCCCTCCCCTAGCGACGCCACTGGCTGAGTGTGAGGACTAATTTGCGCAGTTTGTGTGCTTCCGCAACATTCCAAAAGAACTTATACACACAAGGGAAATTATTTCACATTATAAAATCATCATTTCACATGTCCCATACAATAGCTGTACCTGTGGATGTAGTTTGAAACGCTTTTGAGTGATCAAGATGGTCATGAGCCGCACCCTTCCACCCCTATAAATGGACACACCCCGAGCGCATCTTCATTGTGCTTCTAGCTATAGCAGATTGAGATGTGCTGCCTTTACTGATGTAGCGACCAATAGGAAACTAATCGTTATGGCATCCATGGCTACTGTTGCTTCATTAGCCTCAGCACCACCCCCAAACCCTCCACTGCCACCACCTCCCCAAGGGCCTGCAGAGGGACATACGGGTGAGGATGTAGAGATCGAGGAAGAAGAGCAAGAAGAGAATGAGATGGAGGAACTCCGCACTACAAGCACTCGCCGGGAGTCGTGGGTGTGGCGGTTGTTTTCCATTTGTGGGAACTTACCAAAAGCATGTGCCAACCTGGCCAGGTGTAACCAGTGCCAGTTGGTGCTGAGTCGTGGAAGACCTGGTGTGTACAGCTTTGGTACGACAACCATGAAGCGACACCTAAATTCGTTCCACAGAACGGACATTCGCAAGGTGGTGCCATGTGAAGAACGTAGTAGATTGAGTTCCTCCACAGCATCCTCCGTGTCCGATCCTTACCCCACAAGAGACACTCCTGTGAGGGAGCGCATCCCTCCAGCTGCCTCACAAGCCATTCACAATGCTGTTGACCCTTACCTTTCAAAAGGTGACAATAGTGTTTATGTATTGTGACGCAGTACTCTGCAGGGGGGAGAGTTTTCAAAATGCTTTTGAGGCTACGGTCACCGAGCACCAGAAGAACTGCCTCCTACCTAAGTAAAGCTCACCCTATATCTTTCTCCACCTGCCCTTTCTTATCCCCGTGGTTGATGTCCCCTCCTTATCCTCTTCTCCTAGTGTATTGTGTGCCCAAAAGCAGTAAAGTGAAAAATTACAAACATTTTTTAAAAAAGGGCTCTTTTCAGAGCCGCCTTTCTCAGTTTAACAATAGAACTATCAAGTGACCGTTGTAGGCCTCTGTGCATTTTTGAAAAAGTCTGCAGACAGTCGTAGGACACACAAAAATGGAGGGTGCAAACTGAGCAAAACCAATGAACTTTATGCTGGGAGGAATTGGTGGCTCTGAAAAGAGCCTTTGGGTGGTGTTTTGTGTGCGTCAAAACTGTAGATTTGAAAAAAGGACGGTCAAATAGGTTACAGTGAATCCAAAAAAGGTTGCAAAGCGGTTTGTACATTTCTAAGAATAATCTGATTGCCAGCATATGTGAGATGGACTCCATCTCTGCGAAAAATGAAAGAGCTGCGAAACAAAAGGTTTTCATTGTGGAATGAGGACATGCCAACATCTCTTAGAAAGGCACAAACAGCCTTATTCACATTGCGCCTCGCTTTCTCCATTTGCGCACCAAATGCAGAAGAACGTAGCCATATTTGTTTTTGTGCAATACGGGAAAAAACTATTTGGCAATTTGGAAACATGTCCATGACCTTTGCAAGTCCTTCCTTCATTGCAAATTGCAAAGAAATTCCAGAGACATGCCCTAAACTGTTTCCTCCACAATAAATGATAATTATATCAGGATGACGCTCTGTTTGTAAAGTAGCACAGAGAGGTACCAAGTCCAGCCACCTCATTCCACGCACGCCATGCCAGTGCACTTCCACATGACGAAATCCAAGATCTGCAGATAGACCGCAACTTTCTGCATGCACCTTCAACCAATGTATCCAGGAGTCTCCCAAAATCTGTTTTCGAGCACACAGAGCCATGGCGGTCTGTTCTCCTGTCAGGGAGAAGACGGTCTCGCTAAAACTCTCCGTTCAGAACACACCCACTGAACTTTACTAACCAATCCCTAGCTCCGCTCATTCTGGATTTGCATGCGTCTCCACACCAGAATCACCCTTGTTAACATGCGCTGCCTGCAAACCACCGCCGTGTCCGCAGACACGTACAGGATCAGAGCGTGACGACTGTACATTTAAGTATTATTCCCCTTTTCCCCTTTAAGGGGGGCTCTGAAAAGAACCGTGTTTTGTTGTTGTTGGGCAAATGCCTTACATACACCTGTTATTTTGTGTTTTTTTAAAATATTTTTTGTTCTTAATTTACTTCTACAACCATTACAGAACCTTCTCTAAAGCAAGTAGTTTTACAAAGGTAGCGGGCGCCCCTCTCTCGCAAGAACAGACATGATAACCTGTTCAGTGGTTATTAACCACTTGAGAGTTCGCAGCCACTGCTTTTACTCACTGTGCCTTTCACAGATGGGAAATATCCATTTGCATATCAGTCTTTGTCCTGCCCAGGGGCAGTCCAGCACCGAAATACAATGGCAACTCCAATCTGAACGAGAGTACCACCAGCAACCCCATACACGTGTTTCACCCTTGTTGGGGATCATCAGTGAGGTGAAGCTGATGCCTCTCTAAGCACAGTGAGAGGGAGACCACGTCTGGTTGCCCCCAGGAGACCTAGGGTTACCAATCCCAGGTTCCTTAACAAATAGTTTTACAAAGGTAGCGGGCGCCCCTCTCTCGCAAGAACAGACATGATAACCTTAGGTCTCCTGGGGGCAACCAGACGTGGTCTCCCTCTCACTGTGCTTAGAGAGGCATCAGCTTCACCTCACTGATGATCCCCAGCAAGGGTGAAACACGTGTATGGGGTTGCTGGTGGTACTCTCGTTCAGATTGGAATTGCCATTGTATTTCGGTGCTGGACTGCCCCTGGGCAGGACAAAGACTGATATGCAAATGGATATTTCCCATCTGTGAAAGGCACAGTGAGTAAAAGCAGTGGCTGCGAACTCTCAAGTGGTTAATAACCACTGAACAGGTTATCATGTCTGTTCTTGCGAGAGAGGGGCGCCCGCTACCTTTGTAAAACTATTTGTTAAGGAACCTGGGATTGGTAACCCTAGGTCTCCTGGGGGCAACCAGACGTGGTCTCCCTCTCACTGTGCTTAGAGAGGCATCAGCTTCACCTCACTGATGATCCCCAACAAGGGTGAAACACGTGTATGGGGTTGCTGGTGGTACTCTCGTTCAGATTGGAATTGCCATTGTATTTCGGTGCTGGACTGCCCCTGGGCAGGACAAAGACTGATATGCAAATGGATATTTCCCATCTGTGAAAGGCACAGTGAGTAAAAGCAGTGGCTGCGAACTCTCAAGTGGTTAATAACCACTGAACAGGTTATCATGTCTGTTCTTGCGAGAGAGGGGCGCCCGCTACCTTTGTAAAACTATTTGTTAAGGAACCTGGGATTGGTAACCCTAGGTCTCCTGGGGGCAACCAGACGTGGTCTCCCTCTCACTGTGCTTAGAGAGGCATCAGCTTCACCTCACTGATGATCCCCAACAAGGGTGAAACACGTGTATGGGGTTGCTGGTGGTACTCTCGTTCAGATTGGAATTGCCATTGTATTTCGGTGCTGGACTGCCCCTGGGCAGGACAAAGACTGATATGCAAATGGATATTTCCCATCTGTGAAAGGCACAGTGAGTAAAAGCAGTGGCTGCGAACTCTCAAGTGGTTAATAACCACTGAACAGGTTATCATGTCTGTTCTTGCGAGAGAGGGGCGCCCGCTACCTTTGTAAAACTATTTGTTAAGGAACCTGGGATTGGTAATCCTAGGTCTCCTGGGGGCAACCAGACGTGGTCTCCCTCTCACTGTGCTTAGAGAGGCATCAGCTTCACCTCACTGATGATCCCCAACAAGGGTGAAACACGTGTATGGGGTTGCTGGTGGTACTCTCGTTCAGATTGGAATTGCCATTGTATTTCGGTGCTGGACTGCCCCTGGGCAGGACAAAGACTGATATGCAAATGGATATTTCCCATCTGTGAAAGGCACAGTGAGTAAAAGCAGTGGCTGCGAACTCTCAAGTGGTTAATAACCACTGAACAGGTTATCATGTCTGTTCTTGCGAGAGAGGGGCGCCCGCTACCTTTGTAAAACTATTCTCTAAAGCAAGCCTTACATTCCAAAAGAACATGGCATTTCCCAAAGAAGATAACGCAACACCATCTGCTTCAAAATAATCCGCATTACTGGGAACAATGTTATCGTGGCTGCAGAAAAACATACCAGCTCGTAACATGAAACTATGCATGCACGATTGATGTTACACCTCCCAATACTTTGATCAGGACAGAAAACAGAACTGTTGTCCCATTCTCCTCTAGGGAGTAAACCAGAAAAAATGGTTTTCACAGTTGCAAAGATGTTCATGACAGCTTGAACCAACTGTTCCAAATCTTCCAACAAAGTACGTGAAGTCACATAGCCCAAATGGCAAGCACCGTAGTACAAAAGTACCACATGAGGAGTGGTCATCGTACGCATGTCTCTGCAAACTTGTAGAATTGCCTCGACATTGCGATCACTCTCGGCGCTCCACACCACCTCCACTCCTCTCACATCAAAATGGTGTGCCACATGCCTAGTCTCGGCATATTGCTGTAAACCATGGACAAAAATATCTCCAAGCACCAAAACCCAGACCCTCTCCACCTCTGCCATCTTCAGTATACGCACCGTCTTTCGAGACAAAAGAATAATGTGAACATCTGATTGGCTGATGCCTACAGTCCCCTTTCCATGCTGGATTTGCTGTAGAAACCCGTATGTGACACGTCCTAGCTGCGGACAAGCGTGGTCTACGTGCGGGACGTAACTCTTAGGCAGTCCTTCTACCTTTTCCACATCAGTCGCAAATCCATGTCCCTCATTCGACAGAACTAAGCCGACACACAACCATCCACCAATCACAATCAACATCGCTAAATCCAACTCCGTCATCAAAATTTTGCACTTAAAATGTACTATCGATGACTCTGAAGGGAAGTCGCATATCATTGCAAAGTACCGACTTCAAAAACTACTGTGCAAGTGTCGCGGATTTCTACATACATCTCCATGCATGCGCAAATACATGAGTATAAAGTACAGGTATGCATATTTTAATCAGAGAACATGTGCAACTCTTATCATTTTATTTCAACAAATTAATGTCAATAAATCTGCATAGGCAATACATACCAACGCTCCCTCTTTAAATGCAAGATATCAGATATTTCATTGACACACCACACTACTTCTTACTGTCTCCTGCATAACCTATACGTACGTCACAACCATCCCTATTGAGCGCGAAATTCTATTGTCCATTAAAAAATGCCTGAATTTTGTAACGTTTACTGCCTACATTAATGCTACTTGCAATGCGATCGTATGAGAAAGCTAAACGCTCCCGATTGCTGTGGTGACATCTCCCTCTGAGGGTCTCCCGATTTTTCGGAATCGTACTTATAATATGAAAGTAGAGGAATTTTCCCCATCTACTATAATGACCTATTGCTTACAAACCTCTCTCCTATAGATAATTAAGCTTTAAAAAAACAAGGCATTTTCATAACCTAAAAATTATACTCATTTCTGAAGCACTTGCAACTAACATACTTCAAATAACATACAGAAGTAGCACATAGTGAAGTGAAATGCACACATGCACTGTGTTGAAATATGAAAGGCGAATACTCCGATGCAAGATGCAAAAGTAACGTGTATAGTAACATCACTGCTTTAAGCACACAAAGTTACTAATATTTTTTTTGTACAACCGCAGTGAAAACTACTCTCCTGAAAATCAACAGCATCTACACTGCAAACGACATACCCGAAGAAACCTGGTCATTCCGCAAAAAAAAAGTAAGTACAGTACTACCTTTATATTCTAATTAATACGCAAAGAGACTGTGTGGGTTTTTTTTACCAAAGCAAACATTGATTTCTGAACCATTCTACCTACAAATCCCCATTTATTAAATAAAGAATAACAGAATGGCTCACAAATACTTGTGTGTTTGGAACGCAAATAACATACAAAATCCTTATTATGTTAGTAATAGAAAACAAATAGCTGTTTCAATTTTATGCCATTATGTTTACTGTTCATGCTTCTCCTCACCACTAGCCCACCTTGTACTCTCATCTGAAGCACATTGTAGTAGTATGCAAACAGAAAAATAGCCTTGCCAAATCATTGTAAGAGGCCAATGCACATTGACACACCACCACAAAGTGATTGATTGATATTTTATTTCTATCGCGCTCGTACACAAGTGTTTCAGAGCGCGAGAAGGCAAGGGAGGGGAGGGGAACAGGGGAGAACAAAACAGCGATCTTACTAGGCCCAGTGACATTGAGAACGCGCAAGTGCATGGGAGAGGGGGAGGGGAAAAGTGCATGGAAGGGGGGGAGAGGTGGAAAGTGCGAAGCAGAGGAGAAACAGATAAATAACAATTAAATAATAAAGGCAACAAACAGTGGTAATCCAGCCAGCAATTTGCAAGTGCTAGGTTTAAGGCAGCAGACAGGGTAGGTCTGAAAAGTGCAGGAAGAAAAAGGGGGGCTGTATGGGTACAGATACAGACCCCAGTGCAAGGGTTGGCCCCGAGGCAGTGCGGGAAGGTGGCAGGATGAGCAGGTACCTGGACCCAAAAGATAGACGGTGGCCAGGTGCACGGTGCCAAAAGAGAACAGATCAGCAGGGGAGAGGGGGAGCAAAGGCAGAAGAAAAGAGGAAGGTCTTGAGGTGCTTCCGGAACCAGAGATGGTTCTCATCAACTTTTAGAGTGGCAGGGAGGCCCCAGCCGAAGACAGAGATCTACCCCCAGCTTGGTTCTTAGAAAAACGACTGACCCTGAGTGAGTTGGAGGTAGAGGAGCGAAGAGCTCGAAAGGTGAGGTATTTGCGGAGGGATAGCTGAAGGTATTTTGGACCCAGGCCCCATAAAGCCTTGTAGACAATGCAGAGGGTTTTGAATTTAATCCTTGCATCCACTGGGAGCCAGTGGAGAGATTTCAGAGCTGGAGAGATACGATCCCAGAGCTTGAGGCCAAGGAAAAGTCTCGCAGTCCTGTTCTGGATTAGCTGCAGAGGGCGGAGAGTAGAGGCAGGTAGATTTAGAAAGATGCTGTTACAATAGTCCAAGCTAGAGAGAAACAGAGCTTGAGATACCATGAGCTTCTGGGGGAAGGAGAGGAAAGGCAGAGTACCTCTGAGGAGGTGCAGTCAGAAATGTGACTTTTTAGAGACCTCAGAGATGTGGGCGGAGAAGGAAAGGGTGGAGTCAAAGATGACCCTGAGGTTCTTAGCCTCGCAGGTGGGGGTAGGAGGAGGGCCAAGGGAGGCCGGCCAGAGAGTGAGGGGAAAGGATGGTGAAGTGTGCCGATGAGGAGGCTCTCCGTCTTGCTGGCCTTCAGACAAAGATCATTGGCGGCACACCGATCTTGAATGGCAGTTAGGCAATCAGAGATGAGAGAGGGAGAGGAGGTGGCAGAGGGCAGTTTGAAAATGAGTTGAGTTTCGTCAGCGTAGCACTGGAAATTTGAGCAGAAAATGGCAATGCAGATGGGCGAGAGTTGCCAGGTATTGGTTGAAAAGCCAGGGCGAGAGGTTAGACCCCTGGGGAACACCACAGGTAGAGAGGAAGATAGATGAAAGGAAGGACCCAAGTTGGACCTGGGAGGGTCGATCTGAGAGGAAAGAGGTCAGCCAGGCCAGAGCCTGATCAGTGATACCCAGGTTTTCACGGAGACGGTTGAGCAGGATGGTATGGTTGACCGTGTCGAAGGCAGAAGAGAGATCGAGGAGGATGAGGACAGATGGAATGTTAGAGTCAAGGTTGGTGAGCAGATCTTCACGGATGTTTAGGAGAGCAGTTTCCGTGCTTCTGGCAGATCTGTAGCCAGACTGGTGGTCATGGAGACAGCCAACAGAATTGGAATGAAGGTTAAGCTGAGCGATGGCCAACTTTTCCAGGAGTTTGCCAAGAAAGGGAGTCATGGAAATTGAGCGATAGTTAGCTGGACAAGAAGGATCAGCTGTGGGTTTCTTGAGAAGAGGATGCACAAAAGAGTGCTTCAGAGGGGAGGGGAAGGATCCAGAGGCAAAGGAGTGGTTGCAAAAATCAGCAAGGGCCAGAGCGAGGGTGTCAATGTGGTCCTTGATGGTTTTAGAGGAACAGGGATGAACCTGTTTTGAAGAGGCTTTCATAGATCGGACTTGTCTAGCAACATCGTCAGGGGTGAAAAGAGGAAAGGACGAGAAGGATGGTGGGAGGGTGGCTAAAGGAGGGTCAGCAAGCACAGATGGAGAGGGAAGAGGAAAAGTGTGGGTGGAGGGTGGACAGGATGTCCTGGGTTTTCGAAATGAAGTGAGAGGCAAGGGCATTGCAAAGAGATGGGTGTCCCCATCAAACGCATGCACACAGCACACATACATTGTACAACAGACCAAACCATACCTTCTTTTTTCAACAGACCCCAAAGAATGCCTACCAAAAACAAAGTCCGTAGAAAGGAACGCAGAAGTAGAGCAAATAAAAATAGTATCCAACCTAAGCATCCATCTGTAGCAGAGTTTGTAGAGAACGTTGGAACAAAACAGCTAATACAGTCGTTTAGGAAAACAAAGGAAGCTTCAACTACCGAAACATTACCTCCTCCATCAAAATGTAGCATGAAACACAAAACTCCTCACAAAAAAATCGGCTACCAGTACTGCTAACAATGCTCCTATTAATCCTGATATAGTAACAGGAACCCATAGTAAAAAAAGTATTTTAGGAAAAATGTTTCCCCACAGAGTCCTTCAGAATCTACTAAGAAGAGGACCGAAATCATCCTCACTCCTTAAAACCTACCGTAGAAAATGAATCCTACAGGCTCTCGTGCACAGTGCAATCCTTCTCAAAAGGAAGTTGTTTTTATTTGTGTTAAATAGGATGAAACCACTAACAAATCTAAGTACCAAACTACAAAAGAAACTTATCAATAAAAGGAATGTGAAAAAAAATAACTTCTTACATATTTGTGGAGGTGAATGGAGTCACATGACAACCACAGAACCATATTTTAATGAAGAAGCATACAAACAAAATCAAACAAACACAATTGCCATCCATAGCAGTGGACAAGGGTATGAAAAAAAATCAATGATACCATCATGGAACAAGAAACACTGCTTAGAAAAGTATCCCCTGAAAACTCAGAATTACTTCTCGATTCGACTGAAGCAGACCATCCAGTATACAAATGGCCGTGCACATCAATGTGTGCCATTCCTAACAGAATTTTCAAATCTTTACGTCAGTTCCTCAATCAATACGTAAAAGGTAAAGACAATTAAAATGAAAGTGCTGCAAAATATGGATATCTGTCCAGTGCGCAAACACACAGGACTACAAGGACATTCATTAGCCTGCATTTCTGGACCCATTTGCAAAAGCACCTTCCATGATATCAAAAGGATATCAATACATCATTCAAATGTAAGAAATCTAGTGTATAAAATATAGTATGCTAAAAGTCCAACTTCAGAATTAGCCAATTTAAATAACACTCTTCTGCATGGTACACCCAAATACCTACAAGAAGAAATTGACCGTATCCAGAGAAAATATTTTGGAAGTGAAAGACACTTACAAAATGCAATAGTTTTAGAACAGAGTAGCAACAATTCTGCACATAGCAACCCTCTATTACAGACATACAAAAAAGAAATACTAACATTTAAAAGTGCATCAGCTGAAGTACCAAACCATGTGTGTGTATGTTGCCGCAGAACGTTTTCCAAAAGGAACATAAAAAATGTAGACATAGCATACAAAATAGAAGACAATGAAGATTCCAAATGGTTTGAATTAGCTCTCTACCTTTTAGCAGAAAACCAATATGAAATAAGTGAACCCCTAATATGTTACAGTTAACTGCACTACAAAACTAGACAACAACCAAACTCCTTCACGTGCTATCACAAATCATTTGGAATTGTTCCCACTACCAAAAACCCTGCAACAACTCAATTTGAATGAGAGCATCATAATTCAAACAGTTCACCCATTTCAAGTAATTATACGCCTTCACGCAAAAACAGCAAAATTACCTCCCTCTGAATTGGTGAAAGGCATTTGTGGCAAAGTAGTTTATTTGCCATTAGATCTAACCTAAAATGTACACACTCTAGGAGTGCAATGTTCAATAGAGCATTCTTTAATTGACTTGGTAAATGGTGTACCAACAAAAGACAAAAAAATTTGGCAACATCTGGTGGACTTACATAAAGTTAGACAAGCTTTGCAATATCTAAAAGACAATAATGAGTACTATAAGGAAATAAATATTGAAGAAAGCTTAAGGGAAACAACTGAAATAATTCAAGAGCCATCAGAAACTGGACAATTTGAACTTCTGGATTCTGCTGCAGTATGCACTCTTTTGGACCGGTACACAATTCATCCATTGCATTCCAATGAAAGCAGAGATGATGCACTAGAAACTTACCAAATGCGACAAATCAAAGGTTCACCAATGAGTATATGGGAAAAAAGTATAGAAGCACGTGCTTTTCCACTGCTATTTCTTACTGGCAAAGGTGGAAGATACGATGATAGACCCACTCAGATTACAGCATCAGAATACCGCTCATTACGAATGTATTCGCAAGATCCCAGATTTAGACAAAATGTGGGTACATATTCCACCTACTATTTGAAAGTGAACTAGCAACGCTATGTTACTGAGTTGCACACATTTTGAAATCTGAAACCCACTTTCAAAATATGTCAGCTATGCAATTAATACAAAAAGTACATGAAAAAGATGAGGTTTTACAATCAAGTATTCAAGGAGAGAGTATGGAAAATCAGACAACATAGTATGGCTAAGTCTTGGTCCTGCTAAATGTAGAAAAAGGGTTCTGAAATCATATGAGGACATAGAAACAATTGCCAGAAATGATCCCAACAGCCAAGACATTTTAAAAAACAATTTACTGGACACGTACTATCCGAACAGGAGTAGCACTTTGGAAAGCATGTGTCTATACCACATAGATCAAAACTTTGCATACAAAAATAATATAAAACCCGATGAAAGCAAAGGTAGATATGGAATGACTGATTGTGAAGGCAGCTTAGTGAAACCTACCAAACAAAGCTCCATTAATCATGTTAAATTGTCATCAAAAACTCCTCAACAAAAAGAACTATATTACATGTCTCTGCTACAACTTTTCAAACCATGGAGAAAAGAGGAAGAGATACTAGATATCTATGACTGCTATAAAGATACTTTCAAAGCAAATGAAAGCGCTATCATCGATGTGAACTTTACGCAGTACAAAACAATGTTACACAATGAGCAACAACACGAAGAAGAACTTCAGGCCCAACTAGATAAGGATTCTTCCGACAGTAGTCAACCTTCTGTAACAGGAAGCCAAGAACCACTAGGAGAGCCACTAACAGCAAATGAGGCAGATTTAGCTATGACAGAAGTGGAAAAAACCATGTGTCACTATCAAGAAGATATAATAGAAGACTTAACTGTACAACAAGCAAAACTTAAAGATCAGCACACCATTTTTGAAGACGTAACAAAACAAACTGTACATGGTGTACAACACGAAAATAAGGAATGTACCTGCCAAAATTACAAACCTATGGTGCTGTACGTCAGTGGTGAAGCTGGGTCAGGAAAAACATTCTTAATCAAAATCAACAAGTTCCTTCAACAATTGACAAAAAACAAACTGTCAGTTGTTGTAACTGCACCCACAGGTTTGGCTGCCTACAACATAGGCGGTGTCACTTTACACCATTTACTACTCCTTCCAGTAGAGCACCAAAACAAATTAGATTACACATTTTCTGCAGAAGCTGCAATGGAACTACGCGGAGTATTAAAACAAATGAAAATGCTACTAAGAGATTAAGTGAGAATGGTCTCCAACCCAATGTTGGCTTTGATTCACCTCAGATTGCAGGAAGTACTTAAAAGAAACTATGAAGAACTCTTTGCAGGAAAACACATTATCGTTTTCGGAGATCTTCTACAATTGACACCAGTGAAAGGTGAACCTATTTTTAAAACATTAGGACACAAACACTGTGGTAAAAGAGTTGGCAGAATAGGAAATGTCAACCTTTGGCAACATTTCCAATACAGAGAATTAACAGAAAACATGCGGCAATCTGCAGATCTCACTTATGGCAACATCTTAAAAAACTATTAGAGTTGGTGTACTATCGCAAGAAGCTCAGGCAATATTGAAAAACCAGCACATTCATGCACTTTATGGCGATAATGCATGTGCTACTGATGTTATGGAACAATTAGCGCACAAAAATGTCAATTGTATGGCCTTAATGCCAACTCTTGCAAGCTGTTTCAAATTCAATGAAACAATGTTAAATAAAGAAATGCAACCAATAATGGAAATTAGCGCCACAGACAAACTAGACGTACATGGTATGACACTACCCATGTGTGAGCAAGCCACCACAAGACTAAATAGCTTAGAAAATCCAATCTCCAACACAGGTGGATTGGAAAAAATATTAAAATTATCCTTAAATTGTAGAGTAATGCTTAAACGTAACCTTGACGTGGAGCAAGCGCTAGGTAATGGCGCACTGGGTACAGTTATTGGCTTTCAATCATACCCACGTGACAACAACATTCAGTTTGTCAATATTCGCTTTGACAAACTTTCAGAAGTGAAAAGGATAGGGCGCTCAACTGCTCGATTCCTTCTCTTCAAAGACATGTATGTACGTAGAGAACAGTTTTCTCTAACTCTTGCATATGCAGTCACCATTCATAAATCCCAAGGTCTTGCCCTAGACAAAGCAATGATAGATATAGGAAACCCAGTCTTTAAAGAAGGCATGAGCTATGTAGCACTATCACGCTTACGTACACTTGACAGTCTATTTCTAATGAACTTTGATGCAAGTAAAGTGAACGCTGATATTTCTTGCATTTTAGAATACAATAGACTGCGTTCACTGTACACCCCACATCTGAAACAATATCCTGTTCCAGAAAAAGTAAAACGTGGTAAAAGAAAACTAATTCAAACAGAAATGCAACAGAATCTGACAGCAAATCATTCAAAGAAAACAAAAGAAGCTAAAGCTTCATCAATTACCACAAGCAAAGAAGAACCTATTAGGGAAAGTAAACCAGGTACTTCTACAAAGAAGGAATAGAAAGGCCGAAAAATGCACTCAGATACAGAACTAGCTGGTTCATTCAAATTTTCAAATGAAACTGGTTTAAGTTGCTATGTGAATGTAGCAATGAATATTCTATTTCAATTGCCACCAATTGTTAACAATATTTACTTACACAGTACAGACCGATTGTGTTTGCAAATGTTAGTCCTTCATAAAAATGCAACAAACAATCCTGACAACACGTACAGTGTTCATGGAATAAGACAAGAATTGGACTACTGTGCTGGAATGGTGAGATTCACTATAAACTCACAAGAAGATCCACAAGAATTTCTAATGTACTTACTACAAGTACTGGAAAACAAAAGCATACCTATAAATGAAATCTTTCAGATTTCAAACATGTGGAAACATACATGCACTCTGTAGCAATGTGATACAGGAACACATTCCAAATGACCGATTTGTGTACGCATCCATACCTAATTGTGAATCCATTCCATTTCAGCAACTTGTACAGAATGCAAACCATGGCAGATTATGTACTATGTGCAATTCAGACAATCGCTCCACCTTACTGATACAACCACATAGTAACTACATAATACTTATGCTTCTACATTATAATGCAGATGGTACCAAAAACAACGGTAAGCTGACTGGATTCACATACGGTCAAGTGTCACTTGGAAAGAAAACCTTTACAACAATAGGTATAATCTACCATGCAGGAACGACAACCAATGCAGGTCACTAAACTGCATACATTAAAAAGAAATGTGGATGGTTGGAATGTAATGATAGCACCATTACTCTAAAGCAGAGATTGCCAGCTAATCTTACAAATGCGTATTTAATCTTCTTAAAGCCACAATTTAATAACGTGTACTTCAACATTACCAAAATAATGAAGAGAAAGACTACAAACAGTTAGAATATGCCAACAGGTATCTAACTGCCAAGGAGTGTATAACACAGATAAATGAATATCACAGATCCGTAACCAGAAATGCACAGTTAGAATACACCAACAGGTATCTAACTGTTGTTAAAAATAGGCAGCAAGGCAACAAACATAACATTAATCAGAAAGAAGAAGGAAACAGTCAAAGAAAACAAAGAAATAGTGTGTAGCATAGAAAATGAAGGGGTTTTTTAATCCGACAAGGATTTTTTTCCCCCAGACCCAAGGATTTGAAAAACAAACAGAAACTGAGCAAAATGCACAGTACACTGGTTTGCAAACTAAATATTAGGGTAAAAAAAAAAAACTAAACTGTCTATTATACAATGTAATAAGTCTTCATAAAATGCAAACACAAACATGTTTTTTCTTTTATTACAGAAATTAAAAAAGGATAGTTCCGCCAAGTACTAAAGTCATGTAAGACATAAGGATTCTGAACAAAGTAAACAGTAAGTATATTACAGTCATCTCATACATATGCAAATCTACACATGTAATCTATGGCACTAATATGTTGCAGTGGCTGTAGGCTTGCTCTAGCATCTTCGTTGTATAACCTACCACCTACACCCTACAGCCAAGCAACCAAGACTATAGGTCCTACCCACAACCATTGCTGCATATCAAAACCATGGTGCTTGTAATTTTACAACTTATAAGTTTACTCTTGGGTGCATGGTCTGCAGCCATGCACGCAAGACGCTAGGACGTGCACACAACTACCGCACCACACCACACCCATGTTCACTTATAACCTCACTGCTTATGACTTCAGTCTTGGGTGCATGGGCTTTGGCACCCATTGTCGCTTCCAATTTCACTACGTATGAAGTTGGTTTTGGGAGTATGGCCTTTGGCCATGCTTCCAAAACACTACGCCCTCCCCACAACCACCTGAATGATGTTTCATAGTACGAGTGTACCTATACCTGTGATATGCTGCAGTAGTTGTGGCCACAGGCTACAGACTTGGGTGTGAGGCCACAGATTTTTCAATGCATGGGTATGCAGTATATAAAATCCATAGTGGCTCACAAATGCACTGCTTATAACTTTGTTCTTGTGCATGGCCTTTGGCCATGCACCAAAAACTCTACATCCTGGCCACAACTACCACACCATATAAAACCCATTGCGGCTTGTAAGTACAACATGTATAAATGTGCTGTTGGGTGCATGGCCTTCGCCAATCCACCCATGACTGCAGGCCCTCCCCACAGCCACTTGAGTGATGGACGATACTACAGGTATATGTATAGGTGTGGTATGTTGCAGTGGATGAGGCCATAGTATAGACTCTTGTTTGTCCGTAGATATTGCAATGTGTGGGTGTGCAGTAGCTTATAACTCTAGTGCTTTGAACTTTGTTGTTGGGTGCATGGCCTTTGGCCATGCACCCAAGTCTTTACACACTCTCCACAACCACCTGATCAATAAGCAATACTACAGGTGCATCCATTGCTGTGACATGCAGCGGTGGTCGTGGCCAGGGCCTAGAGTCTTGGAAGTATGGCCTACGGCCTTCGGCCATGCACCGAAGACTGCAGGTCCTCCACACAACCACCTCAGTGATGTGCTGTATTATGGGTGTATCTATAGGTGTGGTATGCTTCAGTGCTTCTGGTCAGAAGCTGGACTCCTAGCTGTATGTCCATAGATATTAGAAGTTATGGGTGTGCAGTTGCTTAGACCTCCAGTGCTTATAACTTTGTTCTTGGGTGTATGGCCATGCACCCAAGACTGTACACACTCCCCACAAAGACCTAATCGATAATCAATACAACAGGTGTATCCATGGGTGTGACATGCTGTGCTGGTTGTGGCCAGGGCCTAGAGTCTTGGAAGTATGGCCGTCAGCCTATGGCCGGCGGCCATGCATCCAAGACTAGGCCCTGGCCACAACCAGCACAGCATATTATACCCATGGTCACTTATACATCATTAACACACCCATACAATGAAACATTGTAACTGGACCATGTACTCAATTCATACTCAGGACTCCAGGGCCTGGCCACACCTACCAGATACATAATCAAATTTATGGCTGTGATGTATGAATGTGATGTCCAGCAGTGCTTGTAGGCAGGGTGTAGACTCTTTGATGTGTGGTCTACAGCCTTCAGCCATGCACCCAAAAGGCTACGTCCTGCCCACAACCACTGCACTATGTAAAATCCATGTTGGCTTGTAAATGTAGAGCTTATAAGTTTGTTCTTGGGTGCCTTTATGCACCGAAGACTGCAGGTCCTCCACACAACCACCTCAGTGATGTGTCGTAGTACGTTTGTATCTATAGGTGTGGTATTCTTCAGTGCTTCTGGTCAGAGGCTGGACTCCTAGCTGTATGTCCATAGATATTAGAAGTTATGGATGTGCAGTTGCTTAGACCTCCAGTGCTTATAACTTTGGCCATGCACCCAAGACTGTACACACTCCCCACAAAGACCTAATCGATAATCAATACTACAGGTGTATCCACGGGTGTGACATGCTGTGCTGGTTGTGGCCAGGTCCTAGAGTCTTGGAAGTATGTCCGTCGGCCTACGGCCTACGGCCATGCATCCAAGACTCTAGGCCCTAGCCACAACCACCACAGCATGTCACACCCAGGGCGGCGTACGAATGAATGGCATACCCATAGGAAAAAGTAATGTAAATACGGCATATACTCAATTTCAATGTTCGCTAACAGCACGCGTGTCCTTTGAATAGTTTCAACTTCCCTGAGCACAGCACGGGCTGAAATACTACCCTTATTAGAACCCTCATTTTCTGTACGTAGAAACATCCCAACAAGGCGGCCATAGCAAATACATCATGAACACCTACCGCCAGAACAAATGCAGTTTTTCATCCATGTCTTACTGTCTGCACCTCCCCAAGCACTTTGACACAGCAAACTAGTTTGCGAAAATGCTTGTTGCCGCTGGTACCTGCTACGCTGTAGGCGGATCCAAGATGTCGGGTGCATCCAAACAATCTGACGCAGAACACGTCTCGCTGCAGCCAATCGGCGGAGACGTTGCATGTCCGCGGTCATGACGCCAGCCCCTTAGCCAATTGGTGTCTTGTCCGTGGAGCGAACAGGGAAGTGTGACCGCGGAGCGGACATATATATCACTAATTTTTTGAGACCTGCTTTTTGGTCATTTTAAAGAAAAGTACTACAAGGAAGGTCACCAAATTTACAAAAGCACGCTTTTGGGACCAAGCTCCTGCACCTGCCACAAATTTGGTGAAAATCAGTCTAGTAGTTTGGCCTGTAATTGTGCACAAACTTGTTCCCCCCACTCAGTCTATGGGAAAAACAGAAGTTTTGGGACCCCCTCTATAACTTTGCCCCCCCTGGACCAAACCTCACCAATCTTTGCAAAGAAATTGAGAGTGACCCATATACTTTTTTTGCAACGTTTGGTGAGGATTCGTCCAGGGGGAGCGAAGTTATAAGCCGCCCAAAAAGTTCTCTTCTTATGGAAACAGCAACTTAACCATAACTACACGGCCACTACTGTGGCCGTTTAATATATATATATATATATATATATATATATATATATATATATATATATATATATATATATATATATATATATATATATATATATATATATACACACATATATACACACACACACGCACACACACACACACACACACACACACACACACTGAAAAAACGTTGTTAAAAAAGGGACGTTATGGTTACAAGTAAAACCGAAAACCTCAGAAATTTGTCAGTTATGGAAAGCTAAGCACCCATAGCTCGCGCCACCACTGTGCACTGCTACGACTAACACCCAGCACATGAAAGATTACATCAGAAATGTCATTGATGGCATCACAATAAATTAATTTTAATAAACAGTCCCTACAAGGGTTTGAGTTTATAATGTTGGCCTTAGGCCATGGCCTGGACAATCTAACCACTGCCCATAACCACAGGCTATATCTCAGTCGCCAAAGGTATATCACTATTTTCTGTACCTACATTATGACAATTTTCAAAAAATAAAACATGGACACATTTGCAAAACCATGCTTTCAGGTCCTTGCCAATGCTCCTTAGACAGTTTGCTGCAAATCCAAACGTTTTATTTTTTTTAAAGTGTCAAAATGAACATACATGGAATAGTCATAACTGGACCCCCACTTAACTAAATCCATTCAGACTTTGCACAAACATTCAAGGTTGGGTCTACAATCTTTCTGAAAACTTTAGTCCACATTCGTCAAACGACAACAAAGTTATAAGCCATCTAAAAATGTTGAGACGTCCCTCTAATTTTGCTCCCTCTTTACAAAATCCCAAACTTTGCATAAACATTCATATTTAGTTCTAAAACCTTTCTGCAAACATTTGTGCATATTCGTCAAATGGCACCACATTTATAAACCATGAAAATATTTTTGTACGTCCCCTCTAATTTTATTCCCTCTTGACAAAACAGCATCAAACTCTTCAGAACCATTCAGAGTCGGGTCTAGAATGAGAATCCAACGCGGCACCGTTTCCAAAAATCTGATGCACTTCACGCTTTTCACCATCCAATCAGCGGGGGCGCCGGATGTCCGCAGAAATCACGCCACCAACTGGACCAATTGGAGGCCCATCCAGTGAGTCTGCGGACCGAACCCAGATAGCACACATTTTGTACCTACTTTTTTGTTGTTTTAAAGAAAAAACTAATGGACGGATTTACACCAAATTTACAAAAGCACGCTTTTGAGATCAAGGCATTGCTCCTGGCGCAAATCTGGGGAAAATCTGCCCATCTGTTTGGGCTGTAGCCGTGACCAAAAATGGGTATTGCGTCTATGGGAAAAAAACACACATTTTGGGACCTCCCTATGACTTTCTCCCCCACACAAAACCTCCCCAAACTCTTCGGGATCAATCATACAGGGCCATATACTCATTTTGTAATGTTTAGTGATGATTCGTCCAGGGGGGGCAAAGTTATAAGCTGCCCAAAAAGTGCTCTTCCTATGGGTTGAACTTAACTAACTGCACGGCCTCTATAGCAGGCCGTGTAATATATATTAGCATTTTATGTATACGCTTTTAGATCCATGAAGCCCTTGTATCCTCTCTGCCACAAGCCCCTCTTTTCCTTGTCATAGCAACTTTTACGACATATCCACCCTTGGTTAGTACTTGACCCTAGGCACTAACCCCTGAATCATGGAATTACAGTGCACACACTTCACGGCATGCCAGCTATGCAATGAATCCCCATATGGGGTCCATTGCGCCCATTTTGTACCATACACTTGCAGTGTACTTTTAGTGTCCTGTCCAGCAATCTGCATTTTGCAGTTCTGGTTCCTCAGCACTTCGGGATAGGTCGTATGGCTTCCTTCCATGGATATATCAACGAGGGACCTACTGTGTCACTAATAGGAATTGTCATTTTGATTTTATTTTAAGCAATTTAACCATGCCCTGCAATTTTATTCTATTGCATTTGCTTATTTTTGTATGGAAACAGAGCATTTTTACTCCGTTTCAAAATGGCCGACATGATTACCATGATTTTATGCATTATGTTGTGAACCATAGTGTGTCAGTAACTTTGTATTTATTCACAAGGGCTGCTTTCAGCGTGATCAAGTGCCTTGTAGGGAATGAAACACGTAGCTGTTGCAGTTTGTTTTTCTTGCACAGATATTGTCTGATTAAATATGCTTTTGAAACAGATTACCATGAGGGTCTGTCTCTCTCTGTTGCCCCCTTGCTGTGCGACCTTGACACTTGTGTATCCGTTTTTGCAATATTATATATGTGTGAAAGGTAATTTTAGGTTAACCAGTTCTGAGCTACAACAAGGCATTGTGGGTATGCAAATTAACTCAAATCCACATCTTCTCCCCCCAGGAAATTGTCTTTGTCTATGAGGGCAGTGCTATTTTATACATAGCTTAATCAACCCAAGAGATACATTTTGGAAGGCTGTCAGGAAAACTACATACCTGGTTTCACCCTTAATTAGGCATAATCAGTGCAGTATAGTCCAGACAGCCTTGTGGTTGGAGCATTTGGCCATGTTTCCAAAACACCAAGAAAGTTAGTGGGTTTAAAAAAGTTTGGGGAAAAAAAACTTACCTGAAATGTGAAAGTAGGAAGGTTCATTTAAGCCAAGTCACACATTCCACAAAACCACCTAGTAGCCATCGCTGGAAGTTCAAAGGTTTGCATTTGAGTTAATGTACATACCCACAATGCCTTGCCGTTGTGGCTCAGAACTGGAGATGAACTTCAGGCGATGGCTACTAGGTGGCATTGTGGAATGTGTGACTTGGCTCAAATTAACTTTCCTATTTTCCCATGAAAGGTTTTTTTTTCAAACCTAGTCTGGGTCTAGATCACCATTGTATTGCCACTATTTACCCGAGTTAATTCACCCAGAGGAAAATCCACTTAAGCACATTGAAAATTAAGAAGCTTTACATGGATTGGCCCTTCAGCACATTTCACTAGCGCACATTCCAGAGCCAGACCTCCTCCTTCAGCTTGATCCTCAGCTCTCTTCCAGAGCCACGGTCTGGTTCTTCAACAAATAGAAGGTTACCGATGCACTGGACTGCAGGTAAGAAAGTGTCCTTCACTATTGCTTGCTCTTTGCTCTCCTCTAACAATCTGTAATTCTAGGAGATCCTTACCTTATGGGGCAGTGACTGACTCCTTCGTTTCTCCTGCATTTTATACATTGATCCTGTAACTCACTTATGCTGTATTCATGATGTTTTCAACATCAATCTGCGTTCTATCAGCTTATTACTCCTGCACATGTTTGCTGCATAAGGTGCACTAATAAGTCTTAAGCTGCTGTCCGTGGTCCTGGGTTTCTTGCAGCGATGTCAGCATGCTCGCAAGCGGCACCCCTTAAAGCAATGCCAGATCATTTCAGGCCTGCTATTTTGACTGTGGCTATACATAATGTAAGAATTTTCAACCACCAACATTGGCCCAAGCGCTCCGCACACTCTTGCTTCCTTTCCTGTATTTCACTGCTCCAAATATAAAGAAGTGGTCTAGCAGGCCTCTTTCAGCATTTCAGCTTCCCAGCTTTTCCTGGGGCCTCATCTTCTAGCTAAGACACATCTGTCCTCTTCGATCAACCCTCAACTTCAAACTATCTACACTGGACTTCCTCTGAAATACCTCTACCGCATGCACTGCTATGCTTATTTATGTCACACCACTAAGCAAATACAAGAGAACATAACATGGAAACTCATCTTCCATCAAGTTTATGTTTTATATTTAGTGTATGGTAGTGTGTACTGCATGGTTGTGTACTAGCAAGCAACTTTGTTTCATATTTGTATTAATAGTCTCTTCTGGACTCTGATTCACGTGGATGTACCATTGCTTCTGCTTCACATGGATGATGACGTGAAGACTAAGCAGGGCATGATTTTGATCAAGCTGCTACAAACGTTTTGACCCCTTTTTCCTAGAAACTAATGTAATAAGGTATAGCAATACAAAATTCAAACACTTTGTGCTCTTCAACTCCATCATAATGAGTAGACAGAGGACCAAATATTGTTACTTTAGCCTGTGCTTTAACAGCCAGGAAGCTTGAAGGATCATATAGCATGAACAAAATACCTAATTGATGCAGAGTAAGGACTGCATTAAAGGCCTAGAACCAAACCTTTCAGAGGGTATGGTTACTTTAATGGCATCCATTGAAGTTTATAGAGGGAAATGTAGGTGTCCGACTACTAAGGGGGTCTTTGTATGTGCAATAAAAGTTTTGCTTTGGATGTCCCTGAAAACTTTTACAACCCTTACTGTCCCCGACAAAGTCTACCCCAGGTCAATCAAAATAACCTTTATTCGGCGTAAGCCATATCGGTTGACATCACATCAAAAAGAGAATTCACAACCCATCCCAACAATATGTATTTTTAAGAACACCCTCATTTTCTAATCTCTAAAACCATTTACAAAAAGTACATAAAAATGTGACATACAGTAAACAGTTTATCGACAAGGAATGTCAGAAGGCCCAACCCATCATGACCCATCCCAACAGTACATATTATTGAGACCATCCTCACTTCATAAACCCTACCCAAAGTGTACCCTGGAGGTGTAGCTGGAGGTTTCCAACAGTTGCTTGTGTGATGAATCCTGCAGAATCATCACTGATCCCCAGCCTAAAATCTCCTCCCATGTGGCCAGGAGAAGGCAGTCACTACCTGATCCTGACCCTGGGGTGGTATTATGATGGATCACATGGGAGGAGATTGCTGTCGGGGAGAAGTGGCATCTCCCTTGGGATTGAGGAACAAGTTACTTACCAACTGGTAACGTTCTTTCGACTGGATGTTCCTCCAACGTATTCCACATCTTTGACATGTAATGTCCACAGCTGTGCACTTCGGAAACTTTTTCAGCAGAGGGCGTCTTGCGTCGATGTTGGGTCGATGTCCCTCGAAGGCCTCCGTCGATGCGACGGCCCGATGCGAGTCGTGTCGCAGACCCGAGCCCGAAGGCGTGTGAGCCGCAGTACGAGACTGATCCTGGCCGGCTTTGTTAGAAGGCGTGACCGGACCCGTGCCCTGCGATTGAAAAATCACTAATATTTGCTCCTTAAAGGCAGCCCCATTCCTCAGGAGTTGAGGACTTTGTCGGGAACGCCACTTTCCTCGCAGCTCCATCCTCGGAGGACGACGGGGAAGGCGACCGCTGACGGTGATTCCGCGAATGCTGCGACGAGGAAGAAGAATGGCGGGAACCACTACGGGACCGAGAATGCAGAGAGTCACCCCTCGAATGGTCGGTAGACACCCCTTTGGATTTCGACTTGGATTTACGGGACTTACTGGGCTTAGAACCCCTACCTACCTGCAGCTTCCCCCTCTGCTCCCGCAAGGGCCTGGCAGTCAGCGACTGGCATTTTGAACAGTCGTCGGTGTCGTGACTCTCAACCAAACACCACAAAGAAATGCGATGCAGGTCAGTGATCGACATTTTCGACTTGCAGTCCCGGCACGTCTTGAAGCCAGACCGCAGAGTCGGAGGGGTTCAAGAAAAAGACATCTCAACGGTGAAACACACGAGGTGTGCAGAGTTTCACAAAGCAACATGTTTGCAGAAAAAACGGAACTGAGACTACGGGCACCGTGCGTCCTATTTATAACATCCGGTGACGTCGCCCTCGACGGAGGCCTTCAAGGGACATCGACCCTACGTCATCGACGCATCACGCCCTTTGCCGATAAAGTTTCCGTATTGCACAGGTGTGGACATTACATGTCAAAGATGTGGAATATGTTGCAAGACAATCCATTCGAAGCACTATTATTCTTTCTGTGAAGCTGAAGACCCTATCACCCCCAAATACCTGATGACAGTCTTTTCCATAGAAACGTTTTTCAAGATGTTAATGCAAGTGTTTCTTTCATAGAAGGTTTTTCTTAGGCAGTCACTTTTGTCAGAATGGCAAAAGAAATGTATCCTGTTTGTTCTGCAGCTGTCATTCTTCTGAGCGATGCCACAAAGCTGAAATATACAGCTGTCAAGAATGCTTACAAGGAGTGCTCGTGAGGCTGCTATTTCCGGCATGAAATCGAAATAGATTGGATGAGCAATAGCCAAAAGCACCCGCTGGCTATTGGATATCAGGGCAATGAATACACAAAATGCTAATCTTATATGCACAGTTTAGGCTTGGGGTCTTGCTGCTGGCACCCTGAATACAGAAATGGTATCAAACTCCATCAGGATCGTGTGTGTGCAGCTACACACACCAAGACTGTTGCCCATTTTCCGTTTATGTATACTCCTATATAAAAGATGGCGGATACCTTTAATCAGGTTAAGGATATGTTGAGCAAGCGCAAAATCAGCTCTTGGGTATTGTAAGGAACTCATGGTGGCAACAATAAGCGAACGGGACACAAGTGATCACAGTTCAAGGGTATTTATTGAAACAATATGCAAGTTGGAAATCGCCTAAGCTAAAACTGAATTCTAAGATGGGAGCAAGTGTTGACCATCAAATTAAAATTAAGGCAGTCCTTGTGACGTCTTGTCAAAATAAAAGGCCTATGCTAAGAAAAACCTATTGCCAATACCTTACAACTAAATACAGAAAGAATGCGGGATAAGGTTTTCAATAAAGAAAGAAATGTTCTCAAATATGGCAGGATGGGCTTCAGCCAGGGGTCTCCATTCCCCACGTTTTGAGCACAGGGTAAGGTAGTAATCCTGTGCACAGCAGAAGCTCGAACTTTCCCAGCACTGGCTGATAGTTCCTGGGCAAGTATCAGGTTCAAGTAAGTCTCTTTCAACAAAAGTCTCCTGCCTCCAGGACCTGATGGGTTTCAAAAATATCAAAACAAAAAGTTCCTCTCAAACGTTTGGTGGGTGATGCCGCCTTCACTCTTGGGTCCCCTCTTACAAGTGCAAATCCACAACGAGTTTCTATCAGTATCAGGACCTTCGAAGACCTGGTGTATTCCACAAACAGTTCTGTTCCACATATACGTTGGGTGATGGCTTCACCCTTGGGCCCCCTCTTCCGGGCGTAAACCCCTTACGAAACCCATTCCTGCTTTCTTTACTACGGAAGTTGCTTTTTCCCACTCCTGCAATCAGCACCCCATCTACAAGCCCCTTGGATTTCTGCACACAAATAATCATCGGTAAGCCTTGCAAGTTGTGCTTTTTACAGCGCATGTTGCGCTCATCACTCATATCAACCTAAATTGTGTTGGGCTGTGGGCAACTGGAAGATTGCACAAGAACAATCATTTTGAAATATTTAAAACCCAGTTTCCAGGGTTTTTCCGCATTGGGCTTCTCCATTTCTCATCGCCTTCCACGTGCTTTTCAGCATTTCCAACATGGTCGATCTTGCCCAACTGCTGCTGCCTTTCTACCTGGCCTGGCCCTGGTGCTCTCTCCCATTGGTTGCTGGGCCTACATAGGACAATTGCAGCAACCAGGAGGCGGGATCCGGCCCAAACCATTGAGGCCTTCATTGAGTGCCACTGTTCATTCGTGTTTTCTTCACTACGGAGGCTGCTTTTTCCCACTCCTGCAATCAGCACCCTACCTATGAACCCCTTGGATTTCTGATCACAATGAATCATCGGTAAGCCTTGCAAGTTGTGCTTTTTAGAGCGCGTGTTGCGCTCATCATGCAAATCATCCTAAATTGTGTTGGGCTGTGGGCAACTTGAAGATTGCACAAGAGCAATCGTTTTGAAAGACTTAAAACACAGTTTCCGCGTTTTTTTGCATAGCCGTTTTTGCTTTTTGCTTGAAAGTCAAATTTAGCTGCTTTTGCTTGAAAGTCACATTTTGCTTTTTTCTGCAAATTGTTCTGTACTTTGCTTGTAAACTGTTGCTTCTCTGTAACTTGCCGGCCCAGTGACCTCATCACTATTTTATTCCACACCCACTTGCCTTAGCCCACCCTGCTTCTCCCTCCTTCCTCATCTCCACTCCCATGGCGCTTTCTGTTTCTACTATTTTTTCCAACTGCTTCTCCATTGACTATCCTTCCCTTCTCACCAAGTCCGGCAGGAAGTAGCACAGAAAGGATATCTTGGCCTCCAACCCTGGTCTTCCTATTTCCGACACCTACTCTAACGCTGCCACCAGACAGACCCTCACAACATCCTCTTTGTCGTTCCATCGCCAGATCTATGGACTCTTCATATGATCTCTGTGCTCTGTCTCTCCTCCTCCCCCCCCCCCCTCCGACCCCCAGAGCTCCTTTCTCCACCGCAGGGCGTACCTCTGATCTGTACCCCTCCCCGAAAGAATGATCTCCAGGAGATATAATTCCATCCTCTCCTCTTGCCACTCTCAACTCTCGCACTGCTGTCAAACACTCCTCTGACATCTGCCACCTCCTTGAACTAGACCTTGGTCTCACTGAAACATGGTTCACGTCCAGCTCTGTCATGAGCTTTGACACTCTCCTCTCCGATGGCTACAAGATCCTCTCCGCACCCAGATCCTCCCCGTCTGGTGGGGGGTACCCCTGATCTTTCCTGAGTGGATTCCTGCCTCCATCATTCCCACTCAGACCTACCCTTCTTTTGAATGCCTTGTCCGTAGGCTTTCTCTCTCCTAGCCATTCTCTTACCGTGGCTACCATATACCGGCCTCCTGGTCACATTTCTCTCTGAATGGGCAGACCTCTCCTCCTCCCTCCTTGCCTCTACCACTCAATTTCTCTCTGACCTCAATATCCAACTAGACTCTCCTTGTTCCTCCTCTTTACTGTTCTGTGACCTCTGCGACTCCCTCTCAATCCTCCCTTCTGGCCCGACTCACTCTGCAGGGTACACACTCGATGTCTTGATCTCTTGTGACCTCCCCCTCTCCATCCCTCTGACCACTCCTCTCTCCAGGAGCGATCATTCCCTCCTCTCCTCTCATATCATATCTCCCTCTCATCCCCCCAGGCCAAGCCTACCCCTAAATTGTCACCTACCTTCTCTGACATCCGACCCATGAAGCATGTGTATGTCAGTTGAGGCTTTTGCCGCCACCTTCTCTCCCCCTGCCCCCACCTCTGGCTGACTCACATCCTGACACAGCCCTGTCTCTGCTCTACTCTTCTATTTCTGATACTCTTGATGCTCTTGTCCCCGTCATGAGGATCCGTTTGAAGTCCAAAGCCAAGTGCAATTCCTGGTATGACTCCGACCTAGCTACACTTAAACGTAAGTGTAGTACGGTTGAGAGGAAATGCAGGGCTTCTTGTTCATCCTCTGACAAAATGGCCGGTCACCTACTCCAAAGGCAATACAGACTCTGTCCTCACCAAGAAGAGAGTCCACATGCAAGCTCATGTCTCTGTGGCATCTAACAAATCAGTCGAACTCTTTAAAATCTGCAAGGAGCTGGCCAACCTTGCTGCATTCTCTACCCCTCCTGTTGCCTCCCAGGCTCTTTGCAATGCCCTTCCCTCTCACTTACTCTCAAAAATCCAGGACATCATTTCCACCCTCTCCTCCCCTTCCCCACCCGTCCCAGCATTTGCATGCTGACCCTCCTTTAGCCGACCCACCACCCTCCGTCTCTTCCTTTCCTCTTTTCACCCCTGATGAGGTTGCTGGACAAGCCCGATCTATAAAAGCCTCGTCAAAACAGGTTCATCACTGTTCCTCTAAAACCATCAAGGACCACATCGATACCCTTGCTCCAGCCCTTGCCAATTTCTGCAACCTCTCCTTTCCCTCAGGGTCCTTCCCCTCGCCTCTGAAGTACTCCCTTGTGCATCCCCTTCTCAAGAAACCCACAGCTGATTCTTCTTATCCGGCTAACTATCGCCCAATTTCCATTACTCCTTTTCTGGGAAAAATCCTTGAAAAGCTGACCATCTCTCAGCTTATACTTCATTCCGATTCTGTTGGCAATCTCCATGACCACAAGTCTGGCTTCAGATCCGCCAGAAGCATGGAAACTAAACCTTGACTAACATTCCCTCTGTCCTCATCCTACTCAATCTCTCTTCTTTCTTCGACACGGTCAACCATACCATCCTACTCCACCATCTCTGTGACAATCTGGGCATCACAGATCAGGCTCTGGCCTGGTTGACCCCTTTCCTTTCTGATCGACCCTCCCAGGTCCAACTTGGGTCCTTCCCATCATCTACCAATACCTGGTAACTCTTGCCCACTGCAATACCATTTTCTACTCCAATTTCCAATGCTAAACTGACGACAAATCTTTCTGGGGCCTGGGTCCAAAATATCTTCAGCTTTCCATCTGCAAATACATCCCCTCTCGAGCTCTTCACTCCTCTACCTCCAACTACCTCAGGGTCAGTCGTTTTCAAAGAAACAAGCTGGTGGTAGATCTCGGTCTTCGGCTGGGGCCAACCCCCTTGAAAAGCCTCCCTGCCACTCATACTGGAGGAGAACCATCTCCGGTTCCTAGAGCACCTGAAGACCTTCCTCTTTGATTCTGCCTTGGACCCTCCTGACCCTTGCTGATCTGTTCTCCCTCGGCACTGTGGACCTGGCCTACACTGCGTCTTCCAGGCCCAGGCACCTGCTCACCCTGCCACCCCTGCGCTGCCTCTGGGCCACCCTCTGCACTTGGGTCTGTATCTGTACCCTTACGTCATCTTCCTGCACCTTTCAGACAACCTGTCTGCCGCCTTAAACCCAACACTTGCCACTCGCTGGATGCACTATCACGGTTTGTTGCCATTTATTTATTTATTATTTATTATTAGTTATCTGTTTTTCTCCTTTGCTCTGCACTTTCCACTTCTCCCCTCCCCCCCATGCACTTTTCCCCTCTCCGTCACCCATGCACTTGCGTGTTCTCAATGTCACTGGGCCTAGTAAGATTTTTTTTTTGTTCTCCCCCGTTTCCCCTCCACTGTAAAACAAGTACAAAGTTCCTTTCCAATGAACTTCGGGTGATGACTTTTCACCCCGGATCTCCCTCGGCCAGGCTCGGATGTTTCACAAATCTTTATATCCTTTTAAACAGTATCACAGGCTTCAGCCCTGTATGTCAGCCTCCCTCTGCTGGGTTTACTCTGGCCACCCTTTCAAAACACTTCACTGAACACTCCTCAGTAGGATTCCCTTCTTTCTACACACTGTTCATAGGGCCTTCAGGTTTCGCACCTTTCCGTCAGTGTGCTGGGTTCTGTCCTTTCAACCTTTATGAAACCATTCACTATGGGGCTTTAGACTCTGCCCCTTCTCGTTAGAATCCCTCCACCGGGTTCACTGTTGCCAACTTTATCAAATCGTGCCTTTTTCAATCATCGGTCAAAGACTTTCGATGGTACCCCTGTATGACCACTTTGACCGTTTCTTCACAGCCTTCCCCAAGGCTTTCTGGTGTTCGTAGTTTTCAACAAACACGGGTTTGACCAGAGTCTCTCGAGTAAGCACCCACATGGTGCCGGATCCCTCTGCAGCTGGTCTCTCCTTTACAAGGACCAGCAGGCTGTGCGAGAGCTAGTTTCTACAAAAAACAAGGGGGGGGGGGGAAATCACCCGGAGTCTTTTACACAAGCACCCACGTGGTGCCGGAGCACTCTGCAGCTGGTCTTGAAGGTTTTGATTGAGTCTTATAGTTTCACCACTGGGCCTCCCTCCGTCAGGCTTGGAACCTTCTTGTAGTTCAAGGTTCTCCCTCTGCCAAGCTCGGACCACTTTTCATAAAGTCAACATTTTAAAACACAAATAAGGTTTTGGGACGTCTAGTCCCAGAATGCATTTGGGTCAATTTTGCTCCCACTTCGTTGCTCCCGAAAATGGCACTCTGTCTTTGGGAGCTGCAGGAGCCAAAAGGGGATATCTGTAGGAGGTCATGTCTCTCCCTCTGCCCCTCAGAGACCTGGGTTCACCTGCCTGGCCCAGGGGAGGAGTTTAACCATCAGTACCGCTAAGCAACCCCAGCTGCCCCTGGCCTTGTCTTCTGGAGGGACAGTTTCCTCCACCACACTGCAATCTCCCCTCTAGTAGCAGGGCAAGTGTTTGGGTGGTTTTCTTCTCCTTCTCCAGGCCTCCCAGGGTCTTTCCAGCTCACATGGGCTCTCTCTGGTACTTTCCAGCATCCCCAACTCTCTCACAATGCTGTTCCTGGCTGCTCCTTTTATACTCCCAGCTAGAGTTCATTTGAGTCAGGTGTGAATAGTTGTCCCTCCCGGCCGGACCTCGTTATCGGGATCACATGGAGACTGCCCATAGGAATCCATTGCCCATGATCCCTATGGGTAATTCTCATGACTGACTAATACAAGAAGAGACTTGGGGAACAGTTTAAAGACAGAGATTCAGCCCCACAATGAGTAACGGACAAAGACTGAAGAATCCAAGTGTCTCTCAATCCACCCTCTCCATGTTTGGACAACTCAGTCCATGGACCAAATAGGTACCAAGTCAGAATTATTTCATAATCAACATACAAATGTATTAAGAAAAACAAATTAATTGAATACATTTTAAAAACACATTACCAAACTGACATTCTAAAACATATACAGTATATAACATTATTAAAACTTCAAAAACCATAGTACTAAGAAAGTAATACTAAAAAACACCCTTCCTATACAAATCTAAAATCTACATGCAAAATACACATAATTCAGTACAAAGCGTTGGTGTGCAGAACCAGGGTGCTCCTCTAATCGGGATTACATCGGGACCTATACAACTGGTTTTTAATATACAAAAATGCTCCCTTCTCTGCAACAAGGGACAAGAAACAACTCAATATGTCGTTAATAGCGCTGCTCTGTTTTCCAGTGCAAAAAAAAAACCATTGCCCATGATTCCTACCGGTAATCCTAATGATTCCCATCTGCCTCTTCCTCGTCCCAGTCCTTGTGGATTTCAATGGGATTATGGGAGTTGTAGTGTTGTGGAGGGGTAAAATGTGTTTAGGGTTTTAGTTGTAATTTGGAGTTCCCCGGTTTTCTCTGTCATTTCCGTAAGGGAAAGTGCATGGGGGCAGGGGGGGATTTTGGTGAGAACATCCCATAAAGACTGCTGGGATATCGGGTAGGGGTGCATTGAGAAAAGAAAAAAAATGGGATACCGCGCCTCGCCCAAGGGCTCTCCTCTCGCAGTCTCCCAGGACCCCCTGCTCCGGTGATCCTCCCTCGCTCGTCCGCCCCGAGGGTTGGGATCCAAGAGCGATGGCCCTCCCCTGGCCACCTGAACAAAGGATCCCCGGGAATAACCTGGGATTAACGCCTCAGGTTTCTCACAGTATCCAGAATCTGCCAGTAAGCAGGAGCTAATTCTGGGCAACAGTTAGTACATAGCGAGTTGAAAATAAAACTTCCACATGAGGCAAACTAAAACCTTTTGTCCATTAGAGTTAAAATGTTTTCTATCCTATTAAGACACAGTCCCAAACACCCAGAGTGAACGTCACATATAGTTATGTGTGAATGGCCGTGGGAGCCAAAAGTAGCTCCTGATAGCTGTTATTGTCAACCTAACCAGGCTCTTCCTTGCTACAAGCATCAGCTAAATAGCTCCCAGCTCCCAGCTATTTTGACCCTTTATATATTTTATACATAATGGCCTTTTGTTTTGAACACCAAGGCCCCTGCGGTTTAGTTTGCTGCTGTTAAAAACCTTTTAGCGCATGGAAAAGGCAAAGCAAATTATTAAAATCAAAGTGCCTCTGCGTGAATCGAGTTGATGGCTTAAACTATGAATAAATGGGCAAGGTTGGGATTTGCTGCTACTGGAATGCGTACTTCTATTCCCTGAATTTAAGCAAAAGCTTAGACCGTGCATTATTCTGTGCAGCTACGATAGGCTCCTAGTGTTGATGCATTAGCAAATGCAATTTATTGGCTTGTCCCTGTATACCGATCTGAAAATAAGCACTCCGATTTACGGTTATTTATTAGGCTCTGCTTTTATACAAAACTGATAGTTAAAAATGTGTGGTCTGTACTTAAAGTACATATATAATTTTTCTATGCAGACATGTTTCTGGACTGCTAACCCAAAATGAATTTCGAAGGATAATGTCCAAGCAAACGAAACTTTTATAAAACATTTTCAAAAAGTTCATTTAAACTTGCAGAGAAAGTGATCCATCCATCAGTTACAAATATTCTGATCTAAGGATATTTTACACATTCGGCTCACGTAGGAAAGAATTTTGACATATTCAATAGGAAAGCAAACTGTTACGAAACACAAAAGCTTTTAGCTCACGCTCATTCATTCTACTTCAATCCCGGCGATATAATCGATTGAATAGGAATACATCCTGAGTTTTTGTTTACACGCTGCAGGAGCCCAGCACAATACTGGCTTATTATCTAGTATGACGTAAATTGAGCTTGCATATCTAAAAACCCCAAAAAATAAACTGAGCAAATTAATTCCTCGCTTGGGAATTTGTAGAAAGGGAAGAGCCATCAAGCAAAGAGACAATGCCACGAAAAGGTGACAACAAATATTGTCTTCATTTAGATTTGAACTCAATCACAACATGTTTGCCAGTTTACAATATGCTTAATTAGCACATCATTGCCAGTTTCCAGCAAGCCTTCTAAGCACATAATCAAATTACCCTGGGCCCTCTTTTGAAGATTTTCACCTGTTTCCATTATGCCCAATGTGCACAACATGGCTGGTTTCCAGTAAAACCCACTAACCACATCTGGTCACTGCAATGCCCCCAGGATCCACACAATTGTCTGAGTGCCACTGCTAAGAGCACAAACTGAGTCATCGCACCCACCCACATCGCGAATTGTGCCCCAGCAGAATCACCCAACATTGCTGGTCTTGTCCCTTTTACATTGGCATTGGCACGGGGACGAATATGGGTAAGCGTTTTAGTTGCATCAGCCCCAACACTCTTGCAAATAATTTCACTCTATAATTGTTGGGCTGGTCCTAAAACCAACAACTCGTACCTGCCATAAAAGTAGTCAAAGACAAACATCTCACAATCATGCATATGCCCAGTATAGCCATGACAAATAATAGAACATGGGCTCAGAGGGCAGGATAACATTTCATGTCAAGATAACCATATCATGATATGACATGACCTATGGGCAGGTCATGACAAGACATGCAGCACATAATCCCAGTAAACTTCCAGCTTGACAAATCTAGTATGTCCCATTCTTATAAACTCTGTATAAAGTAAGATAATTCCATTCGATTTCTAATTTGCACAGTTTCAATAATGGTCCAGCCTGCACAACATCAGTATATGGTCTTACTTACAATCTCAGTAAACTCAATTTGGCATTCTCAGCTTTCCCAATCCCATTATATACCCAATGGGACCACGGCAGTACTCCCACTTTGACTAAATAGATGTACAGTTCGACAACTCCAGTAGTATACTACTTTACACAGTATAATTGCAGTATATTCCCAGTTTGAAAAATCATCTCTACTCGACAAGCTCAGTATATTATGACAACCTGAATACATTCCTATTTAGCCCAATCCAAGTATTCCAATTTTGAATAATGCCAGTATATTCATATTTTGCACAACTCCAGTACATGTGCTGTGTAAGGGATCAAGAGTGAGACTCGGACACAGTGGCATGTTAAATGTTGGTTTTATTGATGAAATAATAAGCGTGGTTGGGAAAATCCTGTCTATGCCTAATTCTACGAGGGGTTTCCCCTACCTCAATAAATCAAAGGAACGTCTGTGTCAGAATGTTAATTAAATAAAGTGTCCAAAACCCTAAACTGGCCCCTTCATGTTAAACTAAATACAAGGTGAAAAGGGGGTGGGGGGTATTTCTCAGAGCTATAAATGTATAGTTTATTCTTGAAGTTTCAAACAAACTTAAAGTGCAGAAACGAAAAGGGAAGAATGTTCCACCAGGAAAGGGGATTTCCCGTCTCCCAACTTTCTTCTAGTGGCTTTGAATAATGTTGTATCACATTTCCGATTTATCCAAGGGGGAAAACTCTTCCCTTGAATCTTCGCCACCATATGCAGTTCCACAATCCCAAAAAGGGGTTACAACTCCTGAGCTTTCCTTGTGCCTTCTTCTCCCACTGGTGTACTCGCCTGACAGCGTATTATAGCTTATCCCATTAAAAGGGCATGGGTCTTCCCTTTGATCAATGTTGCACACTGTTTTTTTATAAGACCTTTGTTTCTTCTTACTTTTCACTTTTCTTATTACTTCTCCTTCCACACCTTGTTTGCTCTCCTGCTGGGATATCACACTTTTCATATTTGGGTGTGTATCACAGACTCACTGGTTGCCTGGTTCACTATACACACAGGGCTTCTTAGCTTTCTTTTCAGCCTTTCTTGCATCCAAGAAATAGCCCTTCTCCAGTACCGAGTCATGGACCCTCTGGTTACAAGCAACGAGTCAATTGTATTCTTTGCCTGGGCTTTCAAGACTGTTCGTTTCTATGTAACTTGTACAGCCTTCACTTAGGCTTTTACCAATGTTCGTATCAATTATATTGCTTTTACTTGGGTTACACAATTCAACAGGGAAGGAGACAATCTTCCATCCCCCAATTTCCACACTCCAAGTTCTGCTTTGACTGTTCAAATGGTATACACTCCTGCCAGGATGTTGATGTTTCACAGTTCAAGTTCACTTTCTTTCTCACTTCTGGTTTGTGCGAATCCAGCCTCACCGTTTGCTTGGTTCACTAACCTCTCATGGCTTTTGTCTTCCCCAATTATTCTTTCTTTTATCCATATTATATTTGTCCACTTTTGGTTCAATTACCCTTTTTTGGCAAGTTCGTAACACTCTCCTTCTAGTTATGGTCTACTGCCTCCTTTTCACCATTCACATGAACTCGTCTCTTCATGCAGTGGGTCACCAACCCTTTCTCAATATTATTTGCAAAGATACCAATTTCCTCAAAGGCCTTGCTTTGCCATCCATGCGCTACTTCTGTAACAAAGCATTCACTAGCAGGCGCTCCAGTAACATTTGGCTTCCCATGGCTTACCGGACGTCTTTCGTGTCTCTCACAGCTGTTTCTCCAGTTTCTCTGGTCCGCTGGCTCGGTGTGTGTCCAGTCAGCCAAGCGGCCCTTGCATTGCCTCTTCCTGCAGCGTATGGCTCCTGCTGCTCTTGGCAATCGATCAGTGGGCTTCCTTCACTCTGCTTTTCTCACATGCCTCTTGTGTCAGCCACAATCGTTCTCCTTTCGTGTTGCTTGCGTTCAGCGTTCTCAGCAGCAGCACCAGTCACCAGCTCACTTGGTTTCTGCCTCTCTCTCTGAGCTGTTAGTTGTGGCAGATTTAAACTTCCCGGCCTTGCCGAACAGTTTGCATAGACAAGATTGCAGTGTTGGTTTACCGGTCTTAGTCATCTTCATTGCTCCGTCGGTCTTCCTAGTCTCAGTACTAAAAATCAGGAGGTGGGGTGGAGGCAGATACAGCGATTGACTGGGAATGACATGCATTACTTAACATAATAGCATTTCTGACGATTGTATCTGCTTAGATTCACATGCTGTGAATATAGTCCGACATCTAGCGGTAATTGACTGGGAATACCTGTACATCCTTCATCCATTACACAATAGGCCATATAGGTTTGTTTTAAAGGTGCATGAATGTCATCAGAAATTATGGTTACTAGGTTATTTTGATAGAGTGTGGTCTTGTCCCTCTAGAATTTGTCTTTTCCCTCCAGAGGATTAGTGATGATGTTGCTAGATTCGTCA
This sequence comes from Ambystoma mexicanum, assembly GCF_040938575.1. NCBI lineage: Eukaryota > Metazoa > Chordata > Amphibia > Caudata > Ambystomatidae > Ambystoma > Ambystoma mexicanum. The sequence continues at coordinate 1,220,890,305 of NC_090934.1, read as the reverse complement.
CCGTGTCTAAAGAAGCCTAGTTTGGGAATACACACCCATTATAGAAACTATTTTTTCGAATGCCATGTCGAAAACATTTTGCAAAACAAAAAAATAAAATTCGAAAGTCTTTTTTTTTATTTTCATGTTCGAAATGGGCCCCCCCAACCCTCCAACCCCCTCCTTTTTTTTGGTAAGCCTTTTTTTACTCACAAAACCAAAAAAAACATGTAAATTAAAAAAAAACATTCCATTTTTTTTTCTTTTTTTTTTTCGGCCAAATGTTTTCAACATTGTCATTTGAAAAAATGCATTCGACATATTAACTGGATACCACGGAAACTGTGCAGAACAGGAATATATGTGCACTTGCAAATTGAGAGTCTCCTCGATGCTGCAAACCTACTGCATATATAATACATTTTGACACACCCAAGAGGCAATAACATTTCTGCAAAAGGTTGTGACAAACATCAGTTCTCGTAATGACTGCCCTCCCACCTAAACCTTCTGCGGGTAAAAAACAAAGAATGAAGATGCTCAATGAGTTCACAAGGACACTTTCCTTAGAGCAATCAAACTCAACCAGAGGAAATCTTAAATCGTAGGTATCCTTTCACTATAGAGCTTGGCATTTCTCTGGCTATGAGGACACAAGACCATCGCAATTTTCATTAGCTCCCGCTCAAGCCAATCCACAGTATACCTTCTGCAATGAGTGGGGAAGAAGGTTCTTTTAAACCAGTTTATTGACAGTAGTTTAGGGATTCCACCATCCAGAAATCCACAGCAGCAGAGGATTCTGTTTCAAGCAAATCACTCTCAACACTAATTTGCTTGTCCTAATGTAGTCCAATTTACTGATCCCATATTTTGCTGCCAAAAAGATCATAGGCTACGGATATAGAGGTTTAGGTTTTTAGTGATGGACGTAATCTATTTACACCAAGACTTAGTTGCCTATAGAGAGAACAGATCATAGGGCTTAGAATGGAAAAAAATAATCGAAGACGTTGAGTGGACAGCCATTTGCATACAGTAAAGGGTCATTCAAGCCTTGAAATTTGCAAAGGTTAAACTGTAAAGCGTTTTAGCAAATGACCCAATGTATCCGTTCAGTCATTAGACGGAATCCCACAATCCCAATGAAGAATTTGAAAGAAGAAAATGTTATAGACATTACTTTGTTGTACTTATGCCAGATTGTTGTTGATATGCTCACCAACAGATCCTTTTATAAAAGGACTTTTATAGGTTTCATCCCAAAAAAACAAAAACTAAGTACATGCAGTGATGTACTTGTAAAAGTAGTAGAAATGGGGGGGAAAAGGACATCCCAATTACTCACAATATCCAAATGATACCACTACGACATATCCAGTGGCCCGATACTGAATCTGAACCACCCAGACAAATAGCCACACCTTGAACGTTTACAGTGGCATTCTATTTATTTTTCGCTTGTTAGGCGCTTATACAGGAAGTAAATACTGCTTCAAAGCGCCCACAGGGCACCATCGAGAGGACAAGGATGAGAAACAATGAAAATAGATAAAAAATATTAAATTCAGACGAGGGAGGGGAAGGACGAACCTACTATGCTGTTTGAGTATTCATGTGCAAGTGCAAGAGGGAGAGGGAATGGGAAAGGTGCCGGGGTGCTCATGGGTGAACATGTGAAATGTAAGGTAAGTGCGATCCTCCAGGGGTGAAGGGTGAGCCGAGGCAAGTGTTGAGGATAGACAGAAGCTGGGGCGATTTGGTGTGGGAGGTCAGGACCCGAGGATGCATAAGAGCCCTGGACACCAAACAAGCAATTGTGAGATTAGCAGAGGAGAGAGGGAGGGAAGGAAGGAAGGAGCAGGTAAAAAGGAAGGTCTTGAGAATCTTCCAGAATTCAAGAAATCTTGCTCAAGACGAAGAGGGAGGGGGAGGCTGTTCCAAAGAAGGGTGCCAGCTGAGGAAAGCGATCGACCTCATGCCCTCAGTTTAGCAAAACGCTTTACACACAGAGTTGGTGCGAGAGAAGCGCATAGGCTTAGAGGGGAAATATTTAGTAAGAGAGAGTTACAGAGAGAGTTACAGATAGTGTGGTCCCCAGACAGCCTTGTGGATGATACAGAGGGATTTTAATTTAATCTGTGAATCAACCGGGAACCAGTGAAGACTTTAGGGCAAGAGAGATGCGGTCCCTGGGCTTGAGGCCAAGGATAAGCATTGCTGCCCTATTCTGGATTAGCTGGAGGGGTCGTAGAGTGGACACAGATAGATTCAGGAAGAGGCTATTGCAATAGTCAAGCCTAGAGAGAACCAGGGCTTGGGTAACATTGAGCTTCTGGGGAAAGGGAGAAAAGGAAGAATTCCATTGAGAAGGAAAAGCTGAAAGTAGGACTTCTTGGCACTGCCCTCAGTGTGAGGAAGGAGAGAGTGAAGTCGAAGATAACCGAGGTTTCTAGCTTCAGAAGAGGGAACAGGGGAGAGCCCATGGAAGAAGGCAAGGGTGAAGGCAAGAAGTCAGGTGCAGAGGTTCTAATGGGAAGGATCTCCATTTAACTGGCATTGAGACAGAGATCATTAGAAGTGGACCAGGTCTGGATGGAAGACTGAAAGTCTGTCAGGGAAGGTACAAGAGGGTCAGCCGGGAGTTTGAAGAAGAGTTGTGTGTTGTCAGCATAACACTGGAAGTTGGAGGAGGAGATGAGGAGTGCCAGCTGAGTAAGGTAGATGTTAAAGAGCCAAGGCGAGAGACTAGGGGGACACCACAGGTGGAGAAGGAAGTAGGAGAGGAGAAGGTACCCAGGATGACTTGGGAGGAGCTGTCAGTTAGGAAGGAGGTCAGCCAGTCCAGTGCCCGCTCTGAGATACCAAGGGTGTCATGGAGCATTTGTATGAGGATGGAGTGGTTGACCATGTCAAATGTAGGGGAGGGATCAAGGAGGATGAGGACAGCAGGAGAGAGTTGGAATCCAGGGATGTAAGCAGTTCTTCATGGGTGTTCAGAAGAGCAGATTCCATGCCTCTAGATGCTCGGAATCTGGAATTATGGTCGCGGAGACCGCTAACAAGTTCAGTGTGAGAGTTGAGACAGGACAGGGCTAACTTCTCCAACAGTTTCCCCAGTAAGGGGGTGATCGAGATGGGGCGGTAGTTGGCTGGACACAAGGGTCCGCTGATGGAGGGGGTGCACATGTGAGTGCTTGAGGGAGGAGGGGAAAGAACCTGTAGCAAAGGAGTGGTTACAGAGATCAGCGAGTGCAGGGGAGAGAGAGCTAATGTCCTTGATGGTTCTGGATGAGCAAGGGGAAACCTCTTTGGAAGAGACACTCATGGAGCGGACAACTCTGATGACTTCTTCCATTGAGACAAGGGCAAAGGAGAAGGAGGAAGGAGGAGGGTGAGTGGCCAAGGGAGGCAAGGGTGTGAGGGATGGGATGGGAGAATGAGTGACAAGCTTGTTCAGGATGTTCTGAGTTTTTGTGGTGAAGTGAGTGGCAAGTGCATTGCAGAGGGCCTGAGAAGGAATAGGGGAGGAGGATACTGCGGAAGGGTTGGCAAGTACCCTGCAGATTTTGAAAAGCTCAGCTGTGTTGTTGGCAGCGACATATATCTGTGCCTGAATATGGGCCCTTTTCTTGGCACAGATAGAGGGTCTGTATTGCGTTTGGAGCAGACAGGAAATTTGTCAGAGGATGAGCCTGAGGTTTGCCACTTCTGTTCTACAGCTCTGCACCATCGTTTCAGGTCTGCACGTTCAGAGTCATACCAAGTGTTGCACTTAAAGGCAGATTTCAAGCGGATCATCATGACTGGGGCAAGAATGTCAAGGGTGTTGGGATGGACAGGTGGAAGTTGCTGAGAGCAGTGTCAGTGGTAGAGTCTGAGTTGGGAGGGCAAGGGGGGATACATGTGAAAGTGAAGGCAGCAGCTGACACTCGTTTCATCAGCCAGATGTTTGTGAAAAAGGTTGGCAGGGCTTTTGGAGGAGTGTTCACTGAGCCATAGGGACCCACGTTGGAGGAGAGAAGAGAGTGGCGAGACCAAGAGAGAGGGGTGACCAGGGTAGATGAGAGGGGGGAGGTCAGAGTGGATGATTGTGTCCCGAGTGTGTCCAGCAGAGTGGGTTGGACCAGTATGAAGTATGGAGTGGGATAGAGAGGTGCAAAGGCCAATGAAAAGAGTAGATTTGCCAGGGCAGTTCAAGTGGATGTTAAAGTCACCGAGGAGCAGTAGGTTGCAGGAGGTTGAGATTAAAGAGGAGCAGAAATCAGCCTATTCAGAGGAAGAGGGAGGTAGCGCCTGGAGGCCGGTAAATGGTAGCAATGGTCAGGGTGGAGGAAGGAGAGATTACCAATTTGTATACCAGGCTCTCAGAGGAGTAGAGCTGAGTGGGTAAGAAGGAAGCCACTGAGGGATGATTAAGGCAACCCCACTGTCAGCATGATGAGGTCGAGGCTTGGAGATCTCAATGCCGTCAGGTAGGAGGAAGTCAAAAGCGGTGACTGAGCTGGCCTTGAACCAGGTCTGAGAGCGCGAATATCAAGGTCTGTGTCTTCAAGGAGGCGGCAGACGTCAGCAGAGTGTTGGCTGAGTGGGCATTAAAAGTCCCCAGGTAGACACGATTTCTGACTTTGAAGGTTTTCTGAAGTGGAGTACAGGGGGAAGTAGGGGGAGAGGCAGAAGAAGGAAGTAAGTTAATGAGGGATTGCAGGATCCGGTCAAAGAGAAGGCAATTGTCCTGAGGACCGTGAAACAGGATAGTGCCAGTTTGATAGACATTAATGATGCAGCGTGAGGAGAAGAAGCCCGCCAAGACTACTTCCCACTTGGTGCCACCATTAATGGGCGAGGACGAGAAACAAGAGAGTAGATATGAGAATTTCATAGGTTTGGAGAGGGGACACAGAAGAGGATTATCAGTGAAGATTTCTCTGGAGGATGCACCGACAAAGGCGTCTGTAATGGGAGGGCCAAGATTTGCACCCACAATGTCTTTTTTGTACTTTTTTTCATCCAGATTTTGTGGGGGAGGGAGGGTAGGTTATAGTGTAACAGTTAGAAAAGATTGGACAGATGGAAAGTGCCTTCTGAGTGGCAGAGGAGAGATGTGAAAAAGGGAAAGAAAGGGGGGGTTTGCAATGCACAAACCTGGCCTTTACACAGAGGTGGCCTAGTAGTTAAGGGGGCTCAATACAAAGGCAGAGCAATAGATGGGGTGAAGACATCAACTTTTGTTAGAAAGAATACAATGCAGCGTACCCAGCGATGCATGATGTTAAAAAGCACACCGACCTAGATTCGGTTTTTGTAAAACAGGAATAAAAGCAGTGCACCACAATGTGGGTGCAAGATGTTAAAAAGCACACATACCTGGATGCGCGTTTTACCAGGAGTACAAGCAGCGTACACAGGTATGCAAGAGGAAGGAGAAAACACAGCTTGAGATGTATACCAAATGTAGTACACAGGGAGCAGCGAAGTACAGCGAAAAACCAAGAAGAATCCGTTTTTGGAACAGCACAGTTACAGGACCAGGGAGTTTGCTGGTAGAGGCAATCGGACAGTTCAGTCATCACTCACGTTTTTGGTTCGAGTTCTGCGCAATGTGTGCCATGGAGGCTGGAGGAAATTAATGTTGCACGGGAACGAGGTGGGGACAGGCACAGACAGGAGTAGGCCAGCAATAGCCTGCCGGCTTTTCTGGATTGGGCATTTTTAGAAAGAGGGGCCCAATCAGAGTGATTCCTTGCCCAAGGAGCCCAGACACTCCAGTGCCTACAGTAGAGGGGCGGCCATAATGTAAAGGAGGCCAAATGTTGCCACTCAATGAACTCCCAGAGCACACAGCACCCGAAAAACACAGTGTAAGCATTTCAGTATAAACAATTTTTTTCTTAAAATAAAACGAAATTTAGTAGGTGCAAATGAGCTTCTGGCGCTGCTTGTGGGGTTCCGGGGGGGTGGGGGGTTTGCTGATGGTCCCATTAAACCCCAAAAGGGCTTACCTTTCGTGTCTGTGCTGGGAGACAGGGAGTCCCAGCCTCGTGGTGGCAGCAGGGGCTCATGCTGGCCAGTTGCCTCCTCGAAGAACTGCAGGCAGAGGAAGGCTCTCCCAGAGGTCTTCAATGTGGGCCCAGGGAAACAGGCTGGCAATAGAGTGCCGGCTTAATGGGTAAGTAATTACTGTACCCAAGTTGGGTCGTAAAATTCTTCATTTTGTGACCAAATGTTCGAGGGTCTACAAGAATGGTGGAGAGTTATGCAGTAGGATTCTTCATATTGGGCCTTAGGTACAATCCAAGAGTCGCCGGAGGACATAAGGAAATAGCCACCTTTGCTCCAGCCAGGAGAACATAAACGTCTTAAAATAAAAGTCTGGGAGTTTGGCCATCTTGGAAGGCCAAAAATGGGTCTTGCAGCTTGTCCGTTCTCTGCTCTTATCTGGTTGGGTGTTCCAAAAACGAAACCCTCTAAATGTCCATGAAGCAAGCACATAGCATGCCCCAGGGGCCTAGTGATTTGGTAGTTCTAGAAATACTTTGTTAGATTGTAAAGGATTGCAGGTTTTACGACATTCCACAAATGCTTACATCAAGTGTGCCAATAATTAATCTTTTTGGTCTGAATGCAACTTGCAATTGCATAACTATTTTGTAGGTATCTCCGATGTAGCTGCAAATAAACCAAACTGAAACCAATTCGCCAGATCCCTGTGCTTCAATTATGTTTGATGACGGGCCGAAGGACCAGGTTTGAATAGAACACCCTGACCGGTACCCTTGAAGAGCATTTTTAATACAATAAAATACACATTTGCAAAGACGGTGAGGCACCCTTTACTCAAATTCTACGAACAGCAACTTTGTTTCCAACAAATCAAGGGCTCCCATTTACATTCACATAAACACTACTGTCCTGTTATAGGTGGTTGTTTATATGGATACATACACCCTCTTACCTATGCACTTCCTACTTTTTCAGAAGATGGTTTGTAGCTGAAGTACATGGATACCACAGCTATGCTTTGGTAATGGGGCTTTTTCACAGGAGGGGCCGAGAAGCCAACTAGCCTTTCAAAAAACAGAATTACCCACATCTTATTTATGAATACTAAATCAAAACAGATTGGGCTTTCACATACTTGCAGACGACAATTAAAATGTGTTAATCGAACCAAATGAACACAGACTGTGGACAAAAGATTATATACACAAATTAAAAAGAAATATTGAAAGTTTCACTCACAAACAATAAAATACCAACATCTAGTCTGTCATCTATATAATCTAACCAGGATACACAGCTCCATTACTACTGGCATTATCATGCAAAGATTTTGCCTTAGTTACAAAATATATGAATAGAAAATGTGCAGGAGAACCTAATATTGCAGTGCTGAAAACACAAACCAATAGTTTGGTCTGATTCAATCAATATGCAAATGATGTTCTACAAAAGGCATGTTGTTGGCTATATAGCGCAATGGATACAGGTTTGGGGCATTCTTTCCACAAATGCTGTCACTTCCCCCTCAAAGGGCAGTCTTTTGCATGCGCAGATCAATTGACAGGCCTCAGCTCCCACCTTACTCATGCTTGAATTACCACATCACCCACTCTGTGTTTTTTCTTTTCTTTTCAAATCTGTCTCTTCAAGATTTTTAGACAGGAGTACAAATAAAGTTTCAAACGTGTTAAACTATCTTTATGCATCTCCAAAGCCTTCTATACTTTGAGAAACAAAGCTACAATAAACCACTGTCACTTTTACTCTGCAATCTTGATGCACAGCAGCAGGTTAGTCGAGTGGATGCTTTAAACTTTTAAGCTCTTATATTTCAAACTTATGTTATTGCCACCAATAAACGAGTTTTTGAAAATTGGCTATCCAAGTCACAAGAGACCATAGGTTCAAGAATTGACATTAGGTTAAATTACCACTGGGGAGCAAGATCTTGGATCGACAGATGTAAATGCAGGAAGGATTTAAAGTCATGCTCAATAGCTTCATTATAAAAAGGAAATGGCATCAATGGATTTATGGAGATAGGCTGCCAGGATCATGAGCTTTCCTCACTTCAACAGCTTGAATTTGTCTACCATTTTTTACCATCTGAAGGTACACTGTGGGTTGGGTGGTGTGAGGGGTCAGAAATGTCAGGCAGACAACTGTGAAGGTTTTCAAAAGATGCCTATTAACTCAAAAGGTTGGATAAACACCTCGCTATCCCTACCCTGACAAGGATTTCCTTGCCTAAAATAAACTAAAGGAAACATTCCAACAAAAGAATTGGCATTTGTAGTAAAGAGGTTTATTTCTAATTTAGTAAAATAAGGTTGCAAAGTCTAGTATTCAGTTTCCAGGTGTGGGGTATGAAGGCATGATGAAGCAAGACACAGACAACAGATTCAAATTCGTACTCAAAACAAGTTTATTTAACTTAACATGCAGGTTGGTGTAAGGCCTAACTTGCCCTATGCTAAGGTGGGATTTCCCTACCTAAAGAAAACTAAGGATAGTCTGTGTTAGGATGTCCAAATCAAGTTTTTCTCTGCGTCCAAAACCTAAACCTGCCCTCACAACGAACTGTAGATGATGTGTAGGGACGCAAGCCTCAAAAGAATAGGGTTCAACAAAAGGTTCAGAGCTCCCTCCAGCTCTTGGCTTAGGATCATCTTCCACAAGTTCAAAATATTTCTCAGAATACTGGGGTTCCCTTCCCCAAGAGTTCAAACCTTCTTGCTTCCAAAAATAATACAGTTCCTTGGGACACTTCATTTCGGGGTTCCCGTCTCACAGGGTTCAAAACTTCCAGCTTTCAAAATGAACAGTTCTGTTTCCGAACTTGTTTCTTACACAATGTGGCAACACACAAGCTTGACTTCAAACATCCTTGCATTGGTTTTTACCAACTAGGGCACTCCGTCTAGGTGCAGTTGTTGGACCACAAAGTCCACCCATTACAGGTCACGCAACCAATACCCCTTCTTACTGCTTCCATGAACCTTAAGCCATTAGTTACATTCGACTGTGATGCTTAGATGGTTTCTCAGTGTCCCACTCTTTAGACACCGTCGCGTTACTGGCTTAGCCACCATGTACTTTATTATTGTATTCCTCTGGCTCTTGCCAACACAAGTTTCTCTCGGCTTGCAATGGATTGGCCCCTCTTAACTTTGGGTCACTCTTTAGTTTATAAAGTTCTTTCTCTCCTTGGTAGTCTCTTGGCTTTGCAATTACTCGTTTAATAAACTGTCTTCCTTTACTTCACTTTCATGCATTGCTTTGCTTTGCTTTCACTCCACTCCACTCATGAGTATTCAATTGACTTTTCAGTCTGTACGCCATTCACAATTGCCATCAATATTTTTCGCTCTGCGTTATTCATAAATGCTTTCAAGTAGTTTGAGTTTACTCGATATCAGTCATCACAAGTGCTTTCAATTTGTTTCAGTTCATTTGATATCTTGACAACACTTGTTCCAGTTTTCAACAAGTTTAATCCCTTTGCTGTCCACTCAGCATTTGCAAAAGGACTTGCTTATACGTGACCGGAGCACCCCAGACGGAGTGTGTATTGGTTTTGGACTCACTGGTTGCATACTGCAGTGTTCTTCCTCTTGGCGTCCTCTGCGATGGGATCTCCAGGCTCTGGCTGCTTCCCGGCTTCTCCAAATGAAGCCTTCCTCTTGCGGTCTGCAACACGCAAACCACCCGCTCTCCTGGCTTCCTCTGGTGGCAGCTGCAGTCAAGGGGTGCTCCACGGTTTCTCTCAACAAGACCTGCTCTGGCAGATAGCAGGACCTCTGGACCCTTGCACAGCCGACCACGGCTACGGCATCCCCTTCTCCAGCGCAGCACTGCGCCAGCTACCTGTGTCTCCAACTTCATTTCCTCCAGCCCATTCGTCGTCACCAAGAACGGTGGGCATTTTTATACTTCTCAGGTGTGTTAAGTGGCACCAGGTGTGGGTCATTGAGTTCTCTTGCCTGACTTTGGAGGACTCTGTTCCTCTGGTATGCCCCCATAGTCCTTTTCCTCGTCTCAGTACCACAGTGGTTTTTGGTACTGTCCGATTTAATAAAAGAAATGTTTGCACATCAATTTGGTCTCTGATATATGTGTGTGTTAGTGGAATGAGTAGGTGTCCTCCTAGTTGGTCTGTTACTCGTCCCAGTACTAAGGTGTTGTTTCTGGGGACCAATTTGGAAGGAGGGAAAGGGTTGACAATATCCCACAAAGGCTTTAGGTATAGAGGGCTCATTATGAAAGGAAAAATGGGGATACCGCGTCTCATACAAGGACATCCTCTTCCCATTCCTCATGTTCCATCCACCCAGATGATCCACCCTCGCATATCCACCCCTAGGGTCGGAATCCAAAAGCGATAACCTTTCCTTGGCCACCCGAGGAGGATTCTGGGGAAGAGGTGAGGACACCCTCAGCTTCTTCACAGGGGATAAACATGCTCAAGGAATTCTACCATTAGGTCTGTTCCTTCTAATGGTATAGCATTGAGGAAAAGGCTGCTGAGAAAGGCTGATTCAAAAACTGGGTAACCAAATGACAAACAATGGGACATCCTCGTGGTTCTTCAGGAAGAACAAAGTGGCTGCATTGTTAGTGCAAACAAACTAATATTCCTCCAAAAAAATGAAATTTCAGCAAGAGTGAAAGACCAGAGAGTGCGATGAAGCAGACATTGGCACAGCAACCACTACACCAATGGATACTAACGCTAAAAAATGACACACCTGGACGGAACACATTCAGAACACTTGTCTCAAGACCACAGAAGTAGGATTCCAAGGTTAGAGGAGAAATGAATAATTTCTGATTATTTCTAAAACCTGGGTCAATGAGCATCATGGTGCTATTGGATGCCATCATTTTAACTTTTACCTGGGGTGCTAGGCAAATATAAAGTCCTAGAGCCCAAGCTGCTCTGAAATAACCAAGCTGTTGTGTGTGTAAAATTCAGAAAATAATTCTTTATTAACAAGAAAACATTGTAGAGAGACGTGGGTTTCAAGCAAGCTCAACATTTACAACACCTGAAATAGCCAGTTTAAGAGTAGAGCCTGAATGTATGGAGCCTGTGAATAGTTTACACTGTGTAGAGGAATTTACAATATCCTCAGAGATAATCAATTAAAAAAGAAGGGCTTGCACTATTGCTGCCCCAATAAGGAAACTGGAAATACTTCAAAAAATGAACTTGTGATGCAATATAATGGGAGTATGCATTCTAGAGATCACGGAACATACCCAACCCGTCAAACTGCGCTGTCAGAATAATATAACTCAAAGTTACCATATAGGAGGTTTCAGAGCAAGACATTGCCTGTGACATACTGAACTGACATACAGATACAGCCACGACCCCCCAACACAAAGCCACCACTTACCTGAGTTCCAGGTGTGGGAGTGTGAGAGCTGCTCTCAGGAGTGCTGGCAAGGGCAAGTGCGGTAGCTAGTTCACTCTGTGTAATAGGTCGTGGCCCAGCAGCCCCAGAGTAACCAAGTGAGGCAGGGCGTGATCCAGATGCGCTGCTGGAGGGAGTGGATCTGGTGCTCTGTGAAGATTAAGCGCATTCATTTAAAATACATTGTTTTAATATATACACACCAAAACCTGGACAGAAGATTATTTACTTGTAGAACATGCTAATTTCCAGCTTCTCACCACGGTCCACCAACATCTACATCCTGGGGAACGATGTGAACTTTGTGGACATACTGAAGCAGGAATACTGGATTGCTTAATTCTACCTACAAAAATGTTGAAACAGCAACCCTGAAATACATTTTTAATGCGACCAGGAGGATAAAGTGCAATTCACACATAGTTGGAGAATGATTTCTCTCTTCCATATTTAACATTAGCACCCTGGCAGGGGGTGCCAGACAATCAGGTGGCAAGGAACGCAGGCTTGAACTGCCGGCGAAAGCCTGCGGTCCATGCCGCCTGACGGCCGGCTCCCCATCGCCATCTTCTCCCCACCCCTTTTTTTCCATCCTCTAATTACCTTATTTCAGTGGCGACTCCTCCTCTCCTTACCCTTGCCTCTCGCAGGCTGCCATGGAAAGGGAAGAGGTGCTCCGCATTGAGCGCCGCCTTCCCTTTCCATGGCGGCCATCTTTGTAAAGGATTTTCCTTCGTACAACGGGACGCAGCGCGTGTCACGTAGAACGAAGGAAAATCCTTTTATTTTTGGGGCACCCCGGGTTAATGCTTTGGTAGCCCAGGTTGCTAATGCCTTAAGTCCCTGTTTCAAGTGCTGGTACTGAGGGCAATGGCCCGGAGCCCTCATTAATGGTCCTCGCTTTGCTCGGTCTGATAACTTGGGATGCCAGACTGTTCCCACCCCCCACCCCCGTTCCAGCCCTTCGAATGGGGGCTTAACGTCACATTGAAAGGTGTACTACGCTTCCCTCCAACCTTGCTACAAATCTTTCAGTGAGGACTTAAAAAGTACAAACATACTAGAACATACATACTCTAGTGTCTTGTCCTGTTTCCTGCATACCATTGGGATGTCATCCTTACAGGGACGGGACCACTCATCGCAGCAATAATAAAAAGAAAAGTCAAAGGGCGCATTGCATGAGAAGCCGGTGCAGCGGCTCCTTCTCCCCACCTCCCTCCCCCACGATGCTCCTCAGGAACCAACACCTAGTCCCTTTATCTGTGTCTAATAGGTAAAGAAAAATGGCCAGCAATGTATGCCTTTGGTGAACCATTCCTAGACTATTTGCCATGTACTAAACTCGAAGGAACAAAATTGTCCACTTGACACCCTGTCGCCGTTTTTTGGGGGCCACAGCCATTCCCACTATTGAAGTAGGTCTCATTCCTCGCAGACCCTCATCTGTGCAAACGTTGCCTCGTCTTGGATCAGGAAGGGGATACTCTAAGATGTCCTCTTGCTGCATGCTCTGTAATGTCAGCTATCCTACTGTGAAGACCTTTTCCATCAACCAGTCATACAATGATTTTAGGACTTCAAAGATAAGGTGTGGTTTCCCTTCACAAAGTCTACCCGCAAGGACTTATTCCTGCAGTGCAGCCTGCCAAAGGGAGTGTTAAAACTTCAGTCAGGCAAGCAGCTTTCCTCTCAGATAAACCCTACCATGGAAATCCCTAAAGCTGGCATATGAGTAGTCCACTTCCATCTCAGCTGATGGGTTACGGCAGGCTCTCTTGACTGGAATTTCGTTTGGGCATACCACCAGACCTTAAAGGAGGCTGTATGGCACTAAGCCCAACACCAACAGTTTCACAGAGGGTCACTGCCCTAGCCTTCCACAAGTGTCGGTTGGTTGCCTTGTCCACGCCAGCCACCACTGGGCCATTTACTGGAACTCTAGAGCACCTTATGTCGGGCTACCTATGCATCGAGGCAAACCCACCTACATAATGGTAAAAGAAAATGACATCCAAGTAGCCACCTCCGGAAACTTCCCCGGCCAGATCAAAGCCGTGGGGAGGGCCCAGAGTGCCCATTATGTTCACTCGCTGCCAGTGATGGAACCCCAGGACAAAGTTCATCCAGGGGAGGATTCTTTTGCAGAGATTGTGTCTCAATGCCACAGGCAGAGGCTCATCAGGACTCACAATCCTTGCAAGTGTAGGGAGACCACAGTGCAAAAGTACATACCCTGGTATGCACATGCAGGGGTTTACCTACATTCATCCTCAGCCTGCTATATAGGTTCCATGAACCAGTTTTGACGCACTGCACCCCAGCATAAAGTCTCCTCCCATGTGGAAAGGGGAAGACAGCCGCTACCTGATCCTGGCCCTGAAGTTGGTATTATGAGGGAGGACCACATGGAAGGAGATGGCTGTCGGGGAGATGTGGTGACGCCATCAGGAGAGACGTAGCATTCTTCTATTTCATGTGAAGAAGACCCTATCATTCCGGAGTTCCTGAGAGCATGTGATTTTTGAAATTCCTCCAGTTGTAAAACCCTGAAACCCCTTCTCGTCAAACATCCTAGAAAGAATACCATTCACTCTTTACACATACATGACACCCATAAAACACATTTAACATCTCCTGTTTGTAATGGTTGTTATTTAAACAAAGATGTAAAGCAATGGAACTTGAAAAGGTTCAAAACTTCTTTTGACTCCAACTCCCATAAAGCCTCAAGTACTGAAACGAGGAAGGAGTCAACGTGGAATGAAGGAAACATCAAGTTAACGTGCAGACTAGTTGTCATACTAATAAGTCCGCTGCGCAGGACATTTGCACCCGAGGAATACATGCAATTAAGGAGAGGAGAGCTGCAGAGCAAGCAAACCAAGAAGCAGAACCAACAGCAGAAGCAGACACAGGAGATGAGTTGTGCTGGGAGACCCAGACGCTTCCAGGTAACCACCTGGAAGCATACTTTACCGGAGGGACGGGAGTCTGGTGAAAGTGCAGCAGGTACCTTGGAAGGACTACTAGAAAGCAGACAACCGCCGCCAGGCTGTAGGAGACGCGGTCCTGTGGGACTGCCTCAGTCCCATCGGCAAGTAGTTGTGAAGCCGACGCGGGAACCGAATGAGGGTCTGCATGACAGGGGAAGCCTTCCCAGAGATAGAACTTAGCCGCAGCTACACGTTACGCCTATGAAGTTGGGAGTCCCAGTACAAGCCAACGAACCTACGAACAATTGAATAACTATTTTGAATAACAACCAATAGATTGGAAAGGCAAAAGTTAGAAAAATCTCTTTATATGAAATGTCAATTTGAGGAAAATTGGAAAAAACAGCATCAGCAGGAGCGATGCAGCTCTACGCATGTCCCCTGTGTGTTGCCAATAAAGTTCAATTCTGTTTCTATAAAAGAACTTGTAGATACTGTGCATGCGCGCACGTCGAGCCACCTACTCCCTGAGGCCAGCAGCTCGCCGGACGCCTGTTAAACTGCTCTTCAGTACGCTGAACGTTTAGCCTTGCAAGTGTTTTTCAGCAATTTTTCTCGATTTCTAAATGTTACTCAGCACGTTGACTCACAGAAACAACATGATCCATTACATTACAACCTCACAATACACTGCTGTTTCTCTACCTTTTGCACTAGTTGCCAACTGCTAAGCAACATGACGCGGCACTCCATATAGTTACGCCATGTTTTTCATTAGCGCTTTGCCAACTGTGGATATTCTACTCTTGCCGACACAGAATTTGAGGCACTTCCATAAGGCTTGTTATCACCAATAGAAGCACTGCATGTTCCCGAATCTGCCCCAGTTTTGGTGACATCTCTTACTCCATGGTGCCTTAAATACTAATTAACATAGCCTTGCGTGGCTCACATCCAATTTCTTTGCTTTAATCTGCCTGTAGCCCAAATTCTGGAGAATTTCCGTCTTCAAGCTCCATCCTGGTGTCATAACCTTTCTTGGATCTGGCCTTTTCACCTAAAGAGCGTCCCTGCAAGATCAGGTACGCCATCTTTGAGGATAGTACTTCACCTTTTCTTCTAAAACCAATTTATAATTAGGCTTGTTACCTTCCAAGCCCCTAAGGAAAAGGTTGCTTGCTGCCTGTATGCAAGACAGTGCTCAAGAAAAATATTCATCAAGACGCCACCTTATTACCATAGGTAGGTCGCCGACTACAGTTCTCCCCCGAACCTACTCATAAGGTTTTCTGATCACATTCCCCTCTTTTCAAAACTGTTTTTATTCCTTTGATTTTTAGATGAATAGATTAATCTGCTGCAACAGGCCCTCACGCTAACAGCGCTGCATAGTGACCTGACGACAGTTCGGAACATTGTATATTCTGTATCACTTTGTGAACTTGATGTTAAAATTACCTCTGAACCAGAAACACCATATTGTTGTGTCGACACAACAAACTGTTAATGTTGTAATAGTACATGAAATGTCACTCACGTTGCTACTAACCAAACTATTTACAGAACTGTATGCTTCCTTGCTCTGTGCATGACTAATGTTCATAGTCCCTAGTTTTAATATGTATTTTTGAATACGAATACATTTTGTTTTACCTGTATTATTCCCACTCCAGTGATGTAATCACTGGCTAGTCTATAATTACACATAGCCCCCTGTAGTTCTGCTTGTACCTCCAATGCAGTAAAGAGAGGGGTAGCCTTTCGACTCCATCCTTGTGCTATGAAGAGGTTGACAGGCAGAACTCCCATATACGAGATGTCAATATGAAGGAAGTTGGAACTAGTAGTACCCGAAGTCAATGAGGTTTAAACAGATTAGGAATGAAACTGATATACTTGGAAAGAAAGTGAACACTGTAGGAAGACCTGGTTAAAGAAACATCAGACAGTGAACCCTTTTTGGAGAAAGATACCCAGCATGGAAGTACGCTACGGCATCTGCAAGATCCAGAAGGGGGGATTCCAGGTAGTCCATATGAAAGAAAGATATAGTGAAAGATACCTGGCAGGGGAGTACACCAGGAGATCTAAAGAATCAATTGAACGATTCCTGGCTGGGGAGTATACCAGGAAATCATCAATGGAACAGCTGTGTGAAAGACACTTTAGTCATCTGTGAAGAAGTTGGGAAAATGGACATTTTGCCATCCTTTATGTAGAAGAGACTAGTTTTTGCTATCCCCCAAAAGACATTTCTGCAATTTTTATAGAATCATTGTTTGGAAAAAGACTTTTTGCATTGCTTAAGAAGGTGCTTTGGGAAAGACATTTCAACTACTCTTAAAGAATCAGGCTTTAAGAAGGACACTTTCGTTATTCTACCTGAAATAATCCAGGAAAAGGGAACCCCTTCTTGGATTCAAGAATTATTTGTTGAATTTCCATACTTGATTTACATACACTTTTTATTAAGTAAACATCAGAAACATGTACCTTGCACTTTTACTTGTTAGTGTGAGGGTTAGATATGTTTTGGACACAAGGACCGTTTACATAATTTCAATGACAAGCCACAGACTAATCTTTAGCTTTAGTTTATTAGCTAGGGAAACTCTCTTTAGGATAATAAAATGTCTAATGTTGAAAACGTTACTACTTTGTGTCCGCCTCTCCTTTCTGACCCCTCACACAGCTCACATCGCGTTTGCCCGGGGTCCCATCCCTTCAACCAGGCATGCCACGGAAAAGGTATACAGATTATGGCACTACCCATTATGAAAGCTTTGTTTAAAGAAATGCTAAGAGTCGATTCCCCCCAATCCATTGTTGATTGCCCCGCTGGAACCCCAGGCACCGCCAGTGACAACTGAAGCATCTGTCCAGTTTAACATCTTAGATCACACCAGCCCTTCTCTGCCAGTGGTCCCAGAAACAGCCCCCATCAGAACTCCCTCCTCTTGGGTTACACCTACATCAATACCACACCCCTGGCTTTGAGGGTTTAGCATCGACACAGAGCAACCAAGATGACAGGGAGGAGAAACCATCTTTGATGTCGGCAGTCCTCGAGTGTTTTGGGAGTCCAGAAATATCTTGGCCTCCTCGTACACTCTTCTGCTCCAGCAGAAACTGGGTTTTTGTAGTCTGTGCACCAAGGAAAGACTAGCATTCCTAGTCAGCATGATGTGATAGTAGAGGCTAAGCGGGCCTGGAACAAATCACACATCATAGCCACAACCCAATAAGCAGTTGGAGGCCGAGGATGAAGGCTTCACACCCCCAGCTCAGTCTGCAGTTGTTACAGCCACACTTTCAGACCAAACATGCGCATGCAACTTCACCCTCTGCCCCTGAGGGCAAGGAAGAGAAGGCACTGGACGCCACAGGGACAAGAGTCTTCACTGCATTTATGGCAAGTACATGTGGACAGAGGTTTTGCCTCCTGTAATGCCAGGTTATGGCATGAGAGTGGGCTTTGGAGAGTTACTCACAAAAGACCAAATGGGAGCCAACAAACTCATGTAAGCAGCCGCCAACTATATAGACACTGCTTCCTGAAGTATGTGTACAGAATCGGGCATGAGGTGGCAGGCCAGGCTAAAAAGGCTACCAAGACAAGTGTTGAATCTCCCATTTGATGGGCTCCAACTTTTCCGGTCCATGACCGAGGATGTCCTGACTAAGGAAAAGGCAGACTCACCACTATATCTCTCACCACCATTTCAAAACCAGTGGCAAAGCCAGGGTGTTCTTCCTCCCAGAAGCCAGACCTACAGTTCTAGTCTCAGCTTTTCAAGGGTCCTGAAGGACAGACGGGAAGGAAAGGGCCGGGCTGCAGGCCAATTCCGATCTTTCCCACCACAATAGTTTTCTCTCCCTCAGAAAGAACACCAGTGCAGATTCTCTCAAGTCAACATGCATATTGGATTTGCACAACGGATCTGCAGGATGCTTGCATGCCTATTCCCATCTGGCCACAGCACTGCAGGTTTCAATGTTTTTCTTTTGGGAATTTTCACCTACAGTACAAAGTCCTCTCTTTTGGCCTTGGCACAGCTCACAGGGGTTTTCCAAAGATCATGGGAGCTGTGGCAGCTACTCTCTAGATGCAACGCAACCATATATAAACCTACTCCAACGATTTGATGGTGAAGGCTCCCTTGGCCTCCCAGAGAGTGCAAGACAAGAGTGCTGGATTTGGCTTGCTCTCTGGGCCTCTCAATCAACTTAAGAAAGTTCTCCCGTTAGCCCACTTAGCAGCTTTCCATCAGATATATATGGAACACCCAGGTCAGAAGGTCCGCCCTCCCCCTGCTGGAGGACAGAACAACCAATTGCAAGATGTGCTTGCAATTATGAGCTCTGTCTACTCTCCCAGCTCTCTACTTCCTGATGTTGTTGAGCCTTGTGTCCTCTAGTGTTCTTGTGCCGACCTGTGGGAGTTTCCACATGAGGCAGACTCTGCTTCAGCTAGCCAGCTATTGAAGACAGGACACTTGACTACAGATGTCCTTAGTCCCGATAGCTCTGGGAATGATGGGGGAGCTCTGCTGGTAGTCTGAGGCTTCAAAACCCTTGGAAGGGACATCCCTTAATGCCCCAGATATCTCCTGGAATATCAAAACACTCCTGGCATATCACAATAGGTCTCTCTAGGGGTGGGGCACTACACCCTGGGCCATCTGCAAATTGACCGATGGTTGTCTCAAGATCAGAAAATACACAAATATGTTGCAGTTGAAGGCCATTAGGCCTACTCTTCAGGCCTTCCTGCCATCTCTGCAGGCACAGAGTGTTGATTCTCATTGACAGGGCAGCTGCACTTGTAAGAGTGTCGAAGAAGGATTCTGACAGAAAGGTGGCATTTGGTTTGGCAAAGACTTATTTGTTAAGAAAATAAACACTCACTATCCCTATCTTCTAAAAGGTGTTTCTCTGCCTCAAACACTAAAGGATCTGCCAGAATGTCAGTCGAAATCAAACTCCACACTCCTGGGTCATAACCTGCTTCTATCCCTTTCACTACAACTAAAGAATAAGTAACAGAAAAGTTCCTTCTCCATGAGAAGGACTCCCTTCTCCTGAGAGTTGAATGGTATCCCCATATTACTTACCCCTGGCCCACGTATTCCTCATCTTTGATATATATTCCATCCAGCATCAGCTGCTTCGGCAATTTTTTCAAAGCAGAGGGCACTGTGCGTCTCTGCATCGTGGGTCTCGTTTACCTCAACGCCCTTCGTCCCCTCTAGAGTAGGACGCTTACGTCAATCTGTATAGCAAGCACTGCGCCAGTTACCTTAGTTCTTCATTTTCCTCACATATGCACAGACATTTCTAAGGCCGAAGACCCAGACCTAAGTGAGAGAAGAACTTAAGGGGTCTAGAATGACTTTGTTGAACTATGCTAAAACAGCAATGTGAGCCTGATGGTGGGATACCAAGAGAAATGAACCCTGCATTGTGGTAAAGCTTAAACTATTATTTTGTCAAATGTGAACCTGGTTGAGGGATGCCTGTAAATTAGGGTGAACAGTAATACACCTGTGAACATTGGGACAAGTATGAACCCGACTGAGGGATGTCCAGAGCAAGACTGAGGGAGGCTAACGTTGAAAGAAGGAGCAGAGTCCGGCTGAGGGCGATCCAAGGATGAAGAGTAATCACCCGACGTGAAAATAAAAAGCAGAAGGAACTTTTGTTTTGAGTCCCGCCTTGTACCATGCTAAAAACATGGAGAAGAGAGGCCATAACATCCTGACTTATCATTTTGTGTACACTTTTCTTGTGAACGTTATCCCACACTCGTGCCATAGCGGTAAGGATTGGCAATCGTTTAGTATAGACCCTTTTTATTTGACTACACTCCACTGGGACTTTATTATTTGATGGTTGTAGCTTGCTCCCACCTTAGATGTAGGTTTAGATTGGGTGTTTATCTCACCCATTTTGCAGTTGAATAAACACCCTTGAACTGTGATCACTTGTGTCCATCTTACTTTGATACCATGCCTTCCTTACACAAACCTGAAGAAGTAGCTACACCTCTAGTAGAATGTGCTTGTATGCTGGTAGAGACATCTTTGCCTGCCAAGGTGAAGCATTCAGAAATGCTTCAAATAATACAACGGGGGTCAGGGGAGGAGGGAGTGCGCTTTTGCACGCATTTCAAGATGGAGGCTTTGCTTGGAGCTCCAGCAGCCCGGTACTGCCAACGACTAATAATTGCTCCTAAAGTCAATGTACTCTACATGTACCTGGTTGCACAGATTTCCGATTGTGTGGGCAGCGTTCCGATCAGACAATGACCTTGCAGAGAGTCCCTGAGACTAGTACCAGGCAACTGCACTGCGCCATTGAGCCCAAGGATGAGGATTGCATCACAATGCAAGCAACGCTGATGTGATTGCCCCTGCAAGGCTGTGTGCTTCCACATCAGAAAGACAGAGCGGGCAACGAAGCGCATGACCTCGGTGGCAGAGTGCGGGAGATTGCACACCACTCATACTGGAAGCGGAGCCCGTGGCAGTTGCGCCTGTTGCAGCAGGAATACTAAGGTAAGATTTGCCTGTCAGAGAGAAGCAAGGATGCCTGAACAGGACAGCTGCCTTGTGGCCGCACTGAATTGTGTGGCTGCAGTGGCTTTCTGCTACCTGACAAACACTTATAAATGTGCTTGTTCCCTGGCTTTGGCAGTGGCGTGGACTGGGAGTACCCTTTACTCCCCGGCTGGTGGTGCTGTGTGGCATGGCGATACCATACGGGATTGCCCGTGGCCTTCATGGAGAGACAGTGAATCGTGCCTCCATGCTTCAGGTGGGGTGGAGTGCTGGTAGTGGATTTGAGTGGGTATGGTATAAGATGATGTATCTACTGGAGGTGGTGACGCTATTGAAACAGGTCCAAATGTCACAAAGAAGAATGACCATCCCTAATCGCGATCACGACGCAATAACATTCGGATTATCGGTGTGCCGGAAAATAATACAGAAACCTCACTCAAAGTGTTTACCGGAGGCACTCTCCTCTCGCTTCTGGATAAAACCACGCTCAATATGCAGTTCTTAAAAGTTGCCATTTTATTAAATAAAAAAGGGAGCGAGATAAACAAGTATGTCCCTCCCTAACAAATTAAGGCTAAAGAAAAATGACCGACTGTCCAAAAAGTTTCTGACACTAATATACACACAAAAATGATACAAGGTGTGTTTGGCTCTCTTAAATTCCACAAGACAACCTATCAAGTCAAACTCAAAAGTACATAAACACTAATCCTTCTGATCAAGGATAGATTCCCTTGCCCTGGATCAATTCGGGAATATCTGGAACAAAGAGAATTTTCAAGAAAGTTCTGGGTAATAAAGTTCCATTCAATGTAGCATACAAAGGGCCTCCTTACAAGTTGGGCGGTAATACGGCGCAATCTCGGCAGAGCGGAAATAGCGTTACCGCTGGGTTGTGTAGCGGTATTAGTGCTGCATCACAACCTGGCGTGAACATGCGGCTGATTCTGGCGGTAACGCTATTAACGCCCGGCGGAAACTGCGCCAAAATAGGTTAACCGCCCCACCCCAAAAAAAGAAACTATGCTAATAGCGCTACAGCCGGCGACCCCCGCTCTATCAGCGCCGGTGGAAATTGCATCCTCGCCGGAACGTGAAGCATTGCAGCGCCCATTTTGAAAAACACAATCCATTCAATATCTCCACTTCCTGCAGCCATCCAGTCCTGGAAAGAAGCCAGCATGTCTCAGGAGAGGATTAAAGGCAAGGTGGCAGAACAGCGTCTGCGGAAACCAACATTAAGTGAGGGGGAGTTGGTGGTCCTCACAGATGCGGTCATTGCCCATTGTGATGAACTATATGGCAGTCCGCAGTGCAAGACCACTGGACCGCGCAGGACAGCCATCTGGCATGCCATCAGCCAGAAGGTGACTGCAGTGGCGAGTGTAACCCGTGATGGAGAGGACTAAGGCAAGCAATGGAACGACCTGAGGGTCACGGTGTGGGGACTGTTGTCTCCACACCGCCAGGTATCCCTTGCAACTGGAGGAGGCACTGTGGAGCCACTGGTCCTCACCACCTGGGAGGAAAAGTGCAGCACATTGTTGGATATAGAAGAACTAGAGGGAGTCGGCGGTATAGAGGTGGGTGCCAACAGCGGATTGGCGAGTCAAACCCCACCGCGACCTACCCCCCAAAACAAGTGCGTGCACAAACAATAGCCCAGCATTAGAAGGCCCAGTGGACAGGGGCACATGTCAGCAGACCCAGAAGCTGGGCAGGCCAACAGGGTGAAGTGATGGGGTGACACATCGGCCAGCCACCCTCCACAGCAGCTATGGGGCAGGCCACCAAGGGCACCCCTGAGCATCACAGCAGAGGAAAGGTGTGGCAAGTGACCTAACCAAATTCCATGCACACCACACCCCTGCTGGCGCACCCTGTGCCAGCGGGATTGAGGTGCGCGAGTGACCACAACACCGTGCAGCAGTCACACCAGCATGTTGCGGGCCCAGTTTGCCTGCCCCATGTTGGCATGGCAGACAAGCCACAGGAAGTACACGTCCCCCACACTGACATGTGCTCAGCTTGCCAATCACTGTGCACTACAGTGCAGCCTTGCTGGCTGCACAGCAGTGCCCCATAGAGCCATGCCAGTGCCATGGACTAAGCCACCACCCTCACCAAGGGAGTGCCACCCGGGGAAGGGATGTGGGGCCATGAAGGACCACAAGATGCATGCCATACAGCAGCTTCCCCAGCATGGACACCCTGCCCTCCCCACACACAGGCCAAAGAATAACTGGCCATGTGTCACACACTCATTGCTATAAGCATCCCATTGATGCTGGGCCCACATGCAATCTCTGCTGACCAACTATGCCCATTTTCCCATTTGTGTGGGGTCCCACTCTGTACCACAGCAAATGTGTCTCGCATGCCAACACACATGGGGGATCCATACCGGACACCATTTTCTATGTACCCTACAGACATTCCTGCATCGCCAGAGGCATCAGAGGAGATTGCAGGCCCATCTGGGAGCGGCACATCCAGGCCCTCAAGGTCTGCCGCCACCCCCACCATGCAAAGGCCCAGTAAGGCTACTCCGAGGGGGATGTCCTGCCGTGAGACACCCGCAACACAGCAGGGCCAAGACAATGTTCACTCCACACGCCACCAGGACCAGCGCAAGGCACACTGTACCCACTCCGGCAGCTAGAGGATCCAACACTGAGGTCACACCTGCTGGCAGTGCGACTGTGGAGTCACAGGGGGACACCAGCCCACTGAGCGCCTACAGAAGGCCCACAGACCCCAGACAGCCCTCCACGCCGCCAGCCTCCATAGACCCCAGAGAGCCCTCCATGCTGCCAGCGTTCAAAGACCCAAGCAGCCCTTGCCACCGCCGGTGTGCTCAGACACCTGAGACAGACGTAGGCACACCCTCTCATGGCTCCCCCGATTTCAGTCAAGAGCAAGTGCACAGTCACTCTCCCATACACTGTTATACAAACAAGGAACTGACCTCATCCCATCAAAGATATTTATCTTATTACACACACTATTTCTTCCCATGTGGTACTCTACGACAAAGAGGCTTAAGACTAATTCGCCTATAGAACAATAAATGTTGAACCCAGAAACTCTGGATATCTGATTAATTTGATATCTCAGGCTACCCCGAAGTATTCAGTGTTGCTGCCTTGGAGCAAAAGACAATATATAAAGAAAAACTACTGTAATAGCTTAGTGGCTATTTATTAATTGTACAGTTCTTGTCTAACAAATAAACATGGTTCCCAAAGGAGCATTCAAAAAATGATACTTTCAAAATGAAACAATGATCATTAAAATGCACAATGAATTGCATCAAATGGTATGGAACATACACTCTGGTGTTGGCAAAAGGTAAACATTTTCAAACAAAGCCATCCACAGGATGTGTAGCTGAATACCCAGTACCCAGGAGGACCTGACCTCTGGCACTGGTTTGGAACCACATATCCTTTGGGCTCCAAACCTTAGGACTTGACATTTGGTTCTTTGGCTGTGGCCACATATACACCAGACTCTGGTGGGGGTCGCATTTGGTTGCTTTGCCCTATCACACACAACCAGGACGTGTTGGGGTTTCGCTTTTGTTTCTTCCTTCTCTTCACTTTGCCTTTTTAACTCATTATATAGACTGGGTATTCAGCTACACATCCTGTGGATGGCTTTGTTTGAAAAAATGGAGGACATTGGCAGATTTCTTGCAGGCCTACCACTCACACCCTTGTCACATGAGGCTAGCGCCCACTTGGATCTCCCTAGAAGAAATTGTCTGCACAATTGACTACCTCCCGACAAGGAAAGCATCTGGTGCAAACAACCTCACTGCCGAATTTCATAAACACTATAAACTGATCCTTGCATCTCATTTACATAAGGTATGGCTTGAGGCCCTTGAGCCACAGGTGCTCCCCAAGACCATATGAGAGGCTGTGATCACAGTTTTGTTAAAGCCTAATAAACCTGCACAGCAGTGTGGCTCTTATAGGCCCTTCATTGATAAATACAGATGTTCAGATAGTCGCAAAAATTCTGGCCACCCATCTGACGCCATTCATGCCCCACATAATTCACCCACATCAATAAGGCTTTATTCCAGGGTGACCCACTGCGCTGAACCTGCGACGGCTCTAACATAATGGTGCAGATAGATCCCAGGGTCCAGACAGTAGCCGCCGCTCTGGATACACAAAAAGCCTTCGATTCCGTCTTGTGGCAATACATGTACAGAATACTCAAAGTGTGGGTTTGGTCCAGGCTTCCTTTCATATGTGCGGCTCTTTTACACATCGCCTGTTGCCAGAGTCAGAACTAATGGTACACTGTCAACAGCGTTCACAATAGCTTGGAGCACCCAACAAGGCTGCCCTCTGTCGCCTCTGTTATTTGCCATAGCCATCGAGCCCCTGGCGGACCTTAAAAGGCATAGAGTTAGGTATACAGAGGAATCATAATGACAAGTGTACCTGAAATTATATCCCTTTATGCTTATGACGCAATATTATACATCAGGTAGCCTCATTCACCTATCGCCAATTATGGATGATGTTCTTAATTTTGGAGAGCCATCAGGATTGTGTGTGTGGGAATTGCAATAAGTCAGAGGTTTTTCAACTAATGGGAGCCACTGTCAAACCTCACAACTTAGATGGCTTTGCATTGGCCCCATCTACTATTCGTTACTTGGAGATCAGTCACCAGCCAGAGCACTGTGCTATACGATTGTAACTACAATTAGTATATGACACCACACGCCTAAACCTAGTGCCTGGGCACAGGTACCGATGAACATAGCCGGTAAAATGGTTGTACTCCTGTAAAATAGTTGTACCCCTAAAACTTTGCTACCTTTTCCAAAATGTACCGCTATGGTCTGGATGGTCATTTTTCAAGGAGCTGGAGGTGTAAATGTGAAAGCTTGTATGGCACTCGGGTGCAGTGCAACAGAATTGGGCCACTATACGTTTCTCATGAGAGAGGTGGATTTGTGCCCCCCAATTTTCATTTGTACTGGATTGTGGCACAGGCTGCATCTTTTTGGTTTGTGAAGGGCACACATCCCCCACACGTCAAGCTAGAGAGATACTCCACCGGTGATAGAGACCTTAAATCACTGGTCTTTCCCACCTTGCTCACGGATGACTGTTTGATACTGCCAGTGTGACCGCACTGGCCAAGCCCAAACTACAGAAAGAGTTCGGCATCTCTGATCCGTACCATAGGGACTTCCCACTCAGGAACTGTATGCATTCCTCGCCTGTGTTATACATGGCTTCTCGATGCGGCTGGGTGCAATGCAGATACAGTTTAATGGGGATAAAGTTTATTTGGGAATATGTAGCTAGATGGGAATGTTATACCTGCTAGTGACCTACCTACCTACACTAGCATCGTAAATCTTCGAAATGGATACAATATCTAGACTTGTGTAGGGCATACATGGGTTCCCAGTGGAACCGGAAAACGGCACAGATCTAGGTTAAAATTTAGACTGCAAGTTGGAGCCGTGGCTTGGACTCAACCCTACATCGTCTAATCCAGGACCATATGCCAGTACCGCTAGCTAACATTCGCTCCAAGTGGGCAAGCGACATGCACCTAGACATTACGGATGACCTCTGGACAGATATGTGCACACAAACACGTAATGTATCATACAACTAACGATTCAGACTTCTACAGTTAAATGTGCTGCATAGGTACCATTATACAACGGCTAGGCTGAAACTTTACTCACAGATGGGGACGGGTAGTTGCCCCAAGTGCGGCTGGGCAGATGGCAAGTATATTCATGTGATCTGAACTGCCCACTACTTTTAGCCTTCTTGAATGATGTACGTATGGCGCAGTCAGGCAAAGACATAGTCGCCTCTCCTATGCAATGTCTATTCCATGTTCTTGAACCCAATATAGGTAATATACGGAAATGTGTCCGTTTATGTTTCTTGCTAGCCAACCAATGTATTTTGTTGCGATGGACAAGAGCCAGAGCTCAGACAAATGATCATTGGCTGCACTCCGCTACCTGGGTTAGTGACATGGAAGAACAATGGGCCTTATGCAACCTGCCAAATCGCGCCCAAAGGACCTATGGGCGCCACTCAAAGTGCATCTTCAGCACAGATTGAATCTAGGTTATACCTTGGTTCATTAAGTGTGCTATATTTATACTGTTTGATACTAACTTTGCCTGGAGCTTGTGTTGAGTTACTCCACATCTGTTATTTACCATGGTCTTTTTTCATACTACCATCATTCCTCACTTCTCATATGTCATGTGATACTACTTTTGAAACGTGTGCTACCAAGTGCGTCAATAAACCAAAGTTTTAAAAAAAAGAATACAATGGGATAAAGTTTGCATGGTTCCAACTTGACCCAGCTTGTTACAGCATATTGCACAAAAAGCTAATCGCCCTTTCTGGGTTTTGCTAGACTATTAAAGTAGTAACTCACCGTCCTTTTAGGATCAAGGCGATGAAGCCTCTCCTCCTCTTTGGATTGATGAGGAGGTGGGTAAAAAGTAGGGAGCACAATCTTTTGTGCCAAATGAAATTCGGTAACCACCTTCAGTAGAAACGAAGGGCGGACCCTCAACACAACTTTATTCTTGTAAAAGGTGGTACATGGAGGATTACTAGGTAAGACTTGCAACTCACTGACTATGAGCCGAAGTAATGGCCGTTAAGACAGTTTTAAGAGTCCGCATCCTTAAGGGACATGAATGGAGCAGTTTAAATGGAGAAAATGCGGAAAGATTTAGATCCCAGACAGGTACTATGAATGGGACGAGAGGTCTAGGGGGACATTAACCCCTTTAGAAACTCGATCACGATAGGGACCATAAAATACGAACCTGATCTGGCGAGCGCTTAAAAATAGACAACGCTGACAAATGACCTTTGCAGTCGCAACCTGCAGCCCTTGATGGGCTAAATGAAGGAACTAAAAAAAAAAAAAAAAAGACAGCACTACCGGTGTGTCAAAAGAGAATGGGGTCCATATTTTCAGCTCTACACCAGATGTAAAACTTGTTCCAATGGCAGCGGTACAGAAACTTTGTTGCTGGCCTTCTGGTCGAAAGCAACACCTCCATTACATCTTCTGCAAGGTTCCAATCTTTGTATCTTAACCTTTGAGAAACCAAACGTGAAAGTTCAGGGTCCCGATTTCTGGGTGAAGAATGCAACCTTCTTGCAAGAGCAGATCCTCTCTTTGGGGGGGGGGGAGGGGGGGGGGAGACAACTTGGAGGGCAGATGGACACATCCAGAAGGTCTGAGTACACGTTCTCGCCAAATCCGGGTCAATGAGGATCATGGGCTTTTCGAACTTCCTCAATCTCCTGATGACATGAGGAATGACGGGGACTGGTAGAAACGTTTATAGGAAATGAATATCACGCCTTTAAAAAAACGTCTCCCATAGCTCTTCTCTGAGTAAATTCCTTGGAGCACAACAGATTGCACTTCCTGTTCAGATCCACTTGAGGAGTTCCCCAAAGGGCAAAGATCTCCTGAAGAACTTCCTGAACCAACTCCCATTCGTGATAGACTCTGCTCTGCCTTCTCAGCGTCTGCTGCCATGTTCTCCTGCCCGGATAGCTGAACAGCCAATAGAGATTCCATCTTGCAGTGCAAAAAAAAAAAAAAAAAAAAAAGAAAAGCTGCATTCCGTCTCTGAACAGTGGTAGTGACCCCACACCTCCTCTCTTGTTGAGGTAATACATGGCCACTGTGTTGTCCGTAATTATCAGGCCATTCATTCCCGGTATAGAGGGCAGAAAGGGCATCAGCGGTAGTCTGGATTGCCCTCAGCTCCAAAAGGTTGATAAGTAGTTTGGACTCCTATGGAGAACAGCGACCGCCAGATCATTTGCATGAGCTCCGCAACCTATGAGGAAGGCATCCGTACCTACCGTTATCTCCGGCCATGGATGCTAAAAGGGTTCCCCCTTCAAAACATCCCCCCCCACTGGCCCACCACAGGAGATCCTGAACGGCCATGCTCGGGACCTGAATAAGGTCTGTCATTCTTGTCTTCAAACGTGCTAACAAAGAGCCTGCCCCACTCTACATCCATTTCTTGTTTTACCCCAAGCCGGCCCCCTGCCCAAGGCCGCCCCTTAAGGCACATGTTCCTGTCCGGCCTGTGCGACCATGGCTGGGATGTCGTGTAGCCTTACCCTTCCATGCTTCCTGCAACCCCGACTGCTTATTCTCTGATCGCTACTTTGATGGAGGACCAAGCCCTGCTTCCAATCAGATGCTTGCATCAGCCGAGACATTGACCGCAAGGTAAGCGTTGCTGCCTCGTTCAGAGTCTTGGCTGTGCATCCTGCATCTTAATTCTCACTGCCGGACTAGCCGCTCCTACGGCACCACCACAAAGCCTCCTTCTAAGGCTTTGTGGTATATTCATGCTGGGTCCAGTGCTGTTCCATTACCGTGCCTCCAGATCATCTTTTGGTGTCTGCCTGCATAGCATTCACCCTCTCTACCAGTATCCCCTGACCACAAAACCTCCTGGCTAGCCCTCGCATGCACTCTTTTAGCTACCATTGGTCCACCCCCACCATTGGGGGGGATAGAGGGTGGGGAATGCCAATGTTGCTTTTTATCTACTTGTTCCTGCATAGTTGATGTAGCCCTCTACACTCTGTGGTGAAGCTTTCACAATTTGTCCACCCACTCCAATTGTTCTTCATTCCAGCGTTGTGCTGTTGTCTGAAACTGTTCACTTGAACTTAATGCATCTTTCTCCTCTCTCTGCCCCCTGCAATCTCTCTCCTCCCCATCCTACAGTTCCCCTCCTCCCCCCTGCATTTCATCTTCAGCAGTGGCACAATCCAAATGCCTCAGGCCTAGTAGAACAAGTTACTCTCTTACCTGGTAACGTTCTTTCAATGGGATTGTTCCACAACGTATTCCATATCTATGACAGTAATCACCACAGCTGTGCTGCTTTGGAAAATCTTTCGGCGTCTGCGTCGATGTCGTCGACACGCTGTCCTCGAGGGCCTCCGTCGAGCCGACGTCACCGGATGTTATAAGTAGGACGCACGACACCCGTAGCCTCAGTTGTAGTTTTTTCCCAGAACGTGTGGCACCAATCTTCTGCCAGTATGACCATAGAAAGCCTTGTGGAAACCTAAGCTGCAATCGCATAAGAAATTCTGTAGTGGGGAAGGCAGGGAGGGAGCGATATGGAATACGTCGACGGACCATCCCATCCAAAGAATGTTACCAGGTAAGAGGGTAACTTGTTCGAGGGAATTCGGTCCTCCGACGTATTCCATATCAATGACAGACTCCCAAAACAGTGCCAACGTAAGGAGGTGGGAAAAGAATTTAGAATATACAAATTTAGAATGCACAATCAAATTGCAGAGTAAAGGACCGCCTTGCCAAAGGCCAGATCCTGCGCATGGATAGAATCTAGGGAGTAGTGACGTACAAAAGTATGCACCGAAGCCCAAGTGGCTGCCTCACAGATGTTACGAATAGGAACACCCCTCTGCAGGGCAGTAGAGGCAGCTATACCCCTAGTCGAATGGGCCTGTAAGCCTACTGGAGGGTCCTTACCCGCCATGCGTTAACATTCAGAAATTGACATGATAATCCATCTAGGCAAAGTCTGCTTAGTCACAGCTTGTCCCAAATGCCTTCCAGCGTAACCAATAAAGAGCTGATCTTCCACTCTGACCCAGGAAATGCGTGAAATGTAGAAACTTAAAGCTCTCCTAGGATCCAGCCTGTGGAGCCTCTCCTCTTCCTTACCAGAATGTGGAGGAGGATAAAACGACAGAAGAATAACCTTCTGGCTTAAATGAAATTCCGACACCACCTTCGGAAGAAAGGAAGGGCGAACTCGAAGGACAACCCTGTCCTTATGAAACACAGTGAAGGGTGGCTTAACTGAAAGTGCCTGTAACTCACTCACTCTGCGAGCGCAAGTGACCGTAACTAAAAATACAGTTTTAAGGGTTAACAGTCTCAAAAGGACAAGAATGTAAAGGCTCAAATGGAGCACCCATTAGAAACTTGAGAACAAGGTTTAAATCCCAACTGGGCACCTGGAAAGGTGACGGAGGGAATACATTAGTGAGCCCTTTCAGAAACTGAGAAATTAAAGATATTTTAAAATAAGAACACTCCTCAAACAAGCGCTTAAATATGGACAGCGCCACAAGGTAACCTTTAATGGGACCCACTTGCAAGCTCCTGTGGGCTAAAGAAAGCAAAAAAGACAGAACCACAGGAAAGTCACATGAAAAAGGATCCACATTCTTAACCCTGCACCAGTCGCAGAACTTTCTCCAACGGCAACGGTACAGGGACTTTGTTGCCGGCTGTCTGGCTGAAAGCAACACCTCCATCACGTCTTCAGAGAGGTCCAAATCCTTATACCTCAACCTTTCAGAAGCCAAGCATGAAGGTTGAGGTATCTGACCTCTGGATAGAGAACCTGACCCCCTCTCCCGTGAGAGCAGATCGTCTCGGTAGGGAAGACGACGTGGAGGGCAGATGTACAAGTTGAGAAGGTCCGGGTACCACGTCCTCCGGGCCCATGCCGGAGCAATGAGGATCATCCAGAAACCGTATCTCTTTAACCTTGCAGGATGACGGGGACTGGAGGAAACGCGTACAGCAGTGGGAAGGACCACTCCACCACGAACACGTCTCCCAATGCTCCTCTTGGAGGAAATTCCTGCAAGCAGAACCTTTCGCACTTCCGGTGGACACTGGATGCGAAGAAATCCACTTGAGGGGTCCCCCAAAGGGCAAAGATCTCCAGGAGAATCTCCTGAGCCAACTCCCACTCGTGAAAGATCGCGCTCTGCCTGCTTAGAGCGTCCGCCGTCTCGTTTTCGTCTCCGGCCAGATGAACTGCCGAGATCGAAATTTCCTGCTGGATGGCCCAGAACCAGAGCTGCATCGCCTCCCTGCACAGAGAATGTGACCCCGCCCCCCTTTTTGTTGAGGTAGTGTATGGCCACTGTGTTGTCTGTCAGAATCAGGACATTCTTCCCTCACACAGTCGGCAGAAAAGCCTTCGGGGCAAGACTGACGACCCTCAGCTCCAACAGATTGATATGGAGTCTGGATTCTGACAGAGACCAACGACCGCTGACTGTCAGCTCGTTGGCATGTGCTCCCCATCCCGTGAGGGTTGCGTCCGTCACGATAGTCACCTCCAGCCAGGGCAGCCAAAATGGAGCCCCTTCTCATCAGATTGCCTTCGACGGCCCACCACAGAAGGTCCTGGGCGACCGAGGGCGGCACTTGAACGGTGTCCGACAACCTGCCGGAGGACTGGGACCATTGAAGCTCGAGGGCCCATTGCAGAGATCTCATCCGCAATCTGGCCTCGGGCTCCAGAAGAATGCAGGACGCCATGAGGCCGAGCAACCTCAAGAACTCGAACGCCGGGAGCGTCTGGGCAAGTTGAAACTTGTGCACCATCTGCTGAATGTGAAGAGCCCTCACCTGGGGAGGGAAACACTGCCCCAGGGATGTGTCGAGCACCGCTCCGATGTACTGGAGCAACTGTGTTGGCGTCAAGTGGGACTTATTTAAGTTGAGGAAGAAGCCCAGCTTGTGAAGGGAGTGACAGGTGACGGACAGATGATCCAGGACTTGCTCTGGAGAGTGCGCCCTGATCAACCAATCGTCCAGGTAGGGGTAGACGTGACTCCCCCCCTTTCCTGAAATGCGCTGCTGCAACCACCATGAGCTTGGTGAAGACCCTCGGGGCGGAGGTCAATCCGAACGGCAGGACCCGAAACTGAAAGTGCAAGTCGCCAATCGCGAACGTCAGGTACTTCTTGTGCTTTGGATGGATCGGCACATGAAAATAAGCGTCCTTGAGGTCGAGAGATACCAACCAGTCCTGAAGTTGAAGGGCCTGCAGGACTTAAGAAAGAGTAACCATCTTGAACTTGTCCTTCCTGAGGAGCTTGTTCAAACCGCGCAAGTCTATTATGGGTCTCAATCCTCCGTCTTTCTTCTAAATCAAAAAATAAGGGAAAAACCATCCCTTGTTCCTCTCCGCTACAGGTACCAGTTCTATGGCGCCTTTCTCCAGCAGGGATTCAATTTCCTGAGTAAGGAGCGGATCCGGACACTTCAAAGAGAGATACCCTGGTGGATTGTCGTGAGGCCTCTGCCGGAATGGAAGACAGTAGCCATGGGCTATGATCTCCAGAACCCACACATCTGAAGAAATGGCACGCCATTCTACCAGATGCTGCGCCAGCCTTCCCCCAACCGGAGAAGCATGGGCCTCATGACTGAGCTGAAGCGGCTGCGGCAGTGCCTGAGGGCAAAGAGGCAACTGCTCACGCGGTGGCCTTGGCACCTAGAGTACCTTGTTTTCTACCTCTGGCACTCCTACGGCTGCCCCTTTGATTTGCAGCTCCTCTCGATTTACTAAAGGACGAGTAATATCGAATGGAACCTCCCCTCCATTGCTGTTTCCTAGGACGGAAAGGCGGAGGTTGGCGAACTGCAGCGCCAAACGACTTCGCTGCAGCTCTGGAGGTCTGCAACCTCTCAAGACTTTCGTCAGCCTTGCTGCCAAAAAGATGGTCACCAACAAAGGGCATGTTGAGGAGCCGGGCTTGCACATCAGGAGCAAAACCCGACTTCCGCAAACACGCAAACCTGCGTATTACGGTGCTTGCCACATGGACCGGCTGACGCAATCAACCATGTCCAGACCCGACTGAACGGATTCACACATTGCATCCTTGCCATCCTGCACGATAGCAAGGAAACAATCCCTTTCCTCCCCTTCGGGAATATGATCAGCCACTAGGGAAATACAGTTCCACAGAGTGTGCATGAAACAAGACAAGGCACAAACGGAGTTGGCAGCCTGAAGCACCATACCCCCAGAAGAAAACACCTGCTTCGCCCAGCCGTCAAAACATTTGTCGTCCCCATCAGGAGGGATGGTAGGGTACGACGCCTGCTTTGCTGGGGCCGTAGCCGCCTGCACCACCAAACTCTCCGGAGTAGGGTGCGTGGTCAAGTAGCAGGGGTCGCCACTGGCTGGGCGATATTTCCTCGGCAGGGACTTGCTCACTGCCGTGAGACTCTCCGGAGCAGTCCAAGCCGCAGCCACCCTTCTCTGCAAGGCCATATGGAATGGCAGCACCGGGTCAGTTGGAGGACCTTGGTCCAGGATATCAGTCAGGTTATCCTGCTGAAAATCCCCAGGGGGGGCAGACCACCCCAGGTAATCCGTGACCCTCGACATCAGGCGCCGATAAGGAGTCGGCATGCGTGCCAGGCTCAGGCCTACCAAATTCTACCTCCGGAGAGGTGTCAAGCCCACTGGCGTCATGCAACGACTGGCGCAGGTCCTCAAGCTGGCTATGACCAGAAACAATGTCATCAGGGACCTCTGCAGGAACCACACCTTCCTCAGATCCCTCAATCACCTCAGAAATGTAATCCAGAGGCTGGAAAGAGGGAACTGAAAAAGGAACAAAGACATGTTTTGCCTTAGCCAGAGCCTTTCTAGGGGGTTCCCCCGTACCACGAGGCATCCCCAACAAAGCCGCCTCAAAAGGCGTTGATGGAATTGGCGACGAGCGCGGCGCTGACAGCGTCGACACAGGCCTCGAGGGTGGAGCCCCGAGCGTGTCTCTCGACAGCCTGGGCGCTGATGGTGTCGACGACTTCCTCGGAGGCGGGGCCTCGAGAGAGTCCGTCGACGACCTCGGCGCTGCCGGCTTCGATGTCTTCCTAGAAGACTTCACAGGTTCTCGCGGTCTCAAGGGCGTCGAGGACCAGGACCTGGAACGGGCATGCCTAGAGCAACCATCCTTTTCCGACCGGGACCTCAAAAGGCACCCGGTGGTCATGACGACTGCTCGAGCCCGAAGGCGTACGAGCGGTGTCTCTAGCACGGCCACGACCGGGGTCCTCAGACGGCACAGACGAACCGGAGCCCTGCGATTGAAAAATCACCAACATCTCCTTTCAGAAGGAATCCCATTCCTCAGGAGTGGAATGCTTGTTGGGACAAGCAACCCGCTGATGGGCAGAGTCCTCGGAAGAGGACGGGGGAAGGCGACCTGTGACGGCGCTTCCTGGAGTGCCTGGAAGAGGCAGAGGAATGGCGGGACCGACTCCCAGACCGAGAATCCCCGGACTCACGACAACGATGCGGAGAGTCACCCATCGTAAGACCAGTGGAACGTGACTTCCAGGGCTTGGCCACCTTACCGACCGACAGCTTCTTCTTACGCTCCCGCAAGGCCTTCGATGTGAGCGACTGGCAGTCCACACAGTCGTCCGTATCATGGTCCTCCCCGAGGCACCAGAGGCAAGCGTTGTGCGTATCCGTCAGTGACATCTTGGACCCGCACACCCAAAACCTCTTAAACCCGACCGCGGGGTGGAAGAAGCCGAACAACCGAAAGAACTTGGATTCAGTAGAATCGAGGCGCACCGAGATCACCGAAGCGAACACGTTCACGGAAAAAACTTAACTGAGGCTACGGGCGTCCTGCATCCTACTTATAACATCTGATGACGTTGGCTCGACGGAGGCCCTCAAGGACAGCGTGTCGACATCATCGAGACACGACGCAGAAAGATTTTCCGAAGCAGCACAGCTGTGGTGATTACTGTCATAGATATGGAATACGTCAGAGGACCCAGTCCCCTCGAAAGAACGTTTTTGTTCATTTTCTTCACCCCTGTCCCTCCCTCACCGTCACTCCCCCGGCCCCACCCTCCTCTCCCCGATTCTCTCGCTACAGCACTTGCATGATGCTAATGTCTCCAGGCCTAGTAGAACATTTTGTTCTCGTTTTATTCATACCAGTTTCCCTGCCAACCCCCTGACTCCTCCCTTGGTCTTGATGCGCCTGGAAACACCTTTTGCTGTATAGGAACATTATAAATACCCAATAAATAAATACATTCTTTCTGCCGGAGAACTGTGACCACTGGGAAGATCCAATTCTCAGGCAGGCCTCTGGCACCAGAAAAATGCAGGATGCCATGAGACGGAGCAACCTCAGAAATTCTAAGGCCGGCAGACATTGGGCATTTTGAAACTTCATGACATCTGCTGAATGTGCCTAGCACTCACCTCGGGTGGACGATGCTTTCCCAGAGGAAGCATCCAGGACAGCTCCAATGAAGTGACGCTTCTGAGAATGTATCATGTGGGACTAACTGAAATTGGCGGAGATGCCCATTTTGTGGAGAGAGTGGCAGGTATTGCTGGGATGTTCCAGGGCCTGTTTGGGAGAACGGGCCCTTATCAGGCAATCATACAGATAGGGGTAGATACAAATCCCTCCCTTTCTCAGACTTGCTGCCACCACCGCCATCAACTTGGTAAAGACCCTCAGGGCAGAGTTGAGGACGAAAGGCAGAACCTGAAATTGAAAATCAGAACTGCCAATGGCAAACCTCAGGTACTTCCTGTGCTTCTGATGAATAGGCACATGGAAGTAAGCATCCTGCAGGTCCAATGATACCATCCACTCCTGGAGCTGGAGTGTCTGGAGCATCTGAGAAAGAGTGAATATCTTGAACGTGTCCTTCCTGAGGAACATGATTAAGCATCTCAAACCCAAGATGGGTCTCAGTCCTCCGTCCTTTGGTATTCATAAATAAGTGGAGTACCATCCTTGGTTCCTTTCCGCGAAAGGCACTGGTTCTATAGCACCTTTCTCCAACAGGATCCAAATCTCCTGCAAAAGGAGAGGATCCGGCACCTTGAAGGACCGACTCCCTAGTGGACAATCGGGAAGCTTCCAATAATGTGAGGCAGTAACCATGGGCTGCAGTTTGCAAGGCCCAAGCATCAGAAGTAATGCCTTGCCATTCTTCCAGATGCTTTGACAGCCTGCCCCCCACTACAGTCCTGTGGACCATGCCCTCAGATTTTGGTGTAGCAGCAGTGGCTACAAGGAGGTTGCAGCTACCTGGTCAGATTTAGCACCTCAGTCGTCCAGCACAAGGAAATATCCTCTGGTCCCTTTCTGTGCTCAGACCTCTTGCCCTTCCGACTGATGAGAAGTAGCGAAAGGACCGGCCCCTCCAACATTAAGGAGCCGAATGGGTCTGTTGCGGCTTTCGAATTGCAACACCCAACAATTTCGGCCTCTGTTTTCGAAGACTGAAGCTTTCCCAAGCTTTCATCCACCATGGAGCCAAACAAATGGGTACCCGTCGAAAGGCATATTTAAAAACCTTGCCTGGACATCTGGTGCAAAGCCAGACTTGCGCAACCAGGCACCCTTCATGAGACAGTCTTGGCTGCCATCGCTCAGTTAAAAAGGTCATCATCTGGGATGTGTTCAGCAGCCATAGCCACCCCTTTCCACAACCTGAACGTAAATTTGGCCAATGCACACATGGCATTCATGGATTTTGAAGTGCTACTACTGGCTGAGAAAACT
Source organism: Ambystoma mexicanum (assembly GCF_040938575.1). Lineage (NCBI taxonomy): Eukaryota > Metazoa > Chordata > Amphibia > Caudata > Ambystomatidae > Ambystoma > Ambystoma mexicanum. Next base: position 1,220,852,980 of record NC_090934.1, on the reverse strand, counting down.
CTTTGCCAGCGTATCACATTTTTCTCTGCCCCATCAGGGGAATTGTAGGATAGGCGGCTGCCCTTGATGAGGAAGTGGCAGCCTGCACTATAAGACACTCCTCCTGAGAAGGATGTTCAGATAAGAACTCTAGATCTATATTCCAAGGTCTGCATTTTTGGAGGAAATCCTTGTTAACTGCAGGATTCGTATCAGCACTCTCCCAATTAGCCATAACTCTGCTCTTGAGTGCAGCATAAAAAGGGAGAACAGGGTCTTTTAGGGGGCCCTTATCAAGAACATCTGTGCGATCATCCTGTTCATAGACCGCAGCCTGCCATCCCCATCCCAAATATTCAGTAATCTTGCCCATGACTGCTTTGTATGACGCAGCTGCATGAGCAGAAGGCTCAGGGTTGGCAAAATGCACCTCTGGAGTTTAGGGGTATCTATCCCACTAGCGTCTCTCAATCAATCCACTAACTCATCAGAAATTAAAGCCTCAGGAAAATTGGGAGTAGCAAATTCTAGGCCAAATGCAGTGTCCTGATCAGTTACCTCCTCCTCTTCAAAAATGGAAGACAGACTTGAAAGTCTGTTCTAGGTAAAGGTTTGAAAACCTCCCCCAAAGACATCAACAACTTCAACGTCGATGGTTTCAACCAACTCTACTCGAGTCCCGTCTAACCAGTGGAGGTATGAGGCTCAAACGCCAGCTTGTATCAAGACTTCAAGAGCTCCGAAATGCCACAGAGGCGCTTTGAAAGTTTCTTTCCCAGGCCCGCAAGCACTTTTTAGATGCTTTCTCAGCCTTACAAGGCATGAAAGGGTTGGAAATCTCCTTTAACTTCTTCGAAGGGGCAGAATAAGCCACCTTCTCAAAGACGATCTGGAGAACTCACTCTGCAGGTCAGGCGAGAAATCGTAGAAAGAGCATGGACAATGTCACTTCTTCAATCTTTTGCGGGAGGACGACGAATGGTGGGAGCTGCTTCTGCAATGAGAACGCTTGGAATGTTTAGAGTGTTTGCGAGGAGGAGAAACGCCACTCAAACTTCTCATCTGAAGACTTCGTCTTGGAAGGAGTGGTCAAAAGAAATTTCGAAGGGGTCCTACCCAAGACAAGTTTCCCCCTCCTCCCCTTCAAGGCCTTTCCCATCATAGACTCACAGGAACCGCAGTTGTCGACGCCAAGGCGCCAAAGGCAAATACAGTATGGGCCTGCGATGGACATCTTCAACCCATAGTCCGTACACCTTTTGAAGCCAGCTTTCAGAGTAGACAAACTGTTAACGAAGTAGCAATGAACCGTGCTGTGCATGAGGAAAAATGAAACTGAGGTAAAGGGCGCTGTGCTTGCAATATATACTGACGTCAACGTCATACTGGAGAGCAGACGGAGGCCGCCGAGGGACATGAGATCCATGATGCAGAGACATACAGCACCCACTGCTGTGAAAAAAAGCAGCCAACGCTGGATGGAATATACATCAAAGATGAGGAATACATGAGAGGAGACAATCCATCCTAGCCTCATTCCTATCAGTTATATCCAAGAAATGAATTGATGAGTGGGTGCCAGGATGGACACAGACAAATGTCCCGGTCTCTTCTACGTGGATGATGCAGTCCTCTTGGCTACAACACCCCAGGGCCTTAAGTGTTCTTTGACCATTTTTTAAAACAAATCCTCTGAATTACACTGTTCACTAAATATGGCAAAATGTAAAGTGATGGTTTTCAGACCGCAGCACACTAAAAGGATAATATTAAGATTACGTGCTTGTGGTGACACTATTGAACAAGTTACACACTATGATTACCTTGGAGTGCAGTTTGAGAATCTGGTAGCTGGGCCACAGGCTAAAATATCATTATCTCGCAACAAATACTGTGGCAGAATTTCATCTTTCTTTACGAAACATGGCAGGTGGGCAATTTCCCCAGCCCTGGAACTCCTTAACAAAGAAGCAGTTCCAGCGGCTCGGAATTATGGGGACATACCAACACCCGCGATCTATGGGTTTGTGAAAATACATTTCTAAAGAATGTACTACTCCTACCACCATCAGGAGAATTACACCCTTCTCCTGGTAGTGGTTCACTCACTCCAATATAGTTCACACAAAAGCCAGGGGGAATGATTTCCTTCGACTGGCATCTCTTGATCAAAAGGGTTTTCAGTCTGTTCAGCCTTCAGAACTAGGAGAATGATTGCCTTCTCCTGGTATTGGCAAGCCTTCTCCTGGTATTAGCAAAGTCCCAAGTCCTTTTCGGGGCCTCAGTGGACTTTTCCCTGCCACTCTGACGAGGATGTTTTTCTCGGATGCTGAATATATTTATGTCAGGGTCCCAGACTGCCGCTCTGGATGGTTTCCACACCTGCTGCCTCTTTCGGCCGGGCTTTACGAAGTCTTCAGTCCTTCTCTTATACAATGTTGCCAGTCCTGCCCTGGCGGATTGTCAAATTCCTTTTTTGTTCTTGGTCGCTCTTCATGCATCCTCAGGGCCAGCTCATACCAGTACTAGCACAGTTGGTAATATTAATCTATTCTGTGCTCTTCTTCGTCCCAGTACTTTGTTGTGGTGGTTTCTCCTACACAATATTCGAAACCTATAGAGAGTCTCCAGGAGGAAATTGTTGGGGCCGTACCTGGAATAATAAACCATACAATACTACAAGGAACCGAACAACTCTGCACTGTCAACATGACATATCTTATTTTAAATCGACAAGGAGTTAATTAATAGTGCACCTGTCTATACTCATGTATCAATCTAAAAAAAGTCTTACTCCAGAGAGCACGATAATTTATAGAAAATATGTTAACCTTAATTTGTCATAAAACACATGTATAGAAAAATATATATTTTAGATATACAAAAGAATTGCGCCGCAAAGTGACTTGTGCTACCAGTGAAAGTAACTTGCGCAATGTTCTTGCAAACATACATTTACCATTCGACAACTTGAAAAAAATAAAAAGAAGAGAATGATAGCTCCCTGCTATATACTTCCCAAAACACAGAATTACATTTTAGGGCACATACTGATTATATATCGTGCCACCCTATTCAGGTTTTACAATGCCAGTGCTACTATTATGTAGCTCACAAAAACATGAATGTGTAATTGAGGCAACTGCTTAACAATGCAGTTCATAATAGCATGGCATGTTTCATTCTTCCCAGTGTAATCACACAAATGACAGAACTTCTTCAGGGAACAGATCTTCTTAATTCTAGGATAGCCTAAAATACACTCTTGGATCGGACGGGAGGCTCTTGAATACAAACTGTGGATATCAATTCCTCCATGCTGTAGTATTGAGTCAACACCGATTTTTAAGACTGTTCGATGGCGGTGGGTCAAGAGTCTTAAAAATAAACCAATACTATACTCAAGGACATATCATTCTAAATATGCCAAGATTAGTCCAACATGGGATGCCGTCACAGAAAACTCTTAGTAAATTAGCTTGGAGTCCCAAAACCTAAATGTGGACATCAGGAAAGAATGCTTCTTTCTGCAGTACAAGCATCAGCATCTTGGCACTAAAAGGAAAGGCTCTCGCTCGCCATCTCCTAAACTACAGAAATACATGGATCTACTCTCAAGGAAGTTGTTTTGCATGGAGGGTGGTTAGGGAAGGTTGGAGTGTGACCTTGGCCAAAGGGCTATACCCTAGATGATCGTCCTTATCCACAGAGGGCGAGTCCCTCCCCAGGAGGTCCTCCGGCATACCATTCCTAGGGGGGTGATTGGTAGCGGCAGCAGCTCCCTAGCCTCACGGGAAAGGGCCCCCCGTTTGGGAGAAGTGACAATACCTTGCAAATAAATCAGCAGGGAAAAACAAGTGCCCCCACCCCCTTTGCAACCTAGGTATTCAAATATGGAACACAGCCATTGACTAGGACATGCAGACAAGTCATTTGACAGATTCACTCCATGTTCAGACAGACTCGCTTAAACTCACTTGGGCTCCTCACAAGTGAGCCATGAACAAGAAAGAACACAGGAAATCTTCAGGTTCTCTGGACATCCCACAGAAGACCGCTTTGCTAAGGCTCAGAATGCTCAGTCTCTGGCATCCAGCAGAGTGGTCAGTGTGGAACACCTTCCTACTTCAGTGGCTGGTTCAATCCCTAGATGAGTGACCCATCCATTCTATTACTAGGAAATAACTTGCAAGTTCAGGCGATCACTGAACTGCAGGATGCCGTTGATCACCCCCTTTTGGCTCATGAAAATCTGGTTCAGACCTCTTAGAGTTGGAAGCACCACCTCTGGTGAATCCACAGCTATCAGATCTTCTGAGCTAACAGGAGTGTCAGATTCTTCATCTCTATTAACTAGCACTTTCCTTAGGTCTTTCGTCCTGGGGGTCTTATTTTACAGTCACCACAGAGGAGAAAACATCTTTCTAGAGGCCATTTGTAAGTCTTACACTAAACACCAATACAGCAGCAAATGGCTGCGCTTCAGCCAAAAGCTCTGTTCAAAGATGTGCCAAACCCCTGAAAGTTTCTCTTGAGGGGTGTTAGGAAGGATTTTCCTTTTGCTGCTTTCCCTCCATAAATCTATGGAGTGCCCCCCCCACCCCCAACTCTTGGCTGTTTTGAAACGCTTCTAACTTTTGGAGGGAAGTGAAGTCTTTCTACTTCACTTGCCTTGCTAAGCTTATCTGTATTGGGGCAACAATCTGTTCTAATAGCTATCCGTGCAGGAAATCTCTGTTCTTTGTGGAATTCTCTGTTTATTTTACACTGCATTTGTCACCTTACAGTGAGGTTTCGGTAGGGTTACTTTGTGCCCCTATAGCTTTTTCAGAACTTTGTGGTTACTTGCATGATGTGTCCAAGACAGGCTGGTGGCAGAGGATTTTTCTTTCCACAGTGTCTTTGTTTAATTGTCTCGTGCACTTTCGCATTTTACAGCTTCATGCTTTTTAGAGTATAATCTCCTGTAAAATGGCTGTGTTACAGGTTTTTTGCCCATCCTTTGTACAGCTTGCATCGTGGCCTTCCTGCCCTCTCAGGGCCAGATTTACCATATATGGTAAGCCTTTTTCCAGGGACAGCTCCAGCTTTCCTGAGCAAAGCAACTGTGTGCGTTTATGGCCAGATGTGGGGGGCTCAGACAGTCTGGTCTAAGTCCACATCCATGTGAAAGCGTGACTGTTGCTGCACCAAAGTGGTGGACAAAGGCTGTCCATGATTGAACAGCCACTGCCAGTTTAAATGGTGCAGGTCCTGAACATTAGTGGGCTTGGCTGTGACTCCAGCTCGACTCCTGGATAAAAGGAGGACATTTGCAGCCATTCAGAAAATAGTTGGAGAAAAAAAACCCTACGAAGAGGAGCATTGTGCTGAATTTCCAGAACAGTCATTGGAGCCAAACAGCATTGTCTTCTTAAACCGTGCCAGTGAAGCCCTGCTCCTTGCAGATGTTCAGAAGGGCTTCATCAGTGCTTTGACCCATGGGAACAATCGAGTCTCGACCCCTGCATGAGGATGCTGCCGTTGGGAGTTTCCAGAGAAGTTCAAGAACCATCCTGTGGGCAGACCAGCTTCCTCATGAGCTACCTTACTGCTTCAGTCACCGTCCCTAGTTCGAACTTGGGATTCTGCAGACCATCGACCTGTGAAACAAAAATGTGTCCCCTTGCAATTGCAGCGCCCAAGTGCAACGAGGGGCCTTGCAGATTTAGCTCCTTTGTTCCTGCCATGACTGTCATTTTCTGCCATTTTCTTCAAGTGTCTGTCGCTGATCTCAGCCAGCATCGCGTCCTGGGGAGTCCTCTGAGGTAGTCAACAACGTGGTGGTCCTTTCTTCATAGAGCCATGTTCTTCCAGCTGTGCAGTTCCAGGAACTAACAGTCTACTAGCCAGAACTAAATCCATACACTGAAAGCAGCCCCTAGACCGCCTCCATCGGAACAAATATACAGAATGGGGACCCATCAATTTCAGAAGCGGACTGTCACGCCGCCGCCTTCGGGTGGTCTCTGACGGCTATGGAACGCTTGGCGTTGGCGGCGCCATTAGGTGGTGCCGGGGTTTTCCTTCCTGCTTCCTGGTTTGGCGGTCTAGTCTTTTTATTTTGGTTCCCCATTTCCGTATTTAGCCTCGCCCCTTTCTGGGCTCTGCGCGTTGCAACTTTGTTTCTTTCGCTCTATTGCCGTGCTCCTTCGTACTTTCACTCCGCTGCCTTTAGTGTTGTGGCTTTTCGCTTCCCCCGTGCGCGTGGATCCCTTTTCCCGTGCTGGTTCTGCCCTGCCTTTTCGCCCCCCTCTCTCTCTCTCTCCTCTCGCGGTTTAGGTACCTGCTTGTGGCTTTCCTTCCTTGTCTGTTTTCTCTCTCTCTCTCTGGCATCTTTCCCTTACCTTATCTTCCCGATCCTGCCTGCTGCCATCCGGACTGCTTTCTTCATTTCTGCTCCTGGTACCCTTGCAATCCGGTACCCGGACCCGGGGCACTTAGTACGTAATGGAACTCGCTCTCCTGTCTGAGCGCTGCCATCCGCGCCTTCTCCGATTCTGCTTCGGATCCGGACCTTGTTTTCCTGCTGCATTGTGGAACTTGTACCTCTGTGCAAGAGGCTGTCTTCCGCTCCTCTGCCTCGGAGCTATTGCCATCTAGTCCGGACTACCTTGACATCCATCACGATCTTGGCGAGTCCATCTGCTGCTACATCCATCACGTTCTGGACGAGTTCAGTTGATGCTACATCCACAGAGGTTTTTTTAAGCGGCTGCTTTTTTCCTCTCCAATTGGTCCCTGCAGGAAGGGGGTCGGCTGCTTCCCTGTTTAGCAGGGAATTAGGGTGGCTTCTTAACGCGGATGACCATATCGCTTCTCAAAGAAGAAAAAATCAAAGAAGAAGCTTACCAGGCTACAAGTGTCCTCAGAAGATACAGGTGAGGAGGAAAGGGAGGTGGACATTGATATTGCTGATAACCCACGTATCACGTCTGAGCTTGACACCGACAAAGGGGTACTGGAGTGCATGGGGTGTGTATACCTCCCCTCGCCCCAACCTCCTTGAGATTTAATGGGTGTAAAGACCCAAAGGTACGTAAATTATGCAAATTAACAAGGGGGTGTCCTGGGAGTCCCTCTGCCAGACATTAGTCCTGGTTACGAGAGACTTACCCAGATTCTTTAGCTCACTATCTTTCTTTGCATAATTTAAGTAAATTTGGGTCTCAGCCCAAGTTACTAGTGGAATCCAGACGTGGACCCCTTGCTGACTATTCTTAGAGAGGCACATCTCCACCCTACTGATGAGGTCCAACCAGACCAAAACACGTGTCTGGGGTTGCTGTTGGTACTCTTGTTCAGAGGAGAATTGCTTAGCAGTTCGTGCTGGACTGCCCTAGGGCAGGAAGACTGATATTTTTTGGATATTTCTCCTCTGTCAAAGATAGCAAGCTAAAGAATCTGGTGAAGGCTCTCGTGACCAGGACTAATGTCTGGCAGAGGGACTCCCAAAAACCCCCTTGTTAATTTACACTATGGTATTGAACACCTGCTGCGAAAGGGACTGGAGATTGGGAGATGAGGAGTGCATGAGGGAAGGGGCCAACATAAAGGATGAGATGTAGCTTGCGCCCTCAGCACTGTGATCATGGTTACCCACGTGCTGCATTCCCCCACCCATGTATAGACAGCACCCCATGAGTATGGAGGAAAGGGCACTATGGACTAGGAGAACAGTAGTCACAAATGTAATTTACATTTTAAATGTCAGGTGCTACTTTTAGAGAAGTAGTTAGCTTAAACAATTTACTCTGATATCTTCAGTTGAGGCAGATATTTACCATCTACCAAAACATCCTCCATCCCACCTTCAGAGCTGCAGGAGTTCAGAGAATTAAAAGCTACAAGATATGTGGGCACCACTGGGCTTGTGTCACTGCTGGTTCTTCTTTTAAAAAGTGAAGATATGGTTGGCCCCACAGAAGGAACAAGGACGTTTCATCATGATTGGTTCACAAGTGTGAATAGGCGCCTCCTGAACATGAATGCCAACAAAGAAGCCCAATCTAAAGAAAAGGAGAGCAAGATCCCCGAGGCCTAATCTCTGCAGCATAGCTGGGCAGAGTGGGGCCAGAGTTTGCAGACATAAAAACACTGCTTTGGAGGGATCAGCGTCCATCAACCACCTCTTACTATCCAGGAAACTGATAACCATTCAATAGCAAAGGGGCTGTAAAGGAACCTGCCCGAAGACCAGCATAGGCTGTGGCCTTGAAATTTGCTTATACTAGATCTTCCAGCTCTTGTCAAGAGTCTGCTATTATGGTTAAAAGAAGGGAACCCCATCACAAGGTGGTCTATGGTCGACCACCACTCCTTATATCCCTACCCATAAGTTATATAGGGGACACGTTTGTTTGGAAATCCTTCCACTTCCAGCCTAACTTACTTCATCCTGAATCAGGCATGAGGAATGCCTTGGATGCAGAGAGCGAAGCCACGTGACCTTTAAAACCATCAATCTTTGTGTGAAAGAGTGAGACCGCAAGTGCTTAGGATTCAGCCCTCTCTGGCAGGGTGTTGTGGGGAGTCTCTCCCCTCAATTTAACGGTGTTCTATTGTCGATATTAGAAGAGTGAAGGGCCGAATCTACCCGGCTTGGAACAGAACCTGGAACTGCACGAAGCACACATCTGAATCAAGCGCTTGCTGGGAAATTTCGCTGTCCATCCAGGGAGAAGTATGTTTTAATTGCACTTCAAGAGAGATGCAGTAGAAAATATTAGTTAAACTAGAAATCTCCCAGAATTCTTTGATCAAGTGAAATATAACTAACGCTACAATGGACAAAAATTAATTTGTATGATGGACGAGGAGTGGGAGGGGGGCAGCAATCACTGCGCCACACCAAACTGGCCCACCTCTCACATATCTTATCTCCCCCACTGCCCATTACCCTAAAACCTGCATGATGTACCACTCTCCTTTTGGCAACTGTTGACCCCATATATATCCACCAAGTTATCAACGGTATTGCCTAGCCATATCTTGCATCGAGATTAACTGTTCCCTAACTGAGATAGCTACTCCTAATAGAACTGTGAATATTGGCTTGCTTCGCATCTAGACAGGATTGTGAATACTAGCCAAAGACACATGCAGATAGAACTGTGAATATTATCTTCCGTCGCACCTAGACAGGATTCCGAATACTAGCCAATGCCACATTCAGATAAAACTGAATATTAGCTTGCGTTGCACCTAAACAGGATTCCGAATACTAGCCAATGCCGCATTCAAATAGAACTGTGAATATTAGCTTGTGTCGCATCTAGACAGGATTGTGAATACTAGCCAACGCCACATTCAGTTAGAACTGAATATTGGCTTGTGCTGCATTCAGATAAAATTGTTGAAGGTTAGCTTGCACTAGGATGGGGATTGTGGCCTGTGCCAAATTTAGATAGAAACACCCCAGCCCCTTCCCTTTACAGATCCGCCAGAGCACTAGGGGACCACTCCGGTGGTGATAGTGCTTGGTATATATTTTTCTTTAACATTAACATGTATAAATGGAGCTAAAGCATTGCTCTAAATGTAGTACTGACGGGGCCGCCACCTAGTGGGCATTGCTATAATTGCACCTTTTAATTTATGTTTCTCATTAACGCATACAGATCGGCAGCAAAAGCAGCATTACTGCATGTTAAAATTCTCTACAAGCAAAGCACGCTGCTTCTGACAGATTCTTACAGTTTAAGCATCAAGTAATCCGTGAATTTCAAGGTTCAGAATAACGGGGACGCTTGCATCTATACTGGTAGACAGGCTCGGACTGGTCTATAGTGCAATAGGGCAATGCAGAACCAAAAACGCAAAATGCTAGTGTGGGCCCGTTTTTTTGGTCATAGTGGGCCACTTTGATAAGTTACTTCACCATGCTAGTAATTTTGATCAGTGTTACTGAATAAATATTCTTTAAAATGCACAATTAAAATCACATTTGATCCAAAACTTACCCCTTGGGTACTACTCAAACAGTCTCCAAAAAAGGAATGAATTGCCATTTGCAACTGTGGGCCACTTTTTCCATTGGTGCCCGGCAGTAGCGCAACACCATTGAGCGGATCGGGCTGTAGCCCCCAGCCCCCCCCTACGAAATTTTGGGCTATGTTAACTCGACCTGGCTGACCTACAGAACCGTGGCCGTACAGAACAGGACACAGACATTAAAGCAATTACTAACCTAAAGCATTTCACTGTCAGCACCTGCATTCATATGCATACATGTGTAGGCAATTGAAATTGTGGTGTGGGTTTAGCACTTGCACACCAGGGGAGTGATTGGAGAGGTAGAAAGGGGCCAGGAGACCACTCCTTCTCACAGCAGTCCTTAAGCGGGTGCTTTCAGTGGTAAAGGGCATAGTTTACTGCATTCATCACTGAAGCGTAACCAATAGTCTCATTGGCAGGGGAGTTGCTAGGTCTGGAAAAGACCCGGGGCTACGCTGATGTCGGAACTGTTGGGACTGGGGGCTAGCAAGACTTTTGGCTGTAGCTCCTGAGATTCTATCCGGGGCTACAAACAAAAGATCAGGGGCTATAGCCCACTTAGCCTCCCCCTAGCAACGCCCCTGCTCATTGCACTATGTAAAGAAGACGCCCCCACACAAGTACGGTTGCCCCTCCCCCACATTCTCTGAAGTTAGCGCATACACCAACGTTTGAAGGGTTAGCCCCCTCACCGGGCGGCACCGAATGTTTTTAAAAAAAAGATCAATTTTAGTAGTTTCTTCAAACAAACAATACAAACCAAGCATGCAGTGCATATATCAACAGTCCATTGTACATTGAGTAATTCTTCTCACTGCTCCCCTTACCCCACCCCCCATTCCGAGCCTGTAGCTTTCCACCTTCCGTTCATGCATCTTGTGGTAGGGTCTCCCCTTCCATGAGTTCTGCTGGGTCTTGTATTGACCCAAACAACTCCGCTATTAATAATTTCCAGGCCATCAGGGACTCTGTCTTCCCCCCCCCCCTGCGCTGTTCGCTTCTTGCCATACCATGGTTTCTGCCTCCGCCCATTTCTGCAAGTCTTTCCACCACATCTCCACTCGTGGTCTGGGGCATGTCTTCCACCCCATAGCAATTCTCTTCTTTGCAAGCACATATGCTAGATCTTTCAGTTTACTCACATGCTTAAGTTTTTGCGATCTAGGGAACCCCCCCAAAAAACAGGCCCACACTGTATCCACCACAATCTTGACCCCCTTCTCCGCTAGTTTTTGTGCCACTTCGCTCCAGAAGCATTCAATAACCGGGCATGATCATGTGCACCATACCCGCCTTCTCCTCATCACATTTAGGGCATACTTGCCGTCCTACATTTGCAAACCTAGATATCCTCTGGGGTGTCATATACGCCCTATGCGTAATATACAGTTGTATCTGCTGTAATCTCGCATTCCTCCACACCTTCTTATGGTACCCCTGAACTCGTTCCCACATCCCATCTTCCATGAGGGCTCCTACTTCCGCTTCCCAGTCTTGTCTCAATTGCGTTACCTCCTTCCCAACCTTAGACATCATCATCTCGTATATTCTGGATATCTCATGTCCCCCCCTCCGTTATATTGTATATTATATCTATGGTAGCATCTGGTTCTTCGTCCAATACAACTTTGGGCCATGTTCTCTTAATTCTCTGCACCATTCTATGATACGTAATATACTGGCCTGTGTGTAACCCAGTTTCCTCACCCAGCACCTCAAAATCTATGATGGAGCCCTCTCGCCAGATATCACCCAACCGGTTCCCAGTGATTCCCGATTATCATCCTTAGCTGCTTATCTCCCCCCCCCCCAACGTTAGTGCGACTATTGGTATCTGCAGGGAACATGGGGATGGGCTCTCCATCATCTGGCATGCCCTGCGCCACATCTTCCATCCAAGTGCCATCATTTTAGGGCGCCCTTCGTTTCTGTCTTGGACAGCCACATCATCCCTCTCAGGTAAAATGGGGCACAATCGTGTCCAAACAACCTGGATTCGGAGGTCACTTCATCTGAAAGCCACTTGGCAACATACTGTAGTTGGCTGGCTACATAATAGACCTCATAATTTGGCAGTTTTATCCCCCCTTTCTCATACAAGTTCTGTAGCTTCTATAGTGCCACTCTGTTTCGCGTGCCATGCCACAGGAAATCCCTACACATATTGTTCAGTTTGATGAAAAACTTCATGGGTATCAAATATGGTATATTCCCAAAATAGTGCAGGAGCCTAGGTAGGACCACCATCTTTAGCATTGCCCCACGTCCCATCATTGCCATTGGCAGCTTCTCCCAGAATCTCATGCATTTTTCAATTTTTTTTAACGGCTACCTCCGTGTTGTGCCTATGCTCCTCTTCCGCTGTGTGGCATACATCTACCCCAAAATAACAAAATGTACTAATCGCCCATGGTACCTGTAACACCGGTAACTGTTCCATTAGTATCCCTTTATATCCTCCCAGTGGAAACATGCTGGACTTCTGGGGGTTCACCGCTATACCAGACAGGCCCGCATATCTCTCCATTACTTCTAGAACATACTGGAGATTTTCTTCCGGGTGCCGCAAGTACAGCAGCATTTCATCCGCATATAGGGAGATCAGATGCCGTTCCCCTCCCACCTCAATGCCTATGATGTCATATTGTTGTCTCAAGTATATTGCTAGGGGTTTGAGAGCCAATATGTAGAGCATTGGAGACCACGGCCATGCTCGTCTGGTGCCTCTCTGAAGCTGCCATCTTTCCGATATCACTGCTCCAGTTTTAACTCTAGCCAGCGGTTCACTATATAGCATTTTAGCCCACCGTACATATCCAGGCCCCATCCCATAGCCCACCAGGGACGCCAACAGCCATGGCCACCTGACCGAATCGAAGGCTTTTATTGCGTCCAAAGATACAATTGCCATATCACCCTCATTCTCGCCCCCAAACTCAATGACCGGTTGGAGTCGTCTGTGATTATTGGATATATTCCTATTTGGGACATAACCGGTCTGATCAGGGTGTATCAGTTTAACAATAACCCTCTTCAGTCTATTTGCCAAAATAGCCGTCAATATCTTGCTATCTTGATTCAACAATCGACAAAGGTCTATAGGAACCGCAGCTATGCCCTATCTTGTTAGGTTTGGGAAGCGGTATTATAATCGCTTCCCTAAGTGACTCTGGTAATCTTCCCAGCTCAAATGCTTGGTTCATCATTTCTAACAGTGGGGGAAGCACCTCTTCTTTAAATACTTTATAAAATTCACTTGGAAGTCCATCAGCCCCTGGGGTCTTACTAGTGGGCAACTGTCTCACCACCTCTTCCAGCTCCTCCAATGTAATGAGTGCATCCAACTCCTCTCTTTCCTCCGCACTTATCTTTGGCAATCCTATATCTTCCAATGTTTCCAATATCGTCTCGCGACTAGTCTTCCCATCATCTCCATATATTTGCATATAATAGTTTGCAAACTCCTGATTAACTCCCTCTTGGGTGTCAGCTACACTACCGTCTTGCCTTGTTATTGTTCTAATCATGGGTCTAGGGGTTTCGCTCTTATATAACCACGCCAAAAGTCTTCCTGGTTTATCCCCTCCCGCATGCTGTCCCTCTATATATTTCTTATAGTTGAGGTTACACAGTCTTTCCCAGTGATCCGCACATTTCTGCTGCAGCCCGACTATCAGTTCCATTTCTTCCTTAGTGGTATATCCTCCTCTCAATGCCTTTTCCAGTTCCCTTTCTGTCACCCGTAGGTCAGCCAGGATCCACCTTTGAAGACCCTTATATTTTGCTATGGCTACCCCCCGCATCACAACCTTAAAAGCTTCCCACAGTATGCCCGCCGAGTCCACACTGCCGGTGTTCTTCTCAAAATAGGTAATAACCTCCTCCCTCATATCCTCTCTAAAAAAGGGGTCTCTCAGTGCTTCCGCTCGGAGGCACCACGTCGGAATCCTTGCTCTCGGGGGGCAGTATTGCCATCCGAGGATCAAGGGCAAGTGGTCCGAAAGGACTCTTGCTTTATATTCTACTTGTGTAACCTCTGTTATTACCTCTGGTGTAGCAAAGACGTAGTCCAGTCTCGTATGCAACTGCTGCGGGGCAGAATAATGCGAGTATTGCCTTTCCTGAGGGTGATCACTGCACTCCCCATGCACCTGCTAAGATTAGTACATAATGTTCTGAAGTACGCCTCTGTATCCCGATTCGGGGCATATGTATTTACAATGCTTATCTCCCTATTTTCCACTAATCCCCTCAGTATGACCATCCTCACATCCTTCTGAACTATCTCCTGCAACCCCTGAAAAGGGACATGCGGCGCCACCCATATAAGCACTCCCCTGGCATAGGCAGAATATGATGAGCCCACAATCACTCCCTTTCCATTTCTTAGCAATCGTCTCCATCTTATCCTGTGTCAGGTGGGTCTCCTGCAGCAGAGCAAATTCTATCTTTTGCCTGCGCAGGTACAACATGACCTTGTTCCTCTTTAAATAGCTATTAAGGCCCCTAACGTTCCATGTGATTACCTTAAGGTCCCCCATGGCTTGTTAGAAGTCCACCCCACCCCCCACCAATGCAGCCCAGATCCAAGTTCCATCTCAATCTATATAGGCTTGTTTCCCCTTGAATAAAAACACAGCAAACTCCCCAACCTTCCTTCCACCCACCTCCCTACCCATCGCCAACGTCACTCCCCCCCCCCCCCCCCCAACTGTTGCCCATCTCCATCCCTGTATCTCAGGCACCGCTGCATCTAGCTCTTTCTGGCAATAGCCTGTACTCGCAACTCAGCAGGGTGAGGTCGCCCTAGTGGCTATCCTACTACTACTAGTACTACTCTGGGGGCAGGGTGTCTTCGTCCTGCCGCTCCAATCCACTTCAATTCAACCACGCATTGCTACTCAATTTACTTATGTAGTTGGCATTCTATATTCCAGTCCATCAAGATCAACAAAACCAAGGATATCACAGACCAATATCAGCATTATCCGTCCACACCCCACCATCGTTATCTCCATCTTAGTCTCTACCGGGGTGCCCCGCTTTGTGTCAATTCAATATGACAATGCATTACTTACCGTAAAAGCATTTCTGATGGTTGTATCTGCTTAGATTCACATGCTGTGCATAGGTCCGACATCCAGTGGTCACTGCGGAGTATTGCATTTTGTTTTTCGTAGTCGAAAAGGGACGTCGACAAGGCGTGTCTGAAATACTATCCCTATAGTGACGTGCGTTGTACCCACAATCCCTCACGCGTCGAGGTCCCTCTGTTTGTATTTTTCTGCCCTGAGGGAGCCTTCTAGACGTGAGTGAGTGAGTACAGAAAAGAGAGATATAAAAGGAAGTCTATGTTCCTTCCATCCGAGCCGGGAGGAATGGTGGACGCATGTGAATCTAAGCAGATACAACCATCAGAAATGCTTTTACGGTAAGTAATGCATTGTCTTCTGATGTTTGTTAATCTGCTTAGAATCACATGCTGTGCATAGACTAGCGAGCAGTACCCGGAGTTGGCGGTGGGTTATGAGAAGGAACAGTAGAGAAAAGATGTCTTAATACTGCCTGTCCCACCTGGGAGTCAGATCTCGAGTGTGCATCTAGACAGTAGTGTTTTGTAAAGGTGTGCACAGAACTCCAGGTAGCCGCTTTGCAGATGGACTCAAGGGGAACATTTGCAATGAATGCTATGGACGCCCCCGTGCCTAGAGTAGAGTGTGCTCTTGGCTTAAAGGGCAGTTCTCTCTTAGCAAGAGTATAGCAGAGAGTGATGCATTGAACAATCCATCTAGAAATAGCGGACTTTGAAACTGCATCCCCTTCTCTTCCTGCTGCCACCGAGACGAAGAACTGATTAGTCTTCCTCAGTGGTCTGGTTCTTTCCATGTAGAACATGACCGCTCTGCGCACATCTAGTGTGTGCAGAGTTTTTTCTCCCAAGTTGGAAGGATTTTGAAAGAACGTTGGTAGTTCTATAGACTGGTTTACGTGGAATTTCGATATGAATTTCGGAGCAAACCATGGGTGCGTGCGTAGAACCACCTTATCTCTGTGAACTGTAACAAAGGGGTCTAGAACAGAAAGAGCCTGGAGTTCACTTACTCTCCTGATGGAGGTGATAGCTATTAAAAAAGCAGTCTTAAGAGTGAGGTGTTTAAGAGATGCTTTGTGCATGGGTTCAAATGGTGAGCCCATGAGTCTGGTAAGTACCACGTTAAGGTCCCATCCGGGAGCTGGGTCAGCTATCGGGGGGTGTATTCTCTTGAAGGCCTTTATAACAGGGATCTTCCACCACGACACCTTGAGTTTGGAAGTGGTGTATGCAGAAAGTGCCGCTAGGTGGACTTTAATGGAATTGAACACTAGACCTGAATCCAATAAGTGGGTCAGGTATAGAATAATTTGTGTGGGAGAGCAGTCAATCGGGTTGATGCTTTTCCCCCTGCACCAGATGACAAATCTCTTCCACTTGCTAGAATAGCAGTGGCGAGTGTTAGGTTTTCTGGCTTCCCTGAGGATGTCCATGCATCTCTGCGGGAGCTGTAGATGTCCGAATTCTATGATCTCAGGAGCCAAGCTGCTAAGTTCATGTTCTGGGGGCATGGATGCAGAGTCCTGCCCTTGTCTTGTGACAGCATGTTGTACGGGCAGGGGAGTTCCACTGGGGGAGATAGAGACATCTCCATCAAGTGAGCGAACCATGGCTGTCGGGCCCACATTGGGGCCACCAGTATCATGGTCACTTGTTCCTGGTGCATCTTGTGCACCACCTTGTTGAGAAGGGGAGTCGGGGGAAAAGCGTAAACAAATTTCCCTGACCATTGCATCGACAGACCGTTCCCCTTGGATTGGTTCTGGGGGTACCTGGAGGCGTAACTTAGGCATTGTGAGTTCTCCAGGGTTGCGAACAGGTCTATTTCTGGGAATCCCCATTGTGTGAAGACGTCAAAGACGATGTCTTCGTGCAGTCGCCATTCGTACTCTTCGGGCAGGGGGAAATCTCTGCTGAGTTTGTCTGCCAGCAGATTGAGTTCCCCTGGTACATGTTGTGACAGTAGGAACATGTTTTGTTTGAGAGCCCACTTCCATATATTTTGGGCCAGTTTGGACAGTCCTGGAGAGTGGGTGCCCCCCTGTTTGTTGATGTAGTACATGGCTGTGGTGCTGTCTGTAAGGACCAACACAGTCTTGCCTTGTAGGTGTTCCTGGAAGGCTTTTAGCGCCTTGAACACAGCTAGTAGCTCCAGTAGATTTATGTGTTTGGATGCTACGTTCGGAGTCCACACTCCGTGAGCAGTCTGATGGGATAGTGAGCCCCCCATCCTGTGAGGGATGCGTCTGTGGTTAGAGTGGCTTCCGCCGCGGGTGTGGCAAAGGGTTTCCCTCTTTCCAGGTTTTCCTTTGTCCACCACCGTAGCGAGAGAACCAAGGCCTGCGAGACCACCACTAGATCGTCCCATAGTCCGCTGGCCTGACACCACTGGCTGTTGAGCCACTCTTGCATAGGGCGCATGCGCAGACGCGCGTGAGGTACCAAATAAATACACGACGCCATCATGCCTAGCAAGCGCATTGCTTTGCGTACCGTCACCTCTCGACCGGTCACATATTGAGGGATCTGAAACAGCATGTTTTGGACCCTCTCGTTGGAGGGGAAGACGAGGCCGTCCTTTGTTTGAATTAGAGCCCCTAGGAATTGTTTGATTTGGCTGGGGTCTAGGCTGGACTTCTTTCCGTTGATGGAGAAGCCCAACTGGAACAAAAGTTCTACAGTCTTTTGGGTATTGGAGAAGCATGTTTCGTAAGAATCCCCTGTTATGAGCCAGTCGTCGAGGTAAGGGTAAACTGGGATGGACAACCTGCGCAGCTGGGCCGCTGCCACTGCCAGTACCTTCGTGAATACCCTTGGTGCTGGTGCTATGCCGAAGGGTAGCACTCTGAACTGGTAGTGTTTGCCCTCTATCATGAACCTGAGGTATCTTCTGTGCGCTGGCAACATTAAAATATGAAAGTATGCATCTTTCATGTCCAATGTTGTCATGTAATCTCCCTGTGATGATAGTGGGATCACTTCCTGTAAGGTCACCATACGAAACTTTTGGGGTTTGATAAACCTGTTCGCTGGGCGCAGATCTAATACAGGGCGCATGGTTAGATCCTTTTTGGGTACAAGGAAGTACACTGAATAAATACCTTCCGTTACCTGAGATGGAGGCACGACCTCTATGGCTCCTTTTTCCAGCAGTAGTTGTACTTCTTGGAGAAGGATGGCAAGGTGTTCCGGTGTCATGCGTCGTCCCCTCGGGGGTCTGTATGTTGGGGAACTGTTGAATTCGATGCAGTATCCGTGGGCTACGGTGGAAAGTACCCATCGGTCTGACGTTATACCCTCCCATGCTGGAAGAAAGGATGTTATCCGGCCCCCGACCTGTGTTGCATGGGAGGGGACGCGAATCTTCGCGTCACTTGGTGTTGTTGGGGGCTTGGGAGCCTCTGGGGGTGGACCCCCGACCTCTCCCTTTGCCCCGGCGCTGGCCTCTTTGGCTGTACTGCCCACTATTGGTCTGGTAATTGGTGGCAGGGTACTGTTGCTGCTGATTCTGCTGTTGGCGTTGGCCACGAAAAAAGCGTTTGTTGCCATAGCCGCGTCTGGTAGTGGGCTTAGAGATCTGGTCAAGAGTTTTGATAGTATCAAACTCTTTTTTAGCCATCTGCAGAGCGTCATCCACCGCTTTCCCGAAGAGGTTTGAGTCTTCAACAGGTTTATTTATTAAAGACGCCTGTGTCTCCAGTTTGAACCCTGAGTTGCGCAGCCATACATGGCGTTTTAGGAGTATTCCCTGAACCAGGGAACGTCCAGCTGTCTCTGCAGCATCCAGAGAGTTCTTTACAATACTCTGGTTGACCTGGGTTCCTTCGCCAATAGTTGATAGCAGGCGTGTACGTAGTGGTTCCGGCGCTTCTTCGGCGTCTTTGCGCAGTTTGGCCCACTGCGCGTCCTCATAGCTAGCTAGCTAGCAAAGAATTGTTGTTCGCAATTCTTGCCGAAAAGGCAGCCGAGGATGTGACTCTCTTTGCAAGGGCATATAACCTCTTGCCCTCCTTGTCAGGTGGTGCCTCGCAGGTGGAAAGCGGCACCCCTGCCCTCTTCCTTGTATTAGTTACTACAAGGGAATCCGGAATGGAATGTCCCCTGATGTACAGCGGGTCTGAGGGTGAAGGAGTGAAAAGTTTTTCAATTCTTGGATTAACTCCTCTGATTAGTGCAGGTGTGGATAGCGAAGGGATGATTCTTCTCTTCACTGAAGCGAGGAGGGGACTGGTCTGGCTGACCGGGGGTTTCTCCTTAATTACTCTTTCCACAAAGTATATTTCAGGAGAGATCTCCCCAGTGTCCAGTTCGAAATGTGCTGCTGCTCTGCGCAACAGGGCATTGAATGTGGGCTGATCGTCAATGGGCGACGTGTTTCTAACAGGTGAATTGTCAGGAGGATTTAGGTTCAGGACATCAGTGTCCCAATATACTGATGGGGATTGCCAGGGATAAGAAGATCCTTCTGGATTTTCTCCGAAGCCTTCTCCTATAATGTCTGGGCTGTCTTCCAGACCTTCCTCCTGGTTCTGTCCCTCTTCATCGTCCATAAATTCATCCCCCTCCTCCAAGTATTGTTCCTCACCAGAGGTCATACACATTATGGAAGTCTGAGGCTGTGTCCTGCTGGGGATTGACTAGTCTCGGATATTTGGCCCTGGGGTCCTCCTGAGGCCCCTTCTCTTGTTCTCTTGGGAGTGGGAGGGTTCTGGGTCTTCATAAACCTCTCCATTCTCTCCATGCAGAGATGGAGCCTTTCCATGGTTTCATGGGGTACCCCTGAGCGGTCTAGCGGGGGAAAATTAGTGTCATCTAGCTGAAAACGGCTCAACCTCTCCCATAACGTCGAGGAAAGTGTCCCGTCGCCTTCCGAAAAGCCTTCGGGTGTGCTGGGGGTCCCCCCGACTGAAGGGGGTAGTCCCTGTCTTTTTTCGGGCTTTTTCGGCGTGTCTTTCGACCTCTGCGTAGCGCTCGACGTGTCTTTCGGCGTACGCTTCTGGGCGTCGGCTACCACGATCCTCGCCAAGCTCTCTGCGACTCGTTCGTCAGCGGAGGGCTGTGGTTTCGACGTTACGGGTGTCGATCGTTCTACGGCGGCGTGCGCTTTCTGCTGGTGCGCGCCGGCCGATGGTTTGGGGGCGGCGCCCTTATTTGCCAAAAGCCCAGTCGCTGGTCGCGGCTGCGAGAGGGGCTTCGAACCTGAACAGTCCGAGGAGGCCGCCGGTGGAACCTGCGTCTCCTTGGGCGCTGATGCTTTCTTCGTCTTCGACAAAGAGCCATGGGTTGTGTGCTTATGTGTGGTATCGTGTGCGTCAGTGTTGCCGGGGTGTTCATCCCCATAAGCAGGGCGTGAGCCGAGCCCGTCGGGGCCGGGGACAGACGACGAAGAGCGCGAGCGCTCTTTAGAGGGGTTTTCGACTTCCGTAGCGGAGGTCGCGTTATCACGTTCCTTGTCACTGTCGGTGGTAGCAGCGGCAGGTGAAGAATCGGCCTTCGACATAGCGTAGGCCGCCCACCTCTTGACCCTACGGTCTTTTAGAGTCTTTGGCTTAAGAAGCCGACAAGCCGTGCAACCCTCCTCTTTGTGATCGAGGGGCAAGCAGCGGTTACACCGTGAATGCTTGTCCTTCCAAGTAAACTTGCCCTTGCAACGCGGGCAAAACCTAAAGGGTGTCCTCTCCATAGCCGAGGCAATAAATCGTGATAACCACCCCAAGGGAAAGGAAGGGGAAAAGGAAAGGCATTCTCAGAAAAGAAACAGAGATGTCCCACGACCCCACTCTCCCTACTGTATATGGCCTGCGAGGCCAGGCCACGTTTTCGGCAACGCCGAAGGATCTCCTCCGCTTGTCCCCTCCGTCGAAGATCTTGCTCGGCGGAGACAGCTTCACAACTGCGTCGAGGGAGGGATCGATATGTTATATACTAAATAGAAAAACGACCAAAGGTCGAGGAGATGAAATCTGCAATGTCTCTCGAGGAGCTCCGCGTAAAGGCGACCAGTAGCTGGGCGGAAAAACACAATCTGAGGGACCGCGACGCGTGAGGGATTGTGGGTACAACGCACGTCACTATAGGGATAGTATTTCAGACACGCCTTGTCGACGTCCCTTTTCGACTACGAAAAACAAAATGCAATACTCCGCAGTGACCACTGGATGTCGGACCTATGCACAGCATGTGATTCTAAGCAGATTAACAAACATCACAAACATAATATCCCAATCACTTATCGTGCTCCTCATGGGCCTGGTCCGCATCTCGTTCCGGGCAGCCCCGTAGGTCCAGCCATGTCGCTGCTTCCTCTGGGGTGTCAAAAAAGAACATTCTGGTCTTATGCAACACTTTCAATTTTGCGGGATACAGAAGCATGTATTTGATTCCAGCTGTGTGTAGCCTTCTCTTAACAGCCACGTAGTTAAACCGTTACCTCTGGGCCAACATTGTGTAGTCCGGATACGCCGTGATGGTGGATGAAGCTCTTTCAATTGTTCCCCCTTTACGGAAGTACTCCAAGATCTTCTTGCGATCTCTATAGTTCAATATCTTCGCAATTATCGCGCAATTTTCGCGCGGGGGGGGGGCCCCAGGCCTCGGCTTCCTCATGATGGCTCTATGTGCTCTCTCCACTGTAAATCCCTGCGAGAGTTTGTCGGCCCCTATTTCTTGCAGGATCATGTTCTCCACATAATCTGTAGGGTCCTGGCCTCCTTCTCCCTCCGGCAGGCCAACCACGTGGATGTTGTTCCTTCTCGCCCTCCCTTCGGCTTCCTCCGCACGGTTCTCCAGGTTAGCCACCTGTTGCTTTAATATGTGGACCTCCTTTGCATTACTGGTGCTGGTGTCTGTTTTCACTGCACTCTCCAGGCTACGTGTTCTGTCTGCCAGCGCCCCGACATCCTGTCGCAGCAGGGTGACGTCTATGCCCACAGCATCTATTTTAGCCTCCAAGGAGGTTCGGAGGTCCACCATTGCAATTCCCCAAGAGTCTTGCAACTCCGTTATAGCTGTTAGTATCTGGTGGTTTTCAGTCGCCGGAGAATGCTGTGGCTTGGCAAATGCCTCCATCGTGGGTTGTTTGCTTCTGGCTCCTCTCCCCGTCATCCCGCGATCTTACTTGTTTGCCTTACTTGGTCCGTGGCATGGCAATTCGGCTTCGTTGAGCTGTGCCACCTGTGAGCCACTCCCAGTCAGGCGGCACCGTGGGTCAGGTTATGTCTCAAATGGGTTGCGTCCTCCCATGTATCTGATAACCCCAGTGTTGGGGCTCACCTTGCTTCTATTAATTACACCACAGCGGCAACTAGTGGCTAAGGCTTACAGCTACTAGGTCATAGCATTTACCATCCTCCACAGCGTGGGTTTACCTCCAATGTCCGTGTCTCACCCAACAGGCACCCTTACTCTATGTATGCCACTGTCCTTTTGCTGCTCAAGATGGGCCAGGTGCCGGTTTCACAGGAGCCGTCTTATTCATGCAGTGCGGCGCAGGGGTCCCATGTGACCCCCTTCAGTACATGCGCCTCATTTTAACCCAAGGCCAGCGCCTCCGCTCAAGCTTCTGTCTCTTAGGGAATCACCAGGGTACTCCCTTCCAGTTGGTTAGACACTCCGGGGCTGATCTCCACTGTTATGCTGTCAGGAACACAGGGCTCACAATGTACTTGGCCTCCTTATTATTGACGTACAGCATAAATATGCCACGCACCGCACTCCCATGTTTTCATTGCCCTTTGTTCATGTGGGCTACAGTTTCCTTTCCCCAGCTTGGTCGCAATGTGGGTTTCATTGTTTCTAGCTCGCCGGCTTCAGGCAATCAACAATAGTAGGTCTGCGCCCGCATCTTCGCATAGCGCGGATCCATCGTTGTGTGTGCAACAATGTATCTATCTCCCCGGCTCCCGCTCATCAGCTGATCTTGTCCACAGCTGAGACGCCTCTTTCAGACCGCACTGGGTTCGCTAGAACCCTGCA
Organism: Ambystoma mexicanum; assembly: GCF_040938575.1. Taxonomy (NCBI): domain Eukaryota; kingdom Metazoa; phylum Chordata; class Amphibia; order Caudata; family Ambystomatidae; genus Ambystoma; species Ambystoma mexicanum. The sequence goes on along the minus strand of NC_090934.1, from coordinate 1,220,829,900 downwards.
GAGCGTTGGCCCGGGCACCTCCACAACCGCAGTCGCTCGGAGTGCCTCTGTCCCTCTAGATGCCAATCTCGGCACCCTCCCCCCGCGAGCGTCTTGTCTGCGGTGCCGAGCGCCCGCGCTTACTATATTGCAATGTGCTCTGCAGCGGGAGCACAGTTCACAAAGCTGCCGCCTCCGCACCTTCTGATCTGCTTTACCAGCCTCCGCCGCCCGGGTCCATATGGGAGCTTCCTCTGCACCGGGCACAATCCCTTTGTTAGCCGCCATTTTGTGTCTTAACCCTGCAGTACGGCCGCCGTCTGAAAAAGCTTATTCCTTCTTTGACCGCTCCAATCCATGTGTAATCTTTAGCCAGTGCAGAGCTCACATTCCAAATTCCTTGCTTTCATTTGGGAGTAACGTGGATTGTTTTTCTGCGTGCGATCGCCGGATCTCTAGGAGCAGCTCTTCGGACACGACCTACTCCATGGCCAGTTAGCCACGCCCCCCGCCCAGCCCGCTAAAGTTGAACCTAGATGGACCCCTGAAAGAGGCTGATGTTCGCACATGCTATTGGCAGAGAGGTGAGGAGGGAAGCCTTTCCTGATACTGGCGGCATTAAAGTTTAACTGTACAAATGTACTTGCAAAACACAGTGAAATTTTAAAGCTGCTACTTTCAAGACTCCCATCGGCCATCTGCCTCAGCAATATTAAATGCTCACATCAGCCCCCTCCCAACGGATGCGAGCAAACTTATAACCATATTATGTATTCTTTGACATGCAAGGGTAGGGGGCTTAGGTTTGAACTTTCTGCTCCGAGCGGGGAGGAAGGGTGGGCGCATGTGATCCTAAGCAGATACAATCATCAGAAATGCTATTACGATATATAATGCATGTCTTCTGATGCTTGTGGATCTGCTTAGAGTCACATGTTATGTTAAGACGACATATATAGCGCACAGTCGCCCAAAGGCATCATGGCGCTGGAGAAAAAGAGAAGAGGCCCCACAGAGTGGCCATCAACCATCAGCCAGTGGGGTTAAAAAATATGTGTTTTAGGAGCCTTCCTGAAGGCCATATGGATAGAAATGTTTTTCAATGCGACAGGTAGCTTGTTTCATAGCTGAGCACTAGAGAAAGCGCTGCCACCGATCCGGGAACGACGGAAGGGTGGTACAGAGAGCAGACCAGCTGACTCAGATTTCAGAACACTTCGGAAGGTAGCGTGAACATTTAGTACGAAGATACTCCGCCCCCTGGTCATGCAGGGCGTGATGCGCAATACAAAGCACCTTAAATTCAATGTGTTGTGCAACCGGCAGACAATGCAAACGGCACAGGAACAGAGAAATATGGGCACCATGAGGTGACCATGTCGCCACCCGCGCTGAAAAGGTCTGAAGGTGTTGCAGTGGGTGTACCAGGCCCTTAGGCTGTGCAAGATATAGGGAATTGCAATAGTCCAACAGAATAGATACCAATGCAGCCACAACCAGTGGGCACAGGGTAAGAGGTATCATATGGAGAACCGGTTTCAGAATTTTCAAGTGGAAGAACCCAGTCTGACGGTTCCATGTGCCAATATCCCAGCAAAAATATCGCCATACACAAATATCGCCATATTTTTGCTGCGATATTAAGGCATGAAACCTGAGGGGGACACTCCATTATTTTGAAAGCTCGCGGGTGACACCCCCGCAGCCCCTGCTCCCCAAAACACCCAAAATTATTCCCCCAAAAAATATTGCCTATGGCAGTTCCTGGCGACCATATATATGGCGATATTTTTGGTGGGGATAATATGTAGTGATACCAGTCTGACAGACCGATGACATCTGAGCGTCCATAGACAAGGTGGCGGTCATCATTACTCCCAAATGCTTAACCTTTGCTGTAGGAACGGGGAGAAAACCAGAAATTCGAGATCCAGAGTGAAGGGTTAGGGGGAGAACCCACCACCAGCACCTCCGTTTTGTCCCCATTAAGCTTCAGCCAATGCTGTGCATACACTAGCGAGCAGAACCCAGAGTTCGAGGTGGGGGTGTGAGAAGGAACAGTAGTAAAGAGATGTCTCAAACGCTTGTCCCACCTGAGAATCAGACCTAGAGTGAGTATATAGGCAGTAGTGTTTTAAAAAGGTGTAGAGAACTCCAGGTTGCTGCCTTGCAAATGGACGAGAGGAACATTTGCAATGAATGCTATGGAAGCCCCAGTGCCCCGAGTAGAGTGTGCTCTAGGCTTGAAGGGCAGATTTCTCTTGGCAAGAGTGTAGCAGAGTGTGATGCAATTTACAATCCACTTTGAGATGGCAGATTTAGAAACAGGGTCCCCTTCTATACCAGGCACCACTGACATGAAAAACTGATTTGTCTTTTAGTGGTTTCGTCTTTTCCGGTTAATATAGGACTGCTCTGCGCACATCAAGTGTATGAAGGCTTCTTTCTGCCACGTTAGTAGGGTTCTGGAAGAAGGTGGGTCGTTCTATTGATTGGTTGACATGGAACTTTGAAATGAATTTAGGCGCAAACCTTGGGTGAGTGCGCAAAACCATCTTATCTTTGTGAATTGTGACAAATGGGTCTTGAACTGCAGGGCCTGGAATTCACTGACTTCTTATTCAAGTGTCATGACTCCTGCCCCCTGGTCTTGGCCGTCAGGCCATCTGGACTGCACCAGGTACCTCCATCAGGGCCCCAAGGGCCTTGTCCTGTCCCCCCAGACCCTCTTGGAGTCAGGCCAGGCTAACGTGGAAAGCCAGTGAATTGGGGCACATAATGGCATTTTTATAACATAACTGAGCCATGCGGTCTAGCATTTTAGGTGTGGCCAGGCCCAGAGGCACCTGGAATACCTGCAGGCTATATAAGTCATGCCCAAGTTGCAGAACACGCTTCGCGTTGCTCTGCTAGTCGCAGTGTGATATTCACTGCGGTCTGCTGGAATTTTCCTCCGCACGCCGAACCCGATTACCTGCAAGAACAAGGATAAGACACCGTTACCATTCGCTTACCTTCTTGCGAACCCTGCTCTCGTACCCCGCTCCACTAACCCAAACATCCAGCATCTCAGTGTACCTCACTCCATCAAGGGAACTGCAACCGGGGGGGAAAACAACACAGAGAAGCAGCAGTAGTAAGCGTTTACTCTTCACATCTAAAACAGCAAAGATGCTTGTTTACCTGCATAGAACTTGCTTTGGGTCCATTACCATCCCGGGCCTTCTACCACTTACAAGAAGAAAAGAAAGGACCGATTACTACACAGAGTGCCAATAGGCGGTTCGCTCAACACTACTCACCGCTCTCCATCTTCTCGGCACGCACAGTCCGGATCAGCATCGCGGCCTGCAAGAAAGACAATAAACAGGTTAGCACAAGAAAGGCACATAGCGCTGCGCTCCGCGCTCACTTACCATCTCGTGCACAACTCAGGCAGCACGAAATCACAAGAACTTCATCTGCACCTACAAAGGAAAGACATTCATAGAAAAATTGCAAAATAAAGGACAAACTGTCAAAGCAAGACTTACCTAACGAACGGAGTCGCAGCAGGTCTGGACTCTGAAGGTCCCGCACCAGTGAAGCAACTAGGCAGCAACGTGCCCATCCCCAACGCACCCCTGCACTGAGAGGCAGGACAGAGAGCGCACCTTATCAAAAAGCAAGATGAGAAGCGCACTAAGGGGTCATTGGGCCAATGAGGGAGGTGGGTTCCGGGTTGGAGGAGACAATCAAGCTAAACCTAACTCCTGTGTTTTCAGACCTGGTCTTCAGCCAAACAAGAGTCCAAGGGAAGTGGTCCAGAGGCGGAAGCAGTTCGGACTGGGTGACGCCCCCGTGGATACCAGGTGAGCGTTACATGAAGTGACTGCCACTAGAAAAGCAGTCTTGTAAGTGAGTGCTTTAAGGCTAGCCTTATGCATTGGTTAAAAGAGTTCCCATTAGTCTAGTTAATACCACATTTAGATCCCGTCCGGGAGCTGGGTTTGAAATTGGGGAATGAGGTCTTTTAACCCCTTCCATAAATGCCTTGATCAATAGGATCTTCCACTATGACACCTTCTTTTGGGACGTATTTTAAGCTGAAAGTGCAGCAAGCAGGACTTTCAGGGAATTAAAAACCAGACCTGAGTCCAGTAGATGTGTCAGGAATAAGACAATATGTGTTGGAGCGCAGTCTATGGGATTGATGCTCTTAGAATGGCACCAGATAACGAAGCGTTTCCACTTAATGGAATAGCAATGTCTGGTGTTCAGCTTTCTAGCCTCTAAGAAAGTCCATGCATCTCTGAGGGAGTTGGAGGTGCCCGAACTCTGAATTCAGGAGCCAGGCCACTAGGTTTGCGGGCATGGATGGAGTGTTTCCCCCTTGTCTTGTGAGAGCATGTTGTATGGGCAAGGTAGCTTCATCAGAGGAGAGATTGACCTTGCCATCAGATGGGAGAACCAGGGTTGGCGGGCCCACATAGGGGCCACCAGAATCATTGTGACTGGTTCCTGGTGCATCTTGTGCACTATCTCGCCGAGTAGGAGAGTCAGGGGGGAAAAGCATAGACACATTTCCCTGACCATGTTATCCAGAGACGTTCCCCCTGGAGCGGTTTTGGGGGTACCTGGAGGCGTAATCTGGGCATTGTGCGTTCTCCAGAGTTGTGAACAGGTCGATCTCTGGCAAGCCCCATTCCGCAAAGACGTTGAAGACTATGTACTTGTGTAATCGCCATTTGTACTCTGTGGGTAGAGGTAAGTCTCTGCTGAGCATGCCTGCCAGAAGATTGAGTTCCCCTGGAACGTTTTGAGACGGGAGGAACATCTTGTGTTTGAGAGCGCACTTCCAAATGTTCTGCGACTGTTTGGATAGCCCTGGAGAGTGGGTGCCCCCCCGTTTGTTCAGGTAATACATGGCCGTGGTGCTGTCCTTGAGGACCAGTACTGTCTTCCCCTGTAGTTGTGTTTGAAAGCGTTTAGGGCTTTGAACACAGCTAACAACTCCAACAGGTTTATGTGGTTGGATGCTACTGCTGGGGACCAAACGATGTGCGCCATGTGATGAAGGAGGTAAGCCCCTCACCCAGTCAGAGATGCAGCGTCCATGGTGAGAGTGGCTTCTACTGCGGGGGTGGTGAAGGTCTTCCGCTTCAAGAGATTTTCCCTCGACCATCACTGCAGAGAGAGAACGAGGGCTGCCAAGACAACCACTAGATCGTCCTATTGCCCGCTGGGCTGACACCATTGGCTGTTGAGCCACACTTGCAAGGGGCACATGCGCAAACGTGCGTGTGGGACTAAGTAAATTCAGGAGGCCATCATCCCCAACAGTCACATGGTCTTGCATACAGTCACCTCGCGACTGGCTACATAGTGAGGGATCTGGAACAGCATTTTTGAACCCTCTCATTGGAGAGGGAAGACGAGGCAGTCTTCTGTCCGAATTGGAGCTCCCAGAAATTGTTTGACTTGGCTGGGGTCTAGGCTGGACTTTTTCTCGTTTATTGAGAATCCCAGACTGAAGAGTAGATCTACTGTTTTTTGGGTGTTGGATAGGCATGTTCCGTACGAATCCCCTGTTATTAGCCAGTTGTCGAGGTAAGGTTAAACTGGAATGGACTGCCTGCGCTGGTGTGCCACTACTACTGCCAGCACCTTTATAAATACCCTTGGGGCTGAGGCAATGCCGAAGGGAAGAACCTTGAACTGATAGTGTTTGTCCTCCATCATGAACCTTAGGTATTTTCTGGGTGCTGGCAGCATTGAAATATTAAAGTATGCATATTTCATGTGAAATGTTTCCATGTAATCCCCCTGTGTTAGGGGAGGGGTTACCTCTTGCAATGTTGTCATTCGGAATTTTAGTGGTTTGACAAATTTGTTCGCTGGGCGCAAGTCTAGCACAGGGCGCATGGTGAGATCCTTTGGGGTACAAGGAAGTACACTGAATAAATACCCTTGTTTACCTGTTGAACAGGGATGACTGATCGCGCCCTTTTCTTGCAGGATCTTGACCTCTTGCAGTAGGATCTTCAGGTGTTCTGGCGATAAGCGTCTCGACGTTGGTAGACGGCATCGAGGTGGTCAGCTGAACTCTATACAGTAACCATGGGTGACTGTCTTGAGCACCCACTGGTCTGTTGCAATTCTATCCGATGCATGAAAGATGATGTTATCCGTCCCCCGACCGGGGAGGCATGGAAGGGACCCAGATCGGCAAGTCATTCTTGATTTGAGGCTGGGGAGCCTCTTGGGGTGGAGTTTTTACCCCTTCCTTTGCCGCAGCACTGCCCTCTTAACGGATATTGGCTTGTGGCAGCTGCCCCATGCCCTGAGGACCAAGATGTATTTCCCGTTCCGTACTGATTGTGGGGGGAACGTGGGAAAGACTGTTCCCAAAAAGAATGGCAAGAGCTACCCCCTCGCTACTAAAGGGTCTTTGGGTAATCTGGGTTGGAGACTTTAAGGTCTCATGTTCCTTTTTTGCAGTCCCTAAAGCCTCATCCACTGCCTTTCCAAACAGGTCCGTTTCTTCTACCGGCTTATTGAGATGGGATGCATGGGTTTCAGGTTTAAATCCCGAATTCTTTAACCCTGGCCCAGTGTTCGTCCCGCTGTTTCTGCAGCATCCAGGGTGTTTGAGAATGTTTTGATTGACTTGTGTTTCCTCCGACACAACCGCCAGCAGGTGCGATCGTGTTGGCTCTGGGACTTCCTGCAGGCCCTCCTGGAGCAAATTCCACTGGACATCGCTGTAACTAGCCAGCAATGTGGTGGTAGGTATCCTGATGGAATAGGCTGCTGACGTAATGTGCTTCCCCAGGAAATACAACTTCTTACAATGCTTGTCTGGCAGTCCCTCAGCCGTAGACAAGGGTACCCATGCTCTCTTCCTAGTAGTTGTAACCACTAGGGAGTCGGGAGTGGCATGTCCCCGGACATAAAGCAGGTCTGTTGGAGGATCGAAAATGTTTCTCGGTTCATGGGTTTACTGCTCTTGTCTGAGATGTAGTCAACAAAGAGGGGGAGATACACCGTATGATGGAGTACAACAGAGGTATCTCCTGACTGGAGGGTGGTCTTTCTTTCAAAATATACTCTACGAAGTTGGTGTCTTGTACCGCCTCTTGAGTGGCAATCTGAAAGTGTTCAGCCGCTTTCTTAAGGATAGCATTGAATGCCATCTGGTCATTGATGGGAGAGGCTCGTCTTCTAGGAGGTGAGGAGGGAGGATCTATGCAGTGTGTCTGGATCAGGGGTAGTGGACGGGGTCCCAATGGTTGTTCATCTTACCAATCTGGAGAGTGGTCTATAGTCTCGTCAAAGGGATCCTTTCACTGGTCATAAAAGGTCCTGATGGATATCTTCTGGCTCTGTTAGGTCAAATACCTCCTCATGAGAAGCCTGACTGCAAATCTTCTGAAATTTGGACATAGTAGGGTAAGAGTCTTCCTTTTAGGGGTAATTAATTTTTCAGAAAAGTTCAAACTTGGAGAGCTTGTTCATATATCCCTCAAACCTATCTCTGCTCCATAAGGATGAATCCCTCGAGATGGGTCTGGAGGGGGAAAGACTCTTCTTGAGGACTTTGTCGACCGCCTACAGACCAGAGTCTTAGACAGGGGTTGGGAACCCTCAGAATATCCTCCCCAACCTTCGACCCCTCGAAGTGTCCTTAGGATTATTAGCCAATGAGATGATGTTCGTGAGGCCCTGGCGGATCTCTGGCGTATCTAGGAGAGATTTCGACAGGCCTAACGGCTTTGTCATGGTTTTCGGCACCGCCGAAACCGTTGATGCGGATGCGCTCTTATGAGGCGTATCCGTGCTCCTTTGGTGTTTGGTGCTGACGCCTTTCTGACTTGGTCCCCCGGATGTATGCCGTAGGGATGGTTGCGGGGAGGACCGCCGATCCGGAAGACCAGTGGGTTCTGTTGAGAGCTTTGGCGTACCCGTTGGTGTCTGTGGCCTTCCCAGACAAGTCTGTTGAGGAGGCTCAGGGGGTTGTGTGCTTTATGTGATGTGTGTCAGGTCCAATCTCGAATCTTCCTGCAGGAGTGATGCTGGCCCACCAGACCCCCCAAGTATGCCTGCCCAATAGTCTCTAAGAAGATAAAACTACCAAGCTGGCAAACCCAAGGGGAAAGGGGAATTGGAGAACAAAACAAAGACAGATCTTCACTGGATAACACTGATGTCTGATGCCCTCTGGTACTGGATTATTCTCTCTTCAGTGTCTGTGAGATCTAAGGGAAAAAACAATAGCATAAATATATATTATGTATAACTGATCAATAATTCTGTCTCTCTCTCTCTCTCATTTACTTTCTTTTAAAATACCTGTTGCCTATGCTTGTGTGCTGATAGGCATTCTTTTCTGATGATGTTGAACAATTAATTCTGTATTTCTTGGAAACTCATTTATGTGTAAACTTTCCTGGATTTCCTAAACTTCAGACAAATCTTCTTTTCAATAGTATCAATTGAATGTCATTGTTGCCAAACTCTCTCTCAAAATATTTTCTCTGAAAACAGTCTTTAACACTGGAGAACTTGTAACTCTAGAATAGCGCATAAATAAATGTTTTTTAATTCTTCAGAAGAAACCGCGCATTCCTCCGACGTGTCTTCAATATTAAACGAACCGCGCATCCATCCGACACACTTTTCCTTAAATAAAAAATGAATGAACCGCTTACCGACGCTTCTTTTCCTTGACTAAGAGCTACACAGAAACCGACACTAAAATTCTTGCAGTACGAGCCGCGCAGAGTACTATTTTCCGGAGTTGAGATGACGCGTAGACGTCGTACGTAAAAAAACGTAAGGTTCTTTTCTCTAACCTTAATACTAACGACGAAACGCGAGGCAAAAGATACGCTCGCCACTAAAATATATAGAGTTGGATACAAATATTACTCAACTCAAACTCTATATATATATATATATATATATATATATATATATATATATATTAAATATTTCTAAAAACAAACCGCGCGTTAGTTAGTAATTAGATTAGCATAGCGCGTAGATCAAAACGAACAAAAAATAACTCGCAATTGCAGAATATAACAGCAGATTGTAACAATTACATTTCTGAATAAAATACAGTTCTTTCTTGTCAATGAAAGTTTTTTTTTAAAAAGAAACAGATTTCACTCCATGTAATATCTCTTCAATATTTGAATAACTTAGCTTGCTTCTTCTGTAACTTCTTGTCTTCTAGAATTCTTGAATATAAGTCTTTCTTTTCTGAAGTCTGGAATTAATAACTCTTCTTAATTAAGTAAACTATAGATTTTTCTTAAAACTTCTCTCAGAGCTAAAGAGACTGCGACCTGCCACAAAGGCAACTAAAATGAAAGGCAGTTTAGAACTCTGTTCAAACTACCTCATCAATGTTTTCCTCCAATCACTGTTGCTGTACTAACCCTCCATCTTGCCTTGGGGAAAGAAGTGATTCCTGAAATCTTATTAAGGAATTTTAGTACAATTATTTTAATTATAATAAAAAAATAACTTGAACATCATACTTCTAAATAGAATTACATCCAAAGGTTTTATTGTTAAATGATGATTTCTAAATCAAGTATGTAAGTAATTGATGTCTATGAGAATTATCTTGGTATGATAACAGTGTGTCTTAAGATTGTGAACTTTTGAAACTCTAGAAATATTCCATGGAATCCTGACAGTGTGCGTGTCCTTGTTGCCGGGGTGTTCCTTCCCCATAGCAGACCCGGTGGCCTGCCTGCCTGCCTGCCGGGGTCGGAGACGGACATCTCGGAACTTGGTAGGTCAATGGCCCTCTGGATCGGACACTTTATATCTCATCAAATGTCTAATTTTAGCCATTTTGTATAATCTGTGTATCAGGATTAGAAGGTGTATTAAGTTGCCTCACCTTTTTTGTCTGTTCTCTTTTTGGCTTTTTGTTACCTGTAGCCTTGCCTTATTTTCCCTGACACAAATACTGCAACTTCATTTTGTGTCCGCTTTTACTTGTTGATGTACTAGTCTGTTGTTTTTTAATATGTTTTACACCCCCAATTAAAATGACTCATGCACGCTTACGCGTGTGGCTGCCTATATTTGCTGTTTGCACAGATCAATGCTGTTATGTAAATGTATATATGTGTGACCATAAGTTTTCCAGCCCATCTCTGAGGTTAGACTAGTGAGGGGTAAGCAATTCTCTAGTGCCAGTTCTCTGACACGCCTATATATTTCCTCTGTATCGGAGCCATGGCTGTTGCTTACCTCCTCGTCCCTCGAGGTGCCTGTGCCGACGGGGGAGCAACTCTCAGCCGGCTGCATCGCTTAGGCCGCCCACAGTTTCGTCCATCGATCTTTTAAAGTCTTCGGACGTAAAAGTCGACGGGACTTGCAGTACTGCTCATTATGATATCGAGGTAGACACTTATTACACCTCCGGTGTGTCTTTCCAGGGATATGTGCCGTTGCAAGAAGGGTAACATTTAAAAGGTGTCCTGTCCATAGCTCAGGTTGAAAGCGACAGCGAAACCAACAGGGAAAGAGGGGCGAAGGAAATGCATTCTACAAAAGAATCAGAACTCCGGACCCCACTCTCCTTAATGTATAGGCCTGGCCGAAGGGCCAATGCCACCTCGTTGACAGCGTCGACCAGAGCACCAGCTGCCGAAATCTGCAGTCTTCAGCGATCTTCAGCAATGGTTCTGAAGAAGTCGTCGGTGAAAGAATGACAAATATTAAACGACCGTGGGTCGTGGACGAAAATATTCTTAGTAGTTTTTGAGCTCTGCATAAGGCAACCAGCTAGCTGGGCGGAAGAAAAACAATCTGATGGACCTCAAGGCGTGAGGGATTTTGGGTAGACTACACGTCACTGAGGATACGGTTACAAGCACGCCCATGCGACGTTTCCTTTCGAGCCTTGAAAGACAAAATGCAATACTCTGCGATTACCACTAGATGCACAGCATGTGACTAAGCAGATCCAAAAGCATCCAAATTTTTTCAATTTTTTTATCGTGCATCTACAATAAAGAAGGGATGGCATGTGTTATTACATGGCTACACAGACATTTTGGTGCAGCCAGTCTAGTCATCTATCACTGTGGCATGACTATATATGTACAAGTGTTATGGTGTACAATCTACTTTTTTTTCCCTCAAGAATATTTTTGACAAGTTGCTGTCCAAATCATATACAAATTATCAAAGCAACTCAATGTGTATGTTGTCTTTTAATCCAATAACATGTTCATGCTTACTGGCATACTGCACTTTAAAATGTATTCCCCACACCAGACGACCCTTAAGGGTAGAACAGATGGGTTGGAGCCTTCAAGTTAGCCCCGCCCAGTTTTATGAAGTGGCCCCTCCCATCACTATTTAGCCCCCCCCCCCCTGGCCTCCGAAATGTAGGTTCTGCTGCACCCCTGGTGCCCGGGACAATTGTATGCCGAAGTCCGACTGCTGGTAGATCCTTCCAGAGACCACTCCCGATCTCGCTCATCGGGCTAGCCAGAACATATCCTGGTTTTCAGGGGGTGTTTTTTTTTAGCCTGCGATTATTGTTATCACATGATTGACAAAACAGCTTCCCTTAGGAACCGTCCAGCTACTCAGTGGAGCCTAGTGGCTCAATTGGAGGGTTGTAGATGTTTTTTTATGACTGTGCACAAACAGCTGATTGCAGTGAGAACCCCAAACCACCAAGAGAAGTTTTGGGGGCATTTTTAAATTAATGGGCAGACGCATTCACCCCATACGCTTCAACATACACAATCACTTCACTTTTATTCACACAGGCATCCATGGTTCTATATGATATTTCGGCTTTTTAAAGGCTGCACACCAAAAAAACGTATTTACTTGGATCATTTTTTGTGCAGCCTTTAAAAGCGGAAGTATCACACTACTGAGAGGGGGGTCACCCCTCCTCCAATCTCCCTCGGGAAGCTGTTGCCGAACCTGCCCTCAGTTGGCGGGTTCTCTTAGACCCCCAAGTCTTCCTTTCTTCCTTCTCTCCCTCGTTCCCCGCCCCCACCCCAAGCATTCCACTGCAACCCCGACCACACACTTATTTACACACACACACACCAACGCGTTAACCCCCCGCGCCCTTCCACAATCATTCCTTTTCTTCCCCAGCAAACACACACACTCATTCACCAAATCTCCAAAACCTGTACCTGGAGCGTCACCCATCTTCCAGCCCGGCCGTGCCAGTCAGCCCCTGCACACACTCGTGTGTGGCAAGGGCAGGAAGACTGCTCGTAGTGGTATTTCCAAATCAGGCTTTTTGTAAATCGCTTTTTAAAAACAGTGCTTCACCCATATGTTACAACATACACACTGTGCTTGCATCCATACATGCTCCCTCACGTGAATGCATACAAACTACGTATCAGCACGACAACTCCGTTTCAGTTCTGCTCAGGATTCCTACCGCCAAACAACGCACTGCCTGGAAGCAAAAGCAGATTTAAGGCAAAGGGCCCCATGGGCCAAAATTACAGAGGGTCCTAAGTGGGAAGGTCATGGAGGCAGATCCTAGAGTAGGCGGCGTCTCACGGCATAGAGGCTTTATTTTTTTATGTTGTGTGCTTTTAAAGAAAGCATTTTTCTATGTTTGGGGTCCGACTCTAGCTAGAGACAGCTGGGCTTCTTCACCTGGTTTTGCTGGCATTGGTGGTAACATTGAACAATAAAGCCTGAAGCCAATGTTACAAATGATAGAGTTCAAGGCAATGGGCAATGGGCAAGGATATTACAGCGGGCGATATCACAGGATAATTTCTACAGCATGCAGACCCATTTAGTGCATGTCCACGGTTTTCTTACCCCACACACTTGAAATGTCATTCAACATCACAGACTTCAATGAGTGCACCTTTTAATCTCAAAACATGCCAGGGATTAACCTTTTTTTGTGGGTGCTGCTTTTGGCACTTTAAACACCTCTTCACTCCAACCCATCACCCACAGATCTTCGCAAGCTCCACAGGTCCCTGTACAGGAAAGTGAATGGAAATGGAGTGGAACTAGGGGCAGGATATCGATGGAGAAAATTGGAGAAGCAGTAACACTAATGGGACAGGAGCGTGTAGAATGAAGGAGGGCAATAGCGTGCAGGAGAGATTGAGAGTGAGGGAAGGCAGGAGATAAGGCGATTGAACAGAGCCATTTGAGGGGAAAAGGGTGAATGGGTACAAAGAATGAACTAGGGCAGGAGAATGGGACAATATTTCATGCTGTACCAGCGTGAGGGGAAATGCAGGGTAAAGAGGATTAAAGGGGGGGAATAGAGAACAGGAGGTTCAGGAGTTTAAGGAGGATATTGGAGGTCTAAAGAGTCAGGGAGAAATGAAGAGTGAGGAAGGGCAGGCGAAAGGGAGAGAAGGGGGTGAGTGAGGAATCGGGAGTGGAGGGGCAGCTATGTAAAGGCAAATGTGATGCAGGTAAACGAGGGAGGGAAAAATTGATTAAAGGAAGGCAGGCGAGTATGCAAATAGCAGCAAAATGTGGAAAAGAGCGGGATCTTCATAACAAAGAACCTATGGCAGACATCGAGAAAGAAAAGTCACAGCGCCTTTCCCCACTGCTCCCCAGGACCCTTTGGTTCAGCTTTTTGTCAACCTCATTTCAATAAACCGATTAGAGGTTGATGAGCCAAACACAGACGCCTGGGTAAGGACCTTTGTCCCTTAAAAGATGTGATTGTTGGGTGATAATAAATGGGAGAAGAATACAATGCTGCATGCTGTGTAAAATAATGGCTCAAGCAGATTAACTTACATTGAATTCTCTTTCACTGTGAATACCTTTTTTTTAAAAAAACAAAAGATATTGTTTTTAGGTGCATATTTCTTTGCAGGTTGCTACTGCAATCGTGCATTCAGGGTAGCGAAAATAAAGCTATACAAGTCTTTGTTTGACCTATTTCAATAACAATGTATATAATGTCAGGTTGGTTTCTTATGCGATTTGTGCACTTTTCAAGGCATTGATAGAAAAACGAATTGTTTTGTTTTTGGAAACCCGAACCATAAAACAGATTTGTGACATATCACTGGGAAGATATGTAGTCAAGTGCTTAAATCACAGCCTGGATCAAAATACTGATTTCACTACTTTAGTGAAATGTGTGATCCTGGGCAAATCATTTAATCTCACTGTGCCTGATCTGCTGACATTGGGTGTCGCTATAAGCGATTTAGATTGCAATTTTTGCTACGAAGAAAAAGCCGCAAGGCTTACTAAACCATTGAGTAGCTGCATATTAAAAATAGGCAATATGTATACATTGCACAGCACATTATTCTCTTGGCTTACACGTGAAAACATTTTACTGTCTTTACCGATGGTATCCCAGACTATTGAAGACTCATGTCACTGCTTGTAATGTTATTTATTGTGAAGTCTCTTATCAAGTCAATTCAGATCTTGCAAATTAGGGTTCTGTATATCTTTTGCTGGACACATCCAGAAGACTAATTAGAACATAAAACTGCCTTGTATGCTTAACAGTCTCACAGTGTTGTGATTCTGTTTTGTGTATGTGTACCCCTCTGGGGGAGGGGGCGGGGCCCAAGGAATTGCCCGTTTTGGCAGTGTTACTACACAGCAACATATTTATTTCTATCATGGCATTAAATGTGCACTTTGCCCGGTGTGCATTTTATAGGCTGCACTTAGCTGGATACGGTCACCTTAACTGAAGACTTTAAATGCACGCTTTGCAGCAGGTTGCAGCCTGCTTTTGATAGCACACAGCATCCAGCAGTGTTATCAACTCTTTGCCTTTTACTCTAGTTTCATCTGCGTTAGCACCTTGCTGACAGAGCAATTACTAACTTTTCAGTGGCAGTTTAGTGTTTTAGCTCCCCCCTCTGGCTGCCTGCGCCTAAAGAGTAGTCCACTGCATCCATTCTTATTTAAGCAACCCGGGGTGCCACAGACTGCATCCACCCCACCTAACTGTAGGCAATGGGAGGCCAAATGTAAATGAAATGGGCACCCCCACAAAATGTTTAGCCGGGCCCTGTGAGCGAGAGCCAAGACACTCTGTTAGTCCAATGCGAAGGGTCATCTTCGACTACTCCCTCTCCTTTACTCCTCATATCTTGGACCTTGCCAAGAAAGCCCACTTTCAACTTCACCTCATTAGAGGCATTCTCCTGTTCCTCACCTTCCCCCAGAAGCTTAATGTCTCTAGAGCTCTGGTCCTCTCAAGGCTGGATTAGTCTTAACAGTCTCTTTCTTAACCTGCCTCTTCCTTCGCTACGTCCTCTTCAACTACTCCAGAATAGGGCCGCAAGACTTATCCTCTGCCTCAAGCCCTGGGACTGTATCTCCCAGGCTCTAAAATCTCACCACTGGCTCCCGGTTGTTGCAAGGATCAAATTCAAGACCCTTTGCATCATCCACAAGACTGTCTGGGGCCTGGGACCAAGCTACCTACAACTCTCTTACTAAATACTCTACTTCCAGATCCCTTCAATCTTCTTGCTCCAACTCTCTCAGGTCAACCGTTTCTCCAAGCAGAGCGATGGGGCTAGATCGCTCTTCTCAGATGGTTCCCTCCTATGGAACAGTCTCCCTCTCTCTCTCTCTCTCTCTCTCAGTCTTGAACCGGACCACCTCAAGTTCCACAAACAACTCATGACCTTTCTTTTCTTCTCCTCCTGCTCCTCCTCCTTCCCTCTCCCGTGATAACCATCCCCTCTGTCACTGAGATTGGTGGTCTGGTCCCTTAAGAGTCAAATAGGGTCCTGGCCTTCTGCCCAATGGCCACCAGCCTCCCCTCCCACCCCCACTTCCCTCTGGGCCCACACCCACCTGTCGGTGGTTTGCCTCCGCCCTGCGCTTACCTGTCTGGGCAGTGGATCTCCCTCTTTGCCTGGCACATCTCTGCCCTTCCATTTACCGGTTGCTTCCCAACAGGCACCTCTGGCACTTCTCCCCACCCCCCCCCAAAATAAAACTTGTTTTCATTTTTCTTTTCACTGTACTTGCACGCTCCGAATGTCACAAAGCCTAGGACGACTGCTGTTCTATTTTATTCAATGTTGTCATTTTCATTGTCTATTTGCTCCCATGTTCCCTTCCCTTGTGCCTTGTGGTGCTTTGAAACGGGTTATAGTGAATATTTCGAATTCAATTATATCGAACGCAAAAATTTCGATAACATTAATTGAAATTTGTTTTTCAAATGTTTCATTTTTTAACATTTTTTAATGGAGGGGTTCCCCCCTAAACCCTTTTTTTTTTTTAACAGTTTGTTTTACTTGCCAAAACCCCCAAAAAACGTATTAAAAAAACAATTATACATTCGAAAAAATGTTTTCGACATAATGTTTGACATTTTTGCATTCGAAAAAATGTGTTCGACATACTGACTGGACACCCTTTGAAACACTTGTTGTATAGTATAAGCGCCTTATAAATATCCAATAAATAAAATAAAATGTGTGTGACTGCCAGCAAGGAGAGATGACAGCGTGTGTGTTGCGGCTGATGCACGGAGATTGGGAAGGTGGTGGACAAGGACATGGCGGTGCCGCTCGCCGTTTTTCTGTCATCCCAGCGCTAAATCCGCCTCTGCCTGGATGGAACGCCCGACTCATGCACAACCCACAGACAGGAACCAGAAAAAGGGATGCGACTCCTTCTCTGTTTTCTGACTTGCATAGTGAAGCCAGTTCCATCAACTCGCCACCCCAGCCACTCGCCCCCTTTCAGTGCTCATGCCTGCATGGTCAATAGACTATGCAAGGCTGGGGATGCAAAACGCTCCCAGCCCTGCATGGCCCACTGGATTGGCCATGTGCAGCTTCCCTAACAAAGCCAGCCCAGGAGCGCAGCTGACTGAGCACTGCGCGTTTCACCGAGTTGGTTTGGTCCCTTCGTTATGGGTGTGGGGTGATGGGATGGTTTAGCGCTCTGTTGCCCAATATGGACGAGCCGCCATTGGGGCCGCTCTTTCAAATGTTTTGCACAACATTTCCTCATTCATGTAATCCCCATGTACACTTCCAAAGCTGTTCTAATGTGAGAACGGACACCAGATGTGTGGCAGTTTCTTGTACTGATGCCCGAGGAAAGAGCACCCATGATGCAACGGTCCCAAAGACCAACATAATAATAATGGAATGAGGTTGTTGTCATTTAGCACTTACATCAGACTGCTCTAAGTTATAAGGAGAAAGTCAACACAAAATGTTATCCTCCTGTATGAAATGCACCTTGCCCCATTTCTACCAGGCGGACATTGCATCCCATTCCGTGCTTCTATAGCGCGAACCCCCCTAAGGTATTGATGCGCGTTCTAGGCCAGAAACCCACTACACGTTCCGAGTCCACCCCTTAGTGAGGATCACACGCAGGGCTTAGCAGATGACGCATCACAAAAGGAGGGTCATTTCTCTGCTTTCGAAAAGAGACGAGCTTGTCCTTCTGTCTAAATTCTTTAGGGAAAGCATTCCATTGCCTAGCTGTGGTTTCCTCAAATAACGTGCCCGGTGCTCTGGAGCACAGTTCACATGGCGTGCAGAGAGTTCGGTGTGTCCTAGCACATTGGGACCAACTGAAAGTGTACCATTGAAGCAATGGTTAAACGCAAGGGTGCCCGACCATATAGGGCTCGGTGTGTCATGGTAAAGAACGTAAAAGGCAACTGTGGCCTTTACAGGTGGCCCAGTGAAGACGTTCAAGGAACGGGTTGATAACGTAGAGGCACATGTGACTATTCCAATAGCCGTGTTCTGGAGGGATTATTGATGTTAAAGGGCTTCTCTAGAAATACGAGAGTTCAGAGAATGGCAATAGTCCAACTTTGCTAGAATAAGGGTGCGAGCTATGGCTGCAGTGCGCGTTGCCCCGCAGCTATCCTTCCGGCCTAGGGTCCAAAGATCCAAGTAGTAATAAAGGTCCAAGTTGTTTTAACAACATCAGATATTCACACAGCCGATTACTCGAGACCTACCTGTAGATCCATGGACAAGGTAGAGTCTAGGGCCATGCTGAAGGATCCTATTTTATGCCAGACAGGTGATACAAAGAACCGCAACAGGAGATGGACCATAATGGCATTTAGATAAAAGCAGCTACATAGAAGGGAATAATGCGAATGTCAACCTCGTCTTGAATCAGGCCCTGCCAATTGTCCCTCATCCATCCTAATTGTTTGAATAATGTCCGAATCAGCAGCTGATTGCAGGGGAAGAGGCAAGAGCCCTGGTGGGACCTTGCAATCCACCCGTTTGGCCTCAGATTCAAAAGAGCCCAACTTCATTCTCAAAGTCCTGCTCCCTAGGAAAGTGTTGATCCAACTGGCCGTTCTTCCAGGCACCCTCACAACAGCAGCCAGGTGCTGGACCATTCCAGGCACCCTCACAGCAGCAGCCAGGTGCTGGACCATTCCAGCACCCTCACAACAGCAGCCAGGTGCTGGACCATTACTGAGCAGGCAAAGGAGTGCAAGACGGCTGATCAGAGCAGCAGTTTCAGGAGTCCTGCTCTAAGGTATGGAGAATGGTTTTCCACACAGCAAGTAGGGCAAGCTCGGTGGGCCTGTGTTTTACTGGAAGCCAGATTGGCCATCGGCATGCAGCTGGTGATCCTCGATGCAGGTATGAAGCTTCATAGTTGCTAGTTTGTGGAGAATGTTGAGCAGAAAAGGGGCATGGACGATCAGGCGATAGTTAAAACAGTTTGCCAAGTCCAATGAGTTTTGTTTTTCTTTGCATAGGCAGTGTGCTTCAAGCTCGTTTCAACTCATCTGGTACATGAGACTCCATAAAGGAAGCCTTTATGAACGATGCCATAATAGGGGATATGGTCTCCCAGCATTCTAGAACTCACTTCAAAGAGGAGGGGTTGCTTCAACAGCAAAAAATGCAACAACGCATATCCAATTAAGGACGGTTTATCTTAGCCCTGTTTTTCACGTGATAGGAGTCACCGACCCATAAATAAGCAACAAGATTTTCTGTCTCCTAGCTCAACTAGTGCTAGTGATGCCTGAGCAGTTAAGGTCAACTCGTAGGAAAGGAGCCGAGTCACTGAAAATACATACAGTGCAAACGTTCGAACACTCTGAACTGTTCACACAATAATTCATTTTTTAAAAATCTTCTGTTAAGTACGGTACCACCTTCATGGTTTTTGGGTCCCTTGACACAAATAAATGTGCCTTTTCCATGCCCCCCTCCCAGCCCCCAAAGTAAGAAATGAAAGCCTCCAACAATCTGTAGCCCCTCTTCGTCCCTCTCACAATCCCTTTGTTTGATACGTTGCCATGGCAGCAATCAAAAGAAGGTTGGGAACATTCATTGATTGCACAAATGCCCTTCAACCATGATGGAATCAAAATAATACAAGGTAAGCACCGTTTTTGAAGGAGGCCTTGGAGCTCAGATGCCTTTCGGTGCGCTTTGTGATCAGGAGCCCTTTGGTAGCCCACTTCTTTCTACTAAACAATACGCTCAGCCAGAATTGCATCACAAAGCGTGGTAAAGGGCAGTTTTCTCAGTTGTCACGGAGTGTCAGAGTGGAGACCTGGCATTTCCATTTGGCATTTGAATACGCTCATCAGGAAGGTAAAAGTGGAGTCACTTTAACTCCTGCCCGTGGCAGACTTTAAACTCCTGGCTATACCAGGAGAGAGACAAAGAGGGGAGGAGCCTGGTAAAACAAAGAGAACCGACTTCTTCAGCTCCAAGTGTGAATCAATGTGAGGCGAGTCCTCTGGGGGCTAATGCGGGCCAAGTCTCCTATGCTACTGCAAGAACGGAAAACCTTGAAGGGGTGAATAGTCATCTGGTGGGTCTTTGGTGTCAGCTGAGGCTAACCCTGAATCTCTAGAGGATTTCCTTGAAGAATTAGACAACTAGACCCTAGAAAGGCTTGCCCCCCCCCCTGCCTACAGAGGTTCCTGTATTATCTACTACACCCAATCTTGATACCTCGAGATCCACTCTTACGCAAGGGGCACTGATTG
The DNA here is from genome assembly GCF_040938575.1 of Ambystoma mexicanum. Taxonomy (NCBI): domain Eukaryota; kingdom Metazoa; phylum Chordata; class Amphibia; order Caudata; family Ambystomatidae; genus Ambystoma; species Ambystoma mexicanum. Next base: position 1,220,809,937 of record NC_090934.1, on the reverse strand, counting down.
GTTTCAACATATACATGAATACATTATGCAAAAAAATGTGTGGACAAAATCTCCATTGATTCTCAGTGTGCACATAATTTTATTAAATCAGACCAATTTAAGCCACCCGATACACTGGCCCATCATAATTGTAATTGACATTGTTTATTTTTTAAAGCGCGTATACACAAGAGCACTTCAAGGCGGGAAGGGAATACTGTAATTCTTAGGCCTTGAAGATTCTGGATGATCTAACAGCAATAACTAGCATACTAGGCCAGAGGCATATCTACTAGTGTAAGTGCATGACAGAGTGAGGGGAGTAGGGGGTGGGGGAGGAAGAGGGAAAGGAACATACAGAACAATAAATTACAGTACTAGGCCTGGAAACATTTCAGATTGCTTGGTGGTTGGTCATCCAATGCCCCTATGCACGAGCATTTCAGGCACGAGCAAGCTAGGAAGGGGAGGACCGGACAGACAGGCTCGCTAGGCCTAGTACATTCAAGGTTGTGCAAGTGCGAGAACAGGAAGTGCGAGGGAGGGGAGGGGGGACAAGTGTGCCCAGTCCAGAAGGGGCCTGGGTTGAGTGCAGAGTGGTTGCCCCTCTCATGGAGCATATTGCAGTAGTGCCAAGCAGAGTGCAGATGCCCGGAGGCAAGTGCAGGACTGGCAGGGGAGCCTGGGACCTGTGAGGCTCTGGAGGTGCACCAGGTGACCAGTCAGCGAACTGAGCAGGTTGGGGAAGAGTAAGAAGGAAGGAAAGAAGCAAAGAGAAAGGAGGTTAGCAGGGTAGCAGGAGAGAGGAAGAGAAGAGTAAAGTCTTGAGAAGTATCCGAAACTTAAGGAGGTCCAGCTGAAGGAAGAGAGAGGCAGGAACGCTGTTCCAGAGGGATGCACCTGCAGAGAATCAGAATCTACCACCAAATCTCTGTTTGGAAAAACGGCTCACCTGCAGAGAGTTGAAGGAGGCAGAATGGAGGGCTCTAGAAGGAGAGTATTTGGGAAAAGAGCTTTGTAGATAGTAAGGGCCCCGGTCCGAGAAAGCCTTGTGGACTATGAAGAGGGACTTGAACTTGATCCTTGCAATCACGGGGAGCCACTGTAGTGATTTCAGCGCCGGAGAGATGCAGAACTGGCTTGAGGCCAAGGATAATTCTCGCGATTCTGTTCTGGATAAGTTGAAGAGGACAGAGTGTAGAAGTAGGAAGATTGAGCAAGAGACTGTTGCAGTAGTCCATTCTGGAGAGAACCAGGGCTCTGGAGACAGTGAGCCTCTGGGTGAAGGTGAGAAAAGGTAGAATACCTCTGAAGAGGTGCAGCTGGTATTGAACCATTTTGAACATGTCCGAGTTGTGAGAAGAGAAGGAGAGAGTAGAGTCGAAGATGACCCCCAGATTTTTTGCCTCAATGGTGGGTGCTGTGCAGGACCAAGGGAGGCCATCCAGAGTGGAAAAGTGGGAGCAGGGGTCCCAATGAGGACAATCTCTGTCTTGCTGGCATTAAGGCAGAGATCATTAGCAGCACACCAGGACTGAATTGCGGACAAACAGTCAGGAATGAGCATATCATATCATCGAGAAGAGCTTACACAGGCGCCGTTCAACTTCAAGTCAATTTCAGAGGAACAGTTATGTGGAATCGTGACCAAAAGGAAAGGAACCACCTGCCTGGGTGATCATTGTCCATCCAGGCTATTCAAGGACTACATTGAAACGTTGGGGACATGGGTCACCCACTTATTTAACATGTCCTTCAGGAAGTCAGCACCAGTCAAGGAGTCGTGGGTAACTCAGCTACTTAAAAAAATAAAAATAAATAAAGAATTTTAAAAAAGTACCCTGAACCCTCATGATCCAAACAATTATCGCCCAGACACTAATGTGCCATTCATACTAAAAAATCCTGGATCGGGTGGCTTATATACAACTCCAGGAGCACTTGGAGAGTAATCAGCTGCTCAACCCCAGGCAATCAGGCTTTCAGGCTAAACACAGTATTGAAACGGCACTTCTTGATCTCAGGTCAAATGCGGCAGGTATCATGGATAAAGGTAAACCAGCCCTTCTTACGTTACTCGATCTGTCCGCCGCATTTGACCTGAATGACCACGCATTGTTGGTGAAAAGACTGGTTGATCAGGCTTTCTGCTCTCCTATAGCCTCACAATGGATTGCCTCCTTCTTGGGTCTTACATATGCACGGGTGGCAGTGCATAATGCCAGCTCCCGTCCTACTCTTGTGACATGTGGCATCCAGCAGGGCTCGTGTATTTCCCCCACACTGTTCAATGTATACACCATGCCTCTCTTCACACCTCGAGGACCTGGGTATCCAACTTAACAACTATGCAGGTCATCATTGAGTTATCAGGAAACCACGCTATGGACACTAACACCATCAACACCATTTACAGAGTCAATCAGAGGTGGATGGCTAATAACTTACTTGTGTTGAATGTTGGTAAGACCGCACTTAATTTTCACCTCTGATAATAAATAAAAACTCTTTGTTCCGATTATGTCACCTTCAGCCTAGTTGACACTAAAATTGAAGCGGCTAGGTCAGTGAAGCCGCTAGCCATCACACTCGATACTGAACTCTATGAAGCTGCACGTTGCCCAGATAAAAGCTTCATGTAGCTACTTTTCAAAACTCCTCAATCTTATTTGTCACCAAACATTTCGCGGAGAAACATACTTGCTCACCACAGCTTTGATCAATTCACACCTGGATTACTGCAACAGCCTTTTCGCAGGCATCATCAAGTCAAACCTCCACACTTTGCAGGTTACACAAAATGATGCAGTCAGAGCCGTTTTTGGCCTGACTCATAGAGATCATGTTTCAGTGGCCAGACGGGAGCTTCAACGGCTTCCTGTGAAACTGTGTCGCACAAGATCCTGTCCCTCACCCACAAATGTAACTCTGATGCTCCTCAGTATTTGTCTGAGCGCCTGGCAGCATGCAGAACGACTTGCACACTTCGCTCTTACGACCCCACAAAACTTGTTCAACCAAACTTTTAACTCTAGTTTTGGTGGGACCAGATTTGAGGCTCAGGCACCTCAGGCCTGGAATAGGATCTCTATCCATTTTAGGAAAGTAAATACCATTTCAGAGTTCAAGAGGGGAGTCCAGACCCACCTCTTCAATCTTGACCCGGACTGAGTCCTTCACACTTAGCGCGTTAGAAAAATTAAATCAAAGCATGAGTCCTATAAGTCTGGCCACCTCGTAAGAGCATTGCTTCTCATCTTGAATTTGATGGTGACGCTATATGAACAAATTGCAAGAGAATAACAAGAGCAAGGAGTAATGCTCATCTCTATTAAATAGTGTAATCAATGGGTGATGGAGCCGCAAAAGGGGTGTCCTGATGGATGATTTTCACCAAGTCGTATCATGGTGATATACATGATGCTATACCCCTGGATTTGAATTTCACAGTGCATGATTCTCGGGTGAGGAGGGTGCTCATTAGGAGGCAGAATCTGGTTTAAGCGTTGTCTAATCAGACAAGGAAGGAGAAGGAGAAAACCCAATGGGGAGGTAAAGGGGAAGACCTGTGGAGAGTGGAGTCTCCCTAAAATGATGAGATTCCTTCCCAGGGAAGAAAGAAAGAAAAGACAAGTCAAGGAATGCAGAAAAGAATAAAAAAAATAAAAAGGGGTACACATGTGGATAACCTCAAGAACATCAATGGCAGTGTGTCCGATTGTATTCTGATAGAAACTAGCAAAAGGTATTTACGATCTGGCACAAGCCCACAAATCCAAACTAATGCATAGGAAAAAAGCTTAGAAAAATAAAAAAGCGGGGAAAGTTACCAACCAAGACGGGAATCTTTTGAAACTGTGTACACAGCACACCAAGAAGAAGAAAGAAGCAAACCCAGCGATTAATTTGTCAAATTCTCTCCATAGATCTTGTGTGTTAGAAAGGATTCATTTGATCTCAATGCTCAAAACAATTATCTCTGGAGACAGATCTTGTAACATTCCATGAGACCTGGTGCTAAATTTGGTAAAACTGTTGCTACACTTGTGGATTATTACCCAGTTGATGTGGGACAATGCAACACTGCTCTGGATAAATGGGTATGAAGTGCAGAGAATACGTTTGAAATGGAGAACCATGGAGTGCGGGAGTGGGTGGGGGAGGAGGGTTTGTGGGGGGATGGTGGTGGTGCTGAGGTTGACCAGGATTTAGACCAGTTGCAAATTCGCATTTCAAAAGAAGGCCCCAGAATAATACACAGAAAACCAATATTCATATTCAAGGCCAGAAATCAAGGACTAAGAATTAGTCTTGGCTGTCCGGCTCCTTGATACTGGGACCCAGGAAGTTATCCTAACTATGTTGAGCCTCTTGGGGCACTGAGTCTATTGTGTTAGATCTCCACAGACCATAACATAAAATGTATTAGGGATAAAACGATCTCACTGTGGCCAACTACTCATAATATTGTGACAATGCAAGAAACTTGGCTTACTTCAAGTGTCCAGATCAATGGCTCTGTCACCCATTTTTCTCTAGCAAAACGAGGGGTTAAGGGCCATCCCAAGGTTGGTCTACTTCGAGCTGCTAAAAATAGGCTCTCTATGAACCCTTTTATGTAGGACATTATGTAGGATTGGATACAAGCATGTAAAATAAAGTATCGGGATAGTCAAGGTTAAACTGGTCGTGTAAAAACATGACTACTTTTATTATATTTTTAGAACGAGAAATAGACCTTTTGAGCGCTTTAACAATATTACACACGAGATGCATGTAGACATTATTTGGGATTTTTAAAAGGAATGGGTCTCTGCTTTTGCGGTATCTCATGCTAAACAACTGAGGATTGGTCTGGAGAACCCCTCTTATCAGCGTTGGAAATCATTGCGAAATAATCAACATTTAATACACAGGAAAGAAATAAGGAAACTGTATGGCGAAATCTGCCCCCTGATTGGCGAAATCTGCCCCCCGATAGCTATATACTTAAAAGAAATTGTGCCAGAAATACAAAAACGGGCTAATTTCGCATAGACAGAGGAGATATGAAAAAAAATGCTAAAGGCATTTTGTGTAAAGATATTACATTTCTGAAAATCGTTTAATGGAAGACAGGAGTCAATGAAGATTCAAAACATGCCCATTGGGGAGAAGAGTTGGAGTGACGTTATAGTGAAAGAATTTGGCCAGCCTGAACGCGCTAGATTTGTGGAAATTCAAGCGTGTAGAAATCTGGAACTCGATAAATGAAATAGTGAATGTGATCAGGAAAAGGAAACATTCAAGGGCACGAGCCCTGGATATAGCTACACATTTGATAATGGTAGACTCCATAGTAGCATTAATTACATAATTGCACCTATGAAGTGGTGGGTGTGCATCCTGGATTTTGGAATACATTAAAGACCCGAAAGTGTTCATAGCCCCTTTGTTATTAAATGGGCAGTAAAAGTGGGCCTGGGTCCAAATGGCATGCCTAAACACCCACTCGGCCGCAATCACAGTGGAGTCTAAGTCCAGTCTGAGACTCTGGAACTGCAGGAATAATAGGGAATTAGGAGCAAGTGTTCCTAAGGACACCAGGACAGAATTAATGACATGCATACAGAGTGACTATTGTGACTGTTATTGCTAAGGATGTTATGTCCTATCCTTTCCTGAGTCAGTGGCCATACCCTATGTGTGTGTGAGGTTGAGTCTGGAGTGTTTGGGGTGTACATTCCATTTGGAATGCAATGCTTAGAATGTGTTGTTATGAGCACTGAGCGTTCTCCCTCTGTCAGTTGGAAAAGGATCTGGGCAGAGGGGGACCGGTGGGTGCTTCTGCCTTATGAACTTAATTTGTGATACTCCTAATGTACTTATCTTTGTTCCCTCGAACCCACTAAAGTTACCTGAATGAAACCAGGCTCCAGAGTGCTTATTTACCGACTCTATGAACATAACAGATGTTTATTAGGGTCTAGAGGGACATTTTTTAGACCTCTGTCCCCCAGCACGAGTGTAGACCATCATTATAAAACCTGGTTGTCAGATTCTTGTAAGGACAAGAAAATACTTCTCCTTGGCGTATTAAAGAGAGCAACTGTGGATATGAATGAAATCCAGCTAAGACACAAGGTATACAAGTCTGCCTTATCAGACATCAGAAAGGAAATTGTCATCTCTAATTGGGAAGCTCTTGTGTGGCATTAGATGGTTCAGATTTCAAAACATTCTGGAGCATTGTCCCCAGGAATACCGGCGGTCTGGACATAGGGTTCCCTCAGACCGCGCAGGGGGTCTACATAGAGACCATCTGGTTAAGGCATTACAAAGATTTTGTGCACCGCGGATAGGGCACAGATAAATGCAAGAGGTCACTCTATGGGTCGGGCTGAAAGGGAGTGGCACATAGATCTGGTGACACTGAGGGAGGTTGTCACCGTTCTCCAAAGACCAAAACCATTAAAGTCCCTGGGGATTGATGGTTTCCCAACGACTTATTCTGCTCTCTGACGGAGGTATTGGGCCCTTTCCTGACACGGGTATTCAATGCTATTATTCTGACTGATCAAATCCATCACAGCTGGAAAATTCAAAAAGGGTAATAATTCCCTCTTCATATAGTCCAGTTACCTTGTTGGATGGGACATCCAAGTTGTTCTCCAGCAATATCCTTGAACGGCTGGAGGACTGGTTAACAGAGAATAGCATTCTGTCAGACACAATCAGATTTTTGTCCTGGCACTGGTACGATACACCACTGGCTAAATCTCTACCTTATTTTGGCAAAACATGTCTGGAATTTGGACTCCATCTATGTGGCCTTTATGGACCTTAATTTGGCCTTTGATCAGGTGGAAAGGTGACTATTGTGAAAATCTTGAAACAGGTGTACTTAGCCTGGCTGCTAGAGTCACTCCACGAGAAGGGTATACAGCCAGGAAGATGTGCTCTCAGATTGCCTAATTGTAAAGAAGGGGTTCCCTCAAGGATGTGTCCTTGCCCCAATTAGTTTTAACTTGGATGTTAATCTTGCCCTTCATCTAGGGTAATTTCCTAATATTGATGTTCCTCAGTGAGGTGCCAAGAGACTGCCAGTGCTCAGCTATGCTGATGGTCGCCTGGCAAAGATCCCGGCAGGCACTAATATTAGAGGGGTGGGGGGGGAATTTGATCCCTCAACCTTTGTGGCACATCATGTTGTCCCACTCATTTGGCATGGGCCCCTTTCATTTATATGTCACGTCACACCCCCTCCTCCCATTTTCAGCAAAGTTACTCCACTGTGACAAATGCAAGAGGGATAGGGGCTTCGGGTCAATAGTGTCTCACTATGCGAGTCTCTAAGAAACCAAAACGGTGCTGCAGATGTACTTAGAGGGAAAGATGAGGGATTCCTGCTCGTTACGTGCACTAGCTATAGAAAAGATTTAATAAAAGACTGAAGTGGGGTGAAAATTAACTGTTAAGATGAGCCAAACAGGGGGACATTTTAGATTAGCAAAGAATCTGGGACATTCCTCTGCGGAACACATGATTAAGGTCTATGAAGGAAAGGCCTTTGGCTGTGCAATATGGGCGTATACAAGGCCCCTCTGTTTACAAGAGTTAGAAAATAAATTTCTAAGGAGGCTGCCTATGCTTCCCCTTCAGCACCCATGTTATTCCATGCATCTGGAAACTGGTATCACTTACCTGGTGGATGCTATTTATATGAGACCCATTTTACTTTGGGCCTCACTATGGACAGGTACACAGTCTCCTAATGAAATGCCAGCGCCGGTCACGGTTTCATTGCACAGAGCATTTGTGACGAAAGCCAGGCTGGATTTACTGCCAGTGGGTGTTGCTACCCTGCTACTCAGTTTTGGAACTTAAACTGGACAGGGGGGGCGCGAGGAAAGAGCCTCAAAACGTACATTTCTGTGCAGCGGGCTGGAGACTGTATCCCATCTTATTCTGGTATGCCCATTGTTTAACGATTTCCGGGCAGAATGTTTATTAACATTCTTAAAAGAGTGGTTATAGGCCAAGCAGCACTACTGTTTCTGCTCACCTCAATTAAGCCTGCAGCATTATTTGGTCTCGCCTGCTTCTTACAAAGAGCTTGGCGGACACAGCAATGTAAAGGACAGCTGGAGTGGGTGGCGTTGGGCCGATGTAAATTAAGTTATCTTCTCTGCTTGCAAACTGGAGGGCTCGGACATTTATGAACTTGTAATTTATTCTCTGTGTGCAGCTATGTTTTGCGGATGTATTTTCTGATTTTATTAAATGTTTTACGTGATGGTCTTATTGATTGACTGGATGGTCTACCTAATACATTATTAAAGTTGAGACCGCTGTGGTGGGCCAAATTCTTAAAACCACTCCTGGCCATATCCCCTCTGCATTGCAATAATCTTTCATTATTCCAATATATAAAAAGGGCCAGAAGAAATAGCCCAGTTCCTATCGCCTTATTGCCATCCTAAATATGATTAGTAAGGTATGTGCTTATGTCATGTTGGTAAGGTTGCAAAGATGGGCTGATGAGGACAACATACTTTGTCGCTCCTAAACAGGTTTCAGAAAAATGCGTTCCATGGTGCACAATATCATAACACTGAAGTCCTTTGGTAAAACAGCACAAATGCCAGATAGGCTGCCGCTATGGCATAAACGGGTCGCTAAACTGCCTTTGATCATGTTTGTAGAGATTGTATATGGTGAAAATTAGACATCAAAGCAGTGGATTCACGATGGCTGCGATGCCTCATAGAATTACATTCTAACATGAGAGTGCAAATTAGGCTTGATCATGGAGGCCATTACACTAGAAAGATTGGCACACAGAGGGCTCAAACAAGGCTGTATGATCGCCCCTTTCCCATTTCATTTCTACTTTTTAGAGTTTAAAAGTTATCTACAGGAGCAAAGGTTGCCATACCCCAAGATGGGTAGGAACATTAGTGTGGATGTCTTATGCAGACAACATAATTGTTCTCATCATACAGTAAAGGGCCTACAACTGGCTTTAAACGTCTTGGGCAGCTTCAACGAAATGCCACCTTCCAATGTTCTCCAAAACTAAGATCATGATATTGGGAATAAGAACTCTAGACGAAAATACACATGGAGTTGCCAATAGACTATTTAAGAAGTGGTGACGGAATATAAATACTTGGGAGCGGTAATGTAAAAGCAATACACTGACAGAAAGCTACTGGAAAGTAGGTTACACAGTGGGTTTATCCTGGCTTGCAGGTTAAAACACCCTGCATAGACAATTTGGTGACTTTTCTTGTCACACCTGCACCAACACTTTATAAACAAAAAGGTGTGCAAAAGTGATATATGGTCTGGTGGCCACAACTGAACCTAAACCTAGCTGTGGTTGCGTTTTGGAACAAATTCACAAGGAAGCTTGCTTAATTAACAAACTGGTCTTGAAGGTCGCGTTTGAGAGTCTCCGATTAACGAGGATCAGCTTCTTCAAACAAGCAGCAGGCACAGAACCTCAGTAGTACACACTACAATATCATGCCATGTGTCTTATGTTTTATGAAAAAACATACACCAACTTCTTTCCCTCAGGCAGCCAGGAGAGGACCCGAAAGGTGGCACTTTTCGCCCACCCATTTAGAAGACTGAGTGAGTTGCTGTGCAGGTTACAGTTAACTAGACACATTTGAGTATTGTTAGAGCTCTGGCATCTTGAACATACCAGTCAGTGCCACCAGCAATATCCAAAGTCAAACAGATTCAGTGGGTACCAATTTCGGCTGTAATACCTTTGGGGCACCTCAGGGCCACTATGTGCTTTAACTGCATTTAGTCTCACAAATGAAACTATAACAAAGGGGGATAGGCTTCTGATTGGCTAAGAGGGATGCCAGTCCCAATGCTGCAGTACCAAACATTCGAAACACATACCCCATTAAAGATGGGGCTCAATCCCATATTTTGTTCGCATTCAGCAACATTCAGCTGTTTCCAACCAATGACTGCCAAACTAAGGACCCTGATATGGTTGGTCAGCAATGGCAATGCCAGTCTGCAGTTAGCCAGTGACAGTTCAGATAGCAATGAAGACGACGTGCAGGCACGATGGTTACTTAAAAAGCCACTGGAGACTGAGGGAGAACGGGAACAGCTTAAGCCAGTGTATGGTGAAGCTGTCCTGTAAGCTAATGGGCCACGGTTGGTACCAGGGAACGCATTCAGTGTTCAGCAGTTGCAGTTCAGGTACGATTCAGACTAGAGTTCCAATGACTATTTTAGGGTTCTTGAGCTGTTGCTGCACTTTGTGTAATTCAAGGTGTCAGGCTTCATCCATTACTGGTACACTGGGCGCCAGTTGCTCCTTCTCGATCAAATCCACGGGGGGACGAGCAGCAAGGCTTATTCTAGGATCATGGTATACTTGAGGCTTTTGGCCAATTTGTGCCCCTTAAGGTCAATGGATTGGGAGCATGTTACCTTTGTTCTCTGGTTGGTGAGAAATCTAGTTTTTTCAGACACTGGCAGAACTTCACCATCAGATTAATCTTCGCAAGATGTGATAAAAAAGGCACTTCGTCATGGAACCTCTTGGGTTGGCATCAGCTTCTCATTGGACTTGCTCCCAGGTTGAACGTCTGTTGTTCGACCAGTTAAGGATGCAGATTCACAGCTGACATAGGGAGTCTGTTAGCAGAGTTAAAACACTCTGCTTAAAAACATAAGGATGTGTTCCTTTGGAACTTTCTCTAGCCACCAAATCACTGGGAGGCTGCCAATTTTAAACATTTTCTGCATTTCCACACATGTGGATTCCACGAGAACACCACACAAACCTGTTAAGCCCCAACCAAGCCAACATCCCCACAAGGCAAGGAGAGGCCAGCACCACCCAGGGCAACTACAGCATACTAATACGTTAACATGTAACGCAGTTTAGCTGTGAAATTTAACAAGGGGATCCATTTGAGCACCCACAGAGTACAGCATTTGGTCCCCTTTTAGAATCTGCCCCTTACTAGTGGAGCCAAAACCGCTAACCCATGCAAGATTTCTTGCAAAGAAAACAAGCTGTGTTTGGGGCACCAAAGCCAGTAGAGGCTTAGCATGTCCTAGTGGGCACATCACAGTTGAGTGTCTGACGAGGCCGCACATTAGGACTTATTAGTGAATAAGCAAAACAGCATAGGGGCCTCTTGCCAGAGTTTTAGGACTTCAGACCGAACACCCAATTAAACTGATCTTATTCACAGTAGGTAAAAAGGGTCATAAAACAGATATGCATTCTGCTGCTCAGTCCCATACTGCTGACCTGGAAATAGAGTTACTTAAAAAAAGAAAATTGTACTTCTGTTGACAGAGCCCACATGAATTGCATGCAACACGTAGGATGCACAACACTTGGGAGGCAGACAACAACTCAAGAAGACCATCTGAACTCTACCTGGTGAAACTCGTCATCTTCATCAGACATCTCATCAAATAGGAACCCACCTAGCAGAAAGAAGGCATAAGAAAAAGTTATACATGGGCAAACCAGCCAGTTTAGACAGACACTGTAAACACTGCTGATAATGGTTGCTAATAGTCTTGAAGAAAGGGTGGATGACAGCTAATGAGCACCTGAGAAACATCAAACAGTATATTGTATTGTACATGAACATTAAAAAGTCACTTTGAAATCTTACGGAACAATCAACACACAGAAGGAGGTGAGAGGGAAAGGAAAGGCGGTTGCTTGGGTGTGCAATGTTTCAAGATTCTTTTATCTAATATGCCAGGTTAGATAGGAGTTTGTGGATGAAACCAATATCGAAAATAACTTGCATTTCATGTAGGAATTGGTTTCAGTTTTTGTAGCTCTGCGATTAGCTGAAAGGTTTCCTTAGAAAACCTAAAAGGCATTACAATTATTGACTTTACAGGCATGGCTGTCTAATTCGGCACTGCCTCGACTTAAACCTAGGATGTTAGAGTTACTTTCAGGTTATTCTAGGATAAAAGCAATATGTGCTTAATGCACGGGCATATCGGAACAGTTGAATGCATTTGGAATTCTGCTACTATTTGATAGCTTGATTGGGCAGTAGGGGAAAGTAATTATGCATCAATGGTCATAGCAAGGGAGGAAGGGTGGGCAGGACGAAAACTCGCAAGGGGCTGGGGTAGGGGAGGGGGGGAGGGAGAATTTTTGAGCCAATGGGAGGAGGGAGGCGGAGAGGCCAGGGGGCTGCTTGAAAGAAGGAGTTTGCAAAGCTACCTCTGAATACAAACGGTGTCTACAGAGGGTGTTGAGGTGAAACTCGGGGTCGGATCGGGGGGGGGGGGGGGGGAGAGGTGGGGGAGGAAACTATGCCAGCACATAATATAGAGGTAGCTAAAGAGATGGAGATTAAAGATGAGGGCAATTAAAGAAGAACTTTGGGCAGTTTACAAGATGTTGGAGGGAAAAACTGGAGAAAAAGAAGATCAGGTGGCAAACAGAAGAGGATGAGATAAGAGCAGCAGAGAAGAAAAGGGTAGGTTAGAGCTTGTATGAATAAAAGTGCTAGCATGGAAAAGCACATACTCAGAGGTTGGAATGGAGGAACCTGGGAAAAGTGGAGGATTGAGGCAAAGCATCAAGGAGCTGCATGTAACACTGGAGTACAGCACAGTGAAGGCAGAAAGAATAAGAAGATCCCTCAGGTATAGATTTGTGGGGCGAGGAAGGGGATTGAGATTGGGTTGAGAAGCTGTAGAATGCAGTCCCCAGAGAAGTGGTGGTGAGACCTCTAGAGGATATTTAAAGACATCACGGTACGGTCTTCCTACACTGGAGTTGGTCCAAGGCCAACCCCAATGTACTGATGACGACAGAACCAAATATCGGCCTCAGTGCAGATTTGAGACTCTTGATAGCTGTTTTGAAGTTAAATTAATTCAAGATGATACCAACCGTTTTAACGTACACACAATTATCCATTCAACATACTTGAAAGCAAAGAAGGGAGTGTGTTGAAGGCAAGCGTAAAGTGAATCAAGAGTCTCTGGACAGCTGCTAAGAAACCTAGGCACAACAGGCGAGTAGCACATACACGCAGGTGTGCTCAAGGAAATAAGAAGGTGGCGATTAGTGGACTGCAGATTCCTAATTAATAAGATATGTTTGTCGTGAAAATAGTTCAAGGTCCCAAAGTGTTTCTAAGCGAGGCAAGCAAAGTTTCAAGTTTTACCCTAGCATTGGTAGCCAGACAGAAATAAGTTATTTGGTTCCTTAGGAAAAGGGTATGAGGTCCCTTAGGCCAGGAATGAATCTTCTGGCTACATTTAGCACCATTTGAAGGTGGTTAAGCTGATAATCAGGAAGGTCAGAATAGAGGCTGTTGGCGTAGTCAAGCTTACAAAAACAGGAGACTGGAAGTACCGGGTCGATATTTGGGGGTTATAAAAAGAGACGACAACAATGATAGTCCATTGGCAGAGGCAGAAAAACATTTTATAAAATGGGATTAACCTTGGAGTTCATGCTTAACCATGGCCTTGCTGGAGGGAGAATGCGTGACAGTGAGCCTACACACAATCAGGACAAAGAAAGAGTTAAGGAACTGAAAAATAAGCAATTATGTTTAGAAGGGACAGAATAATCAAAATGTAGGTGGGGAGGGGAAATATAAGTGTTGGGGGCCCGAAAGAAAGTCTTCGGTTTTCAAACTGGTCATCTTTAGTCAACTCCTCCCTATCAACTCAAAGTATTCAACATTTCTGAGGATTCAGGAGGCCTAGTGACAAAGAAGACCTGGGCATCATTACACTACGACTACTATAAACGTCAGCATTTAGATGGGAGGACCTATAAATGCAATCCTAGACCAACTAAAAGGTTGCTCTTTGCATTGAGGAGATACCTTTTCCAAGACAAAGGAGAGCCAGGCCCAAACAAGTAACCAACAAAATTACCATTACTGCTTAGATCCCCCAAACAGAATTGCAGTCCCCCACCGGACAAGCCATGTAGGAGCATTAGGGGTATTATGAATGAAGTTAAACGGTTCAAAATTATGAGAAGCACAAAGTACAGATCACTTACCTATGTAAACTAGTAGTACTCTGGCAGCTGGTGTGTGAATCTTCATTTGCCATCTTGGATTTGCAAAGAATCTACAAACACTAACATTCTTTAAAAATTCAAAGACTCACAGCCTACTTAAACCATGTATTAAGAGAAGGTCAAGGGTCTGGGCACACCAAAGTGCAGCCTCACCACTGATGCATGCGCAATAAGGTACATGTTAGTGGGCCCAAGGCTGCCAATCTATGGGGCCGGCAGAAATATTCCCTTATGGGGGCCTGAGAGTGCCCACTGGAGAGAATAGAGGCTCGTGCAAGTTCCTGTTCCTGCCTGGGAGAAGCTTGGGGTGGGGTCAGTTCAAGAGCATGACTAGGTAGGGACAGTGCAAAATGAGTGGAACACATACCAGACCAGCAGATCACAGAGCGATCGCTCAACTGATGTGTGCGGCTGCCTTTTTCATGCTCAATTGCTGCGTTCCACAGCTTTATTCCCAATTTCATGTTTCAGAGGACAGTACCCAATGTCCTTCATTTGATTCCATATTCAATGATTCAGTGCCTCCATTTCAAACCTCGGAACTTTCCTTTCCATTAATCACTCAACTGCTGTATTGTGTTGCGCCTCAGGGCCCATGTACCATCTCTGCCACCCTTTTTCTGCCGCTTTGTGCCAATGTTATGTGCATCCTTGCCCTTATTCCGCCCCTCGCAAATCTTGCTCCGTCAGCCACAATGAGATTGCTTTAGTTGCAGCCCGCTCTACCCTTAAGTTGGAATGCAATACCGGTTTCATGCCTTGCAGCTCTATTCCATCACTGACTCGCCCTATTCTGTCCATTGCTGCTTGCCCTACACCCAGCCTTCCAGTGCCATTTTTCTAAGACTCCCTGCCCCAGTCGCGTGCTAAATGACCACTGTTCAAGACCAAGGGGTCCAAGTTCTGTCAAGCTGTGTCCTGTGCTTTAACCCAGCATCTCCATGCCCCTGAACAGTTTCTCAGATCCCCCCACTTCCTCCACCACCCCACCTCTACATTAATAGTCCAATATTTCCTCTCTACATCTTTTGGCTTAGAGCAATGATTTTCAAACTTGTCGACACCGTGCCCCCCTCACCCTGTAGAATAAAAATATTGTTTCCAGACCCCTCAGTACTGCTTCCATTTTCTATTAAAATTAGTCACTGTAACCCGCTTTAAAGAGCCTCGTCCCCCACCCCCCTGACATTGCAGTCATTGTGTTTTCCATAGCCCTAGAATTAGTGTAAATGCCAGTGGGAGGCAGACGCAACTGTGAGTGTGTGTGAGAGAGAGAGAGAGAAATTGAGCGAAAGAGAGGGAGAGAGAGAGAGAGAGAGAGAGAGAGAGAGAGAGAGAGAGAGAGAGAGAGAGAGAGAGAGGGAGAGAGAGGGAGAGAGAGGGAGAGAGAGGGAGAGAGAGGGAGAGAGAGGGAGAGAGAGGGAGAGACTGAAAGAAAGAGAGAAAGAGAAAGAAAGAGAGAAGAGATAGAAAGAGAAAGAGATGCTAAGAGAAAGAGAGGGTAAGAGAAAGAAAGAGCAAGAGAGAAAGAAAGAAAAAGAGAAATAAAGAACGAGAGAGAGAGAAAGAAAGAGAAAGAAAGAGAAAAATCAGGTGGCAGTTTGGTCACGGCTCCAGAACGGGGGCCAGGTGCACCCCCTAATACCACCCCCTGGCACCCTCCTAGAACAGAGCCCTTGCCAGGGGTGTGAAACCCCACTGTAAAGGGGGTGGGGGAAGGCAAGGGGAATTTCACTGACCAGGATTTGTTTGCTTGACCTGGATAGTAATGTATGCCCCACAGTCATGAAAGCACAAACGACCAGGGAGACGGAGGACCATTTATACCTCTCAAATGAGGTAGCACACTTGCTCAAGCAGGCTACCTAAAACTATCTAGCAAGAGCCTGTGTTGCTTTTGTTTTTAACTGAACTGTTCCTCTTACCTCCATTTCCCAACATCTCAGTTGCAAGGTAACTATTGCCTAAAACCACAAGTTGATTTCTGTAATTTAAAAGTATGTTTATTTTTTGTGGGAATTAATAACTGTATCAAACAATAAATGACAGGTGATGTTGCTTGCGCATGGTATCAAGTGATCTAATCGCTGGAAAAGAACAGAGGGTGACTCGATATTTTTTAAAGGCACTATCCAACACTTTCCCAAAATATTCTAACACTGGAGTTTTGTTTGTAGAATTGCGCCAGTCCCTAAATATGTTGGGAAGGGTGATTAGTACCTTAAAAAAATATATATATCAAGTCACCTTCGACGTTTGTACCAGCGACTAGATCACATATAACCCTTGCACACAAGGGAGAGTGTATAAGTGATAGATGCAAGGCTTTGATTTAAACATTACCACTGGCATTGCTCTGGGAAGCCTTCCATGCCACAAGCATTTCGTATGTCTTTGCTATTACAAAAGGGGGGCAAAGCCCTTAGCAAATGAGCCTGGTTTAACTTCAACTGCTAGGCCATGTACCCTCTGAACTGTAACACAAGCCATGGCATGCATATTTTGGCCTTGTGGTCTAGCAGTTTGGGCAGGGCATTTCCCATTAGTGGCAGGGCAAAGGCTGATTTGCAAAAAATGGCCTGGAAGGCTGACCAAAGCAATGCGGCCAGTTATGATTGGTTCAGATACTTACCATCCATACCTTTTTAGTTTGGGCTGTTAGGTGTAAACCAGAGTTCAAGCACTGGAACACAGAAAGGATGGAGATGGGATGTGAGATGGGACACACATCCTATGCGTGTGTATTGGTCATTTACAAGCTCATTGAATAACCATTGCCATGGTAATCCCTATGGCATTCCCACCGACTACCCGCCCGCCCTGATGGAATATACCCTGCTGTGACCTTTTGAGTAAGATCTATTACAAAGTAACACCTTTTCATTTAGAAGCAATATCCGTGTCATGCATCTATTCCTTGTACTAAAGTCCTGTCTAAAACCAGCAATCACAAAGCAATATGTTTTGTCTTGTATACAGGTATTAGACATTTGCCAGGCAACAACATCATATGCCCAGGCACCTGCACCAGTTTCTAGCTGTTCCCATCCCATGGTTAGGTGGTACCCTTATGGCAGTGCCTGGCAAATGCCTATCCCATAGCTACACAAAAGCCCAAGCTGTGGGCTTTGCCAATGTATGTTGGTTTCAGTAAGTGAAAGTGTATATGCCCAGATGTGGGTGCCTTGCTTGCTCCGCCTAGGGAATAAATCATCGCTGTGCTAATCCAACAAGGTCATGCATAAACATGTTAAGGCTAGCATGACAAGTATGGCCCAATTTCAGAACTTTTCCTCATGCATACTTAGAAGTGGGACTCCAACCATAATAGAACGTATCTTTGTGTGGAAGCTTAGCCTGCCCTGACAGAACTTTCCATGATTCAAACCGACAAGTACTGACTTGATAACCTCATACTGTTAGAGTATAACTATTAACAGTTTGCATGCAAGCGGAACACATGTTTATTGTCAGTCATGTTCAAAAGGTACTATGTGCTGGGAGCTAGATGTTTAGGCAGTGTTGTAAATGAAAATGATTTACTGTGGGAATCCGACCAGTGATAATAGGGGCAGGGAGCGAGATGGGAGCACTGTTCCCATCCCCAATTAACTTTTCAGAAGATTAGTCATGAATTTCTGGAAAATAAGAGAAGAGCGTTTCCTATAATGTTGCTGGTAAAGTTATAAAATGGGCATATCTTTTAAACCTAAAAGCAGCATTTAAATATTATCTGCAGAGTGCAATCAGAGGTGGATTTAACAGTCGGACAAGGGACAAAAGCCTGTGGTAGCCCCGCTGCTGTGCCTCTCCCCCCTCAAAGATAAATAACCAGAGCTGCGCATGCCTTCCCAGTGAGGTATTATTGTTTTAATGTATATTAGCATTAGATTATTTACAACAGGAACAGATTTGAGCCGGGAAAAGGTATCTCTGATGTTGTGGCACTTTCATGCAAGATTTTAAGAAGCTCTTTAAGTGCGATATTTGGGTGATTAGAAATTATGGGGTACAGAACAAGCTGTATGAAACAATGACCTTGACATGCATTTCAGTTCACTTTGTGTGTGTATTAGATTTTTGTAAGTTCTCATTAACTTGCATGTTGGAACGTGTACACTTCGGTTCAGGATGGGGAAAATAAAGCTACAATCATAAACGGTCATTTACAAGTTTAGTGGAGTGGAAAAAGTGACGCTAAATTTACCGACACTTTTCATGTGGTGCAGGATTTTGTATGATTTGGCAGGCGAATTTGTGGTGGGGGGTGGTCTGACTGAACACTGCTCTTACAGACCCACCTGCCAAAATTGATCGGTTTTCCACCAGCATGTATTTTTATGCTGGCGGAAAACCAATGGATTCCCATGAAAACCACTTGACCTGTACACCTGTAAAATCAGGCATTTTCCAAAGAAATCCATTGTAGATGGCTTGCACAATTGTTAATTGTGGGAGGGATTTACACTTTTCCAAACATGTAACTGAAAAATGAAGCGCAAAGGCGATTTTGGTTGTGTTTTACTATGTACTTTTCCAGTACTTGATGTAAACAATTAAAATTGCATGAAGGTGCCCTTTTGCAACCTTGTGCAGGAGTGAAGGAACATCAACATTCTTGTTCAGAAAGAGGAGCTGATCAACTTGCTCTTAGGTCAGAGTGCGCCTTTGTGCTGTGACAAAGTCTCCAGCTGTTGAGAAGACTTTCAGCTGAGACGCTAGTACCCGGGATACAAAAGGTATCCTTTTGCCAGCCTGGCCAGGAAAGGATAGACTCGCTCATGTGATTTTCACCAGCTTAGTGCATCTTCTGCGAGTACCTGTTGTGCGACCTAGTATCTTTTCACGTCCTCCTCAGCTATGGCAAATAAATATTTTTTGGGGGCTCCGACCTCACCATCAGTCTGACCAAGTAAGTCAGTTAGTCCACATGACTTCCTCATCTTGGCTCGAATCACTGGGGGTCCTGGATCCTCCTCACTGTAGCCAGGTTCCCCCTGATGCTCCTGGCTCAGAGATGGTCAGCTGCCTAATTCTTTACCAATATTACTAAAATATTAGTAAAGCTGTGACATGTGAGTTAGAATATATTCTGCTTCTATTATTTAAATGTTTGTTTACCTCAAGGGTTACAGCCTCAGCAACCACTCAGACAAAGGTTTCCTGTCTCTTCTCTGGGGATAGGAATGTCAGGGTTTTAAACCTTATGTCAGGCATGATGCTTTGTAGAAGGTGTTTTTCTGTGCTGCACCTGCACTGGCTTATCTCTTTTTAAGCTCTTGATTGATGCTTTGTTTGATGTTTCTGATCAGGACTGTATCACCAATGTTGTCCTGTGGGCCATGCAATAACTGTGCGGGCAGCGGTGTTACGAGTGAGATAGTAGGATTCTTTTCCTCAGACATCCCAGTGCTCGCCACTTGCATGGACTTCAATGCCCGTACAATTTCTTCAACGTTCCCAATATCAGTGTCATTCAATGTGAAGACATATGTGCTACTCTCTCACTTTGGGAGACAACGGCGCTGCTCAAATAGCAGGTTGTTCAAGGAACCACCGTAGCATTTCATAAACACTGTTCCATCTCGTGCTGACATCAGTCTTAAGTTTATGGGTTCGGGAGCTGCAACATTTTCTGTTATTTCTCCAAAGCGTGGTTTGTCACTGTGCGTCTCTTGAAAAAGCCAGTTATTCGCCATACTCTCCCCATGAGCCTGGCCACTGCTGGCAGATTTAACACCTGCAGTAACGCCAGATTCAGCGTGTGAGCAAGACACTTAATGTGGAGTTGTCCCGCTAACTGAACGGCAACCGCCATATTAGAAGCGTTGTCGGTGACAACCACCAGGTTTTTTGTCAGCAATCCCCCATTCCTGTGCTGCATTTTGCAGGTCAGCAATGTTTGCCCCAGTATGACTTTCGTGTACTGCTCTAGTTTGGAGGATGTGAGACAGCAGTTGCCAGTCTTCTGTGAGATGATGAGCTGCAGTAGTCACGTATGAATCCATTGCCCGCAACGTCCATGTATCACAAGTTAATGAAACCCTTTCTGCCGTTCTCAAACTTTCCTCAACTTTAGCGTCACTTCTCTGTCTTCCAGTGTCTTCAGCAACAAAAGCACTAATTTTCCACAAAGTTTTATGGACGCAGGTCTTTGCATATGAAGTAGGCGACAGCTTGAGTTGTTTTCTTTGCACGCTCTCAATTGCACGGTAGCATTGTCAAGCTAAGGGTGTCCAGTGTTGGTTGGTTTTTCAGTCTAGCTGATTTAGCGTTCGCTTTACCGTCCTCGACTAACTTTTCAAAAACATTTTATTATTGATATAGCTGATATAAATCAACTTTACAATATCTTATTTTTAGAAAACAAAAATGACAAATAAAATAAATTAAGATCATTTTTTTGGGGAAAACAAAATAACAGTTAAATCCATTTCAACATTAATAGATCAATTTTTTACATTAAACGAAATCGAGCCTTAACTAAAAAATGTACAAAGAAAAAAAATGTGTAAGAGCAAAACACAATAAAAACACAATAAAAACCAAGAGCAGTAACGGAAGAACCAAAGAAATTACACTAAGCATAGAACCAATTAAGAACACAACCATTAGCTGTGTTCATTCATTCTTAAAATTAATGTGGCATTATGTTTTTATACATGTATATAGTGCCATTGATTCCAAGATTATCTGCTTACATTGCTCTCATTAAGTTTAAGACCATACAAAAACGCAATTGCTCTTATTCCCGCTTGCGTGAAAAAAACAGCATGCATGATCTTCCATAGAGTTTCTGGAGAAAGAGACCTGTATAACTCCATGAGATATTTAAAATGTGTGAGATGCTGGTCAGCCAATGCAACACACTCTGTCAAAAGATGACTTAATGTTTCCTCTTGTTCCACTTTTTGACAAAAACAACAAAAATCATCTGACATTTTAATTAGTTTGCGACGAGCCAACACCTGTCTTGTTGGCCACAAGTTAAATCTCAAACGGATCAAATCATTTCTATGTGGTTTCGCTGGCGATTTCAGCGAATAAAGCTCGGGTTGTCCATATTTTTTAATTGTGAACAATTCGGTGTCGAAATCGCGATAGTGGCTACATTTTTCCCTCGTGTCAAGCCAATCTCGCTGAAATAGTTTGGTCTTTGCCCGTAGAGGGTGCTGCAAGAGAACTAGTAGAGAAACATCTGCAAGCGCAAGGGCATTAATGACTAACTTTCGCCACTTAGTTATGAATTTGTCCGTTGATGAGAGGACAAACTCAGATAATATGCCCAACATAATGCAGGTGGTTTTAAAGGCCAATAGACTCTTCCTAAACAGAGCTACCAACTGCCACATATAACGCTATCTCTGGATGGTGGCGTGTGAGATGAGCCTTCATGTTCGTGATATTCCCAGAGTATTTTAATTTCATATGACACTCCTTACAAATCCCATAGATCTTATCCATCTGTTGTCACCTCCTAGTTAAAAAAAAAAATCCAGTAATTCCATACGTTTGATTTAAATGCGGACGGTGCATTCCAGATTTCTCTCTGATGCCATCTTTATTTTACCTACTGACTCCTGCACGCTGACAATCACCCCTGCTGACCTCACCAGCAAACAAATACACCATCTAGTGGACTGAAAAAACAATTGATTGTATTATTCTAACACCAAAAAGTTAAATTCTCATGTGCAATTTATATAATAAAAGATACCTACTTTGCGTCAGTGTAGGGATACAGTATTGCCACGCAAATATAGCAATATGCTGCATCGATTTTTTTCCCCACCCCTAGTTATCGGTGGGTTGCTGCCGAACTCTTAACACCTATCCGCTCACTGAGATCCCGGTGCCACCGGGACATTACAAGTACCGGCAGCCTGAGATATCAGGCGACAGAAAGTTTAAGTACAGGAATGAGTGCACGTTGCCAACGGTGCCAGTGCTTTTCTGACAAGTCTGCCTACCGGGGCCGATGCGGCCGGCAGGTCAGACCTGCCAGGCGCAACGACCGCTGCAGGCAGACTTGTAGTGTGGCAGTCCGGAATGGGTGCCGGTACATTGCTAACAGCAGCCTGATTTCCAGATCACCACACTTGTAATGAAGCCAATTGCCAGGTTGATTCATTATGTCACTGTTAGGCAGAAACCTGTGCAGTTCCCTCTGGGACAACTGCAAAAGATTTAAGACTACAGGTGTTTGGCAGTAAACCCACTTGGTAGCAGTCTGTACCACACAGATTCACTTGGTAGCTGGGGCTGAGCAGTCAGACTTCCCTAAAGAAGAGTTAAGCAGTATACAGACTATTCACAATAGGTCAAAAGAACACAGAAAAACAAGTAAACACTGACCAGAGCTTGGTGTAAAGAGATAATTATTTCCACATCTAGAAAAACACACAGGCACTAATGTTAAGCAGTTCAAAAACACGGTCACTAAAAGATATACACTCCCTTAGAAGAATATTAGACAAGTCTTAAGTAAAGCCCCACTTATTTTCAGACAGCGGTGAGCGCTTAACGCAGATGGCACTCTAATAATTCGTTTTAAAAAGGGAGAGAAAAGCAGAGTATCATTTGAAACAGATCCCAACACTTTCACAAGAACACAGCAAGAGTAAAACCGTGAAATTAGGGTTCAAAAGGCCGGATCCACTTTAAGAGGATCAGAACGAAAGGTGTCCAAGGTCACACGGTTGAAGTGCACAACAGTCTTGAAAAGGTTCAGAAAGAATTGGACCAAAAGAAAGGGACCAGTTAGATGGTCAAGGCGGCCAGCCCAGTCCAGAAGGTTAAGGGATTATTATTACCTTGTAGCAATATTTAGAAAGGGAGGCCTGGCGGACACGGTACCTTAAAGTGGTGAGACTACTCCAGCGGGGGCAGCTGTTCCTGGCAGTGGATGCAAGTCGGTGCTTCGTCCGGGGGAAGAGAGGATCTTGTCGGGGAGGAAGACAGGAGTCCGTTGCACTGCCAGGGAAGAAACCAGCCGCGGAGTTCTCAGGTAAAAGGAGCGGTCCTTTTATTCGCGGTCCAGTGGTAAGTGGCTATCTGGTTGCCGGGGTGCTTGGCACGGGCAATTCGACCACATGACGTACTGGGATGCGAGGAAAAGAAGGTAAATTGGTTGTGCCCACCAGTCAGGGGAAGAAGTCTCTCCAGCCGGGAGATCTTCTCTGTCGTCGGGAAGTGGTGAGTCAGTTCCGCAGGGCTCCACCGGTGGTGTTGTCGTGGCAGGTCGGCTCAGCTTCTCCCTCGTCGGATTCTCAGGTCCTGTGGCGACTTCTGAAGTTCCAGTCCCCAAAGCCCTGCTTTTATGGATCACACCCCCATTCACTCAGCCTGTCAATCAAACATGCTAAGTGGTGAGCCGGCCGGCTCACCACTTGGGCCAATCACACAAGAGTGTGACTTGAGTTACCAAGGTAACTCAGTCCAGGGTGCCTAAACCCCCTCCCACACCCCCTGTGGTACCCAGACAGAGTAGCACCACTTTGAGGCTTCTGTGGAGAAGCCCGCCAAAAGTGGAACAAAGGGTTCGACTTGGGTTGGAGTCACAGAAGAGAACACAAACGCCATTTTAGAATGGAGTCCAGGCAAAAAATACCAACCGGCAAATTAATACTAAATAAATAAACCGGCGGTATGTTCGAGGCTATGAGAATTAAATAATTAAAGTTGGTAGCCTCGAACAATGGGAAAATCCCATAGGGATATATTTGTGGTCGAATATAAAAAGTAGTATCCACTGCCACCAGCCAAAACTCGATCAGGGGGGACTGAGACGTGCCCCCTCGACTAACAGACCCCGGGGCAATCGAATTGCCCCGACCAGTACATCCACAATATGATGGTTTGTACTGGTTTCTGTTCATTATTTGGGACCAGTAAAGCCAATGGTGACTTTACATGCCCTGGGAGACAGTAGTCAGTCCCAGGGTATGCAGTCTATGGTGGGGTGTCACTATGACACCACTGTGTCACTGCACAGAGGGTGCTGTGTAACACACAAAATAAAAACACATGAGACCCTATGGAGTAAAGGACCCAATAGCCCATACAACACATTAACAGTCAAAGGAACACCATAAATCAAGTCCAAGAGTGGGAGAAAAAGAGTAACTCTTGGCAGGAGAAAAACAAACAAACTCCAGAAATCCAGCAAACCTCACTAGGTTAGGAAATTCAGCCTAAAGAGAGAATTCTCCCTAACAGTCACTTGTGCATTTTTAAAGTGATATGTATAATAATAATAATTTAGCATTTATATAGTGCTACGAACCCTCAGGTATCTGAGCGCTGCTTATTATTACCCACGTTGTGGGTAATAATCGACCATGGAAGGATGAAAGGCTGAGTTTGGCCCTGCCGGGATTCGAACCTTCGTCAGCAGGCTCTGCACAGATGTCAAAGCGAGTCCTTTACTCGCTGTGCTATCGGACTGGCTAATGTATGTAATGTATACAATGGAGTATTTCATTTATGTATTCAAACCCAAACTTCAACACATATTTGTACCAACTTGAGCTGGGACGATGTGTGATCAAGCACCTAAATGAAAGGTTCTGGTTTTACACACTTAACCAAAGTGTATGATCATGGACAAATCGTTCACTGTCACTGTGCCTTGCCTGTCAACGTTTGGTACCCCTAGAAGTCATTCATATTGCAGTAAAATCTATTGCAAAAAAGCCTCCCTCGTGGTTTAATAGATAGGCAGTGCAGGTGTCAGGGGCTGCCAAGAAGACACATACATCTTTTTTTGGAACAGGTAAGGCTGCATTTATTGAGCAAAATTGCGACATTCAACAGAAAATCAAAGCAAACACGTCAAATAAGATGTCATCATGGACAATTGCAGATTATAAACAGTATGTACCAGAAAATTACATATAGGCCCCATCCTCCCTGCCACACCACAGCTGGAGCTATACTAGGAGGCCAGAAACTCCTCAACCTGCACCATCTGCCTCCCTGAACCCGCAACCCCTGCCTTGGCTCTCTCTCTCTCTCTCCTGCATGCTGGCACTCCCTCACATCCTCAACTCAATTAAAATATGTTGCAAAAATTCAAATACAAAATGACATTTAGCAGCACAAAATTGTAAGAAATAAAATGTCCTATTCCTTGCTTCACTATTCAGGAGGGGGCTCTGTGTTTTACAAAAAGATGGCGGGTCCTCCGTGGTCTGCTGGCAGTAGCCACATTGTTCAGGTAGGCATTGCTGATGAAAACCATCTGCTATTGACTAAGTACAGGGGGCTTTGTTGCTGTGCCATCACAGAGGAGGCATCATCCTCGATTCTGTGAGCCACACCACAAAAAGGCATGGTTGGGTAAGATGGGAGTACCGGTAGTTGGGAATGGTGGTCAGGGAGAGCTCATTAAAGATGACCGAGGGTGAAAAGCGAAGGAGGAGTGGATATAATACAAAGGGAAGAGCCGCCGATGGGAACGGAAGGGAAGATGGGTAAATTGATGTTGCCACACTAATTTGCTTGTTTCTTCTCTATTGTTTTTAGAACTCATTTATAGAATTATTATTATTATTATTATTTTTTAAGATAAATAACTTTTGTTCTCAGCAGTATACAGTTAATTGTTCATGCTTTGACAATAGCTTTCCTTATGGAGAAGGGGGACTGGAGGGAAGCCGACATGAGTAGCGAGTGGAAAGTCAAAGTAATGCGGGACTTTTATGGAAGGGAACAAAGGAGTGGATGGAAGAGGAGATCAGAACACTTTGGAAAGGGTACTGGACAGCATTTGATTTTGGAAGGGAAGCACGGATGGCGGGGGAGAGCAGATTTCCCAATTTAACAAATTGAGTGATCCTGGGGAAATCACGGTCACCAAAACTACTTCAGAGTGTGGAACATTTGTCGCACTAATGACAGCCATTAACTACTCCCACCCTAAACTCTACCCATACCCAGCCTACCCAGGGCCCTCTTTTATTCTTGCCCATGAATCCCTTTGCCTTAATGCTGCCACTGAGTGCAATCCTAACATGCATCCTGGTCAGACATTCAAGTATTCTTAAGGGTACGTGTCTCTCCTCTGGTCCTAACAACCCGAGTTTGAATCCAGGCTGATTAAAGCAATCCAATAGACGAAACCAATTGAAGGGGGCAAATGGATTATTCCGGATCCACGAAAGACATTTATGCTGGATCATGGATCTGGGAAATCTGGCTCAATGCGTTTAGGGTGCTCCTACACCCAATGGAACGTAGCCCCCCTGATCACAAACAGGGCCCAACCAGATGAAAATTGCTGGAACCGGGCCTGTGGCAATTAGATCTAGGGAAACGGATGTAGCATGACACTTTGTTGTATGTATTTGGCCTAGGGTAGTTTTGGAGGAAAGATCAGTGATAATGCAAATCAGGAGAGCCAATACAACATTCATTCATTATTCCCAATTTTTCCTGAAGAAGCCCACAGAAAGTGAAACATGAGTTGGTGATTAGGGCCATTAGAAGCATATTCTGAATGCATTATGTCCCCAAAAGATAATATATTACTATGTATATGAATGTTAACAATATTAATGTTCTACACATTCATCATCATCCGATTACATGGTCTTATTAATAAATTGAGATACCATACAAGTACTTTTAAAATGGTAGGTACATCATATATTAAATAAACATGTTTAAAGTAAGATTTCTTTCTGGAGGCAATGTAAATGCTACCATGACCACGTATTTAGAGTGAAAATATGGTATTCGAGACTGCCATAATGCTTTTCAGGGGGAAGGGGTGGGGGGGTGGGGCAACAGAGGCATATATTTGTCGAACAAAAATCATCACAGCAGTCTCAACAAAGCCATGATGCAACTGCTGAGTGAGCAAAACATCATGCTAATGTACACATTCCCTGGCTCAGGTTTATACTATACAAGTTGCTGCTGGTGAATTATGAAGTGATGGGACATGAACGTGATGCATGCAAGCCCAAACATACCTATGGCAGTTTCAGTGGCATTCTCCCCCAAGAATATCTTTTTTAAAAAAAAATGGGCCAAAATGCTGCATTTTACATCTTCATTTAAAAAGAAAAGTGAGATAGAAAGCAATATAATTTACAGGCAATTCGGTAGGGAGGCAAGTGAAACAGAATAAAGGTAAAATGCTAGAACAAAGGCAGTGTCCTGTGGACGTTACAATGGCAAGGCAGATAAGCAACGTTGCATAGCAATTTGCTATGCAATTCTAAAGGTTTGCTAATTAAATTGATACTTGTATAGCACAGATGGCTATTTGAATTACCTTGTTGAATGAAAGCACAGCTCACCGAGCATTCCTTTCTTGCCCTAGGGGCTCACTCCAACCTCTTATCTGTTTAATGGAAATGCAAAGAGGCTAATAGTGGCGATGATGTTGATTTCTGCTGCACTATTAAAATTGCCAGAGTCCTGTGTGGGAGTGCTAGGCAAGAAATAGCCTCTTTTTTCAAATAATTGCAAACCAGAAGTAATCTGGATTATACTTTTATGCCAACTATATCCTGTCTGGCAAAGACCAGTATGTGAGAATTTCTTTATTTTTAAAGACAGTCTTGCAATTCCCTTCCTAAAATGTAAGTTGTTAAATAATGCATAATTACAGTATTGCGACACTGCTTTGTCTACATGTTTCTCAGCAAAGTTTAAGTTATTGTATCTAAATCTCATAGTGTCAATTATATTTCATTTTGCTCGGAAAAGCGCAAGATATTGACAAGTGAACACTTTTGAAAATGTACATGATCACATGGCCAAGTGCCTTTGATGGCAAACCTAGTTCTGTGACCTGCTGATTGCATAATCTGTGCAACTGGTGCTCAACCCATGAGCTGATTGATCTCAAAACTCCTTAGCTTATCGTTTCACCCTTTTGCTTTATACCGGCTCTCCTGAAATAGCAATCGGTGCAAAACTACACATTTCACCTAATTTGCCCAGATATCTGCCTTCTACACCATCCACTCTGCTTAGTAGCTTACTTTATTTCCTCTTAGATAACGAATACACAAAGCTAACTAGAAGTGTATTGAAAATAGTGATCAATCGTTCCATCCAGTATGTACAGCTACAGATCTACTGCTCCAAGTGCTAATAGCGATAAACATTGCTTTCATGGATGCGTAGGGCTGGAATACTGCACTTGTGCTTACTCGACTCAGGTTGGAGGACAGTTAGCGGACCTGCCCTCCCCTGAAATTGGTAATTAATGCTATATTGATATTAATGACAGGCAAGGGCCATCTTGTCCACCTGAAGTTGACAATTACCGTCCCTGCCACAAAACCATACTACGTCTCACACTATGACTTCCCTTTAACATTGTGAAAATTTTGGTTTTATGACACTTCTGAACTGCTCATTACACAGGAAATGAAGGGTCAAGCGTACAATTTGAAGGGCACTGATCTATGCAACACCAACTGTACCCAGCCGTACAGAGCCTTGCACTGAAAAATGTTTTCAGAGCCTTTTTATATCATATCTATTTTTTTTCCTCCATTCATGCAGTTAGCCTTTACATATTGCAGACACTCATCACACTAATGAATTACTTCAGAGGTACATAGAAATGTTGTAGTCTTGCTAATGTTTTGTCTTATGTACAAATAACGTCTGGGGATATTTAAAATATTAGTACTAAATTACTAATCAAATAGGTTTGTTCTTTTTTTACTAATGAAGAACATTTTAATTAGCAAATTCTGCTAATCAATTTTTGAAAACGTATTCATGCCTTGCAATGACACAAAGGCACAGAACAAGAGCAGCAAAGCACAATACAAGATGCCATTTGGGAAGAGGAACTGGCCAGGCTCTGCAGTGAAACCATGCAATGGGGATTTGCTCGTGGTTTCCAGGGATGAAGGCAGCCACTGGGCATGGGGCAGGGGTATGGAGATCACAACAGCTTGGCCTGCCTTCATGATCTTATCAGGCACCACAGATGAAATGCCTACAGAAACTGCATTGCCTGCTCATCGAGGGGCTGTACCCTTCTATAAAGAGCAGCTGCTGAGGAGTGAACCTGGTCAGCTGCGAACAAGCTTTGTGCCACAAGGATCATTTGAGAGATAAATTCTGAGCATATCGTGGTTCCGACACTCAACTGAAGCAGCTTGCGCCTAAAATTACAGAGCCTTCCTCATGTAATTCCTCCTCATGTAATTAGGGCAAAACCACCAGTGATAACCCACCGTTCGGATGGAAGGTTCTATCGCTGCCATCACAGTTTAATCTCAGGTCTCCTTGCAGCTTGTGAAGCCAGGCCTCCAACAGGAGTCTTATGTTGAGAATTAAAGCTCTAGTTTAGTATTGCAAAGGTAGACCGTAGCAAATGGACCTTGGTTACCTATTGAGCCTTCATTCAGGCCCAGATGTATTGCGCATACGAGGATCAGATGAACCAGATCTCCAGGTCAATTGGTCTTTCAACCGTCACTCATTTTTCACTGATAAGTTTCTTACCAATTTATGCCAGTCTCCTCCCCATTTCAAAGTGGATGTTTATTCCTACCCCAAGATGCCTTTGAGTGTATGCTGTGCTGTATTAACGTACATCAAATCAACCAATTATCTCTTTGGCTCACTTAAGGAAGGAATGCTTCTTAAGAGGCTCCTGGGGAGATTAGTAGAGGCATGAGGACTAGGGGAAAAGATAAGGAACTCTGCTTTGGGACAATCTGAATCTGTATTATACATTCACCATATCTCACAGTCTTTAATCAGTTAACACTTGGTTGGAATGTTCTGTTGCCCTGAATCTTCATATGGTAAGGTTTGGCTTGTTTTTCAGTAAATAGCTTGGGAACACTGTATGGCTTTTAACGCTCTACTCGTAAGACTTTTCTGCCATCTTTTGTCACCTGACGCATGATGTAGGATTGAGTGGAGGGTTGCAGTCAAGGCATATTAAGAGAATAGTTTCTGTGGACAGCCCAGAATCGCTAGACTAAGCTAGACTAAGCTAGACTAAGCTTTACAATCAAGGGGATTCCGCCATCAAGCTTTCATACAGTACCCCTGTGCTTGATTCGATCAAAGGGATGAACTGCATGGTCATTAAAGCGAGAAGAGCATGCAACTAGCCATTTAGTAATTATGGTCGAGCTGCCTTCCCTTTTATCATTAGCTAATGTTTTGATTCACTGCTCAACATGAAGTTAATTTTTACTCTTAACATGCTACTTGTTTTAATTTATTCAGGGTTTTGTGATAGTCCACATGTATACATGATACTTCAAAGGCAATGTAACGAGGACTCAAGTTCATAAAATAAGAAAAAGATCAGTGCCAAGAAACAGGAAAAATGCAATAGTTGTGCCTTAGAGAAGCGCACACGCCTCCATCGACCAAGATTTACTTGGGGTCATGGATAACTTTAGTCTTAGGCAGTAGAGACTGGTCATGGTTGGCAGTTTTTTCACAAATTTCGCTCAAAGTCAGATGATGTTATTTTGGTGCATGTGAACTCACCAGGCATTTGTACACTAGAGTGCAAAGTCCGTGCAGCAGCCTCAGGTGGTGGCAAGGAGCTGCTTCCAGTTACGGAGTGTAGGACCAAAATAAAGGCATTTACCAGTGCAGGATGAGCAGACACTAACCTAGTGATAAAGGAAAAGAAAGGAAGATCTATACTTACAAAATTACAATAATCAGCCAAAACACAAAGTGCCATCAAGTTTTCTATGCAAAGTACTTTTGTAGTCATTCAGTTGCCTACACTCTTCCTCTGACAAACTGCACCAATGCATGTCATTTTTTGTATTTTCACTGTTCATTTCAAATGCCCAATGACACGTAGGTATGTCTGCACTTTTAGAACATACAATATACAAAACAGAGAAAGAAAACCAAAAAGGATGATGACAGTTTAAATCCCTTTCAGCATTGGATAAATCCAAAAACAGGCGATGGAAATTAATACTGCTCGATTGATGACAACTTTTCTTTTGTGGCTAGTCACCCTGTGCAACTCTGATCAGATGCGACTCGTCTCCTGGTATTAAATCACACACTCAAATAGTTCACACAAAAGCCAGAGGTGGCGGACTGGGGGGGTAGTTGGCTTAATGAGTCCCTTCCCCTGGCGTCTCTTGATCAAAAAGGGCTTTCAGTTTCTTCAATTTTCAGAACTAGGAGAATGACTACCTTCTCCTGGCATTGGCAAAGTCCTTCTCAGGGCCTCAGTGGACTTTTCCCTGCCACTGTAACAAGGATGCCTTCCTCAGATACCAAATATACTTCTGTCGGGTCCCAGGCCCTTCTCTGGTGGTCAGTGGGCTTATTGCTGCCACTGTGACAAGGAAGTTCTCCTCTAATGTTCGATGCACCCTTCCAAGTAGTTGGACTCAGACTACTGGGGTGGCAAAGTACTTTTCGAAAACTGCCCCTCTTCCACCAGTGTCCTCTCCAGGTCCATCATACCTCCTGTAACCTTTGTTGGGACTTCGGGGCTTCCTGGGACTGGGGCGCTTCTCTCCAGCTCTTTGGGCTTCTTTTGTCCCTCTCTGCAGCAGTGCGGAAGCTCCATGCTCTCCTGGGCTGCTAAACCATTTCTTCCTGCATTGCGTTCAGGTCCTCTCCAGCTGGACCCACAGAACTCCCTCTGCACCTCGCTGGCGTCCTCAGATAGTGGTGCACTCCGGTCAGCCGACAGGATTCGAGACTCAAACTCACACCTGCTGCCTTTCCCGGCTGGGCTTCACAAAGTCTTTATTGCTTCTCTTATACAATGTTGCCATAGCCGCCCTGGCGGACTGCCAACTTCATTGTTGTTCTTGATGAATTTATCTTCATGCATCCTCTGAGCCACCTCATACCAGTACAAGCAAAGTAAGGAATCTTCATGTCCCCTGTGCTCTTCTTCATCCTGGTAGTTTGACATGGTGGTCCGGGGGGCGGAGGTTGGGGTGTGACAATGGCCAACAGGCCATACTCTAGGTGATAGTCTATTTTATACTACTCCCAGCGGGACTACTGGGTAGCAGCGCACCTCCCTAGCATCACAGGAAAGGGCTCCCCTTGGGGAGAATGGACGATACCTTGCGAATCGTCACATAGCCGAATAAACCTAGAAGGTAGTCACTTATGTATACATTTATTTGTAATCACTGGTCCTACCATTTTGTTTCTGGCCATTCGTCAGTCTGTGGGGACGAAGAGGTACCGCATAAATTGCTGATGTGGTTTCATCGAAGACCACAAAGTAACCTTACTGTTTTCCAGAATTCAAGAGAAAGAGAAAGATTTTTTTCAGCAGTTTTTAGGGCCTGCCTTGTGTGCCAGCCTGGAGTGTGACTGGTGTGCTTGCTTAGATCAGCCTACAGGTGAGCGCATCATCAGTGGGAGACCCTGTGCATCCCTCAGATCCATTGATCCATACCGGGAGACTGCAGGAAGATGGATTGCTGCTGAAAATCCTAGATTAGCCAGAGTGTCTGGGACATGGTTCATTTGCCCTTCCATCCCACTCCTTTACTGCTGGTGGAAATCTTGTCCATGGCTCCTTCACTTCTTGCCATCTTCCAGACTGCCCTTGCCAGACTCTTCCTGGATTGCAGTCACTGGACCCCTGGTAACATACATCTGGGCCCAATTGCTTAACACCTGGTTTCCCTGGCTTGGAAATCAAAGTTGATTCACTTCAGCTTCGATGAATCACCGAGTTGTTGACTCTTTCAAGGGATCATTTTGTTGCTGGCTGGCTACACCTGACCTTGGAACTTTACTGGGTTTTTCCATGCACCCATAGCGGTCTCAGTCAATGTAAACACTCTGCATCACGCGTCATCTCTCCAGGTGTTTTCTTTTTTGAGCCTTCGTCTGCATCCTTGCTGGATCCTCAGTTTGCATCCCTTCACTCTGATCTCCCAAACTGCCACTAGAGCAACCTAAACTAGGCAACCAAACTCACCCATGTACTGACCATTCCTGGGCAATATTCAGATGAACCAGCATGGAAAGTACCTTTGTCCAGGTCCTAGGATCCTACTTCTGTAGTTGGTTCTGTTTGAGGGGTGCCCAAGGTATGGGAGCAGTGGGACACTAAATGCTCCCACCCACGCCTTACCACCATTGATGGTCATTGGCTGAGTGGGCCTGGTGCACCGCAGCAGCAAGCTCTTCCTGCCATATTGGTTCTCAAGCTCAAGGCTAGCACCTTTCTTCGGGAGGGGAGGTTTTTTTGGCTCCCCTCCTGAATGGTTGCCTCTCCTGCTGCACATGTGGGGTAAAAGGAGAACATACCTGACTATTCCCTATAACATCAGACCTAGGAGGTTTGTCCCGTTGATTCCTATAGGAGAACCTATGGAAACTAAACTCCTTCCAACTGGCTTACAAAAAATGTACTCTGGTCCGCCTACGTCTTTTAGAACAAAGACTAATTTTAGAAGGTACCAGTGATTTATTTTAGATTCAATATAAAAACACAGCAGTTCACTCCGTGCCATAAGACATAAAGGTGTTACAGTGAGCCACTAGTGGTTACATTGTTTGAACTTGTTTCTATGGATGAATGGGACCTACTTGGGCCCAATACGGTTTGACTGATTTTATTCTGGGCCCGAATTCTATATTTTTCTAACCCTTTTCCTTGCTCATTTCTAGGACTCAGTTACAGGCCTAGTACTTCCTGGTTCCGTTAGATCAGTGTTATTCAAATTGCCGGGCACACCACCCTGGTTGGGCGTGGAACCATGCCTGGAGGGGCACAAACCTCACATTCAAGAACAATTAACAGCCGGACAGTTTTTATCTGTGGTGTTGTGGCAAACGCAAAGGTTTTCCTTTCAAGAAGTATAGAGTGGAATCCACACTGTGTTTACTTTCTGTGTACACGAGAGAGAGAGACACAGAATGGGGCAGGACAGGGAAGAGTAAATGGTGAATGAGAGCAGGTGAACAAAAACAAACAAAGGGGCGAGCGGGTAAACTGAAAAGGGAAATAAGGAATGGATAGAATGAGAGGGACAGAATAGAAGACAGAGGGTTAGACAGAACAGGAATGGGAATGAGAGAATTGAAGGGGGGACAGAGTAGGAGGGAGATGGGCGAGACAAAATAGGATGGAAAAGAATACAGACTGAGGGGGAAAGACTGAGGTAGAGGGAAAAACTGAGTTAGAGGGGGAAGGAGAGAGAGAGAGAGAGAGAGAGAGAGAGAGAGAGAGAGAGAGAAGAGAGAGAGAGAGAGAGAGAGAGAGAGAGAGAGAGAGAGACAGACTGGGGAAAGAACTTAAAGGGGGTGATAAACAGAAGATCTAAAGATGATACAATATGGGAATGAAAAACTAAGATCGAACAGTCAAACACAGTAAAGGACGAGGGAACAGGAAAAGAGGCAGAATGGGAGAGAAGTCAAGACATAAGTTTAGTTTTGAACAAATCGGTGTGGCCAGTTCTTAGATGTCCAAGGGAAGAGAATTCCTTGCAAGCGGAGCAAAAAGAGAGCCGAAGCACATGAGGGCAAGTTGCCACAAGGTTAGTAGAGGAGGCAGAGCGGAGAATACGAGAAGGCTGGTAGAGCTGAATAGAGGAGGCTAGATACGGTGGTGCCTTACAGTGGACAGATTTGTGAACTCTGAAGGCATCCTGGAGTAAGACACAGATTCAGAATTAGAAATAACACACTTTATTAACTTAAAAGTCAGGATAGAAAGAGGCCGAACTTGCCCTGTTCTATGGTGGGATTTCCCTACCATAATAAAACTAGGAAAAGTCAAAGTCTAAGAGTCCAACTTGGGAATCTGTATCCAAAACGATGCTTGCCCTCACAACTACATAATGTGTAGGGATGTCAACAACCAACAGAAACATTGTACAATAAAGTTTAAGCTCCATTCAGCTCGCACCTTCCTTTCAGCTCCCTTCCCCAAGTACGAAACAGTTCAATAAAGTGAAGTCTCAAAAGTCCTGTATATAGAATGCAAAGGAGTCCCTTCAAGTCTCTGGGTTTCCTTGCCCCAATGTGGGATTCCGGATCCCCTTCCCCAAGTTCCAAATCACACACAAATTATCTTGAACGGAAGTATTCTAATCAGGACTCCGGGTTCCCTTCACCAAGCCTGTTTCAATACCACAACAGTGTTCTTGGTCTTTTAAAAGTTCTGCGCCACACTTGTGCCTCTTTGTATTATTGGTCTTTGCACAAATATCATGACCGATGGTTACTTCAGAGTTGTAGTATATTCCGCTTTCAAAGTATGATTTTTAGAATGTAGAAATTTCTCCCACTGTTTAATATGCCTCTCTTTGAGTCACTGTTAAAGTTCACCTCCAAAGTTCCATGCACCCTGAAGTTCAGCAAATAGTGGATTTGTTTGCATTGTTAAAGTTCCACTCACTTTAAAAAGTTCAGTATATATTGGTTTCACTCAAGTTTTAAAGTTCTGTTCCCTTGAAAACTCAGCATATAGGGATTTTACTTCGATTGAAGTTTCATTAATTTCTGAGTTTGGCACATGGTGGTTTTATTGGAGTCTAAAGCTCCAATCGCTTTTAATCCCCATATGCAACAACTCTGCTAATTTGTTAAGTTTTCATTCAGTTCGCAATTCAATAACCATGAGGTTGGATTTGTTAGTTTCCAATCAATTCGACCCATTTTTTAATATATTTGTAGATTGCCTTAATTGAAGTGCCCAACACTCAGAGACTTTCAAAAACGTGCTTTCGTATACACACGACCACTCCGCTACAAAGTATTCTTCCACGAAAGTTCAAGCACTCACATACCAGGTTTCTCCTATGATAGAAACTGACCGGTTGAGTCTTTGAGCTTTCCAGCAGCGCAGATCGTCGGCCCTCTCTCCACATCAGGGTTCCTCCTCCTGCCCCTTGGGCACTCCTGTGTCAGCTTCTTACCACTGGAAAATAAGCTCTGTGAACACCAGAAAAAGGGACAGCCTCGATGCACGCTCCCTCCAGCGTTCAATCAGTTCTGTGAGCCCCGGCTCCCAGGCCGCACCATGATCTGTCTGTGTGCTTCACAAGCAAGGTTCCATGCTGCTTCTCTTGCCCCCTACTTCAACAACACTGCCACTCTCTGTGCCTCTTGATTGGAGTCCCTTATGTACACCTGCACCCCCTTGACAGGCTACAGGTGCAAGTAACCAATTGGCCCTGCCTGACCATAATCAATGGGCCACGACTGACCCTGACAGTTCTTAGCAGGCATCTTCCTCGTTCCAATACTAGAAAGGTAAAATCACCTAGTCTTCTTTACTCCCGGTTGCCTCTTCTTTGTCCCAATAACCCATGAAGGTTGAAGAAGATTTGGGTTGGTCGTTAGTAGGGAAAGGGGTATGCCATGTCTTTCCTAAGGGCATCCCACTCCCAGTCCCAAAGACCCTCCCACCCAGGTGATCCTCCCTCGCTTGTCCATCTCCATGGTCAGGATCCAAAAGTGATAGCTTTCCCTGGCCACCTGCGCAGAGGACCCATGGGGAATGGGAGTGAGAATACCCTCAGGTTTCTCACAGAACTAGGATAAGACCTTTTAATCTGGCCCTGTTTTACATCGTCAGCCATCCAGGCTGGTGATGGTACAAAGAAGTAGGTGTGAAGTGAGGGAGTTCAAAGAGTGTCCTGTTAGCGAAGTTAATAATCTTGTCGAGAGGACAGAAAACATAGTCTGGGAGACCAAAGAGGATGTTGGTAAAGAGTCCAGTTTAGAGAAGACAAGAGTGGTTAAGAGATGCTTGGCTATGTTGAAAAGAAGGAAGTGTCTGATTTTCCTAATACTTAGGAGGTTGAGGCGCACTGTTGTTGCAGTTTTGGAGATAAAGTAGAGAAGGTGTGAGAAGGGCCATAGACTACGCTGATGTTTCTTGCTGGAATTGAGTAGGGGAGAGTGTCAAGTGGGAAATGGACAGGCAGGAGAAGAGATGTGAGAAAGAAGAGCACCTCTATTTTGGTAGAGTTTAACATCAGTGCATGCAAAACCATCCAATATCGAATTGCAGATTGAAAGTTGGAAATGTTGATAGATTGATCAGAGGAGAGATCAGGAAAGCAGAAAAAGAGGTGTGTTGGCTGTGAAGAGTTGGCACGAGAACCCAAAGGGGCAGATAAGTGCCCTAAGAGGAGAGGTGTAGACTGTAAAGAGGCAAGGACCTAAGACAAATCCTTGTGCAACACCAACAGTTAGTGGAGCGAGTGGAGAGATGTTGCTCCAGGAGACATGTAATTGGCAAGGTGGCAGAAAGGATTCAATCCAGGTTAGAGCTTGATTGCGAATCCAAAGAAACGAGAGAGAGTATTAACGAGATCAGAATGGTTGCCATGGTCAAAGGCAGGGGACAGGTCAAGAAGAATTAGGATAGAGGATAGGTCGGAGTGCTTAGCAGAGGCGATTAAGCTGGAGACATTCATGAGAGCAGTTTCTGTGAAATGACAGGAGCGGAAATCTGCTTGTAAGGGGGGTAGGTCTCGGAGATTGTGGATGTCTAAGAAATTTGAAAGACAGTTCAACACAACTCTATGGAGCACTTTAGAGTAGTGCGGAAGGAGACAGGGCGACTGTTAGGTGGTAAGTTCGAGACAGCCCTTGCTATTTTAGGAGCGGGGGGACCGTGGTCATTTTAAAAATTGAGGGAAGGCAAGCAGAAGCGAAGGACAGGTTCAAGAGTTCAGCAATGTGAGAGGCCACTAGAGGGGCAATAGGCTTGACTACCTGACGAGCAATAGGGCCTGATGGGGCACAATAGGGGTTATCCATCATTAGAGATAGGACTTCTTCAGTATTAGTGTGACTAAAGTGGGAGATCGAGGCAGCTGATGGTAAAGTAGGCAGAGTGTAGAATGTAAGAGGAGGGAGTGTGAGGAAGGTCAGATGAGAGTCTCTAATTTTGGAAAGGTTTTCAGAAAAGTATTCAACTAGGTCATTAGCTGTTAGAGTGGAGTTGATAGTTGTAGTTTTATGAGGAGTGAGTTTACGGTGCTCTGGCCTGCAAGGATGGTTGGAGTGACAGAGGGTGAGGAAGATTTCAATGTGTGCGCTATCAAGAGAGGACATGAGGGAGTTCAGGGTAGAGTTTCAGGTACACCTCGATTTGCAATGGTTGAGGTCGCTGAAACTGAAGGGTAAAAGTTAGCAGTGTGAAGTGAGGAGAAGGAGTCATATAGATGAGATTGAAAGCTGGAGCAGTGTTAGTGGAAGAGGAATCGGGTGTGAAGGAAGAGAGTGAGAACTGAAGGTCAGTGAGAAAGGGAAGAATGGCCAAAACTTTACCTTTTCTTCATAGAATTTGAGGGGATGAGGAGAAAAGACATACTGCAAGTGAGTAGGTGGGAGAAAAAAAAGAGTGCAGTCAAGCCCAGATAGGAAGAGGGGAGACAAAGTGGTTCCAAAAATTAATTTTCCAAATACTGAAGGCTGCACACAAAAGACCAATTCTTTGGGATTCTTTGGTGTGGCCTTCAATATTCAGAATGATCACTATTCCAGGAAACCCAATGACAACCAATCCCTCGCCTGCTCTCGCTCTTTAAATGGAGGGCTTTTATGCCCTAACCTCCCTACACACACACTTCACAGTGTGGATCTCCTCACATGTGGCAAGGGAAAGGCAGCCGCTACCTGATCCTGACCCTGGGGGCAGCTTTAAGAGGGAGAATCACGTGGAAGGAGACAACTGCAGGGAAGATGTTATAACTTCATTGGATGATGCACAGTATTACCCCCTTTCCCCTAAGGAAGACCCTTTGACACCCAACAACTTAATGGCATATTGTCATTTAACTGCTCCCCCTCTTAGAGGAAAATCAAGAAACTTTGCCTTTACAGTATTCAAGTCAGGCCCTCCACCTTTAACCCAAACACCCAGAACTCACACACGTCACCTTTGGTTTCTAATATGCCTTATTGCGTACATCCTGAGAAAAAACATTTGAGAAGTAGTAGTACAATAACAGTGATGAACTCCTACTCCCATAATCACTCAGGTACTGGGACGAGGAGGAAGAGGATAGAGTTTGTGCAAAGTAACAAGTGCCCAAATTACAACGCACAGGCTAGTTGTTTTGTAAAGCCTATATTGTGCAGGACATTTAAAGATGGTGACCGCACTCAGAAGTCGAGCAGTGCAGGTTAGATCGTTGAACTCCAGATGGAGGCTCGCGAGTGCCAGACACATAGAAGTTTACCCTGGGCAGAAGGAGGAACGCGACAGACTAGCAGGAAAAGCCGTGGAGATGCGAGAAGCTGCGCAGAAGATCTTGGGTGTCAGGTCACTAACGGAAGCCGTGTTCATCCATCCAGAATGAGAGAGGAAGCCAGAGTGTGACCACAGAGCCGCATAGAATGCTGAAGAGACCTCAGCTGACTAATGATAATAATGATTTGTTATTTATATAGCGCCTTAATCCATCCCAACTGAAGTTGGTACTCATTTATTGACCTCGAAAAGATGAAAGGCTGAGTTGGCCTTGCCGGGATTCAAACCTGCGACCTGCAGGTCACACTTAGATCGCAGAAGCAAGTGCTCAGCTCACTGAGCTAGCTTACCAGCACACAGTGGAAAGCAAACAAAGCAGCTGTTCCACAGAGACACTGGCAGAGTCAGATACGCAGGAAGAGAATGAGGAGTCTCCCAAACAGCTGTGGTCCTCGGGGCATTCTGACAAGTGCACCAGCCCATAGTGTATAAATGAGAGATTACAAACGATGAAAAGCGCATGAGAAGAATATTTTAATGCAGTTAAAACACAGTGCAAACACAAACCCCAAACCAGTACAGGTGCCTGAGATGCCAGTGGGGGGCAGAAGTTTAGACGACGTTACCATATGCCAATATACTAAGTAGCTGACGGTATAGGCCATTTTGGCATTACAAAGGAACTGTGAATCATTTAAGAGAAGTCATGTAAGGCAAGTCTACCGGCAGTTGAAGTTAGGTAAATATACCTAGCAGGGGAATATACCAGGTGATCTCAAAGGAGGATAGCTCAAGGGCAACACGTTGGTCTTGGAAGCAAGACAATGCATAGCAACACAAGTTCGAATCACGTCCTGTGCTTAGAAACTGGTCTCCGGTATTAAGCGCATTATGAAACAACAATTATAATTATAACTATAAAAGAAACCATGGCAGAAGAGTATACCAGGTGATCTGAAAGGAACTAACAGAAATCCTGGTAGGCAAGTATAACAGGCACTCTGCAGAGTTAAAGAAAACCTTACGGAAAGACTGTTGTGAAGCTTGTCATTTAAACTTGAACTTTGGGAGTCCAGTGAAAAAACAAAGAAACAATCAATTAAAGTGGAACATTTACCATCTTATTTAAAAAAAAAACCAGGGGAAAGGGGACCTTCCTCTGGATCCAAGGATCTACCTTGGAGAGCATTTTTGTTGGAGTCACCCTTTGTTTTGTTTTAGTGTGAGGGTAAGGATTGGATGTTTTGGACACAAGAAAGGCTTTTCAGTTACAGACTTCCTGAAATAGACTGTCCCTATTCTAAAAGGAATTTCCCTACCTAAAAATCAAAACCAAGGGTCAGTTTCCCCAATCCATTTTTGTTTTAATAAATGTCTTTTTGTGAGAATATGAATACCTTGTTTCCGACTCATTTCTGACCCCTCACAAAACACTTACCTGAGGCACCCGCGCCTTCTGTCTTGCATCCGGCCGAGCCAATGAACCCTTACGCGCACTAGTGCACAGACAGGGTGTGGCAGGTTGCTTTAGAAAGTCCACTCTAAGCGGTCTTTCGAATGCAATATTTTTTGTTTTCAAAACTCATAAAAAGAAGTGTTCACTCCTCACTGATGGAACAGGTGCAGTAAGGGAGAGGACAGCAGCGAGTTAAGGATGGGAGAGACTGTAAGGAAGAAGTGTAATGCATAACAGATTAGCAGACAAGGGGGCAGTGACAAGGAATGTTTAAAGAGATAAGGATGTGAGGGAGTCTGCAGCAGAGTTATACTGTGTACATTCCATCCATAGTAACTAATATTCGTATTCAGGCTACTTGTTGGGTAGTGTTCATCAACAAAACAAATACCTAATATTGAACTCATGGGACCACCTCCATTTCACTCCCTTTGGAGACTGAAGAGCTTGAGAGGTAAGTGTGGGACCCAGATTGCAAAACGTTTTCCACAATGTGAGCTTAGGATAGAAGTTTGAGGGCCACTGGGTTAGATTGTGTCTCTTGGAGAGGGGGAATCAACGTATTTTCAGATTACTGTCATTTTGTTATATACTTGCTTCATCAGTGTATTTTAAATCACTTATCTGAGAGCGTCTTTTATAATAATGCAAAAAGTAATGCATATGTAAATATTTTAGAGTATATTATGCATGGTGCATTTGAGTGTGTATGTGACTAATACTTTGGTACCACCCCATCCTCTCCTGAAAGTGAAGCATGACTGCTCTGTTCCCCATTGAGAGAGTTTTGGTCCAACTTGGTAGACACCCAGTTCTTCCACTCGGGATAGTACTCTTAATTCCATATGGCATATATTGATTTATCTTATCTTTTGAATGTGTAGACCAGCATAAACTCTGAGCTACGTTGATTACTATGGGAATTCCAGCTGATTTAGTTCACCCAATCCACATTTATAGAGAACATGGCTGAAGTTCGATTTGATAGCCAAAGGAATCTCGCACACAAGTTGCCAAAGTTGCCAAAGTATGGGATGTATGAAGGGTGTCCATTAGTACCCACACTTATTTTATACAAAAATGAACTACATGTTAGAGATAGAGGTCAGATGCCTTCAGGAATGTGGGGTGTTGTCTATGACTATGCTTTATGTAGAGGATGCTCTTGGTCAAGACGCAAACTGCTTTACAGAGATTGATAAACAGCCATGTCACGTATTTAACTGAAAAGTATCTTGTTGGAAACACATCCAAGCCAGGAACTATGCATTTTAACTTTAGACCTAAATCCATATAAATGTCATCTGTAAGTGGGCTCAATTCCGTAATATAAACTATTAAGGTTACTTGGGTCAAGCTTCCCGAACCACGTCTAATGGAATTCTTACGTACAGAGACAGTAAGGATGGTCCAGTACACCTCAGCTGCTTCTAGATTTGTCCCCGGCACCCACTCCTGACCTGCAGTTCCAATACCAGATATCTATGCATGACGGACTCATCTATGGCCACATACAGTACAGGCCTTTGGGAGGCAGAGTTGGAAGTGGGGGTAATTGGGGGTATTATAATACTTAGGGTGATCAAATACAACAGACTATTTGTACGTGTTGTCGTATGTAGGCCCTTTGGCTTACTGTACATTTAGAACTAAATATGCCATATGCGAGTGATCCAGTTATGGCAACGCCATTGAATCTATGGTCTACTACATGATTAAAAGATACAAATAGACTAACACACGATATTCTTAGGAGTCTGATGTCCATAGACTTTGCAAATCGTATTCTGTAGCTGTCAAATGTTAGAACATACTTGTTCATCTTCTGGGAGATCCAGTCAGCGAATCAAGGCCCCTTTACAAAATTAACAGGTGTAAATGTCAAGTCTAGACACTGGAAATGATTGCAGCTTCAAAAGAGAATCTTTTCTGTATGATAAAAGCCTATGAACTCCTAGCTCCAACTGTGAATGGACTATCTCACACACCATCACAACATGCTCTCATTCAGCTTGTCGCCGTTTTACTTTCTCACCTTTGCGACCTGCAACAGCCAGCCAGTGTTGTGGGCAAGGCAGTCAGAAGATGGCAATCAATTTTGTATTAGTTTGTCCACTGTACAATAAATTAGAGCTACAATTTTAAAAACTGTCACATTTGTCTATGTCCTTTCAATGATTTTAAGTCGTGTGGGATTATGCAAACTGTTAATAATGCAACTTTTTATATTAGAAGCAAGTTTATGAATGATAGATGAGAACTAATATCAAAAGGTAGTTAGATTTGTTTTAACATTTCACCAATTTTTGTTTTTTTAATATGTAATTGATTCATTAATTACTCATGCAACGCATTTTCTAGTTCCATTTTTGGGGTTCTTTTGCCTAACTTTGAGGGATCTCTCCACCTTTTGATAGATTCTTTGGTTTAAGACACTCCCTTTTCTTCCCAGCCAGGCTTAATCGAACGCCACTTTGGCAGAGTGGCTGTGTACTTTGTGCTCGGCCTTAAGTCTCCCAAGGCAGAGGTGCCCCAAATGAGCCCCATAGAGTACCAGGGTGATTTATCTGCACCATTAGTCATAGTCTAAGTTGGTGGCAGCCTTCCTCATTTTGTCTGGCTCGGGTACCTATTGACCCACTCCACCTGGTACATAAAATTGAGGTATTCTTTGCCATCCTCGAAGTGTGTGTTTTTTTTCTTTTTTTTTTCTTTCATGCAGCCATATATGGCCACAGGATGTCAGTCTATGTTTATGCCATTCTTGGGAGAATGTGGATTTGG
Organism: Ambystoma mexicanum; assembly: GCF_040938575.1. Lineage (NCBI taxonomy): Eukaryota > Metazoa > Chordata > Amphibia > Caudata > Ambystomatidae > Ambystoma > Ambystoma mexicanum. The sequence continues at coordinate 1,220,766,485 of NC_090934.1, read as the reverse complement.
TCCTTTGTGGGAACCCCTGTGAGTGCTTAGGGATGCCAGAGTTGGTTATCAGCCATCGGCTGACAGCAGCAAAATATTTGAAACTAGATTGGCATGTTATAGGAGGGTGGCGTCACCTGTGGTGATAAAAGAAAACACCTTAACCACTCAACTTGTCTTGCTGCTAAAACACAAACTTGCAAACCTCGAAAGCCTCGAAAGCCTGCTGGTCAAGGGGACTGAAGCTCTGCAATACAAGCACGCCAAACAATTGGCCGACATGGTTCTGCCTCTCCAGTAAGCAATAAAGAACAGATTATAGCACTCCTTCCCTGCGATCCAGCGCAGAGCACTAGATCACTTAATATAACCCAAAGATCCTGTCTCCCTGAACAGACAGGATCTGGCTGTGCATTTTCTTGTTCCAGAAGCAGGAACCCCTTTGCTACAGTTGGCCCAATGCTCCTCTGTGACTGCCAGACCTGAAAATCTGAGACCCTTGCAAGCACCCTGGTTTCAGCTCCCCTGTCAGGGAAGCTACACAGGCTTGTGCTGCCAGCAGATGCCCGACTGCATGACTGAACCTGCAACCAAAGATTGAGGTCGCTGGCTCCTCTCTGGTGCCGTCTAGGGGATGAATCTTCAAAAATTCCTCTTCCTTGGGGTCTTCTGACACCAACTCAGTATTGAAATCCCGCTCATAATTCCATGGCCATCGCAGGAACAGAGCAACTCCAGTGAGCACCAACCACAATTTCGAAATATGGACGCCTACTTCCAGTGCTGCTGGCTTGGAACCGTGGCCGAGAAGGCAGTGAATATTAAACTCAAAAGATACATCCTCCAAGGGGTCTGCTGGTCCCCTGTACACCAGTGCAATATAGCCTTCAGGTGGGCACTAGAGAACCTTACCTCGGGACCGCTCCTAGATCTACACACCACATCTGCACTAGGACTGGCTCCTAGACAGAGATTCATATTTCTTTTGGCATTGCTTGAGGACTTCATATTCATCCTCATCTGGATGTTGCTGCTTCAGATCCAAGCACCTGCCATCCTTCAGATCCGACAGAGACATTGGGACTGCAACGGTCGGTACTTTTCAAGAAGACCTTTCCCACAATGAACACAGATTTTACATAAGCTTTCGTCTTTTCCCTCCCTTTCTGAAAAGAAAACCCTCCCCAATCCTCTCAAAAGACTTTCCAGAAATGGCAAGAACTTTGAGAGTATTAGCATCTGCGATGAAGCTTCAAAAGGGAGAAAAATCAAGGAAAAGATTTTGTTACTAGGTAGAGAAAATCTAAAATGCACCGAAGAGCATGTCAGAGAAGCAGGATGTTAAATTGGGATAACTATGAACTCTTGTGACGGCTTAGGAAAAACAACTGTTAAACCATGCTAGGCAAGGTTTACCACCACATTAGACCACAAACTAACATTGGTAAATTGACAGAGCAGCAGATGTCAATTAGGAAGAGAGCAGGGTGCTAAAAAGGACAAGTCACCAACCCATAGGCACTCAAATGTTTGCCCACACAGTTCAGTTTCTAAAACAAATATACTATTTAATTGAGGTAAAGCATTTAAGGGACATATACATGTGCAGCAAGTGCGGAGCAGAGTGTGCTTCCGTGTGGAAACTCTGAGTCTTTCCTTTCCGACCATTGCTTGGAGGGGGGTCATTGTGGAGAAAAACACCAGCATCCAGCACTTTTTTTGGGGGTGGTGACCTGACCAGATTAAAAAGGAGCCTGCATAAAGCTGGTTGTAGGCAGAAATCAGGCAGATGCCCAATACTTTGAACTTAAGAAGCAGGAACCACAGTTGGAGACTTAAAGGCTCCGGAACTTGAAAAGATGCTGCTGCATCTAGACCTTGCTATGTGCCAGTCATTTGAGATTCCCCTGCAAGGAGTTAGATCAACCAGTGGCAACACAATAACATCACTTACCTTCTGTCCCTATCCAGACTTGCATCCTTTAGAGGCTGCATAAGAACAATCTGGAGTTTACGTTTTCTGTCCTCGAAGCGGACTATAATGAAGGAAATGGTGAATAAAAGGAGATCCTACAGTGAAAGCCTCCTGGGAGACGTCAGAGACTTGACGGCAGGCAATGTGGAGGGGGCTTCCTCCCCCAGCCCGCTCCCGGGCTAAGGCTCAGCCCCCTACTGCCTCATCGAACAGGAGCCTCCTAATACGCCTACCATTGAGAACCTACTCTATAATCTAAACACAAACAATCAACTGCAGTCGGTAGGAGAAAAAGCTCAGAGAAGTACTCCACCGGATTCAAACCTCACGGCTTTGAGCTTTGTCCTGAACTCCTTGGTCACTGTTTTTGCACTTCAGTTTTAAGTAGTTCAAAAACAATCACATTCAGGAACCCTGCTAAAATTGACCAAGGAAGTGGGTGCATGCAAATCTTCAATGGTAGGCCTGTCTAGTCGGATAAATTCATCATCCAAGGATTGGGGCTCCCTCATAAAAGAAAGCCAGAGCCAATCCATCCTGTGTTAAGAACTCAAGACTAACCCAAGACACCTAGATGAAGACTTTCAGGCTAAGAGACTAGATCTCAAAAGCCTATGGACGGAGGGAATTGTGGTAAAAAACGACTGCAGCACGTGTGACAGAACCCATACCCCTGGATGATACTCTGGTACCAATCAACAGTGGAGGAATTTTTCATATTAGGTCAAATTGAGGAGGAAGGCCCAGACGACCCTCAGAATAACCAAAACGGAGATCCTGTTACTGACAATTTGCGAACCAATAATGATGAGGAAAGATCCCCAAAAGAGACCTCCAGGTCGATCCAGCCAAACATTGTGAACAGACAGGAGACAAGATTCAGGCGGCGAGAAAGGAAAAGGAAGAACAAAAACAAACAAAAAAAAAAAGGGGGTCCACACGCACTCAATGGCCCTTGCAAGGAAACTAGCCTGACCCAGACCAAAAAAAACAAAACAAGCAAAACATTTAAAGTCTGGGAAAAAACAATCCTTTAATGCTCTAAAGAAGGCACTAAATAAATAAGGAACCCACCAACCATTTAAACCGCTCATTCACTCAGCAAGTCGACATGAGCCTAATGAATGAAGGATAGGAGGTGTCCATGGGAATTGCAACGTCGCAATCACCAGAAAAACAGCCCAGACCCTCATTTTCTAAAGTGAGACAGGGCCAACAAATGGGAAACTTGATGATGCCCGATCAAAGCCTCCACGCTTGGCAGCAATTTTTGCTACAGAAATAGCAAAGCGGGAGGAGGCTCGAGGCCCACCTGGAAAAATGAATATAGGTCAAGGATCAGTCTTGAATGGCCCAATATCCAGACAAAGTCCAAGAGGCCCAAATAGAGGTGAAATAGAACTCATGGAGGTCAAGAAGTCTGCAGATCCAAGTACGACTCAAACTGTGGGATCAGCCCGACTGCCCTCTGCTTGAGGAGGAGGGTCCAAAGTGGCAACATTATGCCCAGGAAGGAAATAAGTTCCAATGCAGCACCTACAGCGCGGCTTAAGTGAATGATCAAGCAAGCCTAAACTGGGGTACCATCTTCGCAAACCATCTTCACAATGATGCGATGGATTGCAGACCTCTGTCTTCTCTCCTCCAATGACATTGATGAAATTAGTTTCCCGTATGAACGTTGCCAACATTGTGGAGGTGATGATGAAATCACACATGGGAGCTAAAGCAATGTTAAATGCATGAGGGAATTTGCAAACTTAGGGCTGGATGTTCTTTATACTAAGCCACAAAACCTTTAACAGCATTGGAATAAACCCACACAAAGTAATGCAAATTAAAGAGATTGGTTGAGCAAAACCTCCCACAAGGAGTTGGGCAGTACAGTTATGATGGAAGAGTCTAATAGGAAGCACAGAGGGGGGGGGGGGGAGAGGTGATAAGAACAAGATCTGGGCATTGCTCCCAGACATCATTACAGAAGTCGTCCAGAAGTTGACCGGCCTGGGTGAATCACTCTAGCCGGTGAGCAATTGAGAGTTCCAAGTTAGAATACACAGGGCTCCAGTTCTTTTAAAGGCAAAGGAAGTTCATTTTTCAAAGCCACACCCTAATGCTTTTACAGGAAACATGGCCGAGGGAGTCTTTTGCATTGGACAGATTTACAATCTTTGATCAAGAAGCAACTCATGTAAATGTCAGGAAAACTTAGGCGGGACGTAGCCAACAACTTCCATCGAAAAGACTGGGTATTTTACCAGTGAGGATTCTCCCTTACTCGGCATAGAATTTCAAATCAGTAGTCCTGATCAATTTATTTTGGAGCCAGCCCATTCCAACTTGTAAAGCTTTTTGGAAGACCTAGCAGATATACTAACTTCTGTAAAGATGGCCTCGCTGGAGGATCAGGTCCTGGTTGCAGGCGATCTGAACTCGCATTCTTTACAGGTTAGTTCTGATGGCAAGTATAATTCGAATACCAGCATGAATGGACAAAGATGGATGGACAATGACAATGTGGCGGGTGACATCCCTCCCTCAAGAACTTGGCAAAACAGGTCTTTGTCCTCTACCATCGACTATATAGTCCTCTCAGTAACACTCTGAGCATTGCGACAAACTAAGAGTTGAGGAGAGGGGCACCAGGGACCAGAGACCATAGCCCTGATATTCCATGAGTGGATTCCTGCCTCTGTCATTCCTGCGCAGGCCTACTCCTCTTTCGAATGCCTTGTCTGCAGCTCTCTCTCTTCTCGCCATTCCCTCACCGAGGCTACCGTCTACCGGCCACCTGGTCAGATCTCCTCCTACCTATCAGAGTGGGTGGACCTCTCCTCTTTCCTCCTGGTCTCGACCTCTCAACTCCTCCTTCTTGGAGACTTTAACATCCACATGGATGCTTCTGTTCCTTCAATGGACTCTTACCCGACCTCTGCGGCTCTCTATTTTTCCTTTTGGCCCGACTCACTCTGCAGGGCATACTCTGGATGTTCTGATCCCTTCAGAACTTCCCCTTTCTATCCCTCTCGCCACTCCTCTCTCCTGGAGTGATCATTTTCTCCTTTCCTCCCATCTCACCCTCTCTACCCCTCAGGCCAAGCCAACTTCAGCACTTCCACCTACCTTCTCGGTCATCCGTTCTATGAAGCGTGTTTCAATGGAGACTTTCACCGCCACTTTCTCACACCCTCCTCTCCCCTTGGCTGACTCCCACCCTAACACAGCCCTTTCCATGCTCCACTCTGCTATATCCGATACTCTTGAGGTTTTTGCCCCAGTCATGAGGATCCGCTTGAAGCCCAAAGCCAAGTGCAACTCTTGGTATGACTCAGACCTCGTCATCCTTAAACACAAGTGCAGGTTGGCTGAGAGGAAATGGCGTGCTTCCGGTACATCCTCTGACAAACTGGCCTGCTGCCTGCTCCAAACGCAATACCGGCTCTCTGTTCGCACCAAGAAGAGAGCCCACATCCAAGCCTGCGTCTCCACAGCATCCAACAACTCGGCCAAACTTTCAAATCTGCAAGGAGTTGGCCAATCCTGCTGCAGTCTCTATCTCTCCTGTCCCTTCCCCGTCCCTCTGCATGGCCCTGGCTTCTCATTTCATCTCTAAAACTCAGGTCATCCTGTCCTCTCTCCCTTTCTCTCCCCCTCCACCCTGCTCTACCTCTGGTCCTACTTCGGCCACCTCTCCTCCCTCCTTCTCTGACTTTCCCCTGTTCTCCTCAGACGAGGTTTCTAGACAAATCCGATCTATGAAAGTCTCGTCAAAACAAGTTCACCCCTGTTCCTCCAAAACCATCAAGGGCCACATTGACACCCTGGCTCCTGCTCTGGCTGATTTCTGCAACCACTCTTTCCCCACTGGAGTCTTCCCCCCTCCCCCTGAAGTACTCCCTTGTGCACCCTCTTCTTAAGAAACCCTCTGCTGACCCTTCCTGCCCAGGTAACTATCATCCAATCTCCATGACCCCTTTCCTAGGCAAACTCCTGGAAAAGCTGGCCATCTCCCAGCTAATTCTTCACTCTGAATCTGTAGGTTGGCTCCAGGACCATCAGTCTGGCTTCAGAGCTGCCAGAAGCACAGAAACTGCTCTCCTGAACATCAGTGAAGACCTGCTCTCCAACCATGATTCCAACACCCCTGTGTCCTCATGCTACTTTATCTCTTCTACCTTTGACATGGTCAACCATGCCATCTTACTCAACCATCTCCATGATAACCTGAGCATCATTGATCAGGCCCTGGCTTGGCTGACCTCCTTCCTCTCTGATCGACCCTCCCAGGTCCAACTTGGGTCCTTCCTCGATCTCTATCTCTACCTGTGGTGTTCCCCAGGGGTCTAACTTCTCGCCCTGGTTGTTCAACCAATACCTGCCACTTCTTGGCCACTGCATTGCCGCTCTCTGCCCCAACTTTCAGTGCTATGTGGATGACAATCAACTCATTTTCAGGTTCCCTTTTGCCACCTCTTCTTCTTCTCTCATCTCTGACGGTCCACCATCCAGGAGTGGTGTGCCACCACTGATCTCTGCCTTAATGCCAGTAAAACCGAGATTCTCCTAATCGGCACATATGCTCCATGCTTTCCTGTCACTCTCTGGCCGGCCTCTCTTGGCCCTCTTCCTGCTCCCACCTGTGAGGCTAAAAACCTCAGCGTCATCTTCGACTCCACCCTTTCCTTCTCTCCTCATATTTCCAACGTCTCCAGGAAGTCAAACTACCAGCTGCATCTCCTCAGAGGTATTCTTCCTTTCCTCTCCTTCCCCCAGAAGCTCACTGTCTCCAGAGTTCTGGTTCTCGCTAGGCTGGACATATGCAACAGCCTCTTTCTAAATCTTCCTGCCTCCACTCTCCACCCTCTGCAACTCATCCAAAACAGGACTGCAAGACTTGTCCTCTGCCTCAAGCCCAGGAATCGTATCTCTCCAGGACTGAAATCTCTGCACTGGCTCCCAGTCGCGGCGAGATTTAAGTTCAAACCCCTATGCATTGTCCACAAGGCCGTCTGGGGCCTGGGGCCTCAATAACTTCAACTCTCTCTTCCTAAATATCTTCCTTCTCGAGCTCTTCGCTCCTCCAACTCCCTCAGGGTTAGTCGCTTCTCCAAGAAGCAAGTTGGTGGTAGATCTTTCTTCTGCTGGGGCCTCCCTCAGGAACAGCCTCCCTGCCTCACTGAAACTTGAGGAGAACCATCTCCGGTTCCAGAAGCACCTCAAGACCTTCCCTCTTTGCTTCTGCTTTCTCTCCTCCTCTCCCCTGCTGATCTCCTGGCTGAATCTGAAACTGCACTGGTTACCTGGCTATCCTCTGATCTCAGGCCCAGGTTCCCTCCTCGCCAGTTGCACACCACACTACCCCCTGGCAACCCTTGCACTCGGGGACTGTTTCTGTCTCCCTACAGCCCCTACTATCACTTAACATCTGATGTCTGCACTTACCCCCTTCACTTGCCAGCAGCTGGCCGCACTTTTATTTATTATCTTTATTAATTTTACTGTTATCCCATGTACTGCACTGTCCCCGTCCCTTTCCCCTGCACTTTTCCCCTTCCCCCTCCCCTGCACTGCACTTGAGCAATCTCACCTGGCCTAGTATGATCGCTGTCTCCGTCTTCCCTCCGTTTCCCCTCCCTTGCCTCGTCGTGCATTGAAACACTTATGTTTATGTATCGGCGCGTTATTATAAATGCCATATCATAGCCGCAACATTTGGTTTTCATCTCTCCAGTCAAAAGTAACTCTACGTATATGACCAGGTTATCAGTAAATCAAGCAGGGAACGACTAGTGAGATTCAAATGTAAAGGCTTGGTCTTAAATCGCAAACTGGAAGAGTGGTTGGAGGTGACCGATTCAAGAAGCCTAACTGTATCTACAGCTTGTATATTGTTCCTTCCTGAACAACTCATGTATTGTATTGCTTTTATGTGTAACTAAGCTGTAAGTTGTCTTATGCAATGCGCCCCGAAACCCACGTGTCTGGTGCGCAATCAAATAATAAAACAAATAAACTAAAATGTTGAAACCCATGACCTTTGTTGGCCTTTTGTGGGATTTGGATGCACCAGTCACACATCCGGTCTTAAAATCTAAGCCGCATGCTCTTACATTTCAATTCAGAGACTAGAGATCGAAAGAATACTCTCCGCAGAGAGCTTCGACTTCTCTCAAGAGAGGGCCTCCGTGTAGAAATATTCCTTAGGGAAAAGAAGGCCCTCCATAATCAATATAGAAACTGATCCAAGTGCAGAAAATATGAGAAAAAGCACACCAATAGGTTATCCATGCTAAAAGCAGTGATGGAGGGCAAAACCCGAAATTTCTGGGGCCTAATTAACCCTCAAGCCCCGGAAAAGCTGCACTGCAATCAAATATAATTACGGAACCGGCATGGAGGGATTACTTTGCCAAGATTTTCAAAGGAAATATTTTTTTGAGATGCAATTAGGGCCGTACGTAAGTGGAACATCCATTTTGACGAAGGGTACATTGCAGATTTGATGAGCACTTCCTCGAGATCTAGGGCCTTCGGCGCCAATGGCTTAACTAACTAAATGCTCCAGGAGTCTGTGGGCACTTGGGAAAAACGTCATTGTTATACCAACATACGAAGAAAGGAGACTGGAAAGACCCAGCAAATTTTCGCCCGATCGTCCTGATGGATAGAAATTAAAATCTTTGAGAATTATACTTAAGGAATTAGACGACTGGGCAGCAAAGGCTAACGTCATCTCCAAACTACACATAGGCTTTAGAAAGGGTTTATCCACAACACTAAATGGCTTAGTCTTATACATCTGAAAGACAAAACGGAAGAATGATCCATCAGTCTGTGATGTGTGGATAGATCTAGCTAGGGCCTTAGATACTAAAAAAGAGGTACATTATGGTGTAACGTAAATGAGTGGCGCATTGCAGAGGGCCTACTATCAATCCGTATCCACCTGCACAGCAATACAGCGATCCAAGTAACACTGGACTCAGGACGTCACTTATCGATCCCTACTGAGAAGGATGCGAGGCAGGGGTGCATTGTTGCCCCTGCCTATTTAAGTTGGATCTTTGGCGTAATTTAAAATCCCATTGCTTGGCCGTGCCACGGATTGGTACTCTGAGAATTAATGGGAAGGCCTACACGGACGATCTGGTCCTAATGGACCGCTCTCCAGTAGGCCTCCGGCGCTTGACATCGGCATTTGAAACATATGCCTCACCAAACCATTTCATAATTAATCCTAGAAAGACAGTTGTAATGTCTTGTAATCATGCAATCAATAAAAAGAGCACCGGCTTTAAGTGGAAGTTGGCTGAACAAATGCTGCCAGTCGTGAAGGAGGTTAAGTACCTGGGTTTTATGATCAGATCTAATCCAAATACAATGGCTATGGAGGCTGGTTTAGAGAAAAAAGACCCACCAGCTTGTATGCCCGATTAAAAAAAACACTTCATTCTTACTGCAACTTTACGTTACTGCCACTCATTAAATGTTATAAGGGTAAGGTGATTCCTTCCCTAATGCATAGAATCGAAATTCAGAAAATGGCATTAAAGATCAATTGGGTACAAATCGAAGGTAGTATCTGGAAAAAGGTTCTTAATCTACCAGGCTCCACTATGAATTAGGACTACAGTCTACAGTGGCAGGCCGAATGAAAAAGCATAACACTTTACAGATCGATGATATGCCCCGTAAAGAACTCCCTATATGAGGATGTCAAGCACATGCTGGAGAAAGGTATGACTGACTTCCTGATGGGATTGAAACTTGAGGTTGCTGAGATACTATTGAAGAGCCATCTATCAGAAAAGGACTTGATAGATAATCCGTCGAGGGTAAAAAAGGTTATGGTACTGAATGATTGGATTCCAACAAGATCCTCATTATCAGGATGAACTTTATAAGAACTTCCCTTTTAGTGATAAATCCCTTGGCTATGTTATACCCTACTTCAGGAGATTTCCACATGCCATATGGATGGTAGATTTTTTGAGGTTCTGTTTGAATTTATACAATACTCGTGATTTATAGCGTATAAAAAACAAAGGAAATGTTGTGGAGGGCTTCTGTAATCTGTGTCAATTGGGTGAGCAACAAAATGTAGAACAATTACTAACATCATGTGTTGGCACAAGACCCATATGGGTGGACTTCTTTTCGCGTTTCATCAATACTGCTGACTGGTTAGAACTGGAAGAATTTTGGAATAGATCGTCGGCAGGGAAGGAAATCTCCTTATCTTTAGAAGTTTTACGTTTTTTAGCGAAAATGGAACCAATGATTAAGTATTTGTATTTGTATAATGCGCAAACCATCAGGCCCGGGGGCATCAGGGCGCAATTTGTACAAAGTTGCAGAAAAAGAAATACAGACAATAAATGACATTAGAAAATTTACAGTAACAGCATATTAACCATCTTTCTAATTACATATATTACAAAGATTACAGTGCCATTAGGAATAACAGAGGATATACCCTAGGGTGTACAGTAACAGTACGGCGCCAGAAATAGTATCAGAGGAAGCGGACCAGAGTATGTGAGACAGACGCAGAGCATGTATTATTGTTGATCAAAGAGCCAAGATTTGGTTTTGGTCTTAAAGGTGTTGAAAGAATCTTCAGCTCTGATAGTGGCAGGGAGGGTGTTCCATAGTTTAGAGGCTAGGACAGGGAAGCTGGTGCCCCCGCTTTTTGAAGCTTAAACCTAGGGATCGAAAGACTGAGTTTGGGCTGTTCTTAGTGGTCGGGCGGTAGAGTGGCGAGATAACCGACTACAGAGATAGATCGGGGCTTTGTTGGCCAGGCATTTGTGCGTTAGGGCAAGTGTTTTTAAGGAGATTCTCTGTTTGACAGGTAACAACTTTAAGTTGGTTCTGGCTTCTGAAATGTGGTGGTTGTGGGGGATGTTCAAGGCCGCTCGAATGGCATTATTCTATGGTGGTTTGGAGTTTGCTCAAGTTCTCTTGGCTGGTACCTAAGTAAAGAGCACTGAAATAATCAATGTTTGCCATAATGAGGGTTCTAGCTAGTGTGACACTGTTGGGGCTGGTAAGAAACGGTCTGCAGGCTGCAATAAGTTTGCACATGTAAGCAGAGGCAGACCGAACTGCATTTATTTTTCTGGATAAGGATAGGGTGGAGTCAAGGTAAAAGCCTAACATTTTGGTGTCTTTTGAGACTCGTATGGTATTACCGTCTATGGTGAATGACTGATAGGACGGCTCCAGTTTGCTCAGGCATTGTGTGGTACCCAGGATAAGGAGCTCCGTCTTATCGTCATTTAGACATAGCTGGTGTTGGGCCATCCAGGCTTGGATGACCAGGTAGACGTCATTGATGGCCTTGGCGTCAGCTAGATAATCACCTGAGATGGGAATGAGTATCTGGGTGTCATCCGCATAGTTAGTGTAGGAGACACCCAGATAGTCAAGCACATCAAAGAGTGGTTTCGTAAAGATGTTGTAAAGTGTAGGTGACACGCAAGAACCCTGAGGTACGCCGCAGTGTATAGGGGAGGGGTCCGCGGCTGCGGATGGTGCAAAGACCCTCATGGATCTGTTGCTCAAAAAGGATTTGATCCAGGCTGCAGCGGAGGAGAAGTTGGCAGCAGAGTGGAGGTGCCTGCAAAGGATCTGGTGGTTGACAAAATCAAATGCAGCAGAGAGGTCGAGGAGTAATAGCATTGCTAATTTGACCTTGTCCTTCAATACTTCGATCTGGGTTTTTAGGTCTATTAGAGCAGTTTCGGTCCCGTGTCTGGGCCGAAATCCGGATTGTCGTAGACCTAGCAGATTGTTGGATTCCAAGTAGTTTTGGATCTGAATGTAAGCTGCGCGGTCCAGTATCTTAAGCAAAAACGGTACTGTAGTGATCGGTCGGAAGTTCGTAGGTATACTTGGGTCAAGGGAAGGTTTTTTGAGTAACGGGATCACCCACGCGTCCTTAAGGTTGTCCGGGACAATACCTGTTTTAAAGGAGGAGTTGATGAAGGCCGTAATGAATGGAGCTAGATCATGGGCAGAGTCCTTAATGATGGGAGCTGGGCAAGGGCCACCTTGGCAGTTGGATGGTTTAATTCTCAGGATGATATTTTCTACCTCAGTAACAGTGAGTGGTGAGAAGGTGAAAGGTATGGTGTTAGCAGTGTCTGACGGGAGGGACCTAGCTGGGGCGAGTGCGCGGTTGTCAAGCTTCAGGCTGTCCTGCTTGTCTTTAATTTTGGATTGAAGCATGAAATTTTATTTAGTAAGGCTGCTTGAATGTTACCACACCAATTACTATCTTTCATGCATGTGTCAGGAGGGGAGACTGGGGTTTCAAGCTCTTTTAGGATTCTAAAGAGTTCCTTGGAGTTAGAATCGGCTTGCAAAATACGATTGTTAAGCGACTCTTTTTTAGCAGTGATGATGGCATCTTTGTAGTTAAGGGAGGCAAGAAGAAAGCCATCTTTATGCTCATCAGACGGGTGGCTTTTCCAGCGATTTTCCGCACAGCATTCAGCTTTGCGGAGGATTCTTAGCTGTGGAGTGAACCATGAGTTAAGATGTGCTCGTGGTTTGGCCTTCCTAGGTTTGATGGGTGCTATAGAGTCTATCGCCGTGAGCATTGTTTGGTTATAGGTGTCTGCTAGGGAGGTGGGATCAGAACATGAGTTGGTAGCCGCGTTGAGGGAAGGAAGTAGCAGTAGGAGGAGTTGTTCCTTAGTTATGTTTTTTTTACTACGGGTGTGGAGTGCTGGGGCTATCTGTGTCGGGGCCCGTGGGGTAGCTTCAATTTTAAAAGTTTTGATGTGATGGTCAGACCATAAGCAAGGGGAGTTGTTGAGGACCTGAATGTTGCAGTTATAGCCGTCTAACCAATCAATGGTCCTGCCTTTGATATGGGTCGGTTCTTGGATGTACAGGGTGAGGCCGAGATCTGTTAGAACATTCTCCAGATCAATTGCCACGGGATCTTTAGGGTCACCACGACCTAAGTTGAGGTGGCCTAGGATGATTGTGAGTTGTTTTTAGTTTTGTCAAGGAGGAGAGTAGAAATTTCATTGACGAAGGTAGGTGCCGAACCTGGGGGCCTATAGATAAGGTGAAGGGTGGCCGTTTGGCTGGGAGTTCGTGACAATTTGATTGACAGCAGGTCAGCTGATTCGAGTTTGGAGTCGGGTACCACTCTTAGGTCAAGGGAGTTTTTGTGGATGAAGGCCATGCCGCTGCCTCTGTATTGGGCAGAGGTGCGGTCACAGTGTGCGATGCCGTAGTCAGGCGGTAAAGCCAGGGATAGGGAGGGGCCAGATGCGGCATGTAGCCAAGTTTCGGATATGGCGATGAAGTCAAGGTCAGCAGTGGTGATGAGGTCGGCTATGTCTAGGGCGTGTGCTGTGAGAGATCTAGCATTGATAAGGGTGCCCTTGAACACAGGCAGTTTAACCCCTGAGGTAGAGGTTTTGCATGTAGCGGTGGATAAGGGTGGGCTGGGTGGAGTATGTGAGATTGGCTTGGTGGCATTAGTGCGGGAGTGTCGTATGCGGAATCTAGTGCCTAGTCTCTTGTTTCGGAGAATGAGAGGGCAGGGTTGGTTGGGACTGGGTTTGGTAGCAAAGTAGGAATCCTGCTGAAAGATGGGGATAGTGAATGATTTAATTTCAATGTGAAATGGAAGGATTTCATCCTTTGTGATTATAATGTTGAGTTTATGCGCTTACATGTATGGTTAATTTTTATGAATTGTGAAGAATCCTAGGTTGATTGAATCCAAAGAAAAAATAAATAAATGTGCAGCTAAGTGCTAGGCTCAGGCACACAAGTTTCAAACAGAAAACAGGGTCCACACAGAGACCCAGAACACTTCTAAAGTATGAACGATAATTAGTAATACTAATAGTACAACACAATCTACTTTACAGGACGTGTGGATTGAAGAGCAGTGATTTCTATATAGAAAGAAGTAAAAATCAAATAGTAAGTACAATACAGGATCGCCAACATACCCCAATCACATTTACAGTTTTAGGAACAAGATAAAACTGGCTGGTATAGAAATTACCTTTTGAGATTGAAAGAATGAAAAACAGTGAAACTGGCTAGTATAGAAATTACCTTTTGAGATTGAAAGAATGAAAAACAGTGATTTAGCACAACAAAATGCATTGCAAAGAACAGGAAATGCAGGGATTGGGGGTTAGGGCGGGGAGGGAGACAAAGGGACAATAGCAATTTACAGGTTAGTAAAGCTTGTCACGTTTAGAGCTTTAACAGCGCAATAAAGTTTGCCCGTAGGGTTTAAAGGGACAAGCCAATAGGTGTCTCATGGTGTTTCATGGTTACAGTGAAAAAGTATATGTCCATAAGGGCAGAGACAAGAAGAACCATCCAGTTGAGGAGTCCAAGTGACCCACTAGCCGAGTTCAGGACACAGGTTCCACCACCAAAGGCCTACAGAAGGAGGGCTTCAGAGTGGGATTCAAGCCCAAAGAAGGATTGGGGGGTGCACAGACACACTGCAGCAGGAGCCCAGGGTCCATGGAGTATAGGAATAGTGGATGTGACTGAAACAGCATAGGAAGCACAAGTGCATATGTAGGTTTCAATGTCGGAATTGGGTGCATCTAGGACACTGTGGATCTCCAGTAGGTGGGAACACAGTCACAGATGCACCCAAGCAAAGACAACAAAATCTCACAGGAGGTCCCTATGCAGATAGTCCATGAGAGAGCACCCCGCAGCAGCAACAAAGGAGCAGACAGCACCCAGCAAACAGGTCAGAGTTGGCTCAGAAAAGCACAGAGTACTCGGCACAGGCGGCACGATGATCCCACAAGTAGCAGCGGCTGCAGGGGTGTCAAGAGGTACACAAAGGTGCATGAAGATTTCTAGAGCAGCTGTAGCAAATCCAACTCAGATCAAGTACTGTAGAAAGGCACTTGCCTCCTTGGACCATGACTAGCACAGAAGAACAAGTTACTTACTGTGAGAAACCTGATGGTGTTTCACCCGCTAGTTCCTGGAGATCTGTCATCCAGGTGGCCAGGACACGGCCATCACTATTGGATCCAGTTCCTGGGGTGGACAGTGGGGGAGGATCACCTGAATGAGGGGGGAGGGGGATCTTAAGGAGTGGAAGTGGGACACCAACAGGTGAGGCGTGGTACCCCCTTACTTAGAATACCTTTTCCCCCATCCTATCCTGTAGGATATTTAGAAGCTCTATTCCCCCCCCCCTTTCCGACATGAACACTTTCTTACACCGTGAGAGACAATGGACTAACACCAAAGCAGTTTACCTGACATGTCCCAACACAAGAATCAGACAATTGACAATAACTACAACGCCCTTTCCCTTCCCCCACAGGAATAAAAGGCGGTGTACGAGAGCACACTTGGAGCAAGGACAAACGCATGAGGAAGCAGCTATTCTAGGACGGCAGTTCAAAAGGAGAAGAAAGGCGGAGAGACCGGAAAGGACAACAAGGAGGGAAGTGCCCCTGCTCTTTTTGACCCAAACCCGCAAAGCCTCCGTGAAAGGAATCATAAAACTGGGAACTATAGCTGACGTGTGGTTTAACAGATGTCAACGGTGCACGGGACCCTGCCGCACTGATAATCGAGGCAGGGAGACACGCTTGCTACCGTGGTACCGTCCTTTACTGCAGAGACAAGAAACAACAAGCAGTTCAGAACAGCCGGTGAGTCGGGGGGAGAACTGATAGTAAATCGGACGGTGTTGAGCAAAGGTTGCAAACGGCAACATGTAATGAACAAAGAACTTGTGTGCTAATTAACTTTTAAAATCCAGGGAAAGACCAGCTGCAGAGTGGTCCGGTGCCACGTAGGCATCCATTCGAAAGGCTATGGCTGGTCCCCTTTTCTTGTAAACATAGTACCAAGAAGCCGTAGGAAAGGCCGGCATAAAGAGGCCATACAAGGGTTGAGCCAAAATCCCTTGTAAATTCGAAAGTCCTTAACACATTACCAAAGTTTTTCCATTGTGAAACAGGTGTGTGTGCCCGGCTGAGGGAAACTCTGTATGATATGGCATTTATAACGCACCTATACACAAGTGTTTCAAGGCGCAACGAAGCAGGGGAAGAGGGAAACAAAAGGGAGGATAGACAACGAGCATACTAGGCCAGGTGTCATTCAGATCGCGCTAGGGCATGGGACGGGGGAAAGGACAGTGCAGTACATGGATGGGAATAGAATAACAACAATAAGTAAAAGTAATGGCCAGCAGGTGGCACGTGCAAAGGTGAGTGCAGACATCAGGTGTCAAGTGCTGGTAGTGGGACGGTAGGGATACAGAAACAGTCCAAGTGCGGGGGGAAGGGAGAGGGGGAAGAGAGAGAGAGAGAGAGACAGAGAGAGAGAGACAGAGAGACAGAGAGACAGAGAGACAGAGAGACAGAGAGACAGAGAGACAGAGAGACAGAGAGACAGAGAGACAGAGAGACAGAGAGACAGAGAGACAGAGAGACAGAGAGACAGAGAGACAGAGAGACAGAGAGACAGAGAGACAGAGAGACAGAGAGACAGAGAGACAGAGAGAGAGAGAGAGAGAGAGAGAGAGAGAGAGAGAGATGGGCCCAGGATCCGAGGATGGCCAGGTAACCAGTGCAGATTCGGATTCAGCCAGGAGGTCAGCAGGGGAGAGGAGAAGAAAAGGTAGAGGCAAAGGAAGGTTTTGGAGGTGCTTCCGGAACCGGATATGGTTCTCAAGTTTCAGGGAGGCTGTTCCAGAGGGAGGCCCCAGCTGAAGAAAGATCTACCACCAACTCGTTCCTTGGAGAAGTGACTGACCCTGAGGGAGTTGGAGGCGGATGAACGAAGAGCTTGAGAAGGAAGATATTTAGGAAGTGAGAGTTGAAGGTATTGAGGCCCCAGAAGGCCTTGTGGACAATGCAGAGGGTTTTGAACTTGATCCTCACAGCCACTGGGAGCCAGTGCAGAGATTTCAGTCCTGGAGAGATACGATCCATGGGCTTGAGGTCAAGGACAATTCTCGCAGTCCTGGTCTGGATGAGTTGCAGAGGGCGGAGAGTAGAGGCAGGCAGATTTAGAAAGAGGCTGTTGCAGTAGTCCAGCCTAGACAGAACCAGAGCTCTGGAGAAAGTGAGCTTCTGGGGGAAGGAGAGGAAAGGTAGAATACCTCTGAGGAGGTGCAGCAGGTAGTGTGACTTCTTAGAGACATTGGAGATGTGAGAAGAGAAGGAGAGTGTTGAGTTGAAGATGACCCCGAGGTTTTGAGCCTCGCAGGTTGCGGCAGGAGGACGACCAAGAGAGGCCGGCCAGAGAGCAACAGGAAAGGAGGGAGCGGGA
This sequence comes from Ambystoma mexicanum, assembly GCF_040938575.1. Classification (NCBI taxonomy): domain Eukaryota; kingdom Metazoa; phylum Chordata; class Amphibia; order Caudata; family Ambystomatidae; genus Ambystoma; species Ambystoma mexicanum. Next base: position 1,220,749,222 of record NC_090934.1, on the reverse strand, counting down.
CTGCCGTGAGGAGAATCTCAATCTTACTGGCATTAAGGCAGAGGTCATTGGCAGCACACCACTCGGGGACAGCAGACAGACAGTCAGAGATGAGAGAGAAGAGGTGGCTGAAGGTAGCCTGCAAATTTGCTGAGTGTCATTCTCATAGCAGTGAAAGTTGGGGCACAGAGCGGCAATGCAGTGGGAAAGAAGTGCCAGGTATAGGTTGAACGGCCAGGGAGAGAGGTTAGACCCTTTGGGGACACCACAGGTAGAGAAAAAGATAGCAGAGATGAAGTGCCCAAGTTGGACCTGGGTGGGTCAGTCAGAGAGGAAAGAAATCAGCCACGCCAGGGCCTGACCGGTGATACCCAGGTTATCACAGAGACATTTGAGCAGGATGGCATGGTTGACCATGTCAAAGGCAGAAGAGACATCAAGCAAGAGGAGGACACAGGGGGTGTTAGAATCCAGGACTTCGCAGATGTTCAGGTGTGCAGTTTCCGTGCTTCTGGCAGCTCTGAAGTCAGACTGATGGTCATGAAAACAACCAACAGATTGGGTGTGGAGATTAAGTTGGGAGATGGCCAGTTTTTCTAGGAGTTTGCCCAGGAAGGGAGTGAGGGAGATTGAGCGATAGCCGGACAGGAGGGGTCGGCAGAGGGTTTAAGAAGAGGGTGCACAAGGGAGTGCTGCAGGGGGATGGGAAGACTCCACTGGCGAAGGAGTGGTTGCAGAAATCGGCCAGGGCAGGAGCCAGGGAGTCGATGTGGTCCTTGATGGTTTTGGAGGAGCAGGGGTGAACCTGTTTAGACAAGACTTTCATAGATCGGACTTGTCTTGAAACTTTGTCTGTGGAGAACAGGTGAAAGGCAGAGAAGGAGGGAGGAGAGGTGACTGCAGAAGGGCCAATGGAAGAGCATGTAGTAGATGGGAGGAGAGTGAGGACAGGATGTCCTGGGTTTTAGAGATGAAGTGAGAAGCCAGTGCCATGCAGAGGGCCTGGGAAGGGACAGGAGAGGTAGAGACTGCAGCAGTATTGGCCAATTCCTTGCAGATTTTAAAGAGCTCTCTTCTTGGTGAGGACAGAGGCTGTATTGGCTTTGGATCAAGACGGCAGGCCAATTTGTCAGAGGATGTACATGAAGCAAGCCATTTCCTCTCGGCCACCATGCACTTGCGATGAAGTGTGACAAGGTCCGAGTCGTACCAGGAGTTGCACTTGGCTTTGGGCTTCAGGCGGATTCTCATGACAGGGGCAAGAATATCAAGGGTATCAGATATAGAGTGGAACAAGGAAAGGGCTGTGTCAGGGTGAGAGTCAGCCAAAGGGGGAAGGGGGTGAGAAAATGGCGGTGAAAGCCTAAACCGACACGCGCTTCATGGGTCGGATGACCGAGAAGGTGGGTGGCAGTGAAGGAAGTGGCTTGGCCTGAGGAGTAGAGAGGGTGAGATGGGAGGAAAGGAGAAAGTGATACTCCAGGAGAGAGGAATGGTGAGGGGGCAGAAAGGGGAAGGTCTGAGGAGATCAGAACATCCAGAGTGTGCCCTGCAGAGTGAGTTGGGCCAGAGGGGAGAATAGAGAGTGATAGAGAGTTGCAGAGGTCGCGAAAGAGTCCAGAGGGAGGACAGGAGGTATCCAGGTTGATGTTGAAGTCTCCAAGAAGGAGGAGTTGAGAGGTCGAGACCAGGAGTGAGGAGGAGAGGTCTGCCCACTTAGATAGTGGGGGGAAGAGGGGGAGAAGGATAAGTCGAGGGAGAGGGAGAGAATTCAAAGAGAGGAGTAGGCCTATGTAGGAATGACAGAGGCAGGAATCCACTCGGGGAAGACCAGGGCTACACCCCCACCGGAGTGGTTGGGCCTGGGCGCGGAGAGGATCTTGTAGCCATCAGGGAGAAGCATGTCAAACCTTGTGACCGAGCTGGCTGTGAACCATGTCTCGGTTAGACCAAGGACATTGAGGTCCAGTTCCTCCACAAGGCGGCAGATGTCGGAGGAGTGTTTGACAGCTGAGCGAGAGTTCAGAGTGGCAATATGGAGAAGGTTGCCATCCTTGAAGGACTTCTGGGGAGGGGTACAAATTAGAGGTATGCCCTACGGAGGTGTAGAAAGAGCCCGAGGAGGGGGCGACGAGGGCAAGGTAGCCGAGAAGGAGGCAGCAGGTGGAGGCGAGGAAGCTGTGTAGGGGGAAGAGGGGACAGCAGGAGAAGAAAGGAAATTGATCAGGCGTGGGAAGCGTCTATCGAAGAGGTGAAGGTTGGCCCGAGGGCCTTAGACAAGGACTGTACCATTCACATAGACAATAATGATGGCCTTAGAGGAGTGGAAGAAGGCCAGGAGGGCATCCTACCGGGTGCCACCATTAATGGGAGGAAAAAGGAGAGAGCACAGAGACCATATGTAGGGTCCATAGGTCAGGCGATGACACGACAAAGAGGATGTCTGTGAAAGTTTGCCTGGAGCAGGCACTGGTATAGGTGTCAGCGATAGGGAGGCCTGGGTTGGAGACCAGGATGTTCTTTTTAAACTTCTTCCTACCAGATTTAGTGAGGAGGGCAGGATAGTCAATAGAGAAGCAGTTCGAGAAATAGGAGAGACAGGGAGCACCATAGAGTAGAAGGGGAGGGGAGAACACTAGGGAAGGACACAGGACAGGGTGCACGCAGACGAGACAGGACATTTGAGCAATTGGACAAGACGACGATATTCAAGAGTGTAGGAACTATCACAATGCATATTTTACAAGACAGGAGAAAACACACCTAAATTTGAGAATCCTGAATAGAGGGAGAAAGGCTTAGGTTTCACAATGCAATTTTAAATACTGAGACAGGGCAATTTTAAAAACTGGGAAATAACGCATCTACGTTTGAGAGCCTGCTAGGTGGAACGGGTAAGCAGGGAGGGCTGCGGGACTGACCAGGATGACTGGCAACTGGCGTCCCCTGCGGACACCTGCAGACACTACCAGGAGCCGCCTAAACGGGAGCTGCCCTTTGCCTAGGGGCCCTTATCCACGGGGGCTGCCCAGGGAAGGTCAGTGATAAGGGAGGAAAGGCCAATCAGGGGAGGCGGGCGGGAAGGAGGTGAAAGAAAGCAGAAGGGGAGAAAAGAAACAGGGGACACTGGCAGGCACAATTACAGAAATACAACACGCAGCAGCAATTCAAAATGCCCAGGAGGGCCAGCCATAAGTAAAATGACCTTGCTGCATTCACCCGCTCAGCTGATTAGTAATTACTGTACGAACAGTAAATGTGTGAGGCCTGACAGGGGGCTTAAGAGAAAGTCTGACTGGGGGCTAGAAAAAGCTAAGGGAAAGGAATCCCGCAAGGTTTTAAAAATAAGTGAACTGTGTGAAACTGGCAAATTTGAACCCGACTGAGGAAGGCAAACATTGTAAAAGGATCAGAGCCTGGTTGAGGGGGATCCATGCATGAAGGGAAATCACCCGACGGAATGATGGCTGAAAGGAACTTCAGTTTTGTTGTTTATGGGACATCTGACCCTCTGAGTCAAGAGACCTGGTGCAATAGAGACCGGGCCAAATAAGGCCCTGATAATTTGGAAACGAACTGTAAACTTGTGCTGGAGGAGCCCAGGAGTGTGCTGTGCTCGAAAGTCCTGCCTTGTCCTGTGCTAAAAACGTGGGGAGGGGAGGCCCTGTTACACCATCCTGACTTATTTTGTGAACACTTTCTTTTCTGGTGAACATTAACCCACACTAGTTTGGTAAGGATTGGCAATAGTTTTTTTTAGTATAGGCCCTTTTTATTTGACAAGATACCACTAGCACTGCCTTATTATTTGATGGTCGTAGCTTGCTCCCATCTTAGATTTAGGTTTATATCAGGCGTTTTTCTCACCTATTAATGCAGTTTAATAAACACCCTTGAACTGTGATCAGTTGTGTCTGTCTTTACTGTTGCCACCATGAGTTCCTTACATTATCCATGGTGACATTCTTTCGACTGGATGTTCCTCTCACGTATTCCTCACCTTATGATATCTCCATATCCAGCTTTAGCTGTTCCGTGAAAAGAAAATTCCACAAGTGTAACTGCACGTTGATGCCGGTCGACTCAATGTCTCTCGAGGGACACCGTCCCGGTGTCGACGTCATCGATGTTATATAGGGCATGCAGCGACCGTTGGCTTCAGTTCTGTTTTTACATGCATTGGTTTATCCTACACCCGACAGCTACTCACCCTGAAAAAGTAAGCTGCAATGACTTGGTAATTCTACTGCGGGGTAGGCTGGGAGGGGAGATAAGGAATACATGGGAGGAACATCCAGTCGAAATAACGTTAACTTGGGTAAATAACTTGTTCTTCAAATGGATTGTGTCCGCCCACGTATTCCTCATCTTATGACGAACTCCCAAAGCAGTAATTGCATCTTTGGAGGAGCGAGTCACAATTTACAGTTTCCAATTAGAAATTAGGAGTTACTTATTGGTCTGTATGTACAGAATGTAACACTGCCTTTCCAAAAACACCTTCCCGGCCTGAGGCAGAGTATAGACTAGAACGCTTGGCGAAAGTGTGGCCTGTGGACCATGTTGAAGCCGCACAAATCTCCTTAATTGGGACTCCTCTAAAGCATCGGAATTAGTCATGCCCCTGGTCAAGTGTGCTCTGAGACCCTCAGGAGGATCTTTTCCAGCTAATCCATAGTCTTCCGTGATTCCTAGGATAATCCACCTAGATAAAGTTGGTTTTGAGACAGCCATACCCAAACTACGGCCTGTGTAACCAACAAAAAGTTGATTGTCTTGTCTTTGTTTTTCTTTCTGGAAATGTAGAAATAAGTGCACATTTTTGGTCAAGCCTATGTAGCCTCTCCTCTTCCTTTCCAGGATGAGGTGGGGGATAGAAAGAAGGTAGAATGATTTTGAGTTAGATGAAACTCAGACAATTTTTGGTAGAAATGTAGATATAACCTCAAGGACCACTCTATCCCTAAAGAAGACTGTAAGGAGGCATGCAGGACAAGGTTTGAAGTTTGCTCACCCTATGGGCTGCTGCAAGAGCCACTAAAAGGATGGTCTTTAAAGTGAACAATCTTAAAAGACAGGAGTGGATAGTTGAAAAGATAACTCTTCAGAGAAGCGCTTAAAAATGTATGGCGTTACTAGATAACCTTTAATTGTACCAACCTGGAGCACCAGATTGGCCAGTTGTAACACGAATGATAACATCATAGGTGTACTGCATGTAAAAGGGTCCACATTCTTATCCCTGCACCAGCTGCAGAATTTGTTCCGAAAGCGTAATAAGGATTTCGTTGCTGGCCTTCTGGCCTAAAGCACAATCTCCATTACGTCATCTGTGAGGTCCCAATCCTTCTATGTCAACGTCTCAGAAAACATGCGTGAAGGTTAAGTGTCTTGACCTCTGGATCCAGTACCAGACCCTCCGCTCGTGACAGACAGTCCTCTTTTTGTGGAAGACGTACTGGAGGACAGATGGACATGTCCAGAAGGTCCGGGTAGTGTGTGCTCCTGGCCTCAACCTCCTCATCAATTGAGGAATGACAGGGGCCAAAGGAAACTTGTACAGGAGTGGACACTCCCCGTCCACTATGAAAGCGTCCCCCAGCGTGCCTCTTGGGGGAAAATCCCTTGATCAGTAAAGTCCGCACTTGCGGTTGACACTGGCTGCGAACAGATCAACTTGAGGTGCTCCCCAAAGGGTGAAGATCTCTTGAAGGACTTCCTGAGCTGGTTCCCACCAGTGGGAGACTGTGCTCTGCCTGCTCACAGCGTCCACTGCCGTGTTCTCCTCTCCGGCTAGGTGAACTGCTGATAGGGATTCCTTAATGAATTGAACAGAACCAGAGCTGTATTGCTTCTCTGCACAGTGGTAGTCACCCTACGCCTCCTCTTTTGTTGAAGTAGTACATGGCCACTGTGTTGTCCGTCATTATCAGGACATTCTTTCCCCGTGCTGAGGGCAGAAAGGCCCTCAGCGCTAGTCTAATTGGCCTCAGCTTCAACAGGTTGATGTGTAGTTTGGACTCCAATGGAGACCAGTAACCGCTGATAGTCAGATTGTTGGCGTGAAATCCCCACCCCGTGAGTGAGGCGTGTCACAATGTTCCCTCTGGCCATGGTTGCCAAAAAGGTTCTTTCAAAATCTTGTTCTCGCAGGCCCACCACAGAAGGCCCTGTGTGACTCTGCGCGGAACCTGAAGGAGGTCCGACATCCTGCCTGAAAATTGGGATCATTGGGTCCTAAGGGCCCATTGACGGGATCTCATGCTCAGGCAGGCCCATGGCACCAAGAAAATGCAGAATGCTATGAGGAAGAGCAACCTCAAAAAAAAAAAGAAATAAAATAATTTAAAAAATCAAAGGCCGGAATATGCCGATGACCATCTGCAGAATGTCTTGAGCACTCACCTTGGGTGGCGTGGCTTTACCCAAGGAAGAGTTTAGGACCGCTATGTTGAATTGGAGCCTTTGAAATTGTATCATGTGGGACTTCTTGAAGTGAGGGAGAAGCCCAGTCTGTGAAGGGAGTGGCAGGTGGAGCCGAGACGTTCCAGGGCCTGTCCGGGGGATCGTGCCCTGATCAGCCAATCGTCCAGATAGGGGTAGACGTGAATCCCCACTCTCCCAAGACTCGCTGCCACCACTGCCAACTTTGTGAACACCCTTGAGTCGGACGTGAGCCCAAATGGCAGAACTCGAAACTGATGAGAACCACAAACGGCAAACCTCAGATACTTTCTGTGCTTGTTATTGTTATTTTGCATTTATATAGCGCCTTATATACCATTGGTAAGGTCTGAAGGCGCTGGTAGGTTGAACGCCCTTGGGAACCGAAGTTCATATCAGTAGAGAGTCAAAAAACAAAGGGTGCGTGTGAGCACCGGGTATGTGGGCAGCTCGTGCGGTATCCGTGTGATAGCTGCTTTCTAGTGGTAGGTGTGCCGGTTGAGAGGTCAGGAGTATGTGTTTGTTCTGGCAGGATTTATCCAGATCAGATGTGGCTGCATTAGGCCTGAGGAGAACGCCTGGCTGGGGGGGGTGTAACCAGCAGTGATTGCTTAGAATGATGTGGAGTGAGCAGCGAGTGTTGGTTTGAGAACAGTTATACCGAATGGTGTCATAGTATCTCTGTGTTCTAGTTGAGTGATGATGTAAGGAGAGAGTAAGCGTGGTGGTGAGATAAGATGGGTTATATGCCCTTTCAGACATTCACTGCATTCAAATCATAGTATATTGGTCACGTCCTCCTCTACGCACTCTCCCCCTCTAAGTATTCATCAGTTTTACGCACTCATCCCCACGACGCACTCATCCCCACAACGCACTCATCTGATCCCCGCGCTCTTTTACACCCCGCACTCATATGCTTTAAGCACTCGTGCCTTTTCAAGCATTCAACAGCACTATCCTGTCCTATATATTCCCTCTACACTCATCTGTTCTATATCTTCGTCCGTTCTGTACACTAATTCACTCTGTATCCTTATCCATTCATATGCTCTGTGAACTCCTCTGCTTTATCCACTCATACGCTCTAGCACTCATCCGCCTTATCCACTCATCTGCCCTATCCACTCATCCGCCCTATCCACCCATCCTCTCAACCGTTCCTTCCTCTCATCCATTCATCCATTCTATCCATATCCACTCGTCCGCCCCCATCTACTCATTGTCTCAACCGCCCCATCTATTCATCACGTCATACGCCTTATCCACTCATCCTCTCAACCGTTCTATCCACTCATCCGCCCTATCCACTCATCCGCCCTATCCACCCATCCGCTCATCCATTCCATCCACCCATCCGCTCATCCATTCCATCCACCCATCCACCCATCCACTCATCCGCCCTATCCACTCATCCGCCCTATCCACTCATCCGCCCTATCCACTCATCCGCCCTATCCGCTCATCCATTCCATCCGCCCTATCCGCTCATCCATTCCATCCGCCCTATCCGCTCATCCATTCCATCCATTCCATCCACCCATCCACTCATCCGCCCTGTCCGCTCATCCGCCCTGTCCGCTCATCCGCCCTATCCGCCCTATCCGCTCATCCGCCCTATCCGCCCTATCCGCTCATCCGCCCTATCCGCCCTATCCGCTCATCCGCCCTATCCGCTCATCCGCCCTATCCGCTCATCCATTCCATCCGCCCTATCCGCTCATCCATTCCATCCGCCCTATCCGCTCATCCATTCTATCCACTCATCCGCCCTCTCCACCCATCCGCCCTGTCCACCCATCCGCCCTGTCCACCCATCCGCCCTGTCCACCCATCCGCCCTGTCCACCCATCCGCCCTGTCCACCCATCCGCCCTGTCCACCCATCCGCCCTGTCCACCCATCCGCCCTGTCCACTCATCCGCCCTGTCCACTCATCCGCCCTGTCCACTCATCCGCCCTGTCCACTCATCCGCCCCGTCTACTCATCCTCTCCTCCGCCCTATCTACTCATCCTCTCATCCATCTTATCCACTCATCCTCTCAACCGTTCTATCCTCTCAACCGTTCTATCCACTCATCCTCTCAACTGTTCTATCCACTCATCCTCTCAAACCACTCATCTGCCCTATCCACCCATCCTCTCAACCGTCCTATCTTCTCATCCATTCTATCCACTGGTCAACTCTATCCACTCATCCACACTATCCACCCTATCCACTCATCTTCCCTTTCTACTCATCCTCTCGTCCGCCCTATCCACTCATCCTCTCAACCGTTCTATCCTCTCATCCACTCCGTCCACTCATCCATACTATCCATTCATTCGGGTCTATCTACTCATCTGCTCTATCCACTCATCCGCCCTATCCACCCATCCTCTCAACCGTTCCATCTCCTCATCCACTCTATCCACTGGTCCACTCCATCCACTCATCTATACTATCCATTCATCCGGGTCTATCCACTCATCCGCTCTTATCCACTCATCCGCTCTTATCCACTCAACGGATATCCGCTCTATACACTCCTCTGCACTATACCCTCCTCCGCTCTGTACACTCCTCCTCCGCTCTGCAGACTCCTACTCCGCTCTGTACGTTCGTTAGGTCTACACACTCTGCACTTCCATATTCATGCGTTATTCATAATGATGTGCTCTACATACTCATCAGGTTCACATACTCGTTTTTTTCTACATACCTATCCCGTTTACGCTCATCCGTTCTGGACATTCATCTGTTTTACACGCTTCTGCGTTCTACTCGTTTCCCTGTATTACGCACTCATCCGTTCTACACGCTTGTCCGTTCTACACGCTTGTCCGTTCTACACATCCAGCCGCTCTACACACTCGTCCACTCAACATGTTCATCCATTCCGTATACTCATTGGTCTACATATTCATTCGATTCCCACATTCATTCAGACTATATATTTATTGTTCCAAGTAATTCATCCACGCCATTCACTTTGTTCGCTCCGCATGTATTCTATCCATTTCGGGAGTTTAAATCTCTTTCATATTCCTGTGTGATTTATTATTATTAACCATTTCACTGCTTGATCTACTTTATTAATTTAATTATGTTTGTCCTTTTAGTTTACATTGGGGGTCGTTAGCTGCCAGATTCTCGCATCCGGTGGTTTGATGGATTGGTGTCACTGAGTTGCTCTTGCACTGTTTGGGTTAGTTTGGTATGGGTTGGTTTTAGGGGAAGAGCCAGGTTTTCAGCAGTTTGCGGAAAGACATTAAATCCTCAGTCTGGCGGATGTGGGGTGGGAGTGAGTTCCATAGTGCGGGGGCCAAGGCTGAGAAGGATGATCCGCCTAACCTGATTGAGTTTGTCTTCGGAATGACTAGGAGGCCGGCTGAGCTTGATCTTGAGGTGCGAAGGGGGTTGTAGGGTATTAGTTTGTCTTGAAGATATTGAGGTCCGGTTTTATGCAGTGCTCAGTGGGAGATGCACAAGGTTTTGAAAGTCACCCTCTGGGCTACTGGAAGCCAGTGCAGCGTTTTAAGGGGTGGGGAGATGTGGTCTCTTGGGCCAAGCGCAAGAAGCAATTTGGCTGCTGCGTTTTGTGCCCTTTGGAGTTTATTCAGTTGGTACGCGTGGACTCCAAGGTATAGGGGGTTTGAGTAGTCCAGTCTTGATATAGTCTTGATATAACGATTGATTGGACCGCGGAGAGTCTGTTGGGAAAGGAAAGATATGGAAAGTTGCGCCTAAGGGTTTTAAGGTGGTAGTGGCAGGACTTTGAGACGTTGTTGACTTGGCGCGAGAGTGTTAGGTCAGAGTCAAGGGTGCATCCAAGATTTTTCACTGAGTTGGAGGGGTTCGGAGAGTTGCCCATGGTGGATGGCCAGGGTAGTGGTTGTGGAAGAAGTTCCAGGTTGCCACATACCATGATTTCAGTTTTGGAGTGGTTTAACAGGAGGTGGCTTTGGGTCATCCAGAGTTCTATGTCAAGGAGGCAGGAGGCTAGGTCAGGTCGGCAATTGGGTTTCGAGTTCAGGAGTTTTAGAATTAGTTGGGTGTCGTTGGCGTAGTTGTAGCACAGGATGCTGTGCGAGCGAGTTATTGGAGGGAGGGTGATCAAGTAGAGATTGAACAGGGGGGCGGATAGGCACGCTCCTTGTGGGACTCCCGTGTCAACTGGTCGGGCTTGGGAGGCATAGAGTATCATTATTTGGTACCGATCCTTGAGGAATGAAGCTATCCATTTAAGAGCGGTTCCACGAATTCCTAGGGAGTGGAGGCGGTCCAGGAGGATTGAATGATTGATTGTGTCGAAGGCGGCGGATGTGATGGATTGGCACATGAAAGTAAGCATCCTGAAAGTCCAATGATACCATTCAGTGCTGAAGATAGAGGGCCTGAAGGAACAGAAAAAGGGTAACCATCTTGAACTTGTCCTTCCTGAGGAACTTGTTCAATTCTCCTAACTCCATGATGGGTCTCAATCCTCCGTCCTTCTTGGGTATTAGAAAGGGGAGTATTAACCCTTACTCCTCTCCGCTACAGGTACCAGTTCTATAGAACATTTATCTAGCTGGGTAAGCATTTCCTGCATAAGGAGCGGATGTGGACCTTTGAAAGAGTCGTTACCCGGTGGATGATCCCTAGGCCTTTTTAGAAAGGGAAGGCAGTAACCTTCAGCAACTGTTTCCAATGCCCATGCATCTGAAGTAATACCCTGCCTTTCTATCAGATGCTGTGAGATTCTGCCTCCCACTGGGGTCTTCTAGAGTAAGGCCTCAAGAGAGGTTTTGATGAGGCCGATGCAGCGGCTGAGGGTAAAGCAGCCGTTGCCTGGGTAGTCTTAGCACCTTTTCCCCGTCCACCACGGGGGAACCTTCTCTGACCTCTTTGATTCGACAGTCCTCTCCCTCTAACAAATTAGGATTAATAGTGAAAGGACCTGCCCCTCCAAGCTGTACCAGTGGCGCAAAATGGCTGTCTGATTGCAGCGCTAAGTGATTTGGCTGCTGCTTTGGAGGTATGCAGCTTCTCCAGGCTCTCGTCAGCCTTACTGCCAAATAAATGTGTAAAGTCAAAGGGCATGTGAAGAAGTCTAGACTGTACATGTCGAGCAAAACCAGACCATCTCAACCAGGCAAATCTGTGCATTACTGTGCTAGCCTAGTAAGGGTCACTGCTTGGCACTCTGTAATTGCTATTCAGCTTTTTGTTCACTGCTGGAATTAATTCCGCCATCTCCCAATTGGTATCAACTCTCCTTTGTAAAGCTATATAGAAAGGAAGAATAGGGTCCTCCTGGGGTCCCTTATCTAAAATATCGGTGAGGTCGTCTTGTTCAAAAAGTGGGGCAGGCCTTTGCCATCCCAGATATTCTATGACCCTAGACATCAGCTGTCTAAGATCCATCGGCATGGTCTGAAGGATCTGGTCCATCAAACTATCCCTAGGGAAGTGTCCAAACCACTTGGAGAATACAGGGTTTCATGAAGGTCTTTTATTCTGGAGTCTTCTGTGATTATGGGCTCTGGAACATTTGGTGTCCCATACTGTAACTCAAAGGGACATCATTCATCCAAAGATGGCTCATCATCCCCATAAATTGAGTATAGAGGTTTCAAAAAGTCTTTCTTAGGCATTGGGGTGAAAAGTTTTCTCGACTTCCATCGAGGGTTTAGCCAATTGCATCGACATCGCAGGTTTCGACGGCTGTGGCGTGAAGACTATTTTAGGCATCGCCTTGGAGTCTTTCGGCGGTGATGGCATCAATGATTTTGGCTTCGAAGGAGTTTTTTCTCTACTCAAGGGAACCTTGAAGGGCTTCCGAGGAGTTTTCTCCTGGACACTCGGGCCCGAAGGGGCACAGGTTTTGTGTTTTGCCTTTTTGTTCCGATTGTTGACATGGGCATGGTGCTCATCTTTTTTCGAGGGGGTCAAGGCTGCATTCTCGAATACTTTGAGAATCTTTAGTCTGAACCCGTTTCGGGGAGGAACTCGACAGTGATGTATGGTGCCTTTTCTTCGACCGTCGTGAGGAGTGGTGGGAGACACGGCGTGATTTCGAAACGACACAGCATTGATTCGCAGCGCCACCTGCTGGAAATAAAGTTTATACGGAGAAGCTAAAGCCGGATATGGAGATATCATAAGATGAGCAATACGTGGGAGGACACAATCCATTTGAAGAATTTAAACTAGGCACACAGGACCGCAGCAAAGAAGGAACTGCCTGCTCCCATCAGAGAAGGAAAGCCTGAAAGAGGATTTGCCCTGCACAGACAGGAGCAGAGTCTTGCGTCTGGAAGATGTGTTGGAAGCATAAGTTTATGGAGTTTTACGGGGGGCGTGGCTTGGACGGCCATGTAAGAGGTCGCACTCTGGAGGAGCTCCGCTGATCCTGTTTTGATCCTGATGGAGGGGTACGTCGACGGGGGCCGGCCGACGTTGGAAATCGATGTCCAGGTGTGTGAATGGCACCACTACATCCTGTGAAAGTTTGGGACGTTCAGAAGGCTTAGAAACCGAAATAATTGTGATTGACTGGGACGAGCCCTGAGCAGGCGGACAAGACAAAATGGCGGCGACACGTTGCGAACACCGAGGATCATGAAGTCAGTGTCGCGATCATGAGTGCTGGACCTTTGCGTCCCTTTGCTCGGAGACTAAAACACATGAGCGCCTCCTAGGACGCACGGTGGCCCAACGAGCGGGAGTGCCGAACGGATGTGGCTGAAACGATAGGACCGTGGGCCTGGTGGTCGGAGTGCTCCTGGCGTGTTGGATGCCCCATGGTGTGGTGGGTCAGGCTTTGGACGTCGGGTGGCGTGACTCCCCCTCGGTGACTGGCGGGACGGGCCCCCGCCCGACTCATACAACATTATGACCACGAGAGGTGTGAAACCCAAGGCCAAACAGCCCACGATGGAGGCTTACGCCAAGTCCCCCCCAAGGGCGGAAGGAGGCAAGATCAAAGAGACCCCCGTGACGACCGCAGAGTCACCTGGCACGATACAGGAGGTGCTGGCGGCGATTGCGGACTTAAAAGTGTCATGGGAGACCAAGCTGGGCCTCGCCATGAAAGAGCTACAGGAAGGCTTAAATCTCAAGATCGGTGCCATCCAGGAGGAGGTGAATCTGCTTAGGCTGGATGTGAGGGCGGTCTCGGAACGCGCGGGGGCCATCGAGAAGGAGACGGCCACGAACACAGCAGATTGCGCTGCTCATAAAAAGGAGCTACACGCCCTTGTGCAAAGGGTGGGCAACCTGGAGGACAGAGCGGAGCAGGCGGAGGGACGTGCCAGACGCAACAATATCCGTATCGTGGGCCTACCTGAAGGAACTGAAGGGCCAGACCCTACGGAATTTGTGGAATCCATGCTTTTGCAGGAGATTACCGGCGGGGTACTGACCCAGGGGTTTGCAGTTGAGAGAGCTCATAGGGCCCTAACCAGGAGGCCGCCTCCCGGGGCCCCCCCGCAGCCGGTGATCGCGAAAATTCTGAACTACCGTGATCGCGAAAAGATTCTTGAATTCTTTCGAAAAGGGGGAACGATTGACAGAGGATCGGCCAAGATTACAGCCTACCCTGACTACACGCTAAAAGTACAGCGGAGTCCGATGCACTTCGGAGCGGTGAAAAGGAGACTTCGTGAAGCTGGCCATCGCTATATGCTACTCTACCCGGCCAAATTGAAAGTCTTCTACAGAAGCAGATCCCTGTTTTTCGAAACACCAACTGAGGCGATGGACTGGCTAGACGCGCTGGGCAGTCCTCAAGAATCAGGCATCCAGGCAGAGACTACGGAAGATAAGTAGCTTATGGCTGGGCCGCCTGGGGCAACGGAGCCGAGACATTGGGACTTGAATATAGTCATTTGTACGATATGTGATGCGTATGATGTGGTACAGACTGGCTGGCCCGTGGGGCGTGCCCACCCGTGGTCACTTGATTGGGAGCTCCAAGAAGCTTCCTTTGTCCCCAATAGTAACATATCTAGTTAGTTAGGTCGCTGTTAGATCGGTGACGCCCCGCGGGGTCCTATTCCTTGTAAACGGGATAAGACCAGACGCGGGTGGGCCTGAGATCCAGGGATGGAGCTGGGCTTTTGTTGGGATGGGAGGGGTCGTTTGCTGTGGTGTGTAGTTGGGAAAGAGGGAGGGGGGATGGGGATGGGGGGCGGAAGAGCCGGCGGAGTGTTAGACCAAGGGGGTATTGTGGGGAGGGCAGGGCTGAATACAGACCAAACCGATGGCATCGGATAGTCTTTGCATAGTTACCTGGAATGTCCGAGGCCTCAATAGTTACCTCAAGCGAAACAAAGTCATGCTATACCTGAAGAGGATGCGGATAGACATAGCCCTGCTACAAGAGACCCACCTCACCAGGGAGAAATTGGAGGTGGTTACGAGGAAGTGGAAGGGCAAGGTAGTGGGTGCCACGTACTCGCCGTATGCTAGAGGGGTCATCACCTGGGTGGCGCCGCATGTACCGTTCCGGGTGCTCGACTCGATAGTGGACCCGGAGGGTAGAACGGTGGCGATAACAGGACTCCTGGAGAACAGGGAAGTACACATCCTCAACCTGTATGCCCCCAATCATGATACTGCAGCCTACTTTAGATCCCTCTATGGCAAACTTGGCCCCTTGGTAGGGGGCGCGATGGTGTGGGGAGGGGACTTCAATTGTGTCTTAGATCCCAAAATGGACCGGTCCGCAGACAACAAAGGGAAAATGTCGCCGGCGGCCAAGGCGCTCGGGACATTGCTAAGAGACTTGAGACTGGTGGATGTGTGGAGGAGACTCCACCCCACGGAGAGGCAGTATTCGCATTATGCGGCGCCATACGACTCATATACGAGATTGGATTATGTGTTTGGAACTGCCGAGATAGCGGGCGAAATAGTGGAGGCGGAATACAAAGCTCGAGTATTGTCGGACCATTCGCCCCTGGTGGTAGAGTGGCGACACCAACCCCCTAGGCCTCGGGTCCCCACATGGAAACTCCGGGCGGAAGCACTGCAGGATGAGGGTTGCCGGGAGGACCTGAGGGTTGCCATTGGGGAATACGTCGAGATAAACACGGGTAGTGTGCGTTCTACGGGAACTCTGTGGGAGGCCTTTAAGGTAGTGGTGCGCAGAGTGGCGCTCTCCAAAATCAAGGGACTTCAAGGGGGTATCGAGAGGCAGCTTCAGGACACCGAAAGGGAACTGGAGAGCCTGGCTCGTCTTGAGAATGCCACTCAGGTAGACAAGACTAGGATGAGAGACCTTCAGGTGGCGTGCAGCGCTCTTTGGGACCGACTATGTAGACTGAACCATAGGAAATACACAGAGAGGCTGCACGCGGGGGGCGACAAGCCAGGCAGACTGTTGGCCTGGCTGTACAAGAGTGAGTCCCCCCGAGTGGTTATCCATGAGATCCGTGGTGAGGACGGTGGTCTTCGCAACACTCAGGATGGGGTGAACGAGGAATTCCTCAGGTTCTACAAGCGTTTGTATGAGGACACTGGGGAGGACAGGAGCCAGGACATCCTGAACACACTGGAAGACATTGGTCTGCCCACCCTAGACGACCTGGAGCGGGAGGAACTGGACGCCCCTATCACTTCTGATGTGCAAGCCAGCTGTTGAGTGTGGATCTTATAGACCTCTGTCCTTGCTAAACCAGGACAGCAAAATACTCACGGCAGTGCTGGCCAACAGGTTGAAGAAAGTGATTGGCAAGCTGATCCACCCGGATCAAACGGGATATGTCCCAGGCAGGAATATCAGTGATAACCATAGGAGGCTGCACCATGTTATCGACCATACTAAGAATGACACGGGCGAGATGGCGGTAGTGTCGCTGGATGCGGTCAAGGCCTTCGATTCAGTGAGATGGCCTTGGCTGAAAGCAGCCCTGCAGGGATACGGCGTGGGCGCTGGTTATATCAGATGGGTCCAATTGTTATATAGCAGCCCGGTGGCTAGGGTCAAGACTAGGGTCAAGACTGGGGCCACAGTCTCGGATGCCTGGCAGCTTAGCAGGGCGACCAGGCAGGGATGCCCTTGGTCACCCATGCTATATAGACTTGCGCTGGAACCGCTGTCGATATGCCTGCGGCAACAATACGGTGAGGTGGGCATTAACACTGCCAGCGGCAGCCACTTAACATCTCTCTATGCGGACGATATGCTGTTGTACCTCCGCTACCCGGAGGAGAACCTGCAGTACGTACTGGAAGTACGGGATCATTACGCTGTCCTCTCGGGCATATCAGTGAACCCCAGGAAGTCTAGCCTGTTCCCTTTGGGCGGGTACAAGGACGTCCCGTGGAGAGGCTGCCTGTGTTGCTAATACCATGGCGGACCGACACGTTTAGGTACCTGGGGGTAAATATTTACCACCGGACTGAGGCGGTGCACAAGCATAACACAGAGAAAGCCATAGAGGGGGTCAAGAACAGCATGACATTCATGTCCAGATTGTCCCTGTCCATGATGGGGAGGGCGGCTTTGCTGAAAATGGTGGTCCTTCCCAGACTCCTGCACTTCTTCGTAAACGTCCCGTATTTGATCCCTAAAAGCCTATTTGTACGACTTCATAGTATGTGTAGGGGCTTCGTGTGGGGTAACTCCAGGAATAGGGTGGCCCTGTGGAAGCTTCAGAACCCGTACGAGAAGGGCGGTATAGGCTTGCCCAACTTCGAACTATATTATCTGGCGGGACAACTGTTGTATGTGGCCAGGTGGTTGTCTGATGAAGATTCGGCGAAATCTAGGTTGCTGCGTGATGATGCGGCCCCATATTTCCTGAGAGAGGTGGTGTGGCTAGAAAGGAATAAACTGACGGGAAGAGGGTGGCTATTGAGGTTGGGATGGGAGGTCTGGCACAGAACATGGAAATTGATGGGGGAGTCAGAACCACCATCTTGGCAGGTCCCGCTGGTGGCCCTGTGTGAAAACGACACCCAACTGTTTCACTCTGTCCGCAGGCATTGGGAGCCGGTGGGCCTGGCCACGCTTGGGGACATATGGAGAGAGGGGGAGGCGCTGGACTTTCAAAAGTTGCAGGATGAGACGGTGGTGCACAGAGGCCAGTACATCACCCATGCTAGGCTAGTAAAACGTGTAAGAAAGAGATGGCCGGAGACGGCACTGGCAGATGATCCTGATGCCACCCTTGAAACTATGTATGATGTCTCAGAGGGTGGGCATGAAATATCACGAATATACGAACTCCTCAGAACGAAGGCTGGGAAAGAGTTGCCCCAACTGAGGCATGAATGGGAAGAGGAGATAGGTGAACTCATGACGGAGGGTCAGTGGAAGAGGGTCCTGGGATATCATAAAAAGGTGTCCAGAAATGCACGGCTCCAACAACTCCAGTTTTACATTACTCACAGGGCCTACCTGACTCCCCAGAGGATCGCACGGTTCGGAGGCTCGATTACTCAAAAATGCCCCAGGTGTGGGGAGGTGGAAGCTGGGTTGCTACATATGTTTTGGGCCTGCCCGGAAGTGTATAGATTTTGGGAGGAGGTCAAGATGAAGCTCGCAAGTGGGGGAGTGGTGTTGGACGTGGGATCTGCCTGGTCATGTATGCTTGGGATCTTCCCCAGGCCCAGACACTTTAGGCACTTGAGCAAGCTGAGGGACCTGGCATATGTTCTGGCCAAACAAAGGATTGCCATGAACTGGAAATCGGCTAGCAGGCCGAGAGTGGAACTATGGTGGGCGGACATTATGAGGTGGGCGGAGGCTGAATCCGTGGTCTGGTTTGAAGTGGTCACTAGAGGGGGCAAGGAGGAGATAGGGCCCTTGCTGGCCTGGCGACAATTGGTGGCCTCTATGACCAACCCACAACAGGGCTTGGACGAGACTGAGAATTCTGAAGATGTGCCTACGGACAATGTTTCTCCTGACAGTGCCCCGACTGAGGATACAAGGGAGCCGGCTCTGGCTTGATGGGGGGTGGGGGGAGTTTTCCCTTTTTTTTCTTTTTTTTGTGTTTTTTTCTCTTTTTCCTTTCTCGTATTTTCTTTTGTGGTTTCTGTAAATAATTAACAGTTGTATTGTGGTGTGTGTTTGTTTTTCTAAAATATAAAATCAATAAAATATTTTAAAAAAAAAAGGTTTAGGGAGTTTTACATAAGTCCACCAAAGGTAGGACTTTAGAAGACTCACACTTGGGACACAGATATCCAACTCCGAGTATAGGCCTGAGCCGCACACGTTTTGTTGGTAGCAATGGCTGAGCAGCCAGGATTATCTTTGGCGATATGGGGCGGTACAAAGAACTTGGAGTATACACAAAGGCCAAAGAAACACGGATACACTAAAAGTTATATAAAACAAATTGTTTATTTTATATATACACTAAGGTAAGGTAATTCTTAAGAAAGGTAACTACTATAACACACAATGAGTAACTTAGTACAACCAATGCAATAGTCACAGATAGTAAATCACTTTGGCAATACTTGTAGTAGAATTGCAGTATGCAAAACACAGGTAAGTAAAACACGTAATAACTTTCAGAATATGTGTTTCAGGTTAAAATGGATGACACAAGACAAACAAATATTTGTAATAACTTCATAGAGACCTTAGGCTTTAGCACCAAGATGCCTTTTGGCCATAGTTTGCGCTTTTATAAATCTAATAATTATAATAATAATAATAATAATAATAATAATCCATCCATGTCTAGGTATCAGTGCCATGGGATTAGATTGGGGGGTCAAACAAGCAAGACACAAGCTGTAAAAAGTCAAAAAGTTGCAGAGGAAGTCTTCTGTAGCAAGTACGTAACACTCTTTGGTGTGGAAGAGGCTCAGGGACATCGGGGAAGGCTCCCTGAAGGTACAGAGGCGTTAGGCCTGGGCAAACGTGGATGGGCGAACTGCCAAACATACAAATCGGCACTCCAGCCACACAGGAGCAGCAAAGCAACTCTAGGCAAGTTCTACCACGAGACTCACAGTACCTTATACGAAAGATAAGATAAAAACGCTCTTATTTGATCAGACCCTTTGAATGAAAGCGCAAGTGAATAGTTTGATTTCGTCCACAGCATATTATATCAGACTCCTCTCACATATCAGTCAATTTTTGTCCCAAAAAAGTGGGTAGACAGAAGCACAAGCAATTATTGCATCTAAGATAGACTACTGGAGCAGGCTGCTGGTGGGTATTGGAACGGGATTCAGAGCCATAATGGGGCTGAGGAAATGTTAACGTGTATCCAACCCTCGCAGAAGCTTCCATTGGCTCCCCGTGGAGGCAAGTATTGAGTTTTGGCTACTCACCATAACTTATAAATGTTTGGCAGGACACTAACCAGCCTACATGGAGCTCAGACTCAACAAAAAAAGGAAACCAAGATTCTCAGATAGAATGATCAAAAACGTTTACAAGTTCCAAGAACTAATCTGGCTATGGTTAAAGGGTGCTTTTTGGATGGCAGCACCCAGAAATTGGAATGCTATGCCCTCTGAGCTCAGAAGCTGCATGTCCCTGGACAGCTTTAAGAAAAAAAAAACGTAAAACACACTTCGATAACTGCGGTTGCAGTACTACCAGCACCCTCCAGGCCCCGAGTACTTGGTTTTTGTCTATAATCATCTCCTAGGGACTCTGGTTCCAGGCGCCTGTATGCCTCTGGGCCGCTTTGGTAGCACCCCAATATAAATAAAATAAGAGGATGCATCACTAAGCCCTGCGATGCAGCAGACCCGGTCAACAGATTCTTGGTCAGGCAGAGGAAAGAAGGGACACTAGAAGGGATCTCGCAGCAGCAGTCGAGTGAAAAGGCTTCAGGCAAAGGATTCTTTATGGTTCTGTGATTTTGAGGTCCTTTTCAAAGCGCCAGTGAAGACGGTTGTCGCCCTGTTGGATCAGCTTGCTTTCTCTGCCCAGCTTTCTGATGCAGGGACTTCAAGGAGTGGAATCTTGCCTCTGGAGGTCTGGAAGGAGTCCACCAAAGGTTCGGGAGGATATGATCTTCAGAAGGGGATGCACTGCACGCTGGCCACAGGTCCCTGGGTATTGGCAGTTTGCAGCCGGTGAAGCTCAAAGCTCTTCGTGGTATGGCTCGAAATGCAGGTCGTCTGCAGACTAGTCGGTCCCCCCAGTCTAAGGCAGGAAATCATCTGGATCGGAGCTTCCGGATGCTTGGAAAAGGGAGCCATCACTCAGGCGGTTCTGGAGGTTGCTGCAGACGTCTTTCTCCTCTTCAGCATCAAGACTCACCTTTTATGCAGGAATCCAGCCATTCAACATGCATGCTTTCATTCAAACTTGGGGTGAGGGCTGTCCTTTTAGGACAGCCACCCCCCAGCTAGACCTGGATCTAAGCAGGCAAAATGGAGGTCACTGGCACCTTCGGGCGGGCTTCACAAAGGGATACCGGCGAAGACAAGCAAGGAACCCCTCCCCCCCCCCCACCCAGCACGTCAGAAGAAGGACCAAGAAAGAACAAACCATCGTGAGTTGGTGAAAAAAGAAGACAGGAGACATTATGGATCAATAGTGTCACATGTTTGCCTTACTGCCGGAGCAAATGCAGCCTGCATTTTAAGTTTCACAAAAATGTTAGAAAAAGTATCCACTGCCACTAACCACTCAGATGAATTTGTTACTGTAACGAAAAAGTTACAGGAGAATTGAAAAAGGAACACAAAATGCCTCCTCAGAAATCCACATAAGTGCTGGTCGCAAAAGAAAAGTATAGATAGGATAAAAAGGTATCCTTCTATCCTTGAGAACAGTAGTTCTCACAAGGAATTATGACAAAAGCAAAGAGGGAAGCTCAAGGAGCTTCCAGTAGCGTTGCACATAAGGTGCTGTGTGCTACAATATAAAATTACAGATGCCATACAAAAAGATGCAGGAAAGTAGACTCCATGCCCAGAGTACAAAACAAGAACGGGTAAGTGAAGAAAAAGATTCCCACTCACGAGTCCGAAAAAATCCAACAGTCCAGCAAAAAGTGCTGGGCGACTCACCAGGTGAGTAGAATATCACACAAGATGGAAATTCTACTCAACACAGAGGATACACACAAGTATCTTCAGGATAGCATATTACCCTTCCCAGCTACAAGGATAGGATTCCAGGTGGAATCTGAAGAAATTGGTTTGAAACCCCCAGAGACAGTGTGAGAAACCTGAAGGTATCTGTCTGGCTAAATCCCAGGATCTGTCATCCAGGTGGCCAGGACACGCCCATCGTTATTGGATCCATTTCCTGGGGGTGGACCAGCGAGAGAGGATCACCTGGATGGGGGGGGGGGTCCTCAGGGAGTGGGACACCGACGGGTGAGACGCATTATCCCCCTTCTTTCAACACCTTTTTCCCATCCTGACACGTAAAACACTCAAAACCACTGCCCACCCACCTCCCAGTTTCTGACACAAATACTTTCACACGACACACAAGAGAACAGACTAACACCAGAGACATTTATCTGACATGTCCGGTCAGGCAAAGTTAGGCAATTGATCAGAGTCGCACAAACACCTGACAGCCCTTTCCCTCCCCTACAGGGATGAAAGGGGGAGCAAGAGGGCACAGTACAAGCAAGGCAGACCACACAACGAGACAGCTATCAAGACCTGGCAGTTCAAGAGGAGTATAAAGGAGGCTAATATCGAGAGGCTGACAAGGAGAGACACGACCTTGCCCTTTTCGACGCAGACCTGTGAAACCTATGCAAAGGGAATTGTAAGACCAAGGACAACAGCCATGTGCTGAAACAGATGTCAATGGTACATGGAGAATGTCAAAGCTCATAAGCGGGAGCGAGGGAAACTCCTGCTACCATGGTACCGACCTTGACTTCAGCTACGAAGAAAGCCAAGCGGTTCATCACAGCCGGTGAGTCAAGGGGAGAGTCGATGGGAGAGCCAGGCTGTGATGAATGACACTCGCAAAGTAGCAAGTTGAACCAAGTTTAAAGAACTGTAAGAGTGTTAATGGAAGACCAGCTGCAGAGGGAACCAGAGCCACGTGGGTGCTAACTCAAGAGACTCGGGGCGATGCCTGTCTGAATGAAACTACAGAAACCAGAAGGCCGTAGAAGAGCCGCCAAGTTAGGTCAAAGTGGTCATACAGGAGATCAAGCAAAATCCCTGTACAGTCGAAAGCCTTTGACCTAAGAACTGTGAGAAAGCAAGGGAAGTGTATCCTGCAAATCATTTAAAGCAAAGGGAATTTGAAGTTGGCAAGGGTGAACCATAGGAGGGATGCTAACAAAGAAGGGGCAAAGTCTAAAGTCCTGATAAACAGTGTGTTGACAATGGTGAACCCCGCTGAGGGAAGTCCACTGGAGCTTTTTAAAAAGACATGAGGATTTGTTGAAAGCCATTGTGAACCCGATGGAGTGGCTGAAAATCAAGAGGGGCTGCACCCGGAAGAGGGGGACCCATGGCTGAAGCCATCACCTGAGAGAAGTATGTAGAACAGAACTTTGTGTTTGTGTTTTTAAAACCTATTAGACCCTCGGAACCAGGAGACAATACTACAGAAGGCCTTGATACTGATAGGAACTCTTTTTGAAGGGTCCAACGCTGAACGAGGGAGATCCAAAGGTGAAGCCATCACCCAAAGTCCATTGAGAGAAGGAACTGTTATTTTGCTAAACACGTTTTGTGAAGGGTCAGTGCCCTGAAGAGGGGGACCCAGGGATGCATACATCCCATCCAGAGGAAACGTAAAAAGGGAGCTTTGCATTTGTTTGTTGTAAACATCAGGCCCTTGAAGGCAGGAGACATTTGATAAAGGAGACTTGGCCATCGAAGATCTTGATAGCCGAAGCTGAACTTTCGTCTCGTACTAGAGAAGCTCGAGCGCGTGCTGTGCCCCAAGGTTCCACCTTACCACATACTCAAAACGTGGGGAAGGGAGACCCAAGCCATCGCATCCTGACATATTATTTGAAAACACTTCTTTCTTTTCCTGAAAACCATCCCACACCCTTTTTGTATCAGTTGTAGCGTTTGGCAATAGGTTTCTAAGTATAGGCCCTTTTATATTTGACACAACGCCACTAGGACGGCCTTCTTTTCATTTGATGGTCAACACTTGCTCCCATCTCAGATTTAGGTTTAGATTAGGCATGTTTCCGACCGGCATACAGTTTAATAAAGACCCTTGAACTGTGATCACTTGTGTCCATCTTTACGGTTGCCACCATGAGATCCTTACAACAGACACGCACGGCTTGGGATAAAGCAGCCACCTAATCAGCATCATATAATCAGATAAAGCAGCCACCTAATGCATCCAATGTTTTGGTAACCATCCTATCAGGATTGGCCAGCTATTCCCCTCTTTCACAGGTATTCACTCAGGCAGGTAGTTGGGATGTCTGCGAGACCCTCATCCAGACTGAACTGGATGCCACACACAAAGGGTTCCTCGATAGGCTCTGAAAAGTGCCAACGTACATTCCCCATTGTCCAAACACTCAAAGAAAGACCACCAAACAAAAGAGTTGCTGGGTAGCATTTATTTTAAAGCATTGGTAGTGAAAGGACCACCATATATTGCCATTGGGCTACCAACGTTGTAAAAAGGTTATAGGGTGGTGTACCCAAAACCAAAACATGTAGCTGCTACCAACCTACTCCAACACTTTTTGGGCGAGAAAACACAACCAGTGACAAAATGGTGTTCCCATGGAGTACCCCTGCCATGCTAGCCATTTGGGCTACTAAGGGCAGCATACTATGAATAAGTTGCAGCTGCAGGAGGATTTCGGTCTAAGCCTCTGACAGCAAAAAGCAGAAGCGCCTGCAAAAAGCCAAGGGGATTAAAAGTATAGTCAAAAATGACCATCTGAACCAACAACCCTAAAATCGCCCCTTCCACACCCTCCGTGAACTAATATGCTATTTAACCATAACCACACACATCTATGCACGCCCCCTAGAGTGCTGTCCACTTCACTGTATGCAACTCTGTGCCAGCAATCCACCACTCCAGCCCATGGTAATTTTAGTAATGGGAAACACTACACTGGGGACAACCAATACCAACTTTAGTACCAATGCACCTCCCTACACACCATTTACACTGTGCAACACAACACTTTAAGACCACATAAGAGATGCATTTAAGTTTTCCGAGACTCACCTTAGGATATTATGGGATACACATGCAATCCCATACAAAACATTCAGTATGCAATACAAAAGGATCTATGTGATAACTGAAATTCGAATACGAAAATATCGTTTTTTTTTCTCCCTCACATTTCCCTGCAATAATATGCGGGGGAGGCCCACCAAAACCCTCCTTACTATCCTTATATTGCTTATTACCCTAGAGCACCCCCCCCCCCCCCAACATATAATTGCATGGAATTGCGTATTTTGAAATTCGGTATTTTCAGCTTCGAAATTTTCTTTAGCTTAGTAATTTACTGGTATTTTAATATACTCTCACCACTCATTCTTCTCAAAACTGTACTTACGTGTCCAACATGTTTGGATCAGCAAAGACAGTGAAAAGGTCTTTGTCCTGTAGAACTCCTGGGAAAGATAGAAAAGATCAATAAAGCAGGCAGAAATAATCCATACAAAATCTTCAAATGACATTACCAACTGCCAACAAAATCAATATTTGCGCAGGTCAATGGACAAAATTGTGAGTGGATAAAGGAAAGACACCTTGCAAGTTTGCCAACGTTTACTTTAAAGAAAAAAAATTAAGGCAATGCAGAGAAGGTTAGTAAGTGGGTCGCAGAGGGAAGTTGGAAAGAAAACACTTGGTAAATAAAAAGGGGTGGGGGGTTCAGTGAGCAGGTTTGGGACAAGAAGTTATTTTTTTGAGCAGCAAGTAGCATGAAAGGAGAGGAACAGCAGGCCATGGGGCAGAGGTGACGAACGGGAAGTGGTGCGCATTGCATTTGAAGGTAATACGTAGGTAGCTACTTTGAAAAATTCAGGACAGCATGGAGTGAGACACAGAAAGCCACTGCAGTGGGACCAACAGATAATTGTGGCCAACCAGGAGGAGTCAGGCTACAAACTTACAAAGTGTGTTTTTTTGTATAAATAAAAAGCCTATCTAGCCCTACCGCTATGAGGGAAGTTCCCAGTCCATCAAAACCGAAAACTAATGGTGTTCGTCAAATGTTCAAAATGAAATAGTCCAAAGTCTAAAACCTGATTATTTATCTGGCCCTACCACTTAGAAAAAGCAAAAAGGAGGCCTGAGCAGCCTCTGTTCCTGGCCCAATGGTATGG
The DNA here is from genome assembly GCF_040938575.1 of Ambystoma mexicanum. NCBI lineage: Eukaryota > Metazoa > Chordata > Amphibia > Caudata > Ambystomatidae > Ambystoma > Ambystoma mexicanum. The sequence continues at coordinate 1,220,723,586 of NC_090934.1, read as the reverse complement.
ATCACTCCCCAAACAAAATTGTTTTACATCTGGGTCTTGTCCCAAAAAAAGAAAAATAAGGTTTTTAACAGTTCTCAAAAAAGTGAATCTCTCTTGCTTTTCCAGGGCTCTTTGAAGCCCTTCTGTCCTCTGGCCGGCTTAGTTCTTGATGGGGCTTCTGCCCGTATAAAGCATTCAGATTTTCTTGGCTCCCGAAACCAGGGTGGCTTTCCCAGCCTCCACTATCACTTTCTCTTGCCTCTCCTGTGCTTTTTTCCAAAGTCCTTTGGCACTCAACTAGGCTTGTCTTAGGGGGTCTTGGTTGGACACCTACCCCGTTCCAGCATTCAGTTTTCTTGGTCCCCGTAAGCCCCATGGCTTCTCCAGCCCTTAATGACAGTGTCTCATACAATGGCTCAGCTCACTCAGTGGCGTTACCTCTTTGGGAGCAGATGCTTCCCTTAGTCTGCCCAGCTCGGCAGTTGCTCTTCTCGGGTGGAGATCGGGGATCAGACCTCAAGTGAAGTCTGGTCTCGGTATCAGTTAACGGGCCCCAGGCCCACCACGGTTTCCGTGTTGTCACGCCACCAGGCAAGATGGTCTCTCTACCGTCTACATCATCCTCAGTGGTTCTGCTCGTTTGCCGCTTATGGTGCCAGCCTTTCCGGCGGCTCCTTAGAGATAAGCTCGCTCTCCACACTACCGCCTGTTGTACGCTCTAGCGCGTTTCTGCTGTTCAAGGATGTCCCCCAGTCAGAGGTTCTCCTCTGCGTAGGAAACTCTCTCCACGAGTCAAAGTTCCACATGGTTTTTTGTACGTCATCAGAAACAAAAGGGGTGTGTGACCACTCGGACTGTGGAGTTCAGGTGAGATTAAGCATTACCTGAAGCCAAGAGGAAATGTCACTTTTGGGAGAATCGAAAATATAACTAACAGTCTTTCCAATTCCCATGTAGGCGGATAACGTACGCTGGACTGGAAGTTCCATACCGGAATGGGAGTCCTTGTCTCCAAGACAAGAGTCAATCCCAGTGTGGTCCCACTTGCTCAGAAACCTAGGGAGGATCTTGCAAAGCGGGCTTCCCTCCCTAGCCTCAAAATGGAGAGGCTCTGTTCTTGGGAGAAGGGACGAATAGTCCAGATTCTTCACATATCTTTCCTGTTAAACGAGAGGATCCCCCTTGATTGGGAAGCCGGAAACTACTCTAAAAGTCCACATTACTTTGTTCTTTCCCTTTTCGGTGTTGGACCAATAAACAAAAAGATTGAAGATCTAAAAACCAGCTCATGACTCGGGCGTTGGATTCTTTCCTTAGGCTCATCCAGGTCAGAGGGGAATTATCTGTCACAAGCCCAGAATCATCTTCCTATGAGATAGTAACATATGTTTAAGATTCCCCATTTGATGCCTAGGGATTCCAGCTCCAAGGTGGAATAGGATTGGTCTATAGGGAACAGCTTCTGACTCGTACACAAGACAGGGTGTTCCATGCCGTCACGCTTTTGTGACAATACAGTTCCCACCCTAACCTTAGAGGCATCAGTCTGAAGGATATGATTGGTATGTCATTCATAACGCGACCATACACAAGTGTTTCAAGGTGCAACAAGACAAGGTAAGGAAGACAGAGGTAGGACAAGACAGAAAATCGTACTAGTCCATGTGTCATTCAGATTGTGCAAGTGCGACAGTGCAAAATGCAGGGAAGAAGGGAGAGGGGGTGGGAAGTGCAATCGGGGCAGCAATTGCTCCAAGTAAGTGCAGACAGGGCAGCGCTGCTCTGGGCTAATGTAAGGAGGAATGGGACTGTAGAGGTTACAGTTACAGCCTCCAAGTCAATGGTAGCCCCGGTGCTAGTGCATTGGAGATTGATCAATGAGGAGTCTGGTACCCGGCGAGGCTCTGAGGGTAGCCAGGCAACCAGTCAGTGCATCAGATAGGTAGGCCAGCAGGAGAGGGAGAGAGAAAGCAGAGGAGAAAAGGAAGGTTTTGAGCTGCTTCTGGAACTTCGGATGATCCGGCTCAAGTTTGAGTGGTGCAGGGAGACCATTCCAAAAGGCAGGCACCTGCAGAGGACAGAGATCTACCCCCCACTCTCTGCCTGGAAAAGCGTCTGACCCCTGGATAGTTGGAGGTAGTTGAGCAAAGGGCTCGGGAAGGAAGGTATTTTGGAAGAAAGGGAGAGATGTAATGTGGGCCCCAGCCCCAGAAAGCCTTGTGGACTATGCAGAGGCTCTTGAACCTGATCCTTGCAGCCACCGGGAGCCAGTGTAGAGATTTCAGGGCTAGAGAGATACAGTCCTTGGGTTTGAGGACAAAGATAAGTCTCGACTACAGAAGGTCGGACTACATATTGGCATTTAAAGCATATTTTATTCAAAATAAACATTTACCTAGCCCTACCACTTTCAGGGAAGTTCTTGCCCATCAAAACTAAAACTAATGTGGCTCGTCAAATGATACATGAAATAGTCCATAGTCCAAAACCCTATTATCTATCTGGCCCTACCACTGCAAATGTAACAAAATGGAGGGCAGTGCAATAGCCTCTGTCCTTGGCCCAATGGTTTGGATCACTCTCCAAACAAAAGGTTTGAAAGTACATCTGGGTCTTTTTGAAAGGTTTTTAATAGTTCTCAAAAAAGTTAATGTTTCTTGCTTTTTCAGGGCTCTCCAAAGCCCTTCTGCCCTTTGGCCGGCTTACTTTATTGTGTTCTCGATGGTACGTCTCCCCGTATGTAACATTTGGGTTTTCTTGGCTCCCGAGGCCCGGGTGGTTTTCCCAGCTTCTAGTATCACTTTCTCTTGACTCTCCCAGGATCACCGAAGCCCTTTGGCCCTCAACTAGGCTTGCTTTAGCAGTGCCTCGGTTGAGCGTCTGCCCTCTTCCAGCATTCAGGTTCTTGTGGTCCCCGTAACCCTCATGGGTGCTGTAGCCTTTAATAACAATGTCTCTCATACAATAGCTCACCTCCCTCAACACTATTACCTCTTCGGAGAGACGCTTCCCTTAGTCTGCCCAGCTCGGCAGTTGTGCTTCTCGGGTGGCGATCGGGGTTCCGACTTCTCCACTGCAGTCTGATCTCAGCATCTGTTAAAGGACCCCAGGCCCACCCTAGCTTCCGTGTGGTCACACCACCAGTCGAGACGTTCTCTCTAGCGTCTTTGTCTCAGCGGTTCAGCTTCTTTGATCCTCAGGACACCAGTGTCCCGCTAGCAATCAACTCACTCTCCACGCTATCGCGATCCATCATGGCTCTGCCACTCCAGGGCATCCTCTAGTCAGCGGCTCTACTCTGCATAGGATTTGCTCTCTCTGATTCAAACTTCCTCCTGGTTTTATGTAGGTCAACAGAAACAAAAGGGGTGTGTCGCCGCCATTTGACTGGAGTTCAGGTGATATTCAGCATTACCTGAAGCCAAAGAGTTTGAGGAATGTCCCTTTCGAGAGTCGAAAATAGAAGTAACAGTCTTTCCAAATCCCATTGTGTTTAACGTACACTGGAATGGGAGTTCCGCAATGGGAGTCCTTTTCCCCAAGAGCGTAGTCACTCCCAGTAAAATCCCACTTGCCCAAACCCCTATGGAGGATCTTGATGAGCAGGCTCACCTCCCGAGCCTCAAAAGGGGTGGCACCACTCTGGGCAGAAGGAACAATTAATCACAGAATGCAGGAACCGGAACCCTCTAGGAGTGGTGATTAAGGAAAGTCTGGGCTAAAGTGAAAACATGAATGGCTAGCAGTGGAGGGGCAGGAACAAGGAAGATACTTGCAAAGGGAGGAAGGAAATTCAGATACACAGGTAACAGCAGTATTGAGGGAGGAATTGAAGCCTCTTAAATTGGATCAAATAGGATTGATGAAGAGCAACCGCCTCAAACTGAACTGACCCACTGTGCTATTTGATCATGAAGTAGGAGGTTTTAGACAAAAGGTGGACAAGGCCGAGAAGCAGCAGATTAAATGTGCTCAAGTGATCAGGAAGAAATGTCTTTCATGTGGTAAGTAAATAATGGCATTATCCGTGAAGGATCCCGATCCCGCCCCTCCCCCCCAACCTCCAATAGAAGCATTCAGGTGCAGTGAATTCCGCTATACACGGTGTCCATTGTGCAGTGAGCAGATAACAGTATACCTAAATAGTTTATTAAAAAAGTTTAGAAAGCGCAAATATTCCACCAAGGTCTTTCAAAGCACTGCACAATTCAACTGAAAAGTACTCATCTGATGCAAATGATCAAATAATGAAAATCATGATCAGCCCTTAACAAAAACCATCTGGAGTAAGAGAGGTACCATGTAACCCTCAATTGTGGCCGGGTAGTTGGTTAGACAAGAAAGAGTCATTGCCCCAAGACCTGTTTTCAGGGTCTTGAAAAAAAGGCAACCAGTCACTAGGTTGTTGAACAATTACCCGTAATGAATTCTGGCAGCACACAGATGCTCCACAATAAGTTACAAATTGATGCAAGATGGAATTTGGTAATCTCGCAAACAAGTTTCTCCAGAATTCTGAACCAAAGTCAACAGCCAAACACCACCACTTTAGAATATGAATAGTTGTGAACAGAGAAGTGAACAGCCATGTGTCCAGTTGGGTACACGGATTACAACAGACTATAAAAGGAGTAAAGCCATTTCATTACTATGGTGATTCGCTCAAGGCCACAGTTTATTTGGAGAGGAAGCTCAAATTGAAATCTTGCAATGTGAAAGAAACAACACAGGTTATGCACATTTGCTCTGCTAGCTCCATGTGACATGCGATGCCCAGAAAGCGCAATCTTTGCAGACTTACCGAGTGCAATCGGATCATGGCTCAGCCCTGGCGTGGCTGCAATAATCTGATCAAGAGATTCCTTATTTGCCAACATCTTGAACACCTAGCAAAAAAAGCAGATCAAATGAGAATAGGGTAACTAGACTGAGATGAAGGCAATGCCCATCAACACCATCTATCTTAGTAAAAGGATATAACTGCTGTTAAAATGATTTCACAATGCTACTCAAAATCCATGCCAGAATTAGACAAATCCTCTTGTGTTGCTGCGATTTCAAGCTCCGACCATACTTGAATTTCAGGCAACAAAATCTGTCAAACTTAAATGAGCCTCGAAAATCTCTTAAATGTCCTATGTTCTCAATGTGCAATGTGAGGGTGCAGATGTAAGGCTTGGACACAATGGTGGCATGTTTTGGGAAAGAAACATGAGCAAATGGGTTGGAAAAATGACTGTCCCTTAAGCTAAGAGGGGGTGCCCTACCTCTAATAAAACAAAGGAAATTGTCAGAATACCCAAATTATAAAGGGCTGTCACTGTCACATCGCAAATAGCTCACATCTGTCCACAACATTAATGGCTCAAACCAACTGTGCAAGTATTATCTCTTCCTAAAGTAAAGAAAAGTGTTCTTTGTAGATCCAACCAACAAAAAGGTTTACAGCCTCTTATCTCATGGGTACAAAAATAAAAACAAAACTTTAAAAAAAAGTTCCATGAAAACTGTAGGACTCCAATGTTAGGGTCGTAATGCTTCCACCTAGTTTCCTTCATCTACGCCCTCTCTACTTTTGGGGCTTCCCAGGCCTCTACTTGCTTATACAAATGTCAGGCAGTTCACAAGAACATGCAACTTGGGGGGCGTGGCCAATTGCCATGCAGAGAAGACGTGTTGCAAAGTAGCTCCTGCTGATCCGACAAATCTGCCAAATACGGCGTGTAAATGAAGGCATCTCAACCTACAAAAGGGCTCTAAAGTGCAAGACCGTGAGGACGAGCCGAAACGGGACTTCCGCTGCTCCAAGATAAGTGGTACAAAGCATATTACACGATCGCGAATGCAATGTGAAGACACCCAAGAGCGACTAAACTGGTGAACAAAGGGCGACACCGGAGCCCACAGCAGTGGTTATGATCCTGCCTGAGGGGGAGCGGTGCTCAAGAACACCCCTGGCTGGCAGCCACACAACGTGACCCCGGGAGACCTGTGGGACCAGAGACCGGGGCACGACTTCTATGCACGCGAAGATGGCACTGGAAGAGTGCACCCGCACCACCAGACCCCCTCCGCCCGCTGAGTAACGTATGCTGTCCCACTAGATCCAGGGAAGCAATGCCCAAACTGGGAGCGGGGAAGAGATCAAGGCGGCCCGCCAAAACACATACAGCCCTGATACCAAGAGCAAGCATGGACATTGTACGAGGCACACCACACACAAACAATGCATTCAAGCAGGCCACGGAGGACAGCGCAGATGACATCAAGCAGGGCACAATAACAGAAGATAGGAACAGGGGCTGGACAGAGTGGCATAGTGCATGAACCGGCAACATAAGGTAGCACAGACAGTGCTGTGGTGTGAGGGCTGGCCCGGCAGGCTGAGAGGGTAACCAGGCAAGCAAAGAAGCTGCATTGATTCCCCAGTTAAGACATCACCCCTCAGAGCGCAAAGCTGGATCCAAGGGACTACTCAGATATTGCCAAGAACAAGTGCACACAAGCCCAGGAAGCCTACACAGGACCCCATAAAGTAGCGTACACTGGCGAGCAGGCAGCCCAAGGAGCCAAGAAACGTGAAGAAGCGCAGGTTCCACAGCAGAGGCTAGGCAGCGCAGTCTGCGCTATGCCATTAGTGATGAACAGGCAAGTTTGAGGCGCACCCAACTTGAAAATAAGCCAACCCCAACTACGCTGATACCCAAATTTCACACCACCCCAAAGTGTGAGGAGACACAAGCATGGCGCGCCGTGCGAACCACGCTGGGAGCAGCAAGGTATTGTCACAAGTGGCGCCAGAACCTTAATCACCCCCTGTAAATGGATCATAGCCAGAAACTGCTAAATAAGACCAGTGGTAATGAATTTGTGTTTTGCAAATGGCAGCAAGGCAAAAGGGAAGCAGACCACAATGGAGTCTTTTACTAAAGGCCAAGACAGCCCAAGGGGTGAAACATTGCGGTCACCGATGGAAAATATAGCAGCCGCATTAGACAATGGGGCCAACAAATACTCGCAGCAATAACAGCACTGAAGCCGACGCTGGAAATGAAAATAGATGCAGTAATTGTGGATGTGGGCTTACTGCGTCGTCAAGATGTGAGGCATTAGCGGAACGCACTGGACAACTGGAATCACAGGTCACGGGAAACACTGAGGCGATCTGAGACATCGGATGTTACCCTATTGCAGCAGATGGAAAAAATGCTAGAGGACAGGGTAAATGACGCAGAAGGGCAGGCAAGAAGAAACAACATTACAATCATCGGGCTGCCCAACGGCATGGAGCGCACCAACCCCACTAACTATGTTGAAAGGTTACTGCTGCAAGAATTGGGACCAGGTGGAGCACACGCATCAATCTCTAATCAGGAATCCACCACCGCGAGCGCCCATCATTGGTAAAATCCTGAACTACAAGGACTTTGGCATTCGAGGACAGGCGGTACCATACAAAGGGCGCCAGCTAAACTTGCAATATACCTAGACTACACTTTCCAAGTCCAGAAGCGCAGACCTCACTTAATCGCAATCAAGGAGAGACGAAGGAAGGCTGGGTTGAGATACATGCTAATCTACCCGGCCAGGCTGAAGGTATGTTATAATGGTTGCACCCTATTCTTTAGTAAACCTGATGAAGCCCAAGACTGGCTAGACAGTGTGAATGCTCCGTCGACAAGCAGGGAACAACAACGCAGATGAACGAACACTGCGCCATGGCCAATGGAGAGACCGGAGGCTCAGTCAAGCTACACAATTGATAGACCTAGGAGCACCGCCAGAAAAGGCATCCAGAGGCACCGTTGATATGCTCCATTAACGAACACAACATAGGGCTTAACTGTAAGGAGACTAGTATGTAGGGCGTCATGCTAGGCAGTCACAGTCTTTAAAAAGGTAAGGAGTTGCAGTTAAGTTGGTAAAGGGAAAGAAATGGAAGCCAGACAGTACATTTCTCAGGTCCGCCCTTTCTTCCTGCAGGAGTGACGCTGGTTCCCCAGCCCCCTTAAGCCTGCCGGCTCAACAATCCTTCTTAAAACAATGATCAAGCTGGCAAACCCAAGGTGAAGTGGAGAAAATAACAAATGCAAATGCAGAATTTTCTACTGCTCTTGTCTCCTGCTCTCTTAATCGACTGAATCTTCAGTCCTTCTGGCTTGCCACTTACGGTGTTAGAAGTGAGATGTCAGCCAGCTGATTTCAACTGGCGACCCCTGCTATTCAGAAATGTGATGGAGAAGGCTTTGGTCCCTATTCTGGCAACTCCTCATTCCATCGTATTTGACATAGTATTGAAGACCTTTCTATCCCACTTAATGAAAGTTCTAAGCTTTTTTTCTTCCACCGGTGTAAGAAACCTGAAGATGTCTCACCAGTTAGTCCGCAGGGATCTGTCATCCAGGTAGCAGGACACTGCCATCGCTTTTGGATCCAGTTCTTCGGGGTGGACCAGTGCGGGAGGACCACCTGGATGAAGGGCCCTCTGGGAGTAGAAGTAGGACACCGGATGTGAGACGCAGTATCCCCTTTTCCCCCATTGTACCAGGTAGGATATTTAGGAACTCAGTCCCCGCCACCCCCTTTCCCAACATGGACACTTTCTCACAGACAACTCGCCGTGAGCAACAACGGACTAACACCAGAGCTGTATACCTGACCTGTCCCAACACCATGGACAGGCAATTCCAGATGTTTACGACGTCCATCACACTGCCCCACATCGGATAAAAGGCGGAGCACAAAGCATACTCTGAGCGAGGCAAACCACACTAGGAAACAGCAGTATAAGATGGCTGTTTAATACAAAGAGAAAGACAGCGAGACCAGAGAGTCGCAAGGATGAAGTACCCATGACCAATAAAGACTGTTACTTTCATGAGCCTTTGAAAGTAAGAAACCGAAGACCACGAACCTAACGCTGATCAAACCTGTGCAGTGTGTCGGAGGTATGCGGGATTCTCCCGTGTCGATAACCAAGGCGTGCAGGATCGATTGCCGCCGAGGTACTATCGTTGGCTCCTACAACAAAGTGGCCTCAGAAAAGACAGCACAGTGACTGATACCAAACCAGCTTGTGTTTTGAACCTAGGTTGCAAGTGGCAACTTTATGGAAAGAGAACAGTGTGTGCGGCATTGGCGATGAGTGACGCAAGTATAATTGGAACCAAAGAAGTAACTGTTTGAAATTTGGGAGAAAAACTGTGCACAGAGTGGTCCGACGCCACATGGGCGCTCATTGGAAGGTCTCTGTTAGGTATCCAACTGATGCTGAGTGTGAGAAAAGGAATACTGAATTCGAAGTGGTCATGCAACGGGTCTTGCTATATCCTGTGCACATTCGAAAGTCTTCGATAGTTTGAAGTACATCACAGTTGGTCTCAGCCCGGCTGAGGGAGACCAATTGACTGAAAGGAAGGGATCTGAGCCCGACTGAAGGGGATCCAAGGTGAGCTGTGAGTCACCCGCAAAAGAACTCAGACATTAGTGAACAAAGGGATCTGAGCCCGGCTGAGGGGGATCCGGGGTGAACCATGAGTAGCCCAAGAAAGAATGTTCTGAACCATTGTTTTGAACTATTGTTTTGAAAGAGATTGGAGCCTGGCTGAGGGGGATCCAGGGGATCTGAACCCAAAATAGGGTGATCAAAAGAAAAGAACATTTACGTTGTGTACACCAGGCCCTCTAAGTCAAGAGGCTTGCAAGAAGCAAAGCGACTTGGGTACAGGAGGTCCTGAACTGTGAAAATAGAATTGTATCCTCGTGCCGTAGAAGCTAGAGTGTGAGTGAGTGAACCGCCTTGTCCCGTGCTGAAAACGTGGGGAAGGGAGGCCAACGGCCCAATCATCCATCATTTTGCAAACACTTCTTTCTTTTTCGTGAACTTCACCCCACATTATTTGTAAATTAGTAGTAAGGATTGGCAAAAGTGTTTTTTAGTATAGGCCCTTTTTTAATTTGACAAGACTCCACTAGGACTGCATTATTATTATTTGATGGTCGTAGCTTGCTCCCATCTGTAGATTTAGGTTTAGATAGATGTTTCTCACCCGTGTGAAAGTTCAATAAACACCCTTGAACCGTGGTCGCTTGTGTCTGTCTTGATACCATGCCTTCCTTACACGGGAACTTACATCAGACTAGTTACTAAGTTCAAACTGGCCCTGCGACATGCCTTGGAGACTGCAGCTGGTGTAATAGATCCCAATTTATTGGGGGCGGTGAAGGTGATCCGCTATAACCATGGGACCATAGCATATTCGGTTACAGAGGGTGAAGCCGTAGCACAAGGGGCCCTTGGAAAAAGCACTCACTGAGTATCCTAGGAGGTAGACACCTTAGCAGAAACAGCAATAGCATTGCAGGAATTTGGAAAGACCAACCTCGTTGGAGAGGACATTGCCCTATCACTCGATCTTGCCTTTGCACAAAGGAAAAACTTGACCTTAACGGAAGCTTTTAACCTCGGAAGAACAAGGACGTAGTCAATCCGGTCCCCTTCTTCTTTCTGAAGAAAGGGTTATTTATCGAGGGGATGTTAGGAAAGATGGTCTTCCTCTAACATAGTTGGTGGTCCCCCATAGTCATTGGAGGATATAGTGTTGGAGCGGGACCATTTCCATCTAACGGCCGCCCATCAGGGGATAGGGAAAACCCGAAGCCAGGTTATGCTTCTACTGGCCCGGAGTGTTTGCAGTTGTGAAGAACTACATTTTCACCTTTTGATATTTGCTAGAAGCATGTAGACCCTCCAATTCCCCAGGCCCCCTTAAAACCCCTTCCCATCATTGAAGTACCCTTTTACCAAATAGTGATGGACATAGTGGGCCGGCTGGAAACTTCTACATTGGGAAATAAAATCCTATTTGTGATTGTCGACTATGCTACTCAGTATCCCGAAGCATATCCCCTTACGAATAATATGCAGCAACAAATGGGAACAACTTATAGGTAAAAAATCCTGCAAACGTAAAAGAAATTATGTACATTAAAACCCTATGTACCTCTGTTTATTACCCACAGGTGGATGGCCCTGTGCAAAGGTTTAATCAAACCCTAAAAAGAATGCTTCACAAGCTGGGAGAGGCCGATGGTAGAAATTGTGATGTCATGATTTCCTGCGCCCTCTTTGCAGTTAGGAAAACACCTCAGAAGTCTTAATGACATTCCCTTTTTGAGTGATTATACGGACGAGAACCTCGACATGTACTGGATATGTTCAAAGACCGGGAAAGAGAGAAGAGGCCATCCTACCCATTCCCTAGAAAGCGCAGTACCTAAATTCCCATATGGATGCTGTCTGAGAAATCGTAAAACCCTGCTTAGGTAGTGGCCCAAGAACCTCAAAAGACCCTATACGATAGACTAGCAGTAGCCCGAGGTTTATCCTTAGGAGAATCTATCTTAGTTCTTCTTCCCAGACAACAAAACAAACTAAATGGTCGCCCCCAATGAAATTCTTGAGAGAAAAGGCCCCTTGAATTATGTAGTGGCCCAACCAGATAGACGTCAGAAGACCCAAATATAATCATAGAGCTCGTTGAAAGTGTAGAATGTAGACCCGGTAGAGGACACTACTGTAACCATGGCTACCCTCCTCATTGGCTTAGCACTTAGAACTTCAGTTGGTCCCTAACCATCTACCACCTTCCCAACAAGAAGCCCTTCATGCTTTATTACATCAATTCCCAGAGGTCTTCTCTGAACAACCAGGTAGAGTGCAGAACTTCTTTGTTATATAAAGGACACCAGCTGGGAAAACAGTTAATTTAAAACCTTACTGCATCCCACAGGAAAGGAGAAAAATGTATTGAACCGTAGCTCCACCAAATGCCAAAGCCAACATCATTGAGCCCTCCGAGAGCCTGTGGACGTCCCCCGTCAGACATGAGTTGGAGGCTCTGTATAGATTTCAGGAAACTCAATCTTTTTATGTTCGATCATAACCCCATGCCACAGATCGATGAGCTCTTTGAGAACCTAGGGTCATCTAAATATATATCCACTCTGAATTTAACCAAAGGATAGTGACCGGTATGCCTAACTCCCATTATTGGGGAGAAGACCACCTTTTCCACCTGCAAGATCTCTTTCAATTTAAGGTACTCCCCTTTGGGTTGCACAGTGCCCCTGCCACAATCCAGAGGTTAATGGATAAGATTTTAAGACAATATTCTAGCTTTTCCGGAGCCAACCTAGACAACATTATTATACATAGTAAGACCTGGCCCGAACACATGCACCAACTTTTGTGATCGCAAGATCGTTCGTGAGAGCCAGTTTATGAGCAAACCCAAAGAAATGCCATCTGGCCTAGGCAGCTGTAAAGCATCTGGGCTACATCATGGGAAATTGACTGATTAAAACTCAGGCTGAAAAAGTTAAAGCAGTACAAGAAACACCTGTACCTAAACCAAGCGGGACCTTTGAGCTTTTCTAGGATTGACAGGCCATTACCGGTGTTTTGTACCTACTATTCCACTTTGGCCGCCAATCTTACAGACCAAGAACTCTCACCCACAAAAGCTTTTCTGGGGAAAAGATCAACAAATCTTTAAAGGTCTGAAACCAATCCTATACCAATAACCTATTTTGAAAATGCGCGATTTCAATTGGGAGTTCTTTCCAGTCAGTCAACCATGCCAGCCTGATCAACCGACTCCGAGAACCTGGGCATCATGGATCACGCCCTGGAGCGGTTGACCTCCTTCCTTCTGGACTGACCCTCCCCGATCCAACTTGGGTCCTTTTTTTTTTTCAACCACCTTTTTCCACATGTGCTGTCCCCCAGGGTTCTGCCCTCTCTCCCTGGCTCATCAATGTTTAATTGGCCCCTTTGGCCCACCTGATCTCTACATTCTTCTCTAGCTTTCAGTGTTTTGAGGATGACACTGCTCTCTTTCAGGCTCCCCTCAGCCGCCTCCTCATCTCTCGCTAATTCCTGAATGTGTATCCACAATTCAGGATTGGTGCACCTCCAACGATCTCTGCCTTAATGCCAGAAAGACTGAAATCCTTCTCACTGGGACTCCCGCTTTCCCTCTCTCTCTAGCTGCTCTCCTTGGGTTCTCTTCCTTCGTCTTCCTGTGAGGAAAAAAACATGGGTGTCATCTGAGACTCCGCTCTCCTTCTCTCCTCTCCTCACATCCCAGACCTTGCCAAGAAGGCCATCTACCAGCTTCACCACATTGGAGGGATTCTTCCTTTTCTCACTTCCCCCAGAAGCTCACTGCCTCCAGAGCCCTGGTTTTCTCTAGGCTGGACACCTGCAACAGCCTCTTTCTCAATCTGCCTTGCTTTACTCTCCGCCCTCTTCAACTAATCCAGAACAGGACTGTAGAAGACCTAAAGCAAATGACAACAGATTACTCACTTAAGATTTCTGCTAACTAATTCTCTCGAATCTGTCTTAAAACCAAACTCCCCTCCGTAACTGCTGCCTAAGCTGTAATGCTGTTAGGCTTGCCTTTAGGTCTCAGACTGCTACAACATATTAAGAAACAGGAGTTCCTGAGATTACTCTGATCTTTTGCTTCACTGCTGCTTCTTGCGAAGACACTTATACTTGACTTAATTCTTTGGGTAAAATGAATAATGTCTTTTAAAATACTGCTTCGCCACCTTTACAACTGCTTAAATGAGTTTTCTCTGCTGTTGACACGAAGCTACGCACATTGCCACTCTTGTCAAACTTACTTGCATCTTGCGGTTGAACTGCTTTTGTAAATTCAGCGGATACTACTTCAAAACGAAAAGGAAAAGTGTTTCAGGCCACCGGGGAAAGCGCAAAGTATCGAGCGCTTCCACTGAGGAGCGTTAAGGATGTGCGTTGCTTACAGGAGGCGCGCACGCGACGTCAGCGGGTGCCTTCTTCTAATGCGCTCAGAACGCTGAACTCGGGACACACAAGCCTGAACCCAAATAAAAAATAATAATAATCATCACTCGTAGCTCTGAGTGAACTGCTAACACTAGTTAAATTAGTGTCCGTCTTGACGCAACAGCCTGCTAGCTAGTGTTAGTAATATTACACGCGCAGATAAGGTATCGTCGGCTTTCACCCATGAATTGCTATGAATACCAATAGACGTTTAAACATCATAGCTCTCAAAACACCCGAATTTGGTGGGTGTCACCCGCCTTGTACAGGGCCGACTCTCCCGCCAAGCCTCCTGCACGCCCATTCATTCCAATGGGCGTCTCACCCGCCAAAAACAAAATCGGGTGATTTCACCCGCCTTTGCAACACAAATGGTTGAGAGCTATGAAACATGCACTTTAAATCACTGCTGTACATAACTTGTAGCTTTCTTAGCACTTTTCCATTTCCTTTCTTCTCAAACTCAGATAACCTTAACTTAGCTTCAGATTCAAAATACTAATGCACTTAGCTCAGTCTCTTGCTCAGCTTCTTCTCTCAGCTGACTGGACTCTTCCGCTTACTGGTTCTGATCATGGGAAGAGCCACTTCCTTGACTCTCTTAGTGACTCTGCTCAGCTTTGAAGTTGAAATCCCTTTCTCAAATAAAAATCCCCATAGTTGTAGGAAATTATTAACTCTTTATTTACAGGAACTACAAGGGCTAGGACCTGCTCTGTAACAAACTTTAATGAAAGGCAGTTTAGAATTCTACTAAGAATTCCAGACTACATCATAAACAGCCTTAACCAATAACTGCTGTAGATTCGATCCTCCATCTTGGCCTGGGGAAACAAAGGCTTCCTGAGAAAGGAACATTAAGGAAACTTTTCTCCAAACCAACTCAACCACCCATCACCTACCTATACCCTAGACAGTTCCCCCTTCCTACACCTTCAGAGAAAATGCTTAAAGCGTTGACTGTAGCATGGACCCCTGGCAGCCGTCGCAGTATGGCGAAGGAAATGGGAAACCCTGACAACATTGCATAAAATGGCTGCAACAGGAGGCATAATCTCAAGATACAGTGACTGGGAAAAGGGACTACGAAAAGGGGGACGCTTAATCACACAAATAATGGAAGTTAGCATTAGAACACTGGAACATATGTGGTCTAAACAACTATGTGAAGAGGGATAGTACAATAACATACCTGTGCAGGAACACAAAATAGGGGTTGCCTTGCTACAAGAGACATCTTGACAAAACTAGACTGGGGAAAATAGCACAAAAATGGGGAGGCTTGGTAGTAGGTTACATATACTGAGTGTACTCTAGAGGGGTCCTCATTTGGGTTGCTCCTACTGTCCCACTAAAGATACTGCACATGAAGACAGATGAGGGCAAAATGGTATTGATCCACTGCATGCTGGAAAACCAGGACATATGCATTGTGAATACATACGCACCGAACCACGATGCCACAACCTTTTTTCAACCATACGCAATAATATGCCCGTACAAAAACGGGGTGCTGCTGTGGGAAGGGGACTTACGCTTAAACCCAAATTGGACAGATCGGATGACAAGTTCAGGAAACCCTCACCCCTGCAAAAGTTCTAAATAACCTCCTAAAGTCATTTAGTTTGGCTGACATTTGGAGGAAGCTGCACACAAAAGACAGTATACTCACACCATTCCATTTCACATAAGGTTCACACGAGATTAGACTACTTATTCACAGGAATAGAACATATAGGTGAGTTGGAGGAGGTGGCATATAAGGCCAGGGTACTGTCAGATCACGCCCCATTAGTACTCAAGTGGGTAAACAGCCTCTAGACCGGCTATACCAACCTGGAGGTTACGTAGCAAAACCTTGCTAGATTCAGCATCTAGAGAGCACATGCGTAAACATAATGAGGAATTCTTCAAGCTTAATGAGGGTAGCGTTGGCTCGGTAGGAACGGTGTGGGAATCATAAAGTGGTGTGCGGGGGGGGGGGTGATAGCCCAAGCAGAGGGGAGGAAGGCGAAAAATCACTGCTGAACTGGACAGGATAGATCTAGAACTAGCGGAAGTGGAGAACAGGAATGGCACATGTGAAGCCAACCAGGGAGAGGTAATCAGATTAAGGCACAAGTGCATAAAGAAATGAGATCGGCTGAGTAAGTTTAGCTATGTGAAGCACAGAGAAAACACATGCGGAAGGGGACAAACCAGGCAAACTACTAGTTATGGCAGAATGACAATAAAAGAACTCCAATACACGCCTTGCAGAACAAAGTGGGCACCATGTGTAACACACAAAGGGAGCTGAATAACGCATTCTATGAATACAACAGGGAACTGTATGGAGTCGTTAGGGAGGATAGCGATAGTATGGTGCAGGAAGCGCTAGAACTCCCCTTACCACAACTTCAGGCGGAGAAAGCAATAATGCTAGAAGAACCCAGAACGTCCGAAGAGGTGCTGGCCACAATCAGAATGCTGCCCTTGGGGAAAACACCGGGCATGGACCGGCTGCCGGGAGAGTTCTATAAGGAGTATGAGGACAGCCTGGCACCGGTACTGCTGAAAGTATACACAGAGGTGTTTGCTGCAGGTACACTCCCAGGTAGTATCAGAGAAACTGTACTGATGCCCCCTCCCCTCCCTAAACCAAATAAAAGGAACAATGAACTGTGGCTCATAGACCTCTGTCCTTATTGAATGTAGATAACAAAATACTTGCAGCACTACTGGCAAATAGGTTAAAGAGTAATAACGGACCTAATACACCCTGACCAAACGGGTTATGTGCCAGTTAGGAACATCTCCGGGAACTTATGCATATTACACCAGGTAATCACCAGCATGACAGATGTGGTAGAGCCCTGTGTGGTAGTCTCGATTGACACAACAAAAGCATTCGACTCAGTCCATTGGGACTGGCTATACGCGACAATGACAAGGTGGTGTGTAGGGCCGAAATATATGCAATGGATCAGACCGATTTACACTAAACCAGCATCAATGGTTAAAACGGGAGGCATTTACTCTGAGAAATGTGAATTACAAAAGGGTGCCCGACATGGCTGCCCGCTATCCCCAATGCTCTAAATTATAGCAATGGAACCAATAGCAGCGTTTCTCAGGCAAGAATATCAAGAAGCATGCAGGGAAGGCCAAGAATCCCAAATTTTGAATTATATTACCTAGAAAGCCAATTGCAATATGTAGTGAGCAGGCACTCAGATGACCCTTCAACGGATACAACACTCCTACAACCTGAAATCCAACACTTACATCTAAAGGAAGTAGTATGGGCGTCCCCAACAGAACCACTCAAGTACGCACATCTGGTGAAATTGGGCGTTCAGTTATGGTGGAGAACGTGCAAAAAGCTTAAGATTAGAGACCCGTTATGGCTGCATATAACCCAAAGCTGCAGTGATGTCGGCTAACAGAGGACTGAGAGCCAATGTGCGGTCAAACTGGGAGTCTTGTGTAATCATAACAATAGGAGCCTGTGGAAGAATGGTTCCCTAATGCCCTTTGGCGAGTTACAAGACATAACAGGGATACACAAAGGGCAATACCTCCTACATCAGACCATAGTGAACACAATCAAGAAGAGATGGCCAACAATAGTGGAGGATACGATGGAGCGGAAGAAGTAGAAACAATGATAAACATCCCAGATATCAAGGATATACGACACTAGTAGAAAACCATTCAAACAGTTCAGGACCAGGGCTTGATGGGAGAAAGACCTAGGTAAGCTCTGCACGAATAAGGAATGGCTGAAGGTATTACACTACCATAGAAAAGTCACCAGGAATGCTAGGTTCCAACTAATACAGATGTAGGTAACCAAATAGCCTACTTAGAGGTGATGGCAGGTTTCAATACTGCCCAAAATGTAGGTGCCTGAACGCAGGAATGCTACATATGTTTTGGGAATGCACTGCCATAGCAAAGTGCTGGGGTGATATAGCACAAAGGTTATCCAGGGGGCAAATAGAACTAGATGTACAATCCCCAGAAGCATGCATGCTGGGGCTCTTCCCGAGAAGTAAGACTGGCAAGGCACTGGCGAAACTGAAAGACTTGCCATACGTACTGGCCAAACGCTGCATTGCAATGGAATGGAAATCAGTCAGGGCCCCCGTCCGTGGATAGGTGATGGAAAGACCTGAATAAATGGACTGTAGCAGAGACTGCTGTTTGGCAACAGGCAATCAGCGCACAAAAAACAAGAGACCAGTGTAGACATGCTACAATGATCAGAGCTAACAAGAACGCGGTTTAAGCAGTAAATGAAAAGATGCAAAAATACCCCGGCTGGCCAAGAGGAGTCACGTGTAGTATGAAGGGCACATCAACAGGTGGCCACTGTCTGGCTAAGTTGCAGGATTGGGAGGAGGGTGGGACACAGGTATTCAGATCCTGATGAGTTATGGGAATATAGCGTCAAAATAATGTGATCGCAAAGTGTCTTGCAAAATGTGTTTACTTTTATGTTGATGTTAAAATACAAAATAAAAACAGTTACACATTTTTTTTTTAAAGTATCCAAGAAATGTAAACAGTCTCCGACGTATGGGAAACGCATGTCATTTACTCTTGGGATATTTTAGGTTTATTGGACACTACTTCAAGATGTAAGTAGGTATGGTGTAGTAAGGATGCTCTTTGTATTTTATTTGTAAATCATTTTTCTGTTTTATGTGAGAAATAGAAATCTTGATAAAAAAAATTAAGAAAAACATGCGCCTTATGCTTCTATTTATCCCACCAACTAGGCACACTCTTTTTGCCAAGTGTAGGATTTGCTTTCCTATGTATTGTTCACTTATTTTGTGTGCAGGTTCCAGACTCTCAGTATTCAGAATGGCTTGGTTTACTCGACTGCCAAACAATTGTCCTCTCATGGACTGTCCCTCTTTTGGGTATGAGACCCATACTTTTAGTATTAACTGCTTGGTTCACTCCTGTGCCAACTCTCATTAACTCACTCATGAACTTCTCATTTGGGTGAGGTCCAACACTCACAATAATCAAACCTGCTTGATATACTCTCCTGCCAAGCCTTCGTACTTTCATGGACAGTCCCTCTTTGGGTGCGAGTCCCAGACTCTTAATATTCCAAGCTGCTTGGTTTACTCTTCTGCCAAGCAGTAGGCCAAGTGTAGACTCTCTCTTCGTGTGTAGGTCCCAGAATCGCAATATTCCAATTGGCTTTTGTTTGTTTCTCACATGGGTGCATGTCCAAGACTCGCACTTAGTTACCAGGGTCCCAGACCCTCTTGATCCAGCTTCCGCCTTCACCCCTTGATCCCCTGGACCTCTAGCACCACTCGAGTAACCCGCATACCAGTTTGCTTCCTTCTGGTAGGCACCATCATTTCCCCGAGCAGCAGCTGCTGTATCTCTTGGGGTTCTGGTAGCGTTCAGGGATCAGTCGCAGTCGGCAGCGGCTCTCACGATGCCTACTTCTGCCCAGCGGTGCATGCTCATCGACGCTTCACCGGTGCTCTGAATACCCAGAGGTTTCACAAGGAAGCAGACCGAGCAGTACTTACTTCTTGGCGCTCGTACAGCTTCTGCTCCTCCGCTCTCTGCTTCCCTCTTGCTGGCTCTCGTCCCTTTCGCCATTGCACCGGATTCCTCTCTTCTCAGTTGTGGTATGTTTAAACTCCAGCGTTGGAACATGGAATTGCTTTGGGCCAATCACAATAATTTAGAAACTACAGCACTAATCTGCTTCTCCAGAGTGATCCTTGGACTCCGGACCATCATCATCTTCTCAGTACATGACAGTCCGATGTAACCTATTGTGCATTCCCTGAAGTTGGAAACTTGTCAAGTAGATTAGGTTGACTAACTTGACAATAACAGATATTGGTCCCATCAAAAGAAGGGAGGGGAGGATTGAACATTGGAGAAGGGTTTAGGTGGTGGAATAGCACGTTCTCTTAACATGATCAGCCCTAATCCCATAAGGGGGGTTCCTGCCCATGTGATCCTCCCTCTGTGAACCACCCCCACAGGGACTATTGTACTGTGGACGCACCGGTCTGGCCCCATGGGAAAGGTCTCCCCCTAGGGGAGAATGTACAGCATCCTCCGATTTGTCACAGTTAATAAAAATATCCTTTCTCAAAAAAGGCACAGACTTCTACCCAGTCTAAGCATCCCATAGCCAAAGATACTAACTTATTGAATTTGCAGCCAGAGGGCGGGGAAAAAAAAAACTAGCCGATTAGAAAAAGCTACAGCCTCACTCTGTGTTGCCCATACGAGATCGTAAAAATACAATTGTAAGTCCAGGTCTGTGGGAGAGAAAAGTAGCTGAAGCAGATGTTTCCACCTTTGCTGACACAAGGAGAGGTTGTAGAGCTTGAGCAACAGTCTATATGTAGCCAGCAGGTACAAGTTGGGGGATAGGGAAGAAGTACCATGGCACCCATAGGGAAGAAGAAAGTCAGAGAATGGAAGGTGGAAAAGGTGAGCATTGGAAGAGCAATGCTGACCGCTGAGGAGCAATATGGATTAACTAGAAGATGGCCAATCAGGAAACTAGTAACAATCTGGTTCTACTTTTTTGGGACAAACAGCTGTATGCCCACTTCACGCGTGATCAGATTTAAACAACGTTTTCTCAACCTTTCTGTACAGCTCAATGATATTGGTTCTGGTCTACAGCTACTACATGGTGGGAAATCCCTCCATATAGTATAAATAATGTAAAAATAAACCAACACATCATAGCCTATATTGTCTTGTAGGTTCACTATGGCCACTACATTTGTTCCGTTTCAGATACATTTTGTGGTATAAATTTGATTTGGTGTTTGGCAAACTTAAATGGGATACGGTTTGATAATTTTCAGATTTAAGCTCTACCATACATACGAATGAGGGTACGCCTTTAAAGAAATAAACAGCCATTTGCACTTACTTGTGAACCGTAGGGATAACTGCTTCTTTAAATCTATTGTGCCTTTACACTGGACTAGTGGCTGTTTTTGGTATTTTAATTCATCGGGACCGAAGAAGACAAGGCTGACTAGTCGTTGAAACTAGTCAATACTAGTTGGCATATCCTATTGAAGATAAACCAAATGGCCTTATGGAGGAACGTAAAACCTAGCTAATCAGTTTTTAATGTACAAGGGCTGGATGCCTTTAGATGATTTCTTTGAACATTGATTAACGCATGAATCCCTATTTAGATCTCAAACACACCATCTAGGTGTGTTATAACTTTTGTGATTATTCACATAGTATTTTGGCACATATTTCTATTGAGTGGTTGAGAAAATATGTATTTCACACAAGTGATTGACAATCTGATTCATTGTTATGCACATGTTTAATGCCGTGATCTGTGTTGCATTTACCCGAAAGAACTATAGTTCCTAAAATTCCTGGAAGGTGACTGCTCGGACACCGCCCTTTGAACCTTTCTGCCATCCATAAGTGAAATCTGCCAGCGCTGAAGGGACGTGCAAGAGGCGCATGCAAAACGCAGTGCCATCATCTGGCAGTATGGCTGTGCGGATCAGCTATCTTCTACACCTCGCACTGGAATTCGGTACATTGCGGGGACCCCCTACTTCCCCCTTCACTGCCGAGGACGTGACTGGATATTACGGTAAGAGCGTTTGGTCCCCCTTTTGCTATCAGGCTAGCTCAGCCCTATGATTTTTGGCAATCTAAGATGCGTTTTACAAAGGTCAATAAAGTGCCATTGGGAGTGCGGAGCATGGCTACATCCAAGATTACCACATTTTTACTACGCATTGTGACAATCCTTAAAAGCTTGAAAGCTTTGTCACTCTAGGACTTCGCAAGTGCAGCAAAATTCAGGTCTGGCCTTTCTCATGTTGGCGCGTTGTCCCTGCCGCACTTGCGAAGTCATAGAGTGACAAAGCTTTTAAGCATTTCCATAAGGGCAATCTCCAACGGAGATATATCCAAGGACAGAAGAGCATAAGCCTCAGAAGAAGAGCAGTGGTTCGAACACGTTAGCCTGACCTCCAACCCAATAAATGTCAAGCAATGATGCATGCAACATTTTGATATGGGCGCGGTGTGAATGTATTTGTTTCTATTAGGTCTCCAAGAATTGGCATCCTGCAACAGAGAAGGCTGACAGTCATCTGAAATCCTACTGAACCGGTGAAGCACCCCGACCCAAATACAGGTAACGGCAGTTAACGAAAGTCTGGGAAGGCAGCGGACGAGCCGTTTAAGAAACTCTTTAGACATTCCATGAAACTTAAGCCAACAAGGGAGAACAGTGCATAGTATGCACTGAGAGCACCTACCTGAACAATTGAGAAGACACGTTGTCCGTGAACCGAAGACCTCAACTCCCTGAAACGTCATAAAAGGAGGCTTATCTTACTGACCCTTTAAGTACACCAGAGCGGCCTAAAAGGGTGGGATGCTAGGGATTGTTTATGCTCTCATTCTCCAACTAAACATCGAATAGCTGAGCAAACCCCCTCCAGAAGGAGAGAATCACTGTACACACCCGAGAATAGTCTAGGGTTGGTCCATTGAGCCAAACCACAATCTCTACCCGGGACGAAGACTGATAAGCAAATAGATATTCCTCCTTTGTGAATGGTACAGTGAGCTAAAACATGTGGCTACGGACTCTGAGTGGGTACATTCCCACAGAACAGGTTATGTTGTGTT
The DNA here is from genome assembly GCF_040938575.1 of Ambystoma mexicanum. Taxonomy (NCBI): domain Eukaryota; kingdom Metazoa; phylum Chordata; class Amphibia; order Caudata; family Ambystomatidae; genus Ambystoma; species Ambystoma mexicanum. The sequence continues at coordinate 1,220,701,055 of NC_090934.1, read as the reverse complement.
CTTTCTTGCAGAGGGGCACCGTGGTGTCTTTTTGCACAGTGCGGATTGGTCAACACCGGATCCTGCCAAGAGTCACGTTTTTTCAGCTCATGACCTTAACCTAGCCTTCCTCAAAGACAAGAAGAATACCATTAACATTGCTTTGGCCTAAAAAGCCAGGAAAATGAAAAAAAAAAAACGTTGAGACTGTAAACTATAAAGAAACCGAGAAAACCGTAAACCAATTTGTGATACAGTGCCCACTCTAGTTCCATGGGAGTATGGTACTGCAGAGTCGGAAGGGACTCCGGGAAACCGCTTCATCGTACAAGTGGGGTGGGTCGATAATTGTGCAAACCCAAGAAATTGTGAAAACCTCTATAAGGGAGCAACAAAGCTTATTAAGAACTGCGAAAGACATTGGGGAACAAACAAGGAAAAGGGAGTCATTCTCCTAGCCCCATTAGAACTTTATGTGATTGTTTACTTTCTGGTGGGTTACGGAGAAACCAGAACTTTTGGGCAACTTTTGCTTTGAACAACCCGAGAGCCATTTGGATGCTTTACATCCAGGAAAAGGAAGTCATTCTTGTGGATTACGAACAGTTTTGTTGTGGTGTCAGGGATAGAATAGGAATCCTTGTTACCGAGACAGTGCCTTTTTGTTTCAACTCACACAGACGTCCTCACGAGCACCAGAGTTTCTTTGGTTTAGATAAGGAAATCCGCTTAGAGTTAGGGATAGACAGGTTTGGTTTATCATAAATCTCTAGCAACCACTGTGGCACCACTTGGTCAGTGTCTTCATTCCTTGTGGCCACACCACACAAAAAGAAAGTCTGACCTGCCTCCCACTGGCACCAACCAGTTCAGACGCTTTAGGGTGTTTGGGTAAAAAAAATGATTGAGCATGTGATTAACTTATTGATCCCTCCGCCCCCCACCATCCTCACTAAGTGCCCTCCGTTTTCCAAGTACTTGCAGCAGTGAGTTCACCCTCCTCTGCTGCACCTTCTAACTCAAATGCACCATTAACTGATAATCCTAGCACCTTTGGGGAACCTACGCCCGCCCGTGTACAGGTCCATCATGCACAAGATGTGGACTTAAGCGGTTTATTGTGGTCACCCAACCTCCCTATCATGAACTCTACAACAGAGAAACTCTTGTCCAACTCTTGTTTCAGAACATGTGACCGACCATTCGACTGACGATCATTTGGTTACTCCAATCTCTGAATCTTCGGATACCCTATACTCGGCACTGGTATCCATGTTGAATGAAATAATTTCTAAATGCGATAACATAATTGCAACCACCACCATTCACTCTACCATGCTTACTCAGATTACTGCTTTACAGCCTACAACTAGACCCATTTACAACGTTGCCTACAAAGAAGGACTTCGATTTGAGGTGCTTCTGTTGCCTCAGATGGCTTCTCGTCTGGTACCTACTAAATCTGCCAAATCTCTGGCCATTGACTCAGTTGTACCTCTACCCATTGTTGGCTTGGAAGAGGACCCGAAAAATGCTAATACTATCATTAGCACTGAGGAACCCATTATTGATACCTCTGCCTCCTAGAATACCAGTATGCAATTTAGAAGACAGGCAAGTAACAAACAATCTAAAAAGCTTAAGAAACAGGGGCAAACTAATAAAGCAATCACTGCAATGAAAAATCATGTGCCGCTACGAACTTGAGGCTTCATAAAATCTAAAACTGTTGAGATTATCACCAATGCTGAAGCGGCCAAAAGATCACCATAAATGACAGATAAGTGGAAAAAACACAGAAAAGCTGACAAAAGAATTTCAGGTTCTGGTAATTTGAAGGGACAAAAAGACTTACTCATTGTATGACGAGGTATACACTCAGGACACTACCACTTAGCCTAAACCAGCAAAGCGGTTGCCGATGGTTGGCCAGTCCCTTAACGACTCCTGTATCTTGGAAGACATTCATGTTTTGTTTAATTCGGAGGGTTCAGCACTTGCATTTGGACAATTATACTCACACCACCTCGTCGCAGAATAATATTGCACCCATCTCAAGATGCAGTCTCTCCTGCCTTTGTGAACAATGCACTAAATCCCATGAACGGGCGTCCCTTCCAATCGCTGCCCAACTATTGGTGAATTGGAATGGGGTTAAGTGTACTGGTTGTGCCCAAAACTTGTGTCGCTCCTCTTGTACCAATGATCCAACTAAAAATAATTCTAACTCATTAGACCTCCCTTCTACAGCTATTGTGCACGTAGATCTAGCGAGCCGAAGCAATGGTAAGCAAATCATTAAAAGGAGTCGCTTATTTCACTGTTCTAATGAATACATTCGTAATCGCTCTGCATTTCTGGATCTCTGCCAGCTTATTCCCCAATTACGATTCATTACCACTAATGATATTAAGCTTGTCAAGATTCTAGACCATTGCGATCTTCCTACTATCTATGTGCACTTTTATGAAAACTGTACCATTGATTACATATTACACAGTGAGGTTGATTTTTACAGAATGGGATATGAATGCACAATGTCATTTGCCTGGATCATCGTGGGGTATTAAAATCGGTTCCATGTGATCATATCCATGGAACAATGTCGCCATACAAGAAAGGCACCTCTTTTTACAGCAATATTACAATATGGAACCTGCGGGGGGGGGGAATACCCTTGCAACCACCATCTTTTTTAAAAGGGAGCAGGGGACACCCCTGCAACAGCTGCTCCCATTTACCCCATATATTGTCCCCATAATTAATGTTGCCTATGCTGTTTCCCGGTGACTATACGTATGGCAATATCATTTATATGGATAATGTTACCCGATACCATTAAATCGACCCTAATAACATAGGGAGAATTGCTCTCGATCCTTGGCCGAAGAACCCTTCGCTCCTCAATAATGTGGCCCAACCTCCAGCTATCAGAGTGGCTACCAACCTCAATGGTACTAGAGCCATAAACCGTCTGGGCAATATGAACCATGAAGATGGGCACAAAGAGGCCGACTGGTCGGCTTCCTTTGTAATAACCTTTGGAATCACCCCCGATAATGGTCTGCTTATTTTATTGTGGAATACCCAGGGGATCTGCTGTGAAGGCATCACGAAGTAAGCCACAGACAACAGACTTAAAGTTCAAACAAAAGAGGTGTATTAACTTAAATGTCAGGATGTTTGAAGGTCTAACTTGCCCTACAGAAAGATGGGATTTCTGAACCTGAACAAAACTAAGGAAAGACAGTCGAAGAGTTCAACTTAAAAGTCTGTCTGTGTCCAAAACCCATCCTTGCCCTCACAACTTCAGTGAAAAAATGTGTAGGGATATCAAAGTCAAAGTTCAACTCAAAGTTCTGAGCTCTCTTCAGCTCACAGCTTTCTTTCTGCTCCCCCTTGCCCAAGACCGTGCCATGAAAAAGTGTCACAATTTTCTTTATCCTATTCAAGGTGTTTAACAAGGTGATTCCCTTCCTCAAGTTTCAAGTAACAGTTCAAAATAAAAGGTCTTGAGACTCTGTTCTCAAGGCAACAAGTGTGGTCCATTTAAGTCTCAGGGTTCCCTTCCCCAAAGCTTCAACTTTGCCACTTGTATCTTTCCCAAAATGTCTGAACAAAACTCCAGGTCAACCTGACCCTCCTTCTGGCTTACCAAATCAATTCATTTGTAATGGTCTCATTGGGCTGTTTCAGAGTGTCCTTATTTTTCACCATGCAGGGCTAGCTCGTCTAGGCACAGTTGTTAGACCGCACAGTCCACCCATCCCGGTTGTGCAACCAGGATTCCCTGGACTGCTCAGCCCACCCCTGTGCATCAAGTCGTCTCCACTTAGTTCATTTTGTCGCCCTCTTGGCTTTATGTGTAGTCTTACACTCTGTTGGCTTCTTTTTGTTATCCTTGTGGATCTGCCACCACGTATCAAATAACTCTTGCCAATTTGTGGCCCTGCCGCACTGTAGTCACTCAAAGTTCACCGCTTGGCTCCCTGAAGCCTTTGACATATTCTACTTTAGGGTTTTAAATTAAATCATGGTGCAACATATATTTAATATGGTTTACTTTCAGTTCAGTGGTCAATGTGCACATATGATGCTTAATTGTAAGATCTCATTCAGTTCGGTATTTAATATGCATGTATTGGCTTATATGCACAGACCATTATTCACTTGCAGTCCGACAGGAGTGCTCTGGTGCTTACACACCCTCCCACACTCAGCGGCCTTTTGCACATCTTCCCAGCTGTTCCCACAACTTCTGCTTGACTTCTGAAGTCGGGAAACCCACCGGCATGAGAACCGCTCGCTTGCCATGCGTTTCTCTCTGCACGCCAGCTCCAAGGCTTCTTCCTGGAGGCGAGCGGCGTCCTCTCTGTACCAGGCTTTCCTCAGCAGTTCCTGCTGCCCCACATGGAGATGGAGGCTCCCAGACCTGGGGAAAAACCCATAATCCCACTTATTTTGGGTCCCGCAAGTGCTCTGGGATAATTGCTGGCATCCTGGCTCTGTCTCCTCCGGTACCACCACGGCTGCCTCCCAATAAGAATATCCTGCTGCTCCCTCTGTTGGTCTCCCTTTATACACCTGCAGCCCTTTAAAAGGCTGCAGGTGTGGATGCGCAATAAGCCCAGTCGGACTATAATTAAAGGGAAATGCCTGACCCTCACAGCTCTCGATGGGCATCTTTCGTCCCAGTACTGGAGTGGTAAAAAGGTATAGTCTATTACTCGCAGTCTCCTCTTCCTTGTCTTAGTACTGTCAAGTGTAACATGTGGGGAAAATGGAAAATGAGAGGAGCTGGCTTAAAAGAGCCCATAAAGGTTGGGCGAGCGTTAGGTTGGTGGTCAATAGGGAAAGGGGGATACCATGTCTTGCCCGGGGGGCACCCCACTCTCAATCCTCAAGGACCCTCACTTCTGCGCCCCCTGGGTCAGGATACAAGAGCGATGGCCTTTCTATGGCCACTTGCGCAGTGGATCCAAGGGGAGTAGGAGTGAGACTACCCTCAGGTTTCTCACACTACCTATTTGAGGAGTGCAGTCTACTTACAAATCTGTCGACATTCATGATCAACGCGCCCTACAGAAACATGGCTTCAGAATGAGGTCCAAATTTATGGGAGGATTACCAGAGATTGGCCATTAGGGAATGCCTAGATCAAACTAAAGGCAGATTACTGATTAGTTGTAGCTCAGCCTTTAACTTGACTAATGTTGATATGAACTTAGAATTTGTGTTGGATTTGTGACCCTCAAGGTCACTCTCCCACAGAGCAAGTTTTGGTGATCCTCATCATTAATCTGTAGGACCCTCGTGGGCAAATTCACACGAAAGAGTCGAAGCGGATAATCACTGACTTAATTACCAATCATGGCAGTGGCAAGTATGGGTTACTGATGGTTGATTTTAATGCATACATACCTGCCAATGATTTCTGCCACCCTTTCATTCCCGAATCTGTTTCTACTTCAAAACAAAATAGCAGGGTATAGGATGGGCCAAATCCTTGGAGCAGTTAATATGGGCATATTGAACAAAAGATGTTTTCACGAGCAGGCAGGTAAATTTACTAGCATCACTACCACGTCTGCATCCACTATTGAGTGTCTTCTGTTCTACTAACCTCCTTAACATTAATCTGGACCTATTGGTCCTGTCTAGAGAAGAAAGTGATAATTTTCTGCTGCTATTCTACTTGGAAATCATGGACCCCGCTCAAGAAAATATAGGACCAATTGAGACGAATGCTAAAAACTCTCCATTATATCCCGGGTTTACCAACTCTTACTGCAGACCTCACCATTTTAAACAAGCTTTACGATACCCTTAAGGGTATGGCTATCTCTGCTACCATTAGCAACTCTAAAAGCACTACATCGGTAGACTTTTCCTACCCTACTGGTGTGCATGTCTTCGATGATTCCCCAGCACTAATATTACTCATATTGGCTATGGCGGTAATCCTAAACATGCATTTTATTATAATAGCCAAATGGCAAAAAGAACCCTACGGGGAGAGAGCTCCGTATATGACTGCAACGAATCATGTAGCGGAAGGTAATTGCAGAGCTCATCATTAGGGTAAGGAAAAGACAACACTACGGGTGGCTGAAATCTTATAATACGAAAAAATAAAAATGGCATGCCTTACTTATGGTGCCAAAGTCAGGGAATTGTAGTCTGTATTGGCAACTGGCTAGGTCCGAGGCTAACCGAACTTTAGTTCCATCTATTGTCACCTGCAAGCAATGGGCCCTACACATTAAGAATACACTGGGTAAAAAAAAAAAAAAACCTCAGCTCCATTAATTTAGAGCCTACCGAGTATAGGTGGTATGTCACTCTTACACCATGGGATCTGGGCAAAATCATCAGGTCTTTAAAAAAGAAACTCCTGTGCGCCCGGTCCAGACAGTATATGTAATGCGCTCAAAATCTAATCCGGAATGGTGGAGCAAGCAAACTACTTTTCTTCCTGTCCGAAACTTTACTCCAGCAAAGATCTTTGCTATGGTGCTACTACTAGAACTTAACAACTGGGCAGATGAGAGTAACCTTATCTCGAATTTTCAAACCAGCTCTATTAAGGGAGCAGGCACCTTGACTGACATATTAACACTTGTGGGACTAATCAAATATTCCTGGATGGCAAGACAGCAGCACACTTATGCACTTATCGATTGTAGTGCTGTCTTAGGTACCAGAAACATCACTTGTGGGGCATACCTCCTGGATTTAAGATGAATTTTTCTCTGTACTCGTCCACTGAGTTACAAATCGGGTTAAACCCAGGCACCACCACACAAACATTTGATACCAGGGTCAGTCTTAAACAAGGATGCATATTAGCTCTGACATTGTTAACTTATACCTTGCGGACCTCTGAGGCATTGAGCAGCCCCAATTCTAAAGCACTACGACTTGAAGATTATAAGATCCCTTGGCTAAGATACGCTACAATCTTGTCCTGTTGGATTGCACTCCACGCGGTTTGCAATGTTCGTTGGACCTACGACATCAATATGTTAAATTAAATGGGCTTTATTAACTGCAAAAAAACAAAATCTATGGTATTCCATTCTGGGGTTGCTCTAATTACAAAGAAGTGCTGGTTGAGACTTAGTGAGCAAAGAATCAAACGGGTATCCACCTATGACTATTTGGGCCTCACCTTTGATCCACAACTATTATGGCATAAGCGTTTGTGGGACTGAAGCTAAAAGTATGCCAACTCACTGGGGCCATCTTACAATTTGCCAAGGAACATACAGGTTACTCCCGGATTGTCTTAATGCAACCATATAAAACCAAAATCCGACCTGTTCTACTCTATGGTTCTGAGATTTGCCAAATATACATATTTAAAGTTGTGAATATGTAGCATGATGTTTAAAGTCCATCTTCAAACTGATAACTAATACTTCAATTGAGTAGGTCTTTGAGTTCCAACTAAATACCATCACAAGCAAAGCAGTAATTTGATTAACAAACTCAATCTATATTTGAAGATGAACCATGCACCAGTTAACTCACTGCTCAAAATAAATAGTCGATGTACTCCGTGTAACGTTAATGGCTGTCAGAAACATATATGCGTATATTCAAACCTTTATCCCTGATTTGAACGTTTTGGAAGTCCTGCGGTAGACTGTCTACTATAGTGACATTCTGTCACAAATATTAATTATAACTTGGATATTGAACAATCAATGGTGAATCTCTCAACTAAAAGATTGTCATGTACATCAGTATATAGTTAGTCCAATTATTGGCGAATACCTGACTTCCTACACATGCAACTGGATTGTGGCTAAATACCTCTGCATACAATTTGTTGCACCGGGTGAGATAATGAGAGAGCAGTTGGGAATTCGTAAACATCCAAGTAGGTGTTGATTATGTGGGAGATTTGAGGTTCAAACTGCTAAGCACCCGATTATTGAATGTGAAGCTCTGTGACAATTTTCAAGAATATATCTTGATGTATTCATTATACTTATGTAAGGATTACCTACTTTTAGTATGTATTATTTGAAGTTTGGTGATCGTACAAAAAGCTATTACTGGCTGTATTGTGCTAAATAAATTAAAAAAATAGGCTTACATGTTTTATCTGTCTTTTATATCTTGTTCCAATAAAATGTAGAATTGTGTTCCCCTTTTGGTCCAGTTTACAGATGATTCAGGGTTTATTCCGATTTTGATCTGTTTTTTTTATTTATCCCATGTAGACAATTTAAAAATATTGTTATGTTCGCCATATCCACTTGAGTTATAGGGGACTCCCTAGACATGTTTCACAAATGAGCCAAACTAAAGCTACATTGAAATTGAGTTTGGGTGTCCTGGTTCTCCCCCCCCCAATCCCCTCCTCACTACCATGTCCCCCAAGATTTCATTGTATGATTGTCTATAAAAATGTTTTGAACTTCAAAAAGCAGAACATTTAAAACATGTTCTGTGCGGCTCTTTAGATGAGAAAAAAAGTGTGTTTGATGCAAAACCAATGACTGATTGTGGGTTTTGACTCAGCCAGTCACAGTCATTGCTTTAGGCAACTTTTCAAGCAAACCTTTTTCAGCCTGCCATTCCATTACAGAAAGGGAGACAATATCAGGGCCAAGAAGCCTTCTGACAAACAAACACTTTATAAACAACGACCATGCCATATGAAAATTAGGCTGGCCCCCTCCCCCAAAAGTGGCAGTCCAGCACAAACTGCTGAGTCACAATTTCTACACAAGCCCACAGACAACCCCAGCCATTTGTTTACCTCATTGGGTATAAAGGTGCAGTTTAGTGCTCCAAGACAGCATCTTTAGGGCCCGTGACATACATCGCTGAAAGTTTATGAATATGGTTAAGGGGCCTCCAATCTGCTTCTCGTGCATACATTTGTGTTAACAACCCTGATTTTATGTAATCACATAAATACATTAGAAGGATACATATTTAGGAACAACCTTTTTCAAAGAAATGCACTGAAGCTACACAATGTGTTTTAAAACATTTCAAACGCAGGTACATGAGCTTTGATAATCTCTGAAATGCAGATATCAGGTTCACACTATCTAGTTAACTCCAATTCTTAGACTCATCATTTTCCTAATGTGTGGTTTCCTATGGTAGAATGAGAACTGTGGAGCAGAAAGTAAATACTGCTGAGCTATTGACAGGCCGTGTTCTCGCCTAGCTCAATCATACTGCAGACCAGTGTCGTACTTCTTATGGACGCACAAACTAAATGGCTAAAGGTGAATAAGGACATTTACGAACCTCGGCAGAAAATCAGAATGTACTCCAGACGCCCTCAGCCCAGAACACACCTTCAGTGATCCCCTTCAATCCATGAGGGGCACCAATACCAAAAGTCAATGAAATACCCTACCCACTGTTTGATCATTAAAATTGATTACACTTAAAATATCATTGTATTGTAGGGTTGTACCTTGTCACTCGTAGCATCAAACGTGAAGGCTGGATTTCTTTTGACTAAAGACCCACTGATTTTAGAGGACACAAAGCTTCACTTACCTCAGTAGCCTCAAATGGTACTGGGATTTTTTTTGACAATGCTGTCCACATGAATTTCAGCTCCTAGAGACACGTCAAAGATCACTCCAAGGGTCTTTAACAGGGATAGCAAGCTCTGCAATGTTAAGATTGGAAAAGAGAGAATCCAGCTTCGCTCTTGCAAGAGGTAAACCAAAGATTGAGAGTTTTGTCTTAGAACTATTCAGGCATAGCCAGTTAGCTGACATCCAACGCTTTACCAAGCTGTAAATATTCTGCATGTTCGAGTCAAAGTCATAGTCAACAGTAAGTTCGATCAGAAGCTGGTTGTCACCATCATAATTAGTGAATAAAACAGCCCAGCAAATTGCATAACGGCAGATATAAACGGTTGCCAAGAAAAGAGCTGAGCCTATCAATAACTTCTCTTGAGCATGCACCAGTCGTCAGCAGAGTAGATCGTCTTCTGTGATCCACCAAATCAAATGCTGCTGATGGATCCAAGAGCAAGAGGATGCCAGATTCGCCTCCATCGACCAGGTGTAGCATTTGTGTCTGAAGATCAACCAGGGAACTTTCCGTGCTAAAATTGGAATGGAAACCAGACTGTCTGCGGTGTAAGGTATTAGAACATCCGAGGTGGCTTTGGAGTTGGCTGGTAGCCACTTTAACAACACAGTTAAGCAAAAAGGGAACATTGGCGTTTGGTCTTAGATTACTAGTATTGGAGGGGTCAAGGCCCGATTTTCTGAGCAGGGATGTCACTACAACATTTTAGGTGCTAAAATGCCAAAGTGCTGAAGTGCTAAGATGATCGTAATAGGTAATGGCAAAACTGGTAAAGTGGCAATCAAATACCTATCAAGCAGTTACTACAGTAATATAATCAACACAGAAAAGAAACACATAATGCACCTGTATTCTAGACATTTGGAAGTTACATAGTCCTAGAAAAAGAGGCAACATGAAAAACATTTGTTAAAAATTGGTACCGGCAGTTAAAACCGGTTAAAAACACAATGAGGGCAATAAACTAACTTTATGCACAAGAAGTGGATCAGACGCAATCATAAAATGGTGACAATAAAAATAAAAGAATCAAAATCCATTTCACACTTATACACCAGATTTTCATCCAACATCAGTGCCTTAACCATAACAGTACTAATGCAGAGCTATACGTGTGGAGCGAGGCACACCAGACCGCTCAAAGGGCTGCCATAGTCCAACTCCCTTCCCTTGCTCCCACAGAAAAGTAAGCAGCTCCTTTGCAGCACTGCAACAGACTGTTTGATTCTGAGTCCCACTGAGTTCTCTTTATCTCAGCTGAAGACATTATCCTACACATGTAGTCCATCCAAGCTACGGAGTCAGCCCCCACGAAGCAACAAATGAAAGAAGAAAACTGCTGTGCATGGGGTAATACGTAATTAGCATAGGTTTGGCAGAGCTATTAAATGCTGTTTGAGTGCTGTTCAGAGGAATAATGTGGAAATGAGAAGTGGACATTTGATCTTACTTTTTCCCCCCAGTCCGGCAGTGCATCAACCAACAATTGATCGATCCTGGCTCTACATGCTACCCGCTACTCGTCAGCTTACTCAGCATCCGCAGATGTTATCATCTGAAGAACACAGTGTCAGAAATGGGCTGGGAGCACCCAGCCTCCCGTGCTGGACAGAGCCTAACAGGGAATGGCCTTTTCCCAATGGGCTTTCCGTATTTATTTTATATGTTACTGTGGACCAATGCACTCTTGTTGTAGATGGGCTACCGATATCACAACATTTCGTCATAGTCGTTTCTTTCAAATGCTTGGAGGAGAACGTAGTTCATATATTTATTTTACTATGTAAAGTTATAAACTGCATCCTTTCCTTATATATAGATTTCCCTGCAGCAGGTGCTTTATATGACATTTTGATTGTTAGCTGTGGGAAACCAAAGGGTGTCTCACCGAGTAATCACTTGGGATCTGTCATTTAGGTGGGCGGGGCACAGCCATCGCTATTGGATCCAGACCCTGGGGGTGGACCAGTGTGGGAGGATCACCTGGATGTGGGGGGGCGTCCCAGGGAGGGCAGTGGGGCCCCCTGTGGAGAGACGCAGTATTCCTACACCCATTTCCCTGTAGAACACCCTCATTCTATATACTATCTAGGAACCTTATTCCCACACCCACCCACTTTTCCTACACACACTCTGCTGGACAGACAAAGCGCTTCAGAGAAAGACAGACTCCCACACACCCACTCCATTTGACATGTCCCTATATCAGGGTCAGGCAGAGTCAGGCACTTAATCTTGATGACTCGCACCTGAATCCTGTTCCTTTTCCCCACTGAGATAAAAGGCAGAGCATGAGAGCACCTGTGAAGCAAGGCAAGCAGAACCAGCAGAGCGGCAGAAGAACAGATCCTGGGAAATTGGAGCAACCATGAAAGCAGAGCAGAAGGGGCCAAGAGGCGAGAGAAGGATCGTGGTCCGGCCAGCTGCCGAGTGAAGGTTGTACTTTTCAACGGAAACCTCCCTGCTAACGCACAAGGTGAAGGCGGGCCCTCCTTTGGGTGAACGACAGAGTTGGGAAGGGCTGAGCCGCCTGTGTCGATAGCCTTGGCTTCAAGGAAACGCTGGATGAATGGCATTGAGTGCTACCAGTGAGTGAACTGGGAGACTGGCTTGCATTATCGAGTGAAAGATAAAGCGTTTGATGAGGCTTGCAAGGTTTCGTGAAACTGCGAGCGAAAATACATTGTAACCAGAACGATGAATGTAGAAGCTGTGCATGTCATAGACAACCGTGAAGGAAGCCTGAAACATTGAGAATGCATTGAAGACTGAAATATGTTAAGAATAACGGAGTGGTCCGGTAATAGAATATCACCTACTCGAAAGGCTCCGTACCCAGAGTGAAACTTTTTGATTGAAAGTAAGATAAATGGAAACACTGCAAATACCAGAAGGCCTTAGGAGAGCCCAATGTCATGATGCCTACCCCCGGGCATCGGGACAAAGCCCATCAGCTCCAGGAGCAGGGATCCAGATACTTATTAAAACCCCAATAGCCCCAGCTGGGGGCTGTTTGGGTTCAGTCCTGGCACCATAGGCGCCAGGCTCATAGACTTTAGTTACCTGATGCAGACCATGCTGCTAGTGAGTCCAAGCCAACGTGAGGCCTGGATGGGACTATTTTTCTACAGGGACTATTTTTTACTCGGGCGTGGTTCTAGGGAACTTCTTACCTGGAACTACTTTGGAGGCCATTTAAACCACGCCCGAACAACAGTACACGCTTCGCGTTATTCTGCATCCAGCAGCGTAACGCTCACCGTGCCTGCAGTCTGCATCCAGTCTTCTGCCACGCCCGCCGCGAATCTGGAGCTCCTAAAACCAAGAGGAAAGAAAAGGACAAGATTAGAAAACAAACTATTTTGAATTCCTCACCTGATTTCGGATCCATCTCACCTCCGGACCTGGAAAGATCATTATTTCTGTACGCGTCGTATCTCCAGCTGCAACGCTGCGCCATACTCACCAGTCCTCGCAGCATCTTTCGATTCGGCGCTGCCTCCATCATTTCTTCGCCGAACTCCGGCACCTGAGGGACAAAAGAAAACAACAAGGTGAGCCGGGAAAACCAACAAATAAAACATCATCATAGACTTACCCGATTACCACCAGAGGCATTATTCTAGAACTCTCCACATCTTCATGTGCCGCACCTGCAAAGGGAGAGAAAACAACACGTTAAACACCGGCAACATTTACCGAACGGCGTCGGGTAATACAGACTCTTACCTGAGCGCTACCAACTGCCACAAGGGGTATCTTCTCACGATCTTAGTTGCACGACAAGGAAGGGGGACAAGAGTGAATCGTCGGACATATTGAACTCTATGAACTTGATACTTACCGAACCTTGCCAGGAACCTCCGAGTCAATGCTCTCCGGAACTCTCCCACGCCTTCAAACCGTGAAGTAACTGGCATCAACGCACCCCTGCAACCCTCGCAGGATGGAGAGCTCATCATTTAAAAACATAAGGTGAGGTTCCTAAAAGGGGATATCGGAGGTGACAAGAAGGGAGAACGAGAACAGTGGGAGGGGGCTATCACTCATATACACAGGTGGCTAAATCCCTTTCTCCACTTGCAGGAGAATACTTCTACGCATCAAGCAGACGAGATTAGGCGGGCCAGTCCAGACAGTCATCTCGGCACTACGCATCACGTTAGTGGAGACCGCAGCTGTCCGGGTCCGATCAACGCCCCTGTGGGAACCAGGTGAGCATAACACCCAACCAAAGTAAAAGAAAGTCAAAGTGGTGCTAGCAAAGTCCTCGTACAATCAAAAGTCTTTGACAGGTGGGAAACTAAGTGAACAATTGTAAAGTAAAGCTAAGTGAACTCTGCTGTGAAGGCAAGTGTGAACCCAATGGAGGGCTGCCACACCAAATATCTGTTTAAAAAGTGTGTTCTAAGCTAGTAGAACTGATGAAGTTAACTGAACTGTGATTTGAAATGTGATTTGAAGGCTACACTGAACCCGACTGAGGGATGCGAAGTGAAAGCAAGGGAAAGTGTATCCTGCATTTTGTTAAAGTGACTGAACAGTGGTGTAAAGACGAAGGTGAACCAAACAAAGGGGTATCGCAAGAAAGCCGGGAAGGAGGGGAATCCTGCATGGTGAGCGCTTTGGATAAGTCGTGATGGAAAGCAAAAGACATTGATTCGAGGGATCCTGCCTTTTCTGAAGAAACTGCTTCCTGATGCCTGGCTCAAGGAATGATCACAGTAATGCCACTGTTCTACCTTGTCCCGTGATGCAACGTGTAGAAGGGACTATAATAGTTCAGCAGTCCTGAACTATCGAAACCCTTTTGGACATTTCAGTTTACACTACACTCTTGTTATACATATCATTGTCCCACATCCACTTGTTATATAGAGTAAGGATTTGGCAATAGGTTTATTCGTGTAGGCCATTTTGTTTTGACACGACAAAACTAGGACAGCAGGTTCTTTACTTTGACGGTTGTAGCTTATTCCATTTTAAATTTAGGCTTAGATTAGGCGTTTTTCTCACCCTTATACAGTTTAATAAACATCCTTGGATTATACTTCTGTTTGTCGTGCTTCTGATAACCATGCCTTCCATACATAGCGCTGCAATACAACTTCAGGTCGTATTGCACTATATAAATTCCCCCTTCCCACCAATAAAAAAAAAAAGAGCTGCACAGTGTACAATATGTACGTTATGCCCCTGTTGGACCAAATCATTCCAATCTTTAGCACTTGTCTTTAAAACATAGGGATTATTGCCTTAATAACAATAACCACCCCATCTTCCACAATTACTGCCCAGATCATTACCACTGCATTTATTCCCTCAACAGAAAACAAGTATTAATTAAACCAAAAGAGGTGTGTGCTCACTGAATTTAAATGTCTTTGTATTGCTTAAACTCGATGCCTGTGCTCATTTGAAGGCACTGTTCAAAGCAATGTTTCAATGTTCAGACCCAGAAACAAAAGTTTGGATTCCAGAGAATTGCTGGTTATGGTTAGGTTAACTGCATCACGTTTGGGACTACCAATGATACTGCACTTGGCCCTCAGAAAACCAGTGAAAGAAATCAAGGAGTAATAGACAGATTACTTAGAATGCAAAGGGACAAAATGCAAGATGCTGAATTCATGACAATCTTCATTTGCCAGACAGTTTTGCAGAATTTGCACTTGCATACAGACAGGTCCTACTTATGGTGTATCTGCATTACCCATCAATGTATAAGTAGAATTGAAGATAAAGCTACCAAGCTTTGCATAGAACATTTAGAGTTTACAACATTCAGTCATGGTTCCCTTGGTGCACTCACCGCCTCCCGGTAGCCAGCACTGGTGTGGAGAGCATTATGCAGGACTCTAAACTCCCTCGCTGCAGCAGCTTTATCCACAGGCTCTGGAAGAGAGGAAACAGATTGGTGGTATAAATAGAAAACAGGACTCTCAATGCAACTGAAACAGATGATGGTGTTGTCTGGTTAAATGAAGTAACATTTCTTTAGCACTACCAGTTAGTTTAAGAAATATCTAAAAGCCCCCTTGTAAAGACTGGAAGGGGGTATCTGTACTTCTGCCCCCTATACAGTAGGGTAAAGGCACAAAACAACCCCAGCAAGACTCTCAATTTGGTAGCTATGGACGAGCAGCCAGGCTTAAGATTTCAGGTGATCAAAGCAGGTTAGTACAGAGTTTCCCCAAACACCCCACAAAGGAATGTCCACACACCATGTTAGGCAATAGCACTGCTTCTTTATATAAAATAATGTTCAGCAATATATCACATATAAATAATATCATTTTGTACTTGGAAACACTTATTCAAAGAATGGTAAATAGATACACTATGTGGTACTAGACATTAATTAAATCCAGTAAGAACAGCACTAACTTCAGACAGTTTTAAATGGCAGGTGAATTCTTGGTGTACCCCGCACAGAATAGGAAAGAAAGGAAGGTTAGTTATGACCGGTTGCAGAATGCTTTCTTTAGACTAGACAAGTAATTCTGAGTGAGTGTAATAGAAATGTTAGGGAGTAACTTATGTTGTCTTTTACAGCCTACTACACTATTGTTCAATAACTTTGTGCTTTCCTTTAAAAAGGTTCTACAACCCCAAAGTACCCGAGAGGCTGCGATTCAAGACGAATCTGAGACCGCCTTGATGACTCCGGAGGCTAATGCTCTTCATCGTCACAGTACCTTTGGTGCCGTGGCAGGCAAAGTGGCAGAGTTTCTTGGCTTTACTCGACGATGCCCTCAGAGGATGGACCCCCTTTGGAAGAAGGAGTCACTGGGATGCTGAGTCCAAGAATAAAAAGGAACCAAAGTCTTTGGGAATGGCAGCAGTTGGGATCTTTGCAGTGCTCTCCTTTGGTCGATGATTTCTCAGACTGTAGAAGTCCTGTGAAGAAGAAACTTGCTGTCGTCTCCTTAAAGTCTTGGGGGATGGAGAGAGGACCCCTGGGACCCTTCCATAACTTCTGGTGGCGACAGGTGCATAGGTCACTTTTGGTGTAGTGTTTCGGAATACCGCGGTTTTCCGACTTTCAGTTCTATGTTGCAGCAGCTGCAGCACAGACCTTTGGACGGCTTCTGGTGACCTGGACTCGACCACTGGAGTGGACGGGCCCTTACCAAGTCTGGACCGTCAGGACACCGATAGCTTTTGATGGCAGGAAACCCATTGATGGACATTCCATGGCACCCAACGACGGTGCTCTCTTCGGTGGGGAAAAAGTGGTCAGTGGTGACCACAAGGATGCCCTTTCAAATGTTCTTAGGCAGTTCGGAACTTTACCAGCTCCGGGTGTCCAGCAGCACTATGCCAGGGTACCCCCTCTTCAGAGCAGTAGACAGCAACAGCTTCCAGCGTCACTGAATGCACCTCCGGACCTTGGGCGACACCAATGTCTCGAGATGTCCGGCACTCCTCTTCTGGATTTTGAAGGCCCATCTCCGGACGGCAGGCATACAGGGCTGGCTTCCAGGATACTTCGCTGAAGAGTAGCAGTTTTGCACGATGGCACCTCATAGCTCAGAGAGAGGTCTCCTTCGCAGGTCCTTTCTGAATCAGTCCTTGGGAGACACGACAGCTTTCAGATTGTTGAAGAAATGCAGCAGCAGACTCCTCTTCCAGTTGGTCTTCAAGGAGCAGCTTCTTCTTGCTATGCTTCGACTTAAGCTACTAAACAAATAAGCGAGAGGTCCCAGATATACACATCTGTCCCACACTCACTCTGCCTGAACCAGGTTCAGTCAGCCAATGACCACAGTAGGGCATTCATGCAGGCAGGCAATCAGGCTCACAGGCATTCATCCCATTCACTCCACCCAGACACCCATAACAAAAGATGTGGATTGGGAAGTAGCCATCCTTTCGTGCATTCATGTCAGTTTCAGGCAGGGCTGTCTCATTCCTTGTGTCTCACACACACAGAAACCAGACACCCACAACAGAGAATGCAAGTTCACTTCAGACTCCATTCACACAGGTCCCACCCCAGGTGTGTACTTACAACACACAACACCTGGGAAGGCTCCAGTCGGTCCGACAAGAGGCAGCCCCAGAGTCATATGGTAGTGAGACTCCACCCAACAGCCAGTCAGGGGGAAAGGTAACAACAGACACACACATGGTGTTTCCACCAAACAGCCATTCGGGAGCAAGGGACAGAGTAAGGGCTTCCCATGACTTTGGGAAACAAGGTAAAAGGCAATAGAAACCAAGAGGCCACAGGGGCCATCTTGCCTTCTGTCAGGAATCCATTGATTACTATGGCAGGGCATGGGTGTCCAAAAAAATGGAGGACACTCCGAGCCACTGTCAAGTCAGCATGTAGCTGCCACCAGCCCACACCCTGCTCTGTGGGCAACACACATGCCCAAGAACACGCATAAAGGGTACAAGGGTGTACCCCCACCCATGGGTGCCCTTAGGAAATCCCATGGGCGATTTTTACCAAAAGATAAGAAGGAAGAGCTGCACTGCCAGAGGTTGAGGCAGGACCTCAGTGGCAGAAAACAGACAAAACGCAAACAGAGAAGTGGTAGGACAAGGACAGGAGGCCATACCCCTCCATTATGCATTCCTGCATCACTCCCCTACATAGATTCAACAACTACAAAATGACAAATTGATTTTACCAAGAACCCCAACACTACTCTGCCTAGGAAACAAACTTCAATGTGGACAACTGCATACCTAGGTCCCTTAATAAACCTACTGGCTATCGCTCTGTTTGGAATAGAGATTTACAGAATAACATTGGAAATGGCATCCGTGGAACTGCAACAAGGAGGGTAGATGCACAGGGTTGGAGAGTTGGGTCCAAGGCTTCTTTAGAACAAGAGAATCAGCAGGATGATTAATACTGCACCGCACACCGGAGTAGAATAATTAACTATAAATATACTAACGGGTACCTACAGTAATAAGTGGTGACAAAGAACAGGAAAAAACACCCATTAACATGGCAAAAGTCACATTGTCTGTCTACATTTCTTTTTAAATTAGCTCAATTAAATCAACCTTTCAAAATGTATACATAAAAATGTGTTACACATGTAAATAAGTTAAAACAATTTAGATCAAATTCATATCCATTTGCCATCAATTCACTTGTGTGTGATATTCAACATCATTGAGTAATTACTAACTTACAGTCATTTTGTTGAATCTTCCAAATTCAATTTTGTCAAAAAACTAATAGTGCCAATTTGAATCGATATGTGCGAAGAAGAAAGAATCAAGGACCAACAATGAGCCAGATCGAGCACCCCCAGATATTTGCAATGTCGTGCAAAATGGGTCTCCCTTAAACTTCAAGGCTACGCATTCTGTGACCAAATGCACTAAGGTTTCCTGAGTTTCACATTCCAGACAAAAACGACAATAGTTGTCATGAGGCAAAAGTAACTTGCGTTTGGTCTGAATGTCCTTCGTGAGCCACAGATTGAAATGTAAGTGAATATCCCAGTGCAGTATTTCACAGACTGTGTTCTCACCAAATATAGAGGAAGTGTGTGTGCTTTTTTGGGAGGAAATCTACAAGAGTCACCTTCTCGATATTGCAAGCAGGATTCCAATGTCTTCATCCAATCGACTCATACATCTTGGTTTTGGCTTTATCTGGATTAGTAATTAACCAATCAATTGAGACATTTGCATTAGCCAAAAACTGAAAAACGTTGGTTGACCATGTAGTTACAAAGGCAAGTTTGACAGAAAATACATAATTAGACAAAGTCGTTAAGATGACAGTTTGGTCTGTTGATATCAAGCATTTTCTGAACATAAACGTCAGTGATCGACCGCATGGAGGGAAACAAGCCCCAGTTCATATCTGGCCCAGGCACCTGGGATACATTGTGGAAGATGTAATATTTGTTTCCAATATTTGGCCTCCCATTTTGTCAAATTGAACATTTGTGTTAATTGACAAAGTTTCAAGACCATACAAAAGGCACAGCACTGTTTAAGGTCCAAAAGCGCCATGCTGGTTTGATTGAAAATTTACCAAATTTGAACATGCCAATTTTTGCCTGGGAAACTACGTTGCTAGTTTCAGTTCCACTCGCTCCATCAGAGTCCTGGCATTTCTACTGCTTTCAAAAGACATGCCAAGATACACATATTGTGGGACTACAGACAAAGTGATCTTGTTAATGGTCCAAGCAAAAGAAGAGTGCCCTGATCTTTTTGGAGAGTAAGTCACAATCTGGGTTTTCTCTGTTTTTATTCTAAATTAGTTTTGTGTGATGTAAGTGTGAAAGGCAGAGAGAAGATTTTGAAGTCCCATCTGTGTTTTTGAAATGACTAAATCGTCCGCATACATTAATTTTTTATCGACTGGTCATTAAGTTTGGGTGAATCCGAGATCACTTTCGCAAAAAACATACCTGAGATCATGGATAAAGTAATTAAATATTGCAGATGCCAATAGACACCCTTGCTTAAGGCCTCAGGCTGTGGGGATGGCACTCGATAATAGGCCATCAAGGTCAATCTAATTCCGATGGATGTGTCAAAGTGTAAGGCTTGCATAACATCATAGAGGGTCAGACGGCATTGATCTCTGTTCAATTTTGACAACAGAATGACACAGGAGTTCAAGTCAAACGCCACGTGGAGATCGACGAATGCAAAGGAAACTGCTTGTTTTGTCGTCTGGCATTGGTGTTTAAATGGCATTCAGACAGAGCAGATTGATGTTAGTGTCCTATGCCAGCGACGAACCCTGTCTGATGGGGATCTCGGAAATGAGTCCACACGTTGAAATCTCTCAAAATAAGTTGTGAAGATTTTGCCTGGCACATCTAATAACGTGATTGGGCGGTAGTTGAGGGGGAGGCTGCAATCCCCCTTCTTAAAAATTGGAATGATTATGGAAGTTTTCCATGATAGAGGCACCCTAACAACGATAATACTTCACAAAATATTTTGTCTAGGAACAAGGCCCATTCGACAGGATTTTGTTTAAACATTATGTTGTTTAAGCCATCTGGTCCTGCTGCTCTGGATGAGCTGGCCTTCATTATCAACTCTTGAATGGTTTCAGGCGAGAAGTCAACACACCAAGACATCACTGAATGTTGGACTTGGGTCATCATGGTGTATCCTCATCAGCATACAAATCGGGAGAAGAATGTAACCCATTGCTGTTCCTGCACGTCATTAATTTGTGCATCTGCTTGCATGTTACAAGTATGATTTTTTAGTAATTGCCACATGCCAGCCAAATTTTTGTTTGACATGGCGCAAGCCATGGCTCGCTGTCTTTTTGAAACATAAGAGATTTCCTACTCCCACGACAGTTTTTATATCGACATTTAGCAGTTTTAATGTCTTGCCATCGCAAATCCAAATTTGACTGTAAAAGGCTTTTTTTTAAATTTCCTATTTTAGGTGCGTTTAAAACGGAGTTCAGGATCAAATGTGCGAGTATGGCGGATGCCATTTTTGTGAGGAATGGTGACAGTGTTGGTGAATGGTTTCAATTAATCGGGGTACTGCACTGGGCTGAGGTGTGTGTTGGGCAGAATCCTGTGCAGTTCACTTGGGGAACACTGCAAAAAGATTAAGACTACAGGAGTAAGCAGTAAACCCAATTGGTAGCAGTCTGCACCATCCAGATTTACCTGGTAGTTGTGACTGAGCAGTCAGACTTCACTCAGGATGAGTAGGGCAGTATACAGAGCATACACAATAGGGCCAAAAACACAGTGGAGCAAACAAACACTGACTAGAGCTTGGTATCAAAAGTATATAATTAATTATTTTAAAACACACTTTAGGAAATACACTAAACACTATAGATCAAAGCAAGTTCAAACACAATCAGAAAAAGTATACACACCTCCCTTAATAATTATTAGACAAGTCTAGGTCAAAAACACCACTAATTGTAAAACAGATCCGAGCGCTTAACCCAGATGGCACTCCAATAATTAAGTTAGAGGGAGAGAAAAAGACAGGTAAAGAAAATAAAACATGTACCAACATTTTTCTAAGACCACAGCAAGCTAGTGAAGGCAGGGTCTACTGTAGAGCCAAGGTTCATAGGCCAGGGCCACTTTAAATGGAGCAAGGCGAAATGTGCCCAAGATCACACAGTTTAAAAATGCATTCAAGTCTTTGCTAAATGTTCAAAAGAGGTTGGTTTGATACGAAAGATAAAGTTAGAAGGTCTGGGGGCCAACCCAGTTGGAAATCCAAGGATTTAAGGGTCACCTTTAGCGATCGAAAGAAAGGGAGGCCAGGCAGAACACAGTACCTTTAAAAGGGAGGAAGCTCCAGCGGTGGGATTTGTTCCTGGCAGCGGGTGCAGTTTGTGGTTTCCACCAGGGGAAGAGAAGATCTCGTCCAGGAGGAAACTTTGAGTCGTTGCACTGCCCAGGGAAGAAACCAGCCACGGAGTTTGTTCGGTTAAAAGGTGCGCTCCTTTTATTCGCAGTCCCAGTGGACTGAAGCTTGGCTATCTGGCCCCCGGGTGCTTGGCACTGGCGATTCGACCAAGAAGGTGTCCTGGAAGGCGAATGTCAAACTGGTTGTCCCCACCAGCTCAGAGGGAGAAGACTCTTGCAGCAGAAGATTTTCTCTTGTCGTCAGGGAAGTGGTGATGTTGTTGCAGCAGGGCTCCACCTGTGGTGTCGTCGTTGAAGATGGCTCAGCTTCTCCCCTCTTCGGATTTTTTAGGTCCCGTGGCAAAGTATGAAGTTCCAGTCCCAAAAGCCCTGCTTTTATGCAGAAAATCCCCCATTCAAACAGCCTAGCTGTCACTCATACATGCTAAGTGGTGAGCCAGGCGGCTCACCAGTGGGCCAATCAAGAGAGTGCAACTTGGGGTGCTAAGGCAACGCAGTCCAGGGTGCCAATTCCCCCACCCACACATCCTGTGAATCCCAGACAGAGTGGCACCAGTTGGAGGGCCTTCTGTGGAGAAGCCCGCCAAAAAGTGGAACAACGGGCCCAACCTTGGTTGGAGTTAGAGACGGACACGTACGCCATTTTGCGAAAGATTTCTGGCAAAAAGACCCAACCGGCGATTTTATATTAATTTAATAAACTGGCGGTATCTTTACAATGCACCAAAAAAGTGGTGCATTTAAATTGAATGGGAAAATCCCATAGGAAATATTCTGGTGGAATATTTTGCATGGTAACCACTGCCACCAGCTAGAAACTCGACAAGGGGGGACTGGGTAATGCGCCCTTGGAAACAGACCCAGGGGCAATCTAATTAACCCCTTCCAGTACTTCCACAATATGATGGTTTGTACTGGTTCTGTTCACAATTTTGGACTAATAAAGCCAATGGTGACTTTACATGCCCTGGGAGACAGTAGTCAGTCCCAGGGCATGGAGTCTATGTTTGGGGGTCACTATGTCACCCCTGTGTTACTGCACTGAGGGTGCTGCGTAACACATATATCCAACAGATGATACCCTATGGAGTAAAAGACCCCATAGCCCATAAGCACATACCAAGTCAAAGACATACCTCAAATCATGGCTAAGAGTGGGAGAAAAAGAGTCCCCACTCTTAGCAGGAGAAAGAAACAAACCCCAAAAATCCAGCAAAGCTGCTGGGGGACTCACTAGGTTTGGGAAATTAGCCTTATAAGAGAATTCTCCCTAACAGTGTGCAGCTCAATTGCTGTATGAAATGCGGCAAGTTTGCTTGGATTCCACCGTAGCCTAGTTCTTGGGGCATTAATAAGCAGGTACTGTGGAAAGACAACGGACCTCAGTTTAGGTGAGCGTCTGAGGATATCTAATGATAATAATCTATGATCACTATGGTCAATGTCACAAATGACCAGCTTTAGAATGCTATGGAGCAATCGTGCCTCCACATAGATGTAATCAACGGTGCTCGTACTCTTAACCCTGTGCCATGTGTGTTGGGGCAGTAGGTCGCCTGGAAATGACCCGTTAACCATGTGGAAGTTACGTACTTTCATGAATAAGGTCCATGTCGCCACCTCTTTGGTCGCACATGCCTTCTGCCAACAATCAAGATTTAGATCACCCATGATGATGGTATGGGTGATGCGTGGGCTCATGTGTATCCTATCAAAAATTCTACTTAAGCCATCATAAAAGGCTTCCTCAACCATTGCTGCAGGCTTACGATATAAATGAGAAAACCCATTGCAAACAAGAGCATTTTGCATTGCCAGATGGTGTTCATGACCACTCCAGATATAATCCATAGCCTGACCACTGAACGCGTTGTGTCAGAGATGAATTCTATTTGGTCAATGTCAGTAGTGGCCACGTCCTCCAATTCCAAAACATCGCTAAAGATTTTCAAAATACTACGCCTGTTTAGGTCATAAAATGGGAAATTGCCTTCTCTGCACTTCATAATGAGCGTTTGACGCAGTGATTTCACAGAGTGTGCATACATAGAGGAATTGTGATATAAAGGTTTGTGTGGTAAGCATTCAAATTGCTGATGCTCTACACTCCTTTACTATGGTGCACCGGGCGGTCTTGCAAACCAGGTGGTTGATGTGAGGGTACACATTTTTCCTGATCGAGCCAAGTGCTACTACCTGGGTATTGGTATTGGCATGTAGGCCCTAAGCTTGGTGTTTGTGTAACAGATTGCCTGATATTTGCCTTAGGTAGTCGTTCCACCAAATATTCATCAACCATGTGTTTTAGGGCTGAGATTGTGTTTTGATTTTGGTCAGTACCTGTTGTAGTTGGTGTCTGCGCGGGTAAACAAAAGGAAACTACTTTCTTCATAAAGTTGACTTGTGTAGAAGGTTTGTCTACATTCTCCGCCTCCTGAAGAGAATGAATAAGGTTGTTAAGTGGAGAGTAGGAAATGGGGTGCTAGTTCATGTCTGGCACATTAGAAACAGGAATGTCATGAACTTGCATATTGGTGGTATTTGCCACATTCTGAAGGGGGTTTGACTGTGGGAGAGGATTAGGACCAGTCTTGTTTTTTGAAAGTTTGGATGAGTTGTCCAATGCTTGAAAGAAGGAATTGAAAGTGCTTTTTAAGGGTTTGGACGCAGCCATATGTTTTGATTTTTATTTTTATAAACGTCCGCGGCCCTTTCAATGGGAGCTTAGTGTTCTTGGGTTTTTGAATTGGTCCGCGAGCCATGCTTAAATTCTGAATACCTGAGGGGCACGTCTCAACTGGGTTGGAAACTGGATGTGGGAGAAACAGCCGATGACCAGGACTGGTCCACCGTGGGTGGATCTTTTGAATCAGAACTGTGGTCAATGGGACAAATTATGCCAGAAATAGCTGGTAAGTGGCAAGTGGCATCGATTGAAGGACCCAAAGGCGCCCCAGAGCTAGGTAACCACTCTTTGTTAGTGCCTTCTCCAGGACAAATAGAATCTTCTGCTGGGACTTTGGACATTGAAGAAGCATGCATCCTGTTGGCCATAGAGAGCAACTGAATAGCATTTAACCATTTGGCTAAATCATCGAATTGGATGGAATGTTTTGTCAACTTTGCATCCAGTGCTTCGTACAGCTTCAAGAGACTCATTATTGTGGTGTTGATTGCCATTAAGGCGGGTTGCAACATGACCAGGTGGTGTGGTATCGCCTCTCAGAGAGGCTATGTAGGGGTCTTGGAGTTGGATGAATGAAAGAGTCAACTAATAACTGGGCCTTCGCCATAGTTTAATGCAATGTCACAACCTGAGATCCCTGTGTGGCCTACTCGTCCACTATTGAGATTGGAAATTCGCACTGGCTTGCATATATTGAAATGCCAGATGAATCGCGGCTAAGAGCTGGAAATGTAATTGGGGATAACAGAAAGACCGGGCCAGCCACCGGGACACTTCCCTTAACGGAATCCAAGATCGTAGTGTCAGAAAGTGGTTGAGGGTTGACCAGATCACAGCGGTCCACTGTCGGCATGCCTAGTGTGTTTACTGTCTGCATGCCCGGGGGCAGGAGAGTATTTGATTGTAAAGGTAATGATGGTGGTATTAGTGGCCCACAGGCCACTTTGAACTGAAAAGAAGACCCATTTCTGTGGGCACACATTGTTTTGGCAACATTTGGGGCACTTCCAGGCATAATTGTTAAAGCAGTGTGGAACATTTGCAAGGTTGCGGCAGGTAGAACATTAGAACCTACCGCCAGCCTACTGACCAGGTGTCCTGGCATATCAGTTTTCAACGAGTACATTGCATATGCCATGTCCACTCTGTATGTGTTGCCCAGACAAGTAATGAACCACTCACGTGATGGCTAAAAAAATCAGGTACAGCAAAGGAAATTCACGACCGCTGGCCGCTGCCTCGCTGCTTCACGGCTAACTGGCGAAGAAGGTACTTAGACGGTACTTGCACGAGTGCACTCGTGCTGCGCCCGGGCGTGCACGTTGTATGGCGGAAGTACCAGGGCAAGGGGCGGGCCAGTTAGCATCTGAAAAATAAAAGAAATCTGCAAAGTTTGCTACGTTCTGACGGCGTGGCAATGAGTCACTTAGTCACTTGAGTCGGTTTTGCACCAGTCTGCACGTTGCATTGACAACAGTCACCTTGGTTGAAATAGTAGGAGGATGCAAATCCGCAATCCTCAATCCACTGGAGCAGCAGGATCAGCAGCGAGTCTCGCAGCGAAGTGGGTACTTAGACGGTACTTGCACGAGTGCGCCTAGTGTCTACAATGTTATCGCCCATCTTTTCAGACTTGATCTGTTCCCAAGGAGAGAGCGTCCATGAGCACAAAGGCATGAAATAAAAGCAAGGACCCTGACTTTAAGACTCTTGCAAGGTTCGAAATTGCTAGGAGCTATTTAGCTCCTGCTTCTAGCCTAGGAGAGACTGGTTAGTGTGAAACCAACAGCTACCAGGAGATAATTTTAGCTCCTACGGCAAATTGGTGCATTACAAACAGGTTTTGAGAATGTTAATAAAGAGGAAAGAGGAATTCGAACACATCTAAACACAATGGCGCATACATAACACAAAAGAAGGTCAAGTAAAATCTCCAGGCAGGTCCTGGTTCCCCTGTGGTAGCTCCTCCATAAAGGGTGAGGCCTGTCGCCCAAGAGCCGGTAATAGCTCCCGCTCCTTGAATCCCAATTTCAAACGCTGCTCTTGCCATCAAAAGTATTAACAAAACCCTTCCACAGCCTGATAACAGTTAGAACCATCATATACAAGAAAAGGGACAGGTCATCCCCAAACTCTTCCTACTAAAGAATTTATCAAAGCTCTGTTAAAGTGATTTACAACAGAGTAACTCCGTGGCTTCTGCAAGGCCTAAGGCTAAACCTTGTTATAGAGACGCATGTGTACGGGGACTGTACAGTTTCAAATAATCTGGCACTTAGCAGTTTGTTTCACCCTTTGAATACAATGGTAGAAAAAACTTTGGGAGGGGACGACTGGTGAAATGTTTTTACCTACTCCCCTGATGTCACTAATAAGGGAACTGTATAGAGATAATGATCTGTTTTAGGTATCGCTGGTCAGGTGAAGGGACTACAGTGGGTGGAGAGTGAAGGGTACACCAAGGCTGTTTCTTGGCACTGCGTCTTTTTAATGTATACATTAGCATGGCAGCAATAGTATTGGAAGAGATAACCCCTGATGTTGCATGCCTGGGGCCTTACCGTTTAACCCTACTACTTTATGTGGATACTGCCACATTGATTGACCAGCCATCCATTGTCTGCACAGCCTATGGAAGGGACAGGGTCTGGCTGAACGCGGCACAATTGATTGGGATGCATCTAGGATGTATACCACATTGCAAATTTAAATTAGAACAAAAACAAAGCACAGGGGAAACAAATGGGACAAATATATTTAAGAATTAACCTAACATTAGTTATGCAGAAAAAAACCAACAACAAGCAGGCTGCTCATAAAGCCACAGGACACGTGTGGTTCAAATCAATGGCACCACTTTCAGGTTATCAGAAATATGGTCTTGCAGCCGGCTACAGTCATATTAAGGATATATGATGCATTATATGAGACAGGCAATTGGAGGGGGTGGGCACAAGAGAGGAATATGTTCACCTGTAGGTCTTCTAGGGTTCCCTTACAGCACTTCTATGAACGTGCAGACTGAATAAGGAGTTCCCATTCTGATAGACTGAATAATTTGTAAGCCTTTGGAGCCACTGGTGTTCTGCGTGCCAATTCCAATGCCAATCCCATGTAATCCATCAGGATCTCTTACTCAGTGGTGTAATGGCACGGATAGATTGGTTAGCAAACCTGGGGCTTGGTACCTAGCTTGAGAACTCAATAGACAATGCAAAAGTGATCCCAAGAATCTGCAATATTAAAAATTGTGTTTGACGAATTCACACTGAGGATGAATGATACAAGTCTTATACTAACAATTGGTTAATGAGGGGCATAGCTTTCGTAAATGTATTTCTTGTACTTTGCGTTGCAGATTAGTTAGAAATCCTTTCTTCAGTACGATACACCCTGACTTGTTACACTGCTTGCAATTACGTTTTAATCTAGGGGCATATGGGTTTTTTTGCTCAAGCAAGGTTTCCCCAAGGCAACTTGTTGTCCATGATATTTGCAGTTAAGTTTCAATTTTCGAGAGTGGTATACAGGAATAGTGCAAACTGGGCGTAATAATGGTCGATGGATCAAGGGAAATATAGATTCTCCTTCGGAGTACAGAATAAGGATTTTATTAAGGACAAAGAGGCTAGGATCAGAGCTCAGCGTGGGCAGGATAAACGAATGAGGGGTTTGCAAACAAATCAAAAGGGATGAATTTAAGCTTGCTTAATTGTAATCATGTCCCTCACTTCCCATGGGGCCCGCCTTGTGGCTGTTAAGTCACTCACAGTCCATGGGGTTCTAAGTGTGCACTGCGCTGCACTGCTTGCATGGCTTCATTGATGTGCTCTTCTGTAATCATCATCTTTGTCGGGATGCTGAGAGGTTAAGGTGTGTTTCAGACAAAGCCACCCCTGGGTCAACCTTTGCCAAACTTTCACT
The DNA here is from genome assembly GCF_040938575.1 of Ambystoma mexicanum. NCBI lineage: Eukaryota > Metazoa > Chordata > Amphibia > Caudata > Ambystomatidae > Ambystoma > Ambystoma mexicanum. The sequence continues at coordinate 1,220,672,522 of NC_090934.1, read as the reverse complement.
GGGCCCGGAGGGTTTCTGGTGAAAGCTCATGCAGCTGGCAATAGCAGTCACAGTCAGCAACGAGTGGTCAGATACCTTTTTTGATAGGATACCCCAAGTCTCCCAATCTGTGTACTCCATCGTCTTCATCATTGTCCTCCTTGATGTTCACCAAACGTGAACCAAACTTTATCTGGAAGGAAGGCCTTATCTGCTCTATGTTCAGTTCTCCTCCTTTCTGCTGCTTAACAGCTTCACTTTCAGCTTCACTTTCAGTCAATGTGCCTCATTACGAGTCCGGCGGTAGCCGTGCCGGAAAAACCGTCAGGCTGCCTCCGGACCTGTGTTACCATTCCGCCTCTGTGATTGCTGGAATATTCTGGAGGCGGAATTAGTTTAGTTTAGTTTATTATTTGATAATGCGCTCCAAACCCAGGGGTAGCCGGGCGCAGCAGTCACAAGAATACTTAAGCTTAGGTTACATACATAGAGAAAATGCTTTATATGTATTATTAACATATATACAATACAATTGTACAAATATACAAGATATGCAAGATGTGGGTCCTTCACATCGGTCCAGTGTCAGAGGAATCAAAGTAGTTATGTGCAATGGTAAGTCCGAGTCTAGAACATAGGATCAGTATGTTAGTTGTCATTGACCAAGAGCCAACTTTTCACATTGCTTCTGAATCTGGAGTAAGGTAGATTAGCTCTCAGTGCAGTAGGGAGTTCATTCCAGGCACGGGCAGCTCTAACAGGGAAGCTTGCTCCACCCGCTTTAGTTAGTCTAAATCTGGGAGTTTCATGTAGGGAGTGGTTAGAGGCTCTAGTATGGGGAGTAAAGAATGTTCTGGTCAGTCTAGCCGAGATGTAAGGGGGCGCAGTGTTGTTCAGTCCTTTATGTGTGAGAGATAGCATTTTAAGGAGAACTCTGTCACTAATTTTTAACCAATGGTATTTTTTCCTAATGTTGGAGATGTGTGCTCTGCGGGGTATGTCCAAGGCTGCTCTAAGAGCATTATTCTGCAGTATTTGCAGTTTGTTTGTGACGGTTTTATTAGCGCCCGATTTTATTCTGTAAATCCTCATTCCCATGGAGTCGCATAGGACTCCATGGGTATGGGGACAATGGAAACACTGGTTCCATCTATGACAAAGCCGGTGTTTCCATGTCCACCTGCAATCGGGTGGTGTTAATCCCGCCAGGTCAGACCTGGCAGGACCGACACCTCCCGCCTGCAGGACGCTGAATCAGCTGGTCCGGAAACAATGGTGGCAGTGGTTTTTTCCAGACCGGCAGGGTCGTAATGAGGCCCAATATCTTTTCAGGTGCTTCTGATCATCACCCCTCGCCTATCCTCTCCTCTCCTCTCTGCTCCTTTGCTTTTCTTTCCTTGCTCTCCTCCGGTTCTCACCCTCTGATCTTTTTACCTCCTCAAATTCTCACAAGTGCTCGCCTTCTGAACTTACTGCCCCCCCTCGCCAGGTCTTCATTTTTATTGTGGTCAGTTCTTTCTGCACGGATAGCCCTGCACCCTCCAATTCGTTTCCCACTCCCTGGTTCTTTCCACCCCATCCGCTCTGGTCTCACATCTCCCACCTTCGCCTCTCCTCTCTCTGGCCCATCTGCCTCCCTCCTGCTCGCTCACCTCCCCTCTCCTTGCAAACTCTTTCTTTCTGCTCCGTACCACCATCTCTACTTTCATTTTAACACCTTCCCCTAGCATTGAACATAAGCGGTTTAAAATACTCAAACTCACCTCCTGAGGGCTCAAACATTGAACTGCACTCGGCTGTGGTGCCTTAGTGTTAGGAAAGATTTAATCATTTTATATAATTTTCCCTCCATGTGTCATACCCCAAACTTTTTGCTGCTGTTTAGACACCATTGACTGATGTTGCCAGAGAAGCCGAGCCTTCAGCTGCACTCCTCTGGGCTTTCGCTCACTTTCTATGGGGAAACCGACATGCCCTCAAGACAGTCAGTACTGGGAGACTTTGTTTCCCTTAGTCCTTTCCTCATGTTGCAACTTTTGTGCAACAGCACACTTTGGTCTAAAGTCATTTCCAAAGGCCCTGGATAGTCTCGCTGGACTTTATGAACTGTGCAGATGTGTCATGGACAGGACTGGTGGCAGCTATCTTTTCGTTCTTTTGAACCCTTTCCTGCCATGTTAACCGCGTTAGGCACAAATAGGTGGCCTGGCTCCAAAATGGCCATGCCACGAGGTTCTTTGACCTGGCCTTTGGCGATCTTGCACCTTCAACTTCCCCAGGTCGAGTCGACCCGGGTCAGTCCTTATTTGGTCATGCACTTTCCCGTGAATCCCAATGCTTTCACAGACTTCTGCGTGCCTTGTGTGTGTGCCTGCTGGATGTGGGCTGTAACGTCTGATTCCAATACACATCCTGGGTGCAGAGAGTCTGGAGTGCCATGAATGCCTGTGACCACTGTGGCCCGTGTTTGGTCCACGTATGGAGTGTGTGTTTGTGAGCAGATCTCCCATTGGGTCCTCTCTGTTTTGGCGCGAAGGGAACTTTGGATAAGAGGAGGCTGAAAACACAACTACCACGTCGATCTCCTGAGTTCTCACTGAACAAAGGATAGGATCCACGTATTCTGCAACACAAAGCTGAGTCGAGGAACCACTGGAAGGTTTGGCACCCTGAGCGCGCTGTCATCCCGTTGCACCCCATTGAATCTGGTCATCCTGGAAGGTCTGCGAAGACACTTCGACCCATTTGAATAGTGGGACCAACTATTCTCGGCACCTTCATCAAACCCTGCAAATAAGCTTTCTCAGAAGTGTCCCTGGGCTAACCAGTGGACTGACCAGCTTACCCAGTTGCTTTGCTCTGTCACCGCCGCCGTTTCGAGGAGGCCTCAAAACTTGGTATACTGCTAGCTCTGTGTCCCCCAGCACCCTCACACCGAATTTCATACACTTGGCGTTCCCAGGTCTGAAGTGAGACGAGTCCGCCAGGACCGGAGTGAACGCGGTTACTGTGTTGCCCTGCCGCGACAGCGTCCTTTGCAGGTCTGCTGCATTTGTGACCCTCTTGCCCCTGAAGCCGCTGCACTGAAACTGGGTCAATTCATCCACTGTGAGCAGAGAAATCGCCACCGTCTCGTTTGGGAATCATCGCTGTATCTCAGGAACTGAAAGGTGCGAAATGTCCTTTTTGCCGCATTCGAACCTGCAAGCGAAGTGGACTGAACTGGCAAAGTTAGGGTCCGCTTGCATCAGGGACCGGTGAGTACTCCATACCCAACCGGTGGCCCCTACTGCAAGGGCCCATTTTTACACACGTGTGGCCCGTGGGGGTCCCTCTCCTTTCCACTGCTATTGTGGGGTCTAAAGGCTATCTGCACTGCCCGTTTCCTTCCCCTCTAGGTTGACATATTTCATGCATTTAACCCTTTAGACCCCAATGTCTTGCATATACATTGTATTGTTAGTGCTGTGTTGTGTTGGTTTACTTAGTGTTACTGTGATTCTTTTGCTATGGTCTACGTTACAAAGGCCTTGTAATAAATGTGTCTATATTTTTGATATAACACCTGTCTGGAGTAATTTGTAGATGTCCTTGCTTTGTGTGCTCATTGGGGTCCTTCAGTCACCCTCACCCATCCTGAGACTTAGTGTTGACCGCCTGCCATAGCTACCCTGATTGGTCTGGCTTGTCCAGAGGTTACCCTGTTCCAAGAAACTAGGGTGGCCTTCTGAACCTCTGCCCACCAGGTCAGATGTCAGAAATCCATGTTAACACTTAGCCACTGGGGATGGGAGTTTGGTTATCCAATTTTGAAATGGCCTTCACAGATCGTTTAAAGTACTACGCTTACTGGCATTATATAAAGGACCAAATCCTCAGGAGGGTTTTCCAACATCGTGAATTTCTCAACTGGTCTCCTGCTCTATGGCCGATGTACCAGCATTCCCTCTGCAAATTCACAGTTTGCCTCAGGGAAGTATATGCCGGTCCTCTGTGCATTGAACGACTGCCAAATATTGGGTGCTTGGAAGCAGCAGGATCCAGCTGCTGCCAACACCCACACAGGTTCCAATGGTCTAGTTTGAGTATCTTGAAATTTGGTGTGCATGTAAAAAATAGAGCTTGAAGAGTTGTTTCCAGTGCATGTTTTCTGCATTCCACACTTGCGCGCTTCAAAAGGGGCACAGTCATTTCAGAAGACTGATGTGGAATGGGGTTTCAGAAAGTCAGGGGGTTACAACCTTTTTTTACCTTTATGGAGGGTAAGGGATGGGACAACAGAATAGGATGACACAGTAAACCAATCACTAATTATTCTGGGGTCTTCTTTGAGAGACAGGACAAATATAGTGATCATACTGTTCAGGGCACCTGGACAATGAAAAAAGTGCTGTTGCTCCTTCTTCCACCATGTTTGTTCCTTTTCCCTCGCTTCCCTTAATTTCAGCCTGAGCTCCCTGACTGGTCCAAGTCTATCCCCTTCTTGGGGTCCCACTCACCTCGAATCGGCGAGAAATCTCACTGGGTTCTAGTGGAGGAGTGTTTCTTCCTAGGCTGGTGACAGGCTAGGGTGCCTGGGGAACCCTCCCTTCTCAACCTACAGGCCCTAAATCATTTACAGAGTGGTGGCCCTCAGCCTCCACAGTCAACCAAGCTCAAAATATGTGGCTTTGTCACAAAGCCTTCTTGGAATGGAAAGCTGAGCTTCCTGGTAATGTCAGATCGTGTTATGGCATGCCATGCCAAAATGTGTCATGATACAGCAAGACAGGAAGTACCAAAACACAACCCTGTTAGTGGTACAAGGACCCCCTTCCAGGGAAAAGGAGTTGGGTGGAGGGGACATAGTCCCTGTTACCCTTTCACATGCCATCCGATCCACCAACGGTAGCGCACTGTCACAATGCTTCCTAGTACAGTTTCTGGGCAGTGTTGCCTTCTCTTGTAGAACTTTAACTCCTAGAATGCACCTGAGAGCAAGGAAGAAAATCTGGACCGGAACACCACGAGTGAGAAACCTGAAATGACAGCACAGACAGCACCCAGAGCTCCAGATAGGAACAGCTCAATGCAGCAAAAAACGAACTTTCAGGCCCACAGCCAAAGAAACAGCAGAAAAGCCATGAAAGACAGTTTCGAAAACTGCTGAAAATGGGGAGGGCCGTAGAAGGATTTGACCTGTGCAACCAAAACTCTCGAGGAGTGGGTGAGGGGCAGTGATTGGCTCACAGAGAAAGGTGAGGGATGGAATCAATAGGGATGAGGATTAGAGGCACACAGTATAAAAGGGAAAGTGAAAGGCAGAGTGGAGGTTACAGGGGTGCAGTCAGGAGGTGTGGAGGTGGATTGATAGACCAGGCTGAGGATGGTCAGAGGAGCAGAGTGCAGTTGAATTGGAACAGAGTGCAATTCAAGTATTTATGAGGGAGTGGCACCAGTTGTGTGTGTAGCGTAGCATAGCATGAAGGGGGGTGTGGTGCATGAGAGATCGAGAAAGAGGGCGATAAAGTGTAGCGGGAATTGGAGCGCGAAAGAGTGAGCAGTAGGAGGGGGTGCAGACTCTGCGAGGCAGTAGTGGGACTAACGGCGTAGGCTGAGTGAAGCAAAAAGGGGAGAGAAGGTAGCTGCAACAGATAGGCAGGGAGAGTGTGGTATGGTTAGGTCACAGCAAGTTAAATGGGAGATTGTGTGTAGGAGAGGGGTGAGAGTTAGCAAAGAAGGGTGAGCAGGGCACGATATCCCTGGGTAGAGAAGGACAAGTGAGAGTAGCAGAGTAAGGAAGGGAGGGAGGTTGGAGGGTTAAGTGCATCAGAGGTGAGGAAGGAAAGGCAAGTGGCAAGAGCAGAGAGAGAAGAGAAAGGGAGGAAGAAGTGAGAGAATAGACCAGGGTGTTTATTACTGCCACAAGAAAACCAGAGTTCCATGGGGGGGTTCAAAGGATTTGGATTAAAGCGCTATATAAACAAACATAAAGGACATTAGAAGTGGCTAATGCTCCATCTAATAATTCAATTTAATATGTTTTCTTTAACATATGGCAGGGTGCAGGCAGTGTGAAAAAAATAAAAAATAAAAATGGGTGGCATTACTTTAAATCACAGTATGTTACAGCACTATATGGAGGTCATGCCTGACCCCTTTTTAGGCCCATTGCAATACAAAGTAGCATAGTGAAAGAAACACGATTAAGGTTAACACCAGCTTTGGCTAAACGAAATTAAGGCAATAGTCTTTATCAATCCTCAGCCCCAAAACTATAGATATGGCACACCCACTCCCTACTAGAAGTAAAAAGGATATTACAGTAGAAAAATTACTCCCTCACCTCCTTCCATGTCTCAACAACGCTAACAATAACGCAGACCCTAAACTACTAGTAGAGGTTTTCAATAATGCCATGACCAAGGCCTTGGACACAATTGCTCCGTTCAAACTGCGCAAAGCTACACAGAAATCTCACCTCAATGCATGGTTTACGCCTCAACTTAAAGAGCTAAGATTACAAAAAAGAAAGTTGCAATCTATCTGGCGTCACTCCCCTACCACCGGCAACAAGGTTAAACTAACGGACCACTGCAAATACTACAAAAAAGAAATAATCAACACTAAAAGAAATATATTCAACGAGAGAATTGCAAAGGCCAAATCTAACACTAAGGAACTTTTCACTATCCTTCGTGAAATGGAATCCCCAATTCCTCAGGCAGATAATGTCGCAAAGGACAAGCCATTGTGCACTACAATACAAAATGCCCTTTCGAATAGATCGCTCCAACTGAAAATAGCTAACAAAAAGGCCTTGCTGCCTCCCTCAGAGCAGCAACCATCCCAACACATTGGGAAAAATATGACATTACCATTTAAATTTTAAAAGATCTCCATCCTTGAGACGGAGAAAATCATCCTCTCTCTAAAACCATCAAATTGTAAAGGTGACTGCTGACCTGCCCAAATTATAAAGGACGCTGCTAGAGACTTGGCCCCGTTCATCTCTAAGCTCATCGACGCATCTTTTAAAACGAATACAGTGCCTAATAACCTTAAAGAATCCTGGGTCCTCTCCCTGCTTAAAAAACAAACGTAAGACCCCGCCATCCCTACTAACTACAGACCCATTACCACTGTCCCCTTTCTACTCAAACTTATTGACAGAGTAGCCTACATTCAAATTCAGGAATACTTAGAAGCTAATCATCTACAAGGATCACGACAGTCTGGCTTCCGCCCACTTCACGAAACGGAAACAGCCCTCCTAGACCTTAAGACCCAAATTGACGAGCTGAAGGACAATGGAAAAACAGCTATGCTACTTCTCCTGGACCTCTGCAGCTTTTGACCTAATGGATCATGCAGTCTTATACAACCACCACATAATGTATATGTGTAAAGTTTAAACTGTTTCACATTATTAAATAAACAAATAGGATATACCTCCTCATTCGGCATGGATGGCATCTCATGGCCTCTGCCTGAATGACGATAAAACCGAGATACTAATCCGAGGCTCTGAAAACAACATTTTAGCCCTAGTTATACCTCCTTTAATATAGACAACAACCTCATCAAGATGATGCCTGCGGTCACGACATTAGGCTATCTTGCGCTACCCTCACACTTAAGAAACAATTTAACTCACTTCAATCCACAACAGCCTACATCTGCAAGCTTATCCGAGCATGTAGACCATTCCCCTCTACCTCGAGCTGCATCACCCTGGCCAATGCCCTCGTAATGTCTAGATTAGACTATTGTAATGCCCTGTAGTCAGGTGCCAACAAATATGTTACGGATAAAATTCAAAGAATGCAAAATAATGCCCTAAGAGCAGCTCTGAATATCCCCATTAGAGAACATATCTCCAAAGCTAGAAGAGAGGTTCACTGGTTAAAAATACCTGACAGGATCCTCTTGAAAACAGTCTCTCTTACCACTAAATGCCTGAATAACTTAGCACCACCTTATCTTGCCGAAAGGATAAACGGGCGATCTACCACCCGTCCGACGAGAGCAGCCAACGCCTACACTTTAGAGACGCCTAGATTTAAACGATCTACAGCTGGTGGAACCAGCTTCCCAGTCATAGCTGTACAAACCTGGAGCGCGCTCCCACCTGACCTCAGAAAGGAACAACCTTATCCTAAATTTAGACTTAATGTACTTAAATGGCTACGAACAAATTACTGATAACCTGCCTTCTGTCTGTACCGTGCACTACCACTGTATTTGACACAGACTATACCCATTGCTTGCATCATGTCATATTTTATATACGAAATAGTAATTCACCACTCCTATGTAACCGGATTGGCAGTAATTATTTATTACCTGTATGTATATGTATTCATTGGACACACTCTGTAACTAACCTCAAGTTATCTTATCCTACTGCGCCCAGCTACCCAAGGGTTTGGCACGCAATACTAAATAAACAAACAATTTGCAGTAGCAGTTTCCTCTATTTTCTTTCCTGTGAAAGGGTAATTGCAACCTGAAAATACCAAATAAGAGGATACAGTGCCAGATGAGAAATGGACACTGGACAGCATTTCTATCATTTAAAGGCTAACAGAAAGAAGTAAGATGGCTACCTGTAACTCCTATTCTCTAGCATTGGTATCTTTCATGGATTCACATGCTTTGAATATCCCACGTCATCAGACTGGGAATCCTTGGTTACCAAGTTAATATATTAAAAAGAAAAAACAGCTCTATTTTGTAATCTATGTCCTTTTGGGTGCATTCAGCCTCAGCCAATTAGGATGTCAAGCACGTAGCCCCACCTTGGAGGCCATCTTCAGATTCTAACCCCGGAATGACTATACATATTGTAGCCTTTCTGGTGAAGGAGGGCGCATGTGAATCCATGAAAGATACCAACGCTGCAGAACAGGAGTTACAGGTAAGAAACGTGCTCCTTCTCCAGCAATGGATGTTCCATGGATTCACAAGCTTTGAATAGAGTACATAATATATACAGCAGAGGCAGTGTAAAGGGAGAAAGGACAACCTTACTGGAATAGGTGCTGAAGTACAGCTCTCCCACCTCAGGCTTCCGCTTCACCCTGCCCTTCCAGACAATAGTGCAGCACTGCCGAGGTAGCGGCTCTGCAGATGTTGGTCAATGGGATCCCAGACCACATTGCCACTGATGCTCTATCAACTCTGGTTGAATGGGTGCGTCCTGGCACCCACAAGGGTTTTTTAGCTTCTGCATGACCCCTTGAGATTGCCGATGTGACCCACCTGGCTATGCTTTGTTTTTAGATGCCTTTACCCCTAGTAGGAGGGCCAAAGGCCACAAAGAGTTGAAGCAAGAGCCTGAATGATTTTGTTCTGTCCAGGTAAAATGTTATGGCTCTACAGATCTAAAGAATTAAAAACTACTAGAAACGCCACCTTCCAGGACACATACTTAATATGTGTATAGTAGGCATAGGTTCGAACAGTGGTTTTACGAGGGCCATTAACACTGTATTTAGACTCCACTAGTTGGCTGTTTCTTTATTGGTGGATGTGTAAGAAACAAGCCCCTCTTGAAATGCTTGATCCTCTCACTGTACAGAGGAGAATGGTCATTCCATCCATTGCATCTTGAGATCGCTGCTAGATGTATTCTTATTGATGAAGAATACAGACCCTCCGTCGTCAACAGACGTTGAGGCATTATCTGCAGCGGGTTCAGTTGTTGGTGAAACCATTTACAGAAGCAAAACCATGTATAGCAATAAGACTGGTTAGTTGATATTGCACTGTCGCGTGTAGGACTTTTTTGCAATCTTCTGGCAATTCTGTTTTCAAACTCGATAGAGCCAGGAGCCATGCTTTGAGGTTAGGGACCCTGGGTCATGGTGCAGGACCTAGCCGTTCTGCAACAGCAAGTCTGCAGCTCTCCCCAGCAGAAACGTACGTTCATCTGCTAAGTGTAGGAGATGTGAATACCCCCTTATCTGTTCTTTTCCACCCCTGAAAAAATTCAATGAGCATATTTGTTGTAATATGCACGTTAAAATGGCAGGGGATGGAAATGCAGGCGGTGAAAGAACATTGTACCGGGGCTACCGGTATGATTTTAAAAGGCTACATCGCCATCTTCTGGATCACTCTGCGCATTACTGGAATCGGGGGAAGGGGAAGAGCATCCATGAACATCCCTTCCAGGAGTGTGTGAACAAGTCCCCTAGTGAGCCCCTTTACGTTTGTATTGGTGCAAGTTGCAAAGAGGTCAATTGGGGACAGTGCCCCATTGTTTGAACACCGCTGTTAGCACTTTGTTAGCACTTTGTCGCATAACTGCCATTTGTGACATTGGTCTGCTGTCCTGCTCAGATGATCGGCAATTGCGTTCTCTGTCCAACTTTTAACTCCAGGGCATTTATTTGCAACTTTGCCTCTTTGTTCGTCCACTACCCCTTTACACACAACTAGCCCAAGTGTGCGCCCCAACCCATGAGGGGCACGTCCGTTACCAGCATGTGCCGATGTGGAATCTCCATTATTACATAGTGCAGGTTTGACTACTACTGCAGCTGGTGAGCTAGAAGCACTGTGACTCGCACTTCGTCGTTCCACGTCCTGTTTACTTGGGACCACCGGGTAGCTAGGAATTCCTGCAATGGTCTCATGCACATACTGCAATAGGCAATGACCGGAATGCATGACGACATGGTTCTTAACAGCTGCATGCGCTTCCGGACTGAAAGGATTTGGTTTGGTTGGAAAGCAGCGAGTACTCAAGGAATAGACTTCGCTCTCTACTGCGACAGCCTGAACAATCCAAGTCATAATAGAGACTTCTGCCCCCAAGAGGATTATATTGTTGGAGGGCCTTATGCAGGACTTGGTGTAATTGAAGAATCTAGGCGCATCAGCATTGTGTGATGTAGGGCCCGAGACGCTTCCCATTTCGTGGTTTCTCTTATTAATCAATCGTCTAAGTAGAGGTATATATGCTACCCCTTCCTCCTCTGGAAGCCTACCACAGGTGCGAGGCACTTTGTGAACATTCTCGTTGCAGAACGCACACCAAACTGTTAGTACCCTGAACTGTTAGTAGTTGTTCCCTGTGGCGAACCTTAGGTGCGTTCTCTACTAACTCCCTGTTTTTACAAACATTTTTAGATTGTGTGGCATATAATCAGGTTTTAGAACATTTGAATAATCACAACATTAAATAAAGAGCAATCCGGTGTTCTGCAAGGGTATGGTACAGAAACCTCGCTTTTGGACCTAAACTCTAGATCGCTGCAAGTAATGGACAAGTGAAAAGCAGCACTTATGCTGCTGGACTGGTCCGCAGTGTTTGATTTGGTGGGCCATTCATTACCAATCACCAGGCTCAAAGAAGTTCCCATCTTCTCCGATAAAGCTGCAACATGGATTAAGTACTTCCTTAGTAATAGACTTTGTAGAGTTTGTAGTGAGGTCACAGAAGCTGTGCAGGCGCTGCTACAATTTGGAGTTCCCCCTCCCTATACAATATATTTACTGTCCCCTTTTTTAACTAATTGGAAGAAAAGGGTATTGGGTTCACAAATTATGCCAATGACATGCGTCCCGCTATCTGGTAACTATGAGGAGGATGTTGAAAACATTAACACTGCAATGAATTGCTACAGGTCTGAATGGTTGAAAATGGTTTAGCGCTGAACAATGAAAAAAAATGAAGCTGAGTGTTGTGGGCATAAAAATAAAAACTGAAGCTAGGTGCAGAATACATACATTCTGAGGTGGCCTGTAAACTGGAGACCAAAAAGAAGGTTAAAATCCTTGCGATTTATTTAGATCAGAACTTGAACATGCGTGCTAGGTAAGTAGTTTGGTCTCCACCTCCACATAATGCATTAAGCTGCTACCTTAACTACACCAATACATTTCCAAAGCCAACAGTGAGTCGGTAGCTAGAGCTATAATTGGCACTAAAATGCTTTATTGTCTCAGCCTGTTAGTGGGTAAAAGTAAGACCGATTGTGCCAGATTACAGGCATTACATGAATAGTGTGGTCAGGGTTATAGCGGCTCTTTAAAATGAGAGACCATGTTTCAGAGGCAAGACTAGAGCGTCGCTGGCTTCCTATTGAGGCCAGGATTGAATTCGGTTTGCTCTTGATTACCCATAAATGTTTAGTGGGCAGGAGTCCTGAATACCCGCGTGAAGCATTGGAGTAAACCTATTGTAAGAACACTTGCATCCAACAATTACCATCAGCTGAAGGTGCCTAGGAGTACACTTACACAGATTTATAAGGATGCCTTTTTCGCAGTGGCACCCAAAGCTTGGAATGCAATTGCTTTGGATTTGAGAGAGTTGAAATTCACAGCACTGTTCAGGAAGAAGCTGAAGACTTATTTAGATAGTATTTCTCCTTTACTCCAGTGTCTGCCTCCTTCGACGGTCTGCTTTGTATATTTGGGGAGTTTGCCTCGGTATATACATTAGTTTTGTCTGGCGCTCTTCTGCCTCAAGGCCCTCATGTGCGCAATATGAATATATTAAAAAGGGTAAAGGAAGTCTCCTGCTTCGACCGCCTTGATGGCATCTGTCAATGTGATCATTCTGAACTTTTGCTTGCTTATGTACTTGTTCAGGGTATGCATGTGTAATATAGGCCTCCACCTTCCGTCTGACTTTTTCACAACAAAGAAGCAGCATTAGACTGCTTTGCTCGGTTGCTTCTTTGGCACTTTTTGTATGGCCTGTTTGACAAGCATTTTTCTGACTTTGTCCTGTAGGACATGCAAAGGAGGTGGTTTGTGCATGCCTGGGGGCACTTGTGGTGGTGTTTTCCTGAATTCTAGAGCATGCCTCAGTCGAATAATATGCAGAACCCAGACGTCTGCTGTAACTTCCTCCCATGGTCTTAAATGATTTTGGAGATTGCCTCCCAGTTGTGTTTGTAGAGTCCTGCCTGCTTTTGTTGTCCTTTTTGAGAGGACAAAGTGATCTTCTCAGTGGGATTTTGAATTCTTCAACCTTGTATTGGTAAGATTTCAGAATCCCTGGTGAGTAATAGGAACTGGAACCCCTCTGATAAGATCCTCTTCTGGTGGTCATCGTTGAGCGACTTGACGCTCCTCAAAGTGGGCGAAAAGTGCACCTAGATTGCAGTGACGTGGATCTAGCTGTGTCAACGTCTGTTTTAATGGCTATGAAAGTCTCATCAATTGTCAGGCCGAATAACTGATCCCCTTCGAAAGGCATGTCCAGTACTTTGCTTGGTTGTCCGAGCTAAAGTCTGTGCTTTTTAAACATGCCTGCTGGCGAAGGACTGCCCAGTTACTGATTTCTTCGATACGAGTCTCCCAGTCGTCTTGTGCTACTGAGAGAAAGAGAGATGTCGAGGAGTCAGTATCTTTTGCTGCTCCATGCATATCTGAATAGGAGAGCTCGCATTCTTCCTTCCTGCTCCACATGGGAAGATTTTCTTGGTCACCCAGGTGCCTGTGGGGCGCTGGAGACTCTCCTTGCCACGGATGATTTTCTTAGCCGCATAACTGGACACTGGGACCTTGATGCGACTTAAGGACATTTGTTCTCGGCCTGTATGTAGGCGACTTTGCTATAGAACTTCGTCTTGGTGGTGAGAAAGGGAGAAGGGAATGCCCCAGCACTTAGAGTGGCATTTTTGGTTGCAGTGCGTGTAGTGGGGGCAGCCGTGTATCCAATTGTGCTAGCAAGTTCATTAGAGACCTTAAAACCTGTAGCGACAATTGCATTTGCGGGTGTATACCCAGAGCCAACAGTGGCGCTGATCCTACTAGCGGCTGTGATCCCTGGTGCGATGGGACTCCAGATTTTGGAGGCAGTTGACTGTGCAAGTGTGACTCTTCACCTTCTGAGAACACAGGGGAATATCCTTGTTCAAAGTTGGAATCAATTTGATACTATAGTAACAGATTTGGCATAATTTCAGAAATGAGGCCAAAGAGAGTGACAATTGCCCTGGCTGTGAAATGGATGCAACAGGGATCTTTAGCACTGTAGGAGGTTATCCTGTGCTTTTAAATGCTTTTTAGGGATGGTGGCTGGTGGGTTTTCCACTGCAAGAGCAGTTACTGGTGGCATTTTGATAGTAACGGACAAAGCTTTTGACCTTTTGTCTACAGAAGGCTACCACTCCTGGCTCGATGACTATGCTTTTACCGTCGTTGAAATTTTTGTTGATAAAGGAGCTTTTGTCGTGGGCAAAGACGCCCCCACCTGTCCCAGACGACATTGGGATTGCAGTAGTGGATGTTTTAGTAGTCATTGATGGTGATGCTCTCGTCGACTGAGAGGTTGACGGCCCTTGTGTCGTCAACAAGGATGTGGTCGTTAACAACGAGGATGCTGCCGTCGACAGTGTGGTCGACTGCCTTTGCGTTGTTAACGATGTTGATGACGACGGGGGTCGTGGACGAATTCCTATGTGCAGATGACGGGGTTGTAGGCAACTTTGCTGCTGACTGAGTCGTGGACGATGTATCACGTGTAGACGGCAGAGCTATAGGTGATGGTCTTTCGCAGTGAACACAGACTTTCTGCCATCGACAATGAGGGTGCCGTTGTAGATGGCAGAATAGCAGTGGACACCACTGATGTCACATACGAGTACCATCGTTAGGGCTTGTAGCTCATGAACCAAGGTTTGTTTTCAGGTTTTTTTCCCTCAGGTTTCTGCTTTTTGGTAAGGTCTGGCTGTCTCTCCTCTGGTCTAGCCCTTTTTGGGTGTGAGGGCTTCACCGGAGGGCCTTATTGCCCCAATATATAAGGACTTTGTTTCGAATGGGGGATACTTGCCCTCATCGAGCCAACAAACTAGACTTCTGTGCCTGTACCTTAGTGTCTTCCTTAGCATCTTAGCGCGGAAGCTCTGGCAAATTTTCTAAGTCCTCATGGATGGGATTAGGGCAAAAGCAATATATGCATTCATTATGCCTGTCCTCTTCAATCACATTTTTAATGCCACAAGTCCGATAGGACTTAAAAAGCGATTTTTATTTTAGACCTCCCTTCCATACTGAATAAGAGCATAACACTTTTTGGAAAACAGTGAAATTTAGAGATGAAGAAATCTTCTTTGAAAGATGGATAAAAGGTTCTCAGGTGAAAAAGTCAAGACGACTCAGCACAATGTGCGATTAGAATCTGAAGATGGGGAATATCCAGGGTGGGGCTACATACTAGACATCCTATTGGCTGAAGGTGAATGCACCTAAAAAGGACAAAGATACATTACAAAATAGAGCCATTTTCTTTCAGATATAATCTACTAATTAGGTAACCAAAGATTCCTAGCCCGACGACTGGGAATATTCAAAGCATGTGGATCCATGAAAGACCCAATGCTGGAGAAAAATAAAACTAATAGATGTATTGTATTATATTTGTTATTTATGTAGTACTCTTTCCACATTTGTATGGTCTAAATGCGCTTTGTGATTGGCACGCCCTTTGTGACCACAGTCAATGTGTTGGAGGTTAGTTTAGATTAAGAGACGCTTGTGTGCACTTGCTCCAACTTAGGTGGCTGGCAAGGCTCCAGTAAGCAGCCCAAAGGTCAGGCACGTATGTGGGCGCTGTTGATGGTTTAGGATAGAGTGCTATTGCCGAAGATTCGATGTGTGCCCAGCTATACCGAATTTTATTTTCGTTGGCATTTACTGTATGATAGTGGCTGAGGTGTTGAGGTACATCAGGGGTTTCAGTGTGTACAGCTATGTGCGCTGCTCGACCAGAATGGCATAGCCATAGCTGCATTCTATGGTACAATAATGGATGGCCGTGCCTGCAGCCTGTGTCCACAGACGTAGTGTATGCTTTAATGTAGTTCGGCCGCAGAGTTCTTTTTCTATGTCCAATGTGAACGGCATGGTCTCATTATTCGTGGTGTCTCCGGAGTGAAAGTCTGAGCAGCAAAGCGATTCCTGGAGGGGGGAAGGCATCGGGGAGGACGAAGACCATAAAGGGAGAGGGAGGACAACCTGGGTAGCTGGACCGGGGTTTGGGACACCTGGATAATGGGAGAAGACGCCTAATGGGTCTTTCACTCTGGCACAATCTTAGAAAAATCAGGCTAAATACAAGGAATGGCTATCTGGCACAATTAGGCTGAATACGAGGTATGGCTATCTGGCACAATCATGCTGAATATGAGGTATGGCTATATGGCACTGTCGGGCTGAATGCTATTGGAGACATGAGATATGATGGGGTCAGACCGCATAATGTGGAGCAGTGATTGCTGCTCACTATGTTCAGACTTAATCTTCACAATTCTGTCTAGATGTGGCTCAATGCTAGTCATCACAATTCTGTCTAGATGTGACGCACGCTAGTTTCACAGTTGATCTCGATGTGATGGAATGCTAATCTTCACAATTCTGTCTAGAGATGTGACGCAATGCTAATTCTGTCCAGATGTGAAAAAGCCAATACAGTTGTCTAGATGGGATTCAATGCTAATCTTCACAATTCTGTCTAGGGATGTGATGCAAGCTAGTATTACAGTTGTCTAGACGTGACGCAAGCTAGCATTACCATTGTCTAGATGTGGCTCAATGCTTGTCTTCACAATTCTGTTTAGATGTGACGCACGCTAGTATTACAGTTGTCTAGATGTGACGCATTGCTAGTCTTCCCAATTCTGTCTCGGTGGGACACAAGTTAGACCTCACAATTCTGTCTAGATCGGCGCAAGCTAGCCTTTACAACTCTGTCTAGGTGTGACGCAATGCTAGTATTACAGTATGAAATACTTCGAGATGTGGCCAATACTTCGAGAGGTAGCCAAGCCTGCCTTTTTTGATCCCAAATGGTTACCACAACAGTTGTCTTCAAAACAGAATCACTAAGATCAGACAAGGAACACAGTCATCTACACTAAAAAGCAGCGCAATCATACAGGCAGGTGACCACACAAAGACTGCTGTCCCAGTCCCCATTGATAACTCACAGTTATACATTGGTTGAAAGTCAAAATTAAGTGGGGTACACTTAGTTTGCAAATGGAGAAATGCAACAAAATTAAAAAAAAACGTGAACCCTACACAGGCTTTGAGACTGGCTCAGAGCAATACATCAGTTGTTTCTAGATCGAGCTACCTTAATAAATTAGCAATGGCACGTGGCCATAAATCGATTAAGTGGTATTCACGTTTGTACCTAGCATGAACAACAGTGCTACAGAAAGTGTTTTTTTTTTTTAGGAAAGCATAATTCATAAAATTCTTTACAAGGGAATGAGTGCATACATTTTACCTACATGGAATATTTCAGACAACGATAACATATGAAAGGACAGTGACACTAATGTATCATCATATATAGTACAATCAAGAAAAGACTGGTGAAGGACAGCCATATAGGAATGAAAATGTAGTTGATGGCGTTTCAAGGTGGTTAACGATGTTAGGGCTCACAAGCAGTGGCAATGTTAACCGGCTATGCAGGTATTTTTAACAAAAAGAATTGACTACAAATTCAGATAGCGTTTAGAAAGCAGACATAAGTAACCATTAGTAGATGGGTGAAGCACGTACTTCCCTAGGAGGAGGTGCACCTGGGGCAAAGTAGAATCCCCAAATACATGTTTGATTTGAGCATTGGACCTACAGTTTGGATGAGAATAAATTATGTGCAGCACCTGATCCCGGCGTTAAGGTCAATGCAGGCAAATCAACAGTAATGGCTGTACACCTGCCAGGCGGCATGTCTTGATGCCCAAGATGTACACTAATAATGTAGAAATCCCTTACGGATTCCACTTCTCAAACCATCTTGGGGGGCAAATGGGGGCTCATATTTTTAAACAGACTATTACACAAACACGCCATGGTGGAGTTCTGCGGTTTATGTAGTTATACAGAAGCCAGCCATTGGATAGAATTTTGAAAGTAATTGTAAAGCAGTTACAATGGCATAGTATGGAGCCTCACTTTGGGGTGTTACTGAAGCGGACGATTTACAAGTTGCCTTGTATCCTTGTTCCTACTCGCTCAGCCCCAAATGTTTGCTCGTCACCAGGAAGTAGGTCTCTGGTTTCTGGCAGACAACCTTATTGTGCAGCCAGTTTTCCACTAGCTGCATATTTGGACAAACACTATGGCTAACCTTACGCAATCCCTTATCCTGTATCTCAAGTTAAGGCCAGGCTTAAAACGTCTGTGTGTGAGAAACGAGAAATTTTAAACTCGTCGAGGCTGCTCCCCATTATTACGACAACTGGTTTACAAGGATATCTACTGTGGAGAATAAACAAAAAGCGAAAAGGTATGGGATCCCCAGAGCAAGATTCAATTGCTTGCTACTTATGGCGGTAATGGCACTCTGGCAGTGGACTAAGTGAGTGTGAACGGCCGGGAGTGGTGTTCCACTACTTTTATTTTTTACGGGCAACAGTTCCTCTATTTTTTTGCAACCGTCTTCACCATTCCGGAACTGTTCTTTGTGAAGTTAAAGCACACTTCTCCACTTTACCATCAGATAGCAGTTACAGCTAAAATGAAATTACTTAATTGGCTAGCATGGCTTCAACCCTTGAAAAATGTTTTGTGCGTTGCCCTTTTCCTGCCTACTCTTTCCCCCTACCGGGCACAATTCCACTACTTTTTTTGGTACACTTTTACCACTGCGCTGGGGAAGGATAATTCCCTGGAAAGGCACTGTTCTTTGGGTCTAGCGGAAGAAGAGAATCTGCTCCATTTTCTGGGGGGGTTTTGCGCGGCATGCACGGACATACGTGCAAGAACCTTAAAAATCCTCCTCAGAGATCTTTGTTTTACTCAGTGCCGGCCAGCACTGTTGTATTGGCTTTCTGCGAGATCGCAGCAAATGACATGGAGTCTACTGCAATATGTGAGGCCGGCATTGCAGAGAAGAAATAGCATACTAATGCGTAATTATCGCATGAGGGATGGGACATCATCATCATCCTTGTATTAGGCAGCGGCAATCCTTTCAGGAAGCACTTTACACACTGCCTGGTAATCTATGTTGTATGCTACAACTAATTACGATTGACACATGAAGATGGAAGTAGAGAACCTACTAGTGCCTATAAAATGTTCACAGCCAAGCAAACCATAGCTAAGATGGGAATTACGTAATTGGATATGTTTTTATGAACCATTACCGATCGATATTATTTTACTAGTGATTGAAATTGTGATGAATGCATTATTAGAAGTTTGCCATTGTATTAATTGTAACTTTTATGGCACTATGCCTAATATTTCGAGGATTACAAATACGCTCTCAATGGAACCTTTATAGTATTACTCTTGTTACATGGACATGAAGGAAACACATTGGGAGGATGCACAGTCATAATCGTTTATCTCAGTGGTCTTCAAGCTGTAGGGCTGGCTTGAAGGACAGCCGGTGGATAGAACAGTGACCGATTTCAATAGAAAATTTAAACAGATATAGCATCTGGGGTGTCCGGAAAAACACTATTTTAAGTGTTGGTGGGAGGGGGGTGGTTAGGGCTCAGCATAAGAAAAGTTTGAATACCACTGCTTTAGCCCAACAACCAAACTATTTAACACATTCAGGGCCTCCCAGAAGATATCCTCACCTGCCATCTCTTCCGGCTCAGGCCAGGACTTGCGAAGCACGTGAACCGTAGACCCAGGTTGGATGCCATAGAAATCTAGAGTCTGTGCATCCTTCAGTTTCCGACCACAGTAAACAAGCTCTACAAGACAAAATAAAGGGAATATGGAGTGTAATTCAGCAATAGTGCATTAAGTAAATTAAGAAATATATATATTTTTTTTTTAAAAAGGTCCAGCATGATTCAAGTCCACCAACTGTTTGAGTAAGATTGGGGCGAGGAGTGCTATTCTCCTCATCTAGCTGAATGCCTTCATCTTTGAAACACATCTTTGCCTTTCCGCTTTGAACCAATTCTCTCATTGTATAAGCGCCTTACAAATGCCTGATAAAATAAATCTAGAACAAATCCCTAAATGGCAGAAAACAATGCCTGCTCAAGATGTCATCCTATATCATCCAATACAGTGCCATGGGGAAACGTTACAGTTATCTGAAGCTGGTACTTCCAGAACAGAGCACATTAATGAAAACAACGGACATGATTTTGCATTAATATTTTTAAACTTTAAGCATCACAGACAAAAACATGCACCCAGTAGAGTCGTTGCAACTCGCAGTAGTATAATGGAGGATGAGAGTTCAATTGGGTATGAAGACCACACCAATTACAGCGACTAAATAAATCGTTTTTATGAATGCAGTGCTCGACCTTGTGCTGGCCACTGACGGCGCTGCTCAGATACAGGGATGTGGGGTGTGTAAAGAATGGTTCAACATCTCAGCTGCCCACGGGTCTGCCCGAGGAACAGTAGGATTGATCTTTAATGTCCTCACACACTCAGAACTGGGGTTATTCTCATTTACTCCTTATTTACAACTAGATTTGACCTTGGCCACCATCTCAATGACATGAACTTCAGTTCTCAGATACGAGTTACAACAAGCATGATCAGACGAAAGAGTTCCTCGATTAGGAAGCAGGTCTGCCTTTTGGAGTTCCTTGCTTGCTAACAGGGAACACAAAGGACAACAATGGCAAAAGACATGAATGAATACCCCCTCAGCGAGTGCAGCCAAGATGGAATTACTTTGCACACAAGAGTGTGAATACAATTAATAACGAAGAAATTGAAGAGTGAGTAAAAGTAAAGTCATGCACACCAAACACATTAAATGAAAGAGAGAATGAATAACTAAACTACACTAGTAATCATGGGGCAAGAGCATATGCGTGGATTAGTATTTATGGAGCGCCCAGAAGATAAATGGTCAAATATAAAGAGAAACATCAATACATTATAAACCGACAAAAAAACAAATCAGAAGTCACCCAGTGTCCAACAGCCTCAAACGAAGTGCAAAACACTGCAGCCTTGTTAAGACCACGCCTCAAAATGGGTGCAATTTGAAGGACCTTGGAAATCTCTATAGAAATGTCGCTCTTCAGACCTACCAGCAAGTTTGAAAGCCCTTTGCCTGCTGTTTCCCTGCTCACAGTTTGCGGTTGGAGGCAAATGTACACAATCATAGGGCGCCTGGGTGTCGGGTGAGCCACAAATCTGCTACCGATCTTCCTGCAGAGAAGCACTACAAGTTGTAGTGAATTCAGCCATCTACTTCAGTTCCTTTCCACAGGTAACAGAAAACGCAGCCACAAAACCCTTTGATTTGGTAAGAGGACAAAACAACAGGGGACCCAATTGAAAAGGTTCTGGTCCAACCAATCTCCACATTCTCCAAAATTAAAACAGCTTTAGGCTTAAGGTTTTCAGTCCGTTTCTTTTTGACTGAAAACCAATTCTCCTCTCCACTTATCAATTTTTTTTAAACCTCAGCACAAATGCTGCTCCTTCGCCTGGTCTAAAAAGAGATGAGTGGAAATCGAATTCCGTTTACATGGGATCCACTGCAAGTTCCAAACAAAAGGGCACCCAGTCATCCCATGGACCTCTATGGGCACATTGTAATCACATTAAATCTCGGCATGCTTCTCCTCTATGACAAGAAGTGCAACCAAAGACTCTCAAATCCTGGCCCACCAAACGTTTACAGCTAAAACTCACAGGATTCTTAACCATGAACTCAGCTGGCAATGGCTAAATGGATTTGTATCCTCAACAACCGGAAACCACGTCTCAATTACCCATTTAACATGTTGGTAGTCTTTTTGACAATCTAATATTGCATACTTGTCATCACAGCTTATATTAAAATTAGCATATTGTGTGTCAATGACATGTATAGGTGTCATTTGATTCACTTTTCCTTTGAACATCCCAGCAAAAACTTACACAATCAAGCTACTTCTTACTTGTTCATAATACTAAAAGGCACATAATCTTGCTTCAAAAACTACAAAATGTGCAAACATCTTCCTTAATGCACTACTTACTTCTCGGCATTCTCTACTGGCTATCAACAAAGTAATGACATTCCACTAAAATTCCTTCCACAGTGAAAGCCACCATAAGTTTTCCCTTCCAATGGTTGAGGCCATCTACTTGATCATCACCACCAAAATTAAAAAGTGTAAGAGCAGAGGCCTCGAGCACAAACCTAATGGTGCCACTAGGACACGCAGGGAAGGTGGCATGACCTCCACACACTTCACCACGTATCAGTTTGACAACACACAAATGCATCACACATTTTATGAATACGTGTTTGGCAGTTTCCAATTTATGAGTTAACTTACATATGTGACAGAGCCTTAACTCAGTTATAGTTTGCTGAGAACCACACACAGTAAGAAGGGGAAGCTGGTTTATGCGCAGCACAAGAATCGACTTGCGCATTGGCGGCCTATGACATTGTATTAGGTAGGGCCCTACCTCCTTATGTTTATGCACTACAGTAGAGACGTACTTGTAAATCTGCAGTTTGGTTAGGTGCAAGTAATTATTGTTCCATTCCCATACGTTTAATTTTCTACTAAAGAGTTCCTTAACCAGATAATTCATTTTCTACTAAAGAGTTCCTTAACCAGATAATTCAGCTCACTGTCGAACAGAGGATCCTTCAAAAAGTTTGATATTTAGTTATTGCTCTTATTAGTAAGCTCAGAATCATAATTTGCTCCCATTTTCAATAACAGCAGGAATTTAGGCAAGGCCCTAGAGGGAGGAAACGGCAACAGGAATGTAGACTTGCCCCCCGGCTCAGTTCTCCAGAGACCACTTGTCAAGGATCCAGAATGTGTTGCAGGCTTGCTCTTCCGTCTGGTCTTTCGTGAAGGTTGTCTAGACTGCTTGGGTTACTTTTGGTCGCAGGATTTAGTTTCGGTCAGTTGCAGTGCGTTGGAATCAGTTGGACAGCATCCAGTTGTTGGAATGGTCGATAATGGTTGTAATGGGAAAGAAGGATTCGCCTTGCACATGTCATATTGGTGAATGGGGTAAACGCGATGTTATAATCTGGTATGTATCTAGTATAGTTAATGAAAATGGGACGAGTGTTACTATTAATATTCATTTGTGTATACTTGATACATTTTAAATTTGCATACACGTAGCAACATATTGAAAAATATGCAAATAAAGTGGGAATACAATGTAGTTCTTCCTTTCAGGGATAGCGTGCTTTCGTACTCCTGCAGTCCCTGAATCTCTAAGGAAGTCTGCAGTCTTGATCCACGAGCATGTCGCGTGGTCCTCACGGCCTCTCCCTCTCCTGTTTGTAATGCATAGACTCGCTCTACTGTAGATGGCTGCCGGGATAGCTCAGCAGGTTGACAGACCGTTGCTGAGATATTATATATTCAAAACGTGTTGTTAATCTGACTTTTTGCAATTCCTTACAAAAAACAAGTCCTATAAAAAGGATTTGGCCAGGGCATGGGATGGACTGGTCAATGGGTTGGGTTGCTTATATTCAGGGCAGAGGTGGGGGTATTTCTGCCTCTGCCCAATAGTGAAAATCAAAGGTTGGCAGCTGTGAAACCACAGTTTAATTTCCCAATAACTGCTGTCAGAACAACAGAAGCATTTATTTGTGGTACTCTAAAAGAAAAACAAATGTTAAAGAAAAATAGTGAAATGCAAGTTTAAGCAGCATTTCTGTGTTTGGAAATGGCTTTTTTTCTATGAAAATGCACATTCCGGTGGTGTCCTTTTCAGGACAGAAGAATGAAAACGGGATGAGCAAACAACCAGGAAATGCACGAGTGACAGCTGGGAAAAGGAGGACAGCTCAGATTAGGTCAGCACACCCCCAGCTTCCCTCAGCAAAGCTGGGGGCTCGGGAAAGCCTGGTCAGGGCTGAGGTGCTGTGTACTGAAAATCCGGCCAGACATACGATGCCGAATCTCGGCACCCAGCAAGAGCCAGGCCATTGACCAGCGCTGATGGCGGGGAAGAGAGGTGAGGAGGGGCAGCCAAAGCAGGGGGACAGGTGCTGTACGATATCCGACTCCCTTGCCGCAGATTGCTGCAATCCAGCAATCTGCTATGGGGAGCCGGATATACAACACCAGCAACTTGTGCTTCGTCACTGCTTGCCTCCTCTCCCTTGTGGCCCCCAATGTGGGGGCTCAGAGTGAGAGGGGCACAGGGGGAATGGCATCAAAAGCGGCATCACTTACTTTGCCAGTAGATGAGGGCAGAAGCAACAGGCAAGCAAGAAACAACAACGCAGATGGAAGCACAATCCAAATGCAGGAAAGCACATGTCCAGGCTGCGTTTATTTCCTGTTTTGTGGCCATGCCCCCAACACATTGCAATGACTGAGCATGTGCATGGGGGGCCAGTGGGTCGCCATTGCACATGCTCAGTCCTCACCATTGTGCTTCGCCCCACCCCCAGTCATGAGGCCATGGGAGGGAGGGTGCGCCCCACAGACTCCAATATAGGGTATGAGTGTAGTTTTGAAGAGGAATGAGGTGAAGGAAAGGTGGTGTAACTATGGAAAGGGGTACCAGGGTATTGTGCTTTGTGTGGGTACTGCGTTCTGCTGATGTGGTCATCATTGGTTCCAAAGGGGGTTTCCCCTCCCATGAGATCCACCCGCTAACTACCACCCTCAGGGGGACTATCTGGTAGCAGCCTCAATACCCTGGCCTCATGGGTAGGGGCTTCCCCTTCAGAAGCAGTGATGACATCATGGGATTCGTCACACCACCTTTAATAGCCATTTGAGATACACGCAAAAGTGTATAAGTAAAATGGTACAACAATGGTAAAATGAATCACAGCTGCCACCAGCTTCTCCTAGGCACTTTGTAAAAGTAACCAAAAAGCCATTATATAAAGTTATAAGGATAAAAAGTATCCTTAACGCACTTCACTGTAAAGTGATTTGTGCAATTCTAACAATACAATACAAGAGTTAACAAAGAGACATAGGGCCTCATTACAAGTTTGGGGGGTGCAGGAAAAATGTGGCAGCAGTTTCTTTATGCCACTTTTCCAGCACCATCAATTATAATTTGGCAGATTCACCATGAGCGGGATTACTGTGCAGTAATCTGCTGATTTTCAGAGGTAAAGTTGCAGATTCAGCACCAACTTGTTGTTGGAGGTAAATCCTCCACTTTACTTCCAAAGATTCCACCAGCTGTAAATCTTCCAGAAAAAAAAAAAACACAAGTCACATGGGCTCCAAAAACATAACTGGGAGTTACCACCACTTGCAATCCAGTGAAAAGCCTTCGGGACCAAGCAGCGGTAAAAGTAATTTTGCGCAGTAATTTAGCAGAATTACTGCTGAATTAATGCCAAATCTGTAATGAGGCCCATGGTTTCTTGGTACTGTTAATGTTAATGTTAAAGGACATTTGTACCACGCACTATCACCACCGAAGTGGTCCCCTGGTGCTCTGGCGGCTCTGAAAAGGGGAGGAAAGGGGGTGGATTAGTGGGAATAAGCTGGAAAAGTGCAAGAGAGCAGTGATGTGCTGTTGGCAGCCTCAGCCCGGTGGGTCCGTTGGCTGGGCTTAGGGTGTTTTACGGTCCGTAGTCGTCGTGTGCTGTTGTGTAAGTCTATGTGTGGCTTGTTTTGTTGTTGCAGTGTTGTGAAGTTTGTGCGGATTGCTGCGTTTTAGGCTTGTGGTTGTGTTTGGTTAGAGTTTGAGAGGTGTATGCAGAGGGATGGAATTGTTAGTTGGTGGTTAGTTGGCATTGCTGTCCTTGCAATTATGGGATTCCACCTAGGTGCGGTGCATGCTGACATTCACATTTCGATCTAGATACGGCACGAGCTAAAAATAAGAATCCCGAGTGTGACACATGCCAACAATCACATTTCTATCTAGATGCGATACTAGCTAGGGTTCAGGGTTTCATGCGAGTGTGGCACATGCCAACAGTCACATTTCTATCTAGATGCGGCGCGAGCTAATAGTAAGAATCCTGAGTGTGGCACATGCTAACAATCACATTTCTATCTAGATGCGGCGCAAGCTAAAAATAAGAATCCCGAGTGTGGCACATGCCAACAATCACATTTCTATATAGATGTGACGCTAGCTAGGGTTCAGAATTTCCTGCGAGTGTAGCACATGCTAACAGTCACATTTCTATCTAGAGGCGACGCTAGCTAGGTTTTAGAGTTTTATGCGAGTGTGGCACATGCTAACAGTCACATTTCTATCTAGTACTGATAATCTTAGGAACTAATCAGTTCCCCAATAACAATGAGCAAATAGGCATGGTAATGCAGAGGGCCTTACTGATCTCCAAAAATTCAGGACAAGGGTAAAAGAAAAAAGAAAGTCTCCAATCTAAGTTGATTGAAGGAAAGCAGCAAAAAAGAAAATATTTTCCAACAGTAGTATGGGAGGAATAGCAGTAAAAGAGGAGGAGGAATGCACAAGTGGTACAGGATGAGTAGGGAGGCAAGAAGTCGTGGTAAGATTAAATGCTAAAGGCAAGGAGAAGGAGGTCGAATTAAGGAGGGTTGTTAGATCTTTTTGGGGCTGTGCCAACACTAACTGTCCTTGCGCGTCAAGAGATCAGAAGAGCTGCTATGCTAGGGAAATAAGCATACAACCCAGTGGTACCTCAAATGGTATAAAATGATATCACTCCAGTGCAAGAGCTCTTCCTGTATTAGCATTTTCTATTCCATATTATCATAGATACATCCCCAAGACAACTTTCTCTATGTGCTCTGTGTGTTAGTATAGTGACAAATTCACAATTCTACAAATAGTGTCAGTGACTAGTTCACATTACTGCAAATTATATGCACCGACAAATGTTATGTCTAGAGTGCTGCGACTTCACCGAATTATAAGGCTTTGTCAAGGCAATTTCAATTATACTGACTAAGTCTTGTTAGGTAGATTCTTCGTAAATGTTTAACAATCAAATCTGCCAATTCTAGTTCTGTCGTTCAACTTCTCATTAGTGTTGCTTGAATGTTTTTGTAACTTCTATGGTCACCCCCAGTCCTTATATTGGGGTTATAGCCCCTTCCATACGAGTAGCGAATAGCATCCCATGTAGTGACACTAGCCATCATGTATACATTATATAATAATAAACTTTAATTACAACATGCAGAAGTTCTCCAAAACAGTGGAATTATAAAAAATGTAATACACAGAACATTTTTTAATTTAAAAAAAGTTCAATTTAGTAAATAAGAAAAATGTATATACTACCAAAAGGAGCACATATGCAATTAACTTTAATAACATACATACATACATTAACATGTTTATTAAACAGAAATATTCACACACAACATTACATCACTTTCTCATTAAACATTTTAAAGCTAAAATAAAATATTGCAAAAGAAAAAACAGGGCAAGTTAAGGTTATCATGATATTTGATGTTAATATGATATATTGTTTGATTTAATGCTAACATTTATTATGTGTGCATATATATTTGAATTATGAAAAAACTATATACAAATATTGTAGGCATTTTTTTTAAAAGATTCTCTAATTGGCTGTACACACGGTTGAAGACTGCTTGCATTGCAAGAAAATGAAAGCCCATTTGCTGTTCTTGCTTGTACACGCGTATTTTTGAACAGGCTTCACTGGTAGAAATAGTAAATTGACAGCTGCACCAACAAGGGCCGAGACTCTGGTCTGTGTTCATAATTAACCTGCGAGTTAATGACCTGTAACCGTAGCTCTGTGTACCTAATATATATATAAGCTGTTTATTTTGAGAAGAACTTCAGATGTAGAACAAAGCTAGCAGCTGTCAGCTACTCTCCACTTGAAGCGCATTAAAATAAACTTAAAGCTGTGCCTTTTAAAAAATATCCTGTGCTGGTGTTTAATTTATGGAAATTATTATGGGCACAGACGGGTGTCAATGAAATTATAGCCCACAGAATCAAAGTATTTACAAGCAGGAAAAAGGCTGGAGAAAAATAATAGGGCCATAGAATAATGTCTAGTTGTATCTTTAAGCAAAAGAGAATTTCTTATTGCGAAAACAGTTCCAAAAGAAAGTCGCATTAGTGAAGAGATGTACTTTGTGTTAAGACAGAATGCTAGAAGAACACAGACAACTGTCAATTACATTACAGCAAAGTCAGCCAAGCTGGGGTAATATTGAATCCAGAGCAATATAGTTGGCCAAACGTTAGGCAACAGCAACCGGATATGTCCCTACCTGTCCAGAGTTCATTTGCTTGCACTACATGGAAAGATGAAATTCAGGACAACGGTGTTCACAAAGTGATGTATTGCTGGTACCCCGGTGGCATTGCTACCTATTCTATACATACACGGATACAAGGACCCTGCAATCAGAGCACAATATTGTATTCCATGAACCTCGGCATAAAAGGGCACATCCGTGGTGGGTAAATTAATAGATTGTTGCTTTCAGCAACTGGTGTACTTTGCAAAAGAAACGAGGCAAGAATAGCAAACTAAAAAGAAGGATATAGCATAGCCTATCAGATATTCAATGTACACACGGGACACGACTTTTAGGTCCCTTCATCATTAAAGCTCACCTCACTGAGCACTGTAAGATACACAGAGAGCATCAGATGGCTTGAAGGAAACCGACACATGAATAATTGACTTTGAATAACCCTTAACTCTGGATAAACACACATTGGCAGCCTCACTGCATGAGCAAAGCAGTTAAATGTTGAGAGATACAACAGACTGTGATATATTGAAGATAATAATTAGAACCTAATTAAGACAATGTGCATGCAACATACACCAATTTTAATGTGTATGAGTGGGTACAATTGCAAATTAGCTAACATGTTCTATTCTATTTTTGTTCTTTACGCGTTTCTTTACACGTTGTACGTTTTCCCATACCCTGTTACAATGACAAAATACGACTAATCTGATAAACAATGTGATCTCTTAGATACATGTTTGCGGTTCTGTCATGTGTAGCAATAGACTAGGCCCTCATGAAGGATGACAATCCGAAATGCATTGGCCAATTAGTCGCATTCTGCTAAAAATACATTTTTTGGACACTAGTTCAATGACGGTGACATTAAAAATGTTGGAAATCCGAATTGAACATAATTATTTACCTTTAGAATTGGAATTACATAAATAACCCCAAGTGGGTGTCAAGGGTGTGCGGCCCACACCGAAGGCTAGTTAGCCTAGGTCTCCTTTTCCTTCAGTCAGTTTGTGTCCAACACAGTAGCACTTAACAGTGGGCTGCACCTCACAAACTATTTTAATTGAAAGATTAGCTATACTAGAAGAATATTTAAGAACATAAGAATTAAGCAGTGCCTGCTCAATCACTACCAGTTTAGCAACGCTAGTGTTGTCATTCTTAAATATTCCCCATATGGTGGGTGTAAGGGGATGGGGTACATTGCAGGTATGCCCTGTAGGGCTTGTTATGTTAAATAAAAAGTGCACTACCAACACACTTCAGTGAACAGAATCCCATGTAGAATTAGACTCGGATTCTTGGCTGTAGTGTGTAATAATTGTTTATGTTTGTATGTACTTGTGGTTTTATAGAATGTTTTTACATTTTAAAGCAATATCTTTTATGATGTTTAAAGGTATAATACATTAGTAACTTATTAAATAATGAACTTTTTGTAGTAATCCAGTGTTGTGCAGGTCTCTCTGCCTTAGAGAGTGGACACTTTTTGTCGCCCTTCCTTTCGTACAATCAACCCCTTTTGGAAAACCACAACAGATACAGAGACCATCTGCTAGGGAAGAAAACATGCATTACAGCAGCAGTGGTGGTGGTGCTAGTTACGCCAAACACACACACACACACTGTGGAACTCCATGTGCCACCAGTGTGCTCCCCTAACTTTAGGGAGTGCCATCCCAAACTGGCCAGGGCTAATGACTTGGATTCTGCGAATGACGCTAGATGCAGAAAGTTGGCGGTGATGGGGCATTCAGAGTGTGGGGGTGGAATAGCCGCAATCTTCGCCATCTCCCTCAGAAGAGGGACCCACTGACGGAATAAAATTTACAACCGATTTAGCAGCCACCTCCACACTCCCCATACCAGCAAAACTGTAAAGCCGCACTATACCATGGCTAGGGGTTATCTTGTCTTTGCCTCATGCAGCATCAGAAAAGAACACTCAATTCATGAAGATAAAAAACGCCCACTCCAACTGGATTACCGGAGCTAAAACTCAGTCATTTAACCTGTAAAGGCCCTTTGATGTAGTTCACTCTGCGTTTGGTGCTATACAAGATTAATCATTTGCACCCGAATATTGTGAGGTCTAAAACCAAGCATTCAGAACAGAATTCTGGAGTGCAACAATCAATTCGATAAAATGACTCAAAAAGATAAACATGTCCTCTTACCAATCAACTCGGGATCTGGAACAGACTCCTGCAGCTTTCTTGTGATCAATTGCTTGAGGGAAGAAATTTTGTACCCTCCTTGTGAACTTTCTCCTGGTTCACTCTCCGGCAGCCGCAAGATGGATTTGGGTGCAAATGGTTGATCTGCCAACTTGACAGCAATATGCCACTCAGGTAGAGGCATTTTTAAGGCAAGCAAAGAAACTCAGGTACGATTGATGGAAGAAAAGGTAATCCTAGGGGGAAGAAGAAAAAAAACAAAAACAAAAAAAAAAAAGAAGGAGCCATGAAAACCAAAAAGCACTCACTCCTCAACGACTGGAGAAAAGGGGCAAGCTGTATTTGTGCATCTTACGTCACCTTGTTAAATAATCTTCTAGAAACAAATAGGACAGCTTCCCACTCCGGCTTATTGTTCGCCATCCTTCCTATACTACCATGCAAGCAGCAACTAACCCAGTCCAATGTACTCCCGTGCTTCTACCCGCTTTATTAACATATCTGTGTAACACACAATACTCAGTTTGCCCTTCTTATAGCCCGCCATTAGAACATTTTGGAGTGGATCAGTTTCCCTGTAAAGCTCCAAAAATACAAATTTAAAAATTCCTCCTGCATATTACACCTTGACTTACTTTATACACATACACAGACATATTGTCCCACTTACAATGTTTTTTTTTAACAAAGCATTAGCTAGAACTCGTAACAATCTGCTAACAAGTGCCCCTGAAATGCAACGTTTTTTGCATAAAACCAAGCCACTGCATACCCACACTAATGCTTTCCATGGGACCATGACTTTTGTCTTCAAACCCTCCTTAAATGCAAACCAATACTACGATTAGCGACCATGCACACTTCTTTTTCCTAAACCTTAGCATCACTGTGACCACCTACTTGCCAAGAGAATGGCCCCGAAATTATAGGGCAAGAAACTCACTTGGGGTGTATAACTGGACTCCTAGTGATAAAAGATTGTTGTGCCTTAATGTGACCCATCAAATGCTCTGTTGCCAGCTTTGTAACTAAGTGCTCCCCGTTAGACAACCTATAACAATCCCACAACGTAATTCCCAAAGATCCAAAAACCAGGCAATCTGACACCATTCAGTGCTTGTGGGCCTGACCTTATGAACATGTACGACCACTGTTGCCCTTCCTTGTATCCTCTTTTTTTCTGGAAATCTTAGAAAATCTCTTGTGTGAACTTATTCTCATTTTAGGAGACTCAGACTGACTCCCTTGGGATCGGCTCGCAGGCGAACCAACCCCATTTCGCGAGGGCACACGTTCCTTCCTCGAAGGAATACGGGCCATCCTGGAACACCTTGCACCTCCCTGTAGAGGGACCGCTCCTCTCCTTAAGAGCCGCATTCCTCTCCTAGGTTGCAATGCTCCAATCCTATGGAGCCCTCTGCCCCTCTTGAGAGAGACTATCCTTCTCCTGGAAACGAGTGTCCCTTTTCTAGATAGCTCTGGCTCCTTTCTGAGAGATGCATGCCTTTTCCCATTGGCCTTCAGGTGGCTTGTTTGTGAGCCAGACCCGCTCCCGGATGAGCCAGACCCGCTCCCGGATGAGCCAGACCTGCTCCCGGATGAGCCAGACCTGCTCCCGGATGAGCCAGACCTGCTCCCGGATGAGCCAGACTCGCTCCCGGATGAGCCAGACTCGCTCCCGGATGAGCCAGACCCACCACTAGGAGAGACAGCCCTCCTCTGCGTCAACACTCTCCTTTTTTCTGTTGGCACTACTACTCTCTTAGGGGTCATTGGTCCTTTACTGGAGAACACTGTTCCTTTTCGTAGGAGCTGTGGCCTTTTTCTTACAACGTTGGGATCTACTATGGATGACGGTGGTCCCACATGAGACTGAAACTCACTCACAGCAGACCCTCGTTCTCCCTTTCTGGGAACCCCAGATTTCTTCCTCCGATGGTCCCGATTTGACTCGCTCCTAGGAGAGGATGAGCACCCCCCAGAGGACTGTGACCTGCTGCCTGTCAAGCGTTTGCCACTGTCGGAGGGCGTTTGACCTTGCCGGGGTCTTGCAGGCACTCTTTGCAAGGCACGAGAACCTCGCCTGGAAGCCTTTGATTTGGTCTCAGAGGGTATGGGCCTGCTATCAGTGGACCCAGCTCTTCTCCCGGAGGGTGCTAGTGTCTTGTTCTGATTAGCCAACTGTTTCTTTACAGAAATAACCCCCTTCTTCAGAGGCATAGACCCATTCCGCAATGCTTTTGGTTCTTTTCTTGCTGGCACCAACCCCTTCAGCGGTGCAGACACCTCTCTTTGAACCATGGACACACTGGTTTTGGCAATGGTTATTTTCCTGGAAGCCACAGACGCCCTCTTGGGAGCATGCAACGAGCTTTCAGAGGACCCAGATGAGCTCCTAGAGAGTCCTCCACTCTTACTGCATACTGGTGCCACCCTTGTGAGAGCCCTAGCCCAACCCATAACTGCTGACCCTTTTACAGAACCTGAAGCAACCTTTGAGCTGCCTCCTTTCACCTTTGTGGAGCCAACTATCTTCTTTGAACTGCCTCTTGTCCCCTTTATGGAGCCAGGTACACCACCCATAGAAACGGTCCTCCTACTGTCTCGTTTTCCACCATCTATTGCACTTTTCCTTCCTAGGTCTCCAATTAGCATCCCACCCTCACTCATTCGGCCTGATCTGTTGCCCCTGGAGCCGAGCCCCCCTCCTCCTTTCATTCTACCAACCCCCATGCTACTTCGTTCCACTTTCTTTTTTATACCACCACCTACTAGACCACAATCCCCCATGTCACACACTCCCATGCTACCCCCTTCTCTCATCCCCATCCCCCTTCCCATTCCTCTACCAACCACGGCTCTGTGTTGCTTTTCCATGTGGCCTCCTTCCATAGAGCTCCTTTTTCCTCCCCGTCTCATGCCACGGCCACCCCTTCTCGTACTGCCCCCTCCAATTCCACCACCACACATGCCATCATCTTCACTCATGCCACATTCTTCCTCACTCATACTACCCTCCTCCTCGCTCATGCCATCACCTCCTCCCCTCATATACCCCCCTCTGCCTCCTCTTCCCATACCACCCCTTCTACTGCCACCTCCCCGTCTGCTTCCACCTCCCATACCACTTACCCTGCCTCCCATACCACTTCCCCGGCCCCTGCCTCCCATACCACTTCCCCGGCCCCTGCTTCCCATACCACTTCCCCGGCCCCTGCTTCCCATACCACTTCCCCGCCCCCTGCCTCTCATACCTTCCCTTCCTTCCATCAAGTCATCCTCTTCATCATAATCTGTGTCACCCCCTCTTCTTAGCCCCTTTCTGGCCCCTCTACCACAACCCATACTACGTCCTCTACCACCCCCTCCTCTACCAGTAATATCACAAATCCCTCTTCCAACACCAATCCTACAAACTGCTCCTCTCATGCCACCTCCTGCTCGACCCCTGCCACCTCTTCCTCTCATGCCGACTCTTCCCCCACCCCTTTCCAATTCACCACCTCCCATCCCCCCTCTCCTAACGCTCATCATGCCCCCTCGTCCCAAACCACCCCTCATCCTAATCCCTCTGCTGCTTGAAACTGCCCTACCTCTGGCGATTCCTACACCTCGCCCTCTGCTGTTCAGAGCTCCGCTGCCTCTGCTGCTGCTTACCGCCCTGCCCCTGCTTGCTCCCCTCCCCCTGCTGATGCTTGCTCCCCTGCCCCTGCTGCTGCTTGCTCCCCTGTCGCTGCTGCTTGCTCCCCTGCCCCTGCTTGCTCCCCTCCCTCTGCTACTCGCTGCTCCCCTCCCTCTGCCGCTCGTTGCACCCCTGCCTCTCCCTGCTCCCCTTCCAGTCACTCTCCTGCTGCATACTGGTGTCCTCATTCTGTTACTTTGCTGTGTCCCCAGAAAGTCAGCCTGTCCACACGTTAAAGAATCAAGCAAATAGGCCTACCTGCTTTGCCTCGTATACCTGATGTTGTAGGCGTGGCATCAAAGAGGGGCGGCACCGGGGGAGGGAGGTCTGCCCGTAACCAAGGAAACACTATCCGCTTTGCTGCTTGGACCTTCAGTCTCACGCCGGAAGCCGGAAACAAGGTTGGCCGAGTGGGCCAGTCGTCGTCGTCGTCATCAGTGACTGCCCGGCCGCAGCACTGAAACTACAGTTCGGTGCGACGTATCGTAGTTTACTGGCTGGAAGAGCGAAAAAAACGTGCACCGCTAAAGGATATGTCCTGTGTGGATACGTGCAGTACCAGTAGGAGTCGTTTCTTGTCAGGGTCGGTGAAATCACAGCTGCAGGACTTAATAGACTATTTTTTATTTGTCAATGTTTCTTTTGAATGTGTGATGAAGCACAATTAAATCAATGTAATGAATACGTGTATTGAGCAAAGGAGACTGGTAAGCTCCCCTCTCACACGTTTAAGTCACCAGACCAGATAAACCCAGGATTTTTTTTTTGGGCGGGTTGAATCCCATACCTCTGAAAATGTTTACCTCCCTGGGTGGGTGAAAAGAGGAGATTTCATTTTTGGCGGGGGAGAGAGCCCCTTGCAGTGAATGTACGTGTAGGTGAGAGGACTCATTCTGTGGCGGGTGACACCCGCCCAAAGCGTGTGGTCTGAGGAGTATGGTATAGGTCTATGGACCGGTAAGGATCTTGGTGTGTGCCTGCCCTACCTTCATGGCGGTGACACCCACCAAAAGCATAGGGGTTATGAGGTAAGCAAACCTCTAACGGGTATAGAACTGCGGGCAGGATAACTGTTTTTCTGTAACCTTCACCACTTGAAGGTAAAGGCAGCTTGCGTAGAATGCCAACCACATTAGTAACAATACACAACACACCTGCCTCTCTCGGGAAAAACCAAAGCATAAAAGACACGTACAATTTGATGAAAACAAAATAAGCTGCAAGACCTCACTACATCACGTAGTCCATAAACCTGGCACGTGGCCCCTCGTGCGGCTCCTAAACCCATACATGCCACATTCTGGAGCACCTGCTAGAGAAAGTGGGAGAAATACATGTTCCCATGGAATTGCACTGGGGTAGTGTGACAAATCAACTTCCGGGGCACCAGTGGTCCAGGTATGAATACCGGTTTCCAAACCATCAAGCAGCCCTAGTCCACCAGAAAGGATCCGAACAGATTGGAAACACAAGCCAATTATAAGCCTCCTTGTCCAATTTTGGTAAAGTGGACGTAACCGCAGGCTTATCTCCGGAAGGTTGTGCATCGTTGGTTAGTTACAACACAGCAAAAATAGAATATTTACCCAATGATAAAAGGGACTGTCCAGTCAAGGGTGTATTCAAATATCTACTTTACTATTATCACAACAGAAACTACGAAATACAACCCACCCTGTAAAGGAATGCAGAGGACAGACAGTTTCAAAGAAGGAAAAGGGATGCGCTCTGGATAGTGACTGGAGCGTAGTCGTTATTGTAAATAATCACAACAGTTAAAGGATACTTGGTTTTAGCACAAAAGGGAACAATGGGTTGTAAAATGCCTTTAGGTTCCTTCGGAGAAGGACCAAGGGGACAGAACCACAATGTACCTTGTGCTATAGGAATTCTTGGTGCTCGACAGGGTCAAGTTGGTTTCAGGGTGCTTTGCAGCATCTGCAACAGAGTTGCAGACAGGACACAGCTGCGGATATCCGGTGGCAACCAGTTTGGCGAGCAAGGGTGGACGGACGGCTGCATGCTGGCCTTCCTTGTGGCTCGGTGTCAGGAATTGTCTCAGTGCTGGTCGGCGGTTCTGAAGCACTGGTCGACGCATCTCAGAAGTTTATAAGCGACTGCAGCATTGCAGTCGTTTGCAGCTCGAGGTACTCAACTGGCTAGACTATGGCCTCATTACACGGTAGGCGGTAGGGGATTACCGGTGCCGGTAATCTCCTACCACCCTACTACGAGGTCCCTTAGCGGGTCCCTTCCCTAAGGACGGGGACCCGCTAAGGGATCCCAGAGCTAATAACGGTACCGCAATTTGCAGTGCCATTATTTGCCCCATCCCCATTCCCATGGGCTCAAATGGGAATGGTGAATGGTTCCCGGAATGGGGACTTACCGGTCCTGCAAAGGTCAGAATAGACCGGTAAGTCCCTATTCCGGGCACCCGGACCTTGAAGGCGGTATGGTGGTAGCCATGGAGCTAGTAGCGCCATGGCTACCGCCTACCGTGTACTGAGGCCCAATGTCATTTGAGGCAGACGTCGGTAGATGCTCGTCAAGGCACTTCTAGCCTCTTCGCTGGACTCGTGTTGTACTTTAAGGCGGACGGCCCAAAGCTGAGGAGTGTGTTGCAGGCAGCTGTCTTGTTCTTGATTTTTGGTTCAGATACTCTCTGGCACTTCCCACCTAGGAAGCTTGCTGCTGAGCCTAGCAAGGCATGCTGTGTGCTGGCTGTGTACCGGTTCTGGAGCTGCTGAAAGGTCCTCAGGATTCGGTATCTCCTCTGTTCCCTGGGAGGTCTTTTGGAGAGGGATCTTGCTTCCGTCTTGGAGGCCCTAGCCTTCCTTCACTGGCGAAAGATGTAAGGCAGACTGTAGCTTCAGCCAGGGTCCAATGATGAGTCCTTCCTTCTATGTCTACATCTTCAGATAATCTGCCAAAAGAGGGGCCCAGCTCTCTTTTAAAGAAGCCAAATGGACCACAGGGATTGATGTAGGCTAAGCATACCTTAATGAACTAGTACTGGGTCCCCACCAACAATCTCATGTATGCATGAAGTCATAACCAGAGTGCTTTGCAGCAGAAAAGCTAAAGGGGTGAAAACATGTAATGCTAAATCCCACCCATCTTCCTTTCTGTTGTGGATTAAAGGGTCCCTATGGTTAATGGAGCTTTCTGTGGTTCCTGATTATAGCGGCAGGTCTCCATTGAAGCTGCGGCGAGATCAGACTTTCTGGCTCCAGCAAACCACATTCTCATACCTTCTGAATGGGGTCCCCCTGCAGGGATGACTACTGTAAACACGCAGTCCCAGACATGATATTTCACTGTCAATCGATACTGAGGGTGGCAGCTGGCATCATGTTGACACAGTGCAATGAATGGTTGTTGGGGTTTCCTCTCTCCTTTGTTAGCCTCTGTTGCCAAGCCCCTGTTTGAATTACTTTCTGATTAGTATCCAAAGCACTGCCTCCAGCTACAGTGCTCAACAAAAGGATACAGCGGATCCATGGAGCCTTTGATAGTTAATCAGGCTGGCCATGGCAGGGGAAGGTTTGGCCCTCCCCTTTCTGGAGATGCATTGTGTACTCCTGTCATTTCTCAACTAACTATGACTGGGGTGCTGTGCCTGTAGACTGTGTCCACCCAGAATACACGGCTCTATGTGTATGTCTTGGGTGAGCATAGGAAAATGTGTGAGGATTAGCCCCACGCATTTTCCAGAGGTTAATCTACCATCATTCAATTTCATTTAAAATTTAAAAAAAAGCCCAGGCAAACCCACACACATTGTGAGGATGGTTGAATTCCTCACATGCCCCTCTCCTCAACATGTGTACCACCACTCTACTAAGGATCTGGTTTGTCATCAAGGCGAAAGTACCAGCTGAGGCCATCTACATTTCCGTGCTGGGAGCCTGGCTTGTGCTGGATGTCCACATCTAATCCCTGTAGGGGTTTTTCAACGACCGCCCAGTTCCTTTCCTTTTTTGTCAATAGTCTGCTAATTTAGGCGACAGGTTGCTCTACCCCTTTAGAGTTCAGCTGCGCCAACACTGCTCCAATCCCAAAATACAGGCATCTGTCTGAGTAACTAACTCCTGACCATAATCTGCCACTTTCAGAACTGGGGCCCTGCACAATCCATCCTTCAAATCCGGAAAGAAGGTTTGACAGGCGGGGGTCCAAGTTACCTTCTTTGGCATTTTTATAGGAAGTTACATTATTCAGGGGCATGGCAATGGTCCCATACCCCTTGATGAACGACTGGCAGTACCTGGTTGGTGAGACCTAGAAAGGCTCTAAACTGTGTCTATGTGGTGGGGATGTTCCAATCCTTCACAACCTATACTTTTGCTTTGAGCAGTTGCTTTTTGGCTCCACCGACTAGGTGGCCGAGGGAAGACACTGTGCCCTGTGCTATCTGACACTTTGTGGCCTTGATAGTCAGACTTGTGTTCTGCAGCCCTCAAGCGCTTGTTTGAGATTGGATAAGTGATCCTCCTAGGTGTGGCTGAACACTGCAATGTTGTCTAAATAGGCAACACAGAAATGTTCCAGGTCAGACAAAACCTGGTAACCATCCGCTGAAAAGTGGCAGGGGCATTCTTCA
The DNA here is from genome assembly GCF_040938575.1 of Ambystoma mexicanum. Taxonomy (NCBI): domain Eukaryota; kingdom Metazoa; phylum Chordata; class Amphibia; order Caudata; family Ambystomatidae; genus Ambystoma; species Ambystoma mexicanum. Next base: position 1,220,633,975 of record NC_090934.1, on the reverse strand, counting down.
ACCAGAAGGGCATCATAGTGAACTGATAATGTCCTACTCGGATTGAGAATGCTGACCTCTCTCTCGCTTCATCTGTTAAGCCAATCTGCAAATACCCTGCTGTGAGGTCAAAGGTACTCGTACTTGGCAGCGCCAAGCTTGTCAGTGAGCTCATCTGCCTGAGGAATGGGGTGAACATATGCCTTTGTGACAGAATTGAGCCCCCTGTAGTACACACAAAAGTGGAATTCAGTCTTCCCTCCACTGGTCTTTTTAGGGACCAGTACCACTGGGCTAGCCCAGGGGGTGTGGGATGGCTTTATCACTTCTAGGCACAACATCTTGGAAACATCCTCTTTAATGGTGTCCCTGACCTTATCTGACTTCCAGTGAATTTTACTCTTCACTGGCTTACCGTCTCCAATGTCCACATCATGGATGCACCAATCTGCGTGATCTGGAGTCTTCAAAAACGGACAGGCAAACTGTCCCAGTAAACGGCAACAGTTTGTCAGTTGCTGTTCTGACACCTTCAACTGACCCGTCTGTGGCTTCAGTGTGCGAGAGGTCTGGGAGGGGATCGATCTCCTCGTCAGTCTCTCCCTCACTCACTAATGCCATGACCAAGTCATCCCGGCTATAATGGGGTTTTAGCCGGTTGACATGAAAGGCCCTGCACATCTGTTTAGGTCCTTTCACGTCAATGAGATAATTCACCTCAGTAACTTTTTACAGCACACAGTAAGGCCCAGTCCACTTGTCCTGAAGGGAACTGGGTTTGACAGGCTCCATAATCCACATCCACTGGCCTGGAGATAAACTGTCGATGTGGCCTTTTGTTGATGCCAGTGTTTCATAAGCTCCAGACTGGCCTTTAGGTTTTTTGTCGACTGTTCCATGTACTTTGCCGTTCCAGACCGAAGACCAAGTACATAGTCCACCGCATCTCATGTAGGGGATGAAGGATTGCCCTCCCATACCTCTTTCACTAGACTGAAGGGACCTTGTACAGGGTGTCCAAACAGAAGCTCAAAAGGACAAACCCCTACTCCACTCTAGCACCTCCCTGTAGGTCAACAGAAGGTAAGGCAGGAGAATATCCAATTTTCTCCTCGGGTATTCTTCCAAGCCACCTATCATGTCTTTCAGGGTCTTTTTGAACCGCTCAACAAGCCCATTCATTTGTGGATGGAAGAAGGTAGAGAACCAGTAGGTGACTCCACACTCTTCCCACATAGCCTTCATAAATGCTGAAATTACATTTGATTCCCTGTCAGAAACGACTTCCTTGGGGAATCCAACATGGGAGACTATCCCAATCAGAGCCTTTGCAACCACTGGGGTTTTGATGCTGCTCAGAGGGGCAGCCTCAGGGTAGCTTGTGGCGTGGACTACCACCACCAAGATGTATCTGTTTCCTGCGCTGGTTTGAGGATCCAAAGGACCGCTACTATCCATGCCTATTCTCTCGAAAGGCTGCCCAGCCATGGCTAGTGGAATTAAAAGTACCTTTGTGGCACTACCTGACTTGCCAGAAGCTTGACAGGTTGGGCAGGACCAGACACATTTCTTAACTTTTATGCTGAACTGCTGCCAGTAAAAGCGCACAGACAACCGGTATGATGTCTTAGTCACTTCCAGTGACCCTCTAATGAAATTTAGTGAGCCAAATCCAAAGTGAACTTTCTGTGGCATTGGGAATCACCAACCCTCTGGTGCCCTCACCCTCAAAGTCTTCTGGCTCACTGTACAGGTGTCCATCCTCCCAGTACACTTTGAACAGTCCAGGGGCCTCACCCTTAGCTGGCTCCTCCGCCTACTTCTGCAGGCACGCCAGAGTGGGACACTCTTAGTGGGCTTTAAAGAAGTCAGTCTGATCTGGGCCCCCAGCTGATGCAAACGCAGCCAGCTTGGTTAGGCCCTTCAGATCTGCACTCACCTGGTCCTCCAGCTCAGGTTCCTGCACTGTGCCAGGCAACTCTGAAGTCACTGAGTCCCCTGCTACCAATGTAGAGTCCTCAGTGGCTACTGGCCCCTCTCCCACAGGATTTGGCGACTCAGACTGTGGAACTGGACTAGGGGCTACCGGCCACGCCGGTCCCTCCAACAAGCCGCCCGGAAGCACTCCAGGACATAAGGCTCTGAGAATGTTCAATCTGGTGGCCTCTTGGGCATTCCATCGGGTAGCCGTTTCGACTATCTCGGGATCAGGAAGATCATTACCCAACAGACGTGGGACAGGGATGGAGTTTTTCATTGCTACACAGCGCTATGTCGTTTCACTTCGCCAGTTGAACTCTACTATCGCCAAGGGGTACTTACTCTTTCCATCAAACCCAGTGATGCTACAATCAGGCCCTCGATATACTGGCCTGGCTGTACCCACTGCCAAGTGACAGCATTGAGACTAGATGCAGTGTCTCGGAATGCAGGAGTTCTGTGTCCATTGATATATACATGTTCTAAATGGAGTGGAGTATTATTGGGAACTGGGATCTCTTCTGGAGACCCGGTACTGTTCCCACACAGTGTAACCAATCCACATTCGGCCACTCCTTGCCCTAGTGGGAAGCCCTGCCATAGGTGGCTCACACTAATGATGGCCTCGTCCACGAGTCCAACATTCACTATGGCTTGCTTGGGTAAGCCCTTGCAGTCAGGATCCCCTTTCCAATGCTCCTTACACACGAAACAACCTTTGGGTGGTGAGAATGTAGGTGCCCCTGTGTTAGGGGTGTCTGCGCTCTTCTTTTCGATGCATTTAGCGAAACTAGAGTTCTGGGATTCCCTTCATTCTTTTGGGGACCTGACTTTGAAGAGGATTGGGTGGGACCTTTGTCCTTCTCATCTTTGTTAACTTTTTTGTTTGAAGATTTCTCTTCCAGTTTGGGAGTGCTCGATTGAGGATTTTTCTGGACTCCAGTACTCGCAAACCTGTCTACAGCCTTTGCAAGATCTCTAGGGTCTGTAATAGTTTTGTCCACAAGATGCTGATGTAGATCAACCTCACAATTCTTCAATACATGCTCACACGCAATCAAATTGTACATCCCTTTAAATGTGTCAACATTGTTACTAGACACCCACCCGCTCAGATATTTCAACGACAAGGGTGTGAATGCTTTAAATGTCTGCCCACTTTTCTTTCTGAGCTCTCTGAAGCTCTTGAGATACTGTTCTGGGGTTTTCTGAGAACTTCCTGAGGAGGGCCGTGTGAGAAACCTGAAGGTGTCTCACCCGCTAGTCTCTGGGGACCTGTCATCAAGGTGGCCAGGATACGGCCATCGCTTTTGGATCCAGTTCCTGGGGGTGGACTAGTGCGGGAGGATCACCTGGGTGAGGGGTCTTCGGGGAGTGGAAGTGGAACATTGAAAGTTGAGATGCAGTATCCCGTCCTTATGACACCTTTTCCCCAACCTGCCCAGTAGAATATTTAGAAACTCTACCCCCGCCCCCTTTTCCAGTACAAACTCTTTCTCACACAGTGAATGACAACAGACTAATACCAGAGACGTTTACCTGACATGTCCCAACACAAGGGTCAGGCAGAGTCAGGCAATCACTGACAACCACACACACCTGACTGCCCTTTCCCTTTCCCATAGGTATAAAAAGCAGAGCACAAGAGCACACTCTGAGCAAGGCCGAACGCATGAGGAAGCAGCTAATCCAGGGACGGCAGTTCAAATGGAGGAGAAAGGTGGCGAGACCTGAAAGGATGTCAAGGAGGGAGTTGCCCTTTTCAACCCAGACCCGCAAAGCCTCCGACAAAAGAAACTTAAGACAGTGAATTGCAGCTGGCGAATGGTTTGACGGATGTCAGCGGTACATGGACCCCTCCTGCACTGATAGTCAGGGTAGGGAGACGCATTTGCCATCGTGGTACTGTCTTTGACTCCAGCAGCAAAAGAAACGCCAACAAGTCCAGCACAGCCGTTGAATCGGAACAACCTGATAGTGGGCCGGACTGTGTTAGGCTCAAGGTTGCAGTGGCAACATTGAGAAAATTAATATACAGAGGTCTTTTGTGAACAAACTTGGTACCAGAGAGAGAATTGTGAGGCGCCACATGGGCACTCATTTGTAGGTCTCTGGCTGGTACCCCTCTCCTGAACAAAGAGACTGTGTTGAACTAAAAGAGTATTGAAACTACAAGTACAAAGAGCCCATAGGGAAGGCCAACGTGAGGTGTCAAGGTGGTCATACAAGGGTGAAGCCAAAACCCTTGTACAATCGAAAGTCCTTGACATGCTGCAGAACTTTTGATGATTGTGAAATAGTGAACCTGACAGGGAATTTTGAAACGGGTGTTTGCGTCCGCCTGAGGGGAACGCCGTGCGAACTGTGATTTTGTGAATCCTGCCCTTGCCGTAGGCTAACGGAGTGACTTAGCGAGACGTGATCGCCCTTCGGAAGTCTCTGTTTAAAATTGGCAAGTGCTTGGGAAGGTCTGAACCTAGATGAGGGGGACCTAACTAAAACTAGATGGTTGTTTAAAAAGACATTGAGACTTTTGATTATTACAAATGAGGAGATTTTGATTCAAAGGCAGTAGTGAACTCGACTGAGGGACATCAAGAGTAAAACTAAGGGAAGTGAATCCCATATTGTGAAGAAGCTAAGTGAACTACATTGTGACGGCAAGTATGAACCCAACTAAGGGATGTCCACAGTGAGTGGTTAGTCTGAGACTGACCGAGGGAGGCTGATGACTGAGAGAAGGATCAGAGCCTGGCTGAGGGGGATCCAAGGGGGAAGGCTAATCACCCGACGTGAAGGTTAACACAAGGAACCTTTGTTTTGTTGTTTCTGGAATATCAGGCACTCTGAAGCAAGAGACTTTGCATGAGAAGAGACTTGGGCATAGAAGGCCCTGATATTGAGAAAAGGGACTGTAAGCTCATGCCAGAGAAGCCTAGGAGTGTGCTGTGTCCAACCTTGTCCCATGCTAAAAAAAACATGGGGAAGGGAGACCCTGGCCTGACTTATTATGTTGTGAACACTTCTTTCTTTTCTTATGAACATTATCCCACACTATGTTGTAGCATAGCGGTAAGGATTGGGAATAGTTTCTTTTAGTATATGCCCTTTTTATTTGACTAATATTTGATGGTCGTAGCTTGATCCCATCTCAGATTTAGGTTTAGATTAGGCGTTTATCGCACCCATTTTACAGTTTAATGAACACCCTTGAACTGTGATCACTTGTGTCTGTCTTACTTTGATACCATGCCTTCCTTACACTATACAGTGTTTAGCTTTAGTTGTGAGGGCAAGTGTAGGTTTTAAACACAGACAGAACTTTAAGTTGAGCTCACTGACTCAGACTGTCCTTTGTTTCTTTAGGTAGGGACATCCCACCTTAGTATAGGGCTTCTCTAACACGAGGATGTAGTTGAAATCTCAGTACCAGGGCCTTCTGTACCAAAGTCTCTTTGCCATTCAAAGGGCCTCATCACAAGTTGGGTGCTAACCCCGGCGGTATTACCTCTGGGGCTATTAGCCCTACCACCAAACCCCTGGCGCTATTAGTGCTGGATCACTGGTTTGGCAGAACGTTAAATCCCCATTCCCGATTGGGCCCTTTCGGGAATTTTCCATTCTCTATTGGCCCCAATGGGGAATGTTCAGTTCTATAACCGCCGGCCGTAATAGCGCCGAAAATCGGCAAAATCACAGCGGATTTGCCCCCAGCTCAGAGCTGGGGTAAATCCACCAAGGCCGTGATTTGGCAGACCCTTAAATGCAATGGTAATAGCGTTACCACCGTATTTAAGGGTTACCGCCAAACTCATGATGAGGCAGAAATTCAGAGGGCCTGATGTGACAAACAAACATTCAAAAGTTCCTTTCTCCTCAGGATTCTCATGTACAACTTCTTGGGTGATTTTCGGTTCACCCGGGTGCCCCTCTGCCAGGCTCAGACCAAATATCTCACATATACAACTTCGCAGGTGATTTACTGTTCACACCGGGTCCCTCTCTGCTGGGCTCAGACCCACTTTAACACAAAATCTTGACCAGATTCGTGAATTTTTCCAAACGTTCCTATTTCGTCAACTTTCGACTGTGCATAGGATTTTGCTTGACCCATTACAGGACCACTTCCATTCACATTTATTTGTTCAGCTTCAAACGATCTCCCTCTGCCGGACTCGGATCAAATGTATCCACTTTCGTTACTCCTCAGCTGGATACCCTACAGTGACCTTTCATTGAGCACCCACGCGGTGCCGGACCACTCTGTCAATGGCAATGGAGCGTGTCTTAAAGTTCAATCACTCAGCAGCAGTTTAACTTGACTCGTGTCTCTTATCACGTGCCTTTTAACAAAGTTTGTTCCAGCATTCGCCATATAATGTTACTGCTTGCAACCTTGGCTTCAACACAGCCTGGTCTTGTATCGATCTCCCCAACTCACTGGCTGTGTTATTTTCCCTGAAGCGGCTCTGTTCTTGGACCCAAGGACAGTACCACGGTGGCTGGTGATTCTCCCGCCTTGATTCTTGACACGGGAGGGCCCCGGGTATCTCCGACACACAATGCCAGATTCTTCAGCCGGTTTTTCTTGTCTTATGCTTTCCTTTTCTCGAGCACCAATAAAAGCAACAGTTCCTTGTCTAAAAGATCAAGGTTACTTCCCTCCTCATGATCCCTCTCTGTTTTGCCGTCTTTCTTCTCTCGTTAAACTGCCATCTTGCAACTGCTGTTTCCTCGTGTGTTTTGCCTCACTCAAAGTGTGCTTTCGAGCTCCGTCTTTTATCTATGTGGGGAAGTGTAATGAAAGTCAGGTGTGTGTGATGGTCAGTAATTGCCTGACAATTATATTGGGACACGACAGGTATACGGCTCGGGTGTTATTCTGTTTTCCCTTAGAGTGGGCTGTCAGTGATAAAGTGTTTGTGTTGTAAAAGGGAAGGGGGCGGCTGCAGTGCCTAAATATCTTACCGGGTAGGATGGGCTTAAGGTGTTACAAGGAAGGGGATACAGCGCCTCACTAGTCGGTTTCCCACTCCCCGAAGACCTCTCACCCAGGTGATCCACCCGCACTGGTTCACCCCCACAAACTGGATCCAAAAGCAATGGCTGTTTCCTGGCCACCTGTCTGACAGATACCTGGGGACTAGTGGGTGAGACACCTTCTGGTTTCTCACACCCCTTTGACTTTCTTTACACAAACGTCACCTTTTCTCTCCTACACAGAGGCTTCTTGGTACATTTAGTTTCGAGCACAGTACTTATTTCAAAGTTCAAAGATATCTCTCACATCCAGGTTTCCATCTGCCGGGATCAAACCTAACAGTTCAAAGACATCTCTCACATTCATGTTTCCCTCTGCCAGGATCAGATCTAACAGTTCAAAGACATCTTTCAAATCCAGGTTTCCCTCTGCCGGGATAAAATCTAACAACAGTTCCAAGTCTTGAATCTCAGTTTGTTTCTCTTCCCGCCACTTCTAAGCCATCAGACATTTCACAGAGACTTTTGATTGGACAATCTTCTTTCACCCGACCACTCTGTTACTTTGTATCTTTAATTTACAGTTCTTTACAATGCTTTGCTTTCTCTCGTGTCTTATCGGCACACACGCAACCTTCATTCGTCGGATACTGTTGCCATCAAGTTTCATTAACAAAGACCAGACTTGCATTGCATTCATCAACTCAACGGCTATGTTAATTCTTTTTCGTCTTTCGCGGCTTTGATCCTGAAGTCAAGGCTGATACCACAACTGCAGCTGAACCTCCCCAACTCTGCTGTTCACCCGGTAGGGTTGCTTGTATCCTTGAAACACAAAAGAGGTTTGTCTTTTCTCTCTAGCTGGGTTTCCTTGCACAACCTTCAAGGCCCTTCGGAGGTAACGCTCTCTCACTGAGGTATCCTTTCCCACTTCGTAAGCCCGCACTAAGTCTTTGGGGATGTGGCAACAGGGTTTATCTCGTGCACCCTGGTGTGAGCCACTACCGCTGCTTTCGCTAGTGGTGGATCTGTTGACCTCCTTCTCTTCGAGCGCCAGCTTGCGCAGCTCTATGGTGATTTTATCCCGCTGTTATTGTTCCTCTCTCCTCTGCTCCAGCAGGAGCTTTTTAGCTGCCACCTCATTAAAAGCCAGAACAATTACAGAGTGTGAAGTGTAAGGAACTCACGGTGGCAACAGTAAAGACAGACACAAGTGATCACAGTTCAACTGTGTTTATTAAACTGTATAATGGGTGAGAAAAATGCCTAATCTACATCTAAGATGGGAGCAAGCTACGACCATCAACTAATTATAAGGCATTCCTAGTGGCGTCTTGCCAAATTAAAAGGGCCTATACTAAAAAAAAACTATTGCCAGTCCTTACAACTAAATTACAAAGTAGGGTGGGATAATGTTCACAAGAAAAGAAAGAAGTGTTCGCCAAATGATAAGTCAGGATGGTAGGGCTGGGTCTCCCTTTCCCACATTTTTAACACAGGACAAGGCAGGATTCTATAGCACAACACACTCCTAGGCCTCGCCAGCACGAGGTTACAGTTCCTTTCAACGATGCCAGGACCTTCTGGGGCCAAGTCTCTTTCCTGCAAAGTCTCTTGCCTTAGAAGGCCGGCTGAACCAAAACAATAAAAATAAAAAAAGTTTCTTTGGTAATCTTACTCATTGGGTGATTGCTCTTCGCCCCTTTGTATTCCCCTCAGCTGGTATCTGATCCCTCTTGCAATGATGGCCTCCCTCAATCGGGTTCACTACAGCCTTTCACTAAAAAACATATCTTTCAGAAGTCTCAATGTCTTGTTAAACAGCTGTCCATTGTGGATATCCCTGAGCTGGGTTCACACTTGTTGTCAAAATGTTCACTGGCACATCACTGTTTCCCCTCAATTTGCAGGCAGCCCTCTGTGTTACATTTGCCAGTTTCACAGTTCATTCAGTTTGGCAACCCTACGTCGGGTTCAAGGTTGCCAGTTTCACAATTCATTCACCTTTCTCCCATATGTCAAATACTTTTGAGTATACGAGGGGTTTTGCTTGACCCTCGTAGGACCACTTTGACACTTCTTTCTGGCCTCTCCTAAGGTCTCTTGGCTTTCATAGTTTTGACAAAACAAAAACACAACCCAAAAAAAGGCTTCAGTTAGAGTCCTTCGAATGTGCGCCCGCGACGCTTGACCACTCTGCTTTTAAACCTTTTACTGGGGTTTCATTAAAGTTCATTTACACAAGTCCTTTGTTCAACAAGGTTGTGTAAGGAACTCATGGTGGCAACAGTAAAGACAGACACAAGTGATTACAGTTCACAGGTGTTTATTGAATTTTATAATGGGTGAGATGAAATTAAATTATATTTTATTTATATCACGCTCGCACACAGGTGTTTCAGAGCGCCTTTCAGATAAACGCCTAATCTAATGGCCCGTGTGCATCCAGCACTTGGACCAAAAGGAGGCTGGGATTGTGTTGCTTAGTAACTCTTCCCTATTACTCCATTCACCTCTGCCGGTAGGCGGTAGCCGGCCTTTCCAAAAAATGGCTGCGAATATGGCCCGGTCTACGCTCTGTCCGTGCAATGGCCGTGCTGACATAACCTACTTCCCGGTTCAGCACATACCGTGTCGGAGACCATGCCCTGCCCGTTCCCAACTACTACATCAACGCTCAGGGTAAGCCTCCTGTATCCCTAACTTTATTGAGTTATTCTGTATAGGTACGCATTACCACGAACGCCACTTATAATTGCTTCTAATGTTCTCAGCTAATTTCAGTTCCCTCCACGCGACTGCGTCGCACTGCTTGATCTGCAATACTTTGTTCACTTGTTAACCCTACATTAATGTGCATCATTCGTCGCCTATGTTTTACACACGCACTCTTTATATAAGCATTGGCCATAATACTAAGATAGTAAAATATCTGTACATGTCAATATTGGTGCTCAATTTCGGCTGCGCATGCCGCAATCACGTTCATGGCTCAACCAACTGCTGCATATAGTGCTTAATTACTTATCTGCCGATAATCTGCTTAATAGGCCTTGCCTCAATGGGCTCTTGTAACACAGGCCAACCTTAGCAAAGAAATGTTTTCGTATGTTGTCCTAGGACTTTTGTCGACTAGCTGATGATATCGATTTAGTTACTATGTATCTATCACCTGTAGGCTACACCAGTAACCACCCATCTTAACCTCACTAAGACCATGGACCTCATTACAACTCAGGCGGTGGACCATGGTGCTATTAGCACCATGGCCCATGCCGGATTCCGCCATGGTGGATGGCGGAATTACTGCCCCATTCCAAGGTGAGTGGGGCGGTAATTCCCCATTCACCATTTGCCCTTCCCCATTCCCATTTTTGCCCCATAGGGCAAAAATGGCTCAATAATCCATATAACTTACTTACCGACCACCAGTCCTCCTCACATACTTAATCATGAAACTGCCTCCCAGAAGAATTCCAACGCAAATCTGAACAAACCTCATAAAAACCGGGTGGGCCAGAATAATTGACCTCATGACCATAAGCTCCTAGATAACAAATCCCTGCAGATCAAAGGGACACTTATCAATGCGAGATCTTTGGTGGCCCACGCCGTAGACATAGCTAACCTGATCATCTCGAATCAACTTAACCTCTTAGCAATAACAGAGACCTGGCTCCATGCGGCTGCAGGTCCCTCCCTCTTACTTGCTATCCCGGAAAATTACACTATCCTGAGATTAGATCGAGAAGCTGCCAGAGGAGGTGGCATTTCCTTTATAGCCAAGACTAGTCTAGGACTTGGAGTCAGCTCACCTCCGCTTGTCACCTCAGCTGAGCTGCTAACAGTTAAAACCCCCTCTCTAACTCTCATACCATTACAATGCACCTGGTCTATAGACCGCCTGGCCCTATGGGCTCATTTGAAGAGGATATTACTGCAATTCTCTCAGTTAATACTAAACCCACCTCGCAAATTATAGTTCTTGGAGACTTTAATCTTGGTCTCAATGACCCTAACGATCATCATGCCTTGGCATTGACCAACACTATTACTGAACTAGGCTTCACGCAGAGAGTCAACAAGCCTACTCACATCAAAGGTAGAATCTTAGACTGGATAGCCAACCTGAACTGTGAGACTGCTATAACGTCTGTTGAACCTTCCGCTTGGACTGACTATTACCTTCACCTTCCAAGATAGCATTCCAATGTGTAAAACTAACTATCCCCTCCCCTACTCACTAGGAATAAACATAACATGGACAAGATACGGCCTCACCTCCTCTCTATTATAAACGCACTGCCCTTTACTTCAGACCCTGCTATGTTAGTTGATCTTTACAATCAAACGATCACCCAAGCATTGTATAATATAGCACCTCTAAAAATGTGCAAAGGCAAACCCATAGCTCACCTCAATTCTTGGTTTACCCCCAATCTCAAAGCCCTACAGGCGAAAAAAAAAAAAAAAGAAGCTTGCTGGAAAAACCACTCAACAGCCATTAATAAAGACAACCTACCGAAGGTCACAGCCTACTACAAATGGGAGATCATACAAACTAAACGGGAATCCTACAATGATAGGATCATCAAATCCAGCTCTAACACTAGAGACCTCTTTGTCATCCTAAGATAAATGCTTTGTCATCCTAAGAGAAATGGAAGCTCCTATCCCCCCAACGGACAACGGCATGAAGGATAAAACCTGGTGCACGAGTATTCAAAATGAATTGTCCAACAAAATGTCACTTCTTCAAAACAAAATGACAGCTAAAAAACTGAGCCTTAACAACTCTTGTACCCCAGAAAGAGCTCAATCTTTCTCATCCAAACTGCCCCATAAATTCAAATTTGCTCAAGTCTCCTCCCAAGAAGTGGACGATATTCTAGCCTCACTGAAACCTTCTAGATGCCAAGGGGACATCTGCCCACCCTCTATAATCAAAGAAACGGCTAGAGACCTAGCCCCTTTCATTACCACTCTGATTAATTCATCATTTAAAACTTGTACTATTCCCAACAACCTCAAAGACTCCTGGGTCTTACCGCTCTTAAAGAAACCCACCTGGACCCAAATGTACTGACTAATTAGAGCCGATTAGAACAGTCCCATTTCTTCTAAAAAAACAATTGACAAAGCAGCTTATCTCCAGATACAGTCTTACTTGGAGAGTAACAATCTTCTAGGGCTCCGACATTCTGGCTTCAGACCTCAACATGGCATTGAGACGGCCTTGATTGACCTGAAGAACCAAACTGACGATCTCAAGGACAATGGAAAACGTGCCCTCCTACTGCTACTAGACCTGTCGGCCGCATTTGATCTGGTGGACCATAATGTGCTCTGTAAACATCTGTCCTTAGCGGCCCACTTCTCCCCAGAAGCAACAGCATACCCAGCTTTCCTCTCCGCCTGCATCATCAAAGCGGGAGGCCCCCATTTACCATTGACAAATGCTGCTCCACACGCCAGCTGCAGGTCCCGGTCTTATGCTTTCCCCATTTGGAGGCTTCGCGGTCGGAGTTGAAAAGGACAAGGGCAAGGGCAACTCCCCCTTCGTTGTCTTTCCAGGTCTCACTGCCTTTCTTCTCCTTTTCAACTGCCGGTTTGGTGTAGCTGCCTCCTCGTGCATTCGGCCTTGCTCGAAGTGTGCTTTCATGCTCCGCCTTTTATCCCTGTGGGGAAGGTTAAGGACCGTCAGGTATGCATGATTATTGTCATTTGCCTGACTGTGCCTGACCCGTGTATTGGGATATGTCAGGTAAAGGACTCTGGTGTTAGTCCATTGCATGTCACTGTCTAAGAAAGTGTGTGGGAAAAGGGGTTCTTAGAGCTTCTGAATATCCGACAGGGTAGGATGGGAAAAAGGTGCTTCAGGGAAGGGGATACCGCGTCTCAACCATCAGTGTCCCGCTTCCACTCTCCGAAGACCCATGGCCCAGGTGATCTTCCCCCACTGGTCCACCCCCAGGAATTTGAACCAATAGCAATGGCTGTGTCCTGGCCACCTGGACGACAGATCTCCGGGGACTAGCGGGTGAGACACCGTCAGGTTTCTCAAAGTCACTGCTTGCAACATTGGGCTCAGCACAGTTCGGTTTTACTATCTAACTTCTTCGACTCACCAGCTGTGCTGAACTGTCAAAGTTTTCATGTCTTATGAGTCAAGGACGGCACCACAGAGGCAAGCACTTCCTCCTGCTTTGGCTATCAGCACGAGGGAGCCCTGTGGGCTGTTGACACCTGTCACACAACACGCCAGCTGGACTTCCCGGTCTTATGATTTCCCTTTCGGAGGCTTTGCGGGTCTGAGTTGAAAAGGGCAAGGACAGTTCCTCCTTTGTCCTCCCTCCAGGTCTTGCTGCCTTTCTGCTCATTTGAACTGCCGGTCCAGTGTAGCTGTTTCCTTGTGCGTTTGGCCTTGTTCAATGTGTGCTCTCGTGCTCTGCAGTTTATCCCTGTGGGGAAGGGAAAGGGCCGTCAGGTGTGCATCGTTATTGTCAATTGCTTGACTCTGCCTGACCCTTGTGTTGGGAAATGTCAGGTAAACGGCTTTGTGGTTAGTCTGTTGTCTGTCACAATGTGAGAAGGTGTTCATGTAGGAAAAGAGGGGAAGTAGATTTTCTAAGTATACTATGGGGTAGGATAGGGAAAAGATGTCATAAGGAAGGGGGTGTTTGGTCAACTCGGAAAGGAGAGCTCTGTAGGGTTTGTGAATTGAATAGGGAAGATCGTAGGAAGGGTAGTGTTTTTCAAAACAAACTGGGAGTTTGGGAAATATTAATCAGAGGGGCGGGGAGGAGAATGATTGCGAGTATTCAGGTAGGACACAGGAAAACAGGGATTCTGGGAGAGATACTTTCCGAGTGCAACAGGGTTTGAGTTCCTACGGGATTTGTCATATACAGAGGCGTCATTGGATCTGGGCAAGAGAGGTTCATTGGGAGGAAGGGAGGCAAATGTAGTACAGCCTACAAAGATCCCGGGGATGTCATCCTCCTCCCCTCCTTCTTCCCCAGTATAATAGCGCATCTCACCTGGGTTATTCCCCCGAGCACAAAACCGGGCTCCCCTACCCAGGTGATCCTCCCTCGCTCGTCCGCCCCCAGGGTTGGGATCTGAGAGCATCAGCCCTTCCCTGGCCACCTGAATAAGGGATTTTCAAGGTCGGCTTAGGAGAATACCCTCAGGTTTCTCACAGAAGGCATCATGAAGCAAGACACAGACAACAGATTCAAAGTTCAAACAAAAGTAGTTTATTAACTTAAATGTCCGGATGGTGTAAGGCCTAACTTGCCCTATACCAATGTGGGATTTCCCTAGTTAATAGGGATGTGAACACATCCCTAGCAACTAAGGTTTGTGCACAACCCCTAACATTGTCTGGATTCACTCCACTCACTCCCACTTATATTACGGAAGGCATGACCCTCCTACCTGATGGGAAACACAACAATTTCCATCCAAACCCCCTGTGAAAGGCATGCCCCTCATGCCTGGTGGGACACCATTTGCCACAATCAAATGTGCGATTCTTCAACTATATGTGCAATTCATCAAACTTTACTACACGTTTAACATAAAGCGCATATTTAACTTAACAGGCACTTTAAGTACTTCTCTGACGATTGTATGAAACAACAAAAAGGATACTGGGTATGCAATGCGAGCTTCTCCTTCATGTCCAAGATCACCATATAGTCTGAACTGCCGGTTGAGATCACTGCAGCATCTACAACACTTCCAAAACCTTGCATTCCAGACCTTAATTCATGATGTTCTAATGACAATAAATAATCCTCCGATTGTTCCTGTGGATTCTGCCGCTTTTGGAATCCCATATGCCAAATCTGGACTTCCATACGTCCGATGCATCTGCATTCACTCCATATTCATAACACAGTGTGCCTCCAACGCTCCGTTGATCGCCTTGAAACATTTAATGTCAAATCCAATGCAACGGTTTCCCACAGATCTGACTCTCAATGCCTTTGACGCTCGTTCACACGCAGTACCTCTGGCATCCTGATAATGGACTGCAGTCCTTTGCTCCCGTCACTCTATCCAAGGTCTCTCACGTCCCTCAACATACAGGCATGCGATGGCAGTGCTTAAATGGTAATGTTGTGCTTTTCTCACTTCCTGTAATATTGCACACGTCATCTTCTGAACGTGGTTCTGTGCGCCGCTCCAACTCCACAAGGTCCTTTATTCTAAACCAGAAGGCAAGCAGCCCTGACAACATTGCCCCTGCTGGGGGAGAATACTGGGGCATTCATACCATTTGCACCACTTTGGACGTTATTGACAGACCCTGGCAATTGCTCGTTCTTTCTTCTGCTCTGGGTCATTTAACTGGGGCGCCACTCCTCTTATCTCTTGCACATTGGTTTACAAATGTACAGCAGCGCTGCCACTTGTCTGTAGACGTCCCCCACTATTTTGTTCTGGGGCTGGGACAGTACTTCTTTATATTTGGGCCTCTTTAGATTCTCCACTCTTTTCCCTTCTTGGACTCTTACAGGGCCAAAGTTTCTCTTGACTGGGGCAGTGCTTCTTAACCTTGGGACCTATTAACTTCCGGTCTCTTTGCCCTGGGTAATTGGACTTACTTGATGTGGGGGCAGTGGTTCCTCTCCCTTCTTGCTGCACCCTCTGCAGCAGCCTGGTTTCTTAAAACATCTTACTTTTGCCTTACAGCTCAGTTTCTTGTCTTCTTTAAGACCATCCTCGTTGCCAGTGTAGAAAAGCAGATTCCTAGGACACATATGTAAGATTCCTCAAGTAAGCTTTATTCAAGTTACAGCTTAAGATGTTACCGTGAACCACTGGGTCCCATAACCCAGGCTAGGCTTCTCCAGCTGCTGACTCCCGGAACCTTCACGACAGTCACTACTGCATTCACACATAAACATTCTCTCAGGCACACCAACATTCTCTCAGCATCATCATGCACCTGCACTCAATACAAGCACAATACAACAAAAAGTAAGGATTTCCGAGTCAGTAAGTTCAACTTAAAATTCCAAGGTTTCTCCGTACTTCGGTTCCGTCCATCGGCCTGTCCCTCAGCTCCGCCTGGTTCGCCGTCGCCCTGGAAGAACTGCTCCTTCTCATGCATCGCCTTGCTCCTTCTCACCTTGCCCAGAGTGTGTCTCAGTTTACCACCTTTTAACCATGAGGGGAGGGCTAATATGTACCAGGTGTATGTAAGTAAGATCAAGTGCCTGATCCTGCCTGATCTTATTAGTGCGGCATGTCCAAAGTATTGCATGGGTGGTACTCCTTTCAGTCTCAGACCTCCTCTGCCTCGGCTCAGTGTTTGTGTAGAAAAGGGGGGGGGGAGATCTGGGAAGTTGGAATATCCTATAAAACAGGATGGGAAGGGGGTATTTGGAAAGGGGGATACCATGTCTCGCCAACGGGTGTTCGCCCCCCACTCCCAGAGGACCCCAAACCCAGGTGATCCTCCCACACTTGTCCACCTCCAGGTCTGTATCTAAAGGCAATGGCCTTGCCCTGCCCACCTGAGTAAGGGATCCCTAAGGTCTAGGCAGTGAAACACCATATGTATTTTTACAGCAGGCTCTTGGCTTTGCCGCACTATGTTTTACTTTTATACAGCAAGCTTCATTCTTTATCTTTCAGTATTAATTACAAGTCTTTCGCACATGCTTGTATTCTATTTGTAGTCTCATCTAAGCTTTCCTTTAGTTTGGTATTCAATAATTCTTAATTCATGCTCTTTCTCTTACATTTCCACTTGTTCGTGTAGTTCAACAAACCCCTTCACATTGGGTTCACTTTTCCCTTCTCAGGTATTTATATTTCCATTCATCAGGCAGTCACATCTGCCCCGTACTAGCCCCCAGGAGCACCCCGGTACAAGTGATCTCTCTGCCTCACTCACTGGTCCCTGGCAGTTCCTCCAGGTGGCTCCCTTCTTTGTTCTTAGCTCGGCGTACACGTCTGTATATCTCCAACCAGCACTCACCTTCCAGGAATCTCGCTGTGTGTTGCCAGTAGCTCTGCCCGTCACTTGCAGATGCCACCAGTGGCTTACAGCGTGGGGGTCTCTTCCGTGCCTCACAGCTCCAGCTGTGAGCACCCGCTCAAAGATGCTCAGACAGTCTTGACCCCTTCCCAGCCCATTCAGGCCTCCAGCACAGTCTCTCCTCGATAATTGCCGGCATCCTGGCCTCCAGGGAGGACCCTCCTCGGCAGCCTCCATTTCAGCAGGATTTCTTCCCTCTCTGGCCCACAACACTTGGCCTGTCTCTCCTGCTGTCTCTCTTTCCAAAATGATAGTTCCACCTTTTATACAACTCCGATCTGTTAACAGGTTGCAGCTGTGAGCCCGTCAATTCAATTGCCTGACTCCAATTACTTGTGTTGTGGGGACATGTCCGACCCTTGCAATCGTTTTTTGGGCCTCTTCCTCATCCCAGTACCAGTGTGGTGTAACTGAATATTAGTGTGCACTGCTCCCAGCCGCCTCTTCCTCGTCCCAGTACTGTAATGGTATGAATGTGGGGAAATGAGTGCAAATGATTTACAACAGCCTATAAAGGCAGAGGGAGGGTGAGGTTGATTCTCATTAAAAAAAGGTGGATACCATGTCTCGCCCAAAGACATTCCTCCCCCACTCCCCAAGGGCCGTCCACCCAGGTGATCGTTCCTTGCATCTCCACCCCCAGGGTCAGGATCCAAAAGTGATGGCCTTTCCATGGCCACCTGAGAAGAGGATCCAAGGGGAGTAGGTGTGGATGTTCCTGCAGGTTTTTCACAAGGGCTTAGAGACCTTGCAGAGGCCTGGGAACTGCAGGATGCCGCATTAGCCACTGACCTCACTGACACTCTTGCGTATTGGGAAACCATGTTTGCCCCCCAGAGGGATGGTTTTTGAGAAACACTGCTCATGCTGTCTTCTTTTTCTTTGACGAGCCCGTCGCCTGAGAACGAGGGACCCACCGGTTTTGAAGCCACATAATAAGGTTATGTAAACCAGCATTTCATGTGGTTTTTCATATAAAGTGCCCTGGTTTCATGTTTTCATGGATTCATGTTCTCTGTGTTATTTGGGCCTTTCTCGCAGCCAGTGGACCTGGTATGCTCCACCTACAGGAGGGGAGAGTACATGAGGCTGAGGAGTTTTGGGAATTATTTCTGTCAAGAGGCCCCTGCAAGATAGTGGCTGGTGGGCAGGCTGTAATTGTATATATTGTATCCCGGTGTGGCGCGAAGTGAGAAGCCCCGGGGAGATCCAGTGAGAGCAGACCGGCTCTCGGCTACTGGAGGGGACGGCCTTCCAGCTGTCCTTGGTCCCGGCTGGCCTGACCTACTCTCCCCAATCCTGGGTCGGGAGTTTGGGCCCGGCTGGAGGTGAGGCAGTAAGGTCGGGAAGAGTGAGCCGCCCCTGCTGGTACTGCTCGTCTAGAGCAGAGCCCAGGGCTCCATTACGCGTGACGGCAGGGTTTGCTTTCGCTGAGGTAGGAGGTGGAAAGTGAGGGAAAGGAAGGAACAATATAGAACTATTTAGAAGTGAACTCACTCGCCAGCAACGTACAGGCGGGCAGTGGCTTGTGTACATTTTTTTTTGTCAGAGTAAAGGGGAACGAGCAAACAATGTTGAACTGTTTAAAAGTAAACACACTCGCCGACAATGCACAGGCGGGCAGTGGCTTGTGTACATTATTTTTCCTGTCAGAGTGAAGGGGAACGAGTGAACAATATTGAATGGTTTAGAAGTGAACTCACTTGCTGGCCACGCACAAGCGGGCAGTGGCTTGTGTACATTTTATTTCTCTCAGAGTAAAGGGGAACGAGCAAACAATATTGAACTGTTCAAAAGTAAACACCCTCGCCGGCAACGCACAGGCGGGCCATGGCTTGTGTACATTCTTTCTCGTGTCAGAGTGAAGAGGAACGAGCAAAAAATATTGAATTATTTAGAAGTGAACTCACTCGCCGGCAGTGCACAGGCGGGCCGGAGCCCGTTTTCAGTGTTCCTGTCAAAGTGAAGGGAGCAGTCACATGCCCCTTTGGTTCCCCCCACCCCTGGGGTGGCTGCAGAGGCAGGCAGGGTTCCGTAAGTTTAGTGCTTTAGGCACTACGTGTTGTAGTGTTCTTGGTCCCCCCCTCAAGGGGAAGTTTTGCTGTTTTTAAGTTTCACTGAAGAAAAAGGAGGGATCAGAACAATTAAGAATAATTAATTTACAGTGTTTCAAGTGTTAATAATTAATGATCTATCTACCAGAGGTGAATTGACTCAATCAAAGGTGACCAAATTTATGATATTCAACCATTAATGCTACAAATGTGAACTGATTGATTTAACAGTGTGTCAAGTGTTAATAATTATTTATTTAACAGAGGGGAATTGACTCACTCCCAGGTGACCCAATTTGTGATATTCAACCATTAATGCTACAAATGTGAATTGACCGGTTTTAACAGTGTGTCAAGCGGTAATAATTAATTATTTACCAGAGGTGAATGGAACCACCCCCAAGTGACCCAATGTATGATATTCAAACATTTATGTTACAAATGTGAACTGACGGTTTTATCCTGAATGTCAGGACCTTTTTAATGTAACAATTGCTATTTGAACCGAATTTGACCTCTATAAAGCTAGCTATGAAGCTGGTAACCTGAAGATTAGTCTGTGACTGATTTATTCACACTAAGTGCACCCTAACCAAGGTTAGCAACCACGTCTAACATATATCATAGAAAAGGGCCCACGCTGCCCAGGGCCCACTATTCTCGATGGGGGCAGGCCATGGTCATCATAAGAGAGCCCCCCTCATTGCCCCCTGGGATATAATTTTGCACATGTGTGCGGTAAGGTGTGAGTATCCCATTCTCAGGACTCCTACAGGATGCAGCACACGCCACTTTTCAGATATCTTAGGGAGGAACATCTTACACTAACTTTGGAGGCACTGCTGAGATCCCAGGGGGGACGTTTACCCACAGTCAAGGCAGGGGAACTATTCCATTCATTTAGTGAATAATTTTACACAGACGCAAAGATGGCACACGAGTATGCGATACACTGTATACAAGCCGAAGAGCTTAGTCCCGAGGCCTGCTTCATAATAGGCGAGGTCCCTTTACACATTACCACAGATGAAGTGCTAACCATGAATGGTACCTTAGAGCCCATTATGGGTAAAGTGAAAAGTGTGGGCCGTATACCTGGTCAAGGCCTCAAATGTTATATGCTATGCTATGATGGAGTTTCTCTTGCATGTAAACTCTTGCCCAAGGAGATTGAAGGCAGGGAACCTGAAATTATCTGCCTAGTCTGCAGCTTAGATGCACGAGGTACCTCCATGCTCAGAGGACACCACACTCACTAAAGAGGCCATCGTCATCGCTACAGCAGTGGCTGAAGCAGTTAAAGTCACCATGGAGCGACAATGCCCGTCACCCTTCCTTAGTGAACATGGGGCCTATACCCGTCTAAAACCATTTTCCGGAGGGAATCATGTGCATAAAGAAGAAGAGGGGTATGAACTGTGGGTGGATCTCGCACAGCTCATGCTACAAGACTGGACAGTGTCCGACCAGGGCCATCTTAACCACTTTTGGGGCCCTCAGCACAGACATCTTTGGGGCCCCCCTCCACCAAACCAAAGGAATTAAGTGATCAAGAATATCTACCCCGCTCCCATCTGCCGCAATCACAACCCATAGGGTGATATGCTGCCCCACAGCATTAAAAATAAGGATGTTTACTCCCTTTAAGTCCACTTACCCTCTTCATTCTTGCTCTAATCATAATGATAAACAAGTACCATTCGAAGGCCAACATTATCAGTCTACGAAGAGGTTACTTCTGTTCTAACATACACACAGGAGACATTTTATCAATATCATCCAGGATGGTATTCAGCCTGTAGTATTGATCCAGGACTGGATGTAAAAGGTACATGTAACCCAGAATAGACAGAGAACTCACATTTGCTGCCTCACAGAAAGCAAACATGCTCAAGCATGGATAGAGGAGACCAATTGGTAGGAAGGAGAAAGTTACGCATATGATAGCATGGGTAGTGGATGCAGATTAGAAGATACCAGGAAGGTGTCTGTATCCAGACAGAATGCGATTATAAATGGGTCATGGTTTTCAAATAGTGTTGCAATTAGAGATCAAAAGAATAAAGTGCCTGGGGTGTGCAATATATTAATGCTCACTATTATAGTGGAAGCAACACTATAGCCAGTGAAACCATGAAAGAGGCTGCTTTGAAGATCATACGCTGAGAAGGAAATCTCTCTCAAGGGCTGACAATTTTGAAAGGTTTAGGGACTGGCAATTTAGAGAGGCTAGGCAATGCAAGATTAAATTAGATGCCCAGCATTGCATACACTGGTTAAGGGGTGAATCTGGGATTGGTGCCAACTCTGCAATTTCTGCATTTGAACACTTTCATTACCAGTTCTTACCATGAATTAAAATAATCTCATTTTACAAAACTGACTTGGAAAGTACACCAATCACATTACCAAACATGACATTCTCTCCATCATCAAAAGAAGTATATAATTACCCGCATACCAATCAGTCTGATTTAACAGATTTAATCTGGGTTGGTCTTTTGTATTTTAAAGCTTTACATACTTTCAAAACACTGGCTGTGCAGAAAAACCTTTTACTTTAAAGAAAATGCAAAGCGTTTTTTTATATCAAAGGAGCAGACTTTAAAATATACGTGACCAAGTCATGCACCATCTGGTCCTCTCCCTTCTGTCTACCACCCCTTCCACTCAAATGGCCTACATAAGAAGAAAGACCAAGTAATGGGCTAAACGATGCCACCAGAATGCAAGGAGACTAACCTCACAGAAAACAGTACAGTAATGTTCGAGATATTAGATGGTTTGACCAGGATCACTGTATTGTCTCCTGGCAAAGCCAGGACACAAGCATGAATGCTTTGGTTCCAAATTTGGATACTTATTAATCTCTTGGACTAACAGTTTATGCTCACCGTTGGAGGTGATTACCTAGGTTTTACAACACCCCATCTGAACAAATCAATTTC
Organism: Ambystoma mexicanum; assembly: GCF_040938575.1. Taxonomy (NCBI): domain Eukaryota; kingdom Metazoa; phylum Chordata; class Amphibia; order Caudata; family Ambystomatidae; genus Ambystoma; species Ambystoma mexicanum. The sequence continues at coordinate 1,220,611,977 of NC_090934.1, read as the reverse complement.
TAGACCTTCGCCATAAGGATGACATGTTTGTTTTTATAGCAACCCCTATCTGGTGCAGATACATTGCTGGTAATAGCACCTGTTGTGCTGCAAGACCAAGTACATATGCAGGCAGGTTTATAAACTTCAGACATAGGAAAGGCTCAGCCAGCCTTACAGGAATGTGCTATTCTAATCTTGCATAGGAACACACATCTCTACAATGAGTGCTTAACACACTGAGCTAACTTCTGAACCATTGTGGCACTCAATTTACCAATATGCATTTCAAAATTGGCTATTGCACATGAGCAACATAATTCCCAATATACCACAGTGAACACAGAAAGAATTACATGATGAATTGATCGAGGCAGAATGTACTTGCCATAACAGAAACACAATAGGTTTAGAGCCTCAGCACCGTGCCATAAAAAATCCTGATGTGTGCTATTTAAGTCTGGTGAACAAAGGAATCTTACTTCTTTAGATCAGGCAGCCTTTTGGGGTCCCCTCCAAGGTGGGTGCCATGGGCAAGTGCCCCTATTGCCCTCCCATAAAAACGTCTCTGTGTCCGACCAAGAAAAACGGCAACGAGTGATAGAGGCTTTTTGCGCAGACCTGCACAACAGACGGTACAGTCCCTCCGAACACTGAGTCCAGACCCAACTTCTCTGCAAGTGAGGAGCGCACTGGAAGGTGCGTTTGGCACTACTGAACCAGGGGAAGACATAATGATGAGATTCCATCCTACCTCCCTCAAGCCAGGAGAGGGACTCTCTGACTACCTTGTGAGAATTGAACAGATTCTACGCTTGGCGCAGCATAAGGGAGGAGTAGAGACTACACAACTGAATAGGTGCCGATTGAAACAGATACTCTGAGGAGCCAAAAAATCTGCCATAGACATTTTGAAACTAAGACTGCGTGAGAAATTGGATACTCCTCCCGCCTATGAAGAACTATTAAGGTCAATACGGGTGCTGCAATGAGAAGCGGGTGACATTAATATCCAGAGCAACCCTGCCCAAGGCACAAGCCCAGTAGCCAACCATACTTCTCCCAAGCAGAAATAGACTGAGGAGCTGCAACAATTGGTAAAGAAAATACAGGCCCAGCTGTTAATCATGGACAGTTTGAATGTTAATCAGCAGGGAGTCAGAGAAGTGTTTCGTCCCTTTCCTGATCGAGCACATCAGATGTTTTGATGCGCTCAGGAGCCTCGAGACTACGTTACCCAATCATCTGGACCCTTACCCTCCAGGAGATTTTGTCATAAATGTGGGGATAAGAGTCACTCCACTCGTCTGTGTGATCAAGACCATGCCTATGCCCGAGTAGCTGCTCGATTCGAGACCCTGAAACCAGCTTCAGCCCGAGCAGTGTGGGGAAACGCCCAGGAGGTTGTAGCGGAGGAGCAGCTAGAACCTCAATCCCAGGAGTAAGCTCCACTGCAAGAAATTCCTGCATCTCTACAAGGACATTAAACTCTGAAGTGCCAACTACCAAGCATCCAAATAAGGCTCAGGAGAGTCCCACAGCTAACCACCTCCGCTTAGTGTGGAAGCTCTGCAACCCCAAAACGACACTACCAGCGTCATGCAGCCGCCTACGAACTCAAGCCAATTGTCATCGAGGCATTCCCACTGGCCTTATAGGGCCCACCATGCCTATCCCTGATGACCTGGAAGGGAGGAGGACTTCAGCACTGCTGGACAGTGGTTCCCAGGTCACCATTGTTTATGAGCCATATTATCGTCAACATATGCCCCATTTACCCTTGAGCATTTGGATGGGTTAAACCTGATGGGAGTAGGAGATGCTGTCTGCAGATATCTGGGGCATGTCCGTGTGAAGATCCATCTAAGCCAGGAAATAGCTGGGGTGAGCACCACCCTCACCACCTTGGCTCTAGTGTGCACCACGAAGAACCAGGACCCAGAAGTACCATTAGTGATGGGCACTAACTCTGCTCTGTTTGGAACATTGACCAAGATGTGTGTGGAGATGGCTTGCCCGCAGTTTGCACAGTTTAAACAAAAAGTATTTATATTATTTGTAACGCGCTGGAAACGAGCTTGAAGGCCTGATAACGCCCACAGGACAAACACACACACACAACAGAGAGTATCCGTGGGGGAAAAAGGGCAGAAACAGATGGTAATACAGACGCGCAGTCAGATTATTGGATAGAGTTTATTCACATAGATGGGTTTTGAAGTTGCCCTTGAAGAGCTGCAGGTTGGTACATGACATCAGATCTAGCGGAAGCGATTTCCACAAACGCGGAGCAGCATGTGGAAAAGATCTATGCTCCACATATGCGCTCTCGGTGTCTCTAATAGACCAGTATTGTTTGACCTCAGCACTCTACGCGCCGATAGGCGTAAATGCGACTGGCCAGATACTTAGGGGCTTGACTGAGATACAATTGTGCGTAATGCACATCACGTGGTAGATAATACGGGTACGAAAGGGGAGCCAATATAATGCTTTTATTTGCCGTTGTAACACGGTCTCTCCTTTGCAGCCCTGCCACAATACGCACAGCGTTATTCTGGATTACCTGCAACCGGGTCAAATCCTGAAATGCCAAGCAATAGACAGGATCAATAATCAATCCTAGCTCCAATAATGGTACGAGCCACTGCATCACAGTTTACCGATGACAGAAAGGGCAGCAGCAGCGCTTAAAGCTTCGGATAATGACACGTGCTAGAGACAAGATAATTAACCTGGTTTTTTATAGCCAATTCCTGATCCAGGATCACACCAAGTGTCTTGACCTTGTTCTGGGTATTAATATGACAATCTGCAATTTTAAAGGATAGATATTTCGCATCAAGCTTCTTCAGGTGTGTTGCAGTACCCAGCCACATAGGTTCAGTCTTAGAACTATTAAGGGCCAGATTATTTACTTGCATCCATGATTGAAACATTTTGTAGATGGAGTTTAGCGAAACGGAATCACGTGCGTAATCACCAATCATGGGCACAAGACACTGTGTATCATCTGCATAGTTTGCGTACACCACACCAAGTTTATCTAGCTGTTCTAAACATGGGATCATAAAGATGTTAAAGAGGGTGGATGCCACGCATGAGCCCTGTGGGAATCCACATAAGACAGTGAACTCCTCAGCCATGACATTTTCAGAAAAAAACCCTAGCTCTGCAATCCGTAAGGAAAGATTTCACCTGCTCCATCGCTGGTTCAGAGAAATGCACAGAAGACCATAATCTCTCTGCCAAAATAGCATGATCCACGTGGTCAAACACGTCAGAGCTATCCAACAGCATGAGCATAGTAGTTCTTCCCTCTGCCATGGTTTGCATTATGTTGGTCTTGAGCTTTAATAGGGTGGATTCCGTGCTACAGACTTTTCTAAAGCCAGATTGTTTGGACCCTAAGATGTCATGAGCGGCCATAAAGGCTTCGATCTGAAGATGAGCCACTTTGTCTAAGATCTTAAACAGTCTCTGAAGATGCACACAGCATGCCGACAGGCTCATCTCAGAAAAAGCCTGGAGAAGCCTGATCAAACCAACAAGCCAGTGGGTGAAGTACTCACTCTCAACCACGGTCAAGCCGACATATTGACGTGACAGACGGTGATGGTGCCGGGCCATGTGCGCATCCAAGGACCAACCCAGTGCCGAAGATTGATGATGGAGGCCCATGAGGGTGAAGAACTGCCAGGAGGTGTGATGGTCCAACGCGGTTATAGGTAATAGTTTTGAATGCATAGGATCGAATGCCAAAAGGGTCGAATCAAAAGGACCTAAAAACAAAGGGTCGAATTTTTTCTTTTTTTTACATTTTTGTGGTAAAACCACTTTTTTTTCAAAAACGGAAACCCAAAAAAATATATATTTAAAAAAAAATAATTTGACCCTTTGGTTTTAGGTCAAATTGAGTCGACCCTTTGGCATTCGATCCTTTTGTATTAGGTACTTTAGCTGGACACCGTCCAACGCACCGTGATTAGCGACACTGGCCAAGGATTAAAGGACATTAGAGTACCCATCACGAATGTTACAGACAGACAAGACCGTGCGACTGCCCGGGGGTCTGAGAATTGTGAAGTTTCACCTTGCAGACTTTGTGGTCCAGGCAGTTGGCACCCGAAGCCTACATCCTGCCTTGGATGTTAGAAATAGAAACTTTGGGGAGTCAGCCCTGTCAAAATGTGAAATGGATCACCTTCGAGACCAGCTATCCCTGCGAACAGAGGTGTTTTCGATCAGTGACTGGGATTTGGGAGAGGCCAAGAGTGTAAAACATCACATTCGTTTAAATGATACCATGCCTTTTCAAGACAGGTCGAGACGACTGGCTCCAGCTGATGTGGAGGATGTTCGGCGTCATCAGGAGGAATTTCTGCAGGAAGGTGTCATCCAAGAGTCAAGGAGTCCATATGCTTCACCCATCGTAGTGGCACAAAAGAAGAATAATGATGTGCGGTTGTGCATAGACTACCGACGGCTTAACAACAGAACTATGTGGGACCAGTACACCACCCCTCAAGGGGATGAGGCCCTTGACTGTCTGGTAGGAAACAAGTGGTTCTCCGTTTTAGACCTGCAGAGTGGATACTATCAGATCCCTATGGTAGTTGAGGACGAGGAGAAGACAGCCTTCATCCATTGGGATTTTATCAGTTTACCCGAATGCCCCAAGGGATACCGGGTGCGCCTGTCACGTTCCAACGTTTGATGGAGAAAACTGTAGGGGACATGAACCTGATGGAAGTACTAGTTTACTTGGACAACATAATTGTGTTTGGCAGGACCCTCAGAGAACACCATCAGAGGTTGCTGAAAGTTTTGGACCATCTCCAGCAGCAGGGACTCAAAGTGTCCTTAGAGAAGTGCCAGTTTTGCCAAACCAGCGTAACTGTTATATTGGACATGTATTGTCCGCTGAAGGTATACAGGTGGATCCCGCCAAGATGGAAGCCCTGGACTCTTGGCACCGGCCCAACAATTTGCGGGAGATGAGAAGCTTTCTGGGGTTCTGTAATTATTACCGGCGGGTTGTGCCCGGATTCACAACCATTGCTAGACCACTCACTGATCTGAACAAAGGCTATCCCTCACCACAGAAGGGAGCGACCAAAAAGGATACCCAGTCCAAGACTCGATTCCGTCCCAAAGAAGACCTTTGCCTGCGATGGAGTGCGGAGTGCGAACAAGCCTTCGCTCACCTAAAAAAGACACTTACTGAAGCCCATGTGCTGGCCTATGCAGACCCACAACTCCTGTATATTCTACATGGGGATTGCCAGCTCCAACGGGCAAGGCGCCGTGCTCTACAAAGAACAACAGAGTACAACCAGACCTGTGTCCTTCGCCGCCGTCGACTAAGCGTCTCTGAAATGAACTATCCCACCCACAAGAGTGAGTTATTGGCACTGAAATGGGCCGTTTCTGAAAAAGTGCATGACTACCTATATGGAGCAATCTTCACCGTGAGGATGGATAACAACCCGCTCACATACGTCCTCAGGTCTGCCAAATTGAACGCTACTGGCCGTAGATGGTTAGCTGCTTTGTCTATGTATACCTTTCAGTTGGAATATCGCCCTGGAATCAATAAGACAGATGCTGATGCACTGTCCCGCAGAACCCACCTCGAGGACAGTCCGGAATTCATCACTATTGAAATGACTTCGGTGGCCACTATGAAAGCCTTGTTGAAGAAAAGAATCGGTACACTAGGGGAACCAGAGCGTTTCATTGACTGCCTGGGAGGAACCACCCACGGGGTCCCTAAGAGATATTGCAACGCAACCAGTTTAATGGCTCCCAAGCTGCCACACATGAACCAAGCAGAACTGAAACAAAGACAATTACAAGATCCAGATTTATGTGAAGTGCTGCAGAACAAAGAGAATGGCGCGACAGAGCTGCCCGTGCACCAAAATATACCCAACTATCAAATATATCGAAAAGAGTGGAGATCCCTCGTGATGAAGGGGGGAGTGCTGTATAAGGAAAGTCAAATCCAAGCACGCCAGGTACACAGGCCGGTGCTACAAGGTCCTTACGTACGTTGGCGTTGCACGCCTTTCATGACCAACATGGACACTTGGGAAGTGAGAGGACTGTAGAGTTTGTACGAAGCCGATTTTATTGGCCTCGACTGGGCCCCGAAGTTGAGGAATACTGCTGCACTTGTGCCCGATGCATCACCCGAAAACCCCTCAGCCATCCTGCCGCAACACTCCAACATCTACAGAGCTCTGGACCCATGGACTTAGTGTTTGTGGACATTCCGAGCCTTGAGATGGACAAAAGCGGGATTCAGAGCATCTTGGTAGTAACAGACCACTTTACTCGATATGCCCAAGCATACCCTACCAGACACCAGAAAGCGACCACCATAGCAAAGGTACTTTGGAACACATTTTTTGTAAATTATGGATGGCCTGTTCGCATTCATTCTGATCAAGGACGAGATTTTGAGTCCAAACTTATTATAGAACTCATGCAGATGATTGGGGTGAAGAAAATTAAGGGTGCCCAAGCTGAACGCTTCAACTGCACCTTGCTGGGTATGCTGGGGACACTTAATGCCAAAGAGAAACTCAAGTGTAGCCAACATGTATCCACCCTGGTGCACGCCTACAACTGTACCAGGAATGACAGTACTGGGTTCACACCCTATCAGTTGATGTTCGGGAGAGATGCTTGCTTACCCATAGACTTGTGCTCTGGAACATCCTCTGATGGGACAGGTGCAGAGAACTGTTGCAAGTACGTGAAGGATCTGCAAGACCAGCTGGTGCAGGCATTCCAGCTGGCATGAGCCACAGCTGAACAGAGTGAGCAAAAAAACAAATGGAGAAATGATGAAAAAGTCAGGTTCCACAAGTTACAGCCTGGTGATCGTGCACTCATCCGGAGTTTGGGGAGAAGAGGTCGGAATAAACTGGGCGACCGCTGGGAATATCAGCCCAACCTCATGGAGAAACAGTTGACAGGGTTGCCTGTGTACAGATTGAGAAGGGAAGGCAATGTAAGGACCCTCCATCGAAATCACCTCCTACCTCTAGGGGATGATGTAGAAATAGACCCTACTGTTGCTTAAGTTCCTTCTTCACCCAGACAGAGAATCACACAAACTCAGCAACCAGAGTCATCCCATGGCAAAGAGCCACACCCCGCAGGATCTATATCTGTACCGTCTGTAGCCTCGAGTTCGAACTAGAACATAAATAATAAGGACCGAGAGTTGCCAACCACACAAGCAGTCCACCGGCCCTCAGACATTCAGGCTGAACCAGAAGACATTCAACCAGAAGAAGAGGAGGACGAAGATCCTGAAAGTTTACACTTAGCCTACTGGAGCGAAAGGGCAGATCACCCACTGGGTCCATCCGGACTGTCGGAGAACCGGAGACAGGCATCAGTGTTTGGAGACACCGACATGTTTGTCACAATCCAAGATGGGGACATACCCAGATCCACCTATGTGAGGTTGGACAGGGCTCCATCACCCGTATACCCTCAGAACGTAACCTCTGTAACTCATCTGGAAGCTTATGGGGAGCTCTGCCGATCTCAGCGAGAGGTCAGGCCAGTCCGTATGTTGATTTATGATGCACCTGCGACCCAAACTGAGACTATCAGGAGTGGATTTACTGTTCATGCGACTGCATGTACCAACTTAAGTGTTTGAAAAACAATTGGTTATGCTCGGCAATGGTTGGACTGTACCATTGTTATGGAATGGAAAGTGTCAGTTTGTGTTGTCTGACCCACTATGGTATGTAAACCCTTAGGGACAAGGGTTTTTACAGGAGGGGGGGGGGGGTGAGTGTAAAGCAGTATTTCATGTGGCTTTTCATATAAAGTTCCCTGGTTTCATGTTTTCTGTGTTATTTGGGCCTTTCTCGCTTGCCGCAGCGAAGAGCACAGGAGGAGTAGCCAGGGCACTTTGTATGCTCCACCTACAGGGGGAGCGTGTATGAGGCTCAGGAGTTTTGGGAATTATTCCTGTCAAGAGGCCCCTGCGAGATAGTGGCTGGTGGGCAGGCCGTAATTGTATATATATTGTATCCCTAGTGTGGTGCGAAGAGAGAAGCTCCCGGGAGATTCAGAGAGAGCAGACCGGCTCTCGGCTGCTGGAGAGGACGGCCTTCCAGCTATCCTTGTTCCCGGCTGGCCTCACTTACTCTCCCCAATCCTGGGTCAAGAGTTTGGGCCTGGCTGGAGGCGAGGCATTAAGGTTGGGACAAGTGAGCTTCCCCTGTCCCCTGCTGGTGCTGCTCATCTAGAGCAGAGCCCAGGGCTCCGTTATGCGTGACGGCATGATTTGCTGTTGCTGAGGTAGGAGGTGGAAAGTGAGGGAAAGGAAGGAACAATATTGAACTGTTTAGAAGTAAACACATTTGCCGGCAAAGCACAGGCAGGCAGTGGCTTCTGTACATTCTTTTTCCTGTCAGAGTAAAGGGGAACGAGCGAACAATATTGAACTGTTTAAAAGTGAACTCACTCGCTGGCCATGCACAAGCGGGCAGTGGCTTATGTCCATTCATTTTTCTGTCAGAGTGAAGGGGAACGAGCAAACAATATTGAACTATTTGGAAGTAAACACCCTCACCGGCAATGCACAGGCGGGCAGTGGCTTGTGTACATTCTTTTTTTGTCAGAGTAAAGTGGGACGGAGCGAACAATATTGAACTGTTTAGAAGTAAACACACTTGCTGACAACACACCGGCGGGCCGGAGCCCGTGTTCAATGTTCCTGTCAAGTGATGGGAGCAGTCACGTTCCCCTTTGTTGCTCCCCCCTGCACCGTGCAGGTGGCTGCAGAGTCAGGCATGGTTCCGTAAGTGTAGTGGTTTAGGCACTACGGGTTGTAGTGTTCTCTGTTCCCCCTCGAACGCTTTAGCTAGGAGAGGTCAGGACTCGGCCTGATTCGAGTGTTAATAGTTAATTATCTATTTACCAGAGGGGAATTGACTCGTTTCCAGGTGACCCAATCTCTGATTTATTTAAAACTGTTTTTATTGGCATTTATATGACAAATACTGTATTACAACCAATCGCATACTGCCACTGCTTTCCATATTTGCAATAACTGTTTACAGTAACATAATAACACATTAACAAACAAACTGTCCTCACATGTTAGTCAGTGGGCCGTAACCATTATCCTTTTTGACTCTATTGTCTGGGGGTGTGGTGGACAATTATCGTCATTCCTAGGTGGGAGGCAGCTGCCGGGGGAGCAAAGTTTATTCATTAGTTTCCACCGTTTTTGATAGGTTCTTCATATGAGTCTTGTGTGCATTCCAGGAGGCTTGTCATCAGACGGGTGAAATATGTCCCATGTCAAGGTTTTCCAGGCTTTGTATGCAACACTTGCGCTTTCCTCAGATCTGGATACAGCCTCCCCCCATATCCCGGTCTCTGCCTCAGCCCAATGTTCAAACTCCCTGTGCCGTCTCACATAGTGCGGGCCACTTGCTGTCATGCACACGGGTTCCTGAAGCATTTAGAAGAAATGGAGGCTGGGACACCATTAATCGTCCCATCACGTTATCCTCCATTTCCCTGGTGTCAGTCTAGTCTTTTTCATCATAGCCGCTGCCGCCGGGAGGTTCAAAACACTCTCGCTCCCGGCAGTCGGCGCATTGCAACAGCTGCTTCTGGTTTTCCTCTTGTTATGGTTTGACACTAGTTTTTTCCCTTTCATTCCACACCGGAACCTCTCTCTCTCTCTCTCTCTCTCTCTCTCTCTCTCTCTCTTCTCTCTCTCTCTCTCTCTCTCGCTCTCTCTCTTTTTCTCTCTCTCTCTCTCTCTCTCTCTCTCTCTAACCCTGTTCTCCCTTTGCTTTGTATTCGCTTCCCTTCCAGACTCGCTCGCTGTCTTCCATCTCCTCCGTTCCGTAAGGGGCTTCCTACCTTACTCTTTTTTGCTTACCTTGCTTGGTTTTCCAGGCTGTCCATTTTCTCCTTGCCGGCTTCTTTTACCTGGCTCCTCCTTCTAAGCCGTTGTTCTTCTTTTCTCATTTCTTGCCGATCCGTCGGGTGCTTCTGGCGTACCCTTTCCCCTCCTTCATCTACCTGAGTATCACGTATCCGGTTTGGATCTCTACCTCCAATGGTACCAGGCGAATACACACTGGGTTTTTTGTGCCATTGCAGCTTTTTCCCTGCTCCCATCTGTCTTCGGGAAGGGGGTCACGGGGCCGCCATTCAGCCGACGGTCACTGTGGCTTCCTCTCGAGGTAGGAGCAATCGTCAAAGGAAAGGGAAAGACTATATATCATGACACCACATCTCCGAGGACGGATCTGAATCCTGTGACACAGGTGAGGAGGGAAGAGAAGGGTCGATCTTGGGGAAGGAGGAGGTTGATCATAACACTTGCAGCCTTCCATGCCATGGCGATAGTTCTCTTGGCCAAAATGCATACCATATCCATGAATTTAACCACATGTTTAATTATACTCATTCTGGGGTAGATGCCTAGTAAGCATTCCCTCGGTGTCCATTTGTATCGCATTACCCCGGCTGTTCTGCAGGCTCGTTCTATTCGACCCCAGAGCTGTTGACCCCGCCCGCAATCCCAGAACATTTGTATCAGCCCCGCTGCTTCCGTGTTGTGCCAAGGGCATAGTGAGCGTGCGGTATTGTTAAATTTGGCCACCCTGAGCAGTGTCATATATGTTCGATATAAAACATTACGTTGAATCAATCGAAATCTAGCGTTTCTAGACACTTTGCGGGTGTACATCAATGCTCTCTCCCATTCTTTCTCATTTATATCTCCTCCCAGATCAGCTTCCCACATGGCTTTCAAAGTCATGCTCTTGGGGTTGGGTCTATCTGCCAAGTGACTGTATATTCTGGACACTGGCCTCCAGCCATCACTCAGGCTATACAGTAGGGTTAGCAAGGGGGTCGCCTCTGGTTCTTCTAGCCACTTATCCCATCTCCTCTTGGCCACCTGTCTAACTTTATGGTACCAAAGGAACTGTCACCCAGGCAACCCCTCTTTGTCCCGCAGTGACTCAAACCCTCTGAACACACCTATATCATGCACATCTCCACAAGCGTAAATACCCCACCTTTCCCAATACCTCACTACTGCTACATCTGTGTCTATTTTACAAACATCAGCTGCTATCGGGGTCTCAGGCGAGTAGGGTTTCTTGAGTTGCATTAGCACCTTGACTCTATTTCATACTTGCCTTCCCAGTATTACAATAATGGGGGCACTCCCCAGGCAATCCAATGGCACCCACAATACTTATTTTAGCTGCGCTGGAGCCACTAATTGCCGTAGCAGTACAGTCTCTGACGTGGTGTCATCTGAGACCATCTGATCACAAAGCTGAGTTGAGCCGCTAGGTAATATTTCTCCAAGTCCGGTAACTGTATCCCTCCCTCCCTGTATGGGAGAGTCAATGTGGCCAGCGACAGTTTGTGCCGTGCAGTTCCCCACATGAACTCTCGCAGTACCACTTCTAGTAGTCGAAAGAACGAGGCCCTGATATAGCAGTGCACATTGTGAAAGTAGTATAGAAACCGCAGCAAGATTATCATCTTAGTGACGGCCGCTCTGCCCATTACTGATAGTGGCAGCTTAGACCAGAACTTCATAGATTTCCGTATGCCTTTCACCACACTAGCGGTATTGTATTCATGCATCAGCTCTGCTTTGTGTCTAATGTTCACTCCCAAGTATTTAAACGTTTCTAGTTGCCACTTTAGTCCCACCTTCGGTAAGTATTCCACGCTCTTTCCCCTCAGTCCTGCCAGCGGAAAAATTCAAGATTTCTCTTTACTGAAGCAGATTCCCGATACCTTTGCGTCGTTATCCAGCATTTCCAGTATTACCGGTACATTGAGATGCGGGTCTTTCAAGTACAGTAGTACGTCGTCCGCATACAATGAAATCAAGTGGCTAGTTCCTCCAACCCAAATTCCGGCTTCAAAGAACTGCTTTCTAAAGTAAACTGCTATCAGCTCCAGTCCCAACACATATATTATGGGTGATAATGGGCATCCTTGTCTCGTTCCTCTCTGAATATCCCAGCATGGTGACACTACCCTACCCGATTTAACTCTCGCCACTGGTGCAGTGTATAATATTTTTACCCACCTAATGAAGTATTCTCCAAACCCAAAGTCCTTAAGCACCGCAAGTAGCCATTCCTAATATATCGAATCAAACGGCTTTATTGCGTCTAATGAAAGTATTGCATAGTGTGCCTGTGTATCTGCTGTTTGTACCATAATATACTGCAGTCTCCGCAAATTCTCGGCCGTGCTACGACCTGGTATGAAACCATTCTGGTCCTTATATACTATTTCTACAACAACCTTCGATAGTCATTTTGCTAGTATGGTTGTTAATATCTTGAAATCATAGTTTAGCATTGCTAGTGGGCGGTATGAGTCACACTCGTCTTTGGCTTTTCCTGGCTTGGGGATTGGGATCACTAGTGTTTCCCTCATGCTCTCCGGCAGTATCCCTTTATCATAGGCCTCCTTGAACACCTCGTGTAGGGCTGGGGTCAGGGTCGGTGCATACGTTTTATAGAACTCTGGTGGGAGTCTGTCATTTCCAGGAGTCTTGCTGGTGGCCAGTGATTGAATTGCCTCCTGCACATCCTTAACAGATATTTCTCTTTCTAATGTCTCACATGGCATTTTCCCTATCTTGGGCAGTCCTATTTCCTCCAAGGTGCCCAATATGTCTTCCTGGGGAACCATAGCGTCATGGCTGTACAGGCGGTAATAGAATTCCATGAAGGCTTCATTAATCACTTGTTGTGATCTATGAGTTGTGCCTGTAGCGTCCTTAAGGACCGTGGTTAAGTGCCTCAGGTGTTCCCTCCTGCACAGCCACAACAACAACCTACCCATTCTGTCTCCCTCTGCATGTGTCCTGGTGGTTTTTGCACTATAATCAAATTTTGACTCTCTCTTCCAGGCACCCTGCCAGCTGCATCTAGTCTCTGCTAATTTCAATTCCTCCTCCCTGGTTCCCTGGGTGTTAGCCTCCATTTGCTCGATCTCCCCCCCCACCGCTCCAGATCTGTCCTCAATGTTTTTCTAATACCACCCGCACTAGCAAAAACCATCCCCTTACCACTACTTTCAATGCTTCCCAGAGTATGTACAGGTCTGGATGCTACCCACGTACCTTTCAATGTATTCATCTAATTTGTTTTTGAGATCCTCTCTGAACCCAAAGTCTGTAAGCGCATCTGTAGGCATGCACCACTGCGGGATGGGCGGTCTGGGTCCCTGCATTCTCCAATCCAAAAGGAGTGGCGAGTGGTCCGAGATCGTTCTTCCTAGATATTGGGCCGAATCTATTTGTGTCCGTTGGGGTTTGCCTATAAATACATAATCCATTCTGGTGTACAAACCATGGGGCGGAGAAAAATAAGAACAGCCCTGATCTGTGGGGTGCAGCTCCCTCCATACATCTGCTAAGTCTAGGTTCTCCGTTATCGTGTTTAGTGCGTCTGAGGCTATCGCCAACTGGTTCTTTGGTAGGGTAGAACAGTCTAGGTCCAGGTCCTTAACACAATTAAAATCTCCCCACAAAATGAAGAAACAATCTCGGTATGGGACTATTTTGGCGTACAATGTGCTAAGGTGCGCATGGTTGGGGAGGTAGGAGTTTACTATACATATTCTCATCTGCTCAATGCAGACTCTTAGTATCAGGTACCTGCCCTCGGTGTCTGCCTGCATCCCCAGCAACCGGAAGGGTACAGGAGCATTTATCTAGGTGAAGACACCTCAGGCATACCTGGAGTGCGTGGCACTGTATCCCTGCCCCCCCCCAATATCCTATCACCTTGGCCATAGTGTCTTTCGTGAGGTGTGTCTCTTGCAGTAATGCGATCGACACTTTTTTTTCCGCTTTAGGAAGGATTAAATCCGGTTTCTCCTCAAGTATGAGCCCTTCTCTCTGATGTTCCATGTTAGTACCTTAATATTGGTAGCCATATTCTGCAGTGTTACATCCCCCTGCCTCCCTCCCCCCATTCGCTATCCTTCCCCCGAACACACAAACATCCTCCTCCCCATCCCAGCAAGTCAAGCCACCTTTCGCCCATCACTTTCGTAGTTGACCATTTCTCTGCTTCTTGTCATTTCATGTTAAGTACATATAACATTCCTAACAACAAACATAACTAAACAATTGCACCCAGCTGCCACTATGCTCTTGCAGTGCTCGGGTGCCCCTGCACTTCTATGGCCCATCCGGGTCTTTGTGTGCGGGTTGTGTCGTGTCGGCAACAGGCCGGCACTAGTCACATCGTGGGTAAGACCGATGAGCCCTGGTCAGATGGTCCAACGGTCCTCCCGTCAATCTTAATTACTTAACTAATCTACAATAAACATTAGGCATTTTCCTGTTCCCCAAACAGCAATTTTAGAACAGACATTTAGCCTGCGCCCCAGTTCCGGTCGCCTCCACTGGACTGGGTGCAGCTCATGTGACTGCTTCGGCCCCTCTGGCCAAGTTGTTGGGCTCCAGCCACATGTTGGCTGCTGCCGGAGTTTCCAAGAAGACAGCCTTTCCCTTGTATATCACCTTCAGCCGGGATGGGTACATCAACATATATTTAAGTTTTAACTGTCTGAGCCTGCCTTTAATTGGGACAAAAGAATTCCTCGCCCTTTGGACTGCCGACGTGTAGTCTGGATCTATAGAGATTTTGGAATGGTCTCTGCTAATCTCCCCATCTTCTCTCGAGAATTTTAGTGTAATTTCTCTGTCCCGAAAGTTCTGAATCTTCGCTATCATTGAGCGAGAATGTGATCCTGGCGGTAGTCTTTTTTGTAAGGATCTGTGGGCCCTCTCAACCACAAATCCCTTTGAGAGTTTACCTGTGCCAATCTCTTGCAGTAATAGAGTTTCCACTAATTCTATAGAGTTTGGGCCTTCCATCCCCCCAGGGACTCTAAGCAAGCGCACATTGTTGCGTCGGGCCCGGCCTTCTGCATCCTCTGACCACGCTTCTAATGCTGCAGTTCTCCTCTCAAGTTCCTGCACTCTTAATTTCAAATCTACTGTGGTCTCTGTTGTTTCCTTCAGTCCAGTGTCCGTGTCAGCCACTCTTTCCACCAGATTGCGGATGTCTTGCTGATCAGCTGCATATCCGCCTTCACCTCTCCAATTTCCATGTCTATAAAAGGATTGCAGCGCCGCTATGGCCTCCAACACTAGCCTTCTTTGTTGCCATCTTCTCGGGGTATCTGGTCGCTCTGTGATTCAGCGTTACTCAGCTCCGGTTCATGCGGTTTGGCTGCGGTGAAGGAGTCAATGATTGTGGCCTTCCCTTTCCCTTTGGGTGGAGACATGCCCCTTTCCGCTGGTGTCAGTGAAGGCTACTGACTGCAGTCTAGAATTCTCATCGATGCATATTCTCGTTTCTAGGCGTGCGAGAGATGAGCACCAACTGTGATAGCTCTCAGCCAGGTCCCCTGCGTATGCAGTCGGGTTGTTCATATTTTGGTGCCGTTGTAGCTACGTTGACGGTAGTGGGACGTGTAGTTTGGCTTGAGTCTACACGGCCTCTTACGTTGAGTTCCTGCTGGACCGGCAACCCGGGACATTCCGCAGGTGGGCACAGTGCTGCGCTATTTCTTGTTCGATGTGAGTTTTTTTGCACCACTTAATGCATGACTGTTTTATTCCACATGGACGTGCAGCAGCCCACTTCCTGCAGGTTAGATCAGGATGAGGGATGCCACATGCCCCCGCCAGTAGTGCAGTTTGTTCCGTCTTGTCTAATCAGTTTCCCTCGAGATGTGACAGTATACCACTCCTCGTCAGGGTGTTCCCCGTAGTGTGGGCCACGCACAGAGAGCACAAGTCCCAGTATCACGTGTTCCCCCTGTCCGACTTGCCTCATTACCCAGAGATCATTCTGGTGGTGGCATTGCTGCCCCTGGTGTTACAGAATGCTTGTGTTGCACCTTTTCGCTCTGGCTTAGTAAGGCGTCCACGAGCACTATTCTTCTATGTGCCTGTGTCTATTGACAAGGGGGTGCATTATGCCATTTGTGCACAGTCTGGAATCTTCTTGTTCTGTGCCAGGGCCCCCTCTTGAGTGCAGGTCTTGTCACACCTTCCGTTTATGCCCCAGTGTTCACTGTGCTGATTGACACATGCCGTGTGTCCTCCGCCCCATTATTGCCTACCGACACCTTCAGCCTGGTGTGCAACCTCTCTATTCCGCTCTGTAGGCTCATCTAGGTGTGTCAGCCTTAGGTTCTAGCTTGCATGCGGTCTCCGTGGGACGTTCCTCTGGCTTAAGGGTCAGCGTGTGCTGCAGTATCTCAACCTCACAGATCAAAGTATGGCAGCGTTATGTGTCCCAGTGTCACTGCGTCTGTTACTGGTGTAGTCCTGAGTAACTTTGCTTAGGGTATAATATGCTACGAATATTGTTGGTTTCCCGAGCTGTATTCCTGTGCGTGGCTCGCATCCCTTAGTTTGTGAATCGCCCGTCCTGTCTCCGCTTCCACAACTGTGCCCCAGGTCCCGCAGTGCTCGAGGCTATGGCGGGGTGTTGTCATTCGCCAAGTAGGAAGCGCTTCTTCCCCGGGGCCGCCATTGGCTGGTCGCGGTCGCAGTCCACAGCTCAGCGGGGTCACAACCCTGAACGTGCTCGCTCCTCGTTCTTCTCAGGCCTGGTGTGCCCTCAGTTACCAGCATCTATCTGGCCGCAAAAGCTGACTGTTTCGCGCCACTCTGGTCCCTTCAGACGGCGCGTCAGCCTCGCCTAGTCCGCCGAGGGGCTCCAGACTTCCAGCCTCACTCTGTTAGGGATTTCACAGCAGTCGCCCGTCTTCTACCCGGCAAGCCGTCTCAGCAGGGTCAGTCCAGGTCTACGTTTCCCGCTCCTCGGTGATCGCAATAACACTCACCCAAGCAGGGGTTGCAGTGCTCCTCCTCCACTGCTTCAGGCCGGAGAAGATCCTCGCCAGTCTCAGCCCCTCCGCCACCTCACTGCCGAGCGGCGGCATCTGTCGCCATCTAGGGCTCCCCGGGGCACCGCCACTCAGGCTATTTCCTCAGTCGTTTAGCTCTGATTTTGATCGCCATTGCTTTGCAGGGCTGGTGAATCGCTTCACGCATCAGTAGGTGTGTTTAGTCCGAGGTATATCACCATTTGTACATAGTTTAAAGGATCTGCGACAGGATCATGACGGGAGCTCTGTCAAGACACCACTCTACTCCATGGGCTCAGGCCACGCCCCCGTTACCCAATCTCTGATACGCAACCATTTATGTTACAAATGTGAACAGACTTATTTAACAGTGTTTCAAGTGTTAATAATTATCTATTTGCCAGAGTGGAATTGACTTGCTCCCTGGTGACCCAATTTATGATCCCATTTTATGATATTCAACCATTAATGCTACAAATGTGAACTGATTGATTTAACAGTGTGTCAAGCATTAATAATTAATTAATTAATTACCAGAGGTGAATGGAACCACTCCCAAGTGACCCAACTTATGATATTCAACCATTTATGTTACAAATGTGAATTGACCGGTTTTAACAGTGATTCAAGTGGTAATAATTATGTATTTATTTACCAGAGGTGAATTGACTCACTCCCAGGTGACCTAATGTATGATGCTCCACCATTTATGTAACAAATGTGAACTGAATGTTAGGACCTTTTTAATGTAACAATTGATATTTGAACCAAATTTGGCCTATATCAAGCTCGTAAACTGGAGATAAATCTGAGACTGATTTAGTTACACTAGGTGCATCCTAACCAAGGTTAGCAACCACATCTAAAATATCTCATAGAAAAGGGCCCACGCTGCCCAGAGCCCACTATTCTCTCTGGGGGCAGGCCATGGTCATCATAAGAGAGCCCCCTCATTGCCCCCTGGGATATCATTTCGCACATATGTGCGCTCAGGTGTGAGTATCCCATTCTCAGGACTCCTAGAGGTTGCAGCAAACGCCACGTTTCAGATATCTTATAGAGGAACACCTTACACTAAGTTATCAAGAAAGGCACATACATTGATTCATTTATTGGTTATGAATGAAAAGAATAGGCTCTCTGACTGAAAAGCGTTTCATGTATATTTGCAGGGTGTCCTGTGCAGTCCTGCCCGAAGAAGGCAGTGAGCACATCATCAGCCCGCTGAAAACATCCCAGGGACCATTCTTTAGGCCCTTGAGTAGAGAGGAGCTTAGTTTGAGAAGATGCTATCTAAGGCCAATAATCAGCTCTTTTGGGGTCCGTACAATTAATGAAACAATACATTTTTTGATTTCTGCCTTAGAACCGCCAGTTGTTTTTGTTACCGCCCATTATCTGCATAGAGCATGGATATTAAAGGGGTAGTTTGGTCAGAAATGTTATTGGCCCAATGGATCGGGCATGCATTTCAGAGCATACATCAATGGTTCCTAAGAAAATTTCCGATGCAACTTACTCAAGTTTTTCTCACTTTAACACATGCGAAAACGAAGGCTTGGGTACCACCATCTTGTGCTATTCTTAGCGGTTGATCTATCGTGCCAAGTTCAAGTGCCCTTGCGTCACTGATTTGGTTCGCCCGCCCCTAGCTCTGACATCACTAAAAGCTCACGCCCCATTTCACGACACCAATGCACGTTCATGACAACGTCCACTGTGCGCAAACTATTGACTTGTCTCCATGGAAATACCAAGACGCCTCCTTTCCCAAAGTGTAAATAAACCCTTTCTGAGCACACAACGTTGAAGTTTCTCTTTCTTTCTTGTCAGTGTATTTAATTTCAAGCTTCCCTGACTTGGTTCTGCTCTGTTCAGCTCTCTGCCAAGTACGACACACTGAGAACAGGTACTTATACGACCTAAAATCAATTAACCCAGTAGTCGCTTTTCATTTCTTATGTTATGTACAGAGGTCTTTACCAAACCATATTTAAACACGTGTCAATGGGAATTTTTACAGTTTGAGACTATTAATCTTGCCTTTTTTATGTGCTTTTGTGACATTGGCTGTTTCTTTGCTTGTCTTTCTGTAACATTCAATGTTTATGGAAAACCTCTTTTCTTTGCTTTACACAAACAAAAAGGTTTTTATTTGCCTCTCTGGTAATTCTGTGCTTCTTCACTATTCAGAAACTATGGCAACAATTCAGCCCTACATGGACGATCCCTAATACTCAGAAAAGGAGATCCTTGAAAGAGAAAAAAGTCAAGACGACATGGAATCAGATGAAAGTCATGAGAATCAATCACCAGATCCTGAACGGAACACGTTTCCACCTGGTGTACATGCCATCCTTGTGAGCTTTTGCTTACTCTGGTGGAGAACTGCTGTTGCAAAGAAAACTCTGGCTGCTTGGCCTACATTGCCGAAGGAGACACACTGGTGCTATGCGTTACTGAGCTGCATGAATTTCGGGCCACCTGCCTTACAAGATCCGTGCTGCAAATGATGATGGTCATTATGCACGAACTTCGAGCTACAGTTCACATTCGTAAACCAAATACTAAGTAAGTTCACTCTATGCATGTTATTTGTTTGACAACAGAGACGGGTAACATAATATGTTGTTCACCCAAATTAATATAAGTTCGACGGATCACTGACGCAAGACTGTTTCCATAAGTTGAATAATGTACTAATTGCAAATTGTAGCCAAAGTGTTCCACTTTGTTGTCCAAACAATTATGTTTTTTTCACTTTGAAATATCGCCCAAACTTTTTTTCTTTAATGTGCATCCACAGTTGTAACTGATCCCTACCTGAAATCACAAGTACTGTCAATATGTTGTATGAAAAGGTACTTTTTAAATCAAAACAATGCCGTACATTTTACAAGGTAGTGCAAATAAAAGAAAATGCAATTTTGGGTTAATTCCAGTAAACTATGTCTGTATGTATCTCTTACACAGGTTCTACAGGCTTGTGGCAAATCACGCGTTTACATGGTGGATTAATGGAAGACTGGGATTTCGCGTCCCAATAGTAATACCTGCTTGTGTGGTTCGAGCCATTCCTGATTAATTCCCCAGTGACACTGGACAATGCCGTTGATTTATGCAGCCAGAACCTCAACCGCAGTAGTATAATTTGTAGTGTCATTGACATCCACCTTACCAAACTAAATACAAAAATAAAAAATAATTCAAGCTGAACAGTTGTAAGAAATGTTTTTTAAGTCCACTAGTAGTCAAAACATATTAAGAGTGTCATAAGATATTGGTGTGCAATAACACGTGTATTGGCCTATCACGCTCCCCTCATCCACATCCACCTCCCCTCCAGTATCAGTGGCAGTTTGCACCTGTGACTGTGCGCTCGCAAGGGGGCTGGGTTGATGGGAAGGCTCAAGGAGCCTAACACCATGTACACCTCAAAGGCATCTTCTGGACTGCGACTATTGTCCACATGGCCACTGCAGACCCGGTGTCTCCAGAATCCCCTTTGAAGACCCCGTCCCTGCAATCAACATATGTATCTATTCCTTGAACATTGTTCCGGGCCTATGCCCTCGCCACACGCCTTTCCATCACCCTATAGTATCAATGGCAGTTTGCACCTGTGACAATGCGCTCCGGAGGGGGCTAGGTGGATGGGAAGGTTCAAGGTGCCGAACACCATGTACACCTCAAAGGCATCTTTCTCACTGCAACCATTGTCCACATGGCCACCGCAGACCCGGTGTTTCCAGACTCCCCTTTGAAGACCCCGTCCCTGCAATCAACATATGTATGTGTCCCTTCAACATTGCTCCAGGCCTCTCGTACTCATCCCATCCTCATCCATCCCTCCTCCATTATCAATGGCAGTTCGCACCTGTGACTGTGCGCTCGCAAGGGGGTTTGGTGGATGGGAAGGCTCAAGGTGCCAAACACCATGTACACCTCAAAGGCATCTTCCACACTGCGATCATTGTCCACATGGCCACTGCAGACTCTGTGTCTCCAGACTCCCCTTTGAAAACCCTGTTCTTGCAATCAACATATGTATGTGTCCCTTGAACATTGCTGCAGGCCTATCGCGCTCACCCCATCCCCCCTCCAGTATCAACGGCAGTACGCACCTCTGGGTGTGCACTCACAAGGGGCTGCACAAGCAGGATTGAGAAGGTCAAACATTGTGATAGAGGTGTGGTGGGTGTGAACAAACACATCAGACATTCACATACACACCCACTTCAGTAAGCCTTCATAGAGACTTTAGAAGTTACCAGGAGAACATCTTTGAAATTGACAATGGATATCGGAATTTCTCCACTTCTTACCTAGCTCGCTGAATCGGCTCATCTGTTGTTTCAAGTAACGGTTAGTAAACTTTTAGTGTAGTTTTCTGTATTGTCAACGATCTCCACTAGGACACTTTCTATTGCTTTATACTTCAATGTATACCCTATTCTCACTTTATTGTATTTAATAAGCAAAAGGCAAAGCATTACATCAACAACCATGATGTATGTATCGCAGAAACACATGCAACAATGAAATTACACCTTCAGAACAATTTACACTGAATAATATAGATCCTTTCACCATATTAATTGTGTTTGTTTTAGTTTATAAACTTTAGCTTCTTAGCGAAAAATGTTATAGGTGAAACAATATAAAATTACAACTCTTTAAAGGGGATACAATTTAATCAATATGTTTTGCAGGGTGAACTCGAACCAACTCCCTGCGACATCTCTGTAGGTTATCCGGTACAAATGTCACGCATACACACAATGTTCCACTCTATGTTATTATTAATTTAAAAATGTTAATCAGAGGATGAAACCTAATTTTTTAGATAGTTTAACTCATATTGCAAGGTCTACAATCATTAAAACCACTTTCTCAAGATGTACTTTGTGAGAATGAAAGCTTTTAACATTACATTATTTAAAAATGTATTCAATTTTCTTTGAATTTATTATGTACGAGGACTCTGCTAATGTAGTGGCCAAAATTGAAGAGACACATGGACAAGAGGCATAGCTAATATTGTAATATATCAATTATCATCCATTTTAAAAGTAATGTAATATTTAAAGTTTTAGTTGCTTCCGTAGTGACATTTTGTTATATTTGGATATAGGGATACATCATTCTTTAGGTGGAAGAGCACATTTCAAGGTTTATACAATACCAAAATGTTTTTCACCTTGGTCTGGTGGTCGGCAAATCCAATTTGACAGTTTCAAGGAAAATCTGCAGAACAAGGATACTTAACATGAAGTTTTTAAAAAATCATTTGTTTAGGATTTACTCCATTGATATTACATTTTCAAGGTGTAATTAATCTATTCTTTATGTGAGTTAGAAATTAAGCATCTGTTTATTCTCTTAAATTAGAGGCCTAGGACGAAGAGGAGCATAAAGACACAGAAGACTACACTAACCAATGATGTTGGTTGCCAAACAGATGTGACTTGGTAGCAGCTACATGTTTAGGCTGAGCATGGTATATATTTCTACAAAAGGAAGGAACAGTCAACACATTCCCCTCCGATAGCAATTTCAAGACACAGCCCTTGAACAAATATAGGCTGCATTCTGTGTTACAAATCATCATCAGAAAACATTTTCTTCACAAAATATCATTTTTAATATATTAATCTTTTGTTAAGCACAGGTAATACAAAAATTATTAAAACACATATACACAACACATAGTCATATACAAAGTAAAAACACTACCACCTCACAGTATCGCAACTAGTATGCTGAAATATTCAACCAGCATACCACACTATTGGCAACTCAATAAATCTCATTTTCCATTGTGTGACAAAGCCCAATAAGTTTCAGTCCTCTGTGTTCGATGTAACCGGACATTCATCAGGGGCAGAAGTAGTCCTGTGCTTTAGGTAGAATCTTCCTATTCATACACC
This sequence comes from Ambystoma mexicanum, assembly GCF_040938575.1. Lineage (NCBI taxonomy): Eukaryota > Metazoa > Chordata > Amphibia > Caudata > Ambystomatidae > Ambystoma > Ambystoma mexicanum. Next base: position 1,220,589,124 of record NC_090934.1, on the reverse strand, counting down.
AATTGCTATCTCTAAGGATGAAAAACAAACAAACATATCACTAATATGGGCATAATAGGTTAAATTTATACACCATAGCCAATCCCTCATCACCACAAGGGTATCAGATATACCGTAAATCATATACCTGAACTAAGGTATCAAGAAATACATGTCTTGTACCTAACAAGTCAGACACATTCTGACTCTTCACTACTAGTATAGGCAGAAAACACTATAGAGTACCGTAATTAATACTGACAGGGCCAATACCCCAATCATAGGTGATTGCAACATGTCCAACAACGTGGGAGTCATATTTTATAGCAAAATTACTCGGCAGTGTGTTTATGCAGCCCAATGGGTCTGCCTAATCCTGGAAATTCTCACCTCCCTCGGGCTATTCCAAGAGTCCTCCCATCCGCAGTCAAAGTAGCGTCCCGAAGAAACTGGCCTCTTTCCTCTATCTGGCAGGGATCCCACTGGTTCTAAAACAAATGAGACCCAAGTAAGCACCACATAATGGAAACAATGTCAGTGAAGCACTCCCTGACACAATCCTCAATTTCTCAAACCAATATGTTGTGGCGCTCACCTATTACGGGAAAGTTGCCTGTCCCATCATGCAATAAATGTAGAAGCCTAGAATCCAAATGCGGCAACCAGCGGACAAAAACTCTGTTTTTACCGGCGTTCAGACGTTCAAACAAGACCATAGCAAGAAGAACATCTACAACGTCATGACGGCATCGCGCTGATTGGCGAGCGATGACGTCACACGTCGTAACATACGCACAAGCCAGGCAAAGTCAGGCAAAAAGTCAGGGCAAGGAAAACGAGGCTAACAAAGTGCAATCCATTAGAGATGCGCCAGAAACGGGTTGACTGCTCCGCAGTATTACTCTGGAAACCTGGCGGGCCAATCGGACACTTTCTAACCGTCAGCAACCAGTACACAGTTCTATCTCTGATGTGCAATTCGGGTAATCGGGAACACACAGAGAAGCAAAGAAGGGCAAACCTCATGGAGCGGGTATAAATGAGAAAGGAGCAAAAATCAATACGTGTGGCCATAACATTATGGTGATTAACATTCTTCTTCACTCGTGAGCCTAAGAACAAATCAGACTACCAACAGAAAGTGCAACAATCACATGTCCTTAATAAACCCGAGACGTTCTTATTTAATATTGTGCCACTCAATATTCTCGTTCAAACCTGTAATGTGGCTATTGCAGAGAAAAATTAACTTCTGCTCCAAATTAATTTATTTCCTATTGATTTCATCTTGGGAACTACCCCTAATCTTTTTGAGTATACACCATTGGAAATCAGAGAATGAATGTCCTCTCTCATCAAAATGTTTAACTAACGGAGCTTTATCGATATGGTTCTTTAGGCAACTCCTATGTTCGATCATGCGAGTCTTGCACTTTCTGTTAGTTTTACCTATGTAAATTAAATCACATGGACATTTGATCATGTAGATCACAATTTCAGTTTTACAGTTTGTGTGTTCTTTTAGAACCCATTCATAAGGAAGTCCCAAATTGACAGATGTCATCTTTTTAGTAAGGGGGCACATAACACATTCCCCGCAAGGATGATGACCCATTACTCGTGGCAAACCCCACAACGTACTTTGAGCAACCTCTTTGTTTTTCTCCTTATGTACCTCGTTTTTCATTACAAGATTTCGAATGTTGGTGATCTTTTTAAAGGCTATCAACGGCAGTGGGCCGTTCATAGTTTTTTTCCAATTTTTGTGTATAATGTTCTTAATCTTATACGACATATTGCTAAAGGTGTTAACAAACACCAATGGGGTATCTTGTTTAGCAATGTCTTTGTTTTTCTTTTCCAAAAGAGCTTCCCGGTTGTTATTGAAAGCTCGTTTGGCAGATAACCTAATGACCTTTCTCGGGTAACCCCTGTCAAGTAGTTTGTTCATTAATATATTCGCTCCAACTTCATAGTCATGTTTGGTGCTGCTGTTACGTTTCAACCGCAAAAATTGTCCAAAGGGCAAATTGTCCCGGATATGCTTGGCGTGATGGCTTCTGTAATGTAATAAAGCATTTTTGTCAGTGCTCTTGACAAACGGCTTAACCCCAAGTTGGTTATTGTGGTGGTAAATTGTCAGATCTAAATAATTCACCTCCATAGAACTCATGACAGCAGTAAATTTCAGATATCTATTCTGATTGATTAACCACATCAAAAAATTGTTGGCTTCGTCCAATGAACCATGCCATAACATGAAAACATCATCGATGTATCTTAGCCATTGGGTTATCTGTTGTTTAAAAGGATTGATGTCCGAATAAATCACTGTTCGTTCAACCATATCTACATACAAATTAGCCAAATTCGGAGCCATGGCAGCACCCATGGCTGTGCCCTCTATCTGAAGGTAGAATTGGCCCAAGAATTGGAAAAAGTTGTTTGTTAAAGCTGTTTCTGTGCACCATAGGATAAAGGCGTTGCTGACAGGGTGAGTATCTTCCCGCTGAAGCAAAGTTTCCTCAACCACTTTTAAGGTGGCTTGTTGCGGAATATTTGTATATAAAGATTGAATATCCAAACAAATGAGTATATCCTGGGATTGATCAAAATTCAGCCCTTCAATTTTCATAATAGCGTCTCTAGTGTCTTGGACGTAGCTCTTCATTTTCATTACGAAAGGACGTAAATAGATATCTACAAATTTCGATAAAGGTTCCAAAATGGAATTAACACCGGATACAATAGGTCTACCCGGGGGTCGCGCCAGGTCCTTGTGGATTTTAGGTAGAATATAAAAGATGGGAATTCTCGCTGTCTCTCTGGTTAAATATTCCCCTTCCTGTTTGCTAATCTGTCTTAAATCAACAGCTTTGTCAACTTTCTCCTTTATCAATTTAATGAGGTCCGGGCTAGGATCTTGATCAATTTTCCTATAGCTGCTGTTATCTGCCAATAGTCTGTGACATTCTTCAATATAGTCCTTTTTATTCATGAGGACTATAGCCCTGGGCTTTGTCACACAATGGAAAATGAGATTTATTGAGTTGCCAATAGTGTGGTATGCTGGTTGAATATTTCAGCATACTAGTTGCGATACTGTGAGGTGGTAGTGTTTTTACTTTGTATATGACTATGTGTTGTGTATATGTGTTTTAATAATTTTTGTATTACCTGTGCTTAACAAAAGATTAATATATTAAAAATGATATTTTGTGAAGAAAATGTTTTCTGATGATGATTTGTAACACAGAATGCAGCCTATATTTGTTCAAGGGCTGTGTCTTGAAATTGCTATCGGAGGGGAATGTGTTGACTGTTCCTTCCTTTTGTAGAAATATATATCTCATATCCTCACTTAGTAGGAGGGAATATCACCAAAGTGTGGGGTTTCCCCTGCAGAATAATTCCTAGGCTGAGCATGGTTCATGTAAGATTCAGTGTCATGATGCAGCAGCCCAGTGGCCAGAATTTAAATTAAATGTTAGCAGTGAACCATGGAAAGTACACCTGGATCATTGTTACACCACACAACGTCACCCAGAAGAGACAGACAACACAGCAAATGTTTCTGAATTGCTTGCAAAACCGCCCACACAATCAACACCCTATGAGCAAATTCTTTCTAGGAACTGTGAGAAACCTGATGGTGTCTCCCTAGCTAGTCCCTGGGGATCTGTCATGCAGGTGGCCAGGACATGGCCATCGCTATTGGATCCAGTTGCTGGGGGTGGGCCAGTGAGGGAGGATCATCTGGATGGTGGGTCCTTGAGGAGTGGGAGTGGGACACTTATGGGTGAGACGCGGTATCCTCTTTCTTTCAACACCTTTTTCCATCCTACTACATATGATATTCCTAAACACTGCCCCCCCTTTTCCATCACAAACACTTTCGCACAACATGAAAGACAACGAACTAACACCCGAGCTGTTTACTTGACATGTCCCAATACAAGGGTCAGGCAAAATCAGGCAACCGCTCAGAATCAAACACCTGACGGCCCTTACCCACAGGGATAAAAGGTGGAGCACGAGAGCACAGGTCGAGCAAGGTAGACCGCACGATGTGAGAGCTAACTTAGCACAGCAGTCCAAGAGGAGGAGAAAAACGGCGCATACCGAGAGGGTGACAAGGAAAGAAGCGACCTTGCCCTTTCCGACCAAGGCCCGTGAAACCTCCAGTGAAGGAATCATAAGACCGTGAACAATAGCTAGCATGTGTTGCAGCAGATGTCAATGGTACACAAAACCCTACTCTGCTGATTACCTATCCCGGGGAGAGATGCTTGTCTCTGTGGTACCAACCTTGACTCCAAAGAGAGAGAAAGCCAAGTGGTTAATCACAGCCAGTGAGTCAAGGACAGAGTCGATAAGAAACCGAACTGTGTTGAAAACAAAGTAGCAAACGGCTAATTTGAACTGTGAAAGGCTTAAAGAGCTATTGGTAGATGTGGGGAAAAATGGCAGGATAGCAGAAACTACCGTAAACAGTAGGCCTTGGGACAAGGCAAAAAGGGGGTCAAATTGGTCATACAGGGGTCTTGTAAAATCCTCTGTACAGCCAAAAGTCTTTGGCCGACAGATTTGTGTGATGCGAAGGGAAGTGAGTCCCACATGACAAGAAATGAATGGAAAAGATACCAATGACAAGTTGGCAAGAGTGAACCCGCTCGGGGGATGTCCACAGTGAATTCTTTGAAAAGACATTAAGATTCGTGAATGCAAGGAGTATTCCATGACCAGGCAACGTGTATTGTCCACTTGGCATTTGGATCCGACCCTGACCGAAGGATATCCATGGGTGAAAAAACATCACCCAAAATCCATTTGGGAAAGTAACTTGTGTTTGTTTTGTTGGACACATTAGACCCTCGAAGGCAAAAGACTTTTCATTGAAAGGAGACTTAAACCAATCGAAGAATGTGATAGCTGGAATGGAACTGTCGGCTCGTGCTGGGAAAGCTTGAGCGTGTACTGTGCTCAGGAAATCCACTTTGTCCCGTGCTCAAAAGGTGGGGAAGGGAGACCTCTGGTAATCACATCCTGACTTATCATTTGTGAACACTTCTTTCTTTATTGAAAACCCTAACCCACACTCTTTCTGTAATTAGTTGGAAAGATTTGACAATAGGTATTTCTTACCATAGGTCTTTTACTTTGACAAGACGCCACAAGGACTGCCTTATTTTCATTTGATGGTGGAAGCTTGCTCCCATCTTAGATTTAGATTTAGGTTAGTCATTTTTCCACACTGCATTTACAGTTTAATGAACACCCTTGAACTGTGATCACTTTTGTCTGTCTTTACTGTTGCCACCATGAGTTCCTTACAGAACCTGAAAATGTTCCCTGTTTCCCCAATACATGTTGTAAGGAAAGCATGGTATCCACAGTAAGACAGACATACGTGACCACAGTTCAAGGGTGTTTATTTAACTTCAACAAGTGTATGCTAAACACCTATCTAATCCTAAATCTACAGATGGGAGAAAGCTACAACCATCAAATAATAATAATGCAGTCGTAGTGGTGTCTCGTCAAATTAAGAGAGCCTATACTAAAAAAAAACGATTGTCACTCCTTACCTCTAAATACAAATAGTGTGGGGCTAGTGTTTATGAAAAAGAAAGAAGTGTTCACAAAATGATATGTCAGGATGTTCAGGCCATTGGCCTCCTTTCCCCACGTTTTCAGCACGGGACAAGGCGGTTCACTCTGGCGTTGCACAATCTCTGGCTTCTTTGGCACGAGGATACAGTTCAATTACTATCATCATGGTCTTCTATGCCCATGTCTCTTATGTCTGTCTATGTCTGTCTTCCCCTTGTTCCCCCCTCCCTGCCTCGTCGCACCTTGAAACACTTGTGTATAGGCGCGCTACAAATGCCATATCATATCATATCATATCATACTTATCAAAGTCTCTTGATTCAGAGGGCCTGATATACCGAAAAAAAAAAGTTATTTTCCTCGTACAAGTACTCAATTCAGGTGATTCACTCTTCATCCTAGATCCCCCTCAGCCAGCTGAGATCCCTTTTATCCAATTATCATTACGTTGGATCCCCCTCTTCTGGGCTCTGAGCCCCCTTTACAATGTTCATAGAATATTCTTTCGCGGGTGACTCAAGGTTCACCCCGGATCCCCCTCAGCCGGGCTCAGATCCTTCCTCTTACACAATTAGTCTCCCTCAGCCAGGCTTGGACCAATTTCAGTTAGTATTAACTATTGAAGACTTTTGAATGCGCACAGGGTTTAGCTTGACCTGTTGCACAACCACTTCGATTTCACAATTCCCTTTCTACATTTGCCACCCCTCAGTTGGATACCTAACAGAGACCTTCGAATGAGCACCCATGTGGCACTGGACCTCTCTGTTTACGGTATCTGTCTTGGCTTCAAAAGTTCAGTCACTCATCTGCTTTTTAATTATATTTGCATCGCTCATCACATACCCTTCACACACTGTTCTCTTCAGATTTCTCCATACAATGTTGCTGCTTGCAACTTTTGCTCTAACACAGACCGGTTTGATATCAGTCTCCCCGACTCACCGGCTGCACTGACTTTACTGGCGCTGCTTTGTTTTAGGAGCAATGGACAGTAGCACAGCGGCAAACGCTCCTCCCCGCCTTGGCTATCGACGCGGGAGAGCCCTGGTACCTCCACCACGCAATGCAGGTTTCTTCAGCTTTAATTCCAGGTCTTATGTTTCTTATTCTCGAAGGCTCTTGAAAGTAACAGTCTTTATCTGAAAAGGTGAAGGGCACTTCACTCCTTGCAAGCCTCTCCGGTCTTGCTGTCTTTCTCCTTGTATTAAACTGACATCTTGGAACTGCTGCTTCCTCATGTAATTTGCCTTGCTCAAAGTGTGCTTTCGTGCTCCGCCTATTATCCGTGTGGGGAAGTGTGATGGAATTCAGGTGTGTGTAATGATCAGTAATTGCCTGACTCTGGCTGACCATTGTGGTGGGACATGTCAGGTATACGGCTCCGGTGTTAGTACGTTTTCTCTCATAGTGAGCTGTCCGGAAGAAAGTGTTTGTGTCGGGAAAGGGGCAGGGAGGGTTAAGTTCCTAAGTATCCTAGAAAAGGAGAAAAGGTGTTACAGGGAAGGGGATACTCCGTCTTGCCGTCCGGTGTCCCACTTCCAATCCCTGAAGACCCTAGGTGATCCTCCTGCACTGGTTCACCCCCAGGAACTGGATCCAAAGGGATGGCCGTGACCTGGCCACCTGGATGATAGATCCCCGGGGACTAGCGGGTGAGACACCTTCAGGTTTCTCACAATGTGGACATATCAGAAGTATCACACACAGAAATAACTGAAGAATCTTCACCAATAATTGACGATTATGTTAGTGATGAGGACTTAACTCTTCCTAGTGTTGAAGACTTATCCACCTCAGTGGAATCACAATCCACTGTACCTCTGGACAATTGGCTACTAAAGGAACCATAATACATTGTATTCAACTGCCGCCTGATTATGATCATGAAAATGGTTAAATGTGATCATAAAATGCATGGGAGGATTTGTGGGGAGCCATTGGTGGAGTTTACTCACGTAGTTAAAGGCCCCAAAGTGCAGATCAAGGGTAGCCATGTACACCACCATAGCTCATTTTCATGGTCTTCTCAATTTATACGTGGAAAAGTACCTGCTTGAAATTTACTTTGTTCATCTGCATTATTGTTTAGCGGTTCAACGTTCAGTACACTTTCAGGTTTTTCTATCTTTGTGGGACTCCAGTTCCTTTAAAAAAAACAATACTACAAATATCAGAAGGATTTCTTGTTCCCTGCTATTAGCCAGGCATGGACACTCGAACAGTTGTCAATGGACGATGCTCTCTCTGACAAAAGGTTCTGGCTTGCTGGTGATGGACAGTGCAACAGTCCTGATTATTCTGCCAAATACTGCACTTACCACTTCCAAGACATAGAAACCAAAAAAATTGTTCAGTGGTTGTGCAAGTAACTGAATGTACATCTTCTGTTGCCATGGAAAAATATGGTTTCATCAAATACATTCATCTTCTGCAATCAAGAGTAATGCACATATACCTGATAGACACTGATGGGCACATTTCAATTGCCAAGGCCATGCGAGAGCAGTTCCCAGACATAAAGCATCAATATGATGTATGGCACGTCGCAAAATCCATTTCAAAGAAAAATTACAGCTGCTGGAAAATAAAAGACCACATAAATTCTTTTAAATTGGTCACAGTCTGTAAGCAACCATTTTTGGTGGATCTCAACAACCTGTCATGGATCAGTTGATATTCTGCTTGAAAACTGGCATTCAGTGATGCGCCATTGTTCTTTTTTTTTTTAAACTTTATTTATTACTGGCATGTAAGCAGTGCAGGAAGAACATGGTTCATGTACACACGTACAGCATTAATGTATGTCATAGGTATATAATTAAGCTGTTAGAGCAACATTCAGGGTGTGGGGGTGAGGGAGGGGAGGGGAAGAGAGGGAACTTGACACATAGGGTCATACTGGGGATATTCCAGTTCATGTAGGCTTGTTTCTCTCTGCCTCCAGGTATGTTCTGAGAGGAGCCCATATGTCTTTTGGTCTTGAGGAAGACTGGGCCCCTCGGATATAAGTTTCTTCGCATTCTTGTGTGTTGATCAGCTCCCGTAACCAACCTTGGTGTGTCGGGGGTCTTTTGACTTCCATTTCTTGAGGATATTCCTTTTGGCTACTGCTCCCCCTACTGCGAACAGTCTGCAGGATTTGACTGATGCCTTCCCTATGTCTCCCAGTAGGTATTTCAGCGGTGTGACCATGATGTTTGTATTTAATAAATTGTTCATCGTCTTCCCCACTTCATTCCAGAATTGCTTTATAGATGGGCAGTCCCAGTACATGTGTATGGCTGTTGCATTGAGGCTACCACATTTGCGGCATAGTTGTGGTTTAGAGGGGTCAAATTTGGAGATTTGTTTGGATGTAATATGCAGCCAGTTCAGGATTTTGAATTGGATAAGTCTAAAGTTTGCGCATAGAGGAATGGTCTTCGTGTATCTGCAATAGTTTGTCCATTGTTGTTCGTCTATTTCGTCTATTTGGATGATCAGGTCTTTTTCCCATTTGGTTTCACTGTTGTCCTTGGATGGCGTGTTGGACTGAATTATTCTGTATAGCATCGAGACATTGCCCACAAAACCATCTTCTGTGAGGATTTTGGTTAGGAATTTTTGGGTTGGTGAAGCACTTAGGAACGTCGGCCATTTTTTCTTTCAGGAAGCTTTTAACCTTTGGTAATGGAGTATAGTGGATAGACCTTTTCCTGCTCTGTTTTGGATCTCTGATGCCTTGAGGAACTGTCCTTCTGGGAACAGGGCTCCATCCTTGGCCTGTTTTTCAGGGTCCCATAATATTTGTATAGTTCGATCCATTGTGGGTTCTAGGCCTGGGAAGTACCATAGACGTAGGTGAGGCCAGTATGCTATTTCACATCCCACTCTTTTGAGGATCTGTGACCATGCCCGCATTGTCGATTCCATCGGGTCAGCTAGTGTTTTTTCTCTTGGTACCTTGGCGAATATTATGCTTTTAAGTTACAGAGGGGACGCTGCGAATTTCTCTGCATGTATGTGAGCAAATTGTTCCGCAGTGTTGGACCAGTATTTTGCGAAGTGAGCTTGTGCTGCATAGTAGTATAGCTGGAAGTCCGGGGCAGCCAGGCCGCCTGTGTCGTAATTCTCGCATAGTTTGGACCAGCTTAGCCTGGGCATTTGTCCTCCCCATATTGAATCATGTGGTGAGTTTTTGTAGTGTATCGAAGAATTTCCTGCCCGGCCAGATCGGAATGCCGTTGAATAGGTATAACAGCTTTGGTACTACCAGCATTTTCAGTAGGGAGATGCGACCATATAGTGACAATGGTAGCTTGATCCACGTGTTAGTTTGCATTCCAATTGTGTCAAGTATGGGGTATAGTTATTGGCAAGTAGGGTTCGTTTGTCGGGCGCCATTATAATGCCCAGATATCTTGCGGTGGTAGGGGACCAACGTAATTCATTCATACTCGCCGTCTGGGTAGTGGACTCAGTTAGCGGGATTATTTGTGACTTGGTTCCGTCGATTTTGTATCCAGAATGCATGGTGAAGTCGGCTATGTCGCGTAGGACAGGTGCAAGATGAATGTCGGGGTTCCTGATGTATAGCATCGTATCATCCGCATATAGGGAGATGAATTGTGGGAAACCCATTATGCGGATCGCCCTCCAGGCGTGATTGTAGCGTAGACTTGCAGCCATTCCCTCAATAGTTAGTGCAAATATTAAAGGAGAGAGTGGGCAGCCTTGCCTGGTACCTCTCTGTAACGTAAAGGTGGATGATAAAGTTTTGTTGGTGCACACCCTAGCTGTGGGGACGTGGTATAGTATGTTTATGGATTGTTGGAAGCCGACACCGAACCCCATTTTACCCAGGATTCCGTACATGAATTTCCAGGAAATGGAGTCAAACGCTTTTTCTGCATCTAGTGTAACTGCCACTGTCTGTGCACGGTGGTCTAGTTGGGATGTGATGGCGAAGAAGCGTCTGAGGTTCAGGGCAGTGGAACGACCCGGAATGAACCCTGATTGGTCCGGGTGTACTAGTTTGGACATGTATGGGTTTAGCTTGTTGGTTATGGCCTTGGCGAAGATTTTTGTATCAACATTGATGAGGGATAGCTGTCTGTACGAGGAAGGAGAATGCGCTGGCTTGTGTGGTTTTAGTAGAACCGTAATGATGGCTTCTCTCATTGTCGGAGAGAGTGTACCGCTTTCCAACGACTCCTCCCACACTTCTAGGAGTCGTGGGTCCAGTTTGTCTCCAAATATTTTGTAAAGGTCCACTGGTAGGCCATCTGACCCTGGTGCTCTGCCCGCCTTGAGGTCTTTGATTGCTTGTAGTAGGTCTTCTAGGGTTAAAGGTAAGTCAATAGTAGCGCTTTCTTCTTGGATGAGTTTGGGGAGTGGGGAAGAGTCAAGATATTCTTGAAGTTCTTCCTCTGATACTTGGTCCGCGTTCGTGTACAGCTTACTATAGAAGTCTCGGAACACCTCAGTTATCTTCAGAGGTGGTCTACGTGTGTTGAGCCATGATCGTCTGTGATGCTGGTGATTTGTCTGTGTCCCTGTTCTGTCTTGATGAGGTTGGATACCAGCTTGCTGAATTTATTTCCCTCTCCGTATCTCCTGGCTCTTATTGGTTGCGATGTGTACCATACCTCTTGTTCTGCTAATGTCATGAATTTAGCGTGAGCTTCTTGTAGTCCGGTAAGTGTTGCAGGTTCTGGGTCTCTTGTATATGCTGTCTCAGATTCTTTGATGTGGTCTTCGGCTAGGGTTAGCTGTGTGTGTATGCTTTTCAGTGTGCCGTGGACATTGGAGATCAAATGTCCCCTTAGAAGGATTCCCAGATTGTATGGGATGATTTCACTGAGACTTGGTTCCTGTCGAAGAATTTGTGTATCTCAATCCAAAGCGATTTGTGGAGTGAGACGGCCCATAGTAGGTCCGGGGGTATTCTCCATTGGTGGTATTCTTGACTGGGCTTCCCGATCTGGACTTCTAGTACCACCGGTGAATGGTCCGAGATTGTTCTAGGAAGTATAATGCATTCCTTCAGGCCAGAGGTGCTCTTTGCTGAGCAGAGCCAATAGTCGATTCTAGAGCTTGACCCGTGGACATATGAGTGGAATCTGTAGTCTCTAGTATTGGGGTGTAGCTCTCTCCAGGCGTCTGCTAGTGGAATAGTGGACATGGCCTGTTTGATGGTAAGTGCTGCTTTGGAGCTCGGGCATTGTGTCGTGGATGTTCTGTCTATTTGGGGGTCCAGTATAGTATTGAAATCTCCACCCCATAACACTTTTGAGTCTTCTGTTGGGGATATTAGGGTCACTATATGCTGATAGAACTCAGGTGTGTCGACATTTTGGCCGTAGCAGTTTATGATCATTAGTTCCTGTCCTTGTAGTAGACCCCATATTATTACAAATCTTCCGTTTATATCTTGTTTGGTTTTTTGCACCTGGATTCCAAGTCTGTGGTGGATTAATGGCAGGACTCCCCGTGACTGTGATGAATAATTTGTCGTGAACACCTGTGGGCCCCATGCTCGGCCTAATGATTTAGCCATTTGCTCAGTGGTGTGCGTTTCTTGCAGCAGGAGGATATCGATTCTGTGTCTGTCAGCATATGCAACTATTTTCCTTGCCTTGATTGGGTTTAGGAGCCCCCCTCACGTTCCAGGATAGAAGTCTGGTACTACGTTTTATTTGTTGGGTAGCCATTCGCAAGCAATCAGTGATGTGTGAGTTATTGCCTTGACATTGTGATAGTCTTCTTCCCTTTGCAACCATGCCAGGTTTTTCTTGTTTTTGTTCCAACCAGTTTTAACTGTGTAAACCTTTTGGCAACGGGCCATTGTCCTGAACTGGGAACTGGCCAGTTTCCCTGTCTTCCCCCCTCCCTTACCATCCCCCAATCAGGCGGTGTAACCCACGAAACAGAGTGCAACATTGCTAGTGAAAACTTCAACTGAGATAGAGGGGGGAACCAATTGGCTCCGACCTGTTGGAGAGCCGCAGACTTCATTTACTTGTGGTTCGGCATGCTGATTCTGTGTTTGGGTGTGTTTCAGGAATCCTTGGATATTTCCGGTATGTAGCGCTCAGCGTATGCCATGGCATCGTCTGGTGTTTCAAAGAACTGTGTCTTGCCGGCATGTTGGATGCGTAGTTTGGCGGGGAACAGCATTGCATATATTATTTTCCGATCTCTGAGTGTTCTTTTTAATAGGGTCAAAGGATCTTCACACAGTTTGTACTCCCATCGAGAAATCCGGCTATATGTGGATGTGGTTAGAGTCAAAGGTTAGGGGACCATGTTCTCTTGCCAGGCGAAGGATGAGGTTGCGATCTCTGTAGCTGAGCAGCCTTGCTATAATCGTTTTGGGCTGAGCTCTGGGTTTGGGAGGGGGAACTGGGGCCCAATGTGATCTTTCTATAAGGAATTCCTTTGAGAACTGTGCATCTGGAAATAGCGAGTGGAGTAGGTCTTCTAGGAAGTGTTCCATAGGTACATTGGTCTTGTGTTCTGCCACCCCAACCACTCGTATGTTATTCCGCCTGGACCTGGATTCCAAGTCTTCACATTTATTGTGGACGGCCTTGATTTCTTTCTGGATCTTGTCCGTGGTTTTGTTTTGGGTGGTGGCCGTGTCTTCTAAGCTATAAATCCTGTCTTCCGCTTCTGAGGCCCTAGTATTTATGTTGTGTCCAATATCGTCTAGTTTGGCATTGATGGCTGCAAATCCTTTTTCCATGGCTGCCATGTATGAGGCCATGTTTTGTGTTGAGGGATCAGGGGTAGGGTTGTCGGGTGATTCGGCAGATTCTGCATTGTAGTCTTGATTGGGGGGGGGTTGGCAAATGCATCCATTGGGCCCTTCCTCTTTTCCTTGTTCTTGGCGCCCCCTGCCATGCTCATGTGTTGGTGAGTGTAGCTGAGAGTCGTGGGTGCTTGTTCAGCAGAGATGAGGGTCGTTTCACACTTTTCATGTTGGTGCACCTGCGAGTTTGTGTGGGTTGGGCTGTTAACAGTGCCTACACATACGTTGTAGCAGAATGTTGGTGGCTGGTGCCCCGTTCTGTGTTGTTGCCTCAGTAGATGGTGGCTACCCGTGCCAAGAGGTTCATGTGTGCCTGTTTACACACCTTGGTCGTGTGTGTTTGTTGTGACCTGGCCGTTGGTGGGCAGGGGGGGAGAGGGGCCACGGTAGGGGCTCGCTGTGGGACCCGTGGTATTGGTGTCTCACCCCCACCGACCTTATTAGTGGACTCCGCTCCCGAGTTGAGGTGTGGGGCTGGTCTGCAGCTGGGGAGCGCTATGACCTGGGCGTGAGTAACGCGCCCAGTTCTGCCCTAGAGGTGCGCTTCAACCCAGTGTGGCGGTCTGCGTGTTGGTGCTGCTGCAGTCTTCTTCCATCGCGGAGGCTGCCGGTGTCTAGTCCCATGGAGCAGCGGACTAGGTGGGTCCCGCTCTCCACTTGGCCCTTCCAGGGGTTTGCTACAGTGTTCACGTTGCTCTCTAGGGAGCGATCGGGCCACAGTGGGAGGAGGGAAGATCCGTGTGCGTCTGTTGGGCTTTCCGCGAGGCTCCAGGCTCAGTAGCTTTTTGGCGCGAAAAGCTGTGGCCGTTAGGTGAACTGCTCAGGTTTCACCGGCGGTGTAGCTCGGGTACAGAGGGTCGGATCAGACCTAAAGTTGGTCAGCACCTGCATGGTGTGTTCATGCATTTTCTAGGTTGCATGAATATCTCAGCTGCGACGTCGTCCTGCAGGATTTTAATATAGGATATTTACAGCCGTGGAGCTCTGCAATCAGGCGGCCATCTTGCTCGGTGCGTCACAGTGCCCCCCGATGCACCATTTTTCTAACGTACACTCTTGGCAAGAAAACGAACATTTCCATGAATGTGCACATGGACCATTGAACAAGGAGCAGGAGCGTAGAAAAGATGGTTGGTTACAGGCTCCCTTCCTCACACAGCACTTGAGAAGATTGTTTTCAACAAAATGCTTTCAAGAGACATGAGGGGATTCACTGAATTATGCCACATCAGAGATTTGGAGGTGTTCCACAATATGTGCTTAAAGTACAGGCCTATAAGGTTACATTTTTGCTTAGATGGTATGTAGGCCAGAACAAGACTGGCTGTACTTGCACACAACGAGAACATTGGAAGGGAACAAGCAAAAACTGCAGGAAGTTTCAGGATGCCTTGTTACAACATGGAGTTTACCAAAGGATGAAAACAGTGGGTAGCAAACCCAATCTACCAGCAGATGGATTTTGAATTCATGAAAGATTTGGCATTGAATGTGCTGGCCCTGCAAACGCATGGAATTGATCCAGATTTTGTTTCTAGGGCCCAGACTGTGCCGCGTAACATTGCAAAAGAGGTTTGCGCTTCCAACATTGAACTTGTGGTTAACTAAGGCAGTTTCAAGCTTTCGCACAGTGCCTGCAAACTGTTTTCATTGTACAAAAGGGGAAATAGTATGTTACTTGAGATGTAATTGATAAAGCAAAATGCGCTTTTATAATTAATTTCTGTTTGTGAAGTAATGTCACTAGATAGGCATATAAATGTCGACTTTTTGTTGCTTTTTCTATTTTTAACCATCAAAATAAATGATTACGTTTCAACTATAAATGGCGGTCAGATTATTTCAAGTATTTCACTCAAATGATCTCTATCTCAATGCCAGCAAGACTGAGATCCTTTCTATTAGGACTGTTCTCCGTTCTTTCCTCAATTCACTCTGGCCACCCTCCAAGGGCTCTCCTCCACCCCTTCCTCTCACGCCAGAAATATTCGAGTCATCTTTCACTTCTCTCTCTCTTTCCTTCTTCACATCCTAGACCTTGCCAAGAAGGCCATTTTCCAACTCCACCTCCTTAGAGATATCCTCCCTTTCCTCACTTTTACCCAGAAGCTCACTGTTTCCAGAGTTCTGGTACTCTCTAGGCTGGACTATTGCAACAGCCTCTTCCTTAATCTGCCCGCTTCCTCTCTCAGCCCCCTTGAGGTAATCTGAAATAGGGCTGCAAGACGTATCCTTTGCCTCAAGACCAGGGACCGCATATCTCATCCTGGCTCTTCAACCTTTACTTGGCACCTCTGGCCCACCTCATCTCTACATTCTCTCCTAACTTTGTGTTATGCAGATGACACTCAGCTCTCCTTCATTCTCTGCGCTGCCTCCTCTGCTCTCTCACTTATTCCTGACTGTCTATCCGTGATTTAGGAATGGTGTGCCTCCAACGATCTCTGCCTTAAGGCCAGTAAGACCGAGATTCTTCTTATTGGGACCCCTGCTCCCGCTTTCCCTCTTTCACTCCGGTGCCCTCCTTGGGCCCTCTACCTGCACCTTTTGGCGAGGCAAGAAACCTTGTTGTCATCTTGAACTCCACCCTCTCCTTCTCTCCTCACATCACAGATGTCTCTAAGAGGTCCCACTATCAGCTGCACCTCCTCTGAGGTATTCTTCCTTTTCTCACTTTCCCGCAGAAGCTCCTTGTCTCAAGAGCCCTAGTTATCTGTAGGCTGGAATATTGCAGCAGCATCTTCCTAAATCTTCCTGCCTCTACTTTTCACCCTCTGCAACTTATCCAGAACAGGACTGCAAGACTTGTCCTTGGCCTCAAGCCAAGGGATCGTATCTCTCCAGCCCTGAAATCCCTCAACTTGCTCCCGGAGGCTGCAAGGATCAAGTTCAAGACCCTCTGCATTGTCCACAAGGCTTTCTGGGGCTGGGCACCACACTACATCTAGCTCCCTCTTCCTAAGCACTTTCCTTCTCGATCCCTCTGCTCATCCGCCTCCAACTCTCTGAGGGTCAGGCGCTTCTCCAGGCAGAGAGTGGAGGGGTAGATCTCTCTCCTCGGCTGGTGCATCCCTCTGTAACAGCCTCCTTGCCTCTCTGAAACTTGAGCAGGAACACCTTGGGTTCTGTAAGCAACTGAAGACCTATGCTTCTGCTTTCTCTCTCTCTCTCCTGCTAATGTTCTCGTTCTGCTGTGCTAACTGGTTACCTGGCCACCTTCTGAACCTTATGGGGATCAGGCTCCCTCATGACCAGTAGCCCCATGCACTGCCTCCAGGCCTACTGTTCACTATGCACTGTGTCTGCAACCCTACAGTCCCCTGCCTACTTGCACTTACTTAGAGCCAGCCACCCCGGCAGCACTTAATGGAGCTTGCTTATTACACTCTCCTCTTCCCTCCCCCTGACACTTCTCCTCTCCCCCCTTGAACTTGCATGATCTGAATGCCACAAGGCCTAGTTAGATCGTTTGTTCTGTTCCCCTTTGTCTTCCCCTTCCTTGTCTTGTCACGCCTAGAAACACCTGTGTTTAGGTGCTTCATAAATGACTTATCATATCATAGTTGTTTTCTTGCCTGGTCCCCCACCCTTTTTCTGGTCTTGTGGCAACTTGAACCACAATTTTTTGGTGTAGGCGCTTCACAAATAACCAATAAATAAATCAGGAAAGTAAATGAAGTCTGAACACGCTGGAAATTCGGAACCATGATAAGTGGCTGCAAATTGCAATAGACCAAAGGTTTATGTGCACAGTGTTGGCTAACGGGTGAAGGAATATGTATTGCCAATGTGCATTATGAACATGCGCCTGGGGCCTTTGCAAATTTACATCTTACTGTGGAGGCCCACATGTGGGGGACAACCAGGCACGCCTGAATCAATGCAGAAATCAATATGATTGTGGGAATAGATCTACACAGAAGCTAGTAAGCCTCTACTGACATCTGCCTCCTTCTTGAAGACTTTGATCTTGACGTCCTCGCTCTCACTGAGACCTGGCTCAATGCCAGCTCTGTCACTGCTTTTGACTCCCTCCTCAATGATGTCTACAAGATCCTCTGCAAGCTTCGGCCCAACCGATCTGGTGGTGGAATAGCCCTGATCTCCCCTGAGTTGGTCCCTACCTCTCTCATCTCTCTCATATCCACCTAGCGCTATTCCTCCTTTGACAGTTTTGTCTGCAAGCGGGGTTTCTCTCTGACTCTCTTTCTCACCCTTGCCACGATGTGATAATGATGTTAATGATGATGATGTGTTATTTATATACCGCCTTAATCCAAAGCGCTTTACAGAGCACATATTTACATACAATATCACCCAACCGAAATTGGTACTCATTTATTGACCTCGGAAGGATGAAAGGCTGAGTTGGCCTTACCAGGATTCAAACCTGCGACCTGGAGATCACGCTCAGATCACAGCAGCGAGCGCTCAACCCGCTTAGCTTTTTAACAGGTTGTGTGCAGACCCCCTGGCCCTGTGTCTGTCTTCTTTTCTGAAGGGACCACTTCACACCCTCTCCTGTGACCTCTGCCTCCAAACTACTCCTTGTTAACTTCAACATACACCTCGACTCCACTGTTCGTGCTTCTAGACACTTCCATTATTCCTGTACCTTTCTTTCCCTCATTATCATCCCTTAAGACCCTTTGCATCATCCACAAGGCTGACTGGGGCATGGGAACACACTACTTGCAGCTCTTTCCCCAAACTACTCTTCTTCACGATACCTTTGATCCTCTCGCTCCAAACAAGTAAACGCTTCTCCAAGCAGAGAGCTGGGAGCAGATCACTATTGACGTATAGCGAAATCCGTGCCTGTGTGCACCGCTCCTCAGCCTTTGTGGAACACTCCTGTCCCTTGCACACCCTGTAGTTGAAAAAACAACCAAATTCTCTTGCATAATTTCAAAACAAAACTTTATAAAGGGATGATCTTGTCATCGGTGAGTTCTATACCCCAGTTGGGGTTAATTTAGACAAACAATAATTCAACATTCGATTTGTATCAATTCATAACCAACATATATAACATAAAGTAAACTGTTTTTTACAGTACATGGTACAAATGGTAACTATTTTTTATAGTCCAGACAACCAAAACCTTCCATTTACAATTCATGTGGCTTATAGTAGACAGTTTGTACTTGATTTTAACTCATAGTCCAACATTCACAGTAATATGTGATGTGTTAAATGCTTCTTAGCAGACAGAGCCAAAGTCTTCAAAGTACAGTATGCTTTACGCGTTTCGGGGCGAATAGAATCCCTTCTTCAGAAGATGTCTACTAGACTTGTTTTTTCTTCAGTTTATCTGTATCAACAGTAAAAAGTATATTGTTGCATTAATCATCATGATATATAGTAATACCTGTCTGTCATGACTGGATATTTCCTTATATATAATCACCTGTTAGTGTCTTAGTATACTCCCAATTTGAAATTCAAGTTCCATCCTGATTAGTATGTTCTTGTTAATCCTAAAAAATGATTAAAAAAAGGGGCTATAAGTCCAAACCGTAATGAGAAGTATGGGTATTAGATATAAACAACCACGTTTGTATTCTCAAACATGTCAATTAGAAAAAGGGTGTTAGTAATTAACTGATCTGCAGGTCGTAGTCAGGATTTTGGATAATATCCCACTTTATTTAAGCTCTGTAATCCTGTAGTGGGTCTTAACAGCACAATCAGAAGTATCGGGGGCCCTGTAGACGGAAAGCGGTTCCTCAGAGGCTATTCTTACCAGTTAGAAAAAACGCTATAGAATCATTCTATGTGGTGAGTATAAATGTCACAACAGCCCATGTTCCAATCAGTATAGTACCTCCTAGGAATATCAGAAAACGTCATTATGGTCACGTTGTTCTCTGCATATATGTGGAGAGATATTAGCTAGCCCGTGCATGTGAAAAAAAAATATATACTCTCCTATAAATTCAAGAAAGCATGCACTGTCCATGGACAATTTCCTTTGGTGTCAAAGTATCAAGGTATGGCATTAGTCAGTTATTTAATGGTATACTTGCGGTGATCCATAGATATATAATTATTTGAAACCCTATAGGCTGAGAGGTCAGTGTGACTAGTGTCCTCTAGTCTCTTGTGATCTCTATTCGAAAAAGGATGTAAGGTTCTAACACAGCTTACCTGAAAATGGGACGCCCTTGTGCATGTGCCCTGTGGGGATGCTCGTACGAACGGCGACTGAGAAAAATGGCCGTCGTAATGTTTATATTGCGTAATGACATCAATGCATGACAACGTCATGACGTCACTATGTTTACTTTTGACGCGATATAATGCGCAGTATTTATAAAACAGGGTAGAGTCTAAAAGACTAAGTTGGAACCTATATTTTTAAACGTATCTAATGGTGGGTAATGTAGGTCCATTAAGCTATTATATGGATCTAAAAAACATGACATTTAAAATGATCACAGTCTCGTGATTAGAGGAAAAATCCAGCATGCTCACAGTCTATATGTTGTCAAAAATAAATGTACATCCTCTATGTCAATTAGTTACAGTTGGACAACATCTATATGGGTGTGTATGTTTATTTCATCGTTTCAAGTAGAAAATAGACACTCAAGATATATCAAGCATTGATGGTGTTGAGAACACAAACAATCTAATGACCTTGCTGTTTTTGCAACTTCAGTGACTATTCCTTGGATGGTAAAGGAGCAGTGAATGTATATTCCACTGTTAGATATATTTATACGTCAAATTAAAAATTTGTGTTAGTACAGCTAATCGTGCATGTCTTAATCTCAAACAAATTCAACAGTCTAACAGTAAGCTTATAAGAAAACTTATAAGAAAACACCCAAATAATATTCTTCGTTCATTCCATTGGGGGAAAGACTGTTCAGTTTTTCAATCCAGTGTAATTCTCTCTGACCCATGCGTCTGCCATGGTCCCCTCCTCTAGGTGATTTTTTCACTTCCTCAAGAATAATTACTTTAAGTTGGGCTATTGTGTGTTTATTCTGAGTAAAGTGTCTAGCGACAGGAGATTTGATACTGTTGGTACGGATATTGCTCTTATGTTCGTTCCATCTTTCTTTAGCTTTCCTGATAGTTTGACCCACGTTAAAGATACCGCCGGGGCAGCTGAGACCGTAGATGACTGATTTAGTGTTGCATGTGGTGTAATTATTCAATCAAATTTTTTGTCCACTGTTGGGGTGCCTCACATAGCTACCCTTCATCACATTGTTGCAATTGCCGCAATTTAAGCACGGGAATGTGCCTGTCTTCCTCTTCTTCAAAGCCTGTTGTTTGTCTTGTTTGATTTTTTCTGCTTTCACCAGTTGGTCTTTAAAATTTCTTCCCCTCTTGTATGCAATTAGGGGAGGTTTTGGGAATAGCCTGTCCAGTTGTGGATCCATTTTGATGATACTCCAATTTTTCTTGATGATCCTAGTAATGTGATGACTTTGTGCAGAATATCTCAAAGTATGGAGGAATGGAATATCCTTAGATTTGTTCTTATTAATGAGGAGATCCTTTCTTTCAAGTCTATCGACTTTGTCTTTAGCCTTTTCGATGATGTTGCTAGGGTAATCTCTTTGTCTATATTTCTCGGACAGCAGTTGATTTTCTTGTTGTAGTATTGTAGTGTCTGACGTTATTCTTTTAAGCCGTAAGAATTGGCTATAAGGTAAATTATTCCTTAGGCGGTCAGGATGATGGCTCAAGTAATGTAATGAGTTGTTCACATCTGTCGGTTTGTGATAAACATTTGTGATTATTCCTGCATCTGGTCCAATCCACAGTTCAACGTCTAGAAAGTGTAGTTTGGGTTCTCTCACCTCCATTGTAAAGTTAATCCGATTGTGAAGGTGATTAATGAAATCCAAAAAATCGTGTAAGTCATCTTTTGATCCTCTCCAGACGACAAAAATGTCGTCTATGTAACGTTTCCATGTTATTAGATTCTGTTGCCATTGATGTACATTGAGTATATGTTTGCTCTCTAAATGAAACATGAACAAATTAGCATACACCAGGGCATTGAGGAGCCCATTGACGTGCCTGATGCTTGTAGATAAAATTGTGATTTGTTTCTAAAATAATTATTGACCAATATAATCTTACTGAGTTCCAGAATGAAAGTTTTGTTGGCTTCACAATTATTATTCAGCAATGCCCACTCTAGTGCTTCCAATCCATCCTGATGCGGAATTGATGTATAAAGACTTTGTACATCGAAGGAGACTAGTATATCGTCCGCCTTGATGGTTGTGAGTGTAGCAAGATGGTTAAGAAAATCCGTAGTGTCCTTCAGATAGGTACTAGTACTCTGTACTATGGGTTGCAAGGCTTTGTCCACATAGGTTGCAAGGGGGTTAAAAATGCTATTAGTTCCCGCTACAATGGGTCTCATTGGTGGAGTTTGTAATACCTTATGTATTTTGGGGAGTCCGTAAAAGACAGGAGTAATCAGATGCTCATTAGTTAAAATTGTTCTGGTTTTCTCTGAGATCCATTCATTTTCCAATGCTTGATCCAGTACAGTTTTCAACATTTCTGTGATGTCTTTAATAGGATCCTGGTCAATTTTAATGTATGTGTCTTGATCTGCCAATAGTTAGTTAATTTTAGTGCCGTAGTAGGTGGTTACCAGTCATTTGGTCGAAAACATTTGGTCGACGGGACAACTGGTCGACGCCATTTGGTCGAATGCCAAATGGTCGAATTTTTTTTTTTTTTTTACCTTTTTTTTTTTTGGGTGGTCGCCCCCCACCCCCTTTTTTTCTTTTTTTTTTCTTTCCCCACACGAAAACCCACAAAACACATATATAAATAAAAATAAAAAAATTCGACCATTTGGCATTCGACCAAATGGTGTCGACCAAATTGCAGTCGACCAGTTTGTTGTCGACCAATTGACCGGACACCGTAGTAGGTGGTATCCATAAGGACTATCGCACCTCCCTTGTCAGCAGGTTTTAGAGTCAGGCTACGATCATCTGCTAGTTCTTTAATGATTACACTTTGGCGTCTCCTGATGTTGTAGTACTTGGATTTTGTAAAGTTCACCCTTCTGAAATCCTTTAACACTTGTTCTTCAAATATCTTGATAGTCAAGTTATTGATTTGTGGGTCAAAACAACTCTTTGGTTTGATTTCCAAATATTTATGTTCCTCGTGTGAATACTCCATTCCTGTCTGTGTATCGAAAAACACCTTAAGTCTCATTTTCCGTGCAAGTCTATGCAAATTAATTTTTTCTTGCAACAGATTCGAGTTTTGAGTAGGTACAAAAGATAAACCAAGATTTAGTGTGTCTATTTGGTCGCTTGTCAGATTTTTCTTTGAAATATTAACGATTAGCTGTTCGGTTTTTGTCTTGGTCTTAGGTTTCTTGAGGCTTCTTCTCTTTGCCTTTTTTCTAAAAAAGGAATCGGTGGAGCGTTCGATGTAGTAGATTCTTGAGATGTGTGTATTGTAGTAGTAGTAATAGGTTGACTTGTTCTTGTGTTGGTGGTTTCCTCTCCACTGGTTGGGATCTCACTGCTGGGGTCGCTTGTTCCTGGTTCTTGAGTTCTAGGTTTATTGGGTGGTTTTTTATTAAAGTCTGGTCTGTTTTGGGAATAGTGTTCTTGCCAGGTGTAAACTATATCTTGTTGATAGTCCAAGGTATCACGTCGAAATTTATGGACTTTACCTTGTTCAATATCCTTCTTGTAGTTCTCTAGGGTCCGGTTCACCTCATCGATCAAGCTTGTTAATTCCTCTTTCGTTTTAAAAGATGCTAATTGCTCTGATAGTTCTTCTATTTCTTTATCCAATTTGTTGACTGATTTTGATAACTCTTCTATAGTCAACAGAATCAAATCTAGAGAACATTTGTTTAATATTTGTTCCCACTTCTTTACAAAATCCGGATTATCCTTGCATAATGTGGGTCTCAAATAGACCCTGAGACCTCTTGGTATACGTTGGGCCCGGTAGTATTGTGCCAAGGTGGTGGCGTGTAGTTGTTGTGATATCTCACGTCTGATTACTTTTTCTAATTGAGATATTAGTTTATCAGGACTGGTTGTAACAGGTGTACTACTTTCAATCTCTTTAATGAGTCCTAATATGCGGTTCGCTTCTTCATCAAATGCAAATGTGGTTGCATGCTTCTCTGTTAACGTATTGATTTTAGAGAATTACATCACTATACAACAGTAGTTCGATTGGGTGCTGCTATAGCTTTTGTGTCACACTCTATGTCTAGAGGACCTGTCAAAAGCTAAAACAATTTTGCCTAGCGCACACCTTTTATTTAAATTGAGTAAAAGTATTAAGATACTTAGCGGGGTGCAGGGGAGAATATTAAACCTGACACTGGGTTGTACCAAACTATGTGAAAACAGCAGGTGTCCACAACCTTTGTGGAACACTCCCGTCCCTTGCACACCCTGTAGTTGAAAAAACAACCAAATTCTCTTGCGTAATTTCAAAATAAACCTTTATAAAGGGATGATCTTGTCATCCGTGAGTTCTATACCCCAGTTAGGGTTAATTTAGACAAACAATAATTCAACATTCAATTTGTATCAATTCATAACCAACATATATAACATAAAGTAAACTGTTTTTTACACTACATGGTACAAATGGTAACTATTTTTTATAGTCCAGAGAAAACCAGAACATTTTTAACTAATGAGCATCCGATTACTCCTGTCTTTTACGGACTCCCCAAAATACAAAAGGTATTACAAACCCCACCAATGAGACCCATTGCAGCGGGAACTAATAGCATTTTTAACCCCCTTGCAACCTATTTGGACAAAGCCTTGCAACCCATAGTCCAGAGTACTAGTACCTATCTGAAGGACACTATGGATTTTCTTAACCATTTTGCTACACTCACGACCATCAAGGCGGATGATATACTAGTCTCCTTCGATGTACAAAGTCTTTATACATCAATTCCGCATCAGGACGGATTGGAAGCACTAGAGTGGGCATTGCTGAATAATAATTGTGAAGCCAACAAAACTTTCATTCTGGAACTCAGTAAGATTATATTGGTCAATAATTATTTCAGAAACAAATCACAATTTTATCTACAAGCATCAGGCACGTCAATGGGCTCCTAAATGGCCCCGGCGTATGCTAATTTGTTCATGTTTCATTTAGAGAGCAAACATATACTCAATGTACATCAATGGCAACAGAATCTAATAACATGGAAACGTTACATAGACAACATTTTTGTCGTCTGGAGAGGATCAAAAGATGATTTACAAGCTTTTTTGTATTTCATTAATCACCTTCACAATCGGATTAAATTTACAATGGAGGTGGGAGAACCCAAACTACACTTTCTAGATGTTGAACTGTGGATTGGACCAGATGGAGGATGGCGGAATAATCACGAATGTTTATCACAAACCGACAGATGTGAACAACTCATTACATTACTTGAGCCATCATCCTGACCACCTAAGGAATAATATACCTTATAGCCAATTCTTACGGCTTAAAAGAATAACGTCAGACACTAAAATACTACAACAAGAAAATCAACTGCTGTCCGAGAAATATAGACAAAGAGGTTACCCTAGCGACATCATCAAAAATGCTAAAAACAAAGTCGATAGACTTGAAAGAAAGGATCTCCTCATTAATAAGAACAAATCTAAGGATATTCCTTTTCTCCATACTTTGAGATATTCTGCACAAAGTCATCACATTACTAGGATCATCAAGAAAAATTGGAGTATCAACAAAATGGATCCACAACTGGACAGGCTATTCCCAAAACCTCCCCTAATTGCATACAAGAGGGGAAGACATTTTAAAGACCAACTGGTGAAAGCAGAAAAAATCAAACAAGACAAACAACAGACTTTGAAGAAGAATATACATTCCCGTGCTTAAATTGCGGCAATTGCAACAATGTCATGAAGGGTAGCTATGTGAGGCACCCCAACAGTGGACAAAAAATTTGATTGAATAATTACACCACATGCGACACTAAATCAGTCATCTACGGTCTCAGCTGCCCATGCGGTATCTTTTACGTCGGCCAAACTATCAGGAAAGCTAAAGAAAGATGGAACGAACATAAGAGCAATATCCGTACCAACAGTATCAAATCTCCTGTCGCTAGACACTTTACTCAGAATAAACACACAATAGCCCAACTTAAAGTAATTATTCTTGAGGAAGTGAAAAAATCACCTAGAGGAGGGTCCCATGGCTGACGCATGGGTCAGAGAGAATTACACTGGATTGAAAAACTGAACAGTCTTTCCCCCAATGGAATGAACGAAGAATAAAATTTGGGTGTTTTCTTATACGTTTTCTTATAAGCTTACTGTTAGACTCTTGAATTTTTTTGAGATTAAGACATGCACGACTAGCTGTACTAACACACATTTTTAATTTGACGTATAAATATATCTAACAGTGGAATATACATTCACTGCTCCTTTACCATCCAAGGAATAGTCACTGAAGTTGCAAAAACAGCAAGGTCATTGGATTGTTTGTGTTCTCAACACCATCAATGCTTGATATATCTTGAGTATCTTGAGTACTTGAAACGATGAAATAAACATACACACCCATATAGATGTTGTCCAACTGTAACTAATTGACATAGAGGATGTACATTTATTTTTGACAACAGATAGACTGTGAGCATGCTGGATTTTTCCTCTAATCACGAGACTGTGATAATTTTAAATGTCATGTTTTTTAGATCCATGTAATAGCTTAATGGACCTACATTACCCACCATTAGACACATTTAAAAATAGAGGTTCCAACTTAGTCTTTTAGACTCTACCCTGTTTTATAAATACCGCGCATTATATTGCGTCAAAAGTAAACATAGTGACGTCATGACGTTGTCACGCATTGATGTCATTACGCAATATAAACATTAAGACGGCCATTTTTCTCAGTCGCCGTTCGTACGAGCATCACCACAGGGCACATGCACAAGGGCGTCCCATTTTCAGGTAAGCTGTGTTAGAACCTTACATCCTTTTTCGAATAGAGATCACAAGAGACTAGAGGACACTAGTCACACTGACCTCTTAGCCTATAGGGTTTCAAATAATGATATAACTATGGATCACCGCAAGTATACCTTTAAATAACTGACTGATGCCATACCTTGATACTTTGACACCAAAGGAAATTGTCCATGGACAGTGCATGCTTTCTTGAATTTATAGGAGAGTATATATATTTTTTTCACATACACGGGCTAGCTAATATCTCTCCACATATATGCAGAGAACAACGTGACCATAATGACGTTTTCTGATATTCCTAGGAGGTACTATACTGATTGGAACATGGGCTGTTGTGACATTTATACTCACCACATAGAATGATTCTATAGCGTTTTTTCTAACTGGTAAGAATAGCCTCTGAGGAACCTCTTTCCGTCTACAGGGCCCCTGATACTTCTGATTGTGCTGTTAAGACCCACTACAGGATTACAGAGCTTAAATAAAGTGGGATATTATCCAAAATCCTGACTACGACCTGCAGATCAGGTAATTACTAACACCCTTTTTCTAATTGACATGTTTGAGAATACAAACGTGGTTGTTTATATCTAATACCCATACTTCTCATTACGGTTTGGACTTATAGCCCCTTTTTTATCATTTTTTAGGATTGACAAGAACATACTAATCAGGATGGAACTTGAATTTCAAATTGGGAGTATACTAAGACACTAACAGGTGATTATATATAAGAAAATATCCAGTCATGACAGACAGGTATTACTATATATCATGAATATATACATATACAATATACAATGCAATATACCTTTTACTGTTGATACAGATAAACTGAAGGAAAAAAAAGTCTTGTAGACATCTTCTGAAGAAGGGGTTCTTTTCGCCCCGAAACGCGTAAAGCATACTGTACTTTGAAGACTTTGGCTCTGTCTGCTAAGAAGCATTTAACACATCACATATTACTGTGAATGTTGGACTATGAGTTAAAATCAAGTACAAACTGTCTACTATAAGCCACATGAATTGTAAATGGAAGGTTTTGGTTGTCTGGACTATAAAAAATAGTTACCATTTGTACCATGTAGTGTAAAAAACAGTTTACTTTATGTTATATATGTTGGTTATGAATTGATACAAATTGAATGTTGAATTATTGTTTGTCGAAATTAACCCTAACTGGGGTATAGAACTCACGGATGACAAGATCATCCCTTTATAAAGTTTTATTTTGAAATTACGCAAGAGAATTTGGTTGTTTTTTCAACTACAGGGTGTGCAAGGGACGGGAGTGTTCCACAAAGGTTGTGGACACCTGCTGTTTTCACATAGTTTGGTACAACCCAGTGTCAGGGTTGATATTCTCCCCTGCACCCCGCTAAGTATCTTAATACTTTTACTCAATTTAAATAAAAGGTGTGCGCTAGGCAAAATTGTTTTATCTTTTGCACCGCTCCTCAGGTCATCTTTGAAAGAAAATGTAAATGTAGTGTGAACAGGCACATTGATACCGTTAAAATGGAAATAAATATTGTCGTATGTGGTTTACTTGAAGTATTTCGTTGTTTTTCAGTACACTGATCTGCACTAATTTGGTTTGTTTTTGTGGCATGTGTTACCAAAAACAAAACTGACTTGGGCCCGCTGTGAATGCTCGATGAGGGGTCCCATTGTTATGTGTCCTTGAATACACCGCACTAAAAAAATCCACAAAGAAATGATAAGATTCACTTACGCCTGTATTGAAAGCTTACACTGGGAAGTACATTTTCTATTTCAGAAAACTGTCCTTCGAAGCGGTTGGTCCTCCTCCACATCGGAAGAATGGAATCTTAAAACACAATGTAAGCAAGATTTTAAATAATATTTATCCAAGTGTGGATGGAAAGTGTGCTGTGTGCTACAGCATCACATAGTCAGCATATCCTTATGATCAAAGACTTTTTACATTTTACGTTGGCTCATAATCAGTTTCTGTTTAACCGTCAATATTATTTGCAAACCAAAGGAGTAGCTATGGGCGCAAAATATGCCCCTTCGTTGGCTAATCTCTTTATGTTTTTTTTTTAGGACAAACACATATACATAGATCACCCACACAAACAGAACCTTATAGTATGGAAACGTTAAATAGATGACGTCCTGGTTATTTGGAATGGGACGCCATCCTCTTTTGCCGAATTCTCTGACTATCTCAATTGTAATGATTTTGGTATTGAATTCTCTGGACATGTGAGTTCACAATCCTTGGAATTTCTTGACCTTCAGATTAACATTGGGGATGGCAAGTTGCATACACAAACTTTTCGGAAACCTACAGCAGTTAATGCCATACTTCATGCCACTAGCTGCCACAAAAAATCAGTTATTTCCAACATCCCATTTGGGGAATTCTATCGTGCTCGACGAAATTGCAGTACGGACCTGGTTTTTGCACCGGAGTGTGGTATGATCAGGCGGAGGTTCTCTGAACGTGGATATACTAATCACTGCATAAATCAAGGGTTTAATCGTATTAACAAAATGGCTCGAGATCTTACTTTGGTTACTAATAAAGAACCTACCAGACCACGGTCTGACAGTGTTCAGTTCATCACCAAATATTCACAAGATCATCATATGCTCTATCGACTGCTTAACAGGCACTGGCATCTGCTCAGACTTGATTCGGATCTTCAGCCTTAAGTCTCTATGACACCCAAACTTATTTTTACTCGTAACAAGACTTTGCACAACAAACTTTGCCCTTCGTTCCTACAACCAAAGCCTGCTTATTCAAAATCTTTGACTTGGTTGCCACCCAAACCTGTGGGTTTTTTCAAATGTGGCTCATGTAATTTTGGTAATTTTGCACTGAATCATAATGTATTTAGTTGTCACCAAGGTTTAACAAGGCATATCACCAATGTCATCAATTGCAAATCCAAATATGTGGTGTATGCTATAGCATGCGTATGCCAAAAGGTTTACGTTGGCTCGACTATCAGAGAACTGCGGGTACGCATCCGTGAACATTGTGCACATTTGAAGAGTCAAGACCCTAAACTGCCACTTGCCTTGCATTGGCAACAACACCACCAAATGGACTCAGTTAATGACCTTAAATTCATCGGGCTTATCCAAGCACACTCTCATCCAAGAGGCGGGGCTCGCCAATTGCTCCTGCGACAGCTTGAGGCACGGACCATCTCCAAACTCCGCTGTACCAGCCTTGGTCTCAATACTGACACAGAACTTAATGTATTTCTGTAACGCACTCTGCTAATGTTGGTCCATAGCCCTTAAAGTTTCAGCACCATTCTCCCTATTATTTTCTGTATTGACACACAAGAGTAGTTAGTATTTCTACTCTTGTGTATGCTACCATTGATGTAAGTGTTAAACATACAATCACTGCGAAGAGCCTTGCCATTCTCAAACTGTATATCCATCTCCTTAGGTTTTACAACATCACAGGGATTTGCAATACATTTTTCCTACCATGCGCATTTCTGTTAACATGGTAACTGACAGGATATCTTTCACAATATTGGTATCACAATTTGACATTAGTCCTTTACACTTACATCTAGCCGTATATCAGGCTCGAACGAGTATCTAGTAACAGCCCTCACTCAATGTAAGACTACCGATTACCACAATGCATTGGACTAATTACGCGCTTGTGACCTCGACACGTGCCGCGCCACTAGGTCCTTTTTTCATACACGCAGAAGTATCGAACCATGTCAGTAGGACTTTTCGCATCGCCAGTAAGATGTTTTTTAGAGTGGGGATGTTTTTTAGAATGGGGATCCATCCCCTATATAGCCGTATTTCAGGCTTGTTCGAATATCTAGCAATAGCCCTCACTTCATGTAAGACTACCAATCACCGCAATGCATTGGACTAATTGCGCGCACGTGACCGTGTCACGTGACGCGCCACTAGGTCCTTTTTTTCATATACGCGGAAGCAACGAACCGTGTTACCAGGACTTTTTAGCATCACTGGTAAGATGTTTTGAGTGGGGATCTATCCCCTACGCCTAGAGGTATGAGCTTTGAGCATTTTGTCACCCAATTTGTCTTTCACATATTTTTATAATCAACGTGCCATTATGAATAGCCCGTCATTCGGGGTCTGACATACTTTTTGTACTCTCCATTTTTTAGCATTCGCATCAAGTATTTTGGTGTGGAAATGTTCTGCAGTATGTATTAATACCTATGATGGCCAAGGTAACGTTTATTTCTCAAGCCAACACATTTATTTCGGATAGTAGGTACCAAGGTAACACACATTTTTTATCTAACTCATAATGTTCGGTTCTTTTGTTTTTACCTTTTTTCACCCGTAAAGCTTACATACTTTCAGAATTGAACAGGACACTAAAGAACTTGCCCCTACCTATACTTACATGGCAGGCTCATTATATCTATATCCAGATTACGCAGCATACGGTAATTTACCTACTTATAAATGCACCGTTAGCACGCATGGGTGACATTAGTCTAATCACACGATTATAGTGTTGGAACTATCGCACAATTACAATTCTTTTCTCACCATTTGTATATTTATCAAGGTGTTTAAAGGATGTACTTTTTGACTTTTTGGCATGGCACTCTTCTATGCACAAAGCACTTGTTTTTGGTTGAAGCTAGTGTTAAAATTTAACGTGTATTCACCTATTCAGGGTCCAAGCTCATTGTGCTTTTTATATATTTTTTACCTCCAACATCTGGCTACAACTACTTGGATTTCACATTTGAAACTTTGGTTCAACTGCTCATGGTAACAATTTTTTTTTTTTCGCTTTATCAACATGCCATATGCATTTTACTGTTACTTTACATGGTCATTGTTTTTCACCATGACGCAATGTCAATTTATCTATTTGTTTATTTGTCTCCTGTTTTGCTGTTCCTCTACTTTGGGCTCTGGCCCCCATCCCTTCCACTCTTGGCTAATTCTGTCTCATATAATATGCTTTCCACTGACTCTCTTTTTACTCCTCTTTTGCGATATGATTCTGTGATATTATGTTATATCTACGCACACTAATCTGTGTTTGCCAATCTAAAAGTTTTGCCTTGAAAAAGACCCGCTGTTCAGGGTCGAAACACGTGTCAGCAGTTCTGTTTTCTATCAGTCCATAAAATTTGTTTCAACAGCATACTGGCTGCTCTACTCATTGTTCGCAATCAATTGTTGCACTATACTTGCTTACCTGTTATACACACAATTCAAAAGTGTTTTGGCTACTTGCATTAGGGCTGCGCAACGAATCAGAGGTGACACTTCCAAGTGTGTGCTTATACTGAATTAGCAGTCTTGAGGTACCTGCTAGTTCCTCGTACGTGCAGCAACCCTATTTTCAATAGTGTTACTAAGCATCATTTTTTGAGGGTTGTGTACATTTAATTTTGGTTAGACCCAGCGCCTCACTACTACGGCATACGTCAATTTTGTTTTCCAGTGTGCTACATGATGATTGTTGTGAAGGAAGAATGTTCAATTTGACGCAAAGAATAGGCATCATACGTGTTAATTGTAATTTAAATTGATAGCTAACATAATAATGCACCGTGTATATTCAACTATAAAGTGGTGTAAGGAAAGCATGGTATCAAACAGTGAAGACAGACACAAGTGATCACAGTTCAAGGGTGTTTATTGAACTTCAATGGGTTGGTTGAACGGGTTATTTGTCATTTTACCTAACCCATTTTCAGAGTGTTATGTTTTACCGACACCAAAATACCGAAAAAATGCCGATTTAAAAGAAAATGTATTTGGGGGGTCCTCACTCAAACGCCCTCTTTTCTATCCATGTAACCCCACCCTAACCCCATCCTCACCCATTTTAACAGCCTACCCCACTCCCATATATAGACTCCCATATATATATTCAATTACATTTTTCAGTATTTTTTCTGTATTTTGGTGTCAGTAAAAAGTACCACTCTGAAAATGGGTTAGGTAAAATGACTGGATACCGGTTGAACCCCTATCTAACCTAAATGGTGGGAGCAAGCTACGACCATTAAATAATAATAATAACGCAGTCCTAGTCGATTCTCTCTGAAAATAAAAGAGACTATACTAAGAAACCTATTGCTAATCCTTACTTCTAAATACAAAATGATGTGGGACAATAATGTATACAAAAAGGAAAAAAGTGTTTAAGAAATATGTTAGAACGGTTGAGCAGTCGGTTTCCTTTCCCCATATTTTCAGCACGGGGTAAGGCGGCACGTTCAAGCTTTGCACACACTCTGGCTTCTTTGCCACAAGGAAACAGTTCAGGGAATAGATATCAGGGCCTTTCTGCCAAAGTCTCTTCTCCTAATAACAGTCTCTTATTGTAGAGGACCAGTCATAACAAACAGGTATCAACGTTTTATTCCTATCAGGATCTTCCCATGCATAAGTTCTTGCTTCCAACATTTATCATGGGTCTCCCTCCTTCAGGCCTGGACCCCTTTTTACCACAATGTTTACACTTGGTCTCCCTTGTTTAGGCTCGAGCCATGGATCTCCCTGCTTCAGACACAGATCCTCTTGATATCAAAATCGAAGACATTTGAATGTTCAATGGGTTTTGCTTAAACCGTTGCAGAACCACTTTGATTCACTTCAAACAATGTTCGTGTCAATCTTTCGCCTTTCGTTTCTCTTGGTGGGATACCTTACAGAGACCTTTGATTGAGCACTCTCACAGTGCCAGACCCCTATGTTAACAGTATTGTATCTTTCCTTCTCAAGTTCAAACATTCATCGGCAATTTAGCTTTACTCGCGTCTTTCATCACACACGTTTTACAATGTGGCCGCTTGCAACCTTGACTTGAACACAGACCGGTCTTGCATCGGTCTCACCAACTCACCGGCTGTGTTGATCTCTCTGGGGCTTATTTGTTCTTGGAGCCAAGGGCAATACCCTAGTGGCTGCTGCTCCTCCCCGCCTTGGTCGGTTACGCGGGAGGGCCTTCTGTATCTCAGACACGCAATGCAGGATTCTTCAGTCTGTTTTTTCAGGCCTTATGCTTTCTCTCTCGAAGGTTTCTTGCAAGTAACGGTTTCTTGCCGAAAAGGTCAAGGGTATTTCCCTCCTTGCAAACTCTTCTTGGTTTCCTGTCTTCCTCCCCTCGTCCAGCTGCGACTCCAATCTGCTGTTCCTTCGTGTGCTTTGCTTCGCTCAGAGTGCGCTCTCGTGCTCCGCCTTTTATACGTATGGGGAGGTTTAGTGGAAGTCAGGTGTGATTGTCAGTAATTGCCTGACTTTACCTGAACATAGTAGCGGGACATGCCGGGTACACTGCTCGGGTGTGAGTCTGTTTTCTCCCAGAGCGGGCTGTCTGTGTGAAAGTGTCGGAGAAGGGAAAGGGGGCGGTAAAGTTCCCACATATCCTATCTGGTAGGGTATGGTAAAAGTTTCACAGGGGGAGGGATGCTGTGTCTCGCCATCCGGTGTCCCACTCCCTGAAGACCTCTCACCCAGGTGATCCTCCTGCACTGGTCCAGTACCAGGGTCTGGATCCAAAGGCGATGGTCATGCCCTGGCCACCTGAGAGAGAGAGTGATCTGCAGGGACTACAGGCGAGACAACTTCTGGTTTCTCACATACCCTTCCCCTATGCGAAGTAGCCGCATCTGTTTCACAGGAGAACTGGGAAAGGAAATCAATGTTCCCCAGGCCTTTGCCCTTTTGGTGTTCATCAGTGAAACAGTAGGGTTGCAGGTCTAAGAACCATCACATGACTCGAGGGTTAGAATCCTTTCAATGGCCATTCCATACTAATGGTGAGTGGTCTGTAACAAGGGTGAACTTCCTTCCTGTAAAATAGTATCTTAGATGGGTGATTTCCCATTTGATGGCAAGGGCCTTTAAATCCACAGGGGGGACTGTGCCTGTAGGCTGTGTCCACCCAGAGTACACAGGTCTAGGCGTATGTTGTGCAGTGAGCATAGAAAAATGTTTGCATATTAGCCCCAGACATTTTCCGGAGGTTGATCTACCATCATTCAATTTCGTTTAAAATTTCAAAAAAGGCCCATGCGAGCACACACCCACCGTGCAGATGATCGAATTCCTCACAGTTAGAATTGCTTTAGGCAGGAGAAAGTAAAACAGCAAGATTTATTATGAAAAAATCAGGAGGGCTGGCATGTATGTAAGCCTTGGTCTGGCAGCCTGGCTACCACCATCATTCCAACCAATACTGGGAAGAAAAAAGCTGACTTACCCCTTCCGTCTCATTACTAGGAGAAGGAGGGTTTTAGTGCATTTATGGTGACCACCCTACACTGAGCCGCAGGATTGCTGTTTCATGGTATCAACTAACTCTGTCAATGGTTCACAGCTGCCATCACTGAAGACATGTACACGGGAGAAGAAGAACACCCTGACACTCGGTCCACAATCCTTTTGTTCATATTATTATGTTTCACAGAATCTCCTCTGCGCTCATGTACTCTCTGGGAGCTGTTGAATCTTGGATCAACTTTGATGAAATGTCCTGGCTTCTTCACAGGCACCCATTCTCCGGCTGGAATTTGCACACTTTTAGTGTTAGTACATGCCGTGTTAACCTGTTGCTTAACTTCTACTCTCACTCTCAACTCATGTTCCCATTCAAAAGTGCGTCATTTTACAGTAACCACCCCAAGCACATGTCGGAGCATGGTAAGTGCAGTCACATTAACTTAAAAGGGGTATTACCAGTTGTGCTTAAGGGAGTGACGCTGTAGGAAAGAAGTGATGAAGAGGCAAGCTCATCCTTAGAGTCCCATCCATTTCATACGCATAACTGGATCATTTACTTCAAATTAGAATTAAACATCTACACCAACCCTTTGCATTGAGGATGGTAAAGGGAGGTGTGCTTGTGAACTTTATTACGGGCCCTCAGGATCTCTGACATTCACACAATGTGAACTGAACCCCATTGTCTAAAATCAACCTCTCAGGCAAACCCTCTTTCATGAGTTCTTCCTCCAGAAATCAGACATTTACTGAAGTCACTTCATCCAGTGGCTGCACAATTGTCCATTTAGAAGAATAACTTACCAGACTCACTACATTTATTGCAAACCTCCGGTAGAACTAGGAGAGGATATGCAATATTGAGAGCAAATGTCTGCAACAACTCTCCTGGCAGTGCTCCAGGCATCAACTGGCCCACCCTTGGAACAGTAACTTTGTCACTTGACTGACCGAACAAACAGGCACACAATTCACTACCGATATGTATCTATGTGGGACCACCAACATTACTCCCTAAATGTTAATACCAAGATGCTCCAATGGGCCACATTACCAGTCCAGAACAAGTGCCTTGTGGTGGTAAAGTGTTAATATTTCACATAAGGCTTCCTTTCCTCATACTTAATTCAGCATGCATCTTGCTAAGCCTTTGCAACACACCGCAAAGACAGTGTTCAGGGGCCCCATCAGCCCGCCATTACTTTCTCACTCTCCCAAAGGTGCCTTCCCTCCATTGAGTTTAAGCCCCTTCCTTTACTAACAACCCTTGATCATTAATCCACAGAATATCAGAATCAGCATGTCAAAGATCATCAGCCGGTGGATCCTCACATTCGTCATTTTACCTTCACAAGATTCATTATGGATAGACGAGTTGCACAATAACTCTTCCTCAATGTTGTACCTAGCAGGAATTTACTCTAAGAAGAAGTACATTGCTACAATTTAGCCACTGTAAGTAGTCTAGAAGATAATTCAATTTCTACTTTTGGTGCAACTACTTTCACCAACCATTTGTGGTCATTGCATTAGGTTAATGCTTTACCCCACAGGTACATCTTCAAATGTTCTACCACCGAGGTGTGGCCAAGAGCTTCCCGTTCAATCACAGAGAAAAAACCATCACTGAATTCTGATGCAATGCTGAACCCAACCCAAATGCATGCAATCCTTGGTAATTTCAAATTCATGCCGTGGACATGCCTACTAAATGTAATTTTGAATGTCCATAAAGTACCTCTACATTTCATCCACCCACTCATTCTTTAAACCCTTCTTCTGGAGGCATCTCAAACGTTCAGTCTGGTGGGTAAAGCAGTTTACAAAATATGCATAGAATTCAGTTAAACCCAGGAGGCCCTTAATTGGTCATCATCTTCTGGGATAACCATGTTTGTGAGACACTTGAGTAGATTACGTTATTGTAAGGAGTGAATGTGACATGGTTGGTACTGAGTAAATGAAGGGTGGTTCAGTAGTAGTGCGAAGAGAGTACTGATAGTGGGGGGAGGGTAGTGATAGTGGGAGGAGTGTTAGTTGTGTGAGAGGGGTATGTGGCGAACCTAACTAAGGAGTCGGACTAAGTTGTGACATGCTAGGTTTTTTAAAAGGTCAAATAATAAGAAAAACACCTATCTAGCCCTGCCGCTATATGGGAAGTTCCCTACCTAAATAAACTAAAAGTAAGGGTGCTCATCAAAGTCAAAAAGAAATACCCATTAACCCAAATCCTAATAGCTAACTGGCCCTACCACTTAGGAAAAAATAACAAAAACAAGGAGGCCGGAGCAATAGCCTCAGTCTTTGGCTTCTGCCTGGCCCAACACTTGGATCCATTTTCCAAGAAGAAGGTTTTGAAAGTTTGGGTTCTGGATCTCATTACACAGAGTTCACCAATGTCTTGCTGTACAATCCTCAGCCTCTCTGCGGGTTCGGTATGCAAAGTGTTTATGTTGTGCAGTAGCACTTGGAGCGTTCCAAGTGCCAAATGGGATTACCACAATAAATGATCTCAGGCCCACATAACCAGACAGGCTCAAGGAATATGGCAAACTACTACTTTGTTAACAGTTCAATATAGATGGGAAACCTGGCGTACAAACAGATTGAAGTTCACACACTCTCAATGCATTTCAGTTACACAAAAGGCTTTATACCTCGATGTACGTCAGCTATGATGTCATCCTACGTGGGAAACAGTAAAAACCATTTGGGCAGAGGGTTTGGTTAAGGAAAACCTATAAACATATAATCTATACGGGTGTTAGTATCATCATTGGCTGCCCCAAATCTGGTAGGCACGCCTTGAACAAACTCTAATTGTGCAGAATACTGATAATAGCATAACAACAGCAGCAGATAGGCTTCTTCAACAATGTATGTTCCACCATTACATAGGCCCTCATGATTGGTTGGCACTCTCCTCCAACCTTGGACATTTGGCTCGTTCAACAGCACCTAAGCAATGATAGCCAGGTCCAAAGGAACAAAGTCAGACAACTGCCCTCTTTAGCTAATTAGCTTACCATCGCTCATCAGTTAGGCCCTAAGCCAAGGCTTCTTCTCTGTAGTTGAACTTGCTGAATCTTCTCTTCCTCAGAACTTTAAAGGGAGTAAAGGTACATTGCTATCTTCGTCTGAAGCTTTATGAATAGGCCTTGTCTTCTGGTCTTGTACCACGTGTAAGGACACCGTGATTGTGTCCATTCTGTCCTTTTAAATAGTGCTATTTGATTGAATTATATTGAGTGCTATTACTCTCCTCAGCCTCTGGAGACTTGATTGCTCCGTCTTGCATGTGCTTTCTGCATCTTTGATTGTTCAATACTTGGCACTTACAATTATTCACTCCTTTACTTAATCTAAGAGAAATATGTTTATGTACATGACTTATCCTCTTCAACTCGTTTTGTGTCTTGCAGTTGCTTCTTGGTGCAGGATCCTGTATGGGAGCGAGGGGTCCTCAGGCCCCCTCGCGTTGTACGCTCCTCAGTACAAGGCTTGGACCGCGTGCCTCAGGTAGTGGTATTGCCCCTTGCCCTTATGTAAAGTTAACCACGGTTGACTGCTGCATAGATGGGACTACTGAGCAGGACACGGGGCATCCATTTTTTGTGCCCCTTTCGACTCCATCTTGGGTAAACAGGCCTCACTGCGATAGTACAGCAATGATCGGCTCCCCTTTCCACCGCAGCAGCCAAGGACAGAGACACACACACAAGGTGCGCAGGCAGCTGGCTGGCCCCCACCCTTGCACTCCCCCTGCAAAGGAAAGCTCGGCACTTCCATTCTCATGCTGAGGCTGGAGAAAGTTGCAACAATCAATATGCTACAGTTTTCTTCCTCTGAGATCACTGTTTGCCTGAAAACCGGCATGTGAACCAAGATGAGCTAAGCACTTTCTGCTCGATTCGTCCTCATAAACGTGCAAGCCACCCACCCCCATTAAAGCAATTTATTGTCATCCTGACCCTGCACCCCCTGTAAGGTATTTCTTTCAAGTGCCAGACCCTCGCCTGTGCTGCAAAACCCACCCAACACCCCCACTACTAACCATAAGCATTTTTATTATTATATATGCTTTTACTTGCACTAATGAGTTTGAAACTTAGAAAGAGAGGCGAAAATTAGCCTGATTCTTTTACATGCACAATAAAAGTCAAGGCCTTCAATTAAAGCCACGAATGACCCAATTGTACTGACAATGATCATTGTGTGTAACTTATGTAGAAATGTGACAAGTAGCATACAATGTTTTAAAGAATTTGTTATTTTGTATGCAACAATACTAGCTTAGGTAGTGACCACAGTGACCAGACCCTGACCTGCATGGAGCGCAAGATGTTTGACGTCCGTCAGCTACTCAGCCAACCAGGATGAAGAGATGCTACCCACACCTACAGCACCACACCGTCTGGCCAATCGGGTCCATTTAGTATTTTTTGTTAGAGTTACTTTAACTAATATAAATGTTGACACTGATGTAATGAGGTAGAGTTTTTTGGGTTATTTCCTAGCTGGAGAAATAAACCATCCTTTGAACTCTTGCAGCCGGCATCTCAGTGCCTCTTTCCCCGACAAGGGGTTTTGCCTGTTATTTATTTCTTTTTTCTCTCACACGAAGTAAGACGGGGAAAGGCACCTACATTTTTGGTGACCCCCCCGACATGATTTAGAGAGGTGCCTTGAGGCCTGCGCCGCCCGGCAGCGAGATCCAGGGCGCCCCCCAGCAGAACCATCGCCTCCGCGGTTGACCAGACTGTGCACACCAAGAAGAAAGGGTCAAGGGTTCCCGGTTGACGAATACCCGATCAAAAGCTGCTCGCCAAGGCAGGCCACGGCTTGGTTGGGGGACGGACCTGAGCGTGGTCCGGCCGCGAGCGGCAACCCTCGGAGTACGTGACTGAACACGTGGAGTCCCGGTTGCAAAGACCCAAAGGAAGGTAAGGGGGAATTACGGGAAGAAGGGAATTAGCAACAAAGGGAAGGTAGCCAAGAATAGGGTCTGCGTGAGTGACGGTGAGGCTTTTCTGATCTATCCTTTATATGGCCATTAGGTGTTATAAGAAGTGAGAAGAAGAAGAGAAGTGGTATCCTAGCCCGTAGGGGGTAGAAGGCGGCGCCGCATAGCATTTGTCCCGACCAAGTGCAGAATAGAGATAAAGAGAAAAATAGTAGGGGTCTCGTGTAGGCTCGGAGTAGTTTTTAGAATATTCTTTTTCCGTGGAAGTAAGAAATCTTGAGACATAATAAAGGTGAAAGAGGTGGGGAGTGAATGCGAAATAGTGGATAGTATAGGGAAGAAGGAAAAACAGGGACAGTAACGGGAATAGGGAAAGAACAAACGCGCGCAGGCAGTGCATGTGTATGTTGCATGATTATATGTTTGTTGTTCCGCTTTTATGTATATGTCTTGTTGAACACGCTAAAGTATTTTAACACAAGTAATTTGTGATTGATATAAGGTAAAGCAGAAGAAATAAACTGTGAGGGGTGATCAGGTAACACCTCTCAGAAAGCTAATGTGACATATGGTAATTGTGAGCATTGATAAAGAATGTATTATTTCTACATATTGTAATTGATATACCAAGTAAGAGGTGGGAAGAGATTCAAAGGTACTAGAATACACAAAAAAGGAAAAGAAACATTGCCATGGGGGGAGTAACACCACTGGCACATATTTGCCAGCACCTTCCACTTTATAGCGACAGGATACAGAAGTATCACGATCAGTGGATCACTGAGATAAAGGCAGACAGGGTTACACCAATTTGGCCAGAAGGAGGATCATTTGACAAAAGAGTGTTGGACGTAGTATCAACACATTTGCTAGCTCGATACAAAGGGAAACAGTTACAGAACCGGAGAGAAGTGTTAGATTTATGGCGAATGTTTGAGGAAGTTTCCCCCACGGAAGAGGTAGGTACAAACCGAATGACAGAAAAGCTGAAAAACCTTGAAGAAGTAGGTGGGACACCAAAAGGGGAATGGCCAACGACTACAACCGAAAACGAAGTAACAAAAATCTATCCCTTAATGACTAGGCCATCGGTAGGGTTTAGTGAACCCCTGTATATACCACCCACCGCCACTGCCCAGAGCGGGGCAACAGCCCCCGAACCTCCACCATATGACAAAGGAGGCCTATATGGCCCCACGAGTGCGCCTCCTGTGGATATAGCACGTTTAACAGGTGATTTGAACCGTCAGCTAGCACAAGCACAAATGGAAATAACACGGTTAAGAGCTTTATGTGACAAAGGGCAAATGCTGCCAGGGGGAGGGGAGGTACCCCCGCTGTCATTGGCAGATCTCACACCTCCGATCGGGGCAGCAAGCAATGCAACCCCAGCAGTCTCGGTATCAGGGCAGTCTATAGTATCGCAAGGGACGTCATCACAGCAGAGGCAAGAACAAGAGTGGCACTCAGGACAGTTTCTGTTCCAATTGAATAACAAGCCAGTGAGAATTATACGCCCAGATACACCAGAAAGTCAACAAAGTGGAGACCAGAGTGGAAGACCAGGAAGTGAACCCAAGGAAAACTGGAGGATAATAACGAGTTAGAGTCAGAAATAGAAGAAATATGGGACGATTTAGATGAATACGAAGAGGCAGCTGCCGCGGAGGGTTCCCCACTGCCAAACCACCGTTACCCAGACGCACTATCGCCACCATCATGGCAAGGTAGATTAAGACAACGAACAGGGAGGATAGGAAACATATTGGTAAGTAAAGCGAAAAAAGGGAAGACAAGCAGAACGGGAAAGAAACAAAAACTACAAATGCCACTGATACATAAAGGAGCAGGTGGGCCAAATTACATTCCGTGGGCCCAAATGGACAAAACCAACCTGTTAAAACTCCTCCCCCCGCTGACGGGAGGGGCAGGTACGTGGATACATGTGTTTGAGAAGAAAACGGCAGGCGTGCCGTTAGCTATAGGTGATGTAAAAAGTCTATTAGTTTCAGCAATCGGGGACCAAGCAGACACAATCTGGGAAAGAGCAGGGTTCCCGGGAGTAACAATGAGCTGTGACCAACACGATGGATCACCATTTAACAATGTTCGAGCACAAGTGTGGGATGCATTGCGGCGTGCATTTCCAGACGTTCCAGATTTACATGCAGTGATGCAGTGTACGATGGAGGATGTTAAGACAGATTTCTGAACTCTGTCCTGGCGGCGCAGAGGTTCAGAAGGCCAACTTAATTACTTGGAACAGGGTAACCTCTGGACAAGCCAGATCAATCAGGGTAGCGATCGCAGCGGTCAAGACTAGGTCTCAAGAGGGGTGAAGGTGACTGAAAGCCCGCAATGAGCACACAAAGCAAGGACACTTACAAATTACTCCAAACAGGTGTTATATTAAAAATATATACACATTTATTCCAAGGCCTTTGCAACAATGACCGTAGCGAGAAATCACGATAAAACACTAGTAAACCAACACATACCAAACCAATACAATATATATACAAATACAAATAAGTCTAAAGCGTTAGATACACAAAATGTGTAGTCCACCTAGAAGGGGAGGAAAACAGGCAGTGCAAAATAATGATTAGACCCAGTCCGCCTTCAGAGGCACCTAACTAAAAGGAAGTCCAAGCCCTACGAAGAGTGGAGCCTTGTGCTCAAAAGTACCTGCACACGCTGGTGCCAACGGGCAAAAAGGGGAGTCTCTTCGAGGGAATCAG
Organism: Ambystoma mexicanum; assembly: GCF_040938575.1. NCBI lineage: Eukaryota > Metazoa > Chordata > Amphibia > Caudata > Ambystomatidae > Ambystoma > Ambystoma mexicanum. The sequence goes on along the minus strand of NC_090934.1, from coordinate 1,220,546,785 downwards.
GCAGTTCAGTTTGGTGCACAAATGAAGAAGAACAGAGTTCCGCGACTCAAGCGCAGCCTCCACTGTGGGCAGAAGCAGAGCGCGAGTACGGAAAGGCTTGCTGTTTGACACAGCGGGGAAAAGCTATGGGCTCCAGCAGGAGGGCGACCAGTTCCTAGCTATGCTACTCACCGGTCCCGATGCAAGCAGACCCAGGCTTCTCTGCATCAGTTTCAGTGCTGGCAGGTTCAGGGGAGCAGGGGACGTCTCGTCGTCGTGTAGATTCTGCAGCAGCAGAGTTGAGTTGAGGGCGTCCCAAACACAGTGAACCCGCACAGTTTGTTACCACAGCAGGGCAATGGAGCGGCCGTGTGTATCTCAGCCAAATGTACACTACTCACTTCAGACCTGGGAATGCCAAGTGTACGAATAGTGTGAGAGTGACAAGGACTCGAAATACAACACAACCTGACGGCGGTTACAGAGCAAGATTCCTGGGTAGGCTGGTCAGTCTGCTGGATGGCCCAGAGACACTTCCGAAGGCTTACGTGCAGGAGATGGTGAAGATGCCGAGAATAGCTGTCCCCGCTATTCCAAGGGTCGAAGTACCAGTACAGGCCTTCTGGTTCGATCAGAGGTAGAAAGGGTTTCACAAAGCGACAGCAGTGCAGAGGAACAGTCCTTCAGCGGGTCACCAGCGATTCCTCGGTTCAGCCTCGTGGTTGCAGGATACTTGGCTCCTGTATTCCCTTGTTCGTGAGAACTCAGGAGATCGACATGGTAGTGGCGTTTCCAGCCCCTTCTTATCCACGGTTCCCTTCGCGCCAAAACGGAGGGGACCCAATGGGAGATCCGCTCATCAAACACTCACACCATACGTGGACCTATCACGGACCACGGTGGTCCCAGGCATTCACACCACACTAGACTCTCTGGCACCCAGGATGTGTATTGGGACCAGACATCCCAGCCCACATCCTGGAGGTACACACAAGGCCTGTAGAAGCCCGCGAAAGCATCTGTGTTTCGTGGGAAAGTATATGCCCAAATAAGGAAGACCCCGGGTCGGCTCGACCTGGGGAAGGTGAAGGGGGCAAGACGGTCAGCGGACAGGACAAAGGAGCCTCGTGGTCTGGCCATTTTGGGAGCCAGGCCACCATTTTGGGCTAAGCGTGAAAAACGCGCTTAAAACGCCAAAAGGAGCTCAAAAACACAAGAAACGATTGCTGCCACCATTCCCGTCCGTGATTCACTTGCACCGATCAGTTACAATCCAAAAAGAGTATCTAGGGCCTGTAGAAGGCTAGAGACCCAAGAGAGCAGTAACTTAGCTTGCAGTGCCCTCTTGTGTCATGTTGCACGAAAGCTGCAACATGATAAAGAAACTACGGAAAACAGCGTTTCCCGGTACTGACTGTTTTAAGGGCATGTCAGTTTCCCCGTAATAATGGAGCGAAAGCCCAGAGGAGTGCGGCAGAAGCCTGCACTTCTCTGGCAAAGTCTAGATCATGGTGAAAACAACAGCAAAAAGTTTAGGGGTTGCCACATGGAAGGAAAATTACCCACAATTAAGAAATCTTTCCTAACACTCGCTCCTCCCAGACTATGGACAGGGGGAACTAATCCACCCCTGGATGAGTCTCTTGTTCAGGTCGGTTAAACATTCTGGACAACCCATCAGCATTGCTATGTTGGACACCTGGCCTATGCTCAATAGTGAAGTCGAAGCCTTGTAGACTTATGGACCACCTAAGCAACTTTGGATTCTCTCCCTTCATGTTCATTAGCCACTTTAAGGGCTTATGGTCAGTTTGCACAGTGAAGTGGGTCCCATAGAGGTAGGGCCTCAGCTTCCGTAGGGCCCACACAACAGAGAAACATTCTTTCTCCACTGTGGACCATCTGAGCGCTCTGTCCTCAAGCTGGAGACTAATAAAACCAATAGGGTGTTCCTTACCCTTCTCATCTACTTGCGATAGTACAGCTCCTATCCCAGTGTTAGAGGCGTCCGTCTGCACAATAAAAGGTCTTTGATAATCAGGGGCCCTGAGGACAGGGGCTTGGCACAAGGAGTCTTTTAAGGCATTGAAGGCCTTCTCACACTCATCGGTCCAAGTTACCTTCTTGGGTTTCTTCGGTGTGGTGAGGGCAGTCAGAGGGGCAGCTATGGTGCCATAGTCTGCCACGAAGTTGCGGTAATACCCCGTGAGTCCTAAGAAGGCTCTCACTTGGGTCTGTGTAGTGGGGGTAGGCCAGTCTTGTACTGCTCGTACTTTACTGGGAAGAGGCTGTATCTTCCCTCCACCTACTTCATGTCCAAGGTAAACCACTGAGCCTTGTCCAATCTGGCATTTACTAGCCTTTATGGTCAAGTGTGCTTTCTGAAGAGCCTGGAGCACAATCCCGAGGTGTTTCACATGGTCTTCCCAGGTGGCACTGAAAACTGCTATATCGTCCAGATATGCAAGACAGAATTCGTCCAACCCATTCAACACATGATTCACAAGCCTCTGGAAAGTGGCAGGTGCATTTTTCAACCCGAACGGCATTACCCTGAATTGGTAAAGGCCGTCTGGAGTAGAAAACGCTGTCTTCTCCTTGGCATGTTCTGCTAAAGCTATTTGCCAATAGCCAGCAGTGAGGTCAAACGTGCTGAGGTACTTGGAGGCACCCAAAGTATCCACCAGCTCATCTGTTCGAGGCAAGTGGTCTGCATCTGTCTTGGTGACAGCATTCAGAGCCCTGTAATCCACGCAGAACCTCAATTCAGAAGTGCCTGCCTTTGGAACCAAAACCACAGGGCTGGACCAAGGACTACTAGAGGGTTCAATCACCCCAAGATCTAACATCTTGTTGACCTCGGTCTTAATATAAGACCGTACTTTGTCTGACATCCTGTATCCCCTACTTTTGGTAGGTACACTGTCTCCTGTGTCCATGTTATGTTTGCACCAAGGTGTCAAACCAGGCGACTGTGAAAACAGGGGGGAAAACTGCCTAAGCAAACTTTTCACCTCAGCCTGCTGATTAGAAGTCAGGTGAGGGGCCACTCGGACACCCTCAAAGGAGCTATCTGAAGGACTGCTTTGGAACAGGTCGGGGAGAAACCTCTCCTCAACATCTGAAGCCAGTAGCAGTGCTGCGATTTCGACTCTTGGGACGAAAGCCTTCAGCCTATTTACGTGGAACACTTTTGGAGCCTGTCCAGGCCTTCCAAGGTCCACTAAATAGTTAACCTCACCCAGGGGCTCCACCACTGTGTAAGGGCCTGACCATTTGTCCTGTAAAGCTCGAGGCCTTATGGGATTCATGATCAGGACTTGCTGACCAGGTGTAAAGTTGATGAGGGAAGCTTTCTGGTCGTACCAATGTTTCACCAGCGCTTGTCCTGCCTTCAATTTATCACTAGCCAAGCCCATCAGAAGTACCATCCGTTTTCAGAGACCCAACACATAATCTACTACGTTGGTAGTAACAGGGTGAGTGGGCATCTCCCATCCCTCTTTGACTATGGCTATGGGTCCCCGTACAGGATGACCGAACAGAAGTTCGAAGGGGCTGAAGCCAACACCCTCCTGTGGTACCTCTCGGTAGGCAAACAGTAAGCCTGGTAAAAGAAGATCCCATTTCCTTCTCTGAGGTTCTTCCAGAGCCCCAATCATGCTTTTTAACGTTCTGTTAAAACGTTCCACCAGACCATTGGTCTGGGGGTGGTATGCAGAAGAGAACTTGTAGGTGACCCCACATTCTTTCCACATAGCCTGCATATACTTCGACATAAAGTTGCTGCCACGATCCGACACAACTTCTTTAGGGAAGCCAACCCTAGTAAATATGCCAAGTAACGCTTTTGCAACTGATTTGGCAGTTACAGTTTTCAATGGGATGGCCTCAGGATATCTGGTTGCATGGTCGACCAGCACCAGGATAAACCTATTGCCTGAGGATGTTTGCGGGTCGAGGGGACCAACGATGTCGATCCCTACCCTTTCGAATGGTATTCCCACAACTGGGAGTGGTACCAATGGAGCTTGGATTGTCGAGCCAACCTTACCAGATAACTGGCAGGAGACACAACTCCTGCAGTGACTTTCTACTTGCACCCCTATCTTGGGCCAGTAGAAGTGCATGGATAACCTTTGCTTGGTCCTCTTAATACCAAGGTGACCAGCAAGGGGCACATCATGCGCCAACTGCAGGAGGAAGGGTCTTACAGCAAGGGGAACCACCAACCTCCTATGGTCTCCTTCTGTAGACTCTGTGGGCTCACTATACAGGAGTCCACCTTCCCAATAAATCCGATGCGCCCCAGGAGGTTCACCCTCAAGCTGGGAGCAGGCCTGTCTCCTTAGGCCTTCCAGAGATGGGCACTCACATTGGCCTTTACTGAATTCTTCCCTGTCAGGACCACCTTCTACTAACAAGTCTTTTAGTTCCGGATGGTCGTTGAGGTCAAATACTTCAGGCATCGCCACCTCCTCATCAGGCCCGGGCGATTGACCAACTTCCTCCACCGCAGTGGTAGGCGAGCTCGGGGGAATATTCTCTTTCCCTCGTCTTGACTTGTTTACTACTTTCGCCTTGGGTTTCCCCTTCGGCTGGGGCGGCGTATTGGTCTTGGCCAATGCTGCCCGTGTTTGAGACCGTGTGCAGGGTCTGTCGGCAGTGTCTCCTACGAGCCCTAAAGCTCTGAGATCATTGCCTAACAAGACCTTTCCTGGGACGTTTCTCTGAATGCTCACTGGAATCCTGACTGCTGTACCATTTAAAGTAAGATTTACAGGTATTACTGGAAACATGCGAGGTGGGCCGTCAGCCAACTTAGTGGGCATCAGAGTAGCTCTGGCAACTTCCTCTGAGTCTACCAAGGTAGAATCCACTACAGTTCGACTGCACCCACTATCCCTAAGAGCTGGAGTGTCTACTCCATTGATCAGCACACTGTCTTTAAAGTAGTGCTTGGTATTATCTGGAATCCTAGCATAAGCCTCTGCGACTTTAGGCTCCCAGGAACCCAGGGAAACTAAAACTCCCTCAGCTTCTATCCCACTGGGGAAGGATGCTCCTGTAATCTCTTCTTCCTCGTAGGAGGAGAAGGCCAGATTAGCGGAGTGGACCCCCAAAGGTTTAACCTTACACCGGGGATCCCCCTTCACGTGGTCAGTTGCTCCACAAGCAAAACAAGATCCATTGGGTCTGTTTACATAGGGAGGCTTATTGTAACCAGAGTTCTGTTTCGGAGGCTGACCTCCACTACCCTGTGAGTTCTCTTGTGTCTTACCCTTATTTTTCTTTTTGTGGCCCTTTTGAGAAGAAGATTTATCAGATTCTCCACCCTCCTTATCTTTGGACTTTTTCCCTTCCTCCTGCTTACCAGGATGAGTTTTGTCCTTATGGGACACTCGATGTGACACCCATAAGTCTGCTGCAATGGCCAGTTTCTTAGGATCTATCTCCTTCGAATCGGCCAAATGCTGCTTAAGCTCCGGGGAAGAAGAAGCAAAAATGTGTTCCAGCATGACAAGATTTATCATGCCTTCGAAGGTAGAAACCTTATAACCTTCGACCCAGCCAGTTAAGTTTTTCAAGGATTCAGCGACATAAGATACCCAAGTACCACCTTCCTTTTTCTTATACTCTCTGAAACGTTTCAAATATTGGGCCGGAGTCTTCCCAAACTTTATAATGAGAGTTTGCTTTAACATTGCGAAATCAGCTCGCTCAGCCTTCGACATTTCCATGATGGCACTACAGCCAGAATGGGGCAGTCTACTGAGTAACCATGCAATCTTATCAGCATTGTCAACTTGTTGAACTTCGCATGCATACTCAAACGCATTCAGCCAGTCCATAATGTCATTCCTTTCTTCATACACACTGAGCAGATCTTTCGGAAACCGTGGATGAGAGGAAGCCCCAGACCCATGTCCAGGACCCTTGGACCCATTTGCAACCTGAAGCTTGGCCAGTTCCAACTGGTGATCCCTGTCTTTTTGTTTTTCTGCCTGTTCGATTTTTAGTTTGGCTATGCTGAATTCAAGCTCCTGCTGCCTAAACCGCAGCTCTTGCTTCTTGAATTCAAGCATAGCCTCCCCATCAACACTGGCAGAGGAAACATTAGACATCTCGTCCTCCCTGTCCTCGTGGTCGCGATGGATCAGTGCGGCGGCAGAACCGTCGGTTCTACCAGTGAGAGCAGCCCCACCACCTTCCGCACTGTCCTCAGAAGTTATAGCGTCAAGCTGCGCTTCTTGCCACGCCACGATTCTTTGGATCATTTCCAATTTCGTGCCTTGAGAGGAAACACCTCTCTCCGCACACATCTTTTTTAGTGTTTCTGATTTAGAAGCATTTGAAGTTAACAAGGTACTTGTTTCCATACTGTTAGATAGGACTATGGCCTTTTTAAAGTTATACTATAACAATTCACTACGTGTCCTGGTTGGAATAACCTGAAATGCCTTAGTTCGAGCGCAACACTGGATACCTTCAGTCGTATCCCACCGCTGTACACCAATTTGTTAAGACGGATTTCTGAACTCTGTCCTGGTGGCGCAGAAGTTCAGAAGGCCAACCTAATTACTTGGAACAGGGTAACCTCTGGACGAGCCAGACCAATCAAGGTAGCGATCGCGGCGGTCAAGCCCACCATTTCGATTAAACAGAATTTGAAGAGCCTCCTAGATAAAGCATTTGAATTGGATTGGATCAACGAGCATACACAAAAATTTCTCTTGAAAGAACATCCTAGAATACCTAATTTCTATACGCTGCCAAAAATCCATAAAGATACCATCAAACCACCAGGTAGACCAATTGTTGCAGGGATAGAGAGCATCAATCAACCTTTAGGGATCTATATAGATTTCTTCCTACAGCCATTGATACAAGAGACCAACACCTACACAAGGGATACCACCCACTTCCTGCAAAAGCTTAGCTCATTGACACCTTTGCCTGAAGATCTGTTGTTTACTATAGACGTGAAGAGTTTATACACCTCTATACCCCACGACCTGGGAATGGAGGCTGTAGAATGGCTGTTACTGAAAGCACCAGAGATACGGGCCCAGAAGGAATTCATACTAGCATTATTACAATTCATTGCTGAGAACTCCTATTTTCAATATGGCAACCAATTTTTTCTACAAACTGCAGGGACTTCAATGGGAGCTACCATGGCACCCTCATATGCCAACAGTTTCATGTATAAATTTGAAACAGACCATGTATTGAATAAACAGGAATGGAACAAGGACATCCGCATCTGGACGAGATACATAGACGACATCTTTGGAATTTGGAAAGGAACCAGAGAGTCTTTTGAAACATTTTTTGTGTATTTAAACAACATCGACCAAAGGGTACAGTTCACTAGAGAGATCTCATATGAAATCATAACATTCCTTGATGTACAAGTCAGAAAGCAACTCACTAGCTACAGCACTTCACTGTTTCGGAAAGAGACTGATCGGAATAATCTCCTGCACCGACTCAGCTTCCATCAGCCGAGCCTACTGAAGAATCTACCATACAGCCAATTACTTAGGGTCAAGAAAATAGTGAGTGATCCTGAAGACTACAGAATGCAACAGATGGAAATGAAAGAAAAATTTCTGGCCCGGGGATATAAGCAGGGTGAACTCGACCTGGCATCTGACAGAGTTGATGCCATATCACGAGAGACTCTATTATCAGAACAGAATCCCAAAAGTAAGAGAGAATTGAAATCACCAGTATTTGTATCCAAGTTTTCTACGCAAAGTAACAAAATCAAGAAAACTATTATGAAGCATTGGGAGATTTTCAAGAATGATATTCGAGTTCAAGATATTTTTAGTGAAAAACCAATCTTTGCATACCAACGCAGTAGGAACCTAAGGGATGAATTGGTGCAGACGAAACCTACAGTCAGGGAACCTATGACACAGCGAACTGGGACATATCCTTGTTTACAGTGTGTCAACTGTAATTTTGTTATTAAAGGAAACTCCATTAACCATCCAAGGACGGGGCAGAAGATTATGCTTAAGACTTTTGCCACATGTGACAGTAGTAATATCATCTACGGCATTAAATGCCCGTGTGGGAAATTTTATGTGGGACAGTCAACCCGAACAGCCAAATTGAGGTGGGGTGAACACCGATCTTGTATCCGTAATGCAAACATCAATTCAGCTGTGGCACGACATTGGATGGCCAATGGACATAACGTGTCCCAAATAAAATTTGTGATTTTGGAAGCTTTAACCAAGAATAGCCCTCATGAGGATTTTTGAGTCGCAGAGAGACATATTGGATTGACAAACTTGGCAGTCTGGCTCCCAATGGGTTAAATGAGGAGATCAACTTTCACTGTTTTCTCTAATTGTCTCTTATTGTTTTCTTACATTGCATTTAGCATCATTTGGTTTAGATTGACACCAGTACGTATATGACCTGAATGTTGAGGGTCAGTTGAATGTATATGAATAAGAGATGTTTCCCATGTTTAAAAGATGTCCTGCATGCTGCGCATCCTGGAGTTCCCCCAGGACCCGAGGTGCCGTCTGTCTAGACGACACCACTAGCGGCATTAAGGCACATACTATTAATATAAGGTACAGCCCTAGGGTTGCTCCCTAGGCTCCATCCATCCTACTTAGGCACGTTCATAATTAGTATAGCCTCATCTGAGGTGTTTATATAACAGCCATTACTTTTATCTAAATGGGTTTATTCAATCTTAGTATTTTTTCTATGTCCATGGATGACAGATTACTTTTTTCTTTTTTTGTTTTTTGATTCTTAGGCGATGACTTTTACCATTACTGCCTCAGGAGGTCCAGTAATTAGATATTTTGATCATATTGAGTTTATTGACCAGTTCTCGGACACGGGTCGCGGCTCGTGTTCTTAGAGCCGTGATCACGTGTCTTACGCAACTGAGTTGCTTGGCTGCGCACCGATGCAAGGAGGACATTCTGCCTTCAATCACGTGTCTTATTAAACCAGGTTGCTCGGCTACGTGCCGATGCAACGAAGACAGTCTGCTTTGAGCAGACGCTGAGAGAACTTCTCCGCTTCGTTCTTTACATATGGTGAGTTACAATCTACGCCTGTTTATTTCTATTTAGCGTTTAGCTACACTTTGGAAAGGTCCTTTATATATATTCACTTTACCATTCACAGCACCTGCTCGCCGTACACGGTGGAGCAGCCGGACCTCTGAAACATAGATTTCGCCATTACTCACCTACATCAGGTAATGGACCCGATTCCCTCCATTTTGTTATAGGTTAACTTTACTTGCCTTTGTACTGATTTGTTTCTTATTTTATATCTTTTGACCTGCCTTCTGATCCGGCTCATTACATTGTCGGGTATGTGTTTACCTTCATATTTTTTCAACTATTTGGATGATGACTGTTCATACTGATATTTATATACCTACGTTGTTTCTAATATGGGAATTATTCTATATTGGATATTAATCTTGGGATGGTTGGCACAATTGCATGTGAATGTTATATGTTTATTGTTTTAGACTTGCCCCGATGAAGGAATTTGTTATATTCCGAAATGCATTGGCACAAAAATAAGTCTTCAGATAGAGTGATTTATGGCAATCTCTTCCTCACGAAGAACAATTTTGGTGGCTACTAGTCACTTCTTTCTATAAAATAATTTTCAACATTGAAAAATCACTATATATTTGACTTTTGTATTTTTTCAAGAATTGGATCGAAGGAACTATACATAGTGAAATTACAACTAATATAGAACCCAGTATGGGATTCCAGAGAGCGGCTGTATGATTGGGTTTTCACCTAATCTTTGTTTCTTGCTGTATTTTTTGGGTTTGGGTGTCTCCAGGCCTTTTTCAGCCAGCTCCTGCATAGAGGTTCTAACTTCCTACCAAAGACTTATCACACTAAAAACCTTTGATAACGCCAGAAGGACTCGATACCCCTGTGGTGCCCACTCAAATTTGCTTCCTACACTCGATGTGACACCCATAAGTCTGCTGCAATGGCCAGCTTCTTAGGATCTATCTCCTTCGAATCGGCCAAATGCTGCTTAAGCTCCGGGGAAGAAGATGCAAAAATGTGTTCCAGCATGACAAGATTTATCATGCCTTCAAAGGTAGAAACCTTATAACCTTCGACCCAGCCAGTCAAGTTTTTTAAGGATTCGGTTACATAAGATACCCAAGTACTACCTTCTTTTTTCTTGTACTCTCGGAATCGTTTTAAATATTGGGCAGGAGTCTTTCCAAACTTTAAAATGAGAGTTTGCTTTAACATTGCGAAATCAGCTTGCTCAGCCTTCGACATTTCCATAATGGCACTACAGCCAGAATGGGGCAGTCTGCTGAGTAACCAGGCAATCTTATCAGCATTGTCAACTTGTTGAACTTCACATGCATACTCAAACGTATTCAGCCAGTCCATAATGTCATTCCTTTCCTCATACACACTGAGCAGATCTTTCGGAAACCGTGGATGAGAGGAGGCCCCAGACCCATGTCCAGGACCCTTGGATCCATTTGCAACCTGAAGCTTGGCCAGTTCCAACTGGTGATCCCTGTCTTTCTGTTTTTCTGCCTGTTCGATTTGTAGTTTGGCTATGCTGAACTCAAGCTCCTTCTGCCTAAACCGCAGCTCTTGCTTCTTGCAAATGGGTCCAAGGCAGAACCGTCGGTTCTACCAGTGAGAGCAGCCCCACCTCCTTCCGCACTGTCCTCAGAAGTTATAGCGTCAAGCTGCACTTCTTGCCACGCCACGATTCTTTGGATCATATCCAATTTGGTGCCTTGAGAGGAAACACCTCTCTCCGCACACATCTTTTTCAATGTTTCGGATTTGGAAGCATTTAAAGTTAACAAGGTATTTGTTTCCATACTGTTAGATAGGACTATGGCCTTTTTAAAGTTATACTATGACAATTCACTACGTGTCCTGGTAGGAATAACTTGAAATGCCTTAGTTTGTGCGCAACACTGGATACCTTCAGTCGTATCCCACCGCTGTACACCAATTTGTTAAGACGGATTTCTGAACTCTGTCCTGGCGGCGCAGAGGTTCAGAAGGCCAACCTAATTACTTGGAACAGGGTAACCTCTGGACAAGCCAGACCAATCAGGGTAGCAATCGCGGCGGTCAAGACTAGGTCTCAAGAGGGGTGAGGGTGACTGAAAGCCCGCAATGAGCACACAAATCAAGGACACTTACAAATTACTCCAAACAGGTGTTATATTAAAAATATATACACATTTATTCCAAGGCCTTTGCAACAATGACCGTAGCGAGAAATCACGATAAAACTCTAGTAAACCAACACATACCAAACCAATACAATATATATACAAATACAAACGAGTCTAAAGCGTTAGATGCACGAAATGTGTAGTCCACCTAGAAGGGGAGGAAAACAGGCAGTGCAAAATAATGATTAGACCCAGTCCGCCTTCAGAGGCACCTAACTAAAAGGAAGTCCAAGCCCTACGAAGAGTGGAGCCTTGTGCTCAAAAGTACCTGCACACGCTGGTGCCAACGGGCAAAAAGGGGAGTCTCTTCGAGGGAATCAGGCAGTTCAGTTTGGTGCACAACTGAAGAAGAACAGAGTTCCGCGACTAATGCGCAGCCTCCACTGTGGGCAGAAGCAGAGCACGAGTACAGAAAGGCGTGCTGTTTGACACAGCGGGGAAAAGCTCTGGGCTCCTGCAGGAGGGCGACCAGTTCCTAGCTATGCTACTCACCGGTCCCCGATGCAAGCAGACCCAGGCTTCTCCGCGTCAGTTTCAGTGCTGGCAGGTTCAGGGGAGCAGGGGACGTCTCGGCGTCGTGTAGATTCTGCAGCAGCAGAGTTGAGTTGAGGGCGTCCCAAACACAGTGAACCCGCACAGTTTGTTACCACAGCAGGGCAACGGAGCGGCCGTGTATATCTCAGCCAAATGTACACTACTCACTTCAGACCTGGGAATGCCAAGTGTACGAATCGTGTGAGAGTGACAAGGACTCGAAATACAACACAACCTGACGGCGGTTACAGAGTAAGACTCCTGGGTAGGCTGGTCAGTCTGCTGGATGGCCCAGAGACACTTCCGAAGGCTTACGTGCAGGAGATGGTGAAGATGCCGAGAATAGCTGTCCCCGCTATTCCAAGGGTCGAAGTACCAGTACAGGCCTTCTGGTTCGATCAGAGGTAGAAAGGGTTTCACAAAGTGACAGCAGTGCAGAGGAGCAGTCCTTCAGCGGGTCATTAGCGATTCCTCAGTTCAGCCTCGTGGTTGCAGGATACTTGGCTCCTGTATTCCCTTGTTCGTGAGAACTCAGGAGATCGACATGGTAGTGGCGTTTCCAGCCCCCTCTTATCCACGGTTCCCTTCGCGCCAAAACGGAGGGGACCCAATGGGAGATCCGCTCATCAAACACTCACACCATACGTGGACCTATCACGGACCACGGTGGTCCCAGGCATTCACACCACACTAGACTCTCTGGCACCCAGGATGTGTATTTGGACCAGACATTCCAGCCCACATCCTGGAGGCACACACAAGGCCTGTAGAAGCCCGCAAAAGCATCTGTGTTTCATGGGAAAGTACATGCCCAAATAAGGAAGGCCCCGGGTCGGCTCGACCTGGGGAAGGTGAAGGGGGCAAGACGGTCAGCGGACAGGACAAAGGAGCCTCGTGGTCTGGCCATTTTGGGAGCCAGGCCACCATTTTGGGCTAAGCGCGAGAAACACGCTTAAAACGCCAAATGGAGCTCAAAAACACAAGAAACGATCGCTGCCACGATTCCCATCCGTGATTCACTTGCACTGATCAGTTACAATCCAAAAAGAGTATCTAGGGCCTGTAGAAGGCTAGAGACCCAAGAGAGCAGTAACTTAGCTTACAGTGCCCTCTTGTGTCATGTTGCACAAAAGCTGCAACATGATAAAGAAACTACGGAAAACAGCGTTTCCCGGTACTGACTGTTTTAAGGGCATGTCAGTTTCCCCGTAAGAATGGAGCGAAAGCCCAGAGGAGTGCGGCAGAAGGCTGCACTTCTGGCAAAGTCTAGATCATGGGGAAAACAACAGCAAAAAGTTTAGGGGTTGCCACATGGAAGGAAAATTACCCTCAATTAAGAAATCTTTCCTAACAGAGGAGAACGAGGATCCTGCGCAATTCATTTTGCGAGTTCAAGATTTATAGAGAAGCGAAACTGGTACGGCATGGAATCAATCAACAGCTTTATTCTATTTTATCATTAAAAAGAGTTGCCGAAAGAGGTGCAGAAGGCCTTGGACAAAAGAGCTGGGATCGAAGCCAAAGGGTGGCCTGAAATTCAGAGCATAATTGTACACCACTGGAGGAGGATCAAAGAGAAGGAAAAGGAGGTCACGCAAAAGAGGCTGGCTGACGAAGCAAAAATAGTACAGACGAAATTAGTGAAGGTCGCCGCCATTACTGCCAGTGCAACAGCAGACAGAGGAAACGAAGGAGAGGAAAACGTGGGAGGAAGGCCCGTCGGGATAGCAGCGCAGTGGGTTGGAGAGGACCAGGGACAGTGGAACGGAGAAGAACAGCCATGCCAAGGATCGCAGTGGCAGAACAGGCCGGCCCAAGGAAGAGGTGGGTACCGCGGGCAAAGGGGAGGATACAGAGGAATGGGAAACAGAGGGTATGGTGGGCAAGGACCAAGGGGAGGACAACAGGGGTCGTGTTGGAATTGTGGAAGAGGGGGACATTATTCACGAGATTGTAGAATGCGACCATCAGGGTATTTTCAACAGCAACAACAGCCCATGAACAATTAACAGGGGTGGGGCTGCCCACACCCAGGTAGCCCCTGTGGAGCTCCAATGGGAAGGGGGGGACAACAGGATCAATACTGCTATGACCCCCAAATCCAACAGAGACAGCCAGCCCCACCACAGCAGCAGCAGCCACAACAGCAAAACGCACTACAGCCCATGGCGAGACAAAACCCAGTAGGGAACAGAAACAATAACCCTTTTGCAGCGGCCGCAAACGGTGCCCCTGCACCATACCGTGGCGTAACGGTCGTGGGCGACAACATTTTTTCAATGCCAGGTCAGCAAAGATACCAAGACTAGGACAGCCCACAGGGAGCACTTGCGTGTCCAGTCCTATCCACCACACAAAGTGCAAATGAGGAACCACTAGTGGCGGCAGAGATAGGAAACAAGCAGTTTATCTTTATGGTAGACTCTGCAGCAGAAAAATCATGCCTCACAGAAGGGCGGTTTCAGCTCTCGGGAAGAAATTTGGAGACGCAGGGGTTCTCTGGGGCTATTTTAAAAGTTCCTTATACAAAAGATCTTGATGTAACAGTGGGGGGAAAAACAGTGCGTGCACCCTTATTGTACTACGAAGACGCGCCAATCAATTTGATGGGATGAGACCTACTCAGTAAGTTAAACATGACTTATGGCCTTTACTGAAAGAGGAATAGTGTGCCCGACGCCAGGGGTATGCCCCGTACGGGCGCTCTTGCTAATAAGTACGATTACAAAGGAAGTTGCAGTAAGAGGAATTCCCATGGACATGTTCGTCTATGGACAGGTATTAGCCCGAGTAGTGCCTGAAATAACACAAAAAGAGTGGCGAATGCCATCCGACTTCATATTCCGCCCAATCACACCAACAGATGTAGTGCCAGGCACAATCATGTCTATAGACATTGAGGCAGTTCAAGTTTTCAACAAACGCATTGTGGTCATAGGCCTGGACAAGCAAGGACACGAGTGGAGAAGTGTGCTATGCATAGAGCCAAATATAATGCTAAAAGATATTACTGATGAAGAATTGTTTACTGACTACGAAGGGGATGGAGAAATAATAATGGAAATAAGCATACCATGTGACATTATGATTTAATACATAGAAATGCACAACCCACTCATGGCTAACATAAAAGCCCCACTGACAATATATGAAGAAGACATGGCCAGGGTAGCACCTGAAATTTGGACTACGGGACCACACAATGTAGAATTGTTGCATGAGGTAACTCCCATAAAAATAAAACTGAAACCAGGTGCCCTCCCACCCAGAGTGAAACAATACCCAATATTCAAAGAAGCAGAGGAAGGTATTAGAGAAACAGTGAATGCACTCCTAAGCCAATGGATCTTAGTGCCATCGACTTCCCCATGCAACACAGTGATTTTTCCAATTAAGAAAGCAAAAGGAGGGGCGTGGAGAATGGTCCAGGACCTCTGCCCACTCAATGACGTCATCCAAAAAGAGTTCCCTTTAGTGCCTAACCCGTCATCAATATTGTGCAGTATACCAAAAGAGGCAACTTGCTTCACTGTCATCGATCGGAAAAATGTCTTTTTCTCTGTACCACTCGCACCAGAGTCACAGTACCTTACAGCTTTTACATTAGGAAACAACAGATATGAACATCGCAGACTCCCACAGGGGTATTGCGAAAGCCCGAGCATTTTTAACAGAGTACTACGAGAAGACATTGGCAACATAGATGTAAGGAGCACCATAATACAGTACGTAGATGATTTACTCGTCTGCAGCAAAACAGAAGAAGAGTGTAGAGAAGACTCGATAACACTGCTTAACATATTGGCTGCTAAGGGATACAAGGTGGACAAAGGAAAGTTACAATGCTGCCTTGCTGACGTTGTGTATCTTGGCCAGCAAATATCTAAAGACGGAAAAAGAATATTACCAGACAGAGCAGCAGCCATTCGACACATTATCATACCAAAAACAGTGAAGGACATGCAGAAATTTCTTGGCATATGTAACTATTGCCGAGCATGGATCCTCGATTACGCAGCATGCACACGGCCGATGCTACAAGCACTAAAAGAAGCACAAAGAACAGAGCCCCAATAAAATGGACACAGGAGACAATTGCTCAATTCTCTCGATTAAAAGATCTTATTTCAGACGCCCCAGTCCTTGCAAATCCAGATTATGAAAGGGAATTTTTCCTGTTTTCGCACAGCAATGGAACATTAATGACAGCAGTATTGACACAAAAGACATCACTATGCCATAAACCATTAGCGTACTACAGTGGAATATTAGACCCAGTAATGCAGTGACATTTCGCTTGCGAACAGGCCCTCGCTGCAGCGGCCTTCGCGATTGAGAAAAGTGCCACAATCGTAATGGGATGTTCAGTGACGCTATATGCGGAACATTCGTTATTTGCTATCTTGGAAAGATCAAAATCTACCCTCACAATACAGAGAGCCTCTGCTTATGAAATAATTATATCAAGTCCAAATGTACATGTGGTCAGATGCAAAACAGTGAACCCAGCTACCTTTATTACAGAGCCATGCACAACTGAGGATTTACAGGAACACGATTGTAGCACATACGAGGGAGAGGGCGATGACATTCCCAAAGCAAGCAAAAACGCCCTTACAGAAGGTGAAATATATTTCATAGACTGGTCAGCATCCATAAATTCAGAGACAGGAGAGAAACATGTGGGGATGGCGGTAGTGCGCATGGAAGAAGACACATATGAAGTGATTGTGCAAAAACCCCTCCCCTCACATTACTCTGCACAAGCAGCCGAACTGACTGTGCTAATCAGCGCGTTACACACAGCCAAAGGTTGTGCCGTGACCATATATTCAGCTTATGTTACCACCACAGTTCACTCAGGGCTATCACGTTGGCGAAGGAGAGGGTTCAGAAGAGCAGACGGGTCCCCTGTACAACATGCCACGTTGCTAAATGAACTAATAGAAGCTTTAGCAGAACCATCGGTAGTAGCGGTGGTTAAATGCCAAGCCCATACCCATAACACAGACGCCGTCTCATTGGGGAATGCAGCAGCCGACGCAGCAGCGAAAGAAGCCTCGTACTTCAATAAGACACCAACATCCGAGTACATTGTAAAAACAACCACAGCAGAACAACCAACAGATGCATACAATAACACGCCCATAGCACAATTGATAGAACTTCAGAGAAGGGCCCCACCGGAAGAGCAGGAGTTGTGGGGCAAACGAGGGTGTAAGCAATCAGCCACAGATCTCATTTGGAGACAGGAAACGACAGGCAAAGTAGTGATGCCCGTACAATTATTAGAAGTAGCATTTCAACAACTGCATTTTCCAGCTCACGTTGCAAAACAACATATTGCCTCAGATATTCAAGAGGATTGGTTTGTTCCTAATCTACATAAATACTTGACTAAATTTGTGATTGAATGTACTACATGCCAAACTTACAATTCAGGAATGACATTGCGAACTCTGCGTGGCACTTTGCCACGCCCTACAGGTCCATTTAGAGAATTACATATCGATTACGCCGTTATGGGAGAAAGATGTAACGGAGCAAGATACTTGATTGTGGTGGTATGCCCTTTTTCACGGTGGGTGGAAGCGGGCCCCTGTCCCCATCCTGATGCAAAATGTGCTGCCTAGTTCCTTGTGCGAGAAGTATTCTCACGGTGGGGAATCTGTGACGTGATCCGTTCAGATAACGGCACGCACTTTGTAAATGACCTCTTCTAAGAAGTGACCTCCCTTCTGGGGGTGAAACACAAATTATGTTCGATTTATCATCCAATGGCCAATGGAGTTATGGAGAGGCTCAACGGGCTGCTTAAAAGCAATTTATTGAAATTATGCAGCACGTTGAAAAACATTGGGTATATTGTCTGCCCCTAGCACTGTTCCAACTCAGAAACCAACCATGCAAGGACCATCATTTAAGCCCGCACAAAATCGTGACGGGAAGGAGAATGCCATGAAGGAGGAGACTAAGTATGGCCAACTTAGTCACACAGCCGCTCTACGTTGTCCCAAAAATGGGTTAAGGGATTGGTTACATTTTCTTAAAAAAGAACTCTTATTCACCAATTTCAAAATGGAAGTAAGAAAAAAAGTCCAAGTTATAAATGATTTGGAAAATGGTTTATCAAAGCAATAATAGTGAAAGCAAATCACTAATATAATCTTAGTGAGGATGCAGCTACACAACACATAGAATCGACTTAATGTGCCAATGCATTTCGGAGTATACAGACTCCTTCATCAGGGCAAGTCTTAATTGTGAACAATGTGGACACATAACGAAAATATACATGTGTGAGTCAATGAAAGAAAAGTAATTGCAACACATACCAGAATGCAGAATGTTCGGAAAGGCGTTGAAATGAAAGTTGGGAGATAAAAAACAAAAATAAAAAAACTACAATGAGTGATAAAAGTAAATGGTGAGTCATTGTGGAACTATGTAAATAAAGTTACAAACGGTACCTCTTTAGTAGTGTGTAGCCAAAGTAGCTTTAAAAATGTCAGGCGTGTTGATGAAAGTAACTCACGCAGTCCACTGAAGGACAGTAGTCAGCAACAGCTTTCTAGAAGCACACAAGTTACAATAATCAGAGGCTGAATGTATCAGGATAAGGCAAGTAGTTTACAGTAATCAACACATAGTGTTGAAGTACCTGGGTGTGCAGCGCGGCCGTGTAATGAGCCGTTCGATCGCTGCAAAGCATCGCCGTGTGATAGCGTTGCTTAGAAACGGGTTATATAAATAACCAAGTGACCGCATCGCGTCTGGGAGAAGGCGCGATGCGGTGTATTACAAATGGCTCTGCATATGTGATTTGTGGGCCCTTAGGAGGCAAACCAAGTAAATGTATGATGTAATGGAATTAAAAAAGGAATAATAGAGTATATAATATCAAAAAAAGAAAAAATTGAATAGGCATAGAGCTAGAAGAAATACTACGAAAAATATACTAGGACAATGTAAAATAGCAAACATGGCGAACAAAAAATTAAACATTTCAATTATATAACCTAATAGGGATAAGTCAGGAATTCTTGAATGCATGATATCAATTAATGTAAATATCGAAAAAGCATGGAAATAGAAAAAATATTACGAGAAACATGTTAGGTAAATGCGAAATAGCAAACATTAAGAAATCAAATAGAAGTCGCTGGGGGTGACATTGAAGCAATGCCACCTTGGGTCCCAGACGGAACGTCCGGGAAGTGCGAAAGCAGAGTTAACATGAGTATGTATATTAATAACCCCATGTGAAAGGGTAGACGCCACTGGATTGAGAATAAACACAATTTAACCCAAATCAAGTTCCTGATCCTTGAGGTATTGAACAAGGCCCATCCACATGAAGATTTTGTCAGAATAAACTTTGAAAACCAAGTTGTCACGCAGCAAAAGATCCAATTATATTTCGTCCAAATCGTCAGAACTCCTTGCTAAAATCCCACAACAGTATAAGCTTTTCTCGTCTGCAGAAACATTCTTTGCATCGTTCCTAGCACCAGACGTTCAAGCAAGGGCAAACGCGAAATGGCTGCAGATAACACGCTGGGAGCTCATCCAGCTGGCCAACGACACTGAAGAAGGATTCAACATCATAAAAATAGAGCTACGTGCACTGCGCCTGATGACGATGCAAAACAGATATGTCTTAGATCTTATCACAGCGATGGACGGTGGTGTTTGCAAAAAAATTGGGGGGGCGTGTTGCATGTTCGTACCAACTTCCGATGCTGATAATGGGACACTGTCACATGTGATAACAGCAGTGCATAATTTAGGAGAACGAATGAGAGCAGAAGGCGGAGTAGACAACAACACGTGGTTCGACGACCTGTTCAGCTGGATACCATCGTGGGTGAACATTGCAGCAAAGATACT
This sequence comes from Ambystoma mexicanum, assembly GCF_040938575.1. Lineage (NCBI taxonomy): Eukaryota > Metazoa > Chordata > Amphibia > Caudata > Ambystomatidae > Ambystoma > Ambystoma mexicanum. The sequence goes on along the minus strand of NC_090934.1, from coordinate 1,220,527,134 downwards.
CATTCCCATCATAGTCTTTCTTCTTTTAATATTCTGTGTGTGCCAACTGGAACTAAGATGCTGTGAAAATAATATGCCTAATTCAGCAATGATGATGGTAACAGTGGGCCGACAGACAACGGTGGCTACCATGATAGATGCCCAAGTACAAACCGGAGAATACACCACACCACAGTATAGGATGACTGCCATCTATAGACAGTATGGGGACGTGGTTGATAATTTACATTACACTACCATTAGAGAACCAAAGAACTTGCTGTGGTATAATGAGGTGTGGATAGATTTAGATGGGGATGGTGGGATATACTTAATGGTCACCCCCAAAGAATATGCAAGAAGGGGTAACAGTTTAAGAAGTGTGTGTAAAGCATGGTTGCCAATAAAGGGTACACCTGCTTGGGATGAGGCTGTGGCTGAAGCTGAGCGCTACCGAAAGGAGAATGGAAAGAACGAGATAAAGTAGTTTGTTACTTTAGATGTAATGAAAGGGGGGGAATGTATGGGAGCGAGGGGTCCTCAGGCCCCCTCGCGTCGTACGCTCCTCAGTACAAGGCTTGGACCGCATGCCTCCGGTAGTAGTATTGCCCCTTGTCCTTATGTAAAGTTAACCACGGTTGACTGATGCATAGATGGGACTACTGAGCAGGACACGGGGCATCCATCTTTTGTGCCCCTTTCGACTCCATCTTGGGTAAACAGGCCTCACTGCGATAGTACAGCAATGCTCGGCTCCCCTTTCCACCGCAGCAGCCAAGGACAGAGACACACACACACACACACAAGGCGCGCAGGCAGCTGGCTGGCCCCCACCCTTGCACTCCCCCTGCGAAGGAAAGCTCTGCACATCCATTCTCACGCTGAGGCTGGAGAAAGTTGCAACTATCAATATGCTACAGTTTTCTTCCTCTGAGATCACTGTTTGCCTGAAAACCGGCATGTGAACCAAGATGAGCTAAGCACTTTCTGCTCGATTCGTCCTCATAAACGTGCAAGCCACCCACCCCCATTAAAACAATGTATTGTCATCCTGACCCTGCACCCCCTGTAAGGTATTTCTTTCCAGTGCCAGACCCTCGCCTGTGCTGCGAAACCCACCCAACACCCCCACTACTAACCTTAAGCATTTTTATTATTATATATGCTTTTACTTGCACTAATGAGTTTGAAACTTAGAAAGAGAGGCGAAACATAGCCTGATTCTTTTACATGCACAATAAAGGTCAAGGCCTTCAATTAAAGCCACGAATGACCCAATTGTACTGACAATGATCATTGTGTGTAACTTATGTAGAAATGTGACAAGTAGCATGCAACAATACTAGCTTAGGTAGTGACCACAGTAACCGGACCCTGACCTGCATGGAGCGCAAGATGTTTGACGTCCATCAGCTACTCAGCCAACCAGGAGGAAGAGATGCTACCCACACCTACAGCACCACACCGTCTGGCCAATCGGGTCCATTTAGTATTTTTTGTTAGAGTTACTTTAACTAATATAAATGTTGACACTGATGTAATGAGGTAGAGTTTTTTGGGTTATTTCCTACCTGGAGAAATAAACCATCCTTTGAACTCTTGCAGCCGGGTCTCAGTTCCTCTTTCCCCGACAAGGGGTTTTGCCTGTTATTTATTTCTTTTTTCTCTCACACGTAGTAAGACGGGGAAAGGCACCTACATTCCTTATTTCTGAGTCAAGCAAATATCCTTTGTTCTCGCACAAATCTTTATTCCAGCACCTGTCAGCTCTGCAACCTTGGTTTTCCTTCTCAATGCTTCTCCCTTAGTATTATACGATGCTGACGTCCATTTTCTCAACATGGCTGCTTTATTCGCGTTATATTTCCTACTTTAGCAAGCATCTATGTTGTCTTATCTACCTTGCATTTCTGCGTATATACATCTGCTGCATCTCTTGTTACTTATTTTCGCAGTGTATATGGTTTTCTTCATATTCACATATGTGTTTACTTCATTCCTTCAATCACATCTTCATTCTCTAGATCTCCATATATTAGGTTTAGTGCGCCCACGTATCTTCTCTCCTTCATGACGTCACTTGTCATCTGTCGGACTTCATTTGTATTTCTTCTATGTCGAATGATGTCTGCAGGCTCATGTCTAACGTCTCAGTTCTAGGATACATTCGGTATGGTTGTATGAGTGTATAATGTCTCTCATACCTTTGATGTGGTATTCGGATGATACTCGGTGTCAAACACAGTGCTTTGTTGCTGTTCTTCCAGTATGACAGAGGTGAGGGGGTGGGCTCTATAAATGACGTGTACGTCTGCTTCTCTACAAAGTCTTTACATATACTCCATGCTATTTCCTTTTCTCGGGAAAGACAAGGTTTTATTAACATAATTCCACCTTTTTCGCACTTGGTGCTTGACAGTGTCCCGGCCTCATTACAAGTCCGGCGGTAACCCTGCCGGTGCTCCGTCGAGTTGCTGCCGGACTCGTAAAATTTTACCAGCGCCTGACTTCACGATGCCACCGGGAGATTATACCTCCGGTGGCCCGGGAAGTCAGGCGCCGTTAAAATGTAAGTCCCTCTTCCCACAGATTCCCATAGGACTCTATGGGAGTGTGGGCACAGAAAGGCCAGCACGGTTGCTAATTTATGGCGGCGCTTCTGTGACTGGTCTGCCTACCATGGTCGCTGCGCCCAGCAGGGTCAGACCTGTCTGGCACAGAGGCCCCGGCAGGCAGACTCCTAGTTTGCCGGTCCGGAAACAAGTGTTCCAGTGCTTGTCTTGTTTTTAAACACTCAAACCCTCCATGTTCTCTCTCCTCCTAGTTTTGTTCACTATTTTTCGTGTTTCCAGGACTCCCCAAAGTCCTCTGGCTCTCTGACAGGCTTACTTTAGGGGGACCTCTGTGGAGCGTCTGCCCGTTCAGATTTTCCGTGCTCCAATAAACCTTGTGGCTATCACAGCCTCAAACGTTAATGTCTCCTGATTTCTCAGGGTTCTGTAAAGCCCTCTGGCCCTTTGATAGGCTTGCTTTAACATGGCTTTGGTGGGGCGTCTATCTGTTCAGGTCTTGTCCGGGCTTCTGATGCCACCGTACGCCCCTCTCAGCGGCGTTACCTCTTCGGGAGTGGTCGCTTCCCTTACTTCCCTACCGAGAGATCAGACTTCTCTGCTGCAGCCTGATCTCGGCGTCCGTTAATGGGCCCCAGGCTCACCAGAGCTTCTTTGTGGTGACGACACCAGGCAAGACGGTCGCTTTACTGTCTCTGTCTCTCTCCAGACCATGGCTTCTTGGTCAGTCAGGGCGCAGCCTCCCAGCGTCTTGCTAGTGATTGTTCATTCTCCACGCTACCACTGACTCGGCAGTCTAGCGTGGGTCTGCACCTTCAAAACGTCTTCCCGTCAGCGGCTTTCCCCTGTGTAGGATTCACTCTTCTCCATTATAGGTTCCTCTTAATTTTATGTACATCATCACAAATAAAAGGGGTGTGTCGCTGTTCTTTGACTGTGGAGTTCAGGTGAGATCCAGCATTACCTGAAGCCAAAGAGATTGGAGAAATGTCACTATTGGGATAGTCAGGATAGACACAGAGGTAACAACTGTCTTTCCTATTCCCATGTAGCCAGATAATGTGTTCTGGATAGTGAGTTCCTTGTAGCAATGGGAGTCCTGTCCCCAAGAGAGTAGTCACTCCCAGTGAGGTCCCACTTGCCCAAACCCCTAAGGAGGGTTTGGCTGAGCGGGATCCCTTCCCTAGCTTCAAAAGGGGTGGCTCGAGATGGCTCTTTTCCAAAACTCCTGAAGTGTTCTCTTTTCATCCTACCCATGATGGTTCTCTATCTGGGACTTTATCACATAAAAGCTGGGAATTAGTCTTAACCTTCCTCTGGAAATCTAGGACAACCACTGATGGAAATGTGGGATGTTACTACCTAGACTTAATTGGACAGGTGGAATAGGAATTACACTGCTTCTATGTAAGTCATTTCCCCCAAAATGCTCCCTCGCGAGGATATTATGCTTGGGTGTATAGCACATCCTTTGCTCCCACTATCACGATGAGCCCACATCTTCTGTTGTTGGGTGGTGGCGGGGACCCTATAGGTGGTTCTTTCTCCCGCATATGGATATTTGTTTTCCCTGTTCCCCTAGACTTTCCGCCTTTTGAGCTACTTTCCTTGCCTACCAGGGGAAATGCTATTGATGGTTGGGCACATAGAGTGGAAAAAGACACTCTCTCTCTAGGCCCTCTCCATGCTCCCACATGTGAGGCTAAAAACCTTGGGGTCCTCTTTGACTTCACAATCTCCTTCTCTTCTCACATCTCTGACATCTCTAAGAAGTCACACTACCAGCTGCACCTACTCAGAGGTATTCTTCCTTTCCTCTCCTTCCCCTGGAAGCTCTCTGTCTCCAGAGCTCTGGTTTTCTCTAGGCTGGACTACTGCAACAGCCTCTTTCTAAATCTGCCTGCTTCTACTATCTACCCTCTGCAACACATCAAGAACAGGACTGCGAGACTTGTCCCTGGCCTCAAGCCCAGGGATCATATCTCTCCAGGACTGAAATCTCTGCACTGGCTCTCAGTAGCTGCGAGGATTAAGTTCAAAACCCTCTGCATTGTCCACAAGGCCTTCTGGGGACTGGGGCCTCAATACCTTCAACTCTATCTTACTAAATATCTTCCTTCGAAACATCTTTGCTCATTTGCCTCCAACTTGCTCAGGGTCATTTTCTTCTCTAAGCAACGAGTTGGTGGTAGATCTCTTTCTTCAGCTGGGGCCTCCCTCTTGAACAGCCTCCCTGCCTCCCTGAAACTTGAGGAGAACCATCTCCGGTTCCTGAAGCACCTCAAAACCTTTCTCTTTGCTTCTGCTTTCTCTCCTCCTCCCCCCTGCTCAAGTCCTGGCTGAAACTGCACTGGTCACCTGGCTACCCTCTGATCTCAGGCCCATGTCCCCTCCCCCGCCAGTTGAACACCTGCACTGCCCTTCCTGGCATCCCCCGCACTTGGGGACGGTTTTCTGTATCCCTACAGTCCCCTACCAGCACTTGACACCTGCTGTCTGCACTTACCCTTGCGCTTGCCACCAGTTGGCTGCACTTTTACTTATTGCTTTTATTTGTTCTATTTATTTTTACTGTCAATTCCATGTACTGCACTGCCCCCCCTTCCTTCCTGCACTTTTCCTCTTCCCCTGCTCTTGCACAATCTCAATGTCACCTGGCCTAGTAAGATCATTGTCTCTGTCTTCCCTCTGTTCCCCCTCCCTTGCCTTGTCACGCCTTGAAACACTTGTGTATAGGCGTGTTATAAATGCCATATCTAGGGACTTTCTGCTCCTGTATATATAGTCATCTCTGGGCTTTTTTTGTGTGGTGATGTGGGAGGAGGCCGCAAATTTAAGGGACACCATCTTGTGAGATGTCTGAATTCCCCTCACGAATAACATGCGTGTTACTTGGTGGGAGGTAGAGACAGATGTGGAATGACATAATCCCCTATGATTTCTCCATCAGGGATAATATTAGAGGGCTCACTGTCCCGGGTAATCTCTCCCTGACCTGTCTCCCCCAACTCTGTGTATTTATCAGGCCCCTGTAAATAGTATGTTATATCCTCAGGGTTGAGTTGTTCTTCCTCTCCTTTACTTTCCCCAGAAAAGCTTTTTCGATAGGAAGAGAGAGAGAGAGAGAGAGAGGATGTGGACGGAAGACTCTAGGTTTCTTTTCTCTACAGTGGCAAAAGGTTCACAGGGCATTCGGTAATTAGAGGTCTCCATGGTCTCCAGGGAGGTGGTAAGTCCTATGTTGATTCGGTTAGTCTAACTCGCTCTTCAACTCAGTAAAAGTTAGAACAAATTATTCGGATTTTGCCATAAAGCCCTGTTTCAGAGGACTTTCTATATACCTCTGTCCAGTCTCCTCATTTGATGGATCTTACAGGAGGATCTCACATAGAAGATACACCCCAACTCCTCTATCTGAATTTATATGGGTTTGAGGGAATAGTATAGGGGGATGAGCTGGAACTCTCCATCACAGGGTAAACGTGGGAAAACAACCAATCTGTTTTTCTGCCAAGATGTTGATGGCAGGGTTACATAGACCCGAAATCCTACGAGAATACCTATGTGAAGACCTAGACTAAGAATAGCCAGGCATCCACTGGTCACAGGGAATACAAATCTGATAGTTTGTCCCCTCTGCATTCTTCTAAACATCTGCATTCTTCAAAACAGATAAGATGGCACTGGAAGTCAAGATTTGGAAAGTGAGGCCCAACCTACTTCTATTAGTATTAGGGTGACTAAAGATCTCTGGCTAACTGGGGTGTTGAGGTTCTAAATCTATTGCGGAGTGGGTCGACTCCATATAAGGTGTTCAAGTGGATGAAGGGTCGAAAGACTTTACCACGTGGGCCAACTCTTTGTCAGGTTGTCCATATCCCTCCTCTGACACCAAATATGGCACAACTAAGATAGGGGTGCAGGGATGCACAGTCAGTTATTAATTTATCTATAGTATATAACAAATATCCAGATATCAGTCTCTTGAAATTAAATTAATCTCTAGTTGTTGTTTCAGGTGCAGGCGGGCTGAAGTCACAAGGCCACTTGGGACGAGAAATTGTCAAGAAACAGAACTGTGTATTACTACCGAGTAGGCCCAAATGCACTCCTGATTGGGTACAGGACCCAATGTTGATTTGTGAATGGTTGAATAAGGCTTTAGCCTATAAAGGCTTAAATTTGTATTTGTACATTCATTCAAATGCTTGCTGAATATCAAAGGTTATTTTATAAGCTTTACTGAACAGTGTATCTCATTCAATAGAACCAGTACCCAACACAAATGTTAGAGAATCTCTTCCCTTTAATTCTCTAATTTAAAAAAAAATTAATATAATAAGCAACAGATAGCAGATATCAACATGATTCTTCTTTTTGTAACAAAATATGAAAACATCAAGCAAGAAGTGAATATAGGAATACAATTGTCTCTTAGAGCGGATAACTCCCTCCAGGGAAACCCTTCAAGTTGTAACAAGTAACCAACGCGTTTCGGATCAAAGATCCATCTTCAGGGTAGGGGCTTCTCTGTTCCTATAGATGGTGAGCTATGAAAAGTAGCAATTTCCTTAATTCTGATCCTGTGGGAAATTCAAACGAACATTCATTGTAATAATTGTTTAAATAGAGAGAGGCTAAAAGTAGGGTAAGGGGAGGCTAATGGTACTAACCTATCCCAGCAGGCTGGTAAGGTCCAGAAAATGACCTATAAATGGAACAAGAGAGGAAAAAATAGCCAAGGTAAGCGTTTTTAGTAATGTAAAAAACTACTCCTTCAGAAGTAGCAAAATGTAATGGGAAGTGACATCCCTGCACTCACCCAGTCTTCTGGTAAAGATCACTGGAGACTGGGGTGTGGCCACGCACAGTACGGCAGAAACCCTAAAGTAAATACGTGATACTCATATTTAGGGACATGATGCAACCTCATGAAGAATCACAAAACATTAAACATTAATCTCCTTTCAATCTAATGCATTTAAAATCGGGCGGCGGACAGTAGTCCATAGAACGCTCGATCGTGAAATCTAGAGCCTCACAAGCAACGTATATCTCTCATAAGGGCGGCGCACATGGAGAAAGCGCGTGCACAGCCCCATCGGTCTTGATTCCCAAAGGGGACTGAACAAGGACTCACCGAGTTGTGGAGTTTCTTCTCCCGCGCCGACCGCTAGACTGAAAGCAGCGCGGCTACGGGTAGCGTCCTAAGTTGACCTGGCAACCCTGCACATGCGCACTGGGGCGGCCGGGCGGAAGCCATCTTGGTGTGGGCCTACGGCTGTAACATAGGTTGTCACGGGGATTAAGAATGCGTCGAACATCCAATCTCTTAACAATCTCGATGAGCTCAACTAGTGGGGATAATGGCCTAGTATACTGTGTGTATATTGATAGATGGAATGGAAAGTGACAGATGCGCGTGGGGGCACCGCTGCGGTTCAAGGGAATCCGAGGGGTGCCCCCACGACTCATCAATTATGTGTTCACTCATAAGGGCTTCTGGAGGGTTGCGCACAGGCCATATCACAAAGATGTGCAGTGCTGGTATATTGATTGCACGTGTCACTTCATTGGCATACAATCAATTACAGATCACAAGGTACATACATGACGAATTATTTTACCCTGCATTGATTCCTCCTGGCTAGTGACCTGGCGTCTTGCCAAGTAACATAACTAGACAAGGCCATATCTTAAGCACAGTGTAACATTAATCAGGCATTGAGCAAGGTCAAGTCGAAATTCGAACCCTCAGATTCTCAAATTCACAGAGCAATAGTTCAAACGGTTATGAGTAACATTGGTGCAATCAGAAGCATAATTTGAATCATGTGGTATATATTCCAAAGTCACACAAAACACATTAGGTCAAACTCAGTGTTCATGCTTCGAGGGCTTAATGAGTCCAAATGTTCGATCCATAGGATCTCCCGCTGTGACAATTTACGTTGTACATCGCCCCCTCTGCTTCCTGCCGTTACCTGCTCTAAGATGACACATTTTAGCTGTGCAACGGTGTGCCGTGCTTCTACAAAGTGGATTGAAACCGGTGATTTCTGATTTTTGTCCGAATATTGGACTTGTGCTCAGTCCATCTCGTTTTTGCGTTCCTGGTTGTCATGCCAACATAGTAAAGTCCACATGGGCATTTCAAAGCGTATATTACATTCTGGGCGTCACAGGTACAGGAATGTTTTAGTAGTACAGGTTTCCCTGAATGGGGATGCGAGATGAAGTTGCCCCTAATGGCTTGTTTTAGCAGGCGTTAAAAAACCAACCCGCAAAGGGACCTAGGAGCTAATTACGTCACCTCACCCATTGAGCCCTATGGGGTAAAAATGGGAATGGGGAAGGGCCATGGCGGCATGGGGAATTACCGCCCCGCCAACCTCGGAATGGGGCGGTAATTCCCCATTCCGCAATGGAGGAGTCGGTAAGTTACCGGCATGGACCATGGTGCTATTAGCACCATGGTCCAACGCCTGGGTCGTAATGAGGGCCAGTGGGTTTTGATCTGCATATAGGAGAAGTTCTAGTCCCTCCTAATGAAAGACGGTTAATACTCACAGGAGTCAGTCTTTCCCCATCCACAGGTGGATATAAAGGTTAGCCTCAAAGTCAGGGATTGCATGGAAATATGATCTTGATGTCATGGCGGTGGTGATAGACTCTGATTTCTGGGGTGAAGTTAAAATTCTGTTACTTAACCATGGGAACAACACATACAAAGTCAAGGAGGGAGATAAATTAGCCTAAGGTATTCTGGAACAGGGCCTGTTCCCTATTCCACAAGAGGTAGAAATACTACGAGAGACTGAAAGGGGCTCAAAGGGTTTTGGGAGGTGGATGTCCCCGCAGAGGAGGTCCACCGAGATGAGGCAGAGAACGTTGACCCACTACCCGATCTTGCTTTTGCCCAAAGATATGATCCGGCCCTTACAGCGGCTTTTGGCAGGGTGACAATGGAAGAAAATGGGCACAGCCAAGCTGGACCCTTTTCTTCCAAAAGATTGGCTTGTCATACAGAGGAGACTGTGAGGGTCCAGAAGTAAGGCTCTGACAAAATGGTGGCATGTTTTTGGGCAGAAACATTTATCATATTAAAATGGGTTGGAAAAATACCTCTCTGTCCCTAAAACTAAGAAGGGTTTCCCTGCCTCTAAGGAAATTGCCATAATGTCTAAAGTATATATAGTCCATCACTGTCATGTCTAAAAAAGCTTACTTCTGTCCCTAACACCAATAACTTAAACCAACTGTGCAAGGATGACCTCTTCCTAAAGTAAAGTGTTTTTAGTAGATCCAACCAACAGAAAGGTTCCCAGTCTCTCGGATAATCACAAGTGGAACAGGAGTCCAAGGTTAGGGCTATAATCCTTTCCCCTAGATTCCTTCTTTCTCTCCTTTTGGGGCTTCTCCAGCCTGTACTTGCTTATGTAAATGTCCGTAGGCAGTTCACAAGAATGTGCTCCTTATGCTTCTCCTATTGACCCCACCAACTTGGCACACTCCTTTTTCCAGGCATAGGATTTGCTTTCTTATGCATTCCTCACTTATTTTGGGTGCGGGTGCCAGACTTGCAGTATTCAGAATGGCTTGGTTTACTTCCCTGCCAAGCAATTGTCATCTCATGGACTGCCCCTTTTTTGGGTGTGAGTCCTAGACTAGCAGTATTTATAACTGCTTGGTTCACTCTCCTTCCCAGTAGTTATCCTTTTCATGAACTTCTCATGTGGGTGCGGATCTCAGACTTGCAATATTTAAACCAGCTTGGTATACTCTCATGCCAAGCCTTCGCCCTTTCATGGGCTGTGCCTCTTTGGTGCAAGTCCCAGGCTTGTAATATTCACAGCTGCTTGGTTTACTCTCCTCCCAAGCAGTAGTCCCAGTGTGGACTATCTCTCATTGGGTGCGGGTCCCAGATTCGCAATATTCTGAATGGCTTTGTTTCAGTTTATCATAGGGGGGCAGGACCCAGACTTGCACTATTCGGATTGGCTTTTGTTTCTGTTTCTCCTACGGGTGCATGTGCCAGACTCACACATTGTTCCCAGGGTCCCAGACCCTCTTGCTCCACCTTCCGCCTTCAGCTCTTTGCTCCCCCGGACCTCCAGCATCACTCGGGTAACCTGCATACCTGTTTTCTTCCTTCTGGTAGGTACCAGCGTTTCATGAGCAGCTGCTGCGTCCCTTGAGGCTCTGGGAGCGTTTGAGGTTCCGTCGCAGTCAGCAGTGGCTCTCCTGATGTCTGCTTCTCATGTCCTCTCTCATGGACGCTTCCTGGGTGCTCTGAATGCCCAGAGATTTCACACGGCAGCACCCTGAGCAGCCCTTGCTTCTTGGACCTCACTCAGCTTTTCCTCCTCTGCTCTTGGGTTCTATGCTGCTGGCTCTCGTCCCTTCCGCCGCTACACGGCTCGCCGGATTCCTCCTTAGAGGATAGTTCTCTCCTTGCATCTCTGCTGTGGGATGTTTAAACTCCTACGTTGGAACATAGAATTGTTTTTGGCCAAACATGTTAGTTGAGAAGCTAAACCGCTCACTCTGTTTCTCCACAATGATCCTTGAACTCCTGCTCATCTTCTTCCTCTCAGTCATTGAGAAGCTAGAGTACTCATTCTGTTTCTCAATGATGATCCTTGGACTCTGGGCAATCTTCTTCTTTTCAGTACACGCCATTGAGTCAGACAAAACATACTTTGTATTCTCTAAGGTTTCAATCTTGTAAACTAGATTAAGTTTCCCAATACTTGCAGTAGAGCCATATGCAGTATACTTTGCATTCTCAGATGTGAATCTTGACAAGTACATTAGGTTTTCCAATAAGTGAAATATAGCCATATGCAGTATACTTTGAATTATCTGCTGTTTTACTCATGGCAAGTATATTAGGTTGGCTAACCTGACAATAGCAGACAGTGGTCCTATCAATAGAAGGGGAAGGAGGATGTAACATTGGGGAAGGGTTTAAATGTACTAGCGTGGGGGCATGCTGTGTTCTCTGAGCATGGCCCACCCCATTCCCATAAGAGGGTTCCTCACCTATGTGATCCTCCCTTGGTGCACCACTAACAAGGTGACTTTTGTCCTATGGACACACCTCCCTGGCTCCATGGGAAAGGTATCCCCCTAGGGGAGAAGCGACAGCATCCTCAGATTTGTCACAAGACTTTGCGAGAGATGATTTGGCCCGAACCCAGTTAGTGGTTACACAGAGCCATTGAAGGATAGTGCTTGAGTTAGCCCACTCTCAACTCACAGCAGCTCACCAAGGGGTGAGAAAAACTCAAAGCCAAGTAGTACCTTGGTTTAATTGGCCCGCAGTCTTTGCTAATATAAAGAACTATGTCTTGGCTTGTGACATCTGCCAGAAGACTGCAACAACTCAGTCCCGCCAGCACCTTTACAGCCATTACCAATGATCAAAGTCGCTTTCTCTCCAGAATAGCTATGGATATAGTTGGCCCGCTCGAAACAGCCAAGCTGGAATATGATTTTCTGGTGATTGTTGACTATGCCACCCAATATCCAGAGGTATTTCCCCTTTGAAATAATGCCAGCCGGAATATCCTAAAACATCTGTTACCTTTCCTCTCCCAAGTAGGATTCCCCAAGGAAATCCTTACAGACCAATGTATCACATGTATGTGCTGTGTGATATAGGAAGTGAAAGAGATACGCAATCTCAAAACACTCTGCACATCAGTATATCATCCACAAACAGAAGGAATGGTAGAAAGATTCAATCAAACTCTAAAAAGAATCCTACATAAGCTGGTTGAAACCGACAGAAGAAACTGGGACATTATGAAACCATGGACTCTATTTGTTGTCTGTAACACACCGTAAGCAACTGATTGAAATGGGCCAAGTAGGTGAGAGAAAACCCCTGCCTGAGTTTAAGGAGTTCCAGATCCAAAGCCTGAGTGGTGTATCTTATATCAAACACTCTACTCATGGCAGATAGTAAGGCATCACGATTTTACAACACATGGCTGTTGGATTCTAACAAGGGGTTGGCCTAAGCGGCTACTGTACCCCCCAGGTGTGACAAAACAAAGGCAGCTTTGGTAGTGGATGTAGGAAAGGAGGAAGGCCTGCACAGGAAGTGCAGTTTGCACTGGTTAACAAATGTCTGGTATTGTTTAGGATCACCCAAAAAATGCTCTGGGGGGCAGGGGAAACTGTGCAGAGAGAGCACTATCGGGGTAGCTTCCTGTCGAGATGAGGCGGCAGCCCCTGAGGCCTCTGCCCCCTGTAGACCCAGTGTGGTTACCAAGGTCTGAATGGCATCAATGCGTTGTTGCAGGGTATCTTTCATGGAAGACATCTCAGCCCTCCCATCTGCAACTATCTGCATGATCTGTGCCAATGTTTCCGAAGGTTCCATCGGAACCTGGTTATCGGGTTCTAATTCTGTTACTCACCGCCAAGCTGAACAGGCCGGGGCGTTGCTCAGAACCTCAAACCCGCAGATAAGAGGGACCTGCTCCGGAATATTATTCAGCCCAAGCTGTGGTGATTTCCTAAAAGAGAAACACCCAGAACGAGGCTTCCTCAACTCGAGGAAACTCTTCAATGTAATACACTAAGATAACAGGCAGAGGAGTTGATTACCCAAAAGAGCGGGGAACATCCACACCGCCACACCAATGCTGAAAAGGAAAAACAGCAGATTACTACAGTGAAACAGGAATCACTAGTACAACTGCCCTAATAGCGAGAAGCGTACCTGAGAGACATGAAATAGGTATCACTAATGGTGTGAAGTGGACAATGAATAATGGAGCTGAACCTGTACAAGGGAGACAGGGAAGGAGGAATTACCCACTATTCCTTAGAGCACAAGACAAAACCCTACATAGATCTGGGAAGGCTTACCCTGTTATCATGGAGTACGGACCGAAAGAAAGAAGGATGTACAACGGTAGGAGAAAATAGAAAATGGGTAGGTTAGTAGAGGAAAACTCCCCGGGCGGCACAAGGGATGCTACTAGAGCCGGGGTGGTGCACTTAGCAGCATAGCGTTCGGAATGCACGTGTAGAAATCAGAAATTATCAGAGATTATCCCACTTGTATATTTGTTCCAAAAAGTCACCGGAGTTTGAGTGGAAAGCTGGTTCCCAATGTTCACAGAAGTCTTGGTTAACATGGTAGGCAAACAAACAGGTTCAGTTGATAAAAGTTATGGAGGAATGGGATGGACTGGCTTACCCTATTTATGCTGTGCACAGGGAGTTCGCTCCAAGCGGAATGGCTAGATGCAGCGCACGGATGGGTAATAGTGGTAAGCCAGCATGGAAACGAGAGATTCCCCAAGAAGCAGTTTCCTAGATGGAACGCTGGGAGCAAAATGCGCAACAGGCAGCGGTTCCACCGGGAAACCCGGAACTTGGATCGGGGCTTCGTAACCAAACATGAGGCAGAAGGAGTCTGTGGGCGGTCCGGGTCAAAACAGATTCGGGTAGGCCAAGGCAAAAGGATAAAACAAAGGCAGGTCAAATGTAGAAGTTCAGAATCTGAATCAAGAGAGAAAGTCGACAACAAAGTAACGCTACAATTAGAAGAAGCTTTAGGCGGGAGCAGAACGCATTTGAAGAGTCAGCAAGGGGCAGGGTTTGTGCATACGTGCTGTGGGCAGCTGACTCCTTACGTGACGCGCTTGGTAGTTGCTTTCTGCGGAAAGTCGAACAGAGCGTCTCCTACACAACCGCCAATGCTGCAAAAAGGGTGAAGCCAGCCTTCTGGACAAAAAGGGACGTGCAGACCGTACAGGGTACAAACGAGGACCAGATGTAACACAAGGATACCATAACTAGTCTTCTCTCCCGTACGAAACATTACATCTGTTGTCTTTCAAATCTAGTTTAAGGAGGGTCAATAGATGTTGTACTTCCGTCAGAAAATTCATGTCCCTCCTCTTCCCACTCATTCCCCAATATGCAGGAAAGGTGTGAAACACATCGATATGCAGGATGTTCAAAACTCCCACATCTCAAACAACCAGATTCAGGTTCAATATTATTCTCCAAAAAATCAGGATCTCTACAATTTGAGGTATTATTATTAGGAGTTTCTAACACAGACTTCTGAGAAGTATTTGAACCTGGGGATATTAATTTATAATAATCGTTATGTGAGAAACAATATCTTTCAAAGGATGGGGAATCATTGTTATTGGCCTTTTCTGCATAACAAGGTTGTTTATTTTCCATATTTAGCTTAAGGCTTTTATCATCCTCTGAAATCCATGAGCTATCTAGTTGTTCTTTGATAAGGGGTTCGAGGTTGGGACAAGGATTTTCCTCTGATGTTAATAACTTCTTCTGATCTATGCACCCGTTAAACATTTTATTAACAGTTTTTAACATGAGCATTGGCATAGAGCAGATCTTTACTACCTATCTTACATTACACTTACATTTGTAAAGTCCTTCTTTTGTCTTTTTCCCTCTCCCCTCCGACTCCCGTGGCGCTCCCCATTTCCAATTCCCAGAGAAAAGTTTACAGGCAATTATAAGAATTGTCGCCCCACAGTTCTTCCCCTCCTCGGGAGCCAGAATTGGGTCACAGTTGTCCAAATCTGTGTCTCATTCCTTTCCCTTCTCCTCTGCCTTCCAAGCACTCACCATCCATCTCCTCCTCCTCCCTTCTAGTACTTCCCTTTTCCGACATCATCCCTTACTGCCCTTCAAGGGGGTTTTAAGTGCCCTGTTTAGTGTGGTTCATTCAGCAGTTGACTCAAATCCATCTCCACCCCTTCCTCCATCTCTGTGCATTGTTTCTTCTTTAAAATTTCCCATTCCGCCATTCCCCATCTGCGGAAATGTTCTAGCCACTGTCTTAAGGCCGGCCCCTGGGGTTTCTTCCAAGCTATGGCTATCCTCCTTTTAGCCAATGCTAGCATGAACTGGGCTACCCGCCTCCACGCTTTATGATGCTTCCCACTTGGCAATAGCCCCCACAAACACACTCTCGGTGAGCATTCAAAGCAGCAGCCCAGCAAATCATTAATTCTCTCCACCACTGCCCATCAATAGCCCCTGATCACAGAACATTACCACATCATGTGCCATATCCCTGCCTGTCCAGTCCCACATCTCGAGCAGTCTGCGCTAAGGAACCATTCATCGCATTTAGTTTCACTGGTGTCACATATACTCGGTGCAGGACATTATATTGTATCAGCTGAACCCTCGCATTTCTCGAGGTCTTTCAAATCTGTTCCCACATTTTCACCCAATCTGCTTCCAGGATCTGGTCCCCCACATCTCTTTCCCACTTGGCCTTAACTGCCAGTTCCTTCACAGGGAACAATTCCCCCATTGCCTGGTCGGGAGATCCTAGCCCTTACCCCTTCTTGGGATAATAGTACTTGCACCATCGCTCCATAAGCTAAGAATTGTCCCTTCAGGACCTCATACTGCTGCCTCCATTCCCGAATGGCTGTGCTTTGCCCCACTCAAACAAGGCCCCCACTGACATGCACCCCCCTCCATCAATCTTGTGCATCCCATCTTTCACACCGCCCCCCAAAGCTCCTGATCCGCACTCCATGGTAGGTCCGTATTATAAAATCCTAGCTGCTCTTACTCTTCAGGAGATTCCTCCAAATCTCCCTCACCACCCTAAAAACATTTGTGGTCCCCTTGCCCCCTACCACTCCCCACAATAGCTCACGTCGCCCCTCGGTTGGCCGGTAGGCCTCCCAACAGTCCCTGTAATAGCTCCCCCTGCGGTCCATCCATAACAGCATCGCTTGCAATTGAGTCGCCATGAAATATCTCTTGTAGCCGGGTAAATTTAACCCCCGTCTTGGCGTGGGTGGGGTGAGGAAGGTGAGGAGGTGCCCTGGGAGGGCGAGGACGCTGGTGGAGGGGCCTCATGAGGGGTGACTTTGGACGCCTTAATGGAAGCAATCCAGGCAACAAGGTGCTCCCTGGAGGGGAGCATTAAAGAAGTAGGGGTTAACGTGTCCCTGGTCAGGGCAGACTTGCGTAAGGTGTGTAAAAGGGTCACTGAGGTTGAGCAGAGGGTAAGCAACATGGAGGATGACTTGCATCGACTGAAAAATCAGGTGGCAGGTTTGATCGGAGCGACCAGGACATTGGAGTCTAGGGCAGAGGATGCGGTAGGGCGATGTCGGCGATGCAACATCCGGCTGGTGGGGGTCACCAAAAGAGGAGCCTAGTACTAAACATTTCGTGGAGCAGCTCATATTAGAGACACTGAGGGTGAAAGGCCTATCTAAACTTTTCACAGTGGAGCACGCGCATAGGGTGCCGGGCAGGCCCCCACCCCCGGGAGGCCCACCAAGGGTCAAAGTTTCAAAAATATTAAACGTTAGAGATAGAGACACTATCCTGCAGGAATCCCGAAGAGTGGGCCACTTCGAAGTGGGGAACATGAAGCTGCATATTTTTCAGGACTTCGCACTAGAGGTCCAGCGCCAACAGAAGATGTATGATGGATTGCGGCACTGCCTCAGAGAGTTGAATGTCAAATATTTGATATTTTTTCCAGCTAAGATGAAGGTGATTACGGGGGGGAGTCATGGTTTTTCAGCACTCCACAGGAGGTGTGGGCGTGGTTGGAGACGCAACCTCAAGGGCCGAGAGCTCACAGAGAAGGGGCGGAAGATACCCAGCAATCAGGGGACCGGGATGGGTGAGGTGAAGTGGAAAGCTAGGAGTGATCAGTGGGAAACCGGAAGGTGAGTGCATTAGGTTGAAACTGAAGATGAGTACGCAAGAAATGTCCTTGGGGGGGGCGAGGGGTAACAAGCAGCAACCCCAAGGATGAAAACTAGTCTTCCTCTGGAGGATGGAGGGATGGAGGGGACGAGTCAAGGTCAAAAGTTAAGGGGGAAGGGGACCCGGACCAAGGTTGGGGAAGGCCCGGGGGAGGGGTATGGGGGATGGGAGGGGAGGTGGGGGAGTTGGGGAGCCATTTGAGGGGTGGGTGGGGTGGAACGGTGAGGTGGAGAGGGGGGGCAGAGTGGGGAAGGGGTATAGAGGGGAGGGAGGGGGAGAACAGTTGAGGATTTTCACGAGTTGGGAACAGTTGCTCGGTTGGTTGAAGTTGAGAGCAGGGCCTACGGAATGAGGGAGAGTGTATCAAACGAGATTAGTAGGATCTGGAGCAGTGGGAAGGGGGTGAGGAACAGTGAGACTGAGAGAATGAAGGAGAATGGTCTAGAGGGGGCGGAGGTTATCATGGGGATAGGAAAGGGATGGAGGATGGAACGTTCGGGACTGGGTAAGAAGGTGAAGTGCCAGCGAGTGGGGGGATTTCTGAAGCAGCATGGGGAACAACTGGCGAAGATACAGGAAACATATGGTGTGCAAAGTCCTAGATCTACTTAAGCGATGATGGGGGGAACGGTGGTGGGAATGGCTTATTCTAAATTCGCAAAGGGGGTACTGATATGGGTGGTGTCGGGGGTACGTCTGCGGGTGGTCAAGGTGGTCTTGGACAAGGAGGGTAGGACGGTGGCATTGCAGGGGTACTAGAAGGTAGGGACATCTGTGTAGTCAACACCTATGCTCCTAACGTGGGTGATAAGGAATACTTCCCCTCAGTGATGCAATTGGTGGAGGGTTATCAGGAAGGGTTGTTCATATGGGGGGGCGTTTAATTGCCTACTAGACCCGAACCTGGACGGTACAGGAAGCTCTGGCTCATTGAAACAACAGGCGGCATCAGCATTGCAAAAGATAATGAGGGATTGGGATCTGGTGGAACTGTGGAAGGGGTCTCATGGGCAAGAGAAGGGATTCGTATGTCTCAGGGGCGCATGGGGACATTCTCTAGGTTGGATTATTTGCTGGTAGGGGCAGAACACTTCAATACATTCAATGGTACGGAATATCTGGGAAGAACCCTATCGATCATTTGCCCTTGGTGACAAACATGGGGGAGATACAGTGGAGACCGGTCCTGTATTCTTGGAGACAATCGGTGGAGGCCTTTTAAGAATCACTAAGGAAGAGAAGGTTTCTTCGAGACTAACGAGGGATCGGTGGGAAGCTGGTGGACCTTATAAGAGGTGTTAAGGTCATAATGAGGGGAATATGTATGGCCAGGGCGGTAGGAGTTAAGAGAACCCTGCAAAGGGAATTGGAGAAACTGGAAAAGGAGATAGCGGTTCTGGAGCAGGAGATAGGGGTAGGATGGGACAGCGTGGAGGAACTGGCTGATACCCTGAAGGCTCATCAGGAGGCACAGGATTCTCTTTCAAGGTTTGAAGGGCGACAAAGGGATATACGGATTCACAGGGAGGGTGACAAGGCAGGGTGCCTGCTAGCTTGGCTGATCCGTTGAAGGCAACCGCGATATACTATAACTCAGATCAGGCAGAAGTCCGGGGAACCAACCACCACCTAGGCAGGAATTAATGAAGCCTTTCTGGACTTCTATCAGTCCCTATACACGAGCGAGGGTACGTATTCAGATGAGGACGCGCACGAGCTCCTCGACATAGCGGAGTTACCGGCTCTTGCGGTGGGACTCAGGGAGGAGTTAGACGGACCAATTGAAGAAGCTGAAATAAGTAGGGCATTGAAGACAATGGGGAAAGGGAAGGCTCTGGGAGGGGATGGACTCCGGTGACGTTCCAGTGCAGGTTCAAAGGATTGCTGGTTCCCCGGCTCAAAAACGTTTGAGGAAGCCTTCAAGGTAGGGATTTTGCCAG
This sequence comes from Ambystoma mexicanum, assembly GCF_040938575.1. Taxonomy (NCBI): domain Eukaryota; kingdom Metazoa; phylum Chordata; class Amphibia; order Caudata; family Ambystomatidae; genus Ambystoma; species Ambystoma mexicanum. Next base: position 1,220,507,888 of record NC_090934.1, on the reverse strand, counting down.
AATCCATGAGGGAAGTGGTAATAAAGGTGCTATTAAAAGATCGGAAGGATCCCCTAGAGTGCTCATCGTACCGGCTGATATCATTGTTAAATGTGGACACCAAAATCCTTGGGAAGGTACTAGCCACTAGGCTATCCGGAGTGGCCCCATGCTTGATACATCCGGACCAGTGCAGGTTTGTAGGGGCTTGCAACGCCACAATGAATCTCCTCCGGTTGCACCATGTAATGGACCAGGTTAAGGATTCTCAGGAAGAGATGCCGGTGGTGGCGTTTGATACCATGAAAGCCTTTGATTTGGTGGAGTGGGAATGGCTGTTTTCAGTGTAGGGGGCCTATGGGTTTTGGGGTTCCATGTGCAGATGGTTAAGGCTCTTATACAATAAACTGATGGCCAGGGTGACAACGAATAGCTGGGTGTCACAGAGATGGATTCTAAGCAGGGGGATGAGGCAAGGGTGTCTGGTTTCCCCAAGACTGTTTGCAATGGTGGTAGTACCCCTGGTGAGGTACCTTAAGAAGGAGATTAAGGAAGCAGCATATTAGTGGGTGGGATACGACATGTGGTGTTCCTTTACGCCGATGATCTGCTGCTGTATGTGGGCAATCCAGTAGTTAATCTCCCGGTCTTGTTAGAAGTACTGAATAACTTCCGGAAGCTGTCGGGATATCGGATTAATATTGATAAATCGTTACTGTTTCCATTGGGGGGCCTAGGAGAAGGATTTAGCGACCATACCAGACTGGGGATTGAGATAGGTGGGGGATTCGTTAAGGTATTTGGGACTCCAGATTTTCCACAGTATGGAGGAGACGTTTGTATACAATACAGGCTCTATCTGGGATAGGGGAGCCAGCTCAACTATGGAAGAAGTTGCAGCTGTAACTAATGGGCAGGGTGGCCCTATGCAAAATGCTTATTCTCCTGAGACTCCTTTACAATTTTACTAACATACCGTATGTAATAAAGAAGGTCTTGTTTAAGATGCTAGATGAATGAGTGGGGGAGCTATTTTGGGGTTCAGGGAGGAGGGTCTCCATGGCAATGCTTCATGGTGGGGTCTGTGTACCTGTCCATCCTCTGTTGCCCCATCACCATTGTCTCTGCTTCTGGGTAACTCACTCCTCGCTCGCTTTGTGAAAACAAAGAAATTGATATGAGGCTGGGAAGCCCAGAGGAAACACACCAACACAGGTTACAAAGGACATACAAAGTGCTTTATTTAAAAGCTACAACAGTTACCAAAAAGTCAATTGACAAACGGATAGCTATTCGGCTCTCAGAGTAACGTAACGAACTTCAACGAAGGTTCGATGCATTAGTAGAGAGAGCATACATTGGAATACTTGGGCTTTTATATTCTTTATTCAGCCCTGGCCAACCCCCAGGCGGGTTAACCATTCTTGGGACCAGGCCTAGGGTTCCTTGCCAGGTCAATCCCATAATGTATGCATTTTGATCAGTTCCGCTGATACAGTTGTTCATTTACACATAGGTCAGGGATAGGACAAGGTCTCAGTTCGCGACCCCGACAAGTGGCCTGCAGGCATATTACTTATTCATGTGTGCGGAGGTCACAACGGCCAGAATCTCACTCCGAATATCATTCGGCCTCCATTTTGATGTTCAGGGTGACTTCCACATTACAAGAGAACCTAAAATGGCGGCTAAATCCAAGATGGCGACTTACACAATTTTTCGTTAAGGTCAAGACCTTACCGCGGAGTCTATTTACATGATATTTTAGACAACTTGGCGTAGGCCAACACACATTCAAATACTGCGATAGGAGGCATAATATCATTTCAATTCCAACAGACCCTCCTTTTGGCCTATGCCAAGTGCTAACATCATTTCTAATACTTTTGCAAACAACTCCATGTGTTGTCATCCATACATCCCGAATCATTGTCTGTAATATCTATAGCCATGAGGTCGTTCATCAGAACCTCTTGTAACACAAACTCTTTAGATGCTGTATCTGGGTCATATATTCTATGCCCTATTGTGCTCACTGCTTGGGCACACCAGCCCCCTAGCATTCCACATATGCTCGGAAGACATTGAAAACAGCAACAAAGGAATAGCAGGATCCCCAAAATAACCAGAATAACAGAAAGCACCTTCCAACCCCAAGATCGTAAAGAATCCCAGAACCAGGTGCTAAGATTCCAATCTCCTACAGGGATATGTACTTCAGAACTAAGAGTATGCAAGTTCTGTATTGCTTTAAAAATTGTCGGCGAGGAATCTGGTACGAAAACACAGCAAGCGGACCCCACTATTTTGCATACTCCACCTCGTTCTGCCAAAATGACATCTAATGCCATCCGATTTTGGAGTGCTACCAATCTTATTGCTTTTTGTTCTAAGGTCATATTGTAGAGTATGTCCGTGGTCCGGTTGATCGTTCTCTCCAGTACCCTTGCTAATCCCCTAATGTTCTCAGAGTTTGTTATTTGTCCCCAAAAGGGCACAACTGATTTCGCTATATCTCCCAATACTTGCCCAGGGGTATCTCTGTTCTTGTCCCGCCATGGGCGAGCCTTAGAAACCTCCAATGTACTAGCTACAAATACCCCGGGTAACAGTATTCCTAAATAACAGGTTCCCTGCCAATCCTTGGGCAACCAGGGAAATGCTAAACTACCACAAACAAAATAAACAGGCCCCCCCTACATACAGAGGCCTGTTTTCTCCAGTCAAATTTACAATGTTCTTACAACCTTCAAAATCTCCCATTGGCCGAGTGCCATTTCTTTGTACACAAAAGGGGACCGAGTCAGGGCTATGATTTATAGAATAAGGAGGAGGCACGGCGTCCTTATTGCCTATCGGAGCCATTTTAAAAGAAATTAAAGTTTGAAAAGGAAGAGATAGTTTATCAGACGGCCTAATAGAAGCGACATTAGGTTTACTTCTATTTGCAAAAAGCGAGCATCCCAGGGGAGTTAATTCACGTTTCTCAAAATAATTCAGATTAGTTCCATCAAAGTTCCCTGAGATGCTATCATTCCAGCGGACAAAGAATAGTGCTCTAAGAGAGGCATAGCAAGCAGTCGTTAAAGGTAAAGGATGAATATACCATCCCAGTCCCTTGTTCCCATGTTGCCATAAATGAGTACAAATCTAACAATTACTCTTATTAAAAATGGCATGAGTTGCACTCATTACTATCATTAGAGTGTTATTATGATACTTTTGTCTATGTTGGGAGTCTCTAGGGGACAGAGTGTGAAGGTGTACAGAGGGAGTCAAAGCAGTTGGTACAATCTCGGTCGGTAGTAAAGGTTTCAGAGGATAGATTTCTTCAAAGTACCAAAGTCCTACAGCAGTAGTTGCAAAAATAACAATTATCATTATCAAAACACAGCAGTACATTTTCGGGGCCCAGGCACATTGTTCATTGTCCAAGTTAGTCACCCCTTTATTCACAAGTCCAGTGTTGGGAGCAGCAGTGGAGGTGGCAGGCATTGTAGTTCCTCAATCGACGACCCCAGTGTTCGTTGCTAGTGACGCTACGGTCGCGCGATTTCTTAGTCCTTCCCAACCCTAGCCAGCAGAATCCCTTTTTGTTCAACAGAACTTTCTTATACAAAAGAAAACTTCCAATCACTTCCTTTTTCCAGATGCATGAAAAATCTGTGCCGTAGTTCTATTTTCTTCGCCGAAGGTTGTACCTGGTGGTACCCAAGATTGTCTGGTCCGAAAATAAAGTGTCGTCACTTCCTGAGGGAAGCGACGTATCGGAGGCGACGGAAGTTGCAGAGCTTGAAACAGTATTTTCCGGAAGTGATTTTTCAAGAGAGTGCGGAGACGAAATGGACTGTTCCCCAAGCTCCTCGGGCTCAGAGAAATTCTCTGACACACTCACAGCGCTGTTTACTACTCCAAGATCAGAGACTGTAGCATCAGCGAGGGGTTCTGCTTCTTCTGTAACGTGTGGCGTCGGGTGAGGAAGTTTCTTGACATGCGTCGCGTGGATCCAGTGCTTCTTTCCAGCCACCTGCACTGCTGTCCGGGTGACCAACAACACCTGGTAGGGTCCCCGCCAGCGAGGCGCGAGACAGGAAGACCTTTCGTAGGCCTTCACTAGGACCCAACTTCCAGGCTGTATATCGTGTCCTGGGCCCGTGAACCGTACAGGTAAAGCTGAGTGCACCTGGTGATAAATGAAATACAGGTTTTTAGTTAACTGGTTACAGTAGTCTACAAGCAATACATTTTCCACCTCTCTCAGGGCTTTAGGTTTTGGGAGACCCCAAATGTTAGCAGGTCTCCCCATCACTACCTCAAATGGAGAAAGCCCAGTCTTAGTTTGAGGTGTGGTACGCATAGCTAATAATACAATAGGTAAGGCATCTGGCCATTTCAGCTTGGTATCGGCACATGTTTTCGCAAGCTTATTCTTTAAGATACCATTGTGTCTTTCCACCAACCTAGCACTTTGAGGATGTCTAGCTGAGTGAAATCGTTTCTCAATACGTAAGGCTGTGCATATCTGCAAAATTACTGCTGCAACAAAATGAGGACCATTATCCGACCAAAATACCCTTGGGAGCCCAAATCGAGGAAAGAATTCTTTACCATAATCTTTGCAGTGGTCATGGCGGTAGCATCTTTAACGGGGAAAGCCTCGACCCATTTACTGAAGGCACAAATAATTACAAGAACATATTTCAGATTGTTACATCGTTCCATCTCAATAAAATCAAAGTGAATGACCTCGAAGGGAACAGAAGGGGGCCCAAAGCTTCCCCTTGGAATTACTGTCCCCTTACCCACATTGTGCTGTAAGCAGATCATGCAATTTCGGACATGTCTTTTCGCAGTCTCCAGAATCTTGTTATTCACCCAAACTTGTTCTAACATTTTCGTGATCTGCTGGGCACACACATGTGTAGGACCGTGTGCCATCGTAACCATTGCCAATACATATGAATCAGGGAGCAACCATTTTCCTTCAGATGTATCCACCCAACACCCATCATCATCCAGTTTCCCCATTCCTTCAGCCCACCTTTTAGAATCTTCTACTGTGGCATCAGTTTGAATATCTCGCACAGACCCAATACCTTCATCCATTATATAAGCATCTCTCATTTCCCTCAAAGCATACATGTCCGTGCTAAGGTCTGTGGCCGTTTGTCTGGCTATCAGGTCCGCAAAAGCGTTCCCTTTGCCCACATCATCTATGACCTTACGATGTGCTGCACATTTCATGATCGCTAACTGTTTAGGGAGTGAGAGTGCCGAGAGTAATTGCACTATCAAGGGGCCATGCTGGATCTTGGTCCCATGTGAGGTCAGGAACCCTCTTTCCGACCAGAGCCTTCCAAAGTTGTGAGCCACCCCAAATGCGTACTGGCTATCACTATATATATTTACTATACGCCCTTGGGAGAGCTCACAATCTCGGGTCAACGCTATAATCTCTGCGGCCTGCGCGGAGTTATGTGAAATTCTCTTAGTTTCAACAGCTTTACTCAATGTAGTAACTGCATAAGCTGCTGTAGATGTATCATCTGAAGGTTTGAAGCAGGAGCCATCACAAAACAGCTCCCCTTCTGCATTATCCAAAGCAGTATCTATGAGATCTATCCTGCCCTTCGTTTCTTGTTCAGTGGTATACAGGCAATCATGTAATTCTTCGTCACCGCAAACAGTGTTTTGCGGGAAAGTTAAGAGTTCAGCCGGATTAAGGACACAACACCTCTTAATTTGGATGTGAGGGGCAAACAGAATTAATTCATACCTTGTTAACCGCGCAGAGGTGAGGTGTTGCGTTTGGGTTTTATTCAATAGGATATCTACAGAGTGAGGTACCATCAAAATCAAATCATGGCCTAGGACCATTCCCTCACTCTGTTTTACAGACGCGGCAGCAGCAGCGACAGCTCGCAAACATCTTGGCAAAGCGCATGCGACAGGATCGAGGGCGGAGGAGTAGTAGCCACACGGCCTATTCTTCCCTCCGTGTTCTTGTGTTAACACAGCCAAAGCACATCCATTACATTCATGCACAAACAACACAAAGGCCTTGTCATAATTTGGAGTATCCAGAACCGGTGCAGAGCATAACGCGGTTTTGAGAAGCTCAAATGATCGTTGATGTTCTGATTTCCATGGCAGTGGCAGACAAATGCCCTTCTTCGTCAAAGCCAACATCGGTTTTATCACTAGCGAAAAGTTTGGGATCCACAACCTACAGTAAGAAGCCATACCTATTAAGGCTCTGACTTCCTTCTGTGTATTTGGAACAGACATGCCAGAAATGTGTTTTATTCTTTCAGGTGTCAATCTTCTCCCCTCCTTTGACAGGAGGTAGCCTAAATAGGCGACCTCCTGACAACAATATTGAAATTTTTTGAGCGAAGCTTTATGATCATTTTTAGCTAAATGAACAAGCAACAGTACAGTGCCTTCTTTACAAGCACTCTCAGAGTCTGCAGCCAAAAGCAAATCATCGACATATTGAAGCAGTGTACAAGTAGGTGGCAATTCAAGGGTGTCGAGCTGCTCTTTCAAAGCTCTACTATAAATGCTTGGACTTTCAGTATACCCTTGAGGTGCCCTGGTAAATGTAAATGAGCGTCCCCCCAAGGTGAACGCAAACAGATATCTACTTTCCTTATGTATAGGAATGCTAAAGAAAACGTTTTTTAAATCCACACCGCTGAAGTGCGTAGCCGTAGCAGGGATCATTGTCAATATCGTCGTCACATCAGGCACAATTGGAAATTGTGGGGCGACAACTCTGTTTATAGCACGAAGATCAATTATGAACCGGTATGGAATTGCATTGTCGCCTTTCTTATATACAGGCAAGATCGGACTGTTACACAAACTACCTGTAATCTCCTCGATCACCCCACGATGCACAAAATCAGAGACAATGCATTTCAAAGCACGCTCGCCCTCAACTGATATTTTATACTGCGGAATGCATGGTAGTTTCACTCGATGTTTCAAAACTATTTTAACAGGCTCAATCTGTAATACCCCGACATCATTGTCGTCAACCGCCCATAAACATTCCGGGACAATGCTAAACTCAGGAGGTAAAGGTCGAATCAGAAACTGAGAATTAGGAAGTTGCTGTGGTGAAACCGTCAGCCGTACTCCATCAGAAGAACAATGAATTACTGCGTTCAATTTTTTTAACAAATTCAACCCCAGCAAATTCTCTCCACAGTTCGAAGTGAGAAGAAAAGGGCAATGGTCCGTAAAGGGACCCAAAGAAACAGACACCGGTGAAGAAACCGGACAGACAATTGATATACCAGAAAACCCTACGGAAACATTTGTTTGCCCTGATAGTGGAATGTTTGGAACCCAGGAATGATCAATGGAGCACTTCTGTGCTCCAGTGTCTATCAAAAACTGGTGTTTCCTATTCCCTACTAATAATTCAACGTAGGGGCCTTTCTGATTGACGGGAATATGTGAAGGTTCCAAACCCTGCTTCGGGCAATCCTAATGAAATAGAGCCTCGTCAGAAGGAAGCTCTTCAGAAAGGTAGGCAGCAGAAGGGTGATCAAATATGTTCCTCGAGTCCACACTCGAGGTCTGATTTTCCCGCGAAAAAGGTTGCTGGGGATCTTGTAAGAACTGACCTCTATCAGGGCCCCCTGCTCCAGGGCGGCCCCGAGGTCATCTATCCATACTCCCAAATGCACTGTTTGACCTTTGTCGAAGGACGGGGCACTGTGCTCGCCAATTACCTTCCTGGCGGCAATAAGCACATTGATTAATATTCACAGGACCCAAAGGAGCATTTCCTTTTGGGACATACTGACCTCTGGTCTGTGTCGTGCCTCCTCTGGGGTTTCTAACAATTTGCTGTAATAATACTTTGGTTTTCAAATCTCCTTTCCTCTTTTCGATTTTGTCCTTCTCATTATTAACACGGTTCTCATAATACTGAGCCATGTGCAAAACCTCAGATTGAGATTTTGCCTGCCAAGTGCTCTCAGAGGACATAATCTGTGACTGGATGTCAGGCAACAATCCACGTACAAATTTGTCCACAAACAACCTTTTCCCAGACACTCTGTACCCAAATCCTGTCCACTGAAGTCGGAAAATACCTGCTTGAATCTGTTAAAGAATTCGGTGGCGCCTTCAGTTTTTCCTTGAACACAGGCCGTAAGCTTGTCCCAAATAATTCTTTTCTCTGGAATTATAGTTTTTAATTTTGCGACAATTCTATCAGGCAAAGTAAGTATTACCTGTGGTGGTTTCTCACCTGCTGGTCTTTCCCCATCAATCCTAATCATATTAGCCCACGTATCTCCCAACCCTGGCACATCGTCTACTGTCCGAACCTGTTTCCATACATCTACGGGTAGGAGTACAGGAAATAGCAAGTCAATATCACTTAAGGTGAACACAGAGGACTGCAAAACGGACTCTATTTCTTTGTAAAACCCCGTCGGGTTTTTCCTGATATCGGGAACTGATTGTCTAATAGTGTTCACTTCCTGTCATGAAAACGGGACGTGAACGAATTGTGATACATAATGTGCAGGGATATCCACAGCGGGGGCACCAGTCCCAGCGTTGGCGGGAATCTCAACTTTTGGGACAAAGGTCGGAGGAACCTCTCTCATAGGCAACTGAGATATAGGTACCTCCGGCCGCTTACTAAGCAACAGAGCCAGGTCGAGCGCTAAGGCAGCTGAAGAAGTGTCGGGCGAAAAAGCCCTTTTACAAATCCCCACTAATTCTATGGGGCAACTAACCTTCTTTCCTAAACATTCTTCTTGCAGGTACTGTACCATTACCTGAATTACCTTTCTTTGCATTTCTACTGTATACTGACTATACGTGTCATATACTTCATCTGGCGGAATCGATGAATCCGAGATCCATCGAATCGCATCTTTGGTACAAATTCGTATTTCCTCAGGTGCCGATCTACGACACGGAAGGAACCGTTTCTGTACATATATTCTATCGTCTTCGTCATCCTCATCTCGTGACTTTTCAAAGTCTTTCCTATATTCAAACAATTTTTCAACATGCCCAAATACTTTCTGCTCTGTGTCCCTCGAACGTGCCAAAGCATTCAGATCTCTCACTCCTTGTGGAAGATCCGAATTTTGTAATCTACCCCACATCACACATAAATGAGTCCCCAAACCTTCGATAAAAACATTTTTCTCGGGAAAACTATTCAAATTAGATAATGTGGAAAAAACATTAACTTGATTACCTTTCTCCATACAATGCTTAGCCCATGCAAACAATTCCTGTTTCTTACCTGCAGAAACAGTATTACGAGTGACAATCTTTGATCCTGCACCTGGATCAACTTCAGTCAATACGGGACCACTCGGAAGCGGAGGTGCAGGTAAATTGAATAAGGGTGCAACTATCGGTGCAGAAGGAAGGGGCAGTGCGATAGGTGGAGGAACAACAACTAGAGGACTAGGAACAATAGGATGTACAGGGGGAACAGGAATAACAGCAGGAACAACAGCAGGAATGGGCAGAGCGCCCAAAATAGGAACATACGGAGGTGGCGCAGAGGCACCAGGCCTGCGTTCGTTTAACAATTTCTCAATAAATTCTTCGGAAACATGGAAATCTTTAGAGGGGTACATTTTCTGGATTCCAAGTGAAAAAGCCCTATCCATATTTTTAACTGATTCTGAATGTTTTTCTTTATCATATAACAACGCTTTTTCGGCGTTTGTTTTATGACGGCGTGCATGTTTGTCCCTACTTTTAAGCTGCTGTAACGCTTCTTCTTTCCAATTCTGTAAAACATCAAAGGCTGCAGGTCTAGCCTTCTTTTTTAGCAAGACTGATTCTAGGTATTCAATACAGGGGATCTCAAAACTACCGTTGATTGGCCACTAAAATTCGGAGGCATGTCTGGTCTGTCTGTGCCAAATATCATTAAATACTATACTACCAATGCCGGCGACCCCTCCTGTGGTGCCGGGCGGCTAAATTCCAAAGATTGTCGATCGCTGCGGAACAGAGCCCTAAAGCAGCTAAACAATTTCCCAGGCATTTCACAAAAAAATTGGTGTTACCTGGTCAATAATTGTGTCTGCAGATACAATACGCCAAATTCAAATTGTCAGGGTTAAATTAAGAGCCGGGTCACGACTGCACCTGACCAAACCTAAGGAGGACCGTACGGTTTATCAAAGAACTTACCTAACAAATTTTACCTTGTGTTTGGTGGTTTCGACAAATCTGCCCGCCTCAAAAATGGACCCTCGTCAAGATGCTGTGTCAGACCACACGACTATCATCCAAGGATCGGATCATGCAGCGCTGCCGAGGTATCGCGTCTCGTTCGGTCGGGCCCGCAGAATCACACCGTCCGATCCCGGTTCGATAGTCTGTGTCAACCTTCAATGATCCGGCATCAATCTTGAGGGTCCCTGTTCGAGCGCCAACTGTGAAAACAAAGAAATTGATATGAGGCTGGGAAGCCCAAAGGAAACACACCAACACAGGTTACAAAGGACATACAAAGTTCTTTATTTAAAAGCTACAACAGTTACCAAAAAGTCAATTGACAAACGGATAGCTATTCGGCTCTCAGAGTAACGTAACGAACTTCAACGAAGGTTCGATGCATTAGTAGAGAGAGCGTACATTGGAATACTTGGGCTTTTATATTCTTTATTCAGCCCTAGCCAACTCCCTCGCGGGTTAACCATTCTTGGGACCAGGCCTAGGGTTCCTTGCCAGGTCAATCCCATAATGTATGCATTTTGATCAGTTCCGCTGACACAGTTGTTCATTTACACATAGGTCAGGGATAAGACAAGGTCTCAGTTCGCGACCCCGACAAGTGGCCTGCAGGCATATTACTTATTCATGTGTGTGGAGGTCACAACGGCCAGAATCTCACTCAGAATGTCATTCGGCCTCCATTTTGATGTTCAGGGTGACTTCCACATTACAAGAGAACCTAAAATGGCGGCTAAATCCAAGATGGCGACTTACACAATTTTTCGTTAAGGTCAAGACCTTACCGCGGAGTCTATTTACATGATATTTTAGACAACTTGGCGTAGGCCAACACACATTCAAATACTGCGATAGGAGGCATAATATCATTTCAATTCCAACAGCTTCCTTTCTTGGGAACTGGGCCACCAAAAGAGGGGTCCCCAGCTTCCCCACTGCGACTTCCTTCTCACCAGGGGAGTACACATGGCAGGTTCTCCATGTAACCCCCAAGCTTTCACATAGGGGGGTATCCAGGCTTCCTGTCTGTCACCAGGCCACATGCCTCTGTGCATCCACCGGAAACTTCTGCCCTGCCGCCCAGGTATCGGTAGGTTGTTCTCCTGAACAATGTCTCAGATGCCCTGTCTCCTGGGCCCCATCTTGACTGTCCCTCCGGGCCTGTGGTCTTGTTGTCATCAATTTGTGTGAGGAGAGCCCTCAGTGCTCTCTGCCGTAGTGTTGTGAGCAACAGTAAGTGGGGAGTGTTCACACACCCCTATTTCCCATTCCGGTCCTACACTGCTCAGTGATGTGTCCTGCCTTACCCGCGTCACTCAGGCCCTTTATTCCTCGGCTCTCCCCCGCTCATTTTCACCCCTTATTGGCCAACCTCAGCCTTTGCAATTATCACGGGGGGCTCACCAGCCCCTTATAGCTTCCCGCTCCTCCTCCTCCCACTGTGCATCTGCTCACCGCTCAGCTCCAATCCTCCCTTCACTCATCTGGGGTGGCTTTGCAGCTCTCAAGCATGTCCAAGTGGGGTCTCTACTTGTGCTTCCTCCCCACTATGGAGCTGCGCCTCCTCTGTCTTCCGCGCCTGCAATACTCCTCACCTCTGACGTCGATGCTCCTCCAACACCCCGCCAACTGTCTCCTGCTTAGTGCAGGTGCGTCTTCCGTCTGCTGTGTTCCGGGCACCCAACCTGGGCACACCGCCTGCAGGGGACGGGTCACCAGCCAGCTCCAGTGTTCCTCTCGCACACTGCGCCTTCCTCCGCTTCTCTGCCTGGTACACTGCCTGGCCGTCTCCTCTCCCTCTCCAGGCAGTGCTGTGTATCTCCACACAGGGGAAGGCCAGCACTGTTGTACCTCCTGCTGGGCACGCAGACTCTCACTCGTGTCGGTTCTCCTCTAGGTCGTCACCATGTGGTCGGGAGCCCATACTCGGGTCCGGCGGCTATCTTTCCTCCTTGGTTCTCTTGCCCGCATCTGCGTGTTCCTTTTCACTGCGGGGGCCATGCCTTGTCCCGTTTCACCTCAACAGCTCCACTCAGGTCTTCTATCACTGTTCCCCTGGCTCAAGCTGGGTCGGGGGATCGTCTCCTTATAGCTTAGCAGGATTTAAAAGCAGGATTTCAGCGGACAGTCCAGGAGCTCCACCAAGCTACGTGCTCATGGTTCGGCTGCTAGCCACGCCCCTTACACAACATTGTTGAAGCAAAATTTCCATTGGTCCAAAATCCAGCCACAATACTATGAAATATTCCAGCCAAAGCCAAATGTTTTACTGTTATTGATTTGAAGAATGTGTTCTTCTCAATCCCCCTTCATGAAGAATCACAAGACCTGTCTCATTTTTTCATATAGAAATAACAAGTGGAAACATACTTGTTTACCACAAGGGTACTGTGAGTCCCCATCCATCTCCAACAGGGTACTCCAGATAGACATGGGAAGCGTACATCTTGACAGCGCAGTCATCCAGTACGTGGATGATATTTTGGTGTATAGCGACAAAGAGGAACAGTACAGAAAAGACTCAGTACAGTTAATGACAATCCTGGCAGACAAGGGGTAAAAGGTAGACAAGGAGAAATTACAATATTGTCAGGAGGAAGTATTATACATTGGACACCTCAAGACCTGTAGATTCCATTTACATTAGAAATCATTCCAAAATGGCGCCCGCCACTTTCAGCAGCACGCTCCCATCGACAATGGACTTGCAGGTAGAGCATTACTGTGTCACCTAGGCAACCAGGCAGCCAGCGTCTAGAATTACAGCTGCGGAACCGCAATCACATAATACCGGCAAGTGAATGAGACATGCTTCGCGGAGGACAGCTGATCGAGACGGCAGTTGCTATGATAACTCCCACACCATTTACGGACTGTGGCAAAATCAAGGGAATTAATAGGATCAGAACACAACAGCACATTGCCCCGTAGCTTGCATATTAAATCCTCAACGTCTACTGGCTAATGAAAGTCATCCATTAGGCTAATCACCCCACTAAACCCAATCTTACGTTTTATTCACAGGGAACACATGTATAGAACTATGGGATTGATGTCCACCACCACACAGTAGCAGCAAATGATTCAATATAACAACATTCGGGGGAAACAACTCAGACTCCCGAGTTGTACATCCACTGAGCAGGTGGGTGTCTTGCTCCACGAAAGTGGTCTGCATGTTGGTGACTCTCCTGCGATTTCACGGTAGAGTTCCATAGCACTAGAGAAGCAACCTAAAGGCATTTTTTGCTTTTCTTGCAATAGGCACCTCAGGACCACGACGCAGTCCTGCCACAACAAAGAAATATAAGTTGTACGCCCCCCACAAGAGTCAGCCATGGTAACCAACCATGGACGCAGGTTCAGTGTTCATTAAGAGAACCTAAATAGAACTCAATCCCCAATAGCTTACTCTATTTCTCATTTTTTTTAAATTGACAAGCCAAACAAATTTTAACAGACAGATGCCAGCCGGCCACCTATAATAGGAAGCAAACTTGGTGAATTCTCCTGAAGAATGTTCAATATTCAGTATAACAGAACAGAAACATGTTGAGATTGTGACCTTTGGAAAATACATAGGTGTAAATACCAATAGAGTACACAATAACTATTTGACCATTGTGTTTCGCAGATATCGTGTTCGCTACAGTCACTTTGTTTTGAAAGAAAATGACAACTCAATGTCTGTTTAGTTCCTAATCTCACCAATACAAATGGTTGCACCTTACACGTTAATGAACATGAATGTGTGACAAATGTACTTGTTTGTTTTAAAATTGTTAATTGATACATAATAAAATGGTTTTTACACTACGTCGATGGATTATTAGGCCACCTTTTAGTAGCAGACCTGTCATTATCCTCTCTATCTCAATGTTAAACTATTGAACCTCGCCTAAGTGCGGATGGAAAACCAACCATCTTCCTGAGTGTTGTGAACAATGAAGAGCAGTGGTGGACCCAGCACCTAGCAACCAATACCAAGATCCGGACGAAGAGAGGGGCCTGAGGTTCCGAGCTCATGCCGACAAGCGCCTTTTCCTCCACGAAAGATACAGACCGGGAAAGAGATGCTGCAGTCTCGTGTACGCGAGCAAGACATATGGCTGTGGGTTTCCAGGAAGGGAGAAACCAATGCAGGTACAAAAGGGAAAGTGAAGGCAACGACACCTGGCCCCACTAACCCAGGAGTAAGGGATAGGAACAATGTGATGCAAGGCTGGAATAGCCGTTAAAAGTATGATAAGTTGAGAAAACAAGCAATAAATAAGAGTGGAAAAGATACAGACACCATATCCAAACTGAAAGAACTGTTAAGTGTAGCAATGAAGCACAGACACAGGGCCTATGTCGATACCAGTGGCAATGCTGATGATTCATGAGTCTGGTCAGCTGGCTGGATTCAAGGTCAATTTTGAGTAGTTGATCCTTTTAACCTTTCATAGGGAGCGACGGGCAGATCTGAGTGACATGACTCCATCAAACTGGAGATTCATATGGACAGCTTTAAATATCAGGGGGTTATGGTGACTCGAACATTGGAGGGTATGTTTGCAGCAAAATATCCACCTCTGCTTACCAAGTTGTACAGAGATATAAGAACTTGGGAATGGCTGATCATGTTGTGGTTGGGTCGATTAAACGCTTTGAAGATCACTTTACTCCATAAATTGTTATACTTATTCCAGATGCTGCTGATTTAGGTTCCATGCCATGCGTTCAAGGAGGTGAAAGAGACGTTTTTGCGGCTCCTGTGGCAAGGGAAAAGGCATAGGATCCTGCAAGAGACACTCGTTTTGCCTAAAGATAAGGGAGGGGTAGGATTCCCGGATGTTGAATGTTATTACAGAGCATCCAACATGAGAGCTCTCATCCCACATTTCTGTATGGATGGGGATAAACAACGGGTGGAGCTGGAAAATTACTGGCTGAGGCCAGTCTTGATAGGGGAATGGCTGTGGGTGCCCAGTGAAAAGATACCCAAATGGGTCAGGCAGCACAGGACAGCGGGACTAATATGGGACCTATGAAGAAGAAGGAAGAAAATGTATATGGTCACTACATGGCCCTCGCCATTAAGCAATTCCTGGGACCCACCGATGAGAGATTACCTCCTGGATTCATTGCAGTGTCATAGGTGGTACGATGCGGGATTGGAGCGAGTTGGACAACTTTGGGTTGGGGGAATTCTTAACTATTCAGGAAGTTTGTGATTGTTTGCAAATTGTCAGTTTTTAGGTATTTACAACTGAAAGGAGTGGTATTGGCACCCAAGTGGAAAGCGGGTATTCAGGGGGAGTTAACCACCACAGAGCAAGTGCTGGACAAGCATCTCGCATCAAAGGGGATGATCTCAGATCTTTACTCCACATTAAAAGTAGCTGGTACGGCTGGGACGGTCAGATTGAAAAATAAATAGGACAGGGGCCTGCGTAGGGTGTTGGATGACGAGGTTTGGTTTAGGTTATGTAGATCTCAGTATAATGCCAGAGCAAGCTTCATGGGATAAAATTGCTGCACAGGTGGCAATATGACCCAGTGCGATTGTCCCGAATGTTTCCGGGAGTAAGTTCCTTTTGTTAGCCCAAGTGTGGGGAGCGGAACACTTATTGGCACATGTGGTGGTCTTGTAGTACAGGTCAGAGGTTTTAGAAGGAAGTTCTGGGACGGATTAGAGACCAGGATGGGATTCAGAGGCACCGCAACCCGAAATTACTTCTATTTGGTTTGGAAGGGAAGGGGAGGAATGGCGGGTGCTTCCACATATTGTGCACTTTGCTCTGCTGGCTTTCACAGTGCTTCTCATAATATACTGAAAAAAGGAAACATTACAGAACGAAAGAGAGTGGTTTATTAAATTAAGAGAGCAATTTCATATGAAAATCATCACTGCATGTTGCATGATGTTTGTTTGTTTATTTAGAGTGCACGCCACACCCGGCGGTATCTGGGCGCATTACAAGAATAGTCATAATCATGGTTACAGAAAGAACAGTGCACACAAAATTTGCACAACAGGCAAGTTACATACATAGTGATACATAGTGATACACAACTTAAATTGGGCAGGTTATGTTCATAGGGAATGCGCCATAATTGAGGAGAGATATATGCATGTAGGCATATGTAAAAGATACAACAAAAATAAGAATAGCAATCTGATTCAAGGGAGATACAATATTACTGATGAGAGATATATACATGTGTGGTAATCCAATAATGTGTCACAAAGCGTGCATGGAGTTGTGGGTCTGCAGCGGTGTGTCTTTAGAGATTAACCATTGTTTGGTATCTTTCCTGAATTTGTAGAAGGATTGGTCTGCACGCAGAGTGGGGGGTAGGGAATTCCATAGTTGGGCAGCCATAACTGGGTAACTGCTACCCCCTGCTCTTTTTAGATTGAACCTTGGCCCTCTTAGGAAGCCAGAATTAGCCGTTTTAGCAGGTCCTAGGGGAGTTGTTTTTGAGGAATTTTTCTGCCAGGTATTGAGGGACGGCGTTGTTGAGGCATTTATGAGTAAGGGAAGCTGTTTTGAGATGATTGTTTTTATGGGATACAAAGTCAGTTTTTGTTGTACCTAGTCATTGAGATATGTTGCTGTCTGGGGATGCCCACTGCAGTTCTAAAGGCATTATCTGCAGGATCTGTAATTTGTTGGTGATATATTTACTGGCACCTAGGTGCAGTGCATTTCAATAGTCCATTTTTGATAAAAACAAGTCCTCGAGCTAAGGTGATACAGATTTTTGATGAGAGGAAGGGTTTGCAAGAGTGAATAAGCTTACAGGTATATGCTGTCGACGAGGCAGTTGCACTAACCTGTTTGCGTAGAATCAAGGAGGTGTCAAGGTAAAAGCCCATGGTTTTAACTTTATTGGCCACCTTTAAGCCATTCCCATCAATGTTAAAGGATAGGCATCGGTTACTCAGTTTCTTCATGTTGGCAGGAGAGGCTAAAACGAGTAACTCGGTTTTCTCATCATTCAGGCACAGCTCGTGAGTGACCATCCAGGCCTGAATGATGAGCTAGATTTTATTGATAAGGGCAAGGTCATTGTCGTAGTTACCAGTCAAGGTAGGAGAATATGGATGTCATCTGCATAGTTAGTGCAGGTGACACCCAGACGGTCTAGATCATCAAACAGTGGTTTGGTGAACACATTGTACATGGTCGGTGATACGCATGAACCTTGTGGGACACCACAGGCGATTGGGATGGGATCAGCTGCTGCTGAAGCTGAGAACACTCTCATGGACCTGTTGTTGAGGAAGGATTGGATCCAGGCTGTTGCTTCAGTTGAAAAGTGGGCCGCGGAGGATAGGTGACCACAAATGACTTTGTGATCTACCAGATCAAAGGCGGCGGACAAATCCAACAGAAGCAAGAAAGCAGGTTTTTGTTTGTCCTTCAGGTCATCGATCTGGCTCTTCATATCAATCAGGGTGGTTTCAGTTTCATGTTGGGGTCTGAATCCAGATTGGCAGAGTCCAAGTAACTTGTTAGTCTCTAGGTACGTTTGAATTTGGTTATAGGCATCCTTGTCGATGATTTGGAGAAGAAAAGGGACAGTAGTGATGGGTCTAAAGTTGGTGGGGATGCTCAGGTCTAATGTGAGTTTTTTTAGGAGTGGGAGAACCCAAGAATTCTTCAGGTTGGTTGGAACAGTATTTGTGCGAAAAGAGGCGTTAATGAGAGTGGTGATAAAAGGGGCAAGATCTTTGGCTGCATCTTTGATGACAGATGCTGGGCAGGAGTCGCCTTGGCAGTTAGAGAGTTTAAGTGAGGCAATAATGTTAATTACTTCTTGGGTGGATACTGAGGTGAATTTGAATCGGCTGTTATGGTTTTGGGAGGGTGTGGACAGGTGTAGGTGAGGTAGGTTGAGGTATCAGGTTCTGTTTTTTGGCTGCTATTTTCTTTTAGGGCAGAGTGATTTTGTTGGTTAGAGCTTCTTGAATTTTGGTACACCAGGTCTTGTCCTTGATGCAGTTCTCAGTGATAGGGATGGGAGATTCAAGTTCTCTTAGAATAGTGAATAGTTCTTTGGAGCTTGAACTTGCTTTCTCAATACTGTTATTGTAGGTATCCCTTTTTGCTAGCAGAATTTCCTCTTTGTAGCGGGCTGATACTTTGGTCAGGATGTCTTTATTGTCTGTAGAGGGAGAATTTTTCCAGGAGGTTTCACTTTTTCTTTTTTCATTTCTCAAAGCTTTAAGTTTGGGGGTGAATCATGAGTTCAGGTGTGCTTTGGGTTTGCCTTTCCACATTTTTAGAGGGGCAATGCTGTCTAGTGCTGTGGTCAGGGTTTTGTTGTAAAGCTCCTCTAGATCTGATGGGTTGGAGGGGGCTAGTGATGGATTGAGTAGTGGTTGGAGGAAAGTCATACGTTTGTCCACTGTAGTATTCTTTTTGTTCCTAGTTGGCATGGGGGGAGCCAAGATATTTTCTTTATTGGGAAGAGTGCAGTCTTGAAGATTAAAGGACAGTAGGGAGTGGTCAGTCCACAGTTGTGGTTCAATGGAGGTGATGGTTGTGGTACAGTTCAGGTCTGCTACCCAATCAAGGCTTCTTCCTTTGTCATGGGTATGGAGTAAGACTCTTTGAGTAAAGCCCAATTCCGCTAGGTAATTGTCACTCCCTCTAGAGAGATGAAGTGGGCCCCTTTCCTCCAGAATTATGTTCTGAAGGGGAAATTAGAGTAAGATAGCAGGGATGCTCTAGCCTAGTTCGAAAAGGGTGTGACACAGTGGGGGGCTGGGCTCACAAGGTTTACAAATCCATTCATGGGATGTCCGAGGCGCAGATGGAAGGGAGAATGATCCATTTTGATTGTTCAAAAGGTGGATTTTGGTGCTGAATTAGCAAGGGGTGGGTGGGAGGGTGGAATGCGCTTGTAGGATGGGTGTTGGGGTATAAACATTGTTCATTTTTGAGGTTGTATGAGGTATTGTTCATAATATGAAAAGCTTAATAAAGTAAAATAAAAAAATAATAATCGTGTAGGGTATTTATCCCGCTAGTCCCCCCCCCCATTTCCTACACCCATTGAGCTAGCTCTTTATTAATTAAATTAAGTTTAAGCCGAGCTTTGAAGATATCCACAGTTGGGCTGGCTTAGATTGTGATAGGCAAGGGAGTGGTGTGAGTAGAGAGAAAGAGTGGATGCGAGAGGAGGCTCGGGGAGGGTATGAGACAGTGAAGCAGAGCGCATTGGAGTATCAGAGGGAACGAGACAGTGAGTAAACAGAGATGCATTGAGAATGGCACTAAGGAGCAAGACACTTGATAACATTGTAGATAAAGAGAAGGAGCTTGAAATGGGAGTGGTGGTGCATGGGAACTTGACTAGCATGTTTTCGATAGGTGGAAGTGTGGGATGGTATGGATAGGTTAAACAGAGTGTGGGCAGCAAATTGAGGACTTTGTCTAGAGGGAGGATGTAGTAGAGAGGAAGTCCAAGGAGTAACCTTGAGAAGTAGCCACGTTTGCTGAGCATGAGTGTGGAGATCGACAATGTTTTTGTACAATGTTTAAAGCGCTCAGAGAGATAAGGGAAGTGATTGAGAAGTCTTTGAGCAAAATAGTTGACAGCAGAGCAAGATGGTTGGCGCTGCAAAGGATGGGTGTTAATTCAATAGCAGAAGTAGGGCAGAAGTAGTCGAGAGGAGAAGAGGCGGGGGAGAGGTGGTGTACAAAAGAAGGGTTGGGGAGGGAGAGAGGAGAGCTGTGAGAGTGTCAGGAATTTTAGAAATTGTTCTGAAAAAGTAGTGAGCAAAGTCATTGGCAGAAAAGGAGGACGTAATAGGTTTTGACTTGGGAGGTGTGAGGAAGGTTTAGAGGGCACATTAAAGTTTGCAGCAGCGTCATAGGTCATGGCGCACTTTTGTTTTGAGGGTCTACATTTCAGTAATGATCGAAGACTCAGGACCGGGGATGGGAAGGTGTGAATGTGCGAGCAAGATAGTTTTGGCCAAATTGAGTCATTAGTGCATAGTGAAAGTTAGAAAAAGTATGGTGCATGGAAGAGGCATGAATAGGGGAGCGAGACAGGAGATAGGTCCTCACATCATCAATGTAACACGTAAGAGATTCCTGCCTGAAATTCCTCTGAGTCATTGGGGAGGGAATAGGAGTAGAAGGTGGCAGGACCAATACATTAAAGTGAACAATAAAGTGATCAGTGGGAGAGGGGTCAATGAAGAGGTTAGAGGATGAAATGGAAATAGAAAGACAAGGTC
Organism: Ambystoma mexicanum; assembly: GCF_040938575.1. Taxonomy (NCBI): domain Eukaryota; kingdom Metazoa; phylum Chordata; class Amphibia; order Caudata; family Ambystomatidae; genus Ambystoma; species Ambystoma mexicanum. Next base: position 1,220,487,427 of record NC_090934.1, on the reverse strand, counting down.
TACACAGAGTTCCCACCAGAGTCGGTGGGTTGGTTGTGAAATGCATAGAGTGAGTGGTCAGATAAGAGATGTGCAGAAACAGCCTGGACTTGGGGGTTCTGGTACACAGCAGACATTGATTGACAAATACGCCAGACAAGGGAATCAAGTTAACAAAGGGTTTTATCAACAAATGTGCACAGGTGTGGTCAAAATAAATAAATAGTGTCAGGATGGTTCTTCTCCTCGGTGGGGTACTGCCCTGGGAAAACTTATCCAAAGAAAATGTCTCTCATGAAAGTTAAGTGTTCCAGAAAATGTTCTGCCAGTACTATGTAAATCCAGGGGCTGGATGTTCCGAGGCAAATCGACACAGTGCTTGTGGCTCACTGTCCCAGTTTCTTAGGGCTTCCCATGCCCTATTTTTCACAGTTATTTGGGGTCTTTTCTCTTGAGTTCTTAGTCTCAGAATAAAGGGATAATGCACTCTATTTCCCACCGACCTCAGGGTCTTTTCTCCTTGACTCTGAGCGCTGTAATTGTAGTTTGTAGGTGGATTCCATAACAAAGGCCGTGATAGGCGGGCCTTCTAGGATGGATTTAAGCCAGAGTATGACAGGTGCCATCTCTGATGCTGGGACAGGAGACTGACTAGTTACCCCACTTCTTTCCTCTCAGTCAGAGCTCTGCTCCTCCAGCCACCTGCTCCTATCTCTTTCTCCGCCCAGCATCTTGCCACCACAAATCCTTGACCTTTGTTATTGTCTTCTTGGATGTACCATTTTTACCTTTGGATCCACTACTTTTGTCTTAACAATTCTCCACTCCCTCTTTGCTCTAATGCCCCCTCTCCTAGTTCTTTAACACTCCCACATCCTCAGTTTCTCCTACTACTTCCTCCTCACCTCCTGGAGAATACCCAGAAATCTCCCTTTGCTTCTTTCAGCTCCGTTTCTACCTTCCTGAGGTTTCTAAACTTCTTTGATTCCCTCAGTGCTTTCTCTGCCTACTCTGCTTCACTTCCCTCATCTCCTGTCCTTTCTTTATACATTCCTCATCATTAGTTTCTTTCAATAGCTGTTCTTCTCCTCTCCTTCTTCACCCCTCTTAGCCCCTCTCTAAAGCACCACTTAAGATAGCCCAAGTCACTTTCAACTCTCCCACCCTCTTTACCTGTTGAGCCTCTCTCTCACAACACTTAAGACACTCCAAGTCTATTTCAACTCTGGCAATTTCTTCACCCCTGTTACATCTTCTATACCCCTTTGGCCACTTCTATTATTACACTGATGTTTCCCTAATTCACCTTTTACTCTCACACCGTATTCACCCCTGTGGGCCCCTCTTTAACCCATTTGGGCATTTTGCTTATAACCACAGCTGTTCTGCCAATCTGCCACTTTCTGTATCGTCCTTTCCCCATCCTCCTGGTTCCTCCTTCTCCCCGCCCACTGGTTCACCTAATCCTTCACCGTTAGGCTATACCTTTATCCAGCCTCCCTGCAGTCTCCTGTCTCCTCCTTACCCCAGCCTTCTGGATCTCTCTGCCACCCTTCTGCCCCCCCACAGGTACAGCACCCATGCAAGGGGAGCCAAGCATATCAGAGGCAGTCAGGGTCCCCTGGGCCACACTCCCCCTGGTGTCCCGATCCAGAATGGAAATGATTACACTCAAAAGGCCTCCTTACAGGTTTGATGGTATTCTGATGGTAAATCTGCTGGAATACCGTCAAATGGATTTACCTTTACTGCCACTTGGTCTGGCGGAAGTACTGTTGGATTACAAGTGGTGGTATGGCGGTGTTACTCACTATTTATGGACTCCATGGGGATTTAGACAGAATTACCAATGGCAGTAATTCCGCTGATCTTGCAGATTTTTGACAATAAAGCGGCGGATTTAGCTCCAGCATGTTGCTGGAGGTTGTTCCTCCAACTCACCGCCAAACCTACGGTACAGCAGTGCCGTAATGCAGCAGTAACGGAGTTGCTTCTGTTTTACTGACACTTTTACTGCACCGCCGTACTTTTAATGAGACCCAAAGAGTCAAGCGATCATTCCCTTTTCCTGTCAGTCTTCCTGTACCATCCATAGTCATCCTGTGTATTTAAAATGTTTTCTTGCTGAGTCACTGGAGCCAATTCAAAGTGCATCTTTTGTGTGCAAACTCCAAGACAATGGTCCATTTCTGCCTTCTCGCGCGTCTGCTCAAGGTATTTTCAAGGTGCCTGGCCTCAAGCTCCTTAGTGGAACCACTGAACTCTTCCAAAGGGCTTCCTTTTCAATTTCCACAGAGGGGTCCCCTGTTGGTAAGACTTCCTCTAGTCAGAACTCCTCAAAATGTACTTGTTGCTTATCAGCTCTTCATAGCTTTTCCTGAATGTCTCGGAGGATAGCTCAGGGGCAACGTGCTCTCCTTGGAAGCAAAATGATATGGAGCAACACAGGTTCGATCCCGGTCTGCGCTTAGGGACCTCTGAGTATTCGTTATATATAACCAATCATAACGTCGGTGTGCTGGCTGACTTGGGATCCAGTCATTTGAGACTCCACTTATTCTTGGACTGAGGTGAAGGTAAAGGCCAGACGTTATTCACATCTTTTGGTGTCGCCTCGGAAGCCATTTCCACGGAAGACCGTGCGTGTCTGACAGGTTTCCCACTAGATGACGACAGAGCTATATTGCTCTCCCCTTCTGTGGCTCCAGTGGCAGCTCGGTGATGTCCTGGGTGTTGTATTGCAGCATGTTTATGTGTCTGAACTTTGGGTCCTCTTGCTCTTTCTTGGGGCTACGCGAGCCGACACTGCCAGGTTAGCCTTCATGTGGTGCAGACTTAGCCTTCCACCACTTGCAGGTTTGCCCCAGTGTCCAACGGTTGACCTCTGCTGCAGCTTGGGTAGTTTAGCCAGGTTAGGGAGAGTATGTCAGGGCGTCTCCAGTTGACCAGCCTATATCATAACACCTCCCAGATCTGATGGTGTGGGTATGGCTGGCAGCGAATCTCGAGGCCTCGCAGTGATATCTCTTCCCTGCTGTTCAGATTCAGGAAACTGACATCTCTGCCTTCTGATATTCTGGGTTCAGTGTGTCCTCAATTTTCATCTGTGAACCACAGATTCTTGCAGTTAAAGTGACCAAAGACCTCCCCTGCATGGATGGAAATGGGAATGTTTGACTAATTCAGAAATGAGGCCACTAGGTTGCTGGGTTGTTGTGTAGGGGCCATACAACACATCACTCCGGCGGAATCCAGACTTGTATGTTGGTGGTGGCATGACCCCAGAGCAGCCAAGCGGCAGGTCCACATGAACATACATTTTTATTAAGGCTTTTTCACTACCCGCGATGCACTATACATTGGAACTCCCCCCGCTCAGCATCAAAAAAGAGGAATCCTTCCTTGGCTTTAAAAAACTGCTAAAAACTTGGTTATTTAACCAATACCGATAAATTTGCAATCTCAGAAGTTGTAAATAATGTGGCACATTTGTTGTAAAAATGCTCATTGTAAATCTTCTGTATCACTGTATATATATTGTATTCGTTTTCCTGACCAATTATTACCAAGTTTTCTGTAACCTCGCTGTGATACCCCTGGGTCTGGGTGTGTAATAAATGTAATACATAAATAAATAAAAATAAAAGAAAAATAAATAATATGTTGAAAAAATGCTGTCCGTGGAGTTAGCCTCCTATACTTCCTTCAATACTACTTCTGCCCCTTCTGCTGCATTTTTTAAAAAATAGTTTTTTTTTTAATACTCTTAATACCCGAGTTGGGTTTCTAAGGGCGGATCTGGGATTCGAACCTCTGTTGCTATGCGTGGTCTTGCATCCAAGACCAGCATGTTGCCCCTTTGCTATCCTCCATTCCCCTATATCCTGTCCTTTCTTTATCCAACCCACATCAATAGTTTCTTTCAATATCTGTTTATTCTCCTCACCTTCTTCACCCCTCAGGTCCATCTCTAAAACACCACTCAAGATATTCCAAATCTCTTCCAACACTCCCAGCTTCTTCACACCCTTGAGCCCCTGCCCCACAACGCTTAAGATACTCCAAGCCTCTTTCAACTCTCCCAACTTCTTCACCCCCTTGAGCCTCTCGCTCACAATACTTAAGGTACTGCAAGTTGCTTTTAACTCGCCGAACTTCTTCGCCCACTAGAGCGATGGTCGCCCACTCGTTGATCGCGAGCCACTGGACCTTCCCAGTGGCTCGCTCACCTCAGACACCAAAATGAACCCTCTCTGTTTATTTTACTGTCTGAGGTCCTTGGGTCTCTTCCCGTGCCCCCTCCCTCTGCCTCTCCCTGCAAAGCAGAAGCCACACGTGATAGTAGGGTCTGCGGCGCATCTGGAGTTTGTAAACATTTATCTAGTAATGTACTTGTCTTTGTGCTCTAACGCAAATATGCTAACATAAATTGACGAAATGGCATGAGCAGAATGCCAGCACCAATGTGCACTCGGGCAGCAATACCAATAACATATCAATTTAAGAATTGATAAAGTACCGTTTTAAAGCACTTTGGCGCAAAGTTTCATTGATACTGCACCTTTATAATTGTATAAGGATATTTAGTGCTAAGCACAGACGGGGCCACATTTCATAGATTTCTTCTTTTTTTAACACCAATGCCAGGCAATGTAACACTATCTCTTGCACTGACCAGGCTTGTGCAAAATGTCATCATTGCAATGGTCATTGGGTGAAAATGCAAAGATTGCACTGGTTTGTTTCTGCCAGTGTAATTCCAAAACATCATTGCACCGCAGCAAATTTGCCCAGCTACAATACAGTTAATGTAACCTGGCCCACTGAAAGCTGCCTCAACCACACATTTGGGGTTTAGCACCTGTAAATGGCGGCTGATAAAATGTGCCGGAGGCTAAAGTCCTCCATGGCAATCCAAACTATTCACACAGACTGTGACCTATTCTCCTTACATGGTCAGTCTACTTCTTATACGTTCCTATGGCTAAGCACATCACAACATCTATGCATATCCTCCCTCCTGCTCATCACATTCGGTCTCATTGCAAGTGCAGTAGTGTTGGTAAAAACAGTGGTGATGTGGCAGTAATTTAGTTACTGCCACATTGCTGCACCACTGTAGTACAATTTTGGTGGTAAGGTGGAGGATTTACATCACGCAGAAAGCTGGTAAATCATCCACCTTACTGCCAAAAATGGGCAGAAATGGGTGGAATCCCCGCTGGTGGAATTACTGCAGCTGACAATTCTGCCGAAATCCACATGGGGTCCTATGGACTCTGAAAATGGGGATTAACGCCACCCTACTACTGCTTATTATCCTGCAGTAAATTTGCAAGACCAAGTGGTGGTAGCGGTTATCGAGTTTGGTGGCAATTCAGTGGATGTATTACAGAATTACCACAAACTCTTACTGATACCTTTGTCTGTCTGCTGTTCTACCTGTACCTCCATACTGGCTGCCATAAAAGGAGTGAATGGGGAATGGGTGGTGCTGGTGATTGTTCTCAAAAGGGGCAAATGTTGGCTGATTAGAAAGGGAAGGGGTGCATACATCTGAATGCCATGTTAAACAAAGCTGCTGGCTAGTGATTATTCTTTCACTGTGGTTCTTTAGATGTGTTTAGGCTTGCATAACTTGTAGGCTTTCATTCAGAATGGGGAAAAAAGCTGCAACTGTTATCTATGTATATGTTGCAAGGCTCGATGTTTCTGCTGATTCATACAGATACATATGGACTCAAATAACGTGATTTGCGAGTTTGGTTTCAGGCTATCTTTTATGAAACAAGAGTATGAATGAAGTAATTAGGTGAGAAAAGTGAGAAGTGATTGTAGGTATATATTTTGATAAGGAATTATGCAGGTTAAAAATGGAAGAATCCATTGGAGGCCTGCCGTCCAACAGTATATAGGAGCATTTTACTTGCTTTCATGATGCCTTTGCACACAAAAGGTGCCAGGACTGCCACTGTAAAACATATGTTGCTGATGCCCGTGCACACAATATGTCATCATTGTCATTTCATATCATGTTTGTGATGCTGGTGACCCCATTATGTTTAGGACAGCAGTACGTAAGCGGCAGTCATGACCCATTGTGCATGCACAAGAAGGCTTGATACCTGCATGGAGAGGCAGCGCTCAGTCCGTTGTTTTCTGTTTTTCTGTGGGATAATCCCTTCTTCATAATGGGCAGATGGTTGGCAGGTCACTGTCCATTATGAACCAAACGCCCCTCACTCCAACCATATTCTTTGTGTATAACATGTTAATATAACCATTCATATATTGTCTTGTCAGGTTGTTGTAGGATTTGTGCACATTTCAAGTCATATCTATAAAACAGAGTGTCATAATAGCCCTGTGATGTACGCCCTTTTTGCACATGCATTTAACTGTTTAAAGTGATAAACTGATCCCTTGGCTTCCAACATGTCAATTTATTCAATCTTCCAAATAATTTTGACATGAAATACCTTTAAGGATAGTCAAGAGAATAGGGCTTGGCTTACAGTTTCTTGGCTTAATTCTGTGAATGCCACAATGTTCTAATTTGCATGAATTGGGCATGAGCTAACAAGGTAGTGGATTTCATTTTTTTGACAAAGCAGACCTTTGTCTATGATGGATGATTTTGCTTTTAAACCATGATAACTTCTCTGATTTCTTTGCTTGGGCGATCTCCCAAAAAATCATACAAACGTTTTGAAGTTCTTTATGTAACAGCAGATGCATATGTTTTCCTTTTCTGTATAAAGAGCAGATGAACCTCCCCAAATAATCTTGGCACAAATCCCCATGCTCATGAATATTGCCACCCAGTCACTCATGCCAGTAGCTCACGCCTATTGGCCCTCAACTACAAGTAGCTCTTGCTAACATAAAGGTTCAAGACCTCTGCCCTAGAGCCTCTCTCTCACAACACTTAAGATACTCCATGTCTCTTTCAACTCTTCCAACTTCTTCGCCCCTTTTGGCAACTTCTTCACCCCTTTGACCACTTCTAATATTACAATAATGGTTCTACAATTCATGCCTTTTCCTCCAACCTTCTTAACCCCTATAGGTCCCTCCTTCACCCATTTGATACTTTCCTTATACCCACAGCTGTGCTGCACTTCTCCCCTGTCTCTGCCACTTTCTGGAGCTTCCTTTCCCCAACCTCCTGGGACCCCCTTCTCCCAACCCACTGGGTTGCTTCACTCCCCAATTTATGGGTATGCGTAGAGGCATATACCCAGCTTCCTGGTGGCACACTGGGGCATTGTTTACAAATGTTTACCCCTTTATGCCTCTAGGTGCTATATTGGGTATATACTCCACATGTCTAGTAACTATTTTACTATGGGCCTTATTTCGAATTTGCTGGTGTGGTTAAACCTTTTTTGGTGGCAATGGAATTATTACCTTCCTCACCTCTGAATTCCGAGTTTGACCTTAAAGTAGAGCATCTTGCTAGAGGTAAATCCTTCACTTTAAGGCCAAAAATCGATGCAATTAGCGGGCGGTAATTCTGCCAAAATCTCCAGAGTGTTCTATGGACTTCAAAAGTGGAGATTACCACTATCTTCCATCACTCGTAATCCTATAGTAAATCCAAGGGACTGTGTGGCCGTAACAGTAATCGATTTTGCCAGTAATTCGGCAGACTTCCCGTACCTGGAGCCGGGAAACTTTGTTTTTCCATGAGGGAACCTTTAACAGCACAGAGAGACTTTTTGATTTATTTGGAACTAGCAAAACATATTCGTACTTCGCACAGTGTCTGTAGACAGACATAATAACACTCTCATCCATTGTTGACAATCAATGATCCTGTAGGTCCCTGTTGTAAGTCACTTATGAAAATCAATGGTCCTGTAGGCCCCGGTACTGTGTCGGTTATCGTTTGATGTGCTTTGCACTCGGAAGCTAACTGCACTGAGAATGGGCGCGTGAGGCTGGCTTACATACTGCGGAGCAGACATGAAGGGGAGGTGAGAGTTGGCGTGATACAGCATGATGGGACCTTCTGTGCTTTCACCCAACCTGTCGCCTCACTCTGGCGCAGTGCATTGTGCTGTGTTGCAGTGCAGATATCTCGGGCACTGTGCGTCCTAGTGTCTTGAAGTATGGTTGCTAAGGTCCTGTTTGTTCCTGACGTCGAGGCGCTTAAAATGAGCTTTGTCTGGTCCTTCTACAACCACCTTGATGTTTCACCGCTTCCAGGCAACCGTCTCGTGTGTGCAGGGGCTAAAATCCGGGGAACTGGGTGGAGTGTCCACATGCAATGTAGTTAGTGACATCAGGAGGGTCCTAACAGGTGACTATACAACATTTGGTGCAGATTGATTGAATAGTGCGGAATTTATACGAGGAAGAAGCAAACTAGCCAAAGATTAAGGAGAAGCCATTCTTTGTTTATGTTGAAGTCACTTTCACTGACCCAAATCATTCATGCATCCCATCTCGAGTATTCCAAGCACTGGTGGAGACATGCCAACCACCCCACCTGAGGAAACCCCCATATTGGCCAAAAGGAGACCCAGGGTTTGGGAAAGAGTTGTGGGCAGTTGTCATAGATTTTTCTAAGTTTCATATGATCATCATTCCTGAAGAACGACTCATTTCAAGAAGGCCCAACTGGTGTCTACGTGGTCTCATTCCTGTTTGGCTTTGTGACAGGGGCCACAACTTGAAGCCCTGCGTTCTCGGAGCAGGAAACCTTACGCTGCTTAATGGGAAATTAAAGCCAAATCGCATAAAACAACCCAATGAGAATAAAATGGCGCATTTCCAACCAGTACATATAAATTGCTTCAAAGGTGTCAGGAACATAAAAAACGGACCACATGCTTCTTGCTAGGGACTTCATTCTCTAGTAGCCCTCACTCTGGTGATCAGTTCCAGGCTGTCTAGCTTCAAGAACCCCTGTGTTTTTGGCGACCTTAATAGACTCTTCCAAAACAAACTTTCCTTAGTCTATTAGAGCAGTATGCCTTCTTTTCCCAGCACATTTTCATTTCTGCTTCCAAGAGAGTGTTTGATTGTGTTGTGAAGCACCCTGTGCCCTGAGCACAGGGCCCCAAAGCTTTTTATTTTCAGAATGATGCAAGGGTTATGCAAATAGGTCTGTTCAGCATGCAAAGCAGTGCCCATGATATGCAAAGTAGCCTCATACATATGCAAATTGAATATCCAGTAAACCTGACCTGTAGGGGACCCGGAGGAGCGCAGCTGAGAATCCCATTGTGCGTCTGAGGAGAAACAGCGTTGACTGATCCTCTTGTTTGAGTCTCATGCTGTCTTCTCGCGGGTTTGCGCCCAGTGCCCATCTCACAGTCAGTTGAGCTATGGAGCTCCCGGGGCGCGCGTCCAAGCATCCATCTGCTTCAGTGCTGGCTATTAAGGCTAGCATTGAATGGCAAGCTGCCCTGCCCCACAGTGTTAACCATAGAGCCGTCCAACAGGAAACAAGTGCACACCACCTGTTTGTTCCACTGTGTCAGGTGGGAGCATTTCTGTCAGGTCACCCGGTTGTGAGTCTGAGACCCAGCCTCTTGAAATAAGTTGAAACATTTAAGGGGCAAATTCTCAAAAAAAACGTTGGTGCTGCTTTAAGATGCTATCGCGCCAATATCACCGGCAGGATAGCGGGAAACTTGTTAAGACCCCCATTGTCTGTCTGTGAATGTACAGATGGTGTGGCGTGTCCAGCCGACTTCATCTTGAATGCGAATGCTAACTTCCCAGAAGCAACATAGGAAAGTTTCATCTGGCGGCACTTAGCCATCGCCATCAATTTGGAACAGGAACATACAGCAAGACCTGGCTGCTTGATAAGTCCACACACATGTCCTTCCGAACATATGGAAACACTCATCAAATGATGCTTCTGTCATCCACAAAGGACAGTGGGTAACCCCTGAAAAGACACCTAGTCACCCCTTTCAGGTGACGATGGGCCAGCAAGGTTACAGCAGCACACATACGTACCAGAAACCTCATAGAGCATACAACTGGTGTACACAAGGCACACTTCAGGTACCTAAACCTCTCTAGTGAGTGTTACATACGAACCCCTAACCATATGCAACATAATAGTTGCCTGTGCAGTGTTACATAACATAGCGTCCAGGCGTGACTTGCAAACAGACATCTGTCCATCTTTGAGGTCTCAGCCACCCAACCCACATAATGCAGCTCCGATTTCAAGAATGGGGAGTGATCAGTTGGAGTGCGCTCAACTTTCTTAACATATCAGTAGTCCAGTGCTGCAGGAAATGCACAGGAGGTTCACCTAAGTTCCTCCAACAATTGTTGACACAAGAGTATAGAATGTGCAGTTAAACCGCGCAAAGGACACAGTGTTCTAATGTTCAAATCTTGGTATTGGTTGAATTGCTGCAATGTCTTTGAGCATCCAATAGTGTGAATGGTGATTTATTGTGTTCACAGCCGACACGTGTTTCGTCCAATCAGTCGTTCTTAAGGCAATAACTAATAGGGATAAATCCATTATGGTATAGTTTCTGACATTTGCGTGTTGGGCATGTGTTAAAATCCTTGGTAGTAACCTAGGAGGCACTAGATAAGAGCCCCAAAGGATGGAAAGAAAATGAGACTAAGTTCAATCTTGTGATCCAATTCAGTGAGCCAGTAAAAGGTATCAATACCTGGTCACTGTATATTTGGGATATATCTCACTAACAGCAATGGCAGTTTCCCGTCGTCACACTATTGGATGGTTGGGTTTTATTGAGTGCTCAAAGACATTGCAGCAATTCAACCAATACCAAGATTTGGACATTAGAACACTGTGTCCTTTGCACGGTTTAACTGCACATTCTATACTCTTGGGCACATAATGCAGCGGATGGATAGAGAGACGCTGCAACTACATTATGGGATGGCCTTGTGAGATATTGCACCTGAGCAGGCATGCATGCTTTAAAGGTCCTCTGTTTGTATTCCTTGTTCGTGTAGTGATGAAAGAGTGTTCATGCCACGGGCCGTTACTGGGAAGTGCTCTCAGAGGTGTTTCACCGGTACATGATTCTGAAGCACACCCTAGCCGCTGTTCAGAATTTGGACACATGGAAACTGAATGGTCAGGGAAATTGATCCAGACACTTGCCCTCTGTTAAGTAAGTGATGATTCAATTGGGCGCAGTTTTGACAATTTATTCAGGAACAATGCATAATCCTACTGCATGTGTACAATGATGTACATATCATCCATCAATATTCCTGAATGGACTGCTCATGGTAGCACCCGTGCATTAATAAAGGTAGACCCCCTCCCATGGGGAAGTTATCCACGTAACAAATGTGATGCACAGTACATCTGCAGTTACCAAAAAAATATGATCGTCTTATCTTCAGACATGATAAATGAACTGTTTCCTCTCTGATCAACCCTCCCAGGTCATACTGAGGTCCTTCCTATCATCCATCTCCTTCTCTACCTCTTTCTAAATCTACCTGCCTCTACTCTCCGCCCTCTGCAACTAATCCAGAACAGGACCGTGAGACTTGGCCTTGGCCTCAAGCTCTGGGATCGTATCTCTCCAGCTCTGAATTCTCTCCATTGGCTCCCAGTGGATGCAAGGATTACATTCAAAACCCTCTGCGTTGTCCACAAGGCTTTCTGGGGCCTGGGTCCAAAATACCTTCCTCTATCTCTCTGCAAATACCTCCCCTCTCGAGCTCCTCACGCCTCTACCTCTAACTCCCTCAGGGTCAGTTGTTCTTCAAAGAAACGGGCTGGGGGTAGATCTCCATCTTCGGCTGGGGCCTCCTTCTGGAACAGCTGCCCTGCCACCCTAAAACTTGAGAACCATCTCTGGTTCTGGAAGCACCTCAAGACCTTCCTGTTTACTTCTGCCTTCGCTCCCCCCCCTGTCCCCTGCTGATCTGGAATCTCCTGACACCGTGCACCTGGCCACCCTTTGTCCTCCGGGCCCAGGTTCCTGCTCACCTTGCCACCCTCCCGCACTGCCACCGGGTCACCTCTTGCACTGGGGTCTGCATCTGTACCCATACAGCCCTCCCCATTTTCCTTCCCACACTTATCTGAATTACCCTGTCTGCTGCCTTAAACTCAGCACTTGCCACTTGCTGGCTTCACTACCACTTTTGTTGGTTTTATTATTTATTTATTTATTCATATTTATTCTGTTCTCCTTTGCTCCGCACTTTCCACTTCTCCCCCCTTCCTTGCACTTTTTCTCCTCCCCCTCTCCCATGCACTTGCGCGTTCTCAATGTCACAGGGCCTAGTAAGATCGTTGTCTTGTCCTCCCTTGCCTTGTTGCGCCTTGAAACACTTGTGTATGTGCGCGATAGAAATAAAATATCAATTCAATTCAATTCAAAAGATAAGACAGTCGTATTTTTGACATGATTGGACCATCCACAAAATGCTCACATCAACAAAACAAGGAAGGAAGAACTGAAACTTATGTAAAGGGAGCCTACGTCATAGATGCGCATGGCGCTTGCTGCGTCTCAGGGGTGTCTGGACACCAGTCTGGGCCGTCTGCTCTCACAGGTTGGGCTGATGGCGTAGTGTGCCGTGTAGCAATGGTCGTAGAAGGCGTGTGCACTGAAGAGTTGTTGTATGTACTGTTCGGTCTGGTACTGGACCTTGTGGCCGTTGCAGCCACCACGCTATTGCCCACAGCCATGCTCTCTGCAAGTTGCCTCATTGATCACTGTAACTCTCTACGGGCTTTGTGCTGGGTACCATTGAAAGGTGCAGGCAACTCCTCCCAGTTTGCCCATCTGGGATTCCCTGGCCTCCTAAACCATGAACATCCTAATATCAGCAATCTCTCTCAAAAGACCTAGGAGCCACTCAGCCAGAGTGCTTTCAATGGAGGTCATCTGTGTGCATACTGTCAGCTGGTGCTGGGACAATCTCTTCGGTCTCGGGAGGATAGCTCAGGGGCAACGACGATACGGAGCAACACAGGTTCGATCCCGGGTCCGCGCTTAGAAACCTCTGGGTATTAAGCACGTCATAAATAACCTATCATATCATATCTTCCTCCCAGGAGGCACATGGACCTCTGCGGGACCTACTGGTGTGGCCACCTTCCCTACATTGTGAGATGTGTTGGCATTCTATGGCAGAGTGTTGGGCTGCACGGGTTGTAAACCAGCATTATGGTACTCCTGTGCCTGGGATTGCCCATCTGCCCCACCTCATGTTTCAACATCTGGCCCGGCCTGGGATTGCAGTGGTAGCGTTCCCAACTCAGGCCCCAATGGTAAAGTGACTGAACGCTGGCAGAAATAATTTATCTTGCTTAAAGATTAATCAAGTATAGTTGCATATAGCTCAGGAGCAGGGTGGCAAAATACCTAGGAACGTCTCACACAGTTAGTCCTCGTAATAGTCCTCGTAATCTATCCCGTATAAACCTTGAAGGGAAACACTCCGATCTGGAACCCGATGTGACTGTGACCAGAGAGATTTGGTGACACACAAAAAAAAATGTAAAACTGTTCATAGTAAGGTCCTGATGCCCGCACCATTTAATCTCTGCTTATAAACAGAGCCTCTGACACAGGCACTCCTGAGGAAAGGAGGGCCTGTTTCACTTGGGCATGGGGTTCTTTATTTCTCTTCACACACAGGAAGCAGGGCCATTTTAAGCACTTTTGGGGCCCTGGGCACCGACTTCTTTGGAGCCACCCTCCACCAAACCAAAGGAATCAAGAATACTGGTCGCGCATCCTACCCCTCCACCCGTGGTGCTCACAACCTACAGGTTGATATGCTGTCTCGCAGCATAATAAGCACGCTTACTCCCTTAAAGTCCCGTTGCCCTCTTCATTCTTGCTCTAATCAGAATGATAAACAAGGAGCATTTGAAGACCAACATTAGCAGTCTACGAAGAGGTTACTGTTCTAGTACATACAGGATACTTTTTATAAATAGCATCCAGGAAGGTGTGCAGCCTTTAGTATTAACGCAGGACTGTGTGTACAAGGTACATTTAACCCAGAATAGACAGAGAACTCACATTAGCTGCCTCACAGAATGCAATGCAAACGTGCTCATACATGAATAGAGGAGACCAACTATGAGGAAGGAGAAAGCTACACATACCGTAGCATGGATAGTGGATGCAGATTAGAAGCTACCAGGAGGGTGTCTTTATCCAGACAGACTGAGATTAGAAGTGGGATATGGTTTTTAAATAGTGTTGCCATTAGATATCAAAGGAACAAACGCCTGTGGTGTGCGATATAAATATGCTCACTATTAAAGTGGAAGCAACCCTTTAGCCAGTGAAACCATGAATAAGACTTTTATGAACATCATACCATGAGATGAAAATCACTCTGAAGGTCTGACAATTTTGAAAGCTTTAGGGACTGGCAATATTGAGAGATTAGGCAATACAAGATTAAATGAGATGCCCAGGATCACACATTGGTTAAGGGGTGAAGCTGGGATTTGTGCCAACTCTGCAATTTCTGCATTTGAACACTTTCTTTGCCAGTTCTTACCATGCACTAAAACAATCTCATTTTATAAAAACAGGCTTGGAAAGTACACAAATCACATTACCAAACATGACCATTTTTAAACAAAATATTATAGAAGGGTGTTATGCAAAACGGAATGATTCTAGCTTCATTCTCTCCATCATCAAGGGAAGTATATAATTACCAGAATACCAATCGATGCGATTTAACACATTTAATCTGGGTTTGTCTTTTGTATTTTAAAGTTTTAAATACTTCCAAAACAATGGCTTGTGACATTTTCATTTATAAACGTGCATAAAAACCTTTGACTTTTACCAAAAAGCAAACCGTTTTTTGTGTCAAATAAGCAGACCTCAAAATATGCTTGTTTGAGGCCTGCAACATCTGGTCCGCTCTCTTCCCTCTACCAGCCCTTCCATCCAAATGGCCTACATAAGAAAAAAGATAAAGTAATGGGCTAAACTATACCAGCAGCATGCAAGAAGGCAAACCTCACAGAAGACAGCACAGTAAAGATTAGATGATTTGACCAGGATCACTGCATCGTCTGCTGGCAAATCAAGGATACAAACATGAATGCTGTCGTTCCATAGTCTTGAATTTGGATACTTATTCACCTCTAGGACTTACAGTTTATGCCATTGTTGGAGGCGATTGCCTATGTTTTACAAAACCCCATCTGAACAAACCAATTTCTAGACCTTCACCATACCGATGATATGTTTGTTTTATAGGAACCCGTATCTGGTGCAGGTACATTGCTTATAATAGCAGATGTTGTTCTGCAAAACCAAGTACATTTGCAGGCAGATTTATCCGACATAGGAATAACTCAGCCAGCCTTGCTGGAATGTGATATTCTAATTTTGTTTATCGAACACATATCTCTGCAATGGGTGCTTCACACACTGAGCTAACTTCTGAACCATTGTGTCACTCAATTGATCAATATGTATTTCACCTTTGCCTATTGCACGTGATCAACATAATTCCCACAGGAAGGAAACAATGTTACAGAGTTGTGCCGTAAGGAACACACAAACTATGTATACTACAGTGAACACAGAAAACAATACATGATGAATGGGTCAAGGCTCATGTGTGCTATTTAAGACTGGTGAACAATCGAATCTTACTTCTTCAGATCAGGCAACCCTGTTGGGCACCCTCCAAGGTGGGGTCCCTGGGCAAGTTCCCCTTTTGCCCTCCTATAAAAACGTCTCTGACAGGAAGTCTAACGTGAGCGGACTAATTAAACACAATTTCCCATGGGACCAGTCCCCCTCATCGACTCTCTCTCATACCTTTAAGCTGGAACAACAAAGGAAGGAACAGCATCTAATGTGGTGCCCCACCACTGAAGATAGTGCTGGGCTCACGGTCACCAAAGATGGCTGTCAGTTGTGTCACTTTCCAGCACCGTGATGCATTCGTCTTGCGCTGACTTCCCCAGTGTGGGAAGATAACCTCCTTGGGCTCCTCCGCTGGTCAGACAGGTCTGGCAAATGCCACAGGAGTATTACCGGATAGATCTGTCGAGAGGCAAATGAATATGTCATTCATTGCGTCGCCCCCTCCTCCGCCTCTATATCGTAAAAGCGAGAAGAGTATGTCATTCATGGTGTCTGCCCCTCCTCCGCCTCTATACTGCAAATATGAGAACCGCTATGCATTAAGGCAACCATACCAACCTTATCCCGGACAAATAGAAGAAGAAATACATTTGCAAACTCAAGAAGAAATGAACATGATGTAACTGCATATGACAAGAACAAGTGACTTCACTGCCAAGCTGACACACAAAGATACAATAGACATGAAGCAGATATGCACTCACCATGAGGAAACAGACACTAGGTTAAATGCGCATTTAGACATGAAAAATATTAGCTGCATCATAGTGACATGAAGAACATAACAAACATAATCAATATATACGCTGAAACGTAACAGGAATGATATACATATACAGCTTGCTAAATGTAGAAATGCAACGGTAAAGAGTGGCCATCTTGAATAAAATGGACGGTGAAACAACGTTAGAGTTAATGGGTAGCCTCAAAGCTGCAGGGAGATTTGACTTGCTGAATTGGCTGAAAACAGGTCCGTGCTGGCCAGATAGTGGCTGTATGGCCACCTTCCAAGGTTACTGTGGAAAAGGGAGGTCTGCAGTGCACCGAAGAGAATAGAAGATAATTCCTAAGCGTAGGACATATTTCTCTAAGATTAAGTAGAGAAACAAACAGCCTTTGAAAGTCAGGTGCGCGTAAATTAAAAGCTTCATACTGCATGAGGAATGGATCGATCAAGTCTCCAGTGGCCAAAGAGAGTAATGACACCCAAATTAATATGAGCTAACATCCTAATAAAAGCAGAGCAGAATAATTCAAAAGGTGGTCTCCTCACACATGACCTATAATTGGAAGACAGCATCTATTCATTATTTCCAGACAAAGACAGGCACCTGCTTCACTCTCCACACATTCTCAGAAAAGAGATGCCAGACAAGGCAAAGTTCAAAGCTGGATACCCTAGGAAATAAGGGATGGCGTCTTATTTAATAGGAAGAAGCAGTTCCTTGATGTTGCTCCCCCACCACTATTTTTTGTTCATGTGCTGATGACCCACCAAGTGTTCAAGGTTGGTAAGAACAATGCCAATCAATCAGAACTTTCAAAATGATGCCAACCTGTGACTGTTGCATTAGACAATTACCTGTTGTTAAGATGATGTCTTTCCTATCTTTATCAGTTTTGGGGTGATCCAAGGTGGGCCCACTGGATAGTTATATCCAATGAAAGGACTAACCCATATACAAATTATATGTAGACAATTCCCCTAACCAATCCCTCAATCCCATAGGTCTTTGTAACTAAGATTGTGATGCGACGTCGATAATGACATGTTTTTGGTTAAAACCTGATGTTCTGTATTGGATTGGCAGAGAGCCTTTGAGACGTGAGTGCTTATCGCTGTCCCTGCTTTCTATGGATTGTTAATAAAGCAGACTTTGCCATTTACTTTGACTATTTCCCTTATTGGGAACAGGACCTTCCGGCCTGTCTGTTCCGCTTGCGCTAGAGTCTTTTGGGTGCCCCATTACATATGGTAGCGGTTCAGATGGTTGGCCAGTTCCCTTGGATTGTTGAAACTACTCTCTACAAGCCTGAGGACTGTGGTTTGACCTGTGGAGAATGGTGAATCACACATGAACTAAAACGGTCGACAGGAGCCACCCGGGTGAAAATCCTGCCTGGTCCCCACAGGCAGCCCGCAGAGTGAGGGTGGAGTGGCCGATTGACAGGATCAATATTGTAGGCCTCGGCTGATTCGTGGATGTAATTTTAGAGCATTGACTTGGCAAACAAGGAGGGAGGGATTTGTCTGTAAATATTGGGGAATTGTGAGATGATAAAGGATTGACTTATGGGAGGATACATGTAATAAAAGTAATGAAAGGTGATGCACTAAACGTGATGAGGTATAACTATTAAGGATAAAGAGATTTTCCTTGACAAGTTCAAGGAAGAGTGTGTCACACACCCCCTTCCTGGGTAAGATTAAGAGATAAGAATACGTTGTCAAGAGGGCAGGAAGAGGGCCGTGGGGCTTTGGGTTTTGTCGTGTCATATTGAAGGTGCACCTTTATGTGTAAGTGATTTCTGGCGCCAGCACCAGGAGGGTGAGAGATGGTTTAATTGTGAATAGCAAGGCCTTGTGGATATTGGTTTATATCATAAAGCATGTGGAGCTGAGGTTTGGACCCAAAGGGTGGGGACCTGAGTGTGGCCGGCGTTTGTGGTGCTTACCCAAAGAGCTGTTGTAGCCGAAAGAGTTGGAAAGAGACATAGAAGTGCTGGAAATAGAGGGAAATATTGTTGAAAAGATATTGTGAAGGAGGAGTGAAGAGATAATAAGTTTGAAGGTTTATTAAGGTCCGGTAAGTATCGGCAGTCAAGAGTGTGATGTGCCATCATGGGAGACACTCCCCTTATGCATTTATGCAAATTCCTGCCTAGATGTAAGCAAATGATACATACATGCCACTCCGAATGTATTAAAGACACAGCGGACAAAATGTTTATGCTTTGGCCCCAAAGGGGACTCTTTCGAAATCAGTGCTGCAACACATGATGACATACTTGCATGCTGCATATAAAGGAAAGAAATTGAAAAAGCGGTTAGCTATTCTAGAATTGTGAAAGATGTATGGGGATGAGATGGAGGCTCCACCCCGTGAGGGAGTGGATGCTTAGTCAGCATAAAGGAGAGGGCACAGCTCCCTCAGCTCCTCCCTCGAGCATCGATCCTTCAGATGAAGAGCAAGGATTCTACCCATTGAAAGAAATGAATCCGGCTGCAGCAGGGTATACTAATCCTGTATATGCGCCTCAGGCTTACACTAATACCGATGCTATAAATGGAGCTACATTAAATAGACAAAGCCAGTGTCCATGTGCAATGAGTATAACGAGCGCCACGAGCTGCAGGTGAACCTGACAGAGGCCGAGGAAGAGATTCAGGCAGGCAGGGCAATAAGGAAGAAACAGCGATAATTCAGTGGTTGGTAGGACAAATATTGCTTAAATTAGATGGAAGAAACATGGACGATTATAAAGAGAGAGAAAGGGAAGTTAAAGAAAGACAGGATAAAGAAGAAGAGAAGAAAATAAGAAGAAAGGGCACAAAAGAGAAGAGAGCAAGAGAAGGAAGAAAGAGATTGGGACAGATTAATTGAGGAAGAGGAGGAAAGGGAAAGGAAACATGAAGCAGATAGAGTGAAGGAGAGGATGCGAAAGGAAGCAAAGAGAAGGGAGTTAGAGGACATTTATTTATGGTGCATTTGTAAGGCGCTTATACATCAAGTAAATTGTGTTTCCAAGCGCCCACAGTGCAACAGGGAGTGAACATGGGAATGAAATGCAAATATAACAATAATAGATAGAGGCGGATCTACTAGTCCTAGTGAGCATTCAGAACGTGCAAGTTCACAGAGAGAGAAGGAATGAGAGGAGGGGTGAGTGCTAGGAGTACCACAGAGGGAAGTGGTAGGGAGTAAGCAGCTGTTAAGTGACTTGGTAAGAGGGATCAACTGACAATAAATAAGTAAGTGCGTGCCTGTGATAGCACAGGCCAGTGGGTGCCTAGGCAAGTGCTGGGAGCAGACGGTGGCTGAAGACTATTGGTTGTGGGAGTCCAGGGCTGGGGTGGACACACAGGGCCCTGATCACCAATCTCAGCAACCATGGGGTTTAGCAGAGAAGGGTGGGAGGGAAGGAGGAGGTGAAAAGGAAGGTCTTGAGGAGCTTCCGGAATGTGAGGAGATCTGGCTCAAGACGAAGAGCAAGGGGGAGGCTGTTCCATAGGCGGGAGCCAGCCGAGGAAAGAGAAAGAGAGTGGGAGAAGAAAAGGAAAGAATTAGGAAGCAAACCGAAGAAGGGGAAAGAATGAGGAAATGAAGAGAAGAAAGAGAAATAGAAAGGAAATTTGAGGAAGAAAAAGACCAGGAAATAGAAAGAGATTAGATTAAGCAGGAAAGGCGACAATAGGTAATTGATGAGATCCTTCAAGGGTGCATGCTCCAAGGGAAAAGAGAGATCAGGAACGGGAGTGGAGAAAAGGAGAGAGCAGATTAGAAAGAAGCAATAAGGAAGTGGAGGACATAATCAAAAATGGTACCCTTCTGGATGAAGATAAGGAAGAGGCCATGTGAAAATGAGGATTGGTAATTTGTACAGTAGCAGGAGAAATAGTGGGGCTCGCAGTGTAAATAGGGGTGTAGCAGGGTCTCCACAATGGGGGAAAGGAAGTGTATTGGAGGGAGGAATAAGCGGACTGGATAGAATGCTCCCCTTGAGGAAATTAGAGTTTGAAGACAGAGAAGATGAAGGAAGCAATGGAAGTTCGGGTCACAATGCTTTCAGATGAGGAAAGAAATGCAAATGAGGAAGAGGAAGAGGCTGCACAAGCCTCTTCAATAGGCATAACAGCAGTAGAAGAGAGAACATGGTTGGGGTTGGAAGTTGCACACAGTATTCCAGAGCTTCCTAATGACTTTGGGGCTCCGAAAATGTGATCAAGAAGCCTAGAAGATGTGAGACCTTATGTGAATAGGTTGAGAATTTTACAGGGACAAAACGAAGCTGATGGCACAGGCTCCATACCTGATTAACTGGGACTGACTGCGAGTGAACAAACTATGGAGGTCATGCAGTTTCCATTGTTAGGAAAGGTAGGAAAGGGCAGGATGGCTGAAATATATACCATGGACACAAATGGTAAGGATAATTTAAGATGTAATCTGACAACTTTTACATGGGAAGCGGGCAAGTCGATTCATGAATTAGAAAGAATGATGGCAGGGATGTTGTTAGTAGTGGGTGACATAAAAAGTTTGCTTGCTGCCACCATTGGGGAGAGAGCTGACGACATTTGGAAATGAGCGGGGTACTCTAGGGTGACAGCTCAGAATACGGCTCATGACTGAGCACCGTTTAACAATTGTAGGGCAGATGTGTGGAGAGCACTCATCAGAGTGCAATATCCCAATATGTCAGACATGAGTGCAATCAAGATGTGCAAAATGCATGATGACGAAGACGCAGTTGCTTACATTCAAGAGATTCAAGAGCGATGGCATCTTGAGACAAGGGAACCATGGAGAAAACCATAGCTACTTTTATTTTTATCACATATTGCATCAGGGATTACCTGAGCCAGTACAGAGACAATTGAAAACATTAGTGGAAATGGAGGTGAAAACATGTCCAGAGATTCATTAAACTATAGTTCTACATCGTTGATTAATGCAGGAGAAAGCCAGAAAGGGGGCGAGAGCATTCCATGCTTTTGCTGCAACCACAGAGAAAGCATGGCCACCAATACGAGAAAGATTGACTCAAGTTATGTAAATCAAGAGGGACGATTGGGAACGAAGAACTCAGAGAGGAGCATAAAGGGAAAACTTGGTTTGAAGTTATTCATCTCCAACTCTGTACAAATCTTTATGAACAATACACAAGGTCTTAAACAACACATACTTTTCCACAGGAAGCCAATGAAGCTGATAGACAAGTGGTGTCATGTGTGTCCCGAAAGGAGGTTGCAGCACCACTCTGGCTGCAGCATTCTGTAGCAACTGAAGGCGACGTAAGATGTAGGTGGGCTGAACCAGATAAAGAGCACTGCAGTAGTTGATACCACTCAGCACAAGTGCAGCCACCACAGGGGCATGACAATTGGAAGGGATATTGGGCAAAACCTTGCAAATAATTTTAAGCTTGAAATGCCAATTTTGACAGATGGAAGCCACCTGATCACACATTGACAGTGATGCAGGTATTTTTATTCCCAGATCTTTCACTGAGGTCACAGTAGAAGGGATGGGACCAAGAATAGAAGGCCATAAATCGGGGGTCCAGAAGGACCGAGGTTGAGTGGAGCCAACAACAAGTACCTCTGTCTTCTCACCGTTCAACTTTAGCCAGTTCTCTGCCATCCACCATCCCTCCACCTCAAGGCAACCCTGTGTGCCGAGCTGCAGTGTCCGGTCGAGAAAGATACAAATGGAGAATGATCTGTGTACCATGAGCATAGGAATAGCACGTGAAGCTGTGGGAGTGGATAAGGCTGAGAAGTGGCTGTATATAAATATTGATTAAGGTGGGAGATAAAGCAGAGCCTTGAGGGACGTCACAGGCACTGGTTTCTAACAAAAAGGGGATAAGTAGACAGATTGTGACCGATTAGACGGAAAGGTAGAAAACCAAGTAAGCACCTGGCCAGACAGACCTACTGAGGTCAGACGGGTGACCAGGGTGGGGTGGTCTATGGTGTCAAATGCGGCTGATCTGTCTAGTAAAATCAGCGCCCCCACACCACCCTGGTCTACCATACAAGCAAGGCCGACTCAGAGCCCATACTACGTCGAAAGCCACACTGGAAAGGATCAAGGAATTTTGATGATTCAAGAAAGGAGCCAAGCAGGGGGGAAATCAGAGAATTAAATAATTTCATAAGGAAAAGGAGGAGTGCAATAGGACGAAAGTTAGATAAAATGGTGGAATCCAATTAAGGTTTTGTTAACATAGGGATTACCAATGCGTGCTTCAGGTCACTATGGATTTGATCTGAGGAAAAAGAAGCATTAACTGCCAACGTAATCCATTGTATAAACGCAACCAAATATTGTTAAGCAGAGAAAGGGGGATAGGGAAGCAGATTTAAGTTTCTTAATAGCCTATAAAACATCATGATCAGTGAAAATAGGAAAAGTAGACCAGTTAGTAGTGGACATGTGGTTGGGAGAGGGTTGGGTAGGTATAGCAGGCTGGGGACAAGTGCTAGCAATTTTTTTTATTAAGGTCTATTTTATCCACAAAAAAGCCACACAGAGACTCACAGAGCAGCTAAGAGGGGATACTCACAGAATTGGCTTCAGCTGGGGAAGACAGATACTGTACAAGATCAAATAGCACTTACGCCTGGTTAATTGCACCCTCAACTTTAGCACTGAAAAAAGATTGTTTAGCAAAGAGAATGGCCTTCTGGTAGCTCGATGTGACTGAGGAAATTAATTTTATCTGCTGCACGGTAGCCTGCTCTCCACTTCCTTTCAGCCTGCCTGCATAGCAATTTTCAGAATTTCAACTCATCTCAGAACCAGGGTTCTGACGAGTGATCTTCCTTTTACAAAGCTTAAAAGGGGCGATAGAATCAGCTGCACCACTCAAAGATAGAGTCAAGGTTGATAGAGAGCAGGAATTGGCTGAAGTACAGTGTGATGCAATATAGTTTGCAAGATCTTGCCGAGGGACACAGTGCTAGCTTGGTTTCCATGTAGCCTGTCTTTGACCAGAGAGGTTTGGGGCTAGGAGGGAAATCAAAAAGGGTGCAACATAATGTTCAGACCAAATAAAAGGAAATGGAAAAAAGACTGTCAAGGAAGCTCCAAGGGCCAAAACAAAATCCAGTGTTACCTAATTCGGCCCAATAGAGGGCTTAATAGATGGAGCGGAAACATCAAAGACAAAGACGCCATATCTCTTGAGAAAGATCTAAATCAATTGACTTTATCGTGAATAACTCAGAACCTATGTCGAATAAGGGAAACCAACTTTATTGGATAGTTTCCAACAGCGTGAAAACTACTATGCTAGGAACAAATCCATGCATATGGTCTGATCACCATAAAATTGAACTGGTACTGATACCTAAAGAGAATATCAGGAACTTGAACAATGCACCTAACAAAGTCTATGGAAGAAACTTTAAAAAGATCATGCCCCCTAATCTGACACAAGGCATTGAAAACATTATGAAGACGACAGTAGATGAGGACATTTGTGAGAAAATCGTGGCAACATTTAATAACGAATTCCAAAAGATTATCGACCAACGTGCTCCCATCAAAAGTAAGCAGGTTAGACCCAACCCTAATCACCAGAATTGGTTTAACGCTGAAACCAGTACACTTAAAAAGGAAAAAAGGAAATGTGAGCGAAAGTGGCAAGAAATCCCACAGACAAAAACAAAGAAAAATGCAAGGAACTGGATAAACTATATAGAGAAAAACTGACGGAAGCAAAGAAAAACTACTACAATAAACAAATCACTACTGCTTCCAGCTCGACTGGCAAATTTTTCCAGATTCTGAAATTGGTAGAAAAACCTCTGACGCTGTCCACTCCATTTCAGCCATCACAAGTAGACTGTGAGAAGGTCCAAACAGCCTTTTACAATAAAATTCAAAAAGCTTGCGAAGTCATAAAATCCTGTAAATTGGACGTCCAACCACACCATCTCCTGGATACATTAGAGCATACCCCTCATGAGAGGAGAACATTCAAGTTCTCCCCTATCTCTCTAGAGGACATGAACTCTGTACTTTCTACCATTAGATGCACAGCCTGCTCCGAAAACATATTCCCCCCCAAGCTTATACTGGACAATGCCGGGACTTTTGCCCCCTATCTTTGTAGAATGGTGAATGCTTCGATTAGAGCCAACAAAGTCCCTAACGCAATTAAAACAGTTACTGTTACACCCATAGTCAAAAAACCTGGATTAGACCTACACGACCCTTCCAATCTCCATCCAATAACGAACTGTAACTTTCTCCTAAAAATCTTGGAGAAAGTCGCTAACATCCAACTCCAATATTATGTCGACAGGAACAGCCTCCTACACACTCAACAATCGGGCTTTAGAGGAGCACATGGTACAGAGACGGCCCTCCTCGGCCACAATGCTTAGTATACTAGACAAGGGAAAAACAGGGATGCTGATATTACTAGACCTCTCAGCAGCATTTGATTTGTTCGAGCATAAAAAACTCCACGTGGCTTTAGATAAATCAGGTAATTGTTCCCGAGGAGCCATAGACTGGGTAACATCCTTCCTCAAAGAGCGGAGCTCCAATATCCACCTGGGTGACCACTTCTCCATATCCCAACCTATAAATCAAGGCGTACCCTAGGGAGCCCGCCTATCTCCCCTTTTGTTCAATCTCTATCTGCAGTGTCTATGTACTCTATTAACCAATTTAGGGGTCTTCTTCACAAATGTCACCGATGATACACAACTTGTCATCTTACTGCTAGGCTGTCATACCACTGACAGTAATAAGCATGCTTGCAACTACACCACCATTGAAGCCTGGATGATGACAAATTGGCTTTGCCCCAACAGAAGCAAGATTGGGCTCATGATCTTTGGATCACACCAGGAAAGAGCTAAGCTAGACACAGAATACACCACCTTTAAGATCAAAGACACAAATGTAAGGGTCTCTGATAAGGTCAAGACACTAGCGGCCGATTCATGGAATTAATGTGCGCTGAAATTTTCGGCGCAAGCGTGCGAAAGCGTGCGAATCACAGCGCAAGTGCGAAAATCGCAGCGAAACCCGCGCACAGCGATTCATGGAAGTCTGTGCGCATGTAAATCCCTGGATGTGTGCTAAAAATCTGCGTGGCGCACACTGGCGCACACGTCGCCAAACAGCGTGCGCTACGCACACAGCAAAAGCGCACATAGTGCGGCGCACACAACAAAAGTAGGCGGAACAGGGGGCGTAACACGCGGAATGGGGAACAACGCATGAAAATGTGGGCGGCACGGGGTAAGTACAGGAGGCAAATGCGCGGAACGCCCACACGCACGTTCAAAACACGTATTCATGGAATCGAACGGGGCTAACGCGTGCGCCAAAAAAGACGCACTTATCCGGAAACACGTACGCCAGCAGGAAGCAGGCGTACGTGGACCCGCGCAGCATAAAAGTGCACGCAAACAACAAACAAGCTCAGACGCCAGGATGAATATACTGTTCCTAGCAGCAGTGGTCGTGGGATACCGCAGGAGGAGGAGGAGGATAGTCAGGCCCAGAATTTTTACACCCAGAACCAGCCTTTTTGGGATGCCTGATAACCAGGTGTATGGGAGGTACAGGTTTCCACCTCACATAATACTCGACCTGGTGAGTGAGTGGGAGGATGACCTCACATCACCCACCCTGTGCTCC
The DNA here is from genome assembly GCF_040938575.1 of Ambystoma mexicanum. Taxonomy (NCBI): domain Eukaryota; kingdom Metazoa; phylum Chordata; class Amphibia; order Caudata; family Ambystomatidae; genus Ambystoma; species Ambystoma mexicanum. The sequence continues at coordinate 1,220,461,437 of NC_090934.1, read as the reverse complement.
CAAGCACTCAGCCCCCTGGAGAAGGTCCTCAATGTACTGCACTTCTTGGCCACTGGATCATTTCAGCAGACAAGTGCTATAGTGGGGGCGGAGGGGTGTCACAGGCCACGCAGTCATGCTGCCTACACCAGGTGTTGACCATCATGACTGCACGCCCATCAGTCCGCAGGCCCATATACCTGCCCAGAACACCTGCAGAAAGGCAGGCTGCCGTCCAGGATTTCTACGGGGTGGCACAATTTCCCAAAGTGCTAGGTGCCATTGATTGCACCCATGTGGCTCTACGTCCCCCCAGGGCATCTGAGCACATCTATAGAAACCGCAAGCACTGGCATTCCATCAACGTACATGTAGTATGTGATGCCAAAGGAATCATCACCTCAGTATATGCCAACTATCCAGGGTCCACCCACGACAGTTTCATTTACAGAATGTCAACCCTAAACCGGGACCTAGAAGCTGGACGGCATGGCGATACATGGCTGCTTGGTGAGTATAAATGCCACTGCACATGCATGCATCTCATATACTGAGTAATGTCACAACCCACTAATGATACCCATCACCACCTCCCCAGGGAACAGTGCCTACCCTCTGAGCACCCACATGATGACACCAATTCGGAACCCCACCACGCCACCCGAGGTAAGATACAACACAGCCCATATTGCAACCAGGGGCATAGTGGAGCGCACATTCGGTGTGCTCAAGTCACGCTTTCGCTCCCTTGACCACTCTGGTGGGCAGCTGCTATACGCTCCCCCAGTAGTGTGCAGGATCATAGTGGCAGCATGTGTCCTGCACAACGTTGCAACACACCGGGGCCTGCCGGTGGACATGGTGGTGCCCCCACATCCCCAACCACATGCACGCCCGCTGCGCATGGGAGGGGAAAGGGCACACGGTGAGGCAGCCCGTAAGCAGCTGGTGGCTAATTACTTCACATAAGAGCACACCCCTGTGGAGTGCACACAGCCCTGGTACATACCAGCTGACAATCAATGATGATGACATAAGGGACAGTCAACTGTCACAACCATACCAGCCTGAGATTGGTCACCTGGAAGTGTTACATTGTGTGCATCCCTACCTACACAAACACCACCAATGCTGTGTCATCAAAAGATATACATCAATGCTGTTAAATTCATTACCCCCTTGCAAAATACAATATGAAAACAGCGCCATGTCACCCAACCCCTCCCCAGCTCCGCCACCCAACACACCATGGCATGTCATGCAATGTGAAAGCAAACAATGAAATGCACAAAACCTGACACAAGTGTCACAAAGTACACTGTCCCCAATGGAAAATGCCCACACACAATATGCTCCCAGTAATGTATACCTAACAACACACATGACCAAATACTTACCAACAATACAATCCAGCAACACAACATCAAAAATAGCAAAAACATGACAGTACTAAGTTAAAGTAGTCGTAGTCTTACTACCTGAATATGCCACCACATCGACCCCTTCCAACTGTACAGTGTTGCTGCCACGCAAATGTCTCAGTGTACTGCATACAACATGAGCTGCATCTGCAAAGTAGATGGCCTTGTGAAGACATGAGGAAGGAACTTGCAGATTAGGAGAAAGACATGGATGCACAAGCACATATCAATACACCATGCAGTGTACAATACAACAACAATATCCACTAGGGATGTCTACACAGTATTGACTACAGACTGCCCACACAGCTCATGGGAGCCCAACATCACTGTGTAATTCAATGTTACTTGGTCACACCCTTTGCAAGCCCATGGAAACGGGAAGCAGGAGGGGTGTGTGTCTCACGAACCCAAGCATCTAACCCAAACTCAGGACAAGCCTGCATGTGCCCAGCCGGAAAACAGTGGATGCCCACGGGAGCCACACAAGGCAACACACTGTAAAAAAAAAAATCAAAAATGGCCATGTGGGGTCATGGGACTGGGGGAGGCCACCCAGGAGGTTCGAGCACAGGGTGCACACCAACACCCACCTGCGTGGATGTTGCGGAAAAAAAAAAACTCCTTTGGCTCATGGCCTGCACGACTATGCCATTGTGGGAGAACTGCTGTCGCTCTGCTCATCCTCTGCTGCTGCATCAGGAGGTGGTGGCACTATGGGAGGCAGCCCACGCAAAGCCCTGGTATGGTCCTCCATGGCAGCAAGCATGCGGGTCTGGAAGGTCTGATTCTGGAGGATTAAAGTGCGGAGATACCCATGCAGCACATCACGGGTTGCCCTCATTTCTGCACGCATGGCCTCGCGTGATGCCTGGATCTCCTCACGTGTTGCATGCAGCTCAGCTGAGAGTGAACGTGTGAGCTGCTCCAGCTGCTGTTCTGCCCTTAAATTACTGGAACCCTCAAGTGCAACCAGAGTCTGCCTGAGGCCATGTAGTTCTACCCTCAGGGCTTCCCTGTGGCCCTGGGACTCAATTGATATGGATTCGCGCAGAGTCTCCAGTGCCATCCGTCTGTCCCTGTTGGACGCCAACAAGTCTTCCCTGTGTGATTGGCAAATGGAGTCTGTTGCCTGCTGTTGTTGCTCCATCTGCCTTTCAGAGGGGATAATGGAAGTGGCCACCCTCTCCATTGCCTGAGCCATCATTTCTACTGATGCTGCCTGTTGGGTTGCCATACTGTACATGGAGTTTTCCCATACAGTATTGCCTGGTGGAGCACGTCCACCACATCGATGGGCACCACACCTGTTTGGGGCAAGGCGATCTCCACCTTGCTGTGCTGGCACTGCCTGAGGCTGCAGGACTGCATTCCCCCTCTGATCTGCTGGCCCAGGAACAGGATCAGATGCTGTGGAGTGTGACCCTGCATCCGTAACTGCCAAAGGCGGACCTACCAACACTGACATCCCCATAGAGGGTTCTACCCCTGGTCCAGGTGGGTTGGACAGAACAGAATCCCTGCCAGAAACACCTGCGACTGCACATAACTCAGCACCTGAATAGAGGTCTGGGGAGGTGCACCCAGAGGCACCCCTGGACAGTATGGTCTGCAGTAACATTGGGTTTTCACCCACCACCACACCACGTCCCCCACTGGTGCCCGGTCGTGCCTGAGATTCCTCCTGGGTCTGCACCATCTCCTCAACCTCAACAGCACCAAGTGCGTCATCATCTGCAAAAACATGAAAGACAACAAATGGAAACTGGCATGAGCACCATAGCACACACATAGGCCATGACAAGCCAGAGATCCAGTACATGAATTACACATGTCCCACATGACTATAACCCTGCCATGCATGCACTGTCAAAGAGTTGGAAGTGGAGTCAAAAAGGCAGACACTGGGGAGAGCAATATGGATATGCAACACATTTGCAGCATTTTGGGTAGCACTGGCATCACACATCAGGCTGTGAGTGGCATGTCCAATACACATACATGACACATGCCACCACACAGATGTCATGTAGCATAGCCACAGTAAATTACAAAACTACAGCAATATGTCAGTGAATGAGTAATGTCACACATCCATCTCACATCGACATGATGCGAAGATTGATGCCGAATAGTGTTGCAAAATATGCATGTGCCACACACTGAAACACATCCAGTGTCCAATAACACAGTCATTGTGGGCTGATCAATGGTTGGTCCCTTTGACATCACAGGAAACACCTGTCATCTTCCACATGCAAACAGGCCCTTATGAAAATGTTCTGCAGGCCAAGACTCCATCGGCCTGAATGGAATGGTCTAATCATTAACATAACCATGTGAAAATAGTGCCCCAGTGTGGGCTGTGAACAATGACCGAAACATAGCACATATGTCGCAATAATGCAGAAAAAATATCTAGCAAAAAGGGGAGAGTGGAAACAATCAGCCTGAATGAACACTTACAAAATGTGAACTATGTAGTTGCAAGATGACAGTTCAGGGTAAAGTACACTAATGTGTGCCTAATTGGCAACTGTGGGCAGAAGGGATACAGTCATACCCAAATCCAAGGCACGTGAATGTATGGGAGGAAGAAAACGGGTGTCCCATAACACTCAGGAGTACACACCCTCACCTGGCACTGAATCAGAACCCGTCACCCAAACAACATACACATGGATTACACACACACACACATGGCCACTCACCGGACAATGCTTCGTAATCAGGTAGATTTCCCACACCTTGGATCTGTTCCTCTGTGACGAAGGTCCCAGCAACAGACTCATGTTCAGTGAGTTTGTTGTCCTCTTGTGGAGACCCACCGCCAGTCACCAGGGTAGTGGCATGATTTGAGGCCAGCTGCTCTTTGCTCTGCGTTTCAGGTCATTCCACCGCTTGTAGCAATCATCAGCTGTGCGCCTCACAAATCCAAGGGCACTTATGCGGTCCGCAATGGTCTGCCAGTGTGCCCTACGTTGACCAGGTGTGGTCTTGCACTCTGCAGTCACCAACATTTCGCAGCTGTGTGCCGACACATAGGTCACAAGTGCATCAAGTTCCGGGTCATTAAAGCTAGGCTTCCTTGTCGTGCTGGAGTGTGTAGCCATGTCTGGGGTCTCAGCCTGTTGTGCCAGAGCACCCTTCTTCCTCTTCTTCAAAGGTGGAGTGGAGCCTGAGTGGCTTCCGCTGCTCTGGTCAGTAGGGGCAGAAGCGCAGGTGGACTGGGTACTGGGAGTGTGCGAATGCACAATGACCATAAGTCTTGGTGCAGGCATTGGTTGCAGGGTGATGTTGGCAGGTGGAACGTCAGTTTGATGGACCTGGACCAACACTGTCCTGGCTGGGAGAGTCAGAGCTGGGGCGGATGGAGCTGCAGCTGCCCCTGCAGCCTCCCCACCCTGCCTACTTGGGGCAGCAGATGACATAGCTGGCCCAGATCCATGTGGCTTTGTGACAACAACTTGCACCGCCACACGTGGCCTAGACTTGCTGACCTGGAAGTCAGCCTCGGAGTCATCCTGTGCCAGGTCAGGTGCCACAAAGGGCTGGTCCAACAAGGGCTGAGCTGGGATGGTGTCAGCCATGTTTCCCTCAACCATGGGGGGGGGCATGGGTGTCCCTGATTGGTCCTCCACACATGGGGGTATAGGGGCACCCTGCAAATCCCGGCCACATCCCCTACCGCACCCACCACCTTTTGAAGGTCGGCCACCTTTGCCTCCCTTACCGCTTGGTCGCCTCCCAACCATGGCACTGATGTTGTTGTGCGTATGGGAGGTTCAGTAAACAATTGTCCTGGGCAATTGGGGGTCAAAGGGGTAGGGTACTAGATGGAATTCGTACCCTAGTGCTCTAACAAGGCTGTAAAAAAAAAAATAACGTGCATGCAACCCCTCATAGACCATGTGCGTGAAATAATGAACCCGCACTACGCTGTGGCACCCAGAAACACAAAAAATAAGCGTACGCGTAATACACGCAGCATACAATGACCTCTGAAGGGGTACGCGACACACGGGGCAAGCACAGTTGTTAAATACGTGCGCGACTCACCGTCTGCCTGGAAAAAGAACGTGAAAAATACGCGCATGTGCACATTGGCAACACCCCCGCCAAAAGAAGAATTGGGCGCTGTCTGAGGAGACAGTACAAAAGAAGAAGTGAACACTGTTTGAGAAAACAGGCCCTACAAAAAATCAGACAAAAGCTGGCAGAGGTAACAGGGAGTACAAACTAGAAACGCTGTGAAGTAATCGCGTGTGAACCGACAAGAAGTACAGAATTCACCCACTCGCTCTCCACGAAAAGCATGTACAAGGAAATGGCATCCTACACGTACCTTTTAAACCGGCCCACACGTACTACGTCACTTACGCGTGTATGCGCTAAAGCCCTTTCCTCCAATTACACGAGCTGACACTCAGACGTGCTTTTTTTGCACTTGTACGATGAACATGCACCTGTGTTGAGGGAAACGCCCTTGCGCGTCATACGCACTATGGCCCTTTCCTCCAATAGCACGGTGACGTGCAGTTTTCTCACGTACTGAATCAGAATGCACCTGTGTTGAGGGAAACGCCCTTGTGCGTCATACGCGCTAAGGCCCTTTCCTCCAATAGCACGGTGAAGTGCAGTTTTCTCACGTGCTGAATCAGTATGCACCCGTGTTGTGGGAAACGCCCGCGCGCGTAACGTCACTTACGCGCTTACTCGCGAAGGGCCTTTGGTCCTATTGCAAATGCATACGTGTGCTGACGCGCTTACGCGCTAAGGGCCTTTCCTCCAATTACACGCTGACGTGCAATTTTTTCACGTGCCAAATCACTCCGTATCAAGCTGGCCACGCGAAAACACACGGTAGACCACGCTCCTGCCCAGAAGGCTAAATTACTGCCCCCCAGAGCCCCGAGCACGCTCCCACCTGCAATCTGCTGCTGCCTGCTGCCCACGTGCCCTGCTATTTGGTGCCTGCATGTCGGCCAGGGTTCCAGTTGCTGTGTCCACCCCTGATGGAACAGAAGACTCCCAACTGGGAGGCAGTGTGGGTGTGGGTGTGCAACTGGGCGGGTAGGGACCTGGGCCCAAAATCAGAGGGTAGCCAGGTGACCAGTGTAATATCAGTTTATGGTCTTTGCATCGAAATTGAAATGCATCGTAACAAATCCAACTGAACTAAATTCATCGAAATGCTATCTTTTGCATTAGAAGTACATATCCATCGAAACTTGTCCATCGAGTATAGGAATGGACAAGTTTCGATGGATACGTACTTTGCACGATGCATTTTTTTCACGTTAAAATGTTACATGGAGCTGTCCAGTGCTGAAATTTCAGCAGTGGCCAGCTCCTTGTAATGTTTTTGTGTTTATTTATTTAATTTAATAATGTGATACAGTTTAAGTATAAACTTTACACATATTTCATATATACATAGAGAAAATAAAAATAAATGAAAAGAATATAAACTAAAGTAAAATGAGATATAAAAGATAAAATAAAATAAGATAAAATAAGAGATAAAATATAGGACAGGGTGGGATCAGAGAAAATAGGGAAGGCAGAGACCTCATTTAAAACTAATTATTCTGTGCTTGGAATTTACAAGAAAATCAATTAACTTAAGAATTAACTTAAGAATACAGATTCACTGTAGCGGGAAGCAGAGGAATCCGTCAACAATTTCTGTTCAGTACATAAACCGAGGGTGTATTTCCTTTCATTACTCAGGGTCACGGCCATCCCATTGTCCAACCAAGAAGATTCAATTTAATTTAGATCGAATTCTCAAGATCTAATATCGTGCACCGGTAGGGCTCCAAGATATTGTTAATTACAAGTCATATTATATTAGGGAGTCCGCCCTACTTGAGCCAGTAGACTATTATAGCATTACGGTGTTGTATGTACTAGATGGCAATACTCAGGGATTTTTCGACACTCAGCCATATGTTATACATAGCTATTTGAATTTTTGTGCAGGTCGAGTTTAGACTGCGGTACCAAAACCAAGGTTCTTCTATATGCTCCATGTGGTGAACCAGATTTCCATAGTATAGTTCGTTGGTTTTGGCCAAAGTTGGACAAGCTGTCAGTAAGTGCATATCCGTTTCGTTAGTAGAGATGTTTTTACACAGACAACAGTATTTCTTGAGTGGATCCAGATGGATATCAATCAATTTATTGGCTAACACCGGAAGACAGTCCACACGCAGCAAAAGGAGAAAGCGTCTAAGCCTGCTGGAGGGGCTCAAGTTCATGTACAGCTGTGTTTTCAAGTATGCATATAGTCTATATCGTACAAATTGATATTTTGTGAGTTCGCTCAGGTGTTCGTAGTTCTCCAGCCAGTCCCACGGATTTATCCGTTTAGACAGACCTTTCTTCGATTTGTCATATTCGCCCCTCAATGCGGGAATCCATCCAATCTCTTTATACAAGCTTTCCATTTGGACTTTTAGATGGTAAATAGTCACCTCCCTAGAAATTTCTTGATGCAAATATCTTAATAGGCAGTTCTGAGGTTGGTTAATCATCTTCAGATGTATCTCAGCTCTTCTTTTGAGTACCATTGCTTTTAGAGATGTTAGCCCCAGTTCTAATCTGAGGATCGCCATAGGGATGCATTGGGGGAGGCCCAATATCCTCCTCCAAAATTTACCTTCTATGACTTGGAGCCAACTTAAGTTGATATTCAGCAATGCCTCAAGGCCATAGGTAACCATAGGGACCAATATCTGCAGATAGAGCTGGCGCACACCCCACTTGGTATAACCACCATTTTTTTTAATAGGAAATCAGTGTTTTAAAGCAGTTAATTGTGCAGCTCTGTTAGTTCATGTTTGTATGCAGGTAGAATAATTTCCTGTGAGATCCACCTCCACTCCCAGGTATTTATAAGTGGGGGTATATTTTATTTCAATTCCCTGTATAACCAATTTAGGTCTAGAGAATGTTTTTGCCGACAATACCATTAGTTGGGTTTTTTCGCTATTAATTATCAGGTCATTGTTGGCTGCATACTCCCAGAGTGCACAGGCCGATCTAGATAGGCCGCTGAATGTATGGTCCATGATGATCAGATCATATGCATATGCGAGCACTGGACAGTGCTCAGATCCGATCAGTGGGGGGCAGTTGTGTAGTGCAGATACCGCTATGGGCAGATCATAAGTGAATGCATTGTACAGAAAAGGAGCTGTGACACAGCCCTGCTTTACTTCTCTATTCAGTATTACCGGGGCGGTCATATGGCCTTGAGAGTCCAACTTCAGTTTAGCCGTTGTGTTTCGATGTAAAGCTCTCAAATAGTAGAGGAGTTTGTTAGGGCAGCCTAATAGTTTTAATTTCAGCCAAAGTTTCTCACGGGAGACTGTATCAAAGGCCGCTCGGAAATCTATGAAGACGGCGTAGAGAGGGGGTTTCCCCGGGTCTTAGCACTGGTCCTCAGCATATCGATAATCATCAGGTTCATGGTAGTAGTATAGCCTTTCCTGAATCCGCTTTGGTACTGATTAAATATTCGAGCTTTATCGGCCCACACCTCCAATTTGTCCAGCAGCAGCGACGCAAATAGCTTCCCTGTACAGTCCAACATCGATAGTAGTCTGTAATTCCCTGGTTCCAGTCTATTTCCTCTCTTAAAGACTGGAATAAGTATAGATGTTTGCCATGAAGCCGGGATGTTACCAGTCTCCAGTATATTGTCAAATAGGATATTGATTAGGCTGGCCCAGAAATCAGAAATACTCTTCAGTACGGCATTTGCTAGGCCATTAGGTCCTGGCGCTCTCGATGATTTGATAGATTTGATTTTAGTAAGGAGTTGTTCATTGGTCACATCAAATGGTTTCTGATGGGGGACCAGTTCACCATTATCATGGTCGCCCAATGCAAATGGAGCATTACGTTCAGATAAGAATTCAGTCCATTGCTGGGCCCCTATCGGATTCTCCATTGTGTAGTTGATGGGGCCCCTCACTTCGTTGAACACACCCCAGATGTTTCTAGTGTTTTTTTAACATACAACTTGGACCATTTGTTGCCAACGACTTATCTTCTCTGCTCTTATCTTAGCCTTAATCCAGGTGCAGTATTTGTTCTTAAGCATTCTCTGCTGGACAGCAAAAGATTCATATGTGGTAGATGCAGTTTTTGCTTTTCGAATAGAGGCTCTTAACGCTCGTTTGGCGTCTCTGATGCTTTTGTCAAAAGGTGCGAACTTCCTTCCTTCTTGAATCATCATGTTGGTTAGTATGGCAGCATGTGATGATGCAAAGGCAGCGATCCATTTCTCGATGTCATTAGCAGAAATTTTAGTAAAGGCTTGAATATTGTAGAGCAGGACAGCTTGTGCTGAGTGAACCGCATTATCAATGTTTTTTGTATGCAAATTACCCAGTCGACTGCAAAAGTTAGAATTAAAAGACTGTGATCACTTCAGTTATTTGGGGTCATCTTCATGTCTTTAACTCTGCCAGCAATATTCGGACTTACAAATATGTAATCTAAAGTGCTGGTTGTGGAGCCGTTACGCCATGTAAAGTTACCAGGGTGATCACTTCGCATTCTGCCGTTAATGAGTTCCAGATCCCAATCAGAGAAGAAATGTAGCCAGTTTGAACCTTCAGAGTCTTCTGTGTTGTGTAGCAGTAGCCCTTTTGGTTGGAGTAGAGGGTGGAGAGAGGTGCCCTCTGATCCCTTGATGTGGCAGGTGAAATCGCCAGTAAAAATATTATTCCCCGGTTTCGTGGTCCATTCGGTAAGTAGATTGTGAATTGCCTCCTGTATTGCACCTCTGTAGAGAGCGCCTGGAGGATTATATAGTGTTACCAGTAGGATTCTTTCGGTGGTAATTTAGTGTGGGACAGTCATTTCCACAGCTACTATGTTATCTGATTGGGTCGAGGTGATTCGACGAGATTGAACAGAGTGCCTAATACCTACAATTAATCCACCAAAAGGTCTGCCCCTAGGCCCCTTCGTGGCAGAGGACTGGTAAAGTGTATAGCCATTTAGAATCACAGCGGAAACCAACCATGTTTCTTGCAAACATATACAGAGATGGTCAGTTAGGATGTCTGCTGACCCTTCTGATGACAGGAGATGGCTAAAACCTCTGCAGTTCCATGTGGCAATGGTATGGTCTCATTGCTTACTTATAAGTAAAGAGAGGCATTCAGCCAGCCAGCTCAGGGCTTTCTGAACGTCAGCAATCTGAACTTTATCTGCCTTAGGTTGATTTGAGGGCGATGGAGATTTTCCCGACGAGGGAATCACCTTATGTGGGCAGATGTGGTCTTCTGCTTCAGGATCAGCGTCAATCTCGATGTCTACTACCAACAGGTTTTGTTTGAAGCTTTGCATCAATTGAGCAGTTGCTAAAAATTTGCAGTGGATCACAGAGACATTAGGATTGGGGACATGTAGTGGCTCCACGTGTTCAAAGTCTGCAGAACTGAGAACACGGAGTTGGGGCACCGAGTGGAGCCTAGTCATGAGAGCCGATCTTGTGAGCCAGTTTCCCTCATGTTGCTGGTATAGGTTTTTGATAATACATATGCGATTGTTAGGGTAGTCAGTTTGGGAGGGCTCATTAGTGATGGCAGAGTTAGGGATATTCGTTGCCAGAGGGGCCCTAGTTGAGCTTTTGTTTGGGGTCGAGGAGATCTTCTCTGAATCGTTATTAAGTTGAGATGATTCTAAATCGAGTAGATTTTCATCTATACATATAGAGTCAATCACTGTATCAGGAATTAGCCAGCTTGTAAGAGAGCCAGGGCCTTTCGTTTTCCGTTTTAGCACCCTGGTAGCTCTCTTTTTGGCCTTTTTTGAAGGTTTCGCCACCGGGGCAGTCACAGGTAGAGGAGAGGCTGTCACGCAGGGCTTTTTATTCATGGCTGCTCTTCTGGCCAGTCTTCATTGTTTACGTGAGAAGAATACTTCCGATTCATCTGAGGGTTCGGGTATAGGCGCTGGGTCAATAGCTGGTTGTGCAGGGCCAATTGTCTGTAATTCTCGGGATTGGGTTTTCTTCTGCCCCAGGGCTATCTTTGACTTCTTTTCTTGCCGCAAAAGTAAGGGTGGTCTCCAAAATGCACCCACATAGTTTCAGAAGAATTTTTAGGGCAAACTGAAGGGAGGCCACTGAAGATTGCAATTAAACTAACGCCGGCGTGTTCGAGACAGAGGCTCTACTAGACTCACTGGTACTTCCCAGAAAAGAGGGAACAGATGTACATAGTCTTTCATTAGGGTCCCTCTGAGAGAATGGTACACTGGGTTGCAAATACTGTGAATTGTTTCCTGATTGGCGTGGCTGGGCTGGAGTCATAGCCCTCTACATTGATAGACAAAGGTCAAGGAGCGAATTATTGTCTATGTCGTCGCAGTTGGTGACATCATGGGATGCTGGGGCGATGTTACTTACTTGTTCCTCTCCTTCCGGTAATGTGGGGTTTTCTTCAACGAGGAGGTTGGGTGGAAAAAAGTCAGTAATTGCTCCTTTAGAGGGAGGTTAATTTCTTTTTAGTTTAGTTCTGCCCATTTTACTGTTTGATCCACTAACGGGAAAGTTATCATTACGCTTCCGGAGATTGTAGTTAGATTGCTGACCTTGCTTATAGAACGGCATATGGTTTGCCCGTTTAAGCAGGCGCAATCAGTTGGTGGCTTAGAGAGATTGCCTTAGGGGTAGCTTTAGCAGAGGCGGAGACTCTTCCTCACCTTATCTGGGAGGGCTGGATTCTGTAAATTCCCTGGCCTTGAGGCCACTGTTTACAGACTACTCTGTGGTAGCCTTAGTCTCAAAGGGACAGCCGTGATCAAAGGGCAAGCCCTGCAGTCTCACGGCTGAGCTCAAACGTTAATCACAGACCAGTTGGTAAATAGTCCTGAATGCTCACTGGATGCTCACTGTCCCCCTGATATTAAAATTATAGGAACTTTTCCTACTCTGACAGAGCACAGCCAACCGGAATTCGGCTGGAGGCTGCACCACCACTGCAAGTAAGAACGCTTATGGCGTGTCGAAGCAAAGAATATCGGGAGCAGCAACAAGGCGAGCGCTAGAGCACTTATGCACTGATGCGCTCCGGAGCTCTATAGGCTCTATAAATTCTATAAGCAGGCTTTAGTGAGGGTTTACCGCTTACCGCCTCTTTACTGCCTCTTTACTGGGGGGCCTCTTTACTGGCTTACCGCCACAGAACCCCCTGCACACACCGCCACACAGGCACGCATCTCTTCTGCTCCGCAGCTCCGCATCTTCAGCTCTGGAGGACGGCTCAGTATGCTCCTCACTTCACTTCGCGCCGGTCGCGTCGGTCACTTCCGCACTCCTCAGAGAAAAATGTTTAGAGGAACAGACCTTCCGACAAACAAGTCAAGCCGCACTGTGAGACACTCCTCACTCACACAGCCGCTTCCGACTCTCAATGGGCTTCGAGAAACTTTATTGTATATTGGGGGGACGCAAACCCCCCCCTTAACCCAATCCTAACCCTAACTCTAAGCCTAACCCTTAATCTAACCATTAATCTAACCCTTAATCTAACCCTAAATCTAACCCCAACCCAAATTCTAACCCTAACCCTAATTATCCATCAAAATTATCCATCGAAATTAATTCAATGAATATGCTTTTCGATGGAAAAGCAATTCAATTAATACATTTCGATGGATAGGCATTTGATGGATAGAGATCGGCAGTAGCAAAGAGGAAGGTCTTGAGGTGCTTCTGGAACCAGAGATGGTTCTCCTCGAGTTTCAGAGAGGCAGGGAGGCTATTCCAGAGGTAGGCCCCTGCCGAAGAAAGAGATCTACCACCAACGTGTTGCTTGGAGAAGCGACGGACCCTGAGAGAGTTGGAGGTGGAGGAGCGAAGAGCTTGAGCAGGAAGGTATTTACGAAGAGAGGGTAGACAATGCAGATTGTTTTGAACTTAACCCATGCAGCCACTGGGAGCCAATGCAGAGATTTCAGTGCTGGAGAGATACGATCCCTGGGCTTGAGTCCAAGGACAAATCTTGCCGTCCTGTTCTGGATGAGTTGCAGAGGGCAGAGAGTAGAAGCAGGCAGATTTAGAAAGAGGCTGTTGCAGTAGTCCAGCTTACAGAGAGCAGGCGCTCTAGAGACAGTAAGCTTCAGGGGGAAGTAGAGGAAAGGAAGAATACCTCTGTGGAGGTGCAGTTGGTAGTTTGACTTCTTAGAGACGTCAGACATGTGAGGAGAAAAGGAGAGTGTGGAGTTGAAGATGACCCCAAGGTTCTTAGCCTCAGAGGTGGGAGCAGGAAGAGGTCCAAGGGAAGCTTGCCAGGGAGTGACAGGAAAGCAGGGTGCAGGTGTGCCGATGAGGAGAATCTCTGTCTTACTGGCATTAAGGCAAAGATTGTTGGTCGCACAACACTCCTGGATAGCAGACAGACAGTCAGAGATGAGAGAAGGAGAAGAGGTGGCAGAGGGGAGCCTGAAAACAAGCTGAGTGTCATCCACACAGCACTGAAAGTTGGAGCAGAGAGCTGCAATGTGGTGGGCGAGAAGCGCTAGGTATTGGTTCAACAGCCAGGGAGAGAGGTTAGACCCCTGGGGAGTTCATGCAGGCCACCCAGGCAGAAGCTGAAGGGGAGAGAAGACCCCGGGACCACTGTGCGGAAAATACCAACTGCCGGTCCTGAGAGGGTCTGTGCCACCCAAATCCTGAAGTGCAGAGGTTTGCCCAGCAGGAAGCATGCAAGAAGGAAGCGTGCCCTCTGGGGACCTAGATTGCTGTGAAAAATACTATGGATCCCTCACTAAAACCCTCCCTAAAGTCCCCTCCCAGGTGGCCAGTGAAAGGCAGACACTTCCAGATCCTGACCTTTGGTGTGGTGTATTGCGGGAGGATCAGCAGCTAATAGTGGCATGGCTACCTCCTAACTCGTAATGTTCCCCAAAGTGTATATATCATTGAAGAAGAGAAGAAGCATTGACCAAGCCAAGAGTCTCCCTATATTAACATTGAAACCAGCCTTTCCCAGGGTTAGAAAGCAATCTAACCGTACTGTGAAGTTAACAACAGTTCAATTGGCCTACGATACAAGTGTTCAACCATTAACTAAAGCTAAGAGAGTGGCCCCATGGCTTCTGGGTAATTACTTGGGCTGCTAATTGGCAACAATGTGCAAGTAAAGTTGGGGAAGGGAAACTGGCTGCTTATTTGCTTGTTTATTAATTTGTATAGCCCACCAAACCCAAAGGTAGCTAGGCGCAACAGAGAACAGAATACATGGATACTTAAGCTTAGTTACAAAAGAAAGACACAGGGCACATGAGGAGGAAGAAATCATTCGCAAATAAATAGTAGAGCAAATCTGGTGAGTCAATATACATATGTACAATCATCGAAGTTAGTGTCCGGGCAAGGTTCAGGGGCTGGGGTAGGTTACAGTGAATCTTAGGAGTCATTGGAGCGCAGCCATCTGAGAATATTCCATCTGAAACTGTGATAGGATTGGTCTATTCTGATGTCAAGTGGGAGAGAGTTCCAATACTGGGCTGCCTTAACCGGAAAGCTACCACTGCCTGTTTTTTGCAGCCTGTATCTTGGTATCAGTAGGCAGTAGGAATTGGAGGCTCTGGTAGGACGGGTGGAAGTTCTTGTTACTATTCTCTCTGTAAGGTAGAGAGGAGCTGCATTATTGAGGCATTTATATGTTAGTGAGGCTATTTTTAGAGAAATACTGTCGCTAATTTTTAGTCACTGTTGTTCTCTTCTTACCTTAGAGGTGTGTTCTCTAGTAGGTAGACTGAGGGCAGTTCTCAGGTCGTTATTTTGCAAGGTTTGCAGTTTGTCAATGATGTATTTGTTGGCTCCTGAATACAATGCATTGCAGTAGTCAAGTTTAGAGAGTATTAAGGCGTTAGCCAGAATGATGCAGCTTGCTTGAGTAGGGAGAGCTCGGCATGCCCTGATGAGCTTGCAGGTGTAGGAGGTAGAGGATGCTAGGGAATTTACCTGTTTTTTTCAGATTAAGGGTAGAGTTGAGTTGAAAACCTAATGTTTTCACTACTTTAGTGACTGTGATTATGTTGCCGTCAATGTTGAATGCAGAGTAGTTGGGGCTGAGTTTCTTTAGGTTAGTAGCAGAACCGAGGAGTAAGATTTCAGTTTTGTCATCATTCAGGCAGAGGCCACGATTGGCCATCCAAGCCTGAATGATGAGGTGTATTTCATATACCAAGGCTGTATCAGAAACAAAATTGCCCAAAAGGGGAATGAGGATCTGGGTGTCATCTGCATAATTAGTGTAGGTGACTCAAGGTCTGTCCAATTTGTCAAATAGGGGCTTGGTAAATATATTGTACATAGTCGGTGAGATGCAAGAGCCTTGGGCTACACCACAAGCTATTTTAATGGGATCTGCTGATGCCGATGTGGAAAAGACTCTCATGGTGCGGTTGTCCAAAAAAGATTGGACCCAAGCTATGACCTCACTTGAGAAATGGGCCGCCGATGCCAGGTGTTTACACAATACTGTGTGGCCCACAAAGGTCAAAGGCCGCCGATAGGTCAAAGAGGAGTAGCATGGCTGTGTTTCACTTGTCATTAAACTCGTAAATTTGGGTCTTGAGGTCAATCAAGGCTGTTTCAGTGCCATGTTGTGGCCTAAACCCAGATTGGCGGACACCAAGGAGTTGGTTAGATTCAAGGTAGCACTGGATTTGCAGGTAGGCTACTCTCTCTATTATCTTGAGAAGGCACGGTACTGTGGTGATAGGCCTGTAGTTAGTCAGGATGGAGGGGCCTAGAGTTTGTTTTTTAAGGAGAGGTAAGACCCATGACTCTTTTATGTTACTTGGTATAGTGTTGGTAGAGAAGGAGGCGTTGATCAATTTAGGTATGAAGGGGCTAAGTCTCTTGCTGCATCCTTAATTAGTTGGGCTGGGCAGTTGTCACCTTTGCAATTTGAAGGCTTAAGGGAAGCAATGATTTTTTCTGTTTCCTGGATGGAAACTTTGGTGAATTTAAAAGAAGCTAAGCCTGGGGTGTTGGTGGTGGGGCTTGTAGATGGTGTCTCATTATGAGGCAGGTCAGCTTTTTTTGGGGAAATTTTAGTTTGAAGTGTTGAAATTTTATTAGCTAGTGCGTGTTGGATGCTGGTGCACCATTGTTTATCTTTAGGTGTATTGTCAGGCGGGGGTACAGGGGATTCCAATTCCCTTAAAATAGCAAATAGTTCCTTGGTGTTGGAACTTGCGTTAGATGTTCTTTCATTGAAAAGGATTTCTTTTTTGCAGTTGTTAGCGAATTGTTTGAGTAGCAATTTATTTTCTTCAGAAGGGGTATGTCGCCATTGGGATTCTAATTTCCTTTTTTATAGTCTTAGTTCTTTTAGGTGAGGGGTGAATCAGGCATTAAGGTGGGCTTGTTGTTTGCTTTTGCGTGACTTCAGTGGGGCAATGGCATCTAGGGCTTTATTCATAGTGTTATTGTAACTCTCCACAAGGTGTTCGGGATCTAGATTATCGGGAAGAGCATTGATGGTAGGGAGTAGGAGTGGCAGGAGGTTCTCCAATGTTTTTTTGGATCTGGTAGGAAGTGGGGGGCATGGCTTTAGCTTTGGTGAATTGTTTATGAAGGGTTAAGGAAAAGGCAATAAGGTAGTGATCTGTCCACTGTTGAGGGGTAACTCTATTAATAGTGGTATTGCAGTTCAAGGTGGTAACCCAATCAAGGGTCCTTCCTTTGTTATGCGTTGGGGTAAGAGTTTTCTGGGTTAGGCCATGTTCCCCTAGCATGGTGGCTATAGATTGTGCTGGTTTGTCTTCAGGGTCATTAAATCCTAAATTAAGGCCTCCTAGTAGTAGGAGTTGGGAGGACTCTTTAGTATTATTAGCAATGAGGCTAGACATGTCCTCTTCGAATGTGCCGGTGGGGCCAGATGGCCTGTATATTAGGTAAATAGTTAAGATGCGACAGTTAGAAATGGGCAGTTTGGCTGAGAGTAGTTTGAATGATTGAAAGGAAGGTTGAGCCAGTGGTCTTAAATCCAGGTTAGTTTTGGCTATAATGGCTAGACCGCCTCCTCTGCTGTTAGGTCTGTCCATTCTAATTAACTGGTAGTTTTCTGGAGTGGCTAAAGATAGTGTTGGGTCTGCTGTTTCGTGCAGCCAGGATTCCATGACTACCAGGAGGTCAAGCTTGTCTGAAGAAAGGATGTCTGCTATTTCGGTGGCATGTGCCACTAAGGATCTGGCGTTGATCAGGGCACCAGATACTATAGTTGGATTAGGTGTATTCTGGAGTTTTATAGGAATACGTTTAGGGCTGGGGAGTAGCTCAGTGTGTGCTAAATTGGTTTTGTGATAGGCATTGGGGACCTTGTTACTATAGGCTGCGGGCTCGTAGATGCAAGGTAATCTAGCTCAGAGTCTAGCATTTCTGTCCACAGTGGGGCGTGGTACATGTTTAGAGAGGGACATGATTAAGCAGATTAGAGGTAAAGTGATGCAGAACAGATAGGTCGCTTGGGTTTTTCTAAGGTACATAGTTATAGTTTCAACTCAGAGCAGGGCACAATAGGCAGTCTCAACTCAGAGCAGGGCAAATAGGCAGTTTCAACTCAGAGCAGAGCACAATATGCAGTTTCAACTCAGAGCAGGGCACAATAGGCAGTTTCAACTCAGAGCAGGGCACAATAGGCAGTCTCAACTCAGAGCAGGGCACAATAGGCAGTCTCAACTCAGAGCAGGGCACAAATAGAATAGGCAATTGTAATGGCGTGAGAATTGGTTATAAGTTGCATTATATTCAAGCAGTACATGCCACATAGGTTGTGATGGTACTTCTAGATGCTATGTACAAGCATAATATTAGTGCATGAGTAGCAAGCTTAGGAGACTAACATGAGTGGTTATAGGCAGGTAAAGAGCATTTTGTTGGCCATGTTTAATACTACACAGTACTCGTTTGCAACGGGTAGGCGGATACAAATTACTAGGGGGGTCTGCTTACCGCATTTGCAGGATGAACATACCTACACTTGTTGAGGAGCAGGGTGCAAAAGTCAGTGTCTAAGTTCTGGATAAAAGGTGTGGGCCCGGTCCACGGCCCTCCCGGCTCCGACAGGCTTGGGACAGGAAAGAGCCTTTGTGTTTGTGTCTTCGTGTTGTGGGCCGGCTTAGAGCCTGCCGGCTCACAATTGGTGCAGAAAAAG
Organism: Ambystoma mexicanum; assembly: GCF_040938575.1. Lineage (NCBI taxonomy): Eukaryota > Metazoa > Chordata > Amphibia > Caudata > Ambystomatidae > Ambystoma > Ambystoma mexicanum. The sequence goes on along the minus strand of NC_090934.1, from coordinate 1,220,442,839 downwards.
CACCAGTCAGCCAATCACTGAGCTGCCAGGAAGGAGTCAGGAAGGAGGTGCAGCTCGGATCACCGGAGCGGCCATCTTAGATGTAGTTTGCCTCGTGTTGCACAATGCAGGATTAGTGCAGGCTGTGCAGACAGGTGTGATCCCAGCTGATATGGAACATTGGCAAGTATATTATGGGCCAGGGCAGTTAAATGCAGTGCAAATGTAGCGCATTCCACCGCAGTATTTAAAATAATTTGGGAGTTGGCGGCAATTCTGAATATTAAAACCAGAGGCTTACCTTGCAACAGGCTGTTGCATTGAGGATCTCTGGCGTCCTGAGACACTGCACCTGCAGTGTTGGGAGCTCCTGCTCCTACAATGAGGGGTGCGTTCTGTAAAGACTATTTTGAAGTTGACACAACCTGTAGTGCCAAACTGTAGAAGACAAATAGAAGTGAGTCTTAAAGGCAAACCCAGGTTATCATTGTGGCAGACAGACACGCGAGGCAAAGAGGCTGCCCCTTTTGAAGAGAGGCCGTTCAGAGGACGAGTGCCTTGTCTTCTTGAAGGCGTTGAAGTACCTTAAAGTATATCTTGTCGAAGCCTGTTCAGAAGTACAAATCACTGAAGCTATGTTACTAGTCCAAAGTATTGAAGCTGTGGTGGTATACCTGGTTGTCAGTAGATGAAACATTGTAGTAGCTTAAACAAAGTGGAGCACTTTGTGACAAAGGTGACTGTTCTCATAGTAAATCAAGTAGAAATGAAGTTGTTGGAAGTGGAAGCAGCAGCACTGACAAGTCATCCTGACAAATATACCATTGTGAACTGTAATAAGAAAAAAACTGTAATAAGAAAATACTGTTAACCAAGAACTGTCTATCACTGACAGTTGTGGATAATGCATTTATTTTGAACTGTGGCAAGTCTTCTTGGAGAGGTGACAAAGCATTATGGCCGGGATTACCATTGGTGCTATTTGGTGGCAGTGGAAAGTGGATATTTCACAAAGGAGAAGAGACTTGCTATAATTGGAACTTAGGTTAACATACTTTGACTTTGACTTTGAAACATGAGAACTTATTTGAGGCATTCCTTTATTTGGTTGGAAGTTAGCAGAATTGACTTTGAATCCTGGAGAAGGGAATTCACCCAAGATATTAGAAGGTTATTCAGAAACTGTGAATGTTTTTCATTTTATGTAGTATTGCTATATGTTTTCTTTGTATATCTGTTGCTTAGTGTGAGGGCCAGTTATCCTGTGTTAGAGTGTTTCTCCTTAACTTTGGTTAGGCAGGCAAATCCTCAACAGAGTAGGGATACGGAGGCATGTTGTTCATATTTCTATTAGGAATAAAATGGCATATTTTGATAAATCCTTAAACAGTTGTCCGCCTTGCATTACTGACCCCTCACACTGCGCAGTGGTGAAGCGAAAGTGAGGGAAGCTTTCCTTCCCAGGAGGCTGTCTCCGGTGGCTGGCGTGCACCCGAGGGCCTTGAAGCTGTATTTCGTGTCTGGCATGCATCAGAAGGCCTCCAGAGCGAAAGGAGCTCCTGTTGTAGGTGGTGAGGTGACTGCAGACTAAAAGAAGAGGTTTGGAGGGTCGCAAGGAGCCACAGAAGGAGAAGTCCTGCAAGTGGAGAGGGAATTGGAATTGCAAGCCTTTCCTGGTGAGTCCATAAGCTGTAAGTGACCGCAGAGCGTTCTGTACCCACTCACGTGGTCCCGGCAGGCATGCAACAAATAAGCAGCACTCGCATATGAGTGAAAGTAACTCTGAAAGTAATTTTGAATACCGAACCATTCAAAAACTGGGCAAAGCTTATGCAACCAAGGCAAATTACCATATCTTTAAATGTGTGAGTTTGTGGAAAGCCCAACACCCCAATGGGGCAATATTGTTAAGAAATAATACCTAAAAGCATTGCCCTAGCCAAGAAAGACTAAGAACAAGGCAAATATGATCCTATAGATATTTCCAACAGCAGAAGGGGGCTAATGAAAGGTACATAAGTGGTGAAGCATATTGCCTGTGCTTTGTACAACATATGGTAAAAGCTGGGGAAAACTCACATTGCCAAAGTCAAGGGAGAAGGATAATAAAACCCTATCATTGTCAGAATTTGGTTACTTGTGCAGTGGGGAAACAAGGGTGACAAAAAAGCTGCCCTTCTGGAAAAGAATATTCAGAAGGAGAGAAGCATTGTTAAAAGCACCGAGGTGAATATTGTTTTCCCTGAAGGTTTGTTGAAAGTGTTGAAGCTGCAAACTGTTGAACAATGTGAAGCTGTTTTGTACCTTTTATCAGTGAATCGTGATTACAAAAGCACTTGTTGTTGTGAAAATGCTGTTCAGGCAAGGGAGTATACCTGGATGGCAAACATGACTATGGCTGTGTATATCTCATGTCATGAAGCAGCAGGCTCAACGAAATCCCCTCTCTAGATAGCCAGCTTAGGTTTATCAGCAGCTATTGTATCTGTTAACAGGCAGAGGCTCTGGACAAAACTGGCAAAGTGAGGGATTCCTGGGGGCCCTATTGAATATCATAATGATGATCCAACACAAAAGATTTCTACAAGTTAGGTTAAATAATGAATGTACAGATGCAGGCCTTAGGCAAGGGTGCATTCTAGCCCCTAAGCTCTTAATCTTTCAGACCTTTAAGAGATTTTTGATAAAACTCCATGTATTCTCTAAAGTTGGGCAATCTGATGATATTTTGACTCACATATGCCGACAATATAATTTTATTGGACAAAATGCTAATAGGTCTGCAAAGATCTTTGACAAGGGTGGGAATCTATAGTGAATAATTTAAACATAAATACCCCAAAATATAAAGTAATTGATGTTGAGTCACCAAAACAATATGGGTCCTTGTCTTGGATACTCAACAAAACTAAGCTTGAGGTTGTGCATGAACTTTGCTATGTTGGCTTTCAAATCTGTAATTGTAATAGAACAAGCTCAATTTGTAAAATGGTTGAAAGGAAACCAGTGCCTACGATCCGATATACGTGATTTTTTTGAAAATATTGTTTCTAATGGAGACGTGACCGAATGTATTTAACATTAAAACGGAAATCACTTTTTACTTTTTCAACTTTTTTTATAATGCCCCCCCAATCTCCCTTATCCCTTCCTATCCTCACTTATACCCTTACCCCACACCCCACCTATTATACACTCTACATATACCACATTACCTACCATTTTTGGTCAAATAAATGTGGTCACTTCTCCTTAGGTGAAATTGTATTCGGTGAAATCTACAGCAATGCCTATGATCACCCAAATGAGGCATCTTTTAATAAAATTTGGGTAATATTCTCTAGTTTCCCCTGGGAAATGTGTACAAAATGGAGGTCAGTCCATGTATCACCTATGGTTTGGAATTGGAATGGTTATTAGTGGAAATTATGATTAATTAGAGAAATTAGAGGGCAGACTCTGCAAATGGGTATTAAGATTCCCAATGTCTTTGCCAATCGAGGTAATTCAGCATGACCTGGGGATATTGTCCTGAGAAGATTTGATCCTTTGGAAAAAAATGATCTCTTTATATACAGATTATACAGGCTACCCCATGTTCATTGCTGTTTGACCTGGCGAGGGCACTAAGAGAAGGTAGGGTACCATTGTTGAACTTTTTTGTGTTTTCATGTGAAATTATTATTAATGATGTGAAAGGTGGTGATAAGGTAATCAGATTAAATCTTGGATTAGTTAAGAAGAAATTGTTTCAATGACCGTAGATCAAAAATGAGTGAAAGGTTAAGTACGTTTCACAGAAGAGTTGTCCCTATATAGAAAGAAGTTTGTGAACCTTACCGGAACATCGGACCCAGTTTCCTTGTCCAAGACATAGGAGTCTGCTTTAAAGACTTAGACTAAATCTTCTCTCCCCTTTCGATCATGTGGGCCCTTATAGAAATATATCTGGAGAAAAACTGACATGTGGAGCATGTGAATCCACTGTGGTATCAGAAACAATAGGGCACTTAATTATATACTGCCCCTTTCTTCAACAAAAGAGGTAGAGGCGTTTTCTAATTTTGTTCATGATTCCAGAATGATTTGCACAGGAGACTTTGGGAATAGGCTACTCTCCAGTGATGAGTGGCCTAATCAAATTATTTCTGTACTAGTGTACAGACCTGTGTACACGGACCAAATCACAGGTTTTCATTGACACAGTGGGACCACTATGTATCCTAAGTCAACAGCTCCCTCTGGCGGCGACAAGAGGCAGAGTCACTGCTTCGGAAAAAAAGACAGGACAAACGTACATCTGGTCTTTTATTATATTTTTAGATATTTTTAGAATGCTAGTTTCAATTATATAAATAAGGGTTAGCTTTATATTTATCTATTGCAATGTATTTGTGGGGACTTTGTTGGGATTATCTTTGGATGTACTGTATTTTGGCTTTTCTTCTTCTCAAGGCAATTTTATGTGTAAGGATTGCTGTAAACCAGATCACAGTAATGCCTAAATAAATGCATACATAAATAAATAAATAAATCGTAAATTGCCACCCCACTAACTGGTTGTATACTAATTGACCTTTTCACAATTGACCTAATTTAGAAGGTAAATTAGGAAATGCATGCGGGGGGACACCCCCGCAAACCCCCACCCAATCCAAAACCCCCTGCAACCCCCCACCCAATCCCCAAATATTATTTATAATCCAAAACCAACCCAATACATATATAAAATAACTAAAATAATATAAAGGTCAATTGTAAAAGGTCAATTTGGGTAATACCCACTAACTTGCCTAGTCCCCAACCACAATTGCATCGCATCTCACCTCACCTCTTAACACGGACCACAGTGACCAAGACCTCCACAAAAGCACCAATACAGCATGCATCTACTGATGAAAGTCACCACACAAACCATGCTTGATGCATAATGCTCAAACATACCACACCATACATCAACCACACACATATAACGTGTATTCCACATCAGGATACACCCATGCAGCATTGCAATGGACTACATGCCAAAACACCTAGAAGCGTAGTCTGCACACATAGCCCAGTTCCTTCTGATCTGCACACCCGAACAGAACTAAGCAAACGTGTGCTGCTCCCACCGGCCACACCCAGCCCATCACAATGCAGTTTGCAAAGTACCAAGAAACCAGGAAAATGTCAGCAGTGGCATTACATCAAACCAAACAGCATAATATATATTTCCCAATGAATGTGTAAACACATATTTATTTGCCAATGTCTTTTCAAACTCTGAAAAAGAAGGTCACGTGGTATTATTTCTCATTTGTCATTTCTTCTTTACAGCAACGTGGGGACAATTGCGCTCAGCAACATCCATTATTCAAGTGACTAGAGACCACCCAGTTTCGGGCATATATGCCTTACATCATCAAGCTGAATCATCTTTACAAAACATGTGTGCCCTTGTTATCTTGCGACTTATGAGGCCAAAGTTCCGCCATCTTTTAGCGATTTCCCCCTGCTTCTCCATGAAATTCTCGATATCCTTCTGTTCACTTAGGCGCTTCCTCATTCTCCTATGAAGACTCATCGCAATCCTTCAAGCATGGATGCGTTGACAGAACCCCCCAGGCGTTCCCCTGATGCAGCGTCGGCACGGCTCCAAGCCCCTGACCCAGGCAACCTATACACAAACCCGCACACACAGTACCCGGGTACTTCCAAAACGCACGCGTCAGCACAACCGCAAAATTCTCTTCATTTTACCCCTATCCCCACTACTGACCCCCCCCCCCCCCTCCCCCTGTCCCCTCTTACAGATCTACCAGAGCGCCTGGGGACCATGCAAGTAGCAGCCGTGTGAGGTATTCATCCAGTATCATAACATTATTCATGTTACGTATGTGCCCACCCAGCCATTAATCACCACAATTAGCCATGACAAGTTCCACACAGCGAGCCACCTTGGAGCCCGGTCACGTGGGCCTGCTAAATCACACGCTCAACATATATATGTTCCGCAGGTGTGGGCATGATGCAGTATGGCAACATAATACCTTGCCTGTGTCAAAAAAGGGTCTCATCTGCGGAATTTCTGCATTCCATTAAGCAATATACAGCAAACGCAAACAGTAAGGGGACCCTCAGACATGCGGGCCTAACCAGTACGTTCCAATTTCAAGCTATTGAGCCAGTGGAATACTTTGCAGAATTGCAGCAGGAAATAGGACTTTTATTCAGAGTTTAAAAAAACAATTAAATAAATAAATACATTCACTTGCTGAAGAACTGTGTGTAATCCATAGCAAGGAGGTCCAGGCCTTTTCAACACTGCTCACCCAGTCCTGTTTCATGTCTTTGCATTCTGGGACTTGCAGTACTGGATTTATAATTGGAACTAACATATTGCAGGTAGAAGAGTGCAAAGAAAATAAGCTACGGCTTGAAGGGCATCTGCGGGATGAGAAAGTGCAGGGGTCTGCAACCTGCATCTCTCCAGATGTTTTGTACTACAACTCCCAAGATCAACCGCCATGGACTATGCTGGCTAGGTCTGATGGGAGTTGTGGTCCAAAACATCTGGTGAGCCGAAGGTTGCAGACCCCTGACATTGGGCATGTTTACAGGGCTGCTACCTTAATATAAAGTGGTCTCGTATAGTGCAACTGCCATTTTGTTGTCCTTTTGGTGCAAGTGGAGATTAGAACCTGGAATTGTACTGGTCCCAGTTCCTACAATATACTTAAGGAGATTAATGAGTCTCCAGCAAAAAACTGGTTGAGGATGTATGTTTCGATCCCAGTAAAATAGCTCACGGGGAAATGTGCCTGCTGCACACATCTGTATGCAACCTACAGATGAAAGACTGCATGTCAAGCAAGACATCTTGGTGGGCTAGAGTGCCTACTGCAGCTGTCTGCCCATAACCTCCAAATAAAGATCAGAATCCCTCCAGGGTCAAAGTTGACCCTTATGATGATTGCAAAACAAGTACCTTTGCTATCCAAGAGTTTGCGCAATGTTATAAAAATCATAAGCTATCAATATTATATTTTATGCAAAATGCTGCTCTCTCTAACAGCTGTAAACATACCTCCCATGATTAGCTAGTTAACTAGAGGGGCGTTCTGGCAATGAAGACTCTCCAATGTGCAATTCAAATGTTTTGGACTAAAAGGATTTGTAAACGAGACAAAGAAATGTAATGCATATTCATTTCGCCCCATCATGCATCTATCCTTACACAGAAAAGTGAATGAGTAGACAGTCGCCATCCAGGTGCACAAAACGATCACTCAGCGCAATCTCCTGTGGGACTAACAAACCGGTTTCCGACCACGATGCAGCAAAGCCCACCAGCATCCAAGTGATCAATGACACGATACACATCCTGGACAAAGGGGAACCCTGCTTACTCATCCTCCCCAACATCTCTAGTGCTTTGAATACCATTGCCCATGGATCCTTCCTCAATATCCTTGCCATGTACATGGGCTCCAGTGGTTTGCCTCATACCTCTCCAGCAGAGATCAACTCGTCCAGATGGGCCTCAACTGATCCATGTGCCACCCAATAACCTGTGGAGTTTTGCAGGGCTCCATCCTGTCCCCCATCATCTTCATCATCTGCATGTAACCTTTGAGGAACTCCTCGCCAGCACTGACGTCAAGATACAGCAATACACAGTTGACGCCTGGTTCTATTTATAGATCAACTACATCGTCCAGATCTGTCGAGCCTGGATGGAAAACATCCAATCTACCTGCAGTTTAACCCTACAAAGACTAAATGTATTCTCCTAGGAAACCCCACCAAGCATGCCCACATCAGAAATCGGTTGAGTGGCACGAAGCTTGATTGATTCACCCCTCAACTGTCAACCATGAGAAATCTTTCTGCTTTACTATTGACAGCTCACCCTCATTCAAAATACAGATTGCTAAGACAACCGAAGCAGCATGGTACCAGTTTGCACTCCTGCACAAAATCGAGCCCTTTATCAGTGCTCCGAGTTTCAGGGATGTTGTCCAAGTCCTGGTCATCTCCCACCTGGGCAGTGGCAACATCTACTCACAGGAGTACCACATGACACTATGGCCCCTTTGAAAGCCATCCGGCATGCCTCATCGCAGGACTAAGTAAATTCGATCACATCATCCACATACTCAGAACTGCACTAGCTATCTCTTCAAGCAGACATCGTGTTTGAGACCACCTGTATAATCTATGAAATAGAGGATATGGGTTGTTTGACCCAGGTCAATAAATTCGCTCCAGAATTAACCGTTGTTGATTTCACTGCAAATCTATTTGACCTTTGGCCAAACAAACCAAATCCCTGGCCCACCTCCTCTAATTACCTTATTGCCCTACGCCGGAGCTTCTCTTACACCCCTGCAGCGTCAGTTCCGTCCTTGCAACTCGGGTCGGAACTGACGCTGCAGGGTCCCTTTCTCTGTTTTCTTTTTTATCCCCCGCTTCCAATGTCCCAGAAGTGGGGGACACCCACGCAACCGCTGTTCCTATTATAGTGAGCGAGGGAAGCGGGGGACACCCCTACAACTCCCGTTCTCCTTGTTCGCTATGATGGAACCGTATTGCCTAGTTGTATCAATTTTTGGTTGTACGATAATTTCGTTCAGCCTAAATTCGGTCAACTAGGCCATACAGTAATTTATTTTCAGTCAAATTGGGTAATTCCAAAATAGACACGCCAATAATACCACTCTTCTTGGCCGAGAAATTCACTATCTTCCGAGGCCAGCGCACCAAAGAACAGTAAGAGGAAATACAACAGGACACAGGGCTTTTCTGGCTGTGTGCCCTGTCTCTGGAACAAGTGTCCAGCACAGATTAGACTGGTCCCCTCCATCCTATAATCCAGGATGGACCTGAAGACCTTACTCTTCTAAGAACCTATGACCAATTGCCGATTGTTCCACTCAACCCTATCCTCCCACTCTAGAGTTTTAATCCCCTTACCCATCTCATCTCCTTTGCTACCTCTGCACCCTACTTGTATCTGCATAAGTATGCCCCCTTCAAACAGCACTAAATTACCGCCCTCGCCAGCATAGGTCCCACATATAGATACATACATACATTTATGCTAAGTAGAACTATAACATTAGGACTGCAGCTCCATAAGAAGGTCAGCTAAAAAGTGAGTACAAAATACATAGATAGTCCCGACCAATACTTTACCTGCTCCCACAACTCTATAAAACCATAAATACACATGGAGGGCTGCACATTTTTCCTTTACTCTTCCCTCCCTCAAATCAACACACGAGTGCCCTAAGCCCCACAACACAAACAAAATAGACAAGGGACTAAGTGGGCTATTGGTCTGGCTTCACCTCCATGGTCCTTCCGTAGCCTAACTATAGACCCAACAGTGGGTCATGTTTTAGAGAATGTACCAAGGTGATCATCAAATAAATAAGCACAGCCCTGTTCTCCTCGGCACACCTTAAGTAGAATCTGTTTCATCTTTAGTTAGCGTGCAGACATACAGGAGCAGTGAGACGGACACTAATAACGACTGACTTTGTATCCCAGTGCCCCGATGGAGCCCAAAAATAGGTGGTAGCGAAAGAAACATTGGCAAGTACGAGGACATACATCACAGTGGCTTCCTCTCTCAGAACTTGCCCATTTACATTCCCTATCGTTAGGCCCTTCACAATCATTTGGGCCCAGCCCGAGACTGCCCCCTGCTGAGTCTGCCCCCTGCTGGCTAAACCCAAGGATGCACAGAAAGGCAAACTGCTCTGCAATTGAATTGTTTTTTTTATTAATGTTTTTAATAATTAAAGGTTTTTTTCTTGCTTAACCTGTGTTAAGTACACAGTCTCTATATTAGTAGTGTATTTATTTGTGTAGATATATATATATATATATATATATATATATTATATATATATTTTACACTGCCACAGCAGTGGCCGTGTAGTTATAGTTAAGTTGCTGTTTCCATAGGAAGAGCACTTTTTGGGTGGCTTATAACTTCGCTCCCCCTGGATGAATCCTCACTAAACCTTGCAAAAAAAGTATATGGGCCACTCTGAATTGTTTTTCAAAGTTTGAAGATGTTTGGTATAGGGGGGCAAAAGTTATAGGGGGGGTCCCAAAACGTCTTTTTTTCCCATAGACTGAATGGGGGAAAAACTTTGCGCACGGCTACAGGTCAAACCGCTGGACGGATTTTGACGAAATCTGCGGCAGGTACAGCTTGGTCCGGAAAGCGTGCTTTTGTAAATTTGGTGACCATCTGTGCAGTATTTTTCTTTATAATTATCAAAATGTAGGTCTGAAAAAATGAGTGATATCTATGTCCGCTCCGCGGTCACACTTCCCTGTTCGGTCCACGAATAAGATACCGATTGGCTAAGGGGCTGGCGTCATGACCGTGGACACGCAACGTCTCTGCCCATTGGCTGCTGCGAGACGTGTTCTGCGTCAGATTGTTTGGATGCGCCCGACATCTTGGATCCGCCGAAAGCAGAGCAACAACCAGCGTACACATGCTCTATTCATGAAACTCTTTTGCTGTGTCACAGAGCATTGGGAAAGGTTCAGACAGTAAGACATGGGTGATCAATGCACTTATTCTGGGGATCGGTCTTCATGATGTAATTTCTATGGACACCTTTGTACGCACAGTAAATGTGGGGTGTAATAACGATAGCACTTCAGTCAATACAGTGGACAGGAAACTTGTAACTATTGAAAGCACATGCATATTGGTAGGCAACATTGAAATTGACAACATGCCTTGAATGCATTATTTTTTTCCGATGGCTATTATTATATTCATTAGTACGCCGCCATGGGTGTCAAATGCTACAGTGGTTGTGGCCAGGGCCTAGAGTCTTGGATGCAGGCCGTCGGCCAAAGGCCTTACTTCCAAGACTGTAGGCCCTGGCCACAACCACCGCTGCATGTGCCACCCATGCATACACCCGTAGTATTGCGGTTTGATTGTCAAGTTGTGGGGAGTGCGTGCAGTCTTGGGTGCATGGCAAAGTGATAAGTACTAGACGTGGAAGCCACTGCACACCCATCCCATGTAAAATCTACAGACAAACAGCTAGGAGTGAAGCCTCTGGGCAGAAGCACTGAAAGATAACACACCTATAGAATAACCCCCACTACCACACATCACTGAGGGGGTTGTGGGTAAACCCTGCACTTTTGGGTGAATGGCCAAAGGCCATGCCCCCAATAATACACATATACCTTCTTAATGACGTATGTTCCATGGCCTCCCTGTATGCACGGAAAATGAGGGGTCCAATAAGGCCAGTATTTCAGCCTGTGCAGTGCACGGGCGAGTTGTTACAGTTGTAAGGACACGTGTGGTGTTAGGGAACATTGAAATTGACAGCATGCCGTAATTGCTATACTTTTTCCTAAGGTTATTGAATTCATCAGTACACTGCCATGGGTGGCACATGCTACGGTGGTTGTGGCCAGGGCCTAGAGTCTTGAATGCATCCTATGGTTATTGAATTCATTAGTACGCCGCCATGGGTGGCACATGCTACGGTGGTTGTGGCCAGGGCCTAGAGTCTTGGATGCATGGCCTTACTTCCAAAACTCTAGGCCCTGGCCACAACCACCGTAGCATGTGCCACCCATGCATACACCCATAGTATTGTATTTCGATTGGCAAGTAGTGGGGAGTACGTCCAGTCTTGGGTGCATGGCCGAAGGCCATGCACCCAAGAACAAAGTTATAAGTACTAGACGTGCAAGCCACTGCACAACCATCCCATGTAAGATCTATGGACATACAGCTAGGAGTGAAGCCTCTGGCCAGAATCACTGAAGGATATCACACCTATAGAAAAACTGCCACTACCACACATCACTGAGGTGTTTGTGGAGGGACCCTGCACTCTTGGGTGCATGGCCAAAGCCCATGCACCCAAGACTGAAGTCATAAGCAGTGGAGTTACAAGTCAATATGGGTGTGGTGTAATGCGCTAGTTGTCTTGACGCCCTAGTGTCTTAGCTTCATGGCTGCAGACGATAGTCCGAAAAGTAAATTTATAAGTAGCTAATTTACAAGGACCATGGTTTTGATATGCAGCGATGGTTGTGGATAGGAACTATACTCCTTGTACCTTGGTCGTAAGGCGTAGGTGATAGGTTCCTCACCGAAGATGCAAGGGCCAGCCTAGAGGCACTGCAGCATATTAGTACCATAGATTAGACATGTAGATTCCCATGTGTAGAAAATGACTGCCAATATACTTACTCCTTACTTTGTTCAGAATCCCACATACATTTTTTAAGTGGCTATTGTACTTGGCAGAAGTATCACTTTTTCCATTTCTGTGATGAAAGAAAAAGGTGTGTTAGTATTTGCATTTTTTGAAAATTTACTACATTGCATAATAGACAGTTAACCTTTTTTTTTACCCTCATATTTAGTTTACAAACCAGTGTACTGTGCATTGCGCTCAGTTTCTGTGTTTGCTTTTCTAATCCTTGGGTCTGGGGAAAAAAAATCTGTGTTGGATAAAAAAAACCTTTGTTTCCTATGGTACTAACTACTTTCCTTTGAGTGTTTCCTTCATCTTTCTGATCAATGTTATGTTTGTTGCCTTCCTACCCATTTTTAACAACAGTTAGATACCTGTAGGCATATTCTAACTGTGCATTTGTTCCTACAGATTTGTGATACTCATTCATTTGTGTCGTTGTTATATCCTGTTTCCTTCATCTTTCCCATTCATGTTTTTAATGTTTTGTTTGTTGCCTTCCTGCCAATTTTTAACAACAGTCAAGCCCTATTCTACCTGTAGGCGTATTCTACCTGTGCATTTGTTTCCAATGATCTGTGATAATCATTTATTTGTGTCATTCTTCCATCCTGTTGGGTAGTTAGATACCTGTGGGGGTATTCTAACTGTTTGTAGTCTTTCACATTATTTGTTGACAATCTTGAAGTACACATTATTTCATACATTTTGGCTTTAAGAACATTAAATACACATTTGTTAGGTTAGCTGGCAATCTCTGCTTTAGAGTAATGGTGCTATCATTACATTAGAACCATCCAGAATTCTTTTGAATGTATGCAGTGTAGTGACCTGCATTGGTTGTAGCTCCTGCACGGTAGATTATTCCTACTGTTATAAAGGTTTTCTTTCCAAGTGACACTTGACCGTGTGTGAATCCAGTCAGTTTGCAGTTGTTTTTGGTGCCATCTGCATTATAACGTAGAAGCATACGTATTATGTAGGCACTATGTGATTGTATCAGTAAGGTTGAGCGATTGTCTGAACTGCAAATACTACATAATCTACCATGGTTTGCATTTTGTACAAGTTGCTGAAATGGAATGCTCTCACAATTTGGTATGGAAACATACACAAATCGCTCATTTGGGATTTCTTCCTGTATCACTTTGCTACAGAGAGTGCATGTATGTTTCCACATGTTCGAAATTTGGAAGATTTCATTTACAGGTATGCTTTTGTTTTCCAATACTAATAGTATGTACATTAGAAATTCTTGTGGATCTTCTTGTGAGTTCATAGTGAATCTCACCATTCCAGCAAACTCGTTCAATTGTTGCCTTACTCCATGAACACTGTATGTGTTGTCAGGATTGCTTGTTGCATTTCTATGCAGCACTAACATTTGCAAACACAATTGGTCTGTACTGTGCAGGTAAATATTGTTAACAATTGGTGGCAATTGAAATAGAATATTCATTGCTACATTTGCATAGCAACTTACCCAACTTTCATTTGCAAATTTGAATGGCCCAGCAAATTCTGTATCTGAGTGAATTTTTCGGTTTTTCTGTTGCTTCTTTGCCGACGTCCCAGGTTTACATTCCCTAATAGGTTGTTCTATGTTTGCGGCAATTGATAAAACTTAGCTTCTTTTCTTTTCTTTGCTGAATTTGCTGTTGAATTCTGTTGCATTTCTGTGACAGTGAACACACTCTATTGTATTCTAGAATGCAAGGAATATCAGCTTTGACTTTACTTGAATCAAAGTTTATTAACAATAGACCGTCAAGTGTACGCAAGCGTGATAATGCTACATAGCTCTTGCCTTCCTTAAACACTGTGTTTCCTATATCTATCAAAACTTTGTCTAGGGTAAGACCTTGGGATTTATGAATGGTAACTGCATATGCAAGAGTTAGAGAAAATTGCTCTCTACATACATACATGTCTTTGAAGAGAAGGAATCGAGCAATTGAGCGCCCTATCCTTTTCACTTCTGAAACTTTATCAAAGCAAATATTTACAAACTGAATGTTGCTATCACGTGGGTATGATTGAAAGCCAACAACTGTGCCCAGTGCTCCATTAACTAGCCCTTGCTCTACGTCAAGGTTACGTTTAAGCATTACTCTACAACTTAAGGATAATTTCAATATTTTTTCCAACCCAGCTGTGTTGGAGATTGAATTTTCTAAACTATTTAGTCTTGTTGTGGCTTGCTCACACATGAGTACTGCCATACCATGTACGTCTAGTTTGTCTGTGGCGCTAATTTCTATTATTGGTTGCATTTCTTTCTTTAACATTGTTTAATTGAATTTGAAACAGCTTACAAGAGTTGGCATTAAGGCCATACAATTGACATTTGTGTGCGCTATTTGTTCCATAACATCAGTTGCACATGCCTTATCGCCATAAGGTGCATGTATATGCCGGTTTCTCAATACAACTTGTGCTTCTTGAGATAATACACCAACTCTAATACTTTTTAAAATGTTGGCATAAGTGAGATCTGCAGATTGCCGCATGTTCTCAGTTAATTCTCTGTGTTGGAAATGTTGCCAAAGGTTAAAATTACCTATTCTACCAACAGTTTTCCGGCAGAGTTTGTGGCCTAAGGTTTTAAAAATTGGTTCACCTTTCACTGGTGTCAATTGTAGAAGATCTCCAAAAACGATAATGTGTTTCCCTGCAAAGAGTTCTTCGTTATTATTTTTAAGTACTTCTTGCAATCTGAGATGAATCAAAGCCAACATTAGGTTGGAGACCATGCTCACTTCATCTATTAGTAGCATTTTCATTTGTTTCAATACTCTATGTAATTCCATTGCAGCTTCTGCAGAAAGTTTGAAGTAGTCTAATTTATTTTGATGCTCTACTGGAAGCAGTTGTAAACGGTGTAAAGTCAAACCGCCTATGTTGTAGGCAGCTAAACCTGTGGGAGCCGTTACAACAGCTGACAGTTTGTTGTTTGTCAATTGTTGAAGGAACTTGCTGATGATTTTGATTAAGAATGTTTTCCCTGATCCAGCTTCACCACTGACATACAGCAGTATAGGTTTGTAATTTTGACAGGTACATTCTTTATTTTCGTGTTGTACACCATGTACAATTTGTTCAAAAATGGTGCACTGATCATTGTTAAGTTTTGCTTGTTGTGCAGTTAAGTCTTCTGTATCTTCTTGATACTGATAAATGGTGTTTTCTACTTCTGCCATAGCTACTTCAGCCTCATTTGCTATTAGTGGTTGTCCTAGTGGTTCTTGACTTCCTTTTACAGAAGGTTGACTACTGTCGGAAGAGTCCTTATCTAGTTGGGCCTGAAGTTCTTCTTCCTGTTGCTGATCATTGTGTAACATTGTTTTGTACTGCGTAAAGTTCACATCAGTGATAGTGCTCTCATTTGCTTTGAAAGCATCTTCATAGCAGTCATAATTATCTAGTATGTCTTTCCCTTTTCTCCATGGTTTGAAAAGTTGTAACAGAGACATGTAATATAGTTCTTTCTGTTGAGGAGTTTTAATGACAATTTTACATGATTAATTAAGCTTCGTTTGGTAAGTTTCACTAAGCTCCCTTCACAATCGGTCACTCTATATCTATGTTTGCTTTCATCAGATTTTACATTATTTTCGTATGCAAAGTTTTGAGCTATGTGGTATAGACACATGCTTTCCAGAGTGGTACTCCTGTTCGGATAGCAGGTGTCCGGTAAATTGTTCTTTAGAATGTCTTGGCTGTTGGGATCATTTCTGGCAATTGTTTCTATATCCTCATATGATTTTAGTACTCTTTTTCTAAATTTTGCAGGACCAAGACTGAGCCATACTATGTTGTCTGATTTTCCATACAAAGCAGTGCTAGTTAAATGATCTGCTGCTTCATAGGCCCCACATTCGCTATGAGAGAACATTTTTATGCCTAGGCTGTACAATTTCTGTGATAATGTTTTGTCTGATGCTAGGTCATCCCAGAGGTCTTGAAGCTCTGTTTTTTCTGCTTTTGTTAAGTAGGCTGTAACATATCGTGCAACAGCAGTTGAATTGTCTGCAATGTACTGCACATCTATGTTTGCATTCCATAAGACGGTAATGTTTGCATTGTAATCATTGATATATTTTGATTCTTCCCTTCTTTTTATGTAATATGTGTTTGTAGGTGATTTACCTTTAACACTATGTCAAACTGAAGACATGAAGTTCTTTACTTCACCTGTTTCTGTAATTGGTCTAGGGAAACCAAAGCGGCATTTGGTGTAGTATTTACCTTTGTTTTTGTATTTGCGGCGACAATATTTACCACATTTGTGTCTTTGAAATTGTAAAACCTGCCCATGCAGCTCACTATGTGTCCGTTGTGAAGGGATTTCACATGTGACATATTTTTGGATAAACTGCAAAACAGTGCTATCACTGTCGTGCCCAAATTTTGGTGCACCTTTGATCCATAACAGCATGTGAATATGTGGTGCTCCTCTCGCTTGATATTCTGTTCTCCAAAAGAAGTGCTGCACTTCTCCAAGGGGAGGAACAGTTTTATTGCAAATAAAGTGTAGCATGGCAATGAAACGATGATGGAAATATCTTGAGACATTAACTGGATCTAGAGAGCAAAGTTCTCCAGCCGTTAATATATCTATGTTATTTTTGTTGCTGTTTGCTATGCATAGGAACTCATGTAAATCTTCCCATGCATATCCTGCACAACTTAGCGTAACAAACCAAGTCGGTGGTCCAAGATTTCTGATCATGCAACACACGTCTCTGTGCTGTCTGAACCAGTATTCCTTTGTACCACGCATGTTTGCAAACAGATTTGTTATACTTGATTGTAAAATCTCATCTTTTTCCTATACTTTTTGTATTAACTGCATAGCTGACATATTTTGAAAGTGGGTTCCAGATTTAAGAATGTGTGCAACTCCATAACATAGTGTTTCTAATTCACTTTCATAGAGTAGGTGGAATATGTATTCCACATTTTGTCTAAATCTGGGATCTTGCGAATACATTCGTAACGAGCGGTATTCTGATGCCCCAATCTGAGTGGGTCTATCATCATATCTTCCACCTTTGCCAGTAAGAAATAGCAGTGGAAAAGCACTTGCTTCTATACTTTTTTCCCAAATACTCATTGGTGACCCTTTGGTTTGTTGCATTTGTTAAGTTTCTAGTGCATCATCTATGCTTTCATTGGAATGCAATGGATGAATTGTGTAATGGTCCAAAAGAGTGGATACTGTAGCTGGATCCAGAAGTTCGAATTGTCCAGTTTCTGATGGTTCTTGAATTATTTCAGTTGTTTCCCTTAAACGTTCATCAATATGTATTTCCTTGTTGTACTCATTATTGTCTTGTAGATATTGCAATGCTTGTCTAACTTTGTGTAAGTCCACTAATTGTTCCCAAATTTGTTTGTCCTTTGTTGGTACTCTATTTACCAAGACTATTAAAGAATGCTCTATTGAACGTTCCACTCCCAGAGTGTGTACATTTTCTGTTAGATCTAATGGCAAATAAACTACTTTGCCACGAATGCCTTTCACCAATTCAGAGGACGGTAATTTTGCTGTTTTTGGATGAAGGCATATAATTGCTTGAAATGGGTGAACTGTTTGAATTAGTATGCTCTCATACAAATTGAGCTGTTGCAGGATTTTTGATAATGGAAACAATTCCAAATTATTTGTAATAGCACGTGAAGGAGTGTGGTTGTTGTCTAATTTTGCAGTACAGTAACTGCAACATATTAGGCGTTCAGTTAGTTCATATTTGTTTTCAGCTAAAAGGTACAAAGCTAATTCAAACCATTTAGAGCAGGGGTGCACAACTGATTTTGACAGAGGGCCGAAAGTACCTTACATGAGGGCTATAGTGGGCCGAAAAGTAAAAGTGGGCGGGGCGGTAGGCGGGACATGTCAGGAGGCTTTTGCAGCCCCCAATTTGTATTAAACACATGGAAAAAGAATATGTTTTTGAGGGTAACGATTTTTATTGCATTTCAAACTTACATTTTGTACTACACATTTTCCATTGTTATCATTTATTTCGATTTAGTTATTGTATATCGTCTGTTTAATTAAATTATATATATTTCATTGACCCTTGATTGGACATTCCGTTATTTTGGACTGCTATAGTTTGCTGTTTGGGTTGCCCAAGAGGAGTATGGCCTTCGTTGAGTCAGGTTTCCTCAAAAAAGCAAAGGATGTACATCTCCTAACTGTGCCTGTTTTAACTTTATTATTGAGTTCACTCTTGGAGTGCAACACTATGCACCATGGCTCCCACCCCCAACCAAACACTATGCCCCATGTCCCCCTAACCCCCAACCAAACACTATGCCCCATGGCCCCCTCACCCCCAACCAAACACTATGCCCCATGACCCCCTCTCCTCCAACCAAACACTATGCCCCATGGCTCCCCCCCCCAAGCAAACACTATGCCCCGTGACTCCCACCCCCAACCAAACACTATGCCCCCTGTCCCCCACGCCTCATGCAAACACTATGTCCCCTGTCCCTCACCCCCAACCAAACACTATGCCCCATGGCCCCCTCACCCCCAACCAAACACTAAGCCCCATGGCTCCCACCCCCAACCAAACACTATGCCCCCTGTCCCTCACTCCCAACCAAACACTATTCCCCATGGCCCCCTCAACCCCAACTAAACACTATGCCCCATGGCTCCCCTCACCCCCAACCAAACACTATGCCCCATGGTTCCCCTCACCCCCAATCAAACACTATACCCCATGGCCCCCACGCCTCAAGCAAACACTATGCCCCCTGTCCCTCACCCCCAACCAAACACTATGCCCCATGGCCCCCTTACCCCCAACCAAACACTATGTCCCATGGCTCCCACCCCGAACCAAACACTATGCCCCTGTCCCTCACCCCCAACCAAACACTATGCCCCATGGCCCCCTCACCCACAACCAAATACTATGCCCCATGGCTCCCACCCCCAACCACACACTATGCCCCATGGCCTCCTCACTCCCAACCAAACATTATGCCCCATGGCTCCCACCCCCAACCAAACACTATGCCCCATGGCCCCCTCACCCCCAACAAAACACTATGCCCCATGGCTCCCCCCACCCCCAACCAAACACTATGCCCCAAACACACTCTCAAGCATGCACCCATACAGACCTGAACTCCCCACCCCCAACTCAGCACACACACTCTCAAGCATGCACCCATACAGACCCAAACCCCCCCACCCCCCAAATCAGCACACCCTCAAACATGCACCCATACAGACCCAAACCCCCCAATCCCCAACTCAGCACACACACTCTCAAGCATGCACCCATACAGACCCGAACCCCTCCACCCCCTAAATCAGCACACTCTCAAACATGCACCCATACAGACCTGAACCTCCACCCCCCAACTCAGCACACTCTCAAACATGCACCCATACAGACCCAAACCCCCCAACACAGCACACAAACTCTGAAGCATGCACCCATACATGCATTTCAACATACACAAAACAAACATACAAAAACAAACATTCATGCACACCCGAACCCCCACCCTCCAACTCAGCACACACACTCTCAAGCATACACCATGCACCCATACAGACCCGAACCCCCCCACCCCACAACTCAGCACACACACTCTCAAACATGCACCCATACAGACCCGAACCCCTCACCCCCCAAATCAGCACACTCTCAAACATGCACCCATACAGACCCAAACCCCCCACCCCCCAACTCAGCACACACACTCTCAAACATGCACCCATACAGACCCGACCCCCCACCCCCCAAATAAGCACACTCAAAAATGCAAATATACAGACCCAAAAACGTTTAAAACCAAACATTCATACACATCTGACACCCCCCCACCCGCGCATCTCAACATACACAAAAACACATTCAAAACCAAACATTCATACACATCCGACAACCCCCCAACCCCACATCTCAACATACACAAAAAAACATTAAAAACCAAACATTCATACACATCCGACACCCCCGCCACCCCCGCAGCTCAACATACACAAAAACACATTCAAAACCAAACATTCATACACATCCAACACCCCCCCAACATACACAACACAAACATACAGAGAAACAGACCCGACACACAAACACAAACACACAGACCACTTGCCGGAGACGTGTTGGAAGGCAGGTAAGCTGGAACGCTGGCAAGGTAAGTGGAATCGTACTACGGCTGCCATGGCAAGCAAGGCTGGAATGCCTTCCGGCATCAAGCCTTACTGGCCACGCCAGCTGTAGTGCTGGAACTCCATTGGTGCAGCACACACGCACTACGTGGCTCGTAGGAGTGACGTGGTGCGTGTGTGCTGAGCCAATGACGGCCAGTGTTTTGTCCGGCCCGGAAGACAACAAAGACTTTCCCAATGGAGGGCGACCGATGCTGCTTGTGGGCCGCCCTCCATTAGGAAAGTCTTTGTGCCTCGCGGGCCGGACAAAAGAGCATGGCGGGCCACAACTGGTCCGCGGGCCGTATGTTGTGCACCCATGATTTAGAGTCTTCATTGTCTTCTATTTTATATGATATTTCCACACTGTTTGTGTTCCTTTTGTAAAACGTACTGCGGCAACACACACACACATGGTTTGGTACTTCAGCCGATGACCTTTTAAATTTTACTATTTCTTTTTTGTATGTGTGTAATGGAAGGTTGCTATGTTCAGAATTGTTGCTACTATGTTCTAAAACGGTTGCATTTTGTAAGTGGCTCTCACTTCCAAAATACTTTTTCTGAATATGGTCCATTTCTTCTTGTAAGTATTTGGGTGTCCCATGCAGAAGAGTGGTATTTAAATTACCTAATTCTGAAGCTGGACTTTTTGCATAGTAAATTCTATACTCTAAATTTCTTACATTGGAATAATGTATTGATAATCTTTTGATATCATGGAAGGTACTTTTGCAAATAGGCCCAGAAATGCAGGCTAATGAATGTCCTTTTAGTCCTGTGTCTTTCCGCACTGGACAAATATCCATATTTTGCAGCACTTTCATTTTACTTTTGTCTTTACCTTTTACATATTGATTGAGGAACTGACGTAAAGATTTGAAAGCTTTGTTCGGAATGGCACACATTTATGTGCATGGCCATTTGTATACTGGACGGTGTGGTTCTGCTGAATCGAGAGGTAATTCTGAGTTTTCAGGGGATAGTTTTGTAAGCAGTGTTTCTTGTTCCATGATGGTAGAATTAATTTTCTCATACCCTCGTCCACTGCTATGGATGGCAATTGTGTTTGTTTGATTTTGTTTGTATGCTTCTTCATTAAAATATGGCTCCGTGGTTGTTGTGTGACTCCATTCACCACCACAAACATGTAAGATATTATTTTAGTTCACATTCCGTTTATTGCTGAGTTTCTTTTGTAGTTTGGTACTTAGTTTTGTTAGTGCTTTCATCCTATTTAACACTAATATGAACAACTTCCTTTTGAGAAGGATTGCGCTGTCCACAAGAGCTTGTAGGATTAACTTTCTACAGTAGGTTTTAAGGGGTGAGGATGATTTTGGTCCTCTTCTTAGTAGATTCTGAAGGACTCTGTGACGAAACATTTTTGCTAAAATACTTTTATTTACTATGGGTTCTTCTTACACTATCAGGATTATTAGGAACATTGTTAGCTGTACTGGTATGCTTTTTTTTACATCATTTTTGTGTTTTGTGACACTTTTTGATGGAGGAGGTACAGTTTTGGTAGTTGAGACTTCCTTTATTTTGTTACCCAACTGCATTAGCTGGTTTGTACCAACATTCTCTACAAACTCTACAACAGGTGGATGCTTAAATTGGGCACCTTTATTTTTATTTGCTCTACGTCTGCGTTACTTTCTACAGAGTTGCTTTTTGGTAGGCATTCTTTGGTGTCTGTTGAGAAAAAATATATACTTTAGTCTGTTGTCCAA
This sequence comes from Ambystoma mexicanum, assembly GCF_040938575.1. Lineage (NCBI taxonomy): Eukaryota > Metazoa > Chordata > Amphibia > Caudata > Ambystomatidae > Ambystoma > Ambystoma mexicanum. Next base: position 1,220,420,685 of record NC_090934.1, on the reverse strand, counting down.
TGTATGTATGCAGTGTGCATGTGTGCATGAGTCTGATGGGGAAGCTCTTTGTCATGGTGTGTCAACGTGCATTGAATGATTTGGTAAGGCTACTTTACTGTTTGTATACTACTACATTGTGCTTCAGATGAGAGGGCAAAGTGGCCTACTTGTGACGAGAACCATTATTAATAGCCGAAATGCCAAAAACCTGCTACAGCAACTTCTTTTCACAAACTAACCTTCTAAGGATTACATATGTTATTTGAGTACCAAACACACAGGGATTTGTCAGCCATTCTGCCTGTTATTCTTTGTTCAATAAATGGATATTTGTAGGTAGAATGGTTTACAAATCAATGCTTGCTTTGGTGCCCAAAAAAAACAAATAACCCACGCAGCCTCTTTGAGGAGTAGTTACAATATCAAGGTTGTACTGTACTTACTTTTTTGTGCAAGATGAGCAGGTTTCTTCGGATATGTCTTCTGCAGTGTAGATGCTATTGATTCTCAGGAGAGTAGTCTTCACTGTGATTCAAAAAAACAAACTCAATTACTTTGTGTGTTTGCAGCAGTGATGATACTGCACACATTAATTGTGCTTCTTTTGTCAGACCATTCAACTTTCATATTTCAACCCAGTGCACGTGTACATTTCACTTCACTCTGTGCAGTCTTTGCATGGTACTTGCAATATGGTACTTGAAAGTCCTTCAAAATAGCTGAAACCTTTAAGGGTATGGAAATGCCTTGTTGTTTACAAAGTGTACTATGCATAGGAGAGATGTTTGTAAACGATAGGGCATAGTACTAGATGGGGAAACATTTTCTACTTGTAAATTAAAAGCACGATGCCGAAAATCGGGAGACCCTCAGAAGGAAATGTCACCACCGCAATCGGGAGCACTTTCTATTCTCATACGATCACATTGCAAGTAGCATTACTGTAGGCTGTACAGAGTACACAACTCCGACATTTTCACATACAGAATTGAGTTCTGCCCTAAATAGGCATGCTTGCAACGTATGTACAGGTTATGCGGATGACAGTAAGCAGTCATGCGATTTGTGAATGACAAATCAGACATCTTGCACTTTAAAGGGGGATCGTTGAAATGTATTGCCTATGGACATTAAGTGGCATTATTTTGTCTAAATTAAATCATAAGGGTTCCACATGTTCTCTGATTAAAATATACATACCTGTTCTCTATACTCATGCATGTGCACATGCATTGAGCTGTACGTAGAAATTCGCAATATTTGCACAGTAGCTTGTGAAGTAGGTGCTTTGCAATGATATGCGACTTCCATTCAGAATCATCGACAGTAATTTTGAAGTGTGCAATGTTGATGACGGAGTTAAAATTAGCAATGTTCAATGTGAATGGTGGATGATTGTTCGACTGCTTAGTTGTGTCCAATGAGGGACTCGCTTTGGTACCGCTGCAGAAAGGGTGGAAGGACTGGGTAAGGGTTACGTGCCACACTTAGGCAACGCTTGTCCGCTGGTAGGGCGTGTCACATATGGGTTTCTACAGCAAATCGTGCATGGAAAGGCGACTGTAGGCATCAGCCAATCAGATGTTCACATTACTCTTTTGTGTCGAAAGACGGTGCGCACACTGAAGATGGCAGAGGTGGAGAGGGTTAGGGTTTTGATGCTTGGAGACATTTTTGTGCAAGGCTTACAGCACTATGCCGAGAGTAGGAATGTGGCACACCATTTCGATGTGAGAGGAGTGGAGGTGGTGTAGAGCGCTGACACTGATGCCAATGCTGCAGCAATTCTGCAAGTTTGTAGAGACATGCGTACAATGACCACTCCTCATGTGGTAATTTTGCACTACGGTGCTTGCCATTTGGGATACGTGACTTCACGTACTTTGTTGGCAGATTTGGCACAGTGGTTGAAGCACTCATGACCATCTTCCCAACAACAAAAGTAATTTTTTCTGATTTACTCCCTAGAGTACAATGGAACAACAATTCTGTTTTCTGTCCAGATCAAAGCATCGGGAGGTGTATCATCAATCGTGGCATGCGTGCATTCATGCTGTGAGCTGGTATGTTTTTTTGCTGCCACAATAACATTGCTCCAAGCAATGCGGATTACTTTGAAGGAGATGGTGTTGCGCTATCTTCTTTGGGAAATACGATGTTCTTTTGGAACGTAAGGCTTGCTTTAGAGAAGGTTCTGTAATGTTTGCAAGAGTAAACTAAGGACAAAAAATACAAAAAAATACATAAAATACCAGATGTCTGTACAGTATCTGGCCAAAAATAAAAAAAGGCTCTTTCAGAACCTGCCTTAAAGGAGAAAAAGGGGAATAGTACTTTAATGTACCGTCTTCACGCTCTGATCCTGTACATGTCCGCGAATATGGCGGTAGTTTGCAGCCAGCACATATCACCAACGGGGATTCAGGGGTGGAGACGCATGTAAATGAGAATGAGCGGAGCTAGGGATTCGTCCATAAGGTTCAGTAGCTGTGTTCTGACCGACGTACTTTAGTAAGACCGTCTTCTCCCTCACAGGAGACCACACAGCCATGGCTTTCCATGCTCGAAAACAGATTATCTGGATTTTGGGAGACTCATGGATACATTGGTTGAAGGTGCTTGCAGAAAGTTGCAGTTTATCTACAAATCTCGGATTTCCTCATGTGGAAGTGCACTGGCATGGTGTGCGTGGCATGATATGACTGGACTTGGTACCTCTCTGTGTTTCTTTACTGACAGAGCGTCCTCCAGATATACTGATCATTAATTGCGGAGGAAACAGCTTAGGCCCTGTATCTGGAATTTCTTTGCAATTTGCAATGAAGGAAGGACTCGCGAAGCTCATGGACATGTTTCCAAATTGTCAAATACTTATTTCCCGTATTGCCCAAAGACAAATATGGCTGCCTTCTTCTGCATTTGGTCCACAAATGGAGAAAGTGAGATGCAATGTGAATAAGGCCGTGTGTGCATTTTTAAGAGATGTTGGCATGTCCTCTTTCCACAATGAAAACATTTTGTTTCGCAGCACTCATTTTCCGCAGAGATGGAGTCCACCTCACATATGCTGGCAATCAGATTTTTCTTCGCAATGTACAAAATGCATTGCGACCTCTTTTGCAATCACACTAACCTATCTGACAATCCGTTTTCACAATCCACAGTTTTGACCCACACAACACACCACCGAAAGGCTATTTTCAGAGCCGCCACTTACTCCCAGCGTACACTTCATTGTGTTTGCTCCGCTTTCACCCTCCCAATTTTCCTCTACGACTGTCTGCGAACATTTTCAGAACTCTGCGGGGGTCTAAGACCGTCACTTCATAGTTCTAATGTTATACTGAGAAAGGCGGCTCTGAAAAGAGCCTTTTCTGTAATTTTTGTTGTTTTTACATTTATTGCTTAACAGCACACGGCACACTAGGAGAAGAGGCCAAAGGAGGGTAAGGAAGGGACACCAGCCACGGGGATAAGAAAGGGCAAATGAACAGCGAAAGATTTAGGGTGAGCTTTATTTAGGTAAGGAGCAGATCTTCTGGTGCTCTGTGACTGCAGCCTCAAAAGCACTTCGAAAACTCTCCCCCCTGCAGAGTACTGTGTCACAATACGTGCACACTACTGTCACCTTTGAAAGGTAAGGGTCAACAGTATTGCGAATGGCTTGTGAGGGAGCTGGAGGGAGGCGCTCCCCATCAGGAGTGTTTCTTGTGGTGGGAGGATCAGACACAGTGGATGCTCTGGAGAAACTCAATCGACTACGCTCTTCAGATGGCACCACCTTGCGAATGTCCGCAGTGTGGAACAAAGTGAGGTGTCGCTTCATGGTTGTCATACCAAAACTGTATGCACCAAATCTCCCGCGACTCAGCACCACCTCGCACTGGTTACACTTCACCAGGTTTGCACGTGCTTTTGGTATGTTCCCATAAACGGAAAACAACCGCCACACCCACGACTCCTGCCGAGTGCTCCTAGTGCGGAGTTCCTCCACTTCATTCTCTTCCTCCTCTTCTTCTTCACTCTCTACATCCTCACCCATATATCTCTCTGCAGGCCTTTGCGGATGTGCTGGTGGTGGCGAGTTTGGGGGTGGTGCAGAGGCTAATGACCCAACAGCAGCCATGGAAGCCATACCGATTAGTTTCCTTCTGGTCACTACAGCAGTAAAGGCAGTACACCTCAATCTGCTATAGCTAGAAGGACAATGAAGATGCGCTCAGGGGTGTGTCCATTTGTAAGGGTGGAGGGGTCTGCCTCGTGACCGTCTTCATCCCTACACAGCGGTACAAACATTTTACACAGCAAGTCCTGAGGTCAGCTATTGTCTGGGATATGTTAAATTACATTTTTATACTCTACAATACTTTGCCTTGTGTCTACAAGTTATTTTGTACTGTTGCGGAAGCACACCAACTGCGCAAATTAGTCCCCATGCTCAGTGTGGGTGCGGTCACATGATGACGTCCTCAACACATCCGCGCCAGTAATGAAGGTCCCCTGGACAGCAAATGCAAAGAATCAAACATGCGCATGCTTGCAAGTGTCCTACGGAAAGTGTTCGGGTTCTTAAAGTAATTCAAAGTGCGACATAAGTGAGACGGACAGTTAGGGACAGGCGCGATGTTCGCTATACTTACGTTTGTACTGCGCATTTGCACGCATGCTCTGTTCACTGTACGGACAGTTCCAGTGTCCTTAGGACAACTCCATTTTGTTTTCCTACGAACTTGCTGGCCACCGCGCCTGTTCTACGGACTGCACCATTTAGGCTGCGCCCAATATGGACAGCTATACTGGCCTTCACACACTCCGATTTTGCTCATTTACACCCATTCCGGACATCTGGTGTGTTCTACGATCATGTATCATCTCGTATCCAAGCGGTATGGCGAGGTATAATATCCTTTGGACACCCCTTTCTGTTTATGTACGCACAATTTCAACAGATGGTGCAGTCAAACATCAAATCCATCTTACTTGACATTAGTAAGGGTAGGTGTACTGCCTTTACAGCACCCACATTCCATTGCTCGCGGATAGGTCGAACAGGCGCGCTGTTCGCGAACATTTTACGTCTTTTTAAAAAAAAATGTACTCAAACTCTTTCTCTACAACTACTGTACAAAAAAATTTAAAACACACACACATCATTCTAAAGAAATAGTGGGGGAAGCAGACACTCAACCAAATATGGGGGAATTAGGATTCAACACAGGCTGGTTATAAGGAGAAGATTTGTGAGGGGAAGAAGGGATGGATATTTCGTCAAAACATCTATTTTCCTCTTGAAGGTTTGGGGATGAGTCACTAGGGAATGGAGAAGCAGGGCAGGTGCAGGTGGGGCAATGGTAACAAACTTTTCCTCTCACACAGTCCTCCACAAACTCCCGTAACCTTTTAAAATTCTCATTCAATATGTCCATTTTCTGCTCTATCCTTTTTATCCTGTCTTCTTCTGTCTCATTTGTTGCCCTTTCCTCTTTTTTTCCTGGTCTGTTGAAAAAAGAAATACATAAGTTAAATGCCTATAAAATACTGGTCACTATTTTCCATATGCAGAGCAATATGTACCATTATTGTCGCTGTCTTCAGACATTTCCCCATGCGGGAAATACTCCTCCAACCACTCCAAAGTACTAGCCATTTCTGAGTCAAAACAACAGAAAGAAATTATTATTTCTGCACCACATACCAAGAAGAAACCACACCCATATAAAAAAATGACCTGCACACACTCTTTTGCTGTAATCTCCCTTCGTCCTACTGCGTCCATCCACTGTCGTTCCGGGCTGCCGAGTTTCTGTGAAGTGATTACGCTGGAGGCATCCTTTTTTTTATGGTAGCATCCACTTCATTCTACATGGTTAAATGTGCTGTTTTCTTTTCCTAGCTTCAGGTTTCCATATTTACTTATTACTACTTATAATATCTTTATGTCCTTCTTCTACATTGCACACTTTTGAGTAAGACAATATTACATTTTCAGCTACCCCCAGCCTCTTTGGGTAATGTTGATCCTGTCCTTCCCCGTCCACAAACAGGCGCTCAGTCCGTCCCTTCCCAATATCAATAGGGAGGGGGTTCTGTATGTTCTATGTTAAATGTATGTCAAGTACGTACATTACACTACATATCTCTCAAAATCAAATGATTGCAGTGTATATTCTGCACAACAACTCCATTGCCACAATGTCATGCTTAAGTTCCACCTTCCAAAAACCTGTACAATTCCCTACAAAAAAAAAACTTTGTTAAGGGGACGTTATGGCTAAGTTGTCCTCCCAAAAACCAGTAAAATTCACTACAAAAAAAACTTTGTTGAGGAGACGTTATGGTTAAGTTGCCCTAACAAAAACCTGTACACTTCACTAAAAAAATACTTTCCACCTCCCCTATATGCTTCAAATTAAAACCGAAAAACCCCTGAAATTCGACAGTTATGGTAAACTAAGCCCCCAACCCTGCCACCACCCCTGTGCACTGACAATGAAAGATGTCATCTCAAATGTCAATGATGACATCAATGACGAAATCACTTGTTTAGCCCCTTTCTTTTCCTTCCCTGCCATACATATATATGTACATTCAGTAAAAAAATTCACTAAAGGAGTGTTATACTTCACAGTGCAACCAAACACCACTGCACATTCCCTCATTATAGTAAGCTAAGCAACCATAACTCGCGCCATCTACGTGCATTCCTAAGACTAACACCCAGGAAATCAAAGATGAGATCACAAATATCATTGATGGCATCACATGTGAAAATAATATTCCTAAAAAGTCCCTACCTACACGTAGTTCTTTCAATTCTGTTGTTAGCAAGATGTCAGGGGTGATTGTGTAATGTTACACATGTAATAACTAGCTCACAAATCTAGACTTAATACACACTTGTGCTACAACAAACAATACATATGACGACCCAATGCATATATATGCGAGGCACATACAGGGAAACTGAAGTAGGGTAAAAAGAACTAGCAGCATCCCACAGTTTATCTTCCTGTATACAAATTAATTGTGTGTTTGAGGCCTGCTATTGCCCCATGCATGTGCATCATGAGCTGACACCAGACCCTAAGGAAGGTACTTTAAGAACACACAACAAAGGTAACGTTTTGCTATACAGCACCTTTTCAATTTTCATATTGTGCTGGTCAGTGAATAAAACCACCTAGCCTACATGTTTCAATGCACCAAAATAAGTGAGGCACACATGTGATGTCATCAGTGATGTCATCAATGATATTTGTGATCTCATCTTTGATGTCGTGGGTGTTAGTCTTAGCAATGCACGTAGATGGTGCGAGTTATGGTTGCTTAGCTTACTATAATGGGGGAATGTGCAGTGGTGTTTGGTTGCACTGTGAAGTATAACATTCCTTTAGTGACGTTTTTTTACTGAATGTACATATATATGTATGGCAGGGAAGGAAAAGAAAGGAGCTAAACAAGTGATGTCGTCATTGATGTCATCATTGACATTTGAGATGACATCTTTCATGGTCTGGGTGTTAGTGTTAGCAGTGCATAGGGGTAGGGGTGGTGGCAGGGTTGGGGGCTTAGTTTACCATAACTGTCAAATTTCAGGGGGTTTTCAGTTTTAATCTGAAGCATAAAGGGGAGGTGGAAAGTATTTTTTTAATGAAGTGGACAGGTTTTTGTTAGGGCAACTTAACCATAACGTTCCCTCAACAAAGTTTTTTTGTGATATATATATATAGGAGGAAAAATGCTCTTTTGTTCACAAAAGAAAGTACAATAGATAAGAAATCAGATTTGACGGGAAGCAGTGATCTTCTTACAGTGGGGTGAGTTTGAGGGACATTCTGACCAGGTTGTGGAGGGTAGTAAAAGAAACATTCACCGGGAACGACAATATATAAGGGGACATGCATAGAATGAGGACAACCAACATTGGACATTTTAAGTGCAGTAGGCGGCACATGTGCTTGGGATGTGACCATGATGGGTGAAGTGCTAGAGTGGCAGAGGAAGAACTGAAAATGAAATATACCTATTTAAGAGTGCCTTAGTTTAGCCAGTGTGCTTCGCATGTTTGCATCGTTATTTAATAAACAAAACTATTTAGCTACCAATTCAGTTGCAGCTTAGCCAACTGTTTGTTATTTAGACAAATACTAGATATTCTATGCAGTAGAGCCCTAGTGGAAAGCAGCAATAGCCACACTTTGATCAAGAGTCTGGATAATCCAGGTCAAATCTGAAGCCCCTTGCCATCGGTGTCTGGGGTCTGCTCAGCCAAATCCTGATCCTATTGGCATCATCACGAGTTGGCCGGTGTGGGAATAAGAGATCCAACTGGAGATGAATAAAAGAGATCAAAGGTTGAAGGGGGGTGCAGATGATGAAGAGGAAGACTGAAAATAAGGGGCTGCCGATTGGATATGTTATTAAAAATGAATGTGTGTTTTGAATTTATGGTTGTAAAAATGTAAAATTAAACTGCGGCCTGGTTTTGCCACAGTGAAAAGAGCTTAGTCTGGCCCCAGTTATTCATACAAAGTAAGTTACATAGTAATTGGGGGATATGTTGGAGGTGGGCGAACAGCACCCGACTGCCCGTGTTATCAGGCACGCAACACCAGCATTCGGAATTGCTCGATAGCCACCCTCCTTGACACCTCTGTCACCCTCCAACTGTTCTCCCCTCCAGGAACTCCTGTCTCTGGTTTTACCTGCTTCAAACCACACTCTATGCCTGCCAATCTCCCCTTTTTGCCTCTAGCTCAATTCCCGCTCTCAGACTCCTGCTTCGGCCCCTCTTTCTCAAGCTCTAGTGTGGCCCAGCCATCGTGGGCACTGCTTCAGTGCTCTGGCACTCCATCAGCTTCTTGCACCCTCCACCAATCAGCTGCAAACACGCTTCTGACTCATCTCTCCAGTCTCCAGATCCTTCTCACGCTCCTCCAATCAGCTCTAAACAAGCTTCTGACTCATCTCTCCAGTCTCCAGATCCTTCTCACCCTCCTCCAACCAGCTCCAAACAAGCTTCTGACTCATCTCTGGGTCTCCAAATCCTTCTCACCCTCTACCAATCAGCTCCAAACAAGCTTCTGACTCATCTCTCCGGTCTCCAAATCCTTCTCCGAGCCCCCATACGGACAGTCTGGGGCTACAGTCTTTCCTAGTTATGCGTTCCCACCTTCCATCCTGTACCAGGCGAATGGGGATTCGGGTGTGTTTGCTGGATGGGGGTTGAATGTTGTACTCAGACCTTTGAGATGGCATAGAGCCCAGATATGAGATTTGGGATTGGCTTGCCCCTCCCATTGGGAGGGTCTCCTATGCCAGCCAAATCTTGCCCATGCCTTCCAGCTTCTCTCTTTATTATGGGAACTTAGGTGAGGTTTCTCAGGCAGCTGGCGTGGAGATTGGTTGGTGTGCCCCAGCTCTGAAGATTGCTTCAAGTTATGATGTGGGCCTTGCGGCTAGTGTGTCCTGATTCTTGAGAGGCGGGGAGCGGCTCTCTGATTCTTATGCCCTATCCGAACCCTCAGGGTGGAAGCTCTGTTTTTAGATGTATGAGAACAGAGGCCTTGTGTGTGGTATGGCTGAATGGGAGTCTCCATTCATACTTCAATCCCTCTCTTCCCCGTGTAGACTTAGATGAGGTTCCAGCACCCCTGTGAGGAGAGCTGGACATACAGATGCTGTCAGTTCTGTGAAGCCGCAGTACCTTGCCTCCCTTAAATAGGTGGCAAGGTACTGCAGCAATTGGCAGTCTAATGGGCAGGGTGGCTTTGAGAGGCTTTGAGATGTAGGTGTACAGGTAATGTACTCAAAACAAACAGTAACAGGATGATAACACATAGTAGCAGCCCAGCATGAGACCCAGTCGAGGATTGGATATTGCGGCAGGATATAAGCACGCTTCAAAGGCATCTCCTACCGCAGCCGGTCTTAGGGGACACATTATTGTCTTTAGAAATAGTATGGAGACTCCCACTACTCGCTTGTCCCCCTGACTTTTGCGCTGCTACGCGTGACTCTCCACCCCCATCCTTTTCCAGAAATTGGACTTCCCGTGTGATTAGGGTGACCAGATTTTGACAATAAAACGTGACGTCCAACAACATAAAAGAAGGACTGGCATATTGCCCCCTTTCTTCGTCCACCCCTTAATCTGACTTCCCCTGCCCCTTCTCTGCGCCCCCCAATCCTACAGTACCTGCATTAAAATGGTGCTGTTTTGATTTGCACTGTTTGACATTACATCATGTCTTGATATTTACTAATTGACAAGCCAGTCTCTGTGGCACAAGCATTTAATACATATGGCTGGTGCCCTTGAAGGTTGGGGGTTTGAGCACATCCTCAGATGACAACATTCTTCAACAGCAGCGCTCAGATACCTGAGGGTTCGTAGCGCTATATAAATGCTAAATTAAATTATTATTATTATTCTGAAAATAGAACAATGTTTACATGCAGGCTTTGAAAACAAAACATCGAACCACAAGGCACATACTGACTGCATGCCCCTCACACACTTGGGAATCTGAGAAAGGATATGCTAATTTCCCCACCTACTGGACTGACCAGTTTTGGGGGTCTATTTTTGGGCTGAATCCCTAGTAATGACTGTAGTGGCCTATCAAATGTGTATCCAGGCAAAGAAAAAACTTGATTGACTCCTTACTTGTTTTGGATCTTTTCTTAAGTTTATCTTTTAAATGCAATTTAATTAATGATATACTTTTTACGCTGAATCATTGTTTATTTTATTTCATTTAACTTTGATGAACTGGATGAATTTTTTCTATCTCGATGCTCTTTTTTTTTTTAAAGTACTGATGTATTATGAATTAAGGTTTTTCTTTTTTCTTTTTTGAAGTGTGTGGGCCTGGTTACGACTCTGCCAGTCCGGGAGCAACAGTGCCGACAAGTTAACGGACACCCTTCTTTCCGGACTCGAAAATTACAAGTTTGCCTGCCGGGGGCCACTGCGCCCGACAGGTCTGACCCTGCCAGGCGCAGCGGCCCCAGTAGGCAGATTCTTCACAGAAGAGCCAGCATCATTATCAACGGTACCGGTGCTTACGTCTCCCCACTCCTAAAGAGACCAATCGGACTATATGGGCAAGGGGAGTTATGAAATCCGGCTCCTGACTTCCTGCCCCACCGGGACTTGTAATGTCCCGGTTGCACTAGGAAGTCAGGCACCGATAAAATGTTACGAGTCTGACGGCAACCTGCCAGTAGCACCGGCATGGTTACCGCTGGACTCGTAATGAGGCCCTATGTCTTTTAATTGTATATATTGTATATTGTTTCACCAGCCATAAGGCACTTAATAAAAAAAAAATGTTTACATAGTTCCCAACATGTTCCATTCCAATCTGTAGGTGGTTATCCAGTACTGTTTTTTTTCTTTGCCTTCTGGGATTTGTAGTCAGACTTTTATCATGGACAAATCAGAACTTCAACTCCCAGAATGCAAAGGAATATATCAGGACTGGATAAACGCCTTCAGATTGGAACGGATCATGTTGGCAACTATGAGTTTATAATTGTTGGCGATCAACTCAGGGGACAGAGGGCCCAATTCGGTATACCACTGGCATAAACTACAAGTGGTGCATCAGAACATTTGTGATATCTGATTCCAGACTCTCAACTTTTTTTAGGAGTGGGTGGGGCTAATGCTCTTTCTTTACTTTCTGTTTAGCCTCTGCATAGTTGCCATGTTCCATTCCAATCCGTAGGTGCTTATCCAGTCCTTTTTTTTCCTTTGCATTTTGGGACCTTTATAATGTAAAATGCAGAACTTCAGCACCCAGAATGCAAAGGAACACATCCGGACTGGATAAGCACCTGCATATTGGAATGGATCCTGTTGGCAACTGTGCCTCTGGGGATAGTGCATGGCACTGAGACACTGTGGAAGCCCCTTTAATGAATAATAACAGGGATGATCATTTCATCATGCTGCCACCGGATGCCAGTTTTGTAGAACCATAAATAACAGCTGTTAGCGACTATTTTACGACCACCCGCTAGAATGGTCCTCATTTTATACACCGCGGAAGAATGCGATCTGAAGGTTATACATATATCTTCTACGGCCAGAACATCATTAATCTACTTAATTGTTTTACCAATAAACCACAGATGAAACCTCTCAACCCCACAGGAAAATGAATACTTTTACTGCCTGTAACAAAAAAGATGGCCGACGATGCCGAGGCCACAGCGTGTGCGGGCAGTGGGTGAGGACGGGGAATAATTACCAAGTATTTTGGACACGTAAATAATGAAATTCACCATGACCAGAAACATCACATGCATGTACTGAGTTCCCTTTTCATGCTAGACCTCTTAGCATTTGGGAGAGGCTGCCTTATGCGTGACCTTATTTACACCCAACCCCACTCACTCAGCATTAGCAGTGCCGTATTAAACTCTGTGGAGGCCCCTAGACAATTGGAATTTTAGGGCCCCCCTCTCAAATTATCTCCTAATACGTTTTTAATTTTACCAAACAACAATTTTAGTAGGTTTTGATGATGTGTTGCTTAAAACAAGCGTTCTGTATTAGATTACTGTAGCCCTGCGCAGGCTGAGTTGAAAGCATGTCTGGCTGGGGGTGTTCCCTTCCCTGTATGATACAAAAGCTGGCATGGGGGTAGTAGCACTAACAGGGCACACTTGACCACCTACGGGTGCAGTCATCTTACCACACCTACCCTGATAGACACAGCCTCATTTCTGAATAGCAAATTCATACCTTGCTGCCGTGTACACCATATTTTGTGTATGTCTCATTGCCACAATTCCTCCCACACCTATGCACTGACCCATTGCCCCTCAGCTACTGGCTCGCCCTTATCGATATAAACAATATCATTTTGTAAAGGCGCCCTGCTTGCGGAATGCATCCTCCATCTGGAATGCATCCTCCATCTGCAATATTGCCATATGTATAACAGCTACTTGGAAACATGTCTCGTATTAAAAATACAACTAATCGTGTTTATGGTACACTGCAAACTGAATAATTTCTTGGCAATTGGTTTCAATATTATCTACCTTAAGCAAGCCGAGCATCTCCAACTCAGAGAGGATGGGGAGGACTGAAAACCAGGTTCCCTTTTGATGCCGCTGTTGCAGTGCTGGGCCTCTGATGACTACTAGTCCTGCATGCCCGTGCGCTCTAGCCAGGATGTGTCTTAGACTCACTGGGGGTAATTCATAGAATTCAGCGCACAAGTGGCGCACGCGGCTGGCGCACAGTGTGCACGTGCGAATCCCTGCGCCAGCCGCGTGAGCTAAAATCCATTTCCGCGCACAGCGTATTCATGGATTCCAGCCACCAAAACCAGCCGTGGCGCACAGTGGCGCAGCGACCCTGCAGCAGCGCCAGTTACGCCCCCAAGAACGCCTCTCGCGCAGGGAAAAGCCATCAATATACCCAATCCAGCGCAAAGGGCTGCGCTAACCCTGTACCAGCACGGCAAGCGGGCTACGTGTATCACTGGGGTGCGCGGGAAGTACCTCACGCGATTGGCCCCGTGCAAGTAGGGTACGCGTATTTCAGGGGTGCGCGGGAAGTTCCACACGCGATTTCCGCAGGGTACGCGTATCTCAGGGGTGCGCGGGAAGTGCCACACGCGATTTCAGCAGGGTACATGTATTTCAGGGGTGCGCGGGAATTTCCACACGCGATTGGGCCCGTGCGAGCAGGGTACGCGTATCTCAGGGGTGCGCGGGAAGTGCCAACCGCGATTTCAGCAGGGTACGTGTATTTCAGGGGTGCGTGGGAATTTCCACATGCGATTGGGGGTACGCGTATCTCAGGGGTGCGCGGAAATTGCCACACGCGATTTCAGCAGGGTACGTGTATTTCAGGGGTGCGCGGGAAATTCCACACCCAATTTCATCATGGTACGTGTATTTTTGGGTGCGGGGGAAGATTCACACGCAACATCAGCAGGGCACGTGTATTCCAGGGGTGCGCTGGAAGTTCCACACGCGATTCCATCAGGGTACGTGTATTCCAGGGGTGCGCGGGAAGTTCCACACGCGATTGGGCCCGTGCGAGCAGGGTACGCGCATTTCAGGGATGCGCAGTAAGTTCCACACGCGATTCCATCAGGGTACGTGTATTACAGGGGTGCGCGGGGAGCACCACACGTGAATTGCACGTGTGGGTCCTCCCAGGTGTTCCCTCTACACCCTCCACGGCCCCTGAAGGTGGCTCACACCACAGGGGCCTACCCTGCACATGTCCTGCAGGCACACCATCCACCATGGCCATGACCCCCAGCCAACCCACATGTCAACTTGCACTACTGCCCACCAACGCATGTCCCCCTGCACCCCCAGTCACCAGGGGCACCCTCCACCAGGCCCCCACCTATGCCTCCCAGCACCACCACCCCCCAGCAGTGCAGGGGCACCCACCACCAGGCCCCCACCCATGTCTCCCACCACCCCCACCCCCCAGCCACCAGGGGCACCCACCACCAGGCCACCACCCATGTCTCCCAGCACCCCCACCCCCCAGCAGTGCAGGGGCAGCCTCCACCAGGCCCTCACCCATGTCCAACTCATGTCTCCCACCACCCCCACCCCCAGCACTGTGGGGCACCTGCCAGCAGGCCCCCACCCATGTCCAACTCATGTTCCCCACCACCCCCACCCCCAGCACTGTGGGGCACCTGCCAGCAATCCACCACCCATGTCCAACTCATGTTCCCCACCACCCCCACCCCCCAGCACTGTGGGGCACCTGCCAGCAGGCCCCCACCCACGTCCAACTCATGTTCCCCACCACCCCCACCCCCCAGCACTGTGGGGCACCTGCCAGCAGGCCCCCACCCATGTCCAACTCATGTTCCCCAACACCCCCACCCCCAGCACTGTGGGGCACCTGCCAGCAGGCCCCACCCATGTCCAACTCATGTTCCCCACCACCCCCACCCCCCAGCACTGTGGGGCACCTGCCAGCAGGCCCCCACCCATGTCCAACTCATGTTTCCCACCACCCCCACCCCCCAGCACTGTGGGGCACCTGCCAGCAGGCCCCCACCCATGTCTAACTCATGTTCCCCACCACCCCCACCCCCCAGCACTGTGGGGCACCCTCCACCAGGCCCCCACCCATGTCTCCCACCACCCCCACCCCCCAGCCACCAGGGGCAGCCTCCACCAGGCCCCCACCCATGTCTCCCACCACCCCCACCCCCCAGCAGTGCAGGGGCACCCACCACCAGGCCCCCACCCATGTCTCCCACCACCCCCACCCCCCAGCCACCAGGGGCACCCACCACCAGGCCCCCACCCATGTCTCCCAGCACCCCCACCCCCCAGCAGTGCAGGAGCAGCCTCCACCAGGCCCCCACCCATGTCTAACTCATGTCTCCCACCCCCCCCGACCCCCCAGCACTGTGGGGCACCCACCACCAGGCCCCCAACCATGTCTCCCAGCACCCCCACCCCCTAGCAGTGCAGGGGCACCCACCACCAGGCCCCCACCCATGTCTCCCACCACCCCCACCCCCCCAGTCACCAGGGGCAGCCTCCACCAGGCCCCCACCCATGTCTCCCAGCACCCCCACCCCCCAGCCACCAGGGGCAGCCTCCACCAGGCCCCCACGCATGTCTCCCACCACCCCCACCCCCCAGCACTGTGGGGCACCCTCCACCAGGCCCCCACCCATGTCTCCCACCACCCCCACCCCCAGCAGTGCAGGGGCACCCACCACCAGGCCCCCACCCATGTCTCCCAGCACCCCCACCCCTCAGCAGTGCAGGGGCAGCCTCCACCAGGCCCTCACCCATGTCCAACTCATGTCTCCCACCACCCCCACCCCCCAGCACTGTGGGGCACCTGCCAGCAGGCCCCCACCCATGTCCAACTCATGTTCCCCACCACCCCCACCCCCAGCACTGTGGGGCACCTGCCAGCAGGCCCCCACCCATGTCCAACTCATGTTCCCCACCACCCCCACCCCCCAGCACTGTGGGGCACCTGCCAGCAGGCCCCCACCCATGTCCAACTCATGTTCCCCACCACCCCCACCCCCCAGCACTGTGGGGCACCTGCCAGCAGGCCCCCACCCATGTCCAACTCATGTTCCCCACCACCCCCACCCCCAGCACTGTGGGGCACCTGCCAGCAGGCCCGCACCCATGTCCAACTCATGTTCCACACCACCCCCACCCCCCAACACTGTGGGGCACCTGCCAGCAGGCCCCCACCCGTGTCTAACTCATGTTCCCCACCCCCCCCCAGCACTGTGGGGCACCCTCCACCAGGCCCCCATCCATGTCTCCCACCACCCCCACCCCCCAGCCACCAGGGGCAGCCTCCACCAGGCCCCCACCCATGTCTCCCACCACCCCCACCCCCCGGCAGTGCAGGGTCACCCACCACCAGGCCCCCACCCATGTCTCCCACCACACCCACCCCCCAGCCACCAGGGGCACCCACCACCAGGCCCCCACCCATGTCTCCCAGCACCCCCACCCCCCAGCAGTGCAGGAGCAGCCTCCACCAGACCCCCACCCATGTCCAACTCATGTCTCCCACCACCCCCACCCCCCAGCACTGTGGGGCACCCACCACCAGGCCCCCACCCATGTCTCCCAGCACCCCCACCCCACAGCAGTGCAGGGGCACCCACCACCAGGCCCCCACCCATGTCTCCCACCACCCCCACCCCCCCAGTCACCAGGGGCAGCCTCCACCAGGCCCCCACCCATGTCTCCCAGCACCCCCACCCCCCAGCCACCAGGGGCAGCCTCCACCAGGCCCCCACCCATGTCTCCCACCACCCCCAACCCCCAGCACTGTGGGGCACTCTCCACCAGGCCCCCACCCATGTCTCCCACCACCCCCACTCCCCAGCAGTGCAGGGGCACCCACCACCAGGCCCCCACCCATGTCTCCCACCACCCCCACCCCCCAGCAGTGCAGGGGCAGCCTCCACCAGGCCCTCACCCATGTCTCCCACCACACCCACCTCCCAGCCACCAGGGGCAGCCTCCACCAGGCCCCCACCCATGTCTCCCACCACCCCCACCCCCCCAGTCACCAGGGGCAGCCTCCACCAGGCCCCCACCCATGTCTCCCACCACCCCCACCCCCCAGCAATGCAGGGGCAGCCCCACCAGGCCCCCATCCATGTCTCCCACCACCCCCACCCCGCAGCCACCAGGGGCAGCCTCCACCAGGCCCCCACCCATGTCTCCCACCAGCCCCACCCCCCCCAGTCACCAGGGGCAGCCTCCACCAGCCCCCACCCATGTCTCCCAGCACCCCCACCCCCCAGCCACCAGGGGCAGCCTCCACCAGGCCCCACCCATGTCTCCCACCACCCCCTCCGCCCAGCACTGTGGGGCACCTGCCAGCAGGCCCCCACCCATGTCCAACTCATGTTCCCCACCACCCCCACCCCCCAGCACTGTGGGGCACCTGCCAGCAGGCCCCGACCCATGTCCAACTCATGTTCCCCACCACCCCCACCCCCCAGCACTGTGGGGCACCCTCCACCAGGCCCCCACCCATGTCTCCCACCACCCCCACTCCGCAGCACTGTGGGGCACCTGCCAGCAGGCCCCCACCCATGTCCAACGCATGTTCCCCACCACCCCCACCCCCAGCACTGTGGGGCACCTGCCAGCAGGCCCCCACCCATGTCCAACTCATGTCTCCCACCACCCCCACCCCCCAGCACTGTGGGGCACCTGCCAGCAGGCCCCCACCCATGTCCAACTCGTGTTCCCCACCACCCCCACCCCCCAGCACTGTGGGGCACCTGCCAGCAGGCCCCCACCCATGTGCAACTCATGTTCCCCAGCCAACATGTCATCACAATCTAGATCCCTGGTCCCTATGGTCAGCCTCCAAATGCAAAACACCCACCCGAGTATTGCATCCACCCACTCATAATTTGCAATTACATCACAGAACACCAATTGCAAGTTCCGAAACAAACACATTTCCCTCACATACACCCAATGGGTGTCAGTGAATCTCAAAACACATATCATGAAATGCATGAAACCAATGAGATACCACACATTGAAGTTCACCAAAAAAAATATGTATTAAAGGAAACATAAATAGAATAAAAAATGAAGAAACAGAAATGTGAATGTACAAAATCTAAAAGAAGCATGTCCGTGAAAAAAAGCAAAACCAAAAATAAAATTCCAAAGTAATGTTGTCCAAAGTCAATGTCCACAAAACAAAATCCAATGGGAAATAAAAAAGAAAGCCATTGCTCCATGGTTAAAAAGTGAAAAAAAATACAATCCAACTGTGAACTATGTACATGGGAACAAGCCAGGGTCCATTATCCCAACAAAATAAAGGAAACCTATCTAACTACACTAACTAATAAAATAAACTATATACAAAAATGTGGGCAATGTCCGAAAGGTCCAAATAAAATCAAAACAAAAATGAAACCTAACACTACCTACATAACTATGTATAAGGGCAGCGGGCTAGTTTCACGGCTCACTTGTGGATGTCCCGGGCCAGGGCATCATCGAACTCCTCCTCAATGTCCCGGAGGCGGTCCTCCTCCATGGCCCCGAGGGTCTGCAGGGCCGTCGACATCTCCACCTCCAAACCCCTGCGGATTGCCTCGAGGCACTCGGCCCGCCTCAGGGCCCTCCGCATGGAGTTCTACGCCCTGACCATTGTGAGCCGTGCCTCTTCCGCCCGCTGCCGCTCCGCATCTATGGCGTGGCCCAACCGCTGCCACACGGAAGACACTCTCTGTCCTGGGTCCTCCTGCCCTCCCGCCGATGCCTGCCCCTCCGATGTTGAAGGCCCAGAGCCTTCATGGCTCCCACCACGTTGCTGCTGCTGCTGTGCCTCTGCCCGTGCACTGCCTCCTGCTGCCTGCACATCCTCCGCCGGCTGGGGTGCAGTCGTAGATGTGGCCACCCCTGCTGGACGTCCGACTCCCGACTGTGGCAGGGATGCCTCCTCCACCAGCCTGGCCGCACCGTCAGAGGCAGCTCCACAGGGCACCCAGGTGACTGATGGGTGGGAAGATGACACAGAGGACGACTGGCGCATAGGGGGTCCAGTTGAGGAGGGGGTCGTAGCAAGCCCCATCAGACGGAGGAATCCGGCCTGGGTGACCTGTCCCAGCAGGCTGACGTGGTCAACGAGCCATTCGAGATGACGTGCAGTCTCTTCATGAAAAGACTGCAGGTCACCTCGCATGGCCCGTTGACGCAACGCCACACCAGCCAGGACAGGCTCAACCCGGACCTGGATAGCCACGTCCACAGGCAGAGGAAGGCCAGTTGACGTGAGCTCATCCCCTGCCTGAAAACGGGTCTGGACGTAGGCATCCCTGCTGGTGCAAGATGATGCAGGGACAGGATCAGGGACAGGATTGCACACAGGCACCTCCGCGAAGGCCTGTGCTGCCTCCTGTCCCTGGTCCTGCACTGCACCACTAGCACCAGTGGGATCCCCACCTCCAGACCCCGTCTCTGGTGCTTGCACGGCCTCCTCCTCCACCAAACCCCCCACCAACCTGGATGACTCTGTGCCATCTTCCCCTGTTGGGCCCTGTGGGGTCCCAGCTGCCCCTTCTGCTGCCGAGGAGTCCAACTCCAACCTCTGCCTCTTGGACCTCCCCCCGGCAGCTCTTGCCTGGGACTTGGCACCGGACTCCTCACTCCCCGACAAGATCACAACATGGGAGGGGAGACGGGCCTTGCGTCTCCGGCTGGCGGTGGGATCCCCGCCGCTGTGCTCCACAGCACCTTCTCCGCCCTCTTCATCAGTTGACGCTGCAGACAGGGAGAAACAAAACACAGGCATCAGGGCACTGTACAATGGACACATACACACATGACAGTTGTACATGAGTGGCATTGGCAAACCTCAGACATGTCATCACAATCCCCAACACACATGTCATTACAACTCGCACACATGAGCCATACCACAGCCATATCGCAACTGCCACCACCATCCATACACATACAACAGCATGAGCAGCCAAAGGTGAGCCAGACATCACATGCAACACAGGAAGTGCACCACACATGTACACACACCACCACACTTGCATGCATGTGTACACCTCTGCCAAGTGTCGCAGTGTTCAGACGGGCATCCATGTCACATCTGCCAATCAGGCTTCCACATACCGCTGTCACATGCATCCATGTTGCATCACTGTTGCACCCTTGTCAAATACACACACATGCACATGTACACAGTGCTGATACATGCAGCCAAAAACAACATACATGCGTGACATCACGGACATGTCTACTTACATACACATTCATCCAAACATGTGTGCCCACACAACTGCATTTGGCATGCAAGCCTACACACACAAGCACCATCCATGTCTCACACATTCCAGCCCTCGCATGTGTCAGCCCCACGGCCCTGTACACCCCCACCCATACTCGACCCCATACAAACAGATGTGCAACCTGCACACTACTGAATAATCACCACATGCACTGCTCACAATCAGGATGCATGTACACTCACCGCTCAACTCCAGACGGGTCTGCTTCTCAAGGACCAGGACGTGGAGCGCTGGGGATATGCGTTCCAGGACCCTCATCTGTTCTTCCGACAAGTGGCCCCGGCACCCCTTGGCATCCGCTGCCTTCAAGAGGCGCCGGGCCTTGTTCAGGGTCCTGGACCTGAAGTCCTCCCAGCGCTCCTTGACATGTTGTAAGTCGCGGACTGCCACCCCCTCCGCGTTGATGGCAGTCACGATGTCAGTCCAGATCCGAGTCTGTCCTTCCTTGTCGGCGCAGGAACTTCCGAAGAGGGCATCATACTGCCCCAGGACTTGCTCCACCAGGACACCAACTTCGGTGGCACTGAAGCTGGTGCCCCTCTGCCTCTCTGGCCGGGGTTGTCACTGGTCCCAGATGGTGTTTGCCCCGACATGGCAACCCCAGAGGCAGGAGTGGGTGGGCAACTGGGTCCTGGGGCTGGGCTGTGGAGCGATGGAATCCCAGTCGGGAGTCTTCGGTTCCAGCAGGGGTGGTCACAGCAACAGCACTCCTGGCTGATGTGCAGGCAGCAAATGGCAGGGCACGTGGGCAGCAGGCAGTTAGGCAGCAGCAGATGGCAGGTGGGAGCGTGCTCAGGGCTCTGGGGGGCAGTAGTTCGGCCTTCTGGGCAGGAGCGTGGTCTTCCGTGTGCTTACGCGTGGCCAGCTTGATACGGAGTGATTTGGCACGGGAAAAATCTGCACGTCAGCGTGTAATTCGAGGAAAGGCCCTTAGCGCGTAAGCGCGTCTGCACGCATACGCATTTTCATTGGACAGAAGGCCCCTCAAACGCAAGCGCCCCTGTGACGTGACACGTACAGACGTGCATGGGCATTTCAGCGCGCGTGAAAAACTGCATGTCCGTGTGTAATACGAGGAAAGGGCCCATGCGCGTAAGCGCGCGTGGAAAACTGCACGTCCGCATGTAATACGAGGAAAGGGCCCATGCGCGTAAGCGTGCGTGAAAAACTGCACGTCCGCGTGTAATACGAGGAAAGGGCCCATGCGCGTAAGTCACGTGACGCGCGCATGCGTTTCCCTCAGCACCGGTTAAAGGTGAGTGGGCCCAGCAGTTCGCTGTATGTGCCTTTCGTGGAGACCGACGTGTGTTGCTGCTTCCTGTTGTTTCGCGCGCCATCACAACTTCACAGCTATCAAGGACGTATCTCTTCTTTTGGCGGGGGTATTGGCTACGCGTGTTTTTCTGCATCGCGCTAGTCAGACGGTGAGTCGCACACGCTCTTTTTCCCACTGCGGGTGCCCCTGTGTATCGCACCCATTTTAGATGTCATAGTAGCCTGCGTGTCCCACGCGTACGCGTTATTCGTGTTACTGGGTGCCACCGCGTACTGCGGGAGGTTGAATCCACGCACGTAGGCTGCAGGGTTGCGTGCACGGTTTTACTGCAGTTTTGGGGTGCCTGAGCGTTGCGTGACCTGTCACCACATCACCGGGGTCACATACAGCCTTGCAGGTGCAGGGGGGCTGTTAACATCTTGCTTCCCACCCCCTTCATCCCAATTGCCCAGGTCAATTGTGGTGTACACCTCCCATTGGCACCACTCCATCTGTGCCAGCACTACTACATCTGTGCCATGGTTGGGAGGCCACCAAAGGTGTGGGGCGCCTCAGCTGGGTGTACTCTTCGTGGCGGGCGTGGTCGGGGACGTGGCCGTGGTGACCAGGGAGTAGGGGGACTCCAGGGTGTCCGGCGCAGCCACAGAGGGGGAAGAGGCAGGGGTGCGCCACTTGAGCACAATGCTGTGCCATGTGTCGGTGCAGCCATGCCACCACCCCCTGTGGTTCCGGGGGATGCAGCTCCTGCATCTGGCACTGGCACCCATATGACCCGGCAGTCCGTTCCATCGACTGCCACGGGCCCAAGGGTAGTGGTAGCTGCAGGTGCAGCTGTGGACACCACCACCCAGGCTCAGGGTCTGCCAGCGCAGGCTGCGTTGGCACTTGAAGAGCCCTTGGTAGATCTCCAACAGGCCAGGGGGGAAACCATAGGGGCAGGCCGGGCTGCTCAGACCAAGACACGTGTCCCTGGGGCAGTCATGTCATCTGCTGCCCCGAACAGCGGGGTGTTGGCAAGTGCAGGGGCAGATGCACCCAACAGCACCCCGGTTGTGAGTCTGCCAACCAGGACCGTTGCGGTCAATGACCCTGCCACAGCTGATGTTGCTGCGCAGGGTCCATTAGTGGACACCCAGCTGCCAGTGACACAAGTCAGGCCTTTGGTCATCCCTCCACCTGCCACTCCCTTGGCTAAATCCACCGAACCCACTGGCCATACTGGTCAGGGCGGCATTAGCCAGCCAGGGTCTGCGCCCCAGTCCAAGAGGAGGAAGGTTGCACTTGCAGCACAAGCTGGGACCCCACACACAGCCACGACCTCCTGCACGTCGAGGAAGAAGCCTTTCTGTAAGCAGGAACTGGACTTCCTCGTGGACTACGTGCGGGGCCACAGCCGTGACATGCTAGTGGGTGCCAATAGTCAGACTACGGCTGCCCAACGTGACACCCACTGGAAGCATGTTGCGGAACATGTCAGTTCATTTGGCCATGAGGTGCGCACGGCGCAGGAGTGCAAAAAGCGTTGGAATGACATCAAGCGCAGCACTAAGGCCAAGCGTGCCTCAAATTACAACTTGACTCTGGTGACTGGCGGTGGGCCTGCACCAGAGGAGGAAGAACTCACTCCGCATGAGGCTCTCGTTGCGGAGTTCATACCACCTGAATTGGTCGAAGGAGTGGGAGAGATGCTGGACTTTGATGCCCAGTCCAGTGAGTGTTGATGCGTGTTTGTTGAGGACGTGTGTGTTTCACTTGTGGGATGTGTTGTGCATGATTGCTGCTACATGTGACGTGTACATGGTTCTGATGTGTAAGTAATGCAATGCTACCGTCATGCATGTCTCCTCTGCCTGCATGCGGGACTCCATGTGGGCATGCTCCCTTGCCCCTCCTCCGCCACTCTGCACTCCAGTTCCACCTTTGCACTGGTCTGCTCCAATCTTGCCAATGTGTAGTTTCTTGTTCATGTGTCCTGTGTAGATGCTAACTTCCAGCGTAGAAACTGCCAGACATATGCCGTGTGGAACAGCCTTAGTACTCGATGCAGGGTATCTCACTTGTACTGTGCATGGGTCAGATGTCCCGCGGGGACATGAGTGCCCATTCATGCTCCATGTGCATTGCACGCATGCCCCTATGTGTCCTTGACTGGATGATCACTGTAATATGAGTCCTTGGTTACATACATTGCCTGCCATCTCATCGGCCTCCCCATGTCAACTGTGGCTCAGTCCTGCGTTGCACACATGTTTAGGCCCTGACAATCTGTGTGGCTCACAGGCCTCAGCCTGCTCAATGGCCAATGACTCTGTCCAACTCTTGTGTCTTCTTCACACGTGGGCGGCCTCCAGAGTTTCCATCATGTGTCCTGCCCACTGTCCCAGCATCATTTGAGTGTTGGAATTTGAATCACATTAAGCTGTTGATGCCAGTCAACACTGCCTGTCAATACACAGGTGTATGGTCAGCCTTTTGATACCATGCTAGGCATCCCTGCTTTGGTACTGGGGTGGAGGGGTGCTTGGCTTCTAGACATGGTACACATTGAATGCACAATGCACGTGATGTCTGAATTTGCCATTGCACTGCCTTCACATTTCCTGGCACACACCATGTAGTGCTTGTACATGTAGGTAGTGAGTGGCGTACACATTTTCTGCACTGCATGGACCCACTTCCATGGAAACTGCCACCTTTCAACAGGTCTGATCACAGAAGCTATTCAAAGTAGACCCAGCATGCATGCCAGGTCATATGTTGTGTGTCACGTGTCTGCCGGATGCCTTTACTGTCGGTGTGTGTGTGTGTCGTGTGCTTCTGACATGTGTATTGACCTTTTTCTCTCTATTTTTCAGGTGATGACGCAATGGAGGCGAGGATGGTGTTGTCATGCCAGACACAGGGTTGGTAACACCACATCAACCCGGCACTAGTGGGGGTCGTGGGGTGGTAGGCCACGAAAACCCCCAAGTGCTGCAGTCCATCTTGTCTCTGGCTGCCTATGAGTCCAGCCTTGATGACGACTCTGACGTCCATGTTGAGTTGGATGAGCATCAAGTCCATGTGTCAGGGGTGAGTGATTCTGATGTGGCCACTCCTCTGTCTGCGACACCTGCACTGAGGGATCAGACAGTCTTGGTTCCTCCGCCCGTGGTGGATCGGGACACAGGCTCACCCTCCACACCAGTCACTGATGTGCCTGGGACATCACGTCGACGGGGAGATGTAGTCGTGCAGCCGCAGGCGGTGCCAACACAGCGAGGACCCCCGGTCCTTGGGTCCCGCAGGGGTCAAGCCCAGCAACGCGGTCGCCGCACGCAACCGCTGTATACTGAGTGGGAGCAAGACATGACTGCCAATTCCGAACGGCAGGGGGCAGCAATGGAGAACATCGCTGAGAGCATGGAGCGTGTGGCCCGTTCTGTGCTCCCCCCTGCTAGGCAGGTGCTTCTCCAGCAGCAGGCGGCACGGTCCACGGCCCGCTCGCTCAGGGTGGGCATGGCGGCCTCAGACAGGGCACGCCAGGCTGAAATGTCGTCTCTGCGTCAAGCAATTGCTGTTCACGCAGAGGCGCACATGGATGTCCTGAGGGAGGAGTATACTTCCCTCAGATCCACTCTGGGTGTCCTTATGATGTCCCAGAGGCAGCAGGCAGAGGAGAGGTTTGCACAGCTTGAGCGTACCATCTCGGCTGAGCTACAGGCTTGCCGGGAGGTGCAGCGGTTGTCCAGCCAGGCCTTGCAGGAGGAACTCCGTGTTACACGTGCTACCTTGCAAGAGGAAGCACGTGTATCACGTGAGGTTCTGCATGCAGACCTACGTCACATCGCCACACAGAACGAGGCTCACCCATCCGGCAGACTTGCTGCCGACGAGGGGCAAGCTGCGGCTAGGCGTGGCCAGGCTACTGTGCCACGTCCTCCTTTCCAGGATGAGCCAGACTCGGACGACCATCTATCTCCCACATAGGTCGTGCTGTGCAGGCGTTGAGCCCATGGAGGATTTTTTTTTTGGCTCAGCATCATCGCATGTGGATGTTGAGCAGCACCCTGTACCTCCCCCCTCCTGGGTGCCTCCCCTCCCCCCGGGTCGTATGTGGCCATTTTTGATTTTTCTTTTAGTTTAGTTAGTTAAGTTTCTGTTTGTAATGTAGGTTTTCCATAGTTAGTGTAATTAGTTAATAGTTGAGTTAGTTTAAAATTGCCAGTCTATTGTGCTTTCATGTGACGGTGCGGTGCTTTGTGGCTTTTGAAGGCATCCACTGTCTGTTCCAGCTGGGCCCTTCATGGTTGTCTTGTGTATGTGTTTGCTGCTTGGGGTCCTTGACTCACATATGCCACGCCTGCCTCCCTTATCCATGGGCTCGCAAGGATGGTTCGGTGTTACAGCATTTTACACAAGGGCTTTGGACTGTCATATCTGTGGCATGTCTGGTGCTGTGTGACTTGTGTTGACACCCCTAGTGGGGATGATTTAGGTGTCATTGTCCACTGTTCAGCTTTTGCTAGATGGGGTGTGTCATGATTAATGTGGACATTGATTGCTATGCATTGTGTAGTATGTTTCATAACTTTCCTGTACATGTGCTTGTTGCAATTCATGCTGTAGATAGTGTTCCACACTTTGGAGGTGAAAGACGGACTGATGGTGTGATTTGTGATGTGACTCTCTGACATGGTCAAGTAATGAGATGCCTGATGAGACACACACAGATGACTTTGAAGCATTAATCATGTGTTTCATGCCCTTTCTGCAGGGGGATGAGCCTCCAGAGCACCTTTGCCAGCAGACATGGCCCATTGGACGACGGAATTCTGGACCCGTTTGTTGGTGCCCACATGCACATTTGTGCACAAGCAGAGGCACAGTGATTGCAGACCCACATCCTAGAACTGCTGACATGTTCCAAGGAACTCCAAGCAAGGTGAGCATCACAGGGGGGCCACGACACAGCAAAGCTTGCACCAGGCGAGTTGCACATGCAGGCTTAGTCACAGCACTGAGGGTGAGCTTAGATGTGTTTGTGGACTGATGGCTGTTGATAGTAGGGTTGTCTGGGACACATGCAGGGGCAGTGGCACATACCCTCCGGTACACCAAGGTCCATTGAGGCACTTGTATCAACCATGTAGCCTTCCGAGACATGGAAAGGGGCAGCTCACAGGGACATACAGCAAGGGACATACTCAGGTGCAGTGCATGTCTTTTCCACGTACTTCATGATAAATGCACTGGCAACTTTGTTTCGGTCATGGTGGTATGCAACTTGCTCTGTAGTCATGGCTTGCTATATGGGTCTGCTTACCCAGGGAACACTGCATGTTGTGTGAATTGTGACACATTGGTGTTCCATTTGCCACGCACCCACCAGCGGCTGACTTACTGCATTGACTGTGTATGACCCGTCACAGGGGTGATGTTATATATGGGTACGAAGCATCGACCACAGATTGTCTGCTTGTAGAGTAGTTTGTTGCTATGGGGCATGTTTGGTGTTGTGTTTTTGTGTAATTGGCACGTACAGGTTGTTGACTGTGGCTCTCTTTGCAGCATTGCAGTGCTCCTGTAACTGGACCTGAGAGTGCGCAGGCAGGAGGCCAGCACTCAAAACCAGAGCTAAGTGTCTTGTTGTTTTTCTTACGAACTGCTCTGCATAGGCTTGCTGGGGAGTGTACTGATGCATGGATGTATGTGTGGTTCAATTTGGTATGTTTTTTCCTCCCTAATCACCCGTGATCCTATGCAATTTTGAAACCTGTACCCTCTACCCGGTGTTCCTGCTTCCCGTGCCTATCCAAGCAATGTTCCCTGACCCTCTTTCCCCACTGGGGTTGCGGATGCCTGTGTAAGCCCCGAACTTGCAGGCGCCAAAACCCTAGAGGGGGTGGTTGGTTCGTACCACTCCTGAGCCTGCACTACAGAAGGCCATGACAATGATGTCCAAGTTTGTTTGGATTGTGTATGTGTTCATGCAGGTTGTACATTTTCGTGCATTCCCTAGTTTCATGTGTCATTCCTCCTCCCCTCTCCTGCCACTCATTCCAGTCATCCAGTGTGTCAACACCTGTCCCGACTGCATATCCCTGAACCTCATTCCCCACCAGGGTCTCAGGGGCCTGTGTGAGTTTGACCTTGAAGGCACCCGGGACATGGTGGGGGTGGTTGTTTCGTGACACTCCCACGCCTGTACAGGGGACCTGTGACAGTACACATCCATTCATGGTGCATCATCCTATGTCATGTACCACACATGTCTCACATCCTGTCGTGACATTGTTTTGCTGTGCTACCTTGGTTGTTGCATCATTGTGGTAGTACTTGGCCTTTGTGAGGTACTGCTACGTCAAGTCATCTACTGGAGGGTGTTCGGTTCGTTTTTATGCCTTGGATTTTGTGATTTTGGAAATGAGTGTGGATTCTGAGGGTTCAGGCATCTTTTTACACACAAGGTGGAAGATGGTGACGAAGGGTAAAGGTGATCCTGTGGCCAGGTGGAATTGAGGTTTGGAGGCTCCATGACCCAGGTGCAGTTGTTCAGTGGGTCATGGTTATTTGTGAGGGGGGGGGTTGTTGTTGATAGTTGCCTTGCCCTGCAGTGTGATGGGAACTCTGACATAGTAATGGTGGTATCCTATGTACATGTTGTGTTCTGCTGATCAATGCTTGTTCATGTGTTGTGTTTTCCTTTCAGGTGCGAGGGGATAGTTGTGGTTTGACATGCTGGGGTGTACACATGGTGGATGTTCACATGTGATGTGTAGGGAACACTGATGGTCACTTGAGTGCACATGCATATGTGGAGTGCATGTCCTTGCAGAACCACACACTTGCACTCTGATGCACTACATGTACTCCCACCTTTGCATATCCACGTGTACACTGTTTGCCTTCTGGTGCCCACTGTGTCCCAGCAGCACATGTTCTGTGACCAATCATGGATCCAGTACATGCCTAATTTGATGTTTGACGTGGTCTGTCACTTAGATGTGATGCTCAGGGTGTGCATCACACACAATGGCTGTTCACTGTGCTGTGCGCTGAGCAGTGTGATGCAGGAGTAGGACACTGCACACATGAGCTGCAGTGTTGATTTTGCAATGCATAATGTGCATGTAGACAGGCATTCATTGTGATGTTACGTCTATGACTGTTGTAATGCATTTGGAAATTACTTATTTTGGGTGGGAGATTTTGTTGGTCTGTCATTTCATCTGATTCCGGGTCAGGCAGCAGTGTCCGATGCCACTGTACATTTAGGACATGGCAATGTGTACCTTATCGTTACTGCGTTGGTGTATGGGTATTGCTTGCCATGTCATGTTGATGTTTGGGAGGGTTTGAGTGACATGACAGTGATGGCCATGGCCTGTTTTGCAGGTGTGTGTGATGCACACCTTGCATGTCCGGGTCATCCGCTTCTCAGAGCAACTAGCTGGGGGTAGATTTCTCTCCGCAGCAGGGGCCTCCCCCTGGAACAGACTTCCGGCCTGACTTGAACTTGAGGGGAACCATCTCCAGTTCTGGAAGCACCTCAAGACCTTCCTCTTTGCTTCTGCTTACTCTCTGCCTCTCCCTTGCAGGATTCTTCACTGGAACTGCACAGGAGCTGCAACTGGGCCACTCTCACCGACCTCGGTCCCTGGCCCAGCCACTCTCCACTTGCACTGCCTCCCTGGCAACCCCTGCACTGCAGTACTGTCTCTCTATCCCTACAGCCCTCCCTTCCCAGCACTTGTCTGCACTTACCTTTGTAGTTGCCACCAGGCGACCTATGTATTATTTTTTTGGGCTACTTCCCCTGTACTGGACTCCCCCCCCACCCTTCCCCTTGCACTTTTCCCATTCCCCCTACCCCTGCACTTGCACGATCTCAATGACACCTGGCCTAGTAGTACCGTTCTCTGTGTTCCCTTGTTCCCCCCTCCCTGCCTCATTGCGCCTTGGAATACTTGTGTATGGCCCATATCATGTCATATGTCATATGTGTGCCTTTTGGTCACACAGGATAGCTTGTGTTTAAGTAGCTAGGGATGCAGACGATGTGGCACTTCCATGGCAACTATCTCAGGGTGGTAGGGTTGTGACAGTTGACTGTCTCTTTGTCATCATCGACTGTCACCTGGTATGTGCCAGGCCTGTGTGCACTCCGCAGGGGTGGGAGTTTAGGTGAAAAATGTGGCCACAAGCTGGGTCCGGGCTTCCTCGCCATGTGCCCTGTCCCCTCCCATGGGCAGCACCTGTGCCTGTGGTTGGGGATGTGGGGGCACCACCATGTCCACCGGGACGCCCTGCCGTGTTGCAACATTGTGCAGGACACATGCTGCCACAATGATCCTGCACACTACTGGTGGTGCATAGAGTAGTTGCCCACCAGAGCGGTCAAGGGAGCGGAAACGTGACTTGAGCACTCCGAATGTGCGCTCCACTATGCCCATGGTTGCAATATGGGCGGCGTTGTATCTTACCTGGGGTGGTGTGTTGGGGTTCTGGATTGGCGTCATCATGTGGTTGCTCAGAGGGTAGGCACTGTCCCCTGGGGAGGTGATAATAGTTGAGATTATTAGGGTTTGGATATTTGTCTGTGTGTGACTTGCATGCATGTGCAAGGGCATTTGTACTGACCTAGGATCCATGTGTCGCCATGCTGCCCAGCTTGCAGGGCCCGGCTCAGGGCGGACATTCTGTATATGAAACTGTCATGGGTGGAGCCAGGGTAGTTTGCATAGACAGAGGTGACGATTCCCTTTGCATCACATACCACCTGTACATTGATGGAATGCCAGTGCTTGCGGTTTCGCTAGATGTGCTCAATGGCCCTAGGTGGACGTAGGGCCACATGGGTGCAATCTATGGCAGCGAGCACTTTGGGGAAGTGTGCCACCCTGAAAAAATCCAGGACAACGGCCTGCCTTTCTGCGGATGTTCTGGGCATGTATATGTGCCTGCGGACTGAGGGGCACGCTGTCATGATTGCCAGTACCTGGTGTAGGCAGCGTGACTGCGTGGCCTGTGAGACCCCCCCACTATGGCAGTGGTCTGCTGAAATGACCCAGTGGCCAAAAAATGCAGGACATTGAGCAGCTTCTCCAAGGGACTCAATGCTTGGGAGCAAAGGGTGGGGGGATGTGAGGTCATCTTCCCACTCCCTGACCAGGTCTAGGATGATATGGGGTGGAAACCTATACCTGCCATAGACCTGGTCATCAGGCATCCCAAAAAGGCTTGTCCGTGGTGCGAAAATGCGTGCCCTGGCTATTCTCCTCCTCCTGCGGTGTCCCACGATCAGTGCAGCGACAAATGGGGCATTCATCGTAGCTGTATATACGCGTTTGTTGTTTGCGCGCACTTTTATGCTGTGCGCGGGGACGGCTCCACCTGCCTTCGTGTGGGTGGACGCGTTGACGCCTGTGCACGTATTTTGCCGTGCGCGGGTTTCCCGTATTCGGATACGTGGTAAGACTGTAGGTCCGAGTGTCATCGCGTGTGATCGGAGGGGAGTGAGCGTACACGCGATTGGCCTGGGTACGTGTGTTTCGGGGTGCGCGGGAAGTTCCACACGCGATTAGCCTAGGTACGTGTGTTCCGGGGTGCCGGGAATTTTCACACGCGATTGGTGGAAATCCACGTGTGTTCTGTCATCACGTGCAATGAGGGAAACACCCGCGTGCGTCACGTCACAGACGCGCTCACGCGCTAAGGGCCTTTGGTCCAATGAAGTCCCATATGCGTGCTGCCGTGCATACGCACTAAGGGCCTTTCCTCATATTACACGCGGACGTGCAGTTTTCCACGCGCACTTACGCGCATGGGCCCTTTCCTCGTATTACATGCGGACGTGCAGTTTTTCACGCGCGCTGAAATGCCCATGCACGTCTGTACGCGTCACGTCACAGGGGCGCTTGCGCTTGAGGGGCCTTCTGTCCAATGAAAATGCGTATGCGTGCAGACGCGCTTACGCGCTAAGGGCCTTTCCTCGAATTACACGCTGACGTGCAGATTTTTCACGTGCCAAATCACTCCGCATCAAGCTGGCCACGCGTAAGCACACGGAAGACCACGCTCATGCCCAGAAGGCCGAACTACTGCCCCCCAGAGCCCCGAGCACGCTCCCACCTGCCATCTGCTGCTGCCTGACTGCCTGCTGTCCACGTGCCCTGCCATTTGCTGCCTGCACATCAGCCAGGGGTGCTGTTGCTGTGACCACCCCTGCTGGAACCGAAGACTCCCGACTGGGATTCCATCGCTCCACAGCCCAGCCCCAGGACCCAGTTGCCCACCCACTCCTGCCTCTGGGGTTGTCATGTCGGGGCAAACACCATCTGGGACCACTGACAACCCCCGGCCAGAGAGGCAGAGGGGCACCAGCTTCAGTGCCACGGAAGTTGGTGTCCTGGTGGAGCAAGTCCTGGAGCAGTATGATGCCCTCTTCGGAAGTTCCCGCGCCGACAAGGAAGGACAGACTCGGATCTGGACTGACATCGTGACTGCCATCAACGCGGAGGGGGTGGCAGTCCGCGACTTACAACATGTCAAGAAGCCCTGGGAGGACTTCAGGTCCAGGACCCTGAACAAGGCCCGCCGCCTCTTGAAGGCAGCGGATGCCAAGGGGCGCCGGGGCCACTTGTCGGAAGAACAGATGAGGGTCCTGGAACGCATATCCCCAGCGCTCCACGTCCAGGTCCTTGAGAAGCAGACCCGTCTGGAGTCGAGCGTTGAGTGTACATGCATCCTGATTGTGAGCAGTGCGTGTGGTGATTATTCAGTAGTGTGCAGGTTGCACATCTGTTTGTATGGGCTCGAGTATGGGTGGGGGTGTACAGGGCCGTGGGGCTGACACATGCAAGGGCTGGAATGTGTGAGACATGGATGGTGCTTGTGTGTGTAGGCTTGCATGCCAAATGCAGTTGTGTGGGCACACATGTTTGGATGAATGTGTATGTAAGTAAACATGTCCGTGATGTCACGCATGTATGTTGTTTTTGGCTGCATGTATCAGCACTGTGTACATGTGCATGTGTGTGTATTTGACAAGGGTGCAACAGTGATGCAACATGGATGCATGTGACAGCGGTATGTGGAAGCCTGATTGGCAGATGTGACATGGATGCCCATCTGAACACTGCGACACTTGGCAGAGGTGTACACATGCATGCAAGTGTGGTGGTGTGTGTACATGTGTGGTGCACTTCCTGTGTTGCATGTGATGTCTGGCTCACCTTTGGCTGCTCATGCTGTTGTATGTGGATGGATGGTGGTGGCAGTTGCGATATGGCTGTGGTATGGCTCATGTGTGCGAGTTGTAATGACATGTGTGTTGGGGATTGTGATGACATGTCTGAGGTTTCCCAATGCCACTCATGTACAACTGTCATGTGTGTATGTGTCCATTGTACAGTGCCCTGATGCCTGTGTTTTGTTTCTCCCTGTCTACAGCGTCAACTGATGAAGAGGGCGGAGAAGGTGCTGTGGAGCACAGCGGCGGGCATCCCACCGCCAGCCGGAGACGCAAGGCCCGGCTCCCCTCCCATGTTGTGATCTCGTCGGGGAGTGAGGAGTCCGGTGCCGCGTCCCAGGCCGCAGCTGCCGGGTGGAGGTCCAAGAGGCGGAGGTTGGAGTTGGACTCCTCAGCAGCAGAAGGGGCAGCTGGGACCCCACAGGGCCCAACAGGGGAAGATGGCACAGAGTCATCCAGGTTGGTGGGGGGTTTGGTGGAGGAGGAGGCCATGCAAGCACCAGAGACGGAGTCTGGAGGTGGGGATCCCACTGGTGCTAGTGGTGCAGTGCAGGACCAGGGACAGGAGGCAGCACAGGCCGCCGTGGAGGTGCCTGTGTGCAATCCTGTCCCTGATCCTGTCCCTGCATCATCTTGCACCAGCAGGGATGCCTACGTCCAGACCCGTTTTCAGGCAGGGGATGAGCTCATGTCAACTGGCCTTCCTCTGCCTGCGGACGTGGCTATGCAGGTCCGGGTTGAGCCTCCTGGCTGGTGTGGCGTTGCGTCAACGGGCCATGCGAGGTGACCTGCAGTCTTTTCATGAAGAGACTGCACGTCATCTCAAATGGCTCGTTGACCACGTCAGCCTGCTGGGACAGGTCATCCAGGCCGGATTCCTCCGTCTGATGGGGCTTGCTACGACCCCCCCTCAACTGGACCCCCTATGCACCAGTCGTCCTCTGTGCCATCTTCCCACCCATCAGTCACCTGGGTGCCCTGTGGAGCTGCCTCTGACGGTGCGGCCAGGCTGGTATAGGAGGCATCCCTGCCACAGTCGGGAGTCGGACGTCCAGCAGGGGTGGCCACATCTACGACTGCACCCCAGCCGGCGGAGGATGTGTAGGCAGCAGGAGGCAGTGCACGGGCAGAGGCACAGCAGCAGCAGCAACGTGGTGGGAGCCATGAAGGCTCACGGCCTTCAAATCGGAGGGGCAGGCATCAGCCGGAGGGCAGGAGGACCCAGGACAGAGAGTGTCTTCCGTGTGGCAGCGGTTGGGCCACGCCATAGATGCGGAGCGGCAGCGGGCGGAAGAGGCAAGGCTCACAATGGTCAGGGCGGAGAACTCCATGCGGAGGGCCCTGAGGCGGGCCGAGTGCCTCGAGGCAATCCGCAGGGGTTTGGAGGTGGAGACGTCGACGGCCCTGCGGACCCTCGGGGCCATGGAGGAGGACCGCCTCCGGGACATTGAGGAGGAGTTCGATGATGCCCTGGCCCGGGACATCCACAAGTGAGCCGTGAAACTAGCCCGCTGCCCTTGTACATAGTTATGTTGGTAGTGTTAGGTTTCATTTTTGTTTTGATTTTATTTGGACCTTTCGGACAATGGCCACATTTTTGTATACAGTTTATTTTATTAGTTAGTGTAGTTAGATAGGTTTCCTTTATTTTGTTGGGATAATGGACCCTGGCTTGTTCCCATGTACATAGTTCACAGTTGGATTGTATTTTTTTTCACTTTTTAACCATGAAGCAATGGCTTTCTTTTTTATTTCCCATTGGATTTTGTTTTGTGGACATTGACTTTGGACAACATTACTTTGGAATTTTATTTTTGGTTTTGCTTTTTTTCACGGACATGCTTCTTTTAGTTTTTGTACATTCACATTTCTGTTTCTTCATTTTTTATTCTATTTATGTTTCCTTTAATACATATTTCTTTTGGTGAACTTCAATGTGTGGTATCTCATTGGTTTCATGCATTTCATGACATGTCTTTTGAGATTCACTGACACCCATTGGGTGTATGTGAGGGAAATGTGTTTGTTTCGGAACTTGCAATTGGTGTTCTGTGATGTAATTGCACATTATGAGTGGGTGGATGCAATACTCGGGTGGGTGTTTTGCATTTGGAGGCTGACCATAGGGAGCAGGGATCCAGATTGTGATGACATGTTGGCTGGGGAACATGAGTCGCACATGGGTGGGGGCCTGCTGGCAGGTGCCCCACAGTGCTGGGGGGTGGAAGTGGTGGGGAACATGAGTTGGACATGGGTGGGGGCCTGGTGGCAGGTGCCCCACAGTGCTGGGGGTGGGGGTGGTGGGAGACATGAGTTGGACATGGGTGGGGGCCTGCTGGCAGGTGCCCCACAGTGCTGGGGGGTGGGGGTGGTGGGGAACATCAGTTGGACATGGGTGGGGGCCTGCTGGCAGGTGCCCCACAGTGCTGGGGGGTGGAGGTGCTGGGAGACATGGGTGGGGCCTGGTTGTGGGTGCCCCTGCACTGCTGGGGAGTGGGGGTGGTGGGAGACATGGGTGGGGGCCTGGTGGAGGGTGCCCCACAGTGCTGGGGGGTGGGGGTGGTGGGGAACATGAGTTGGACATGGGTGGGGGCCTGCTGGCAGGTGCCCCACAGTGCTGGGGGGTGGGGAACATGAGTTGGACATGGGTGGGGGCCTGCTGGCAGGTGCCCCACAGTGCTGGGGGGTGGGGGTGGTGGGATACATGGGTGGGGGCCTGGTGGAGGCTGCCCCTGGTGGCTGGGGGGTGGGGGTGCTGGGAGACATGGGTGGGGGCCTGGTGGAGGCTGCCCCTGGTGACTGGGGGGGTGGGGGTGGTGGGAGACATGGGTGGGGGCCTGGTGGAGGCTGCCCCTGGTGGCTGGGGGGTGGGGGTGATGGGAGACATGGGTGGGGGCCTGGCGGAGGCTGCCCCTGCACTGCTGGGGGTGGGGGTGGTGGGAGACATGGGTGGGGGCCTGGTGGAGGCTGCCCCTGGTGACTGGTGGGGGTGGTGGGACACATGGGTGGGGGCCTGGTGGAGGCTGCCCCTGGTGGCTGGGGGGTGGGGGTGGTGGGAGACATGGGTGGGGGCCTGGTGGAGGCTGCCCCTGCACTGCTGGGGGGTGGGGGTGGTGGGAGACATGGGTGGGGGCCTGGTGGTGGGTGCCCCTGCACTGCTGGGGGGTGGGGGTGGTAGGAGACATGTGTGGGGGCCTGGTGGAGGCTGCCCCTGCACTGCTGGGGAGTGGGGGTGGTGGGAGACATGGGTGGGGGCCTGGTGGAGGCTGGCCTTGGTGGCTGGGGGGTGGGGGTGCTGGGAGA
This sequence comes from Ambystoma mexicanum, assembly GCF_040938575.1. Classification (NCBI taxonomy): domain Eukaryota; kingdom Metazoa; phylum Chordata; class Amphibia; order Caudata; family Ambystomatidae; genus Ambystoma; species Ambystoma mexicanum. The sequence goes on along the minus strand of NC_090934.1, from coordinate 1,220,384,555 downwards.
CATGGGTGGGGGCCTGGTGGAGGCTGCCCCTGGTGGCTGGGGGGTGGGGGTGCTGGGAGACATGAGTTGGACATGGGTGGGGGCCTGGTGGAGGCTGCCCCTGCACTGCTGGGGGGTGGGGGTGCTGGGAGACATGGGTGGGGGCCTGGTGGTGGGTGCCCCACAGTGCTGGGGGGTGGGGGTGGTGGGAGACATGGGTGGGGGCCTGGTGGAGGCTGCCCCTGGTGGCTGGGGGGTGGGGGTGGTGGGAGACATGGGTGGGGGCCTGGTGGAGGCTGCCCCTGCACTGCTGGGGGGTGGGGGTGGTTGGAGACATGGGTGGGGGCCTGGTGGAGGCTGCCCCTGGTGACTGGGGGGGTTGGGGTGGTGGGAGACATGGGTGGGGGCCTGGTGGAGGCTGCCCCTGGTGGCTGGGGGGTGGGGGTGCTGGGAGACATGGGTGGGGGCCTGGTGGAGGCTGCCTCTGGTGACTGGGGGGTGGGGGTGGTGGGAGACATGGGTGGGGGCCTGGTGGAGGCTGCCCCTGCACTGCTGGGGGGGTGGGGGTGGTGGGAGACATGGGTGGGGGCCTGGTGGAGGCTGCCCCTGGTGGCTGGGGGGTGGGGGTTCTGGGAGACATGGGTGGGGGCCTGGTGGAGGCTGCCCCTGCACTGCTGGGGGGTGGTGAGAAACATGGGTGGGGGCCTGGTGGTGGGTGCCCCTGGTGGCTGGGGGTGCAGGGGGACATGCGTTGGTGGGCAGTAGTGCAAGTTGACATGTGGGTTGGCTGGTGGGCATGGCCATGGTGGATGGGGTGCCTGCAGGACATGTGCTGGGTAGGCCCCTGTGGTGTGAGCCACCTGCAGGGGCCGTGTCGGGTGTAGAGGGAACACCTGGGAGGACCCACACGTGCAATTCACGTGTGCTGCTCCCGGCGCACCCGTGTAATACACGTACCCTGATGAGATCGTGTGTGGAACTTCCCGCGCACCCCTGGAATACACGTACCCTGCTGATGTTGCGTGGGATACTTCCCCCGCACCCTGAAATACACGTACCCTGATGAGATCGCGTGTGTGACTTCCCGCAAACCCCCGAAATACACGTACCCCGCTCAATCGCGTGTGTAACTTCCCGCGCGCCCCCAAAATACACGTACTCCACTCAATCGCGTGTGTAACTTCCCGCGCACCCCCGAAATACACGTACCGCGCTCAATCGCGTGTGTAACTTCCTGCGCACCCCCGAAATACACGTACCCCGCTCAATCGCGTGTGTAACTTCCCGCGCGCCCCCGAAATACACGTACCCCGCTCAATCGCGTGTATAACTTCCCGCGCACCCCCGAAATACACGTACCCCGCTCAATCGCGTGTGTAACTTCCCGCGCCCCCGAAATACACGTACCCCGCTCGCACAGGCCCAATTGCTGTATGTTGACACTTTTGTGATGCGCTGGGACTCTACCGCCTGCCTTCGTGTGGGGGACGTGTTTCAGCTTGTGCGTGTCTTTGGCTGTGCGTGGCTTTGCCCTATTCGATTCCATGAATACGTGTGGTTCGAGTGCGTGTGGGCGTTCCGTCTGCTTCCCTGCAGTTCATCCCCAGTTACGCCCTTATTTTCGCACGTTGTTCCCCATTCCGTGCGTTACGCCCCGTGTCCCGCCCACTTTCTGGTGTATGCGCCGAGGTTGTGCGCTTTCACTGTGCGCGTCGCGCACGCCTTTCGGGATGTTGCAGTGACTTGTGCGCCATGCATGGGTTTGGTGCACATCCCGAGGTGTACACGCGCAGGGACTTCCATGAATCGCACGCGTGCGCGTGTGCCTGTTTTTTTCCGCTTGCGCCTGCTTGCGCCTGCTTGCGCGAAGATTTTCGGCGCACGTTTGTTCCATGAATCGGCCCCACGGAGTCTGCACTTGGGCCCTGGCTGGCACGCACGGACATGCAAGTAAAAATAAAAATTGAGATGCAAGTCGGCAGCAGGGTGTAGCCACACTGACGCGGTGGGAGACCAATATGATTTGAAAGGAAAAAGAAAACAATGCTAACGTGGCGCAGCGCACCAAGGCCTCTGTCTTGCTGCTGCTGCCGACAGCTGGCCTGCTCAGCAGAGAAGGGCTGAAAAAAGTGTGCCGGTGTCCAGAACTGACAAACACCAGCATAACTTAAGCACTGGCAGGCCTCTAAAAGGAATGGGGCCAATAGGCCGGTGCCTACCTTGCCTACTGGATAATCCGGCACTGAGCATTAACACATTTCTTGTGGTGCACTCACTACTATATGAAGCCAATTTGGACTGCCCTTCGGAGCAGGGCAGGAAGGCGAGGGAGGCCAGGCCAAGCAGGACAAGGAATGGACCGTAGACAACAAAGCCAGAAAACAGAGGTAGGCGCACAGGCACCAGCAGCAAGTCAGAGAGGGTGAAAGCCAGGTAGAGGACAGAGAAGAACACTGAGCTTCACGCTCACTGTGGAAAAAGGTCTGGGAGGTCATCAGCCACCCGGTGATGGAAGCTCAAAAGCTGGTGGAAAGACTAAATAGGGGTCCCCTGTGCTTCACCCACTTGGCCTACTGATGGGAAATACATTGCTTGATGGTGGGAAGGGCACAATATTCCTTAATGAGAATTAAAAGGGTACACAATCCCTTATTGATAGCGTGAGAAGGGCACCAAATCCCTTGCTGAGATTGAGAAGGGCACCATTCCCCTTACTGAGACCGTGAAGGGCACAATGCCTATTATCAAGGGTGAGAAAGGCACCATGCGCCTCATTACGCAGTCAGCGGTAAAACCCGCTGGTAGGCAGCGGGCTACCACCGGCCCTGTAACACCGTTTCCACTGCCCGATATCCCGGTGCAACTGGGATTTCATGTGCAACGGCGGAACAGTTATTTCCCATTCCCACTGAGTCCCGTAGGGCTCCATGGGAATGGGAACCCTGAAGCACCAGCACCATTAGAAACAGTACCAGTGCTTCAGTGAAAAGCCTGCTGGTAGGGACTTGAACTCCCGGCAGGTCAGGTCAGCCAAGAGTTCTGTGCCACTACTGGCGGACCCTTAGTTTGGCGGTCCAGAAAGGGTGCTGTACGTTGCTACGGGCACCGTTATTTTTGAGTGAGAAGGGCACAATGCCTCTTACTGGGAGAAAGAAGGGCACCATATCCCTTACTGGGAGTGACAAAAGCACCATACCCCTTTCTCGGAGTGAGAAGGGCACCTTCCCCCTTACTGAGACTGAGAAGGGCACTATAAACCTTACTGAGAGTGAGAAGGGCACAATTCCTCTTAATGGCACTGAGAAGGGCACCATACCTGTTACTGAGAGTGAGAAAGGCACCATATCTCTTACTGAGAATGAGAAGGGGACAATTCCCCTTACTGACAGTGAGAAGGTTACAATGCCTCTTACTGGGAGTGTGATGGGCACAATGCCCCTTAGTGGGAGTGAGATGGGCACCATATCTCTTCCGGGGAAGGAAAAGGGCACAATACCTCTTACCGGGAGTGAGAAGGGAACCATATCCCTTATTGGGAGTGAGTATGGCACCATATCCCTTACTGAAAGTGAGACTGGCACCATACCCCTTAATGAGAGTGAGAATGGCACAAGGCCTCTTACCGAGAGTGAGAAGGGCACCATACACTTTACTAAGAGCAAGAAGGGAACAATACCTCTTGCAGAGAGTGAGAAGGGCACCATCTCCCCTACGAAGAGTGAGAAGGGCACCATTTTACTTACCATTGAACTGTGCGACTATAAACCCGGATCAGGGAGAAATGGGCCAAGCACTATCCTGTCAGCTGGATTACAAATAGTGATAAATACAGAAAATGATACTCGGATTCTAGAATTGTCGGCTTCAAGGGTGGTTTCCTGAAAGCAGATCTCCTGCCTCAAATGAAAGAAATACAAAGGCCATGGCTGAAGGTAGCCTCCACTGCCCGCCGAAACGTCCTTGGACAATCATTTATTCTGTGGTCCTCCTCAAAACACCAAGAAACCTCTTTCTGACGTTGACCTTGGATTGGTCTCTACACACCCACAGCAACCATAGATTGGTCTCCTACCCAACTAAAATACAATTCTCCATTTCTTGAACTGGATTAGAGCCGTAGGAAAATAACTTTCCAGGCATTGAGAATGCAAAAGAACTTGCAAACCTGATGATAGCAGGTTGGAGTCCTGTGGGTGGTGAATTCATTTCTTTCACAAACTATACATGATATAGGCAAAACGTTGCTTCTTTCGATGATCATGAGTATAGAATGAAATGATTGCTTTGCATCTGTTGTCATTGCACATTTGTAGCAAATTTTGTTCACAAGTACAACCTATATTTGTATTTTATGCATTGTTTCTTGACATTTTTCTACTTCTTTTTTTCTACTACTATCTATGATTGTGTGAATTTGTATGTCTGATTTTTCTTTGTTGGAAAAAAAGTAAAAATATTTCTGATTAAATAATGAGCATTAAGCTAAATTGTGGATTACCAGAGGTGTTGTTTCCCTTGTTGGTGATTTGTACTCCAATTGGGGCACCCATGGGGAATGATTTTGATTTTCCAGAGCTATTTTAGGGTTCAACATTTGTTGGTTCTGGAGGTTAATTTGATGAGAGCCTCTTTTTCAGTTTATGTAATCGCACAAAAACCAGATGTGTGTCAGTAAACCTGTATGGGAAGGTCAGACCACACTTGTTCACCATGGCTGAAACTGAGCATCCTGAGCCTTCACAGCCTGCCAAGAGATCTAAAGCTGGTGAAACAGAGGTGGAGATCCTTACTAAAGAGGAAAGAGATGCAAAGATCCTGGATACGCTGACTAAGATGTCAATTGATATTGCTGAAATCAAAGCTACACCTTTTAACTCAGAGGCAAGATGCCAGGAGATGGCCACAATAATTGATGGACTGAAGACAAGGAACAATGATTTGTATATGAGAGTGATGAACATGGAGGACTGCAAAATGAAAAATTAAGTAAAAAGATTTCTGAACAGGAAAATCGATCCAGGGGGAATAACATACGTGTTGCTGGCATTCCAAAAAATATAGAGCGTGGAAATGCTACAGAATGTATTCAAAATAATCTTTCTAAATATTGGAATTGGACCGTAGACATTTTGTGGATATTGAGAGGGCTTACAGGTCTTTGGGTCCTAAACCTACATTGGGACAATGGGCACCACACTTCATTGTTAGATTTTTTAAGTTTCCTGTAAAATAATTTGTTTTGAAACGGGCAAGACAGCTGCATGACCTGTCCTGGGGCGGTCATAAAATTATGATCTTTGGAGACCTTAGAAAAGATGTGGTGGAAAAGAGGAAACTGTTATCTTTGGCAAAGTTGAAAGTGAGAAAAAAGAAATTGAAATATTATATAATCTGTCTGGCGATTATGCGTGTTGTTTTGGATGGTCAGATTCACTCTTTCAGGGACCATATCAGAGCATTTTTATTTGATCTAAACAAGCTTGAAGCAGAGTTGATGGAGGCTGCATCCTCTGCTAAGGAATCCTCGGTCAGGAGGGGGTAAAAGATTGGATTTACATACATAACTTTCTTGATAGCATGGTATGTAATTAAAATGTGTTGCAGACATGTTTCTCTATTTGTATTACCTCATATTGGTTTTATGATGCAACGTTAACTTTGTGAGAAATGATTTTGATTTTCCAGAGCTATTTTAGGGTTCAACATTTGTTGGTTCTGGAGGTTAATTTGATGAGAGCCTCTTTTTCAGTTTATGTAATCGCACAAAAACCAGATGTGTGTCAGTAAACCTGTATGGGAAGGTGTAGTGATACACGAAATTGCAACCTTGCCAATCAGGGCTTTAGATGACAGCATTGGCCGCTGAAAGCCAATAGTGTATTCAAAGTATGTGCTAAAAATGCTGACAGTAGTCTGTTGTAGCACTTCCATTATGCAGTAGTGAGCTACAAGGAATATGCAGGCCTAGTATGAGATAGGTCAAATTAAACATTGTTGATAGACAGGCAGGGAGGGCCCCTAGCCATGTAGCTAATAGGTTTTTGGAGTGTTTGGAACATCATGGCACCTATATAGCGCTTAGATAGCCAGTCTTAAGCGCTATAAACACTAAGCTATGAGTGCATGCCTTTTAGAGCTTGCAGATGGGGTTAATACATCCCTGCTTCCCTTAGAATATTCAGCCTCACTAACGTTAGCCCTGGCCCCAAGCTAATCTTCCTTTTCTCTGGGAAGGTACTGATAAGACATTCCTCAGCCAGCGCAGATGGGAACAAGGGAGGGGGTAGGAGCGAGCAGGGAGCATCTCAGAGAGAGCTGGGTTTTTTCCATGAGCCAGTTGCACAGGGAAAGTTCTGGAACTGTGCGTCATGGTGACTGACAGCAAGAAGTTATAAAATATCCATGCACACATGGATCAGGGGGAGATCGCCTGTGGACTTGATTCGTGTACAGTCAGGTGCCCGGAATTGGCTCATACGGTGTCCTTCAGCATTGTCCTCTGAGCGGGGCTTGTTTACAGCTAGCTTATGAGGGCCCAAGGTCTCCCCAGTGCTGATTAAAGGGACGTAAGACTGTGTTTCTCTATGTTTCTCTATATTTCTACTCCATGTTTCACTATATTTTGCATTGCTCTAAGTGTTATGCTTTCTAATATTCTGTAACTTGAATCCCAAATGTATATGAAATTCACTGCTTAGAATAAATATGCTAATAACACTTTGAGGGTGTCATTTGTCACTTGCATGAGATCACTGCTCAGCACAATAGAACCTGTATTTTGGGCTGAATTGGGTATTTTTGCTCTCAAAGGGCTGGCCCCGAGGAAGATTTTGCCCAATATCAAGACATTTGGTGGCAGCTTTGTGGGATTGTGAAGAGCAGTGCCATGCTGACATGACAAATGGTGTGAGAGAACACAGTGTAGAGTGGGGAGCAGGCTGTCGCATTTCCTTGATGGTCTCACTGCAGCTCTGAGACTTCAAAAGGCAGCAATGTTGTGTCGGCTTGCCGTGGCCGATAGCTTGTGTGGTTAAGACTCCCTTCATGGGATTGGTGCCAGGGAGTACAAGGCAATAAACGAGCGGGAAATGGCTTTGTTTAAAGCACTCCGATGAATGGTTAAGAAAGATGTATGCTCAATTAGAAAAGAATTTTATCATGTGGTTTCCCAAGTTTAAAGTTGTAATTTGGAATGCATAATGAGACGGAGTTCTCATCTCTATTCTGTCATGAGGGCAGGAAAAAAAATAATAATTGCAGGGATTTGACATGCAAATTGTGAATAGTGATTTAACCATTGACTCAGCCCCAGTGTGCTAGCGAGTGGGGGCTGTAATGTTCGGAGGCGAAGGTTCGTCTTTTTTGATGTATGCTTTTGAAGGGTTGGCATTCCTGAATAATGAGGAAGGGGAATGAGCCATGCTTAGGAGAATGAGTAACATCTGTGCTGAGAGCCTAAAGAGTTTTTTTTCTTTCTTTTGGCAACTGTAAAATTCCATGTGCTAATGGTGGCAAATTCTGTTTAAAGGAAACACACTAAAATGGTTATATTGCATTTTAGGCTGTGCCATGCTTTTATTGGGTGAGAGACTCACTTAAAAGGAAAGTGAGTGAATGTTATTTGGATTTTCGATTTTTGTGTACTGATTTGAAATTGCAGAACCAGCTTGCAATGGTTGGGGGGAAAAACAATTTATATTTTTCTAAATTGCCCCTGGAGTATTTTTGACTGTCCCCATGCTATGCCATGGATTTGTGCTGTTGCCTCAAAAGTGATGTATGCTTTGAAAATAGTGACCTGTTGACTGTGATACATGGGGAAAAATGTTGTTGACACATTAAACAGCCCACAAGCAATAGAGTGTGGGTTGTTCTTGCAGAAAAAAAACGTGCAGGGAGCTGCACTAAATATGGCATTTTTTTTTTTAAATGCACTGAACTGAGTGGTTATAGTTTGGCAATGGTACAACAGAATGAAACATCTGTGTGTGATAAGATAGCACAAAGATTTAATGGGTTGTGAGTTCTCTTGAAAGATCGCACATTACAAGAAAAAAAAGACGCTTTGACATTTTGCAAAATTACATGGAGTAGAAAAGGACAAGAAAAGTGCCGCTTTTGAAAACAAGAGTCTTGCTGTGTGTGCAGAGCTTGTGCCTTGAAGCTGTCTTGGGCGAGGTGCGTGAAGGCAAACAAAAGCAGAAACAGTACAAGAAAGAGTTAATCTGGATGAATTGTCTGAAACGAGTGAAGCCGCCACAGTATAAGAGTTATAGGCAAAAGAGATAAGCTGCGTGCTAATGGCGCTGCCAGGTGCACACGAAAGATAAACATGCCTGCATTCCTGAGGAAGGGGGAGCAAAAACAGAGAGCTGTTCAAAAAGTAAAGAATTTGCCTAGTAAACTGTGGTACGGAGCAAAGGCTTCATGCAGGATGGCAGACGGGCACATCACATCTGAACATTTACCTATGCATCTGTGAATGGGCCAAGAAAAGACAGCTGCCCATTCCAACAGATATTACTGTGCAAACCGCATTCCCATGTGATGTGATGTGAAGTGAAGTAAAGCGCTATTGCTGTGCAAGCTGCATTCCAATGCTCCATGTGATGTGAACTGAAGTAAAGCGCTGTGCACTGGAGAAGAAACCTCTAGGCGCTTTGAGAAGAGAAAATACACATCTGGCAAACTGCAAGCTACATTGCCAGGGGATGGAGTAACTGACAAAGACATTATGGCCTTCCAGATGGAAGCAAAACTGACAAAAGTGCTTAGCCGTTTTGCAAGAGACAACATGCAGAGCGGGGCTTTGAAGTAAAACATGAACACTGCACATTAGCCATGATCCAGAAGCCACACGGCTTAGTGCAAGAATGAATGATTTGTTGAAGCAACAAAAGAAACTGACTCAGACTATCGCACTCAAAGGAGTGGTTCAAAAACAGCAAACGCCCTTTGAAAAAAAAATGATGACAAGTGAAAAAAACCAGAGGCTTGAAAAGACACTGCTAAGAAAAGAAAGATAAATACTGAAAGACTTTACCTTTGAAAAATGGAGTGATGCCAGCAGGGCAACCTAAACCAAGATCATGGGACACTGGAAGCAAGTTGGCGCCTGGCATTGGTGATCGCTTTGGTGAAAAAGAAAAGCATTGTGCGACCTGGGTACTTACTATATGGCTTTGTAAAAGCACAGATCAGTCTGAGGTACCATTGACCAGCTATGATTGCATTGCACAAATGAGTTTGTGATTAGGCAGTTACACCCCGTATGGTTGAGTGTAAATAAGCCCCCAGAAACATGCAGAAAGGTGATAAATAATTGCAGTAGCAATGACAAAGTGTGTAGTTACCTGATGAGACTTTTTGAAGATGGGGGTGGTATTATGGGAAGGGGTGGATAACGCTGATATTGAAGTTTTGATGACATCCTAACATTTCTGTTTGTATTTTGCCTAGGAAAAGCACGACAAGACATTTCATAATATAGGAAGATAATGTGCAGTTTGTGGGTGACACTGATCAAAGAAGGGTCAGACGCATTCTCAGAGAAAGCGAGCCACTGCGAACTGAACTGGCACGGTGCAGACTTGGCTAATTATCAAGTATTTGATGCTACACATTTAAATGACATGTTTTGCCCTTTCTTGTTTAAAGGACTATGGACAATGAATTGTGGACTGTAACATCAGGCACCACATACAGCTGTGTGACACAGCAATTGAATGCTAACACATTGAAAAATGGTTTTTAAATGCACTGTTGAGATGAATCTGAAAAAACCAAATGGTTTTACTCTTCCAACTGAATGGCTTTAACCAGAGATGTTTTGTTTTTTGAAAAAAAAAATATTCTACATTGCACGTAGGCAGGAGAATGATTTATGAACTGTTGGGGCAGCAGAATTATGCAAGCAGGAGCGTAATTTATTTTGAGATAAGATGGGTGCGCACATCAAAGTCACCTGTGCGTAGGTTAAGATTCTTAATTGAAGTAATGCTGCCAAGTGTATGAGCTATAATTTGAAATGGTAATCTTTGAAACACTGGATACTTTTACAGCCAGCTTAAGGCAGGTAAATGAAACCATGACTGACTTGATGTTTGATTTTATGACACAGAGTGTGACACGGTTTTTTGTTAAACCAACCAGTTTCATGTTTTTGTGGGGACAGCTGTCTCCAGCACACTAATGCAAAGAGTCACCTTTTGATTGTAAACATTTGGAATAATTCTTTGGAAAAGCGCTGCAAATGAGTATCCACATGGAATTGCTAGAGTACTGGCCTGGCACATTGTCAGGCATCTTTTGTCACTGAATGGATACCATTTGTTTAATTTGTCTAATGTGATGTTTTTCTGACCAAGAACTGCAGCGAGTGTTCTCGCCAAGATTTAATGAACTATAACTTGACTAAATGAATTTTTTCCATGGTGTGATGAAACAGCCACTGCCGGATAGTAGTATGGTGTTTGTGGCTAAAGTTAATATTGTATATGGTAGATATCCCACTTGAAGAAGGGTATTCTCCAAGTCACAGAAGGTAGACACTGTGAACCTGTTAGATTTTCCAGTAGTAAGACAACATGTAAATTGTAGACTGGTAATGCACACCTTCATTATTACAGTGCTACACTTAGACATAGATTTATCATGAGGCAATGTTTCCTTAGTACTACCAAGCTGCTACAAATGGAGTCCATTTCTATGGCCCATCACTAGAGTGCGCGTAGCTAGGGAGCTAGATTCATTAATTGCAGGAGCTTTATATGCTTGTGACATAGAAACTGTGCACAATAAGCTAGCCACTATGGGTTCTGATGCCAGCTCTGCTATAGAACTTCTGGCCTAGTGGGGCCCATTGATATGCCCAGCACTGCTACAAGTATTGACAGCCAATTGAAGATAACAGTATTTTAGACATGAAGACATTTTTGTCTGCCATAGGGCAGGTCAACAAGACTGCTAAATACACACAATGCATTGTATGGCAAACATTGTTAAATCAGCAGGTGTTGGCTTTTTACTGGGTGGGGGCGACCATCCTCCACACACTGGCACGCAGAGCTACAGTTACCAGCATACATATGGATTGAATTGCTTGCTTTTGATTGCATGAATAACACATGCCATGCTTTGATGTAAATTAGTAGAATTGTTTTTATTTAGACAACCTGGTGCCCATGGGTTCACCTTGTTCAAGAAATTAGATGGTTTCTGGTTGGGTTCCACCTACCTGGGGGAAGTGTCTAGTCACACAGCCCATAGTCACGCTTGAATGCCCTGGGATCAGGGGGAGGGTAGGCCCTTAGGGTGAAAGGCTGCCAGGTTTTAGAATTGGTAACCATACATAAATGCAATAGTGCATTGTAGATTAGACTACACTGGATTGCCTTGACATTTTAACTGCATGCTGCTTTTTAACTGACAATCAGTTATACAAAATTGATTTAGGTATTTTTGTGTAGGCCAGGTTTTGGCTAGAGTAAATGTCCATGTTCACTTGGCGTAGGTATTTTTGTGTAGGCCAGGTTCTGGCAAGGGTATATGTCACTGTTCACTTTGTGTACATTTTTGTTTAGGTAGTGTTTTACCTTGCATGCCACGCTAACTAACCGCTAGAAGATAGTTTGCTTAAACCTCTTGCAAAGCCCCTAGGTCTTTATCACTGCACTAAATACTATGTTGATAGGTATTAGTCAGCATTTGTCGCACAAACGTTGAATAGGGGTGGAATGTAGTGATACACGAAATTGCAACCTTGCCAATCAGGGCTTTAGATGACAGCATTGGCCGCTGAAAGCCAATAGTGTATTCAAAGTATGTGCTAAAAATGCTGACAGTAGTCTGTTGTAGCACTTCCATTATGCAGTAGTGAGCTACAAGGAATATGCAGGCCTAGTATGAGATAGGTCAAATTAAACATTGTTGATAGACAGGCAGGGAGGGCCCCTAGCCATGTAGCTAATAGGTTTTTGGAGTGTTTGGAACATCATGGCACCTATATAGCGCTTAGATAGCCAGTCTTAAGCGCTATAAACACTAAGCTATGAGTGCATGCCTTTTAGAGCTTGCAGATGGGGTTAATACATCCCTGCTTCCCTTAGAATATTCAGCCTCACTAACGTTAGCCCTGGCCCCAAGCTAATCTTCCTTTTCTCTGGGAAGGTACTGATAAGACATTCCTCAGCCAGCGCAGATGGGAACAAGGGAGGGGGTAGGAGCGAGCAGGGAGCATCTCAGAGAGAGCTGGGTTTTTTCCATGAGCCAGTTGCACAGGGAAAGTTCTGGAACTGTGCGTCATGGTGACTGACAGCAAGAAGTTATAAAATATCCATGCACACATGGATCAGGGGGAGATCGCCTGTGGACTTGATTCGTGTACAGTCAGGTGCCCGGAATTGGCTCATACGGTGTCCTTCAGCATTGTCCTCTGAGCGGGGCTTGTTTACAGCTAGCTTATGAGGGCCCAAGGTCTCCCCAGTGCTGATTAAAGGGACGTAAGACTGTGTTTCTCTATGTTTCTCTATATTTCTCTATGTTTCTCTATGTTTATCTAAGTTCCATGTTTCACTATATTTTGCATTGCTCTAAGTGTTATGCTTTCTAATATTCTGTAACTTAAATCCCAAATGTATATGAAATTCACTGCTTAGAATAAATATGCTAATAACACTTTGAGGGTGTCATTTGTCACTTGCATGAGATCACTGCTCAGCACAATAGAACCTGTATTTTGGGCTGAATTGGGTATTTTTGCTCTCAAAGGGCTGGCCCCGAGGAAGATTTTGCCCAATATCAAGACAGAAGGTCAGACCACACTTGTTCACCATGGCTGAAACTGAGCATCCTGAGCCTTCACGGCCTGCCAAGAGATCTAAAGCTGGTGAAACAGAGGTGGAGATCCTTACTAAAGAGGAAAGAGATGCAAAGATCCTGGATACGCTGACTAAGATGTCAATTGATATTGCTGAAATCAAAGCTACACCTTTTAACTCAGAGGCAAGATGCCAGGAGATGGCCACAATAATTGATGGACTGAAGACAAGGAACAATGATTTGTATATGAGAGTGATGAACATGGAGGACTGCAAAATGAAAAATTAAGTAAAAAGATTTCTGAACAGGAAAATCGATCCAGGGGGAATAACATACGTGTTGCTGGCATTCCAAAAAATATAGAGCGTGGAAATGCTACAGAATGTATTCAAAATAATCTTTCTAAATATTGGAATTGGACCCTAGACATTTTGTGGATATTGAGAGGGCTTACAGGTCTTTGGGTCCTAAACCTACATTGGGACAATGGGCACGACACTTCATTGTTAGATTTTTTAAGTTTCCTGATTTGTTTTGAAACGGGCAAGACAGCTGCATGACCTGTCCTGGGGCGGTCATAAAATGATGATCTTTGGAGACCTTAGAAAAGATGTGGTGGAAAAGAGGAAACTGTTATCTTTGGCAAAGTTGAAAGTGAGAAAAAAGAAATTGAAATATTATATAATCTATCTGGCGATTCTGCGTGTTGTTTTGGATGGTCAGATTCACTCTTTCAGGGACCATATCAGAGCATTTTTATTTGATCTAAACAAGCTTGAAGCAGAGTTGATGGAGGCTGCATCCTCTGCTAAGGAATCCTCGGTCAGGAAGGGGTAAAAGATTGGATTTACATACATAACTTTCTTGATAGCATGGTATGTAATTAAAATGTGTTGCAGACATGTTTCTCTATTTGTATTACCTCATATTGGTTTTATGATGCAACGTTAACTTTGGGTTAGCTAACCGTTTTTAAAAAAAAATACTGTGGCAAAAATGTATAGTCGCGATGCATTGCGACTGTGATATTAACTGGAGTCTTCGGCAATACGGAACGCTGATATGTAGAAGAAAGGACCCTGTTGCATACACTGAGGTCACGCTTGCCTGGATTTCCGAGATGACGGGAGAGATGGAAAGAACGTGCCGCAATACAACGTTGTGTCGGGTAAATCGGCGGGGAGATCGACGCAATGTGGGAGTATGGCTCTTTGATGTAGCCGCAACTCCCTTATCCCTCAGAGTGACTGCCTCCAGCCCCAACCTATATACATACATAACCCGAAGCTTTGCTGACAACTACACAAGCTATGCGGCTGCATGAAGGAACAATAGTAAGTTTCTACTATGTTTCATCAAGGAAATTTGGGAACGTATACATCTTTCTTTATTGGTGACTAAATAAGACATGCAACTATTCCATGACACGTTAATTCTTTTTTTCCGGGGCAATGTATTAACATTTGGTGATTGGCTTGAGGGTTCCAAGATTTAGTGTTGCCAAAAAACCCACATAGGGCCTCATTACACAGTAGGCAGTAGGGGATTACTGGCACCTTGTAAGGGCACCGGTGCCGGTAATCCCTTACCGCCCTACTATGAAGTCTCTTAGCGGGTCCCTTTCCTAACGCCTGTTTTTTTTTACCAGGCGTTAAGGACGGGACCCGCTAAGGGATCCCAGAGCTAATAACTGTACCTCAATTTGCGGTATCATTATTTACTCCATCCCCATTCCCATTGAGCCCTATGGGGGCTCAATGCGAATGGGGAATGGTTCCCGGAATGGGGATTTACCGGTCCCGCAAAGGTCAGAATAGACCGGTAAGTCCCTATTCCGGGAACCTGGACCTTGAAGGCGGTAAGGTGGTAGCCATGGCGCTAATAGCGCCATGGCTACCGCCTGCCGTGTAATGAGGCCCATATAGTTAATTTTAGTTAGCAATTAATGAGATTGTTAGGTTTTCAAGCCTTATGCTCGTACCCTTAGAGCTTGTTTTTGCAACTTGTTTAACACGATATGAGATATATATATATATATATATATATATATATATAGTTGATATGATGTTGACTGCTCGTTTAAATATACATACTATAGTTTAATGCTGATAACGGGGGCATTATTGCATATATTACAACATAAGCAATTAATTGGGATGAAATTGACAAAGGTATGTGGTATGCACAGGTTATTTATCTGACATTGATCTTTATGCTTCTTTTGGGGCTCCTGCGATGCCAGGTACACTGGGTAGATTACGCAATGAATTGGGTTCTTATGATGGTTTGCTGGTGGAGACTTGTTTTATGATGGGAAATTGAAGTCATTTGGAGGGAAATTTGTTAACAATTGTTAGTTGGGCCACCTTGAGTTGTATGATTCTGGACCATGTTTATAGGTTTTAAATAATGGGATCTTTTGGAATTCTGCTAATAGGAAAATCGGAAATAATTGAATGTTTTGTGTGTTTCTTTTTTGTTTCTTTTTTATTTTAGTTATGTTATCTATTCACTATTTTCTGTTGTGCATAATTGTATATGGAATATGAAAGTGGTTGATTTAGATGGAATGAGGCGGATCACCACTTATGCAATAGTTAGGCTGTTGAATATGAAAACCTTGGCAAGAAAAATGCAAAATTATTTTTCTATTCTTTTATTTGAATTGAGATTTATTTGATCTATTTATTTATTTTTAATTTATCTTCAATTTATTCGTTTCCCGTTTAGTGTATGAGTAACTTCACCTTACTAACTTGGAATGTGAGGGGAATTAATTGTGCCTCAAAGAAAAACAAAATCTATAACAAGCTATGGAGAATGAGAGTAGATATTGCTTTTCTGCAAGAGACACACATATTAGAATGTGATGAGAAAATGTTACTAAATTCAAGGTGCACTCAAGTGCTTTTGAGCTGCAATACAACTAGATAAAGGGGTGTGTGTATTTTAATCCAAAAAGGAATACATGTAGAGGTTGTAAAAATTGATAAAGATCTAGAAGGTAGGTTTATAATGGCAGGATAATACAAAGCTCACAGTTGGTTTGATTTATGGACCCTGTGCAAATGGTGCTATTTTTTCAGGAATTTGACAAGTCTGCGGAACATGGATGGTGACCACATGATTTTGAGGGGTGACTTTAATTGTGTGTTAAATGATAGACTTGATCGGTCGGCTTGTTGTAGATATTCGGGACACAATGTAACAGATAGTCTGAGGAATATGAGTGATAACTTTGATATGGCAGTTATTTGGAGGGTTAAATTCCCAAACACCAGAGAGTTTACTTTTCACTCACTGGTTCATGGTTCCTACACATGGTTGGATTCTTTTTATGTCTGATACGTTGCTGGATGGTGTAAAAGATGTGGATATCCAGGAAAGGAATATTTCAGACCACGCTAGTGTTCAATTGAAATTTAATGTGCAAAAAAGAGTCAGGGTTAAAGGAGGTGGATATTAAATACCTGCATTTTGAGGGATGAAGCTGTTGAACAAAATGTAAGGAATTACATTGAAAGATTTTTTATTGAGAATCTAGGTTACACAGACATCAGTATTGTATGGGAGTGCTTTAAAGCAGCAAGTAGAGGGGAACTGATTAGTCAGACAGCTCATGTCAGGAAACATGCAGTGACAGAGATTAAGCCATTAGAAACCATGTTGGCTACAGTTCAGAGACCTTATACAATTTCTAAAGAATATGAAGATAAAGTTAAATTGGGTCGACTGAAGGAATTGTTAAATTATTAAATTGACCAGCAAATAGAAAAAGGCTTATTTTATACTAGGCAAGCGTTTTGGCAGAATGGTGGCATAGAGCGGTCAACACTTGGCTGGGGAACTCAAAGGATTTTCAAAATAGGTCAGTAATTAGGAATATTGTTAATGCTGAAGGTGTGTCCTTTTTGACAAATGAAGAGACCTGTGGATGCTTTAAATCATACTATTTTACTCTGAAACCATATTTCCGACCCATGATGATTTGGACTTTTTCTTCAAGAAGATTGAGCTGCCAGTATTGTCAGAGACTCATTGTTTACAGCTGGAATGACCCATTTTAGAGACTGAAACCGGCACGGCCATTGCTCAAGTAAAGGTAGACAAATCACTTTGCCTTGACGGTTTGCCTGTAGAATTGTATAGGTCATTTGTAGACAAACTTTCTCCAATTCTGTGCAAAGTCTATAATTTTTGCTGGAAAGGGATGAATTGTGTATAAGTATGAAAGAAGCTTTAATAACACTTATCCCTAAACCGAGTAAAGATCATACTAAATGCCTAATTTCGCTGCTGAAAGTTGATTTGAAAATTCTTGCGAAGATATATGCAAATAGGTTCAGTGGCTCTATAGGAGACTTGATTTACATTTCTCGGTCTGGGTGTATTCGACAATGATATGGATTTGATAATATTAGGTCCATTGTTAACATGTTTGGAAATATACATGGCATACATTTGAAAGCAGTTTTACATTTTTGGGATGCAGAGAAAGCATTCCATAGGGTTAACTGGCTTTTTCTGAGTTTACCTTAAAGAAGATGGATTTTGGTGATCATTTTGGGAATATGGTTGATTGCCTGCATAATGGAGCTTCAGCCAGCATTTGGGCTAATGGTGTAATTTCAGAGGCATGAGAGAGGATTGCCCTTTGTCACCGCTTCTCTTCAATATTGCTCTTGTACCACTGATAACACTCATTCGTTAGGATGTGGATCTTCGTGGCTTGAGAATAGGACCTGTCAAAACTAGGATGTTAGCATATGCAGATGATTTAGTGGTTGCGCTTTCGCAACCTCAGGTGCTGTGTCTCCTTCTGAGGAATATGCTTAATGAAAATGAGATGCTGTCTTGTCACAAAATTAATTGGTCAAAATGTGAACCTTTTCCATTAATGTACAACAATTCAATGATTGATTTTGAGGGATGGAATTTTAAATGGTCAGATGAGAGAGTTAATTACTTAGGGACAACTTTGATAAGAGATTTGGAAATGATTGTTGAGGTTAATGTTGAGAGGGTGATTAAAGTTATTACAAAACATATTGTTAAGTGGAAAATATTTCTTTGGACACAAGGGGAAAGATTAGCGCATTAAATATGACATTATAAGGATAAAGTCTTTAAAGAATGTTTATGGGAAGATAAGAAAACTAAACAAATTCCTCAATATGTATTAACCCGTGATTTCAAAAGTGGGGGTTTGGATATCCGGATCTTTATATTATAGGAGGTTTACACTAAAGAAGGCTGCCTTATATATTGATCAGACTGGTGTGAATAGACTGATTTGGATGGCTATGGAGGCATGGGCAATATCTCCCTTCTGACTTGCGAGTGTTTATACCATGTGTAAGATGCCAAGAGCTATTCCTTTCTCACCTAGTATTAAGATTACCAGTGATGCACTGTTAGCATGGTTGACTGAGAATGAGCAGATCATCTGGTTACATAAGGAGGCGTCTTTGTGGAATAATCTGGCTCATCAAGTAAATAATGTATTATTGTACAGGAAGAGGTGCATATGAAAGGGTATAGTGAACATAGGTGATGCTCTTGAAATGGACCAGATCGCTAACTTTGAGATATTGCAGACACAATATGGACTAGTGAATAGAGAAAAACAGAGATTTAATTAATTGAAATCCTTGTTGAGCCAAAAGATAGATATGTCTAAAACTCCTTTGGATGATACACTGCATCTTTTTCCAGATTTACGACTGCCCACCCAGGATGGTATCAAGTTTTCTGAAGCTCATGCCAGTTTTGTTTGAGGTAGTTGAAGGTTTGGAGCGCTTAAGGTCAAAATGGTCAGGTAAAATGATTTGTGAATTGTCGGAATGTCAGAAGCGACACTGATGAAAATGGATCTCAAACCGAGGTTGAAAAGACAAAAAAATATATGTAGGTTATACTGTAGTCTGGAGAGAAAGCAATTGCTAGGTCTCCAGGATAATGATCACTCTTGGAGTTGTGGGGGGGGGGTGACTTCTACACATGTTATGGGGATGTTTGAGAGTTATGTTGTTTTGGAAAGAAGTCCTTGATCAGATTTAATTGGTTGTGAATACTGAGGGTTTGAGCTGCTCCAAATACACATTACTGAGGCTGAGTAGTAGTTATATGGGAGTGAACTATTATTTGAGGATGTGGGTTGTCAGAGCATTGGTGGTTGCATAAAAATAGATACTAAAAGTATGAAAACAAGGAAAAAGCCACAAATTGATACTTGGTTGAGTGTGTTAGTTGTACAATCCCCATATGAAAAGGTGATGTTTAAAAGAAGAGAATGCTATGATGACTATGTCAATATTTGGACATCCTTCAATGATTTATATGTTGAATCTGATGATTGATTGTTTAATGGTTCTTAACTATATGTTTGTGCATGACTGGCTCTATCGATTTATCTATCTATATATATTCAAGAAAAAAAGTTGTTAATGGGACGTTATGGTTAAGGTGCACTAATATATACCTATGAAATTCAATGAAAACACTTTGTAAAAGGAACGTTATGAAAATTCAGCAGTTATGGTAAGCTAAGCAACCATATCTCGTGCCGCCACCATGCGCTGCTAAGACTAACCCCAAAGATATGAAAGATGACATCACAAATATCATTGATGGCATCACTGATGACATCACATATCTGGGCCACTTGTTTTTGTTCACTGACATGATTAGGCTAGTTTTTTGTTTTTACTGGCAATGAGAATTTCCAAAATGTAAAAGGTGCTATATATCTACACATTAACCTTTTTATATGTTCTTAAAGTACTTTCCTTATAGTTTAATCTAAGCTCATAGTGCACATACATGGGACAAGCATGGCTCAAACACACAATTTGTGTACATGATGATTAACTCTAATGTTATTGTCATTTTTTGGTGCTGTTGTTTCTTTCTTCCTTACCTTAGTTTCCATGTATATGCTTCTAATTTGTATGCATTGTGCGTTTTTATATGTATTTTTTCTAACACGACTGTGTGGTAAGTTTTCAATTGTTACCTATTTATTCCATGTTTAACATTACTCAAAACTGTCATAAGGTAGCATTTATTATTTTACTATCGGAAATGATCAGATAAAAAATATTGTACTTGAATGGTGCAACAATTTCCTATATGTATGTATGATTGGGTGCCTCTACTAACAATAACACTAGAATATAATGATTTGTTTACATGTGTACATTCTGTAATGCATTAGGTAGTTCTTGATAGGTCTTCCAATCACCTCTAACATCTTGTTTCCACCATTACAAACTCAATCCCTTGTAGGGACTGTTTATTAAAATTAATTTAATATGTGAAGTCATCAATGACATTTTTGATGTCATCTTTCATGTCCTGGGCATTAATCTTGCTTGTGCATGGTGGTGGCGCGAGTTATGTTCGCATAGCTTACCATAACTGGTGAATTTCTGGGGTTTTTACGTTTTACTTGTAACAATAACGCCCCTTTAACAACATTTTTTCAGTGAATTTCATGGTTTTATTAGTGCAACGTAACCCTACCGCGTCCCTTTAACAATGTTTTTTCAGTGAATTTCATAGGTTTTTAAAAGTGCAACTTAACCATACCGTCCCTTAAATGTTTTTTCAGTGAATTTCATAGGATTTTATTAGTGCAACTTAACCATAACATCCCTTTAACAAAGTTTTTTCTGTGAATTTCATGGGTTTTTACCAATGCACGCTAATTTCAACTTATTAATATCATACTTTCCCCAACATTTTTGTCCAATTTATGTTTCACCTTAAAACTCTGCCATTCCCCACCTTCTAGCATAATTTTGAACACTCTATACAACATTTGCAACGTTGTCCACTGTTTTATTGTTTGTCGACACCCGTGAATGTCCAAAGTCATTGCGGACTATCCGGACAGTGCCACATGACCACACGCTTGTGCACGGCATGGTGACGGGTTCGTGAACGTGTCCGTGCTTCGCCAACAGCTCCGAATGGCACTTTTCAGCTCATCTAGGAAGTTTGAAGCTTAAAATATACCATTGCACAACTCCTACACCTATTCTCACTCATTCTCACTTAACAATCTAGCACACAGCACAAACCTGGAGGAATATTACAAAAACTGCTTTTTATCATAAAAATGGCATCAACTATTGCCATCCCTCCTCCCCAATAGCCACTACCACAAGCTGGAGGACCCACACAACAAACAAAAGCGTAGTACTTCAAAAGACAATGAAGAGGACCAAGAAAATGAGGTACAGGAAGTGTCTACCTTTAGCACCCAGAGAGAATCATGGGTGTGGCAGTTTTTTACCACTGTTGGGAATGTACCAGAGGCTAAAGCTACCAGACTGAAATGCACTGAGTGCAACACTGTACTCAGCCATGGACTACCTTGGCAGTACTCCTTCGGGACCACCTCCATGCAGTATTACCCAATTTGATTGAATATTATTGATCGAATGGTACATCTGACCGAATTCGGCCAGTACCATTCGATCGATTTGATTCAATCAAGTTTGGTAAAAAATACTGAACATGGGAAGCGGGGTTTTCGGGGGTGTCCCCCACTCCTCAAGTTCAGTATATTTGGCCTTTGGGGGTTGCAGCGGTGTCCCCCGCTTTCTGAAGATTGGAGGTGGGAGGATGAAAAAAAAGGAAAGGGGAATATGTGGCATTGGATCCGAATCACATTAGAGGGACGGAACTGATGCTGCAGGGTCAAGAGAGGCAGTGGATGGAGAAAGGTAAGTGCGGAATGGGGGGATGTATTGGAGGGTGGGGGGACATATATTTGGTGAGTTTTGCCACTGTAAAATTGTATTTGTGGAAAAATTGACTACGGTCAATTCCGCCACGAAGAATTCTGTCACGGTCAAACAACCCAGATCCCGCCATGTGCCGCCACACCAAATCCAATCCAACCACTGCAATGCTCTCAGAAAGGCTGTTCCTTTCTTACCAAGTAGTAGGCTGTCTTCCTCCATCTCACCTTCCACAACCAATACTGTAACCACACAGCCTACTTCTGTGGGACACAGAATCCTACCAGCTACCTTGCAAGCGATAAAAGAGGCTGTCGATCCATATCTTTCGAAGATCACAGTACTCTGTATATACTGCAACACACCACTCTGCAGGGTGGGAGCAATTTTGAAGTATTTTTGAAGCTGTAATCAAGGAGTATGAGAAACACTGCCCCCTACCTTAGATGTAACACACGCAACATCTTCCCCAGTCCACCTGCCCCTCCATATTTGTGGTTGATGCCTCTTCCCTCATTTCCCTCCCCACCTTATTTTCTGACCTCTCTTGCAAAACAAATCAAATTAAAAAAACACCAAAAAAGGTTTCTTTAGGAACCACCTTTCATAGTTCAAAAATGTAACTAAAAAAAATAATCTTATAAACTACGTCAACTTCACATTTCTCAGCAAAGTACATAGACTCAATGAGATTTTCCAACGTTTCCATTTGCATTTTGTGTTATGCTAATGGGAATAATGGACAATTGCATACTGGTGAAAAATATAAAAGGACAGACAGATCCCATATACGAACCGCACGCTTATAGTGGTGACAACAGTCCAGATGAGAATAATAGAAGAGAGGAGATTTCTAGGACTATGAAAGACATAGGGAAAAAGAGTGAACCGTTGAACGTGTCGACAGAAATAGAAAGAGAGATCAAGAGATCAAGAGATTCAAAGGAGAAAAGGATAAAGCTGTCGAGGTAATGCTTGTGCAGAACAAATGGATGGGCGGACAAATATTACTCAAGTTAGATGGGAAAAGCATTGAGAAACTCAGGCAAAGGGAAGATAAGGACGAACAAGATAGAAGAGATAAGGAACAGAAGCAGAGACTGAAGGAAGATGAACACAAAAGAAAGAGTAGCAGATGTATCAAGAGGAGCCAGAGAAGAAGGAGGAAAAGGCAGAAAAGCTAAGAAAATATGACAATAGGCAGAGAGTGGTATAAGAAAGAAATTGAAAGGAAAAGAGACGAGGAAGAAGAAACACAAAGATTAAGAGACAGAAGGATACAGAGGCGAAGAGAGGAAGAGGAAAGGAGGACAGGAGTAAGAAGAGAATAACCAAAACAAGAGGAAGATAGAGTTAGAAGAGAAGCTAGAAAATGAAGGGAGTTAGATGAAGAGCTAGAATGAAGAAGGAAGCAGCGGGAGCTTGAGTCTAGCCTTATTCGAAGGGAGCCAGTATGGCTGACTTCACCAATACGATGGGATAGAATAGAAGAGTTCCTTCCAAGTCAGAAAGCAGCGCCTGGGGCATCCAGAGTAATATCAGAAGAAGAAGATTTTGATATAGGAAGTATCGGAGACAAGATCAATAAAGCCTATCAAGAACTAAAGGAAGGTAGTAACTATGGAAGTCTAGAAGGAAAGGATCAATCCCTAGCCTTCCAGATACACAGTGGAGAAGAAAATCTGTTCCATCTTGAGCATAGGGCATTGTCCTTAAGAAGAGTAAACTTAGAACAGAGTGAAAGAGAGGGTAGCTGTACTTCTTAGGGACAAGAGATGTCAGACGAGGATAGAGAGTCCATATTTGAGGCAAGAAGGGGAAGTGCATGCACCCCCGAAGAAGGCCTGCAGCTAGACAAGGAAGTAAGTTTGTTGGATTTGGAACACCCTAAAGATAGAGCGCCAGATCTTACAGCATACCTGGAGCGTCCCCAAGGACGATCGTATAGTGAAAAGGGAGAATCACTGCCATATATCAGTAGACTAAGATCGTTACCAGCAAGGAGACGGTCAGTGACGATTGTCCCCGCTATGTATTAGCTGATGATGCGAACCGATTGCAGGTTACACAATTTCCCTTATTGGAAAAAGGAGGAGCTAGACCACAGTATATTCCATGGCTGCAGATGGACAAGGATAATTTAAGGTGCAAGCTCCCGAGTTTGAGAGTGGGCGCTGGGAAATGGATATACAAATTAGAAACAATGAGAGGCGGAAACACGCTGGCAGTAGGGGACATTGAGGGTCTCCTGGCAGCCATTTTTGGGGAGAGAGCTGATGTCATATGGAGGAGAACAGGGTATTCGGGTGTGACAGCACAGAATTCAGCACATGATGGAGTGCCATTTAATAATTTCAGAGCAGATGTATGGAGGGCTCTTAGAGTACAATATCCCGTTACATCAGATATGGGTGCAATTAAGACACGTAAGATGAAGGAAGATGATGACCCTATTGCGTACATTCAGGATATTCAAGAGCAATCGCAGCTTGAAACGAGGGAGCCGTGGGAAAAACAGTGGCATTATTTGGCCACATTTTATGTCGAAGGTTTGCTGAGCCAGTACGGAAACAGATGAAGAAACAGGTGGGAATGTAAGCAAAACGATGGGCTGAGATACAGTTGACAATAGTGCATCACTGTCGGCTATTACAGGAGAAAAATAGGAAAAAGGATGAGGCTAGAAAAATCAAGGAAGCTAAACTAGTCCAAATAAAAATGCAAAAATATGCCATAGAAGGCGTGGTATTGACAAGCGGAGAAGGGTTGGCAATGCAGCAAACAATATGCGCATCACAAGCGAATAATCAGTGAACAATGGCCCAAGGTGGCTATGGATCCATACCACGGGTATGAGGTATGAGCTATACAGGAAGAAGGGGTGGATTTGAAACCAATCAAGGAGGATTTCAGAATGTCCAGCATGAGAATAAGAACACACAGGGAGGATTTAACCAGGGAGGACTTATGAGGCGAGCACCACCAGTATGTTGGACTTGTGGGATGACAGGGAACCTTGAACATGTATGTGGAAGTCAATGGAATGTACAGAATGGCCAATTCTCAGGAGGGGGGCAAGTTATCTTCCACCTTATAGTAAACAGACAAGAGAAGGGTTTGTCCAAGATCAGACATTGTATCAGACACAAGTGCCGAGAGTGTAGCAGGTACAGCAATCAGAGCAAGTGCAAATGAATCCACCACAAGGGCAATCACAACATGCCCCATGCAGACACAGCAGTACACAAACACAGGACGGGTACTGACACCCAGGATAGGAGGTGCCACTGTGGTACAAGGAAATCCTTTCACGAGAACAG
Organism: Ambystoma mexicanum; assembly: GCF_040938575.1. NCBI lineage: Eukaryota > Metazoa > Chordata > Amphibia > Caudata > Ambystomatidae > Ambystoma > Ambystoma mexicanum. Next base: position 1,220,359,687 of record NC_090934.1, on the reverse strand, counting down.
GGATATGTTTAAACTTACAAGAGGACAGCTCACAGGGTGACTTGATGTGTTCAGTACTATCTGTGACACCAGACCCCCAAGAGGAACCAAGGATCGATGTGACAACAGGAGGTAAATCTTTTTCTTTTTTAGTAGACACTGGGGCTACTCGCTCATGTATACGGGAGGGAAAATATCCAATGTCGTGAATTGCCATGAATGGTCCAGGGTTCTCTGGAGCTACAAGATGAGTTTCTTTTACTAATGAATTATCAGTCTCTATGGGAGAGTGTGACATGTCTGTTCCTTTGCTATATTTGCGGCAGACACCAGTTAACATTTTGGGAAGAGATTTGATGAAAAAACTTAACATGATGATTTCATTTAGTGAACAAGGGATAGTGTGTTCCACTCCAGGAATACACTATTTAAATGTGGGCACATTTATACTGGCATTCACAGGGCAAGTAGCTCTGCAGGGCATCCCAGTAGAGCCAGAGGTGGTCTTGTATGGCGTGAGCATTTTACCGACATGGCTACCTGGCTTAGTGGCAAAAACTGTGAGAATACCTGATGAGTTTTTGTTAAGACCACAGATATCTATGGATGAAGAGGGGGGACAAACAATCCCTATAGAATTGGAAGCAGCCATAGTATGAAGGGAAATGGTATTGCTTGAAGGAATGGATGATGAGGGTAGACCATGGAGAACAGTGATAGCTCTTGAGGAAGGGCACAGGTTGACTGACATTACTGATGACGACATGTTCAGGGAAGACAAGCAGACAATGACGTGGTGTTTTTATGAGCATCACATATTGGATAAAAATAGAGAAAAGAGAAAATCCACAGCGAATGGCAATAATGCGGCATCGCCCAGCATATTTTGAGGAGGATTTGGAGAAGGTGCCAAGTGTCCTGTGGACTACAGGCCCTTATGACGTAGATCTGTTGAAAGGGATAGGGGAAGTTAAAATAAAGCTGAAGCCAGGGGTGATTTTACCTCGAGAAAAACAGTACTCGAGAAGCTGATGAGGGTATATTTCAAACTATCTCAGCACTGACGGAACAAGGGATTTTAGTGCTGTCAGAATTGTTATGTAACACTGCGGTTTACCCTATCAAAAAATTGAAAAGGAGGGTTGTGGAGATTCATACAAGATATGAGACCGACTAACCAGATTGTAGAAGCAGAGTTTCCTTTAGTTCCTAATCTGGTGACAATACTATGCAGTAACGCAGTAGAAGCTCGCTATTTTACAGTAATCGATTTGAAAAATGCATTCTTCTCAATCCCATTGTACAAGGATTTGCAAGATTTGACTTACTTTAAGTTCTGCCAAACTCGACTGAAATATACTCATTTGCCCCAGGGATACTGTGAGTCTCAGTCGATCTTTAACAGAGTCCTGTAGATGGACTTAGGCAATATTGATCTTAAGAGTGTGGTGATACAAAATGTGGATGCCATTTCAATTTGTAGCACCACAGAGGATGAGTGCAGACAGGACTCGATTCAGTTAATGACCATTCTAGCAGACAAGGGATACAAAGTAGAAAAGGAAAAGTTACAATACTTTCAAGAAGAGGTATTATACATAGGGCAGTTAATTTCACGTGAGGGAAAGAGTGACACCTGAAAGGGCTGAGGCGATTATGAAAAGCGTGAAGTCAAATACAGTGAAACATATCCAACACTTTCTGGGATTATGCAATTATCTCAGAGCATGGGTGTTTGATTACAGTTCATACACAAGACCCCCTTTGCAAGCCTTGAAGTGAAGAAAGCACAAGCGGATAAGGCAAAAGTAGAATGGGCTGAAGAAATGGAGGAATGGTTTGAAGAGTTGAAAAAAGCAATTTGTACGGCTCCTGTTTTGGGAATCCCCAATTATGCTGAGGAATTTTATTTGTTTTCACATACAGATTGGACAGTCATGACAGCGGTACTCACACAGAGGACTACACTGGGATACAAACCTCTAGGATACTACAGTGGGATTTTAGACACGGTAGTGAAGGGACACTTTCCATGCGAACAGTCATTGACATCCGCTGCATTCGTAATTGAGAAGGCTACAAGTATTGTCATGGGTTCTTCTGTGACCCTTTTTGTGGAGCATGCTCTGTTTGCCATTTTAGAAAAACCTAAAGACACATTGACATCTCAAAGAGCTTCAGCTTCTGAAATAATAATTTCAAATTCAGGGATTAAAATTATAAGATGTATAATAGTGAATCCTGCCACATTTGTAGCTAAGCCAATAGTTAATGGCGATCATGTACATCACTGTGCTAATTATTTTGCGTTTTATGATGAAATGCCCTGTGTGAAAGAAAATGCTTTGTCAGGAGGAGAAATTATCTTTATTAATGGTTCTTTGAAAATTGATCAGACTAGTGAGCAAAGGCATTTTGGTGCAGCGGTAGTAAGCCACAGATTAAATGGAAAATTTGAAGTTGTAGCCAGTGCAAGACTATGTCTCACTTTTCAGCGCCAGCGGCACAATTAGTAGCGCTTATTGTCGCACTTGAGAAACAAGAAGGGCAGGAAGTGACAGTGTACAGTGACACCACCTATGTGACGTCAACCATACATGCAGGATGAGTGCGTTGGTAGAGGAGGCGCTACCTCCGTACGGACGGCACTCCAGTGCAACACACATTCTTATTGGACAGGCTTATTCAGGCACTACAAGTTCCAGTGGCCATAGCGGTCGTTAAATGTGCAGCTCATGCTAAGTGAACAGATTTTATCTCTTGCGGGAATGAAGCCGCAGATGTGGAAGTCAAAAGGGTTGCATACTCTCCAGACATTTTAGGTTTTGATACTCCAAACGTTAAGGAGAAGTTAGTCATGACCATGATAGTACAAGAAGGGTTTAATAAAATGCCAATGACTCAATTAATGGAGATTTAAGGAAGAACAGGAATTATGGGGGTGAAGGGGATGTTCTTTATCCCCCACTGAAGTAGTGTGACGACAAGATAGCACTGGAAAGCCGGTGATCCCAGTAGCATTATTAAAGACTGCGCTTGAGCAACTGCATTACTCTACGCGTGTGACTAGAGAGAGTCTTGCTGCAACGATTGCGGAAGACTAGTTCATTACAAATTTGTTAGAACATGTATCATTTTATATAACAAATTGCATTGTGTGTCAGAAATGTACTGCTGGGCATACACTAAAAATTATTATTGGGGTAATACCTCGACCAAATGGTCCATTTCAGCAATTACATATTGATTATGTTAATATGCTGCAAGTATGTAATCGATAGAGGCATCTGATAGTGGCGGTGTGTCCCTTTTCTAGTTGGATCGAGGCAGGACCGTGTACACACCATGATGCCACTTGCGCAGTGAGGTTTCTAGTGTGCAAAGTCTCTCCGAGATGGGGTGTGTGTGAAGTGCTGGGATTCGATAATGGGACACATATTGTTAATGAGGTGTTTGAACGGATAGGGCTCCTATTATATATTCAACACAAGGTTTCTTCTACTTATCACCTGCAAGTGAACGGAATATGTGAGAGACTCAATGGCCTCCTTACAAGAAAGGATTGCCAAAATCAAGTTAACTTTGAAGAAGAGATGGCTGTGTTGCCTGCCCTTAGCATTATATGCCCTACAGAATCTGCCTGGTTCAGACCATCACCTCACCCCGTACAAATCAGTGACAGGGCTGCAAATGAGAATGCCATTTACTCTTCCATCTAGAAGTATAAGTGATGTCCAGAGTACAGCTAAAATGTTAGGTGATGAATTAAATGACTATTTCACATGTATGATGTCTAGAATCTCTCTCTTTTCAGATCAACTTCGGTGCCAGGGGGGGTAGGTCTCAGAACACAGATGAAGACAATCCAGCAACCGGACCAATTGAACTTTTATCGACACCCAAGTTATTTGTTGGGGACTCGGTCCTCATAAAATATTTTATCAGAAAGTGGCATGAGCAACATCTACATGGCCCCTTTTGCATTGAAAATATAACTCTCTCAGCTGTCAAGGTTCAAGGCAGGCGAGCTTGGCTTCATTTGAATGATGTGAAAATCTACAAACGTGAGACCGACCCTCCCACTGTTTCCAATCCAGAAGCAAGACAAGAAGAAGAATTTCAGCCTGTGCAGACTTGATCGATGGCAAGGAAGATGGACGAAAAGACAACCAAGTGATAAATGCAGATTTTGCATTTGGACTATGGTTCGCCCAGACACTCCTTATAGATATTTTAGCAGGAGTGCAAATCTTTGCAGAGAACCCTAGGGATCTTGAATAATTGAACATTAGGAATTTACTGACATATCAAAGTCATGCCTAAATGACAGTTTCTAATAAGGAATTGGAAATGTGCTAATTAGCCAGACTCCTGGTGCATATTTGTTTTAAGAAATCAACCTTTTTGGTCCTCATAGACAGTGATGTGCATAGGCTTGTGCTTGCTATTTTTGTCTTTATACTCCAAGCTGATCCTGCTCTTGTTAGAAGAAACGTTGATATTCATACTTTTTTTACAGGATCTTAAAAATTGACCAATGATTAGAAGACTGTTAATTGCAATTATTGAACAAACATTGCTACTGCAAGGGTAAATTGGTTTGGTAAATGACATTAACATGCATGAGAAATATAGAAATTGATGTGGTTCTAGAAGATTAACACAAAGTGGTGACATGTCTCAAAAGGTAGTTACTCATGTTTTGGTGTATCATGTATTCCTGCCCGACCACACTCTATCTTTCTATTCTGCACGTTTCACAGTTACTATCACACTAGTGCTTCTGCAAGGACAGAAACATTTACAGTTTCCTTCACTATGGGAACTGCTGTTGATTTGCCCATTACCAATGAAATAAAACCCTTTGCGATGTCACATAGGAGTAGAGTTGCCTTAGATCTGTTTCCATATGTCACAACCATCATGTTATGGAGACGAAAGAGAAGCGTAGAAGAGGATAATGAGGGGATAAATACATACTTAGACAAAGCAGTACATTTGGGTAACAACATGTGGTACCAACCCATGAAAAGTGTGGGAGAGAAAATGCCCAAGGAGAGTTGTTACGTCTGTGCTCTTATACCCTATGCCGTGAATGCTGCCCAAACCTTCATTTCGAAAGACGTTCCAGAACATGATGCTTGTTCACTTTGCAGCATACATGACCCAAGGGCAGTGCCAAGGAAATTGTGCCACTTTGGGGTGGAGATCGAAATGGTCCTTTCCATACAAGGATGATTATATTAAGACTACACAGATGGAAAATGAGCCTGCATGGAAGTGCAAGATGCTCACATATCCTTGGGCAGGATGAAGTGGTTATAGAAGAAATGAAGAAAATGGACTGTCCTGATAGAAGAGAAATAGCAGGATCACCTGGATGTTGGGAAAGAACTCAAGTCTTAGTCTATGGACCAGTGAAGTCCAAGAAAGGATGGGAAGAAGGACTGATGTCCTGTGCAGCTCATTTATTGAAGCCAGAATACGTGCAAGAAGTACAAAGAGTAAATGACAGATGTTTGAAGTCATGGGCCAAGTATGCCAAACTCCTGTCATGGGAAGAAGATGAATCGGGTCCAAAGGTTGTGATTCCACTGGTGAATGCGACACTGTGCTTCTGAAGAGAAGAAAAGAAGCGTGTGGGAGACAATATATGCTGCAAGACTACAGGTGACATTTCCAGAATGGGAGCAGGGACAGTTGTCCTGTTTGAATGATATTGGGCTTGTGGGGCTAGAGCCTACATGAAGCAGCCCAAGGATTGGGGAGGAATGTGTTCTCTGGTGTTTATTCATAGTTCAGCATTAGTGATTCCTCAGAGTGACCTGAACATTGGTGAATTTCCAAAGGCGGATGCCCATTTGAGAAGGAGAAGAAGATCGCTAGAATTCCTAAATCAAACCAGAAGGGAAAACTACTTTTCAGCTAAATCAATAGATGCATATGAGGCTATTCCACATGAGCATAGACTGTTCAGCAAGACTGCTTCAATCTTCACAACTATCTTCATTCCCAGAATCAGATGATGGCCAGCTCTAAGTGGTTACAGATAACCAGATGGGCGGTCTTGCAGATGATTAATCCCATCATAAAGGGATTCAATGCTATAAAAGAAGAGCTGAGGGTCATACGAATGATGACCCTCCAAAACAGATATGTCCTTGACATAATCACAGCAATAGAAGGAGGAGTGTGTGCCAAAATCGAGCCATCGTGTTGCACGTTCATACCTTCTTATGACGAGAATGGGACCCTGACAGAGGCCATAACATTGGTGACAAACCTGCATACCAAGATGGAAGACGAAACAGAGGACATTGCAGATGACAGCTGGTTTGTGTCCGTATTCTCATGGATTCCACAATGAATGGTGAACATCTTTAAGCTTTTTGGAGCAGTGTTACTGATGGTGATGTTTGGATTTTGTGTGATCAGGGTAATACTTACTCAGTGTAAGAAGACAGCTAAAAAGGCTGTAGGAATGAAGATCATGATCAATGTTGAATCAGGGTTTGGACCCAAGGACCTGACTGATGAAGAAATCACAAAATACATAGAGGCCAGTATTGTTACACCTGAGGGAATGAAGTTCTTGTATCCAAATAATCACAAGAAGTACGTAGGATGATGGGTCTAATGTAATCAGAATGGACAGTGCAGTTACATGACCTGGAGTGTGGATGAACATACCAAATAGGCTGAATCTTTGAAAGGAGTAATGAAGATCTGGCCCCCAAAGAAGCACTTTTTCAAAAGAAAGTATCAAAATGAGGAAAATAATGAAGGAGTGGTCGATGAATCGACTAGCGGGGGGAGTGTAGAGGAGCAGGTGAATGCCTCTGCAGGAAGTCCCGCCCCTCCCCTGCCAGCATGTTTGGAACCTGACACTGCATCATGCCTGACACCAGTAGTTATGACCATAGCACGGCGAGTGTTTGAGAAGAGGTGTCCACTGAGGAAACCATACCAGATGTATGCCCGAAGAGATGACCATCTAAGGGAGGAACTCCCTGAAGGAATCTGAGAAAGAGAAAAAGAGGAGTTAGTGACATCACGAGAGATGAGAAGTGATACCCTAAGAAGGTCTGCTGAAGAGAATGTATGGATCATATCGAAACTGATGACGAAGTTAAGAATCGAGTGAACTTCCATATGCGGAAAGAAGATTTCATATGTGTGTGTGACGAACCAAAGAAAATGCAAACTGTTAGACCATTGTACAGATGCAGTAACACAAGTAGACTAAGTAATCATAGAAGCTGGCTATACGTAGTGATTAGACTGCATGAGAAGCCGCCAATTCCAATGGGCTTTGCTTTATTTGACTTTACTTTGTTTCTTTGTTAACCAATGATAGCACATCCTTTTTCAGTATTTTTCAGTATTTTTCCTCATACGATTGTTCACATATATTCATTTTACGGTAGCTCTGTTTATGAGTAGTGTCCCTCAAGCTTTGCGAACACACGGAATGCAAACATTGTCTCTCATTACATCCGGAAACAACGGTACCGGTAAGCTTGCTAGTACCGTTGTTTCCGGACCGGCAAACTACGAGTTCTGCGAGCGGGTGCTTTCAGCCCGCCAGGTCTCGTAGACCTCATGAATGGCGCCGGTGCATCCTTCCTCCACATTCCCATTTGAGTCAAATGGGACTCAAGTGGGAATGAGGAGTAATATTTTCCAGCGCCTGGGAATGGGCAATTACTGGGTCTGCCGGGGCTGTACTGCCCTAGTTATTTCCCATTCCCGGATGCCGGAAAATTAATGACTCCGACGGCAGCCGTGCCGGTATTTACCGGCACAGCTTCTGCCAACCTCGTAATTACCCCCATTGTCTGTTTTGCCACTCCAAGATAGTGCCTAGGTTGCATTGGAAGGATACATATATCTCACAGTACGCAATGGCACATATCCGTTCCCGATGCCGTACAAGGGATTCTACTGCAGCAGCAAAACGTTCTGCTGGCGACTCTTACTGATTACCAGTTATCTCCTTCCAACAAAGTAAGCAGACTTGATTTAAATGTTAATGTTAATGTTAAGGGATATTTGTACCGCGCACTATCACCACCGGAGTGGTCCCCTGGCGCTCTGGCAGCTCTGAAAAAGGGAGTGGCGGGTGAGTTAGTGGGAGTAAGCCGGAAAAGTGCAAGAGTGGTAGAATTGCTTGCCCCCTTTTTTATGTGACATGGTCACAGGCTTGTCCCTCTGTATTTTTAGTGGACATTGTACATCACGAGAAGAGCTGGTTTCTGAGTGGGTATTCAGCATGGCAGAGGGACATTAGAGTATTAAGGATTGTCCTGTTGCAATGAGATTGTGAGTACATAGATGTATGTTTTTAATTGTGTGGTATATGTTATTCTAGCACTTTGGAAATTGTAATTTTACTTTCATTTTCATTGTCACTGATGTGTTCATACTGAGGGTCTGCAACAGCGGCACAGTGTAATTGCTCATAATTTGGGGCTATGCTTACTCTGTATATTATGATTGTGTCCTTCAGTTAGGATTTTTCAGCACTTTGATATCTTTAAGGTGGTTATGACAGGCTGTGTAAATGATAGGTAGATACCAAACTGATGGTTCATACATGTATGTTTTGATTAGGTTTAAAGAATAGATTGACCCCGATGAAGGCGGCCCTATATTAAGGCACCTCACTGAAACTAGTTTGTATTAAGCCTGAATGTTCACAGGCAGCAATTTCTATTCTACACATTTGTGGCTTTTATGGGGGTGGCGGTAACAGTATGCACCCATCAGTGACTGCAATGTATGTTCTAAGGAGGTTTGAGCCATGCAGTTCGAACTTTTAATAGTATCTATTAAACAGGTCAGCTGCCTAATATACCATTTGAGTTCAGCAATTACTGTCTGAATGCATATAGATACATAATATAGTGATCTTTTTTAAGCATTTATATAGATATGCATTATTTGCTTTAGTTAAAAATGTTCCAGAGAGTATCATATGTTGCTTGTATTTTTGTAGTACACCCCTGATACTTGGGTCAAAGAGGGGTTCTCCTTTCTTGACTGGATTACAAATAGTGAGCTGGGCACTATATCCCTGTGAAGAGGATCTGTGGCAAAGCCGCACCTGGGCTCTATAGGAACTAGACTGTCTTGAATTTAGAGTGCCTGTGGTGGACGTGTATCCACAGAGGGGGAGTATCCTGACACTAGCTTTTGACACGTCCTGGTGCTGTCTCTTTAGATTAGTACCAGTTTGGTTCATCTCAGAGACCGAGTTGAATTTAGAGAACCTTGGAAAGACCAGTGACCCCAAGAGTGGGAGCATCTAAAGATTGCATTGTTTCACCCAGAGTCTTCCTACAGACGGATTCCCAGTTATGCAACCCTTTGAACTTTTAGGCGTTTATCCAAAATGACCATCATTTGACAATGAAGACTGTTTGAACTTTCAATTCGCTTGTCAAGTGTTTTGTCGATCTGGCACACGTGCCATAGTATAAAAAAATGCCCTTTATGCACAGGCTTGTTGGAGTGGAGTTCGTACAAGACTCTATCTCACATGGCTACCGATAATTGCTCATGCAACAATCTGCCACGAAATGGTAAAAGATTTAGGACACACTGAGCATAAGAATCTGGAACCCAGCAAAGAAATTCAGGAATGGCTTATTAAGATCAGAGTTAGCCTCACAAGGTCTCAAGCAAATTATTAAATGAAAGGGCTTGCACATCGGAGCCACAGTCCAAAGCTACATAAGGCAAGGAAGTGGCAGTGTGCAAAGATGGCAAGTCCACAGACTCTTTTCGTATCTCCCTCTGCACGTTCTCTCTCTGTCCACCTTGCTATGTCTCCCTGTCCCTATTTTAGTGTCTTGCTGTTACGCTACAGCAGCAACAAAGGACATTACCGAAAAGATTGTTTCCACGGAGTATCTCGCAATCCGGGGAATTCGCTCTGGCAGCGTTACAAGTTGCCTTGGAAACTGTTTGGGTCAAGTAGATCTCCTAGTCAGCAGCCTCGCTTTCACAGAAGCCACCCCTCCTTGTTCCTTAAAAGCGGTCAGCCGCAGGAGCTTCGTTGCTGCTAATTGATCGTTACGGCGTTCCTTTTCGTAGCCTTCCTACGGCTTGTTCCATTCGGATCACCCTCCGAGTATCCTGCTTTGTATTTGATCTACCGTTACCAGACCTTGGCTTCTGTCTCCTGTTTTGCTTCCTGGATTTGACCTTCGGCATCTATTGCCTTGGTTTTGAATCCGCTCGCAGTCTCCTTACACTGCTGAGCTCCTGTTGAGCTCCCCGCTCAGCCTGTTCTTCTGCCAGGTTTTCAGCACATCATTCCTCGCTGAGAACGGAATTCCAGTCTTCAATTTTCTTCTTACGGCAAGAGCTTTGCTTCCAGCAAAATTCAGTCTTCTATCAGTTTAGTCATATTTCCAGCCCTGCCTAAATTAAGGATTTACTTCTACCTCACCTACTTATTTGACTGTGTTACATCCTGTGAAGATTATGTGTATTTTCCACTAAAGTGCAGTACGAATGCTTTCCAGTTTTGCACCAACCCGGTCCTAGTGCGTCCCTCGTGCCGTTCGGGTTGTCCTACCTATACTAACCTTCCCATTTTTTATTTTATCCTTTCGTTGTCATCCATCATTTGGAACTCTGAACATTCTTCTGAACTGATACGGGACTTCCTCTCAAGGCCTTCATTTCCACTACCTCAGGTACCAGTGATTCTATTGTGTTCAATAATTGTATACCCTTCACACCAGGTTGGTGTTATACTCAAAACAGTTTTTGTATTTTTTGCAGCATTGTTTGGTGGTGCGCTCAATTCCGCTCTTTTGCATTATAGACTACTCTGTCCTGTTTTACATAATAGCAGAGTGGTACGTTGTGAAAAAGAGCCCCTCTCTAAGAGGAAGCCTGATTCTTTTGAAATAAGGGGACCTGGGTTTTCTGAAGACTTCCACGGCTCACCTCACCTCTCGATCCAGGTTGGAATCAAGTACTCCTTCCGGTTCGGTGAGTAACACTTTCTCTCATTTATTCCCGACATTCTGAATGTCTCCCCCTTATCTCTCTCTCTCTCTCTCTCTTTCTCTCTCTCTCTCTCTTCCTCTTTAATCCACTTTATATGTCTTTCATGCCCTAGCAGGGGGACGGACATGTGGACATGGCTGGTAACGGCCCGCCAGCCCGAGCCATCGTAGGACCGAGCGAAAGCTGGCCATGCTCCCTCGGGGATTCGGGGGGGGGCGATGAAGGTCTCCAAGGATCCGACATTTCTTCGTCCAATGAGGATGGGATCCTTTCCGTCCACACCATCCATGGGGACGATGACAACTAGGGGGGCATCAGGGAATGGCGACGACGGGGATACCGTCGATAGGGATGACGACAAAGGCATTTGCTGCCGTAATTGACACCAATATTTGGAAGAAAACAAGATGCCCGCCGCCATAGGGAAAAGGGACTAAGTACATTTTCCATTTCAATGGCAGTGGCCGGAGTGGGAGGTGTGCCGGACCGAAGCATAAAGCTCCAGTCCTGCAGGTAAGTGGTGAGGGAGGAAGGGGATGGGGAAAAGGTTTGGGTTTGGTTTGGGGGAGTGAGGTTGCAACAGGAAGAGGGTCCCTATTGCCTCACCACAGATAAAAAAAATGGCGCCACCGGGGTGGCTGTAACAGCGAGCAGAGAATGTATATTCTACTCTGCTGGTCCAGCCACCTGATTGGCTAATGGCCCTTCCCCAGGTGCGAATCAGATTTAGAATATGGGCATGCAGTACAGTTTGGGCATGCCAGGCAGTGTTTACATTTGATTGTGAGTGCTAGGTTCCTGACAGCTAATTACTTTTGCCCCATAATTGGATGCTGCTAGTTTAACCACATCCTATATTCAAGTGGGGATGTTAAAAATCTAGTGCACTATTTCAACTACCAGCCTGTAAATAAAAACAGGTCGCTTGATGCACAGAAGACAAAGGCCTCATTATGAGTCTGGCGGTACCTGTGCCGGAAAAAGTGGCAGGCTGCGGCCAGACCCGTATTACCATTCCACCTCTGTGATTGCCGGGATCACCAGGGCATTACAACCCCAGTGACCCGGTAATTCCAGAGGCAGAATTCTGTAAATTCCCATTCCCATGGAGTCCGATAGGACTCCATGGGGATGGGGACCATGGAAACACCGGTTCCGTCTATGACAGAGCCAGTGTTTCCATGTCCACCTGCAGGACACTGAATCGGCCAGTCCGGAAACAACAGTCTTTCCGGACCAGCAGGGTCGTAATGAGGCCCAAACTGTCTTAACATCTCTCAGCACCAGTGTGAAGATTTTCAGTTCTTTTCCTTATTATCTTTCATTTAGTCTCCTGCACCGCCTATTGTATTGAATTGCAACTAGTCAATGTTTCTTGTTTCCATTTATGCGATAGTCCCAGTTCAATCTCTGTGCTCTTCTTTGTGTATTGACAACAGGAACAACTCCTACATGGGTAATGTCCCTTTGGTGCTTGTAAACCCCAGGATTCTGTCAGTGTGGGTTGATCTTTCACTTGCCTTGTGATGTCATTTCGCATTATTTGGTCTTTAATTGACCTACTTCTTCGAAAGGCTGTCAGTGGCCTCTCAATACGAGTTGTCCCTTTCTCAAGAATTTTCCAATTCCGATGCACAATTTTTTTAATGCGATTGGTTAGGTTGCTGTATGTGTTGACGAAAACCAAGGTGTCTTTCTTTTTTTGAGTTCTGGGTTCATGTTCCAAAAGAGCTTCACAATGGTTATTGGCAGCTCTTTTAATTGCTTTCCTCGTTAAATGCGGTGGATACCATCTACCTTGCAGATTCTCTCTCAGCATCTTTGCTCTTTCTTTCTTTGTAGTCCACTCTATTGGTGCTATTCCTTTTGAGGCACAGAAATTGCCTAAAAGGCAAGTTGTCACGTAAATGCACCGGATGAAAACGTGTGTAATGAAGTAGTGAATTACAATCAGTAGTCTTCTTGTATGGTTTTACAAAGAGTCTGGCTTTCTCTCCGTCAACCTTAATATTGATGTCAAGATAGTTGACTTCTTCCCTGCTGTAAATACGGGTACATTTTAGATGTCGATCTTTTTGGTTAATCCATGTGAAAAACATATGAGCTTCCTCTTCCTCACCTTCCCACACCACAAACACATCGTCATTATACCTTCTCGACATCTGAAGATTCTTTTTGAATGGGTTGGTATCTTTATAGACTACACTTTATTCAAATGCTTCCAAGTAAAAGTTGACAATACTGAGGGGCTAAAGTTGCCCCCATAGCAGTACCTTGGATCTGTTTGTAGTATTGTCGTATAGTCCGTTAAAGTGGAAGTCATTTTCCATTAGTGCAACTTCCGCACACCACAAGAAGAAAGATGTCGGTGCATTGGTGTCCCCATTTTCTGATAGTAACTGTTCTTCTAATACATCCAATGATGCTCTCTGTGGTATATTGGTGTATAAAGCTACTATGTCTAGACATATCAGGATCTCTTCATTCCATAGAAATGGTATACCTTCTACCTCCTTTATTATTTGCATGGTATCCTTCACAAATGAGGTCATGCTTCTCACCATGATAAGTGATAAGTTTATTTGATATACTTACAGCAAAAGCTTTGTACAACATTTCATATAAAACATTTTTTTTAAAATTCATTCAAGATACAAGCTGCAAATGATAAAACATTGTTATAAACAATTTAGAAACTTGTGGATCACTTTGTACAAAAAACGTTATGTTAAACAGTTACAAATCTCATATAGGTGCATGTAAAATCGAACAATAAAATAGATTAAATTAATGTTGTTGCCTTGTATGAATTTCAACCATAGTCCAGGGATCTCAAGCATCGTAACAGCATTATTATATGATTTGAAGTATTTCATTCGGAGATAGCTCATACTTTCACATGTGACGATCAGGTGGTACAAAGTTTCTTCCAACAGGTTACCACATAGTCTACAATATTTGTGATTATAGGCATTTTTGTTCTTCCAACTTGACGGCGATAGAGCTACCGATTTATTAAATTTGAGAAGTAGATAAGCTCTATAAATATTGGGATTCGGATAGGCCAGAATATATTGTGAAAATGTTTACGATCCCTTCTATAATTACAGTATTCGGTAGCGGAAGGCAATTTTTCTAGGTGAAGAATATTGAGCAAGAATGTACATTCATTTAATTTACGTTTCAGCCAATATTTAATATTGCCTGTTCCACATATGCTGCTGCCTTCATATAACCACTGATGATGGGTGTGATTCAATAGACCAATTGTATCTAACGATATGGAGGCATCTAAACTGAGGAAAGCCAGTATATATGGAGTAACAATCGTATCGGTAGGCACGGTTGTCACTTGTTGGAAGAACATAACACATTGTGAGAGGTAAGAATTCCAAATGCCTTTTATATCGAGCTCCAAGTATAGGTATTCAACATTTGTGCATTTAGGTAAACGGAACAAGCGCCTCAAGAGTTTAGCTTCAAATCTAACAAGTGATTTTTTAAATTTATGTCCCCATATGGATATGGCATAAGAAAGCATTGATGTTATTTCGAATTGTAGATAGTTATGACGGCCGATGCAGTGAAGCAATTGTTTTGACCTATGAAAGCATTTAACAGATTAACTGAGGCCACGCACTTTACTTTAGCTTGGGCCCAATGAGATTTCCAGTTGAGCTTGTCATCGACTATGACGCCTAAATATTTGTAGGAGGAGACTTGCTCCAACCGGACGTCAGCTAGGCACCAGTGTATACACTTTGGCCTCAATTGCCGAGTAAATACCATCATTTTACTTTTAGAAATATTTATGATGAGGCCATTGTTAGATGCATATGTGGCAAGTGCATTCAGCATATGTTGCAAACCAGATGGTGTATAATCAAGGAGTAAAAGGTTGTCGGCATACGCATATTTTGATTGGATTAGCAGCATGAATGTTGAAAGAGGCAATCATATCGGCCAAATAGAGATTGAAGAGTGTCGCAGCTACCATACAGCCCTGTTTTACACCACGATTAGTGGGGAATGATTTAGATAGTTTGCCTATATCATTTAAACGAATACAGACTGAAGTATATGCATGAAGAAGCATTAACATGCGAAGCAATCCACTTGGAACACCCCATTCGTCCAGTTTGTGCCATAGATGATTTCTACATAACGTGTCAAACGCTGCGGAAAAATCTATGAAGGCACAATTAACATCCAAATTCCGCCGTGCCCAAGAGTGTTCAATTGCTGAAGTTAATATAAGCAAATTGTGTAGGGTGCTGGATTTGGATATAAAACCAATCTGGTTGGGAGGTAGGATCTTATGTTTGTCGATCCATGCGTTTAGTTCGTGGAGTAACACTTTAGTAAAAACTTTGGATGTTGAGTCTAACATTGCTAGCATTCTAAAGTTGGCAGGAATATCCCATGCTCACTTATGAACCGTTAATATATTGCTAACATTCCAGGATTTTGGGAGAATTCCGTGAGTACCAATATGGCTAGAAAGTAAATGCAAAGCGGCACCCCATAATAGGGGATCGCTTTTTAGTACTAGATTGGATATCCCATCAAGGCCAGCAGCACGAGAAGATTTGAAGTTTTCAATGATGGTGATAATCTCTAATACAGAGGCCTTGCATTCCCAAATAGAATTCGGGATAGCAAGGGCTGTAGCGACAGTCTTGGAGCTGGCTAGGGTCATAGCTATATGGTCAGCCCAAGATTCTTCATTAATACAGTTAATTGTCAGATCTCTTTGCTTGTTTTTGGCAAGGAGGTGCCATATCGCATTGCCATCGCCTGATAGGGATAGTCTCGCAATTATTTGCCAGAGTTTTATCTCAAGATCTTTTTAAAGAGATTTTAACCACCGTTTATAGCATTTTTTTAGCTCACAGATTTGTTCAGTAATAGATAGCTCATTTAACATCCGTGTATTGGGGTGAACCACCATTTTGATATTAGCCCGTAGTTGCCTTTTTGACAATTGAATGACCTTATTGTTATTATTACATACAGGTCGCACAAAGT